>NC_083430.1:10444507-11694507 GCF_020745735.1 Hemiscyllium ocellatum | reverse complement strand
AGGCAACAAAACAGACAAAGTTAAACTGAAAACAAAATTCGAGCTATCCCAAATCTCCATCATCAATCTTAGCACTTTTTTTTAAGTCATCCTTTCCATATATTAAATTTGCATTCCCATTTTGTTAACATAGGAATTACACTTCCCCTTTCCACCAAAGTTCTCCCCTTTTCTCCCAAAGTCAACAATTACTTCCAGATTTAGATTCTGGCAATGTTTGACAGTTTAGCATTTTTAGCTAAACATTCTCCTGTGCTTATATCAAGGTAATTTCAATGGGCCCAGAGCTCAAGTCAGGGATAATTTTGTTATAGATCAGCTGACTTTCACTTCTTTCAAGGGGGAGCATTTGGAATTTACCATTTTAGGTTCACATTAATTTTCCGTGTAGGACCACCAAATTACAGCTTAAGGCAGAACACTTGGCAAACATTCCCAAACTTCCAATTTATTTTATATTCATTCCAGGTTGAGGACAATGCTGACCAGGCTGGCATTTGTTGTCCATCCCCAATTACCCGAAGTAAAGCGGTGAGCCACTTTCTTGATCTGCTGCAGCCCCAAGAGCTGTTTGGGAATTCCATGATTTTGACAAAGAGAGGGGGGAACTGCGACATAGCTCACAGTCAGGGTGACGCATGTTAGAAGAGAACTTGTAGATTAGATTAGATTAGATTAGATTACTTACAGTGTGGAAACAGGCCCTTCGGCCCAACAAGTCCACACCGACCCGCCGAAGCGCAACCCACCCATACCCCTACATTTACCCCTTACCTAACACTACGGTAAATTTAGCATAGCCAATTCACCTGACCTGCACATCTTTGGACTGTGGGAGGAAACCGGAGCACCCGGAGGAAACCCACGCAGACACGGGGAGAACGTGCAAACTCCACACAGTCAGTCGCCTGAGTCGGGAATTGAACCCGGGTCTCAGGCGCTGTGAGACAGCAGTGCTAACCACTGTGCCACCGTGCCACCCACAATGGTGGTCCTATCCATCTGTTGCCATTGCCCTTAGCTCTGGGCTCATGAGCTTGGAAGTTGCTGCTGAAGTGCATCTTGTATGTGCCAAACAATGCTGTCATTGTATCAAGGTTGAATGTTGAAGTGGATGGGATGCCAATCAAGTTGGCTGCTTTGTGCTGGATTTTATCAAACTTCAAGTATTGTGGGAACTGCACCCATCCAGGCAAGTACAGTATTGCATCACACTCCTAACTTATGCCTTGTGAATGATGGTCAGGTTACAGGGAATCAAGAAGCAAGTTATCTGATGCAGAATTCCCAAACTCTGACCTGTTCTTGTAACCACGGTAATTTTATAGCTGGTCCAGTTTAGTTTCTATAGTCATCAGTAACACCGGCGCTGTTGATGTAATGAGGAATCAGCAACAGTAATGCTGTTGAATGTCAAGGAGAAATTATCATTGCCTGGTACTGTGTGGCATGAACATTGCATGTCACTTGTCAGAGCTGAAAATGTGTTGCTGGAAAAGCGCAGGTCAGGCAGCATCCAAGGAACAGGAGATTCGACGTTTCGGGCATAAGCCCTTCTTCAGGAATGTCACTCGTCAGATCAAGTCTAAACATTATCCAGTCCTGCTCAACATGGTCTCAGATTGCTTCAGGATCCAAATCGGTGCAAATGGTTCACCATTTGCACAGATTTGGATGCTGAAGCAGTCCAAGTCCATTGCTAAATTTAAGGAGGGAAGGTCATTGTTGAAGCAGCTAAAGATTGTTGGATTTAGAATGCTACCCTGAGAAACCCCCAGAAATATAATGAGACTGCAATTGTTAAATGTCAAAAACAACAACTATCTTCATTGGCACTTAGGTATTTTCCCACTTATTCCCATTTACTTCAGTTTAACTGGGGTTGTGAAAATAGTCAAAAACTGACGTCAAATGGAATCACTCATTTCACCTCTGGAATTTAGCTCTTTTGTCTAGGTTTGGACCAAGGCTTTAGTGAGGAGAGCCCTGGAAAAATCCAAACTGAATAACCAGCAGGTTATTGCTGAAATACCACTTTACATTGCTGGCTGTGAATTGTTCCTTAACTTTGCTAAGGATCAAACATACATGGATGGGGAAATGATCAGCAAGGTTATTTTGTCTAGTCTTTTGTGGACACGACATACTTGGGCAGTTTTCCACATGACTGGGGAGATGCTAGTATTGTAAATGTACTGCATCAGCACCCTTTGAGACACGACTAGTGCTGGAACAGAAGTAATGAAAAAGTTATTCCAATAACGATAAACTTATGGAATGAAAAGGAAAAAACCATCAGGAAAGCTAATGCATTTAATTAGCAATTAAATGTCCTCAGGATTTCCTAAAGCACTTCACATCCAGTGATGTCCAAAACTTTACAATTAAAGACTGTTGAAATCTGAAGGTTTCACAAAACAGTAGCAAGATAAACGATGATATCATCTCCTTTGGTGATGCTTGTTGAGGGATAAACATTACTGATGAAAATGCGTTGCTGGTTAAAGCACAGCAGGTTAGGCAGCATCCAAGGAACAGGAAATTCGACGTTTCGGGCATAAGCCCTTCATCAGGCCAGCATCTGCAGACCTCATTTTTTACCCGAGGGATAAACATTAGCCTTGACAACAAAAAGCTTCCCTGTTTTTTCCACATAGTGGAAAATGAAGCAGCAAAGAATAAGTGAAGTCCTCAGCACAATGTCTCATCAGAAAATGTTTGACAATTGTGCACTTCCTCAGTGTCATAAGAGAAATACTCATGCTCCCGAATCAACTTAGGGCTTACAATACTACTGCTGACCCAAAGCAACAACTAAATATAACATTACAGTTTGGAAAATGCATTTTTCTAGGTAAGAGAAAAGTTTCAGCATGTTAGTAAATTGGCTGAGTGTTGTACAAATACAACGTATTTAGGGAAATTCAGCCAATTCCAATATCAATTGATTTTGATAATGTCACCGCAAAGACATGCAAAAATACTAGCACCATAGAAAGTGTTGCTCGATTACATAGAAAAGTGACGGCTTACCAACTGTGAACTTTCTCGGAGTTCTGAATCTGTAGATATCAAACTCAAATCACTTAGGCAAAGTGACTGGCTTGTCTCCTATGGGCAGATGAAAATGTTAAACATTAATTTTGTAGTTTATTATTTTGTGACATTTTCTAATTATCCCATGATGCCTTTAATGCAGGCAGTCTACAGTAATTTGCAGTCTAGACAAAAGGAACCAATGAGCACTTGTATTGCAGCTCAGTGGTGCAATAGAAGGAATGCACTGCGCTAAATTTAAACTACCATAAACATTTTAAAAACAAAAAAATCTGAAACTTCACTCCTTGATCCTCAAACCCAATGGTGATAAAATTTTCATCAAGCTCGAGACTATTTTCAACAGCTCTCTGTAATGTTCACTACACAAGTTTAATGTAGTTTACATCAATGTCTCAGAATTAAATTTTACAGAAGCAAAATTACTGGCCAGCTTACTGCTGCCATCATTTCCAAACAGAGGTCTAAAGAAAGGTCCTTATTCCAATTTTTCAACCTATGAACTTGCCATAATTTTTCAAAACATTTTCCTAATATACTGTTGCAGAATTACATTGAACGGATAACAGTCTGTAATTCTATTTTGGGTGATTTCCACATGCAAAGTGAATGACTGGTCAAGCCATTGAGAATATACTTCAACTGTCAGCAGACTTCTCAGGGAACGACAATATGGAGCTACTAACCTCATTCATGGAACTCTGATTAGACACAATAAATGGATTCTCTTTGTCATGAGCCTTCATGTGACTCTTAAGACTATATTGCGTACTAAAAGTCTTCTCACAGCCATCACTGGGGCACAAGAAGGGTCGCTCACCTGCAATGCAACAACACCAATATGGTTTTAACACTCAACCACCTGCTAATATGTCAGGTTCCAACATGAAGCAAAATATAATTGCATAAACACTTTTTTATTCAAAGAGGTACATTTTATTTCAACTGAAGGCAACTATCCTTGGTATATTAAAAAGGGATATATGGGCATACACTATATTCAAGCTCCTCCCATCCTTCCTATGATAGTAATGTTAGCACTATGCTACAACTAATTCAGAAGCCTGGACTAATGATCTACAGACATGAGTTTAATCCTGCCGCAGCAGCTAATTGAATTGTTAGTTAAAGAAAACCTGGACTAAGAATCTACTATTAATCAGAGGGACCACAAAGCTACCATGTGCATATAATGGAATCATATGTTACAGCACAGCAGACAGACATTTACTTGGTTCGTTAAGTTTGCAACTCTACACAAAAGCATGTAGCTGGTCCCACTCCCTGGTCTTTGCCAGTAACTCGGCAACTTTATTTCCGGGTGTATCCAATTCCATTTTTAAGGCCACAATTGAATCTACTTTCATCACTATTACAGGCAATGCATTCTAGGTGATGAACCCAGCACTACATTAAAGGAAATTTTTTAATGCCATAAGTTTTTTTTGTCAATTATTTTAAATTTGTCCCTTTTGGTTCCTGCTAAAAGGTTTCTCCCCACCTATCCTGTTTGGAATCAGGATTTTGAGCAACTCCAAATCTCCTGAACTCGCGATGCTTGAAACAATTCTCCCCCCCCAGCCCCCAAAGTCTTCACTGTACATTTTCGAATACCTCCACAACACTCTTTTAGAATTGGTCACATGATTCCACGTGATGCTTAACTGGTGCTATTATAAATGTTCCTCGCCTTTTTAAACGAATGCTTCAATTCGTGAAGTGCAGAACTCTGACTTTGTTTTTCGGTTTTTTCACAACTCCACTGATTTGTACAAATATCAACATCCTAGGTTTCTTTGTTCCTGTACACTCTTCAGGATCAGAGCAATCATCCATAATACAGTACAGGTCATTCTGCCAAACGTATGTTTTGTTAATGCAAATTTGCGATAATGTGATTGACCATTTGGAGTCACTGCTTCTATAGTGTGAACATTTAAAGAGTGCATTGGTTATAATGTGATTCAGGCTCCATTAGTTTAAATGGTGCAGCTATAATGCAATTTTCTTGTAACACGGTCGCACGAAAATTGAACCACCGCATTACAGCAGAATCAACTACACTGTCATGCACGCACAGGTGAGGTGATTGACTTCACTTGGCCGTTGACAAACAGGCCACGAGAAGTGACCGTGCTGACGCAAATAACATCACTGCATTCTGACATCAGTGGATTTGCTAAAGGGTCAGGGAGGTCAGATTGATGGGTCTGGAGTTATAGTTTACCGAGGATAGGCAGGGCATGCACTAGGACCCTCCTTATTGGTTGATGGGAAGGCTGAGGGTAGATTGGGAGGCTTCTACAAAGTAAAATAAATGCATTTTAACAGTGTGTGCAGGCTATTTTACATTCAGACAATGACAGGTGGCGGCTTCCGGTCACTTGAGACTGGGTTTTCTGCTCTTTGCACCACCTAGTGGTGTCATTCATTGGAAACTCAGCCCTTCAGAATTGTACCTGCGATTATATCAACTGTCCTTGTCCTGAGGTGGAGGAGGGGAGACATAGGAAAAAGTAGTTTGAAATTCAAAAAGTATAGATATAGTGGATGAGGCTTGTTCAAAGGGTACTTAATTAAGGTATGAAATTAAGATAACAGATGGCTTAGGGCACAAAAATAAACTTTCTTACTTAATGGGCGATGGGATCTGGAACTCACTGAAAGGTTGGCAGAGGCAGAAAGCTATAAACAATTTTACAAGTATTGCATATTGATTTAAGTTGCAGTAACATACAAACTATGGAACAATAGCTGGAAAGTTGGTTTGAAGACAGATGGCTGAACGGTCTCCTTTGTAGCTGTAAATTTTTGTTTCGACTATCCATGACCCTATATTTCTTTCTGCTGCATTCCACCGGGTTAAATTTTTCTTGAAGTTAGACATCATCATCCTTGGAAATTACTACAGTTAAGTTTTGCATCATCAAAAAACTTTAAAAGTGGACCCTTTATGCCCTAGTCTAAATTATTAACATAGTTCAAGAAATACAGTGTCTTCATTTTGATTCCTGGTAAACAATGGTGTACCTTCTTCCAGTCTGAAACACATTGCTCGTCACTGCTTGCTATCACTTAACCAACATATAGCCATAATTCCCACTGTACCCATAGGCCAAAACTACACTAGCAAACTCATCATGTGGCACTTCATGGTATTTTGAAATCCCATACACACATCAAGCATGTTACCTTCAAAACATTTTGACCACCTCAAAAAACTGTTAATTTAACATGATTTACATTGAACAAATCCACAACGGTTGTCATTAATGAATCTTCCAAGTAACTGCTAAACTTTTAGAAACTGATCAGAACAAAATTGCCAATTGCCAGTTAAACTAACGGGCCTTTAGTTGTGAGGTTTAACCTCACGCCCTTTTGGGGCCAAAGGTGCAATATTCACAATTTTCCAGTCCTTTGGCGTGACCTGATTAAAATTTAAATGATATTTCAGGAGTACTGCAAGACAACTGACATCATATCCTCAACTTCCTAACTCTTTTCAGCCATCTTCAATGTAATCTATGTGATCCAGATAATGTAATTTGAATATAGCCAGCCTTTAGAATAACTTCTCTATCAATTTTGAGACAAAATATCTCACATGTTTCCCCTTTCACTGTCACACTTAGGAGCATTTTCTTTCTTGCTAAAGACAGGTGCAAGGTGCTCATTTAGGACCTCAGCCATGTTTACTGCCCACATGCAGGCATAACCTTCCGCTTGGCACCAAATCAGTTTCATTCCTGTGTTATCATCATTTTACTATTTATAGGCCTATAGAAGGCTCTTTGATTCCTCTTTATGTTAGTTGCCACTTATTTCCCATGTACTCTATGCCTCTCATATCTTGGTCAGTGCACTACATTTTGGACATTCAGCCTACTTTCTACTTACCAAACACAGTCACATGCACTCTATATACTTTGTCTTACTCCATCTTTCTACAAGTAGCTTTGGATTTATCATATTAATTAGGACCAGGAGTGGGCATATGGTCCCTCAAGCCTGTCCTGCTATTTGCTAAGATCTTCGTTGAATATATTGTGACCTTAAATCCACTTTCTACCTATCCCCAATATCTTTTGGGTCTCAAGGAAATCAACCTGTCCACTTGACCTACTTTTGTCTGCACAGCAATGTTCCTCAACTGAGCTCAAAATCAATTCCGCATTGTTTTGTTCTAGTTTTGCTTCCATTCAGACATACCCATGTCAGGTTCATTCTCACATTAATGAAACTAGTCCCCTTCTAATTAAGTGATTTTCACTTTAGATTGTTCTTTGACCTTTTCCATTGTGAATCTACATGTTTCAGTATGGCCACCACAATTCCATTAATATTCCCCTAATAGTCCAATGAGCACATCCCATTTCTCAGAACACAGGCAACACGATCACCTCTCTGTTTGGTCAGAAATACATCAGACATTAAAATTCTATTGAACATCCTTCAGAAACTCTTTGCTTTTGCCCTTTATACTGGATATCCAGGGAACCCCATCCTGTTATAATGTCCTTAATGAAAGGAAATTTACCATCCTAATCTGGTCACCAAAACGCCAGCCATATGATAATCTCTCAACTTGAAAAACCCTAGAAATCCTCAAATTTCAGCTCACCACTATTTTCTCAAGGAGGCAATAGTGATCTTATCAGGATGACTCATATTGCAGGAAGAATTAAAAAAACTGCACCATATCCTGTTAAATTATATTAATCAGCAGCTCTGAAAAATTTGATTTATGTTCCTGCGTTACTCAAAAATAGTATGTTTTTGGTGATTCCCAAGGTAGAAATTTCTCATGTGAAAGAATTGGTAGAAACCATCCTACTGTGATCTATTCACATTTTGTGAAGATCTATAATTAATTTGGCATAATTTGAACAACTCCCAATTGTTATTCAATTATAGGACAAGCCAAACAGAGAGACACGTGAGGATTCCGAGAAGCATGGCACTCCAACCGGAACTCTATCAATAAACACGTTGACTTGGATCCCATTTATCACCTCCTAAGAAAAAGAACAGGAAATGACATAATCACAGGAAATGATATCACCAACCCAAGGAAACCTAAACACAAATAAGAAGCAGGCTACACAACCAGTGCTTCACTAGAGGCTCACTGATGATGTTACCAGTTTGGTGACAAAACATCTGAAAATGAACCTTGCAGTTCAGCAATCAAATTTACATCCAGAACTTCAACCGGAGCTACAAATCTTCTCAAAACTTGCTAGGAATTCAACTATCCAAAAATTAAGTCCTACCTGTTCTCTTCACTAGAGACCATTTCTTAATTTCTTTTTAAAGTTGTGGAATCTACAAGATAATGCAAATTAACACTTGAAACTTAGTTTAACTCAAGTCTGGGTGGGATGCTTTTTGGAGAGTTGGTGCGGACTTGTTGGGCTGAATGGCCTATTTCCACACGGTAGGGATTTTCTGGAAACACAATTGAAAACACTGCATTCTTTCAACACACATACTCACAAATGCAGCAAGGTTTCCTAATAAAATTCGTCACTTTATCAGAGTTTTCCCACATTAAATACACACTGATCTAAAATAGAGTGGAGTGGCTCCTCTTGGATTTGAAAAACATGACGTATATTTTGCCACCAGTGGTTTAAGTTGCCAATTTTGAATGCAATCCTTATTTTCCAAATTATCTTAGAATGTGGAACATGCCTTACAGTGAGAAAACATAGGCAGGTTTTTTGAGATTCTAATGATTCTAAGGTGATACACACCTCAAACTTTTTCAAATGTTTTACTGCTGTATCTTAGTATAGTTTTATCACTGCTCATCCAAAAAGTCCAATTATTTCTTACAATGAACAGAAGGTGGAAACACTAAGTGAATAATTAGTAATTTGGTTTTGGCTCAAATTTTAAAACTGCAGGTCCTTCTGTCAGCCCACAAAGTACAATTAAAAACAAAATAACAGCTTTGGAATCTTAAAACCAAAAAGACCTATCTATCACAAGATCACATTTCCATGAAATGTTCTCTTTCAAGCCAACACATAAACTCTCAGAAGAACAGACGTGCACTTTTGGGAGGAATGAATGAAGCACTTTCCAACACTTAACAGGACCAAAAGAACGCCCTCTGAGAAAATACCTCACTAAAATTCTTGCTCTTTACCAAACAAAAAAAGGGATTGGAGAGGAAGCAAACAAAACACTGCATTGATTTACCTGTGTGTGTTCTGACGTGCGTTCTGAGATGGTGACTAGCAGCAAAGGCCTTCCCACAGCCATCATGATCACACCTACAAATGCAACACAAAAGAACCATGGATTCCCCGATTACTTTTATACCACATACAGGCTACTTTAAAAAAGAAACTGTCGTGCCTAGGAAGTCTAAAACTTGATAATAATTTGGAGAAGGCAATTTATGTTTCTTAAGGCTTAGTCGTACGATGGCCTCCAATACTTCAGTCCGGTTACTTATTCTTCGAAACATTAAATAATGCTATGAGGGAAAGCAATGTGAAGTAATAGCTAGTATTTGGAAGTACCAAATAATTCTGCATTTTGTCTGAAAGACTTCACTGTAGCTGTCTGAAAAATATTTCATATTAGGGGAGTCCTTTTTTAACAAATCAAGAGAAATGGTAAAAAAACACAGCTGTCAATTCAATACTAGCGCATTAATAAATAGTTCTAATTCAATTATTGACTTTGCTGGTGGACAGATCTAAATTTGGCAGGATTTTTTAAAAAAATTGAAGTAGTAATGCTTCCTGCTCGGCCACATGCATGCAAATCATGCCAGAACAACAGTTCCTATTGGATATTCTGGATATCTTCCCGTGAATTTCGCTTGCTGATTAAGCATAACATTCAAAACAATGGAAGCGAGGGAGCTATGTTAAAAAAAAATTCTCTTAAGCTTATGCTGTGGTCAGTTTTACTGAATGTAGTAGTCAGAGTAAAACAGCATAGAATCATACCCTTCAGTCCAAAGTGTTCATGCCAACCAGACATCCAAATCTGATCTAGTCCTATCTGCCAGCACGTGGTCCATATCCCTCCAAACCCTTCCGATTTATATAAATACCCATCCAGATGCCTTTTAAATGCTGCAATTGTACCAGCCTCCACCACTTCCTCTGGCAGCTCATTCCATAAATGCACTACCCTCTGTTTGAAAAAATCACCCCTCAGGTCTTTTAAGTCTCTTTCTCCCTCACTTTCAAACGATGCTCTCTAGTTTTGGACTTGCATCACCTTGGGGAAAAGACTATTGACCCTATCCATGCCCCCCATGATTTTATAAACCCCAGTAAGGTCACTCCTCAGCCTCCGACCCTCCCCGGAAAAAAGCTTCAGCTTCTCCCAATAGCTCATCCTACTAAGACTTTTTTGCACCCTTTCAAGTTTGTTCCTGGACCTCTCCGAAAAGCCACGTGTTTAACAGACTATTCAAAGACACACCTTTTCATACAATTCACTGGAGAAATATCAGGAATAGAATATCTTTTAAAATTTAACATCGTCTGCTCAAGCACACAGGTTTTGACTCCTCCTATTCCCTAGCAACCTTGCTAACTGGTGTGTTTGTAATTGTTACTTCTGCCAACAACATACATCATTAATTGTTTTTGCTTCAGTCTGTGGGAGCAATTGCAATTATATTAGGGCTAGCAGCAAGGAATTCTACATACGTTAATTAATTAAATCATAAAACTATTATGTCTTTTCTCCTAGACAGCTTTCAAAGTCAGGCAAATCAACAAGTATGGTGATTGTGAGTTGTGTAGCAGTGTGTCTGGAGAAAACAGGCAACACAACATTTTGTTTGTAACCCTTTTCCAAGATGGCTTTAAAGTTCTATTCCTCTCAGTCATAGCTTCTTGTCAGTCTCTCATGCCCCCATCTTTAACGTACTTCCCACTTTTTTCTTTCCGGGTGCATACTCACTCATGTTAACTGTGTTAAATGGGCATCCCTTTATTTTTAGACAGTAAATACTTCAGTTTATGAAACAGATTTAAGGTCAGTCAGAGAATTTCAACCATATTTCAATTCCAATAGCTTTCAAAAAGCTAAAAGCCAATTTACTTTTGGAGTGTGGACTTCACTCATTAAATTGTAGTGAAAGTAACCCCCTGGATCTTGCTAAATTAATCAAAAAATAGATTTTCATGTTTGACTTCCAGGTAAGAGAAAATATAAAGATGATTGATAAATATTGGCTTACACACAAAGGAAAACACCCCTTGTTCTTCTTTGAAGTAGCAGCATTGGAATTTTACATCCCTATCCAACAGGGAAGGCTTAGCGTACTGAGAAATCAACTGAGATTCTGTTCTCAGGTTTTGAAGTAGGACTTAAACCCAGAACGATCAAAAGGCAAATAAGCTACTCACTGAGCCATAGCTCATGCTAAAAATCTGAGTAAATAAACATGAGCCAGGGACCTGCTCACATCCCAATGAAATCAATTGTGAGAGAATAACATTTCCTGGAAAGGCACATGGAAATTTGACAATGACAACATCTGACACAGCCATGAACGGCTTCGTAAAGGTAGGAAGGAACACATAAAAAGTCAAACTGAATCCTCAGTCTTATACATGTCGTCATTAGATATATGGTAACAATGCAGTGGTAGTGAGCTGAAACGTTACGTAACAGGTAGAGCTATATATCACGGACACCTTATCTGTTAAAGGCCAGTAGTATGGAAAAGACGCTGCGAAACATTATGAAAATTAAACCATGAATTGATGTTATGGTACGGTAGAAATAAATTAAAACAGGATTTCATTTTTCCCACACCAGAATAAAAACAACAAAAATCTAAGAGTCTTGCAAAATCATAGATTTCTTCACATAGGAAATTGGCAGAGGTGTGCAACATTTTCCACACAACAATTTTATGAGAGCACAAGTATTAATTTTAAATCTGCCATCAAGTTCCGTTAGCCAAGGCAATGGTGAAGTGGATTGAAAGAAGCTGGAAGTAGTTAGATCAACAAGAAAATCAAATAGCGCTGACCCTTTCTGGTCATCAGTCTGCTGATGAACACCAGGATTATTGTTAAGAAAGCAGAATTAACAAAGTCCAGTAACGCACTGACCCGAAATATTAACTCTGTTTTCTTCCCACAGATGCTGCCAGACCCTGCTAATTTTCGCAAGCAATTCCAGCTTTCATGTCACGTCTCAAGTATATGCATTTGGTTTATTTTTAAAAAGCTGTCCATCGGAAGTGGGAGTTCAGAAACACTCATTCATTCAGAGTGCAATATGAGGGATATGATTTATAATTTGAGGTTTGGATTTGAAATTAATAGCATGTGGATTAAGGGCATTGTACAGGAAGGTTTAATAATTAACTTATCAGTCTTTCTAGAACCATAACTTTGAACCAGTGTATGCCAGAGGGCAACTGACTAGGGGGCCTTTGGAAAAACAATGGGAATCTGTTTGTATCTGTTTGTAATGAGTGTTCTACTGTCAGAGAGGCCAAATGGCTTTCTCTTGCTTCTTTGTCTTATACACGAAGTAGTATTTAGTTAGAATCCTGAGAGGGCTATTTGAAGTTTAAGCTCAGTTGTGAGAGTAATAAAAGAATTTAATTACCTCTTCAAAGACCAAAAATTAAGAGAAACGGTTAAGTCAAACCTCTTGATATTATACAGATGGAATGCTTTCTGGTATTTGAACTAAGTAATGGCATTGTGATAAGGTGAGATTTGGTTTCTGTGTTGTGAAATCTTTCAAACTGGATTATTACATTGCTTAATTTTGTTTTATTCAAGGTTAATTTTTGCTTCACAATGCTGAACATTTGGTTCTAACAACAAAACCAGTTTGTGTGCTTGCTTCAACAGAAGATATTAAAATGACATTAAAATAAGACAAACAAAACCTGACCTATCAAGCCACATTGCAATATGTGATCTGACTTGACGAGCAGTAACTGCAGGTGGGACAATAAAGGGTTATTAAAGCAATTTAAGTTCTAAGTCTCTGATAAAGAGGAAATGAGAAAAATTTCAAAACACAGAGAAGACAAGGAGAGTAGTAGCTTCAACTGCACAACTGACAAGAGTGTGATACACAAGAGCATAAGAAATAGGAGAAACAAAGGTAATCTATTCAGCCCATTGAGTCTGCTCTGCCATTCAATGAGACCATGGCTGATCTGATAATCCTCAATTTCACCTTCCTGCCTTTCCCCAACCCTTAATTTCCTCATTTATTACAATCCTATCTCATGCTAAATCTCTTAAATTTGTTGACGCAGAAGTAACTAACATTCACATTACGAAATAATTAACGTAAAGACAGCTTGCCAATTGCCAGAATGTTAGGATACTAATCTCCCTTAAAAAAATCAGTACAATTTTCAAGCCCATCGTATAGAAGTTTCACCCCAAAATGCAAATCTCAACTCTTTTTGACAACTCCACTAATACACTTTGGTACCCCTGGTTCAAGGATATTGGTCAAAAGGAGTCATAGAGATGTACAACATGGAAACAGACCCTTCAGTCCAACCGTCCATGCTGACCAGATATCCCAACCCAATCTAGTCCCAACTGCCAGCACCCGGCCCATATCCCTCCTAACCCTTCCTATTCATATACCCATCCAAATGCCTCTTAAATGTTGCAATTGTACCAGCCTCCACCACTTCTTCTGGCACCTCATTACATACACGCACCATCCTCTGTGTGATAAGGTTGCCCCTTAGATCGCTTTTATATCTTTCCCCTCTCACCCTAAATCTATACCCCTAGTTCTGGACTCCCCGACCCCAGTAAAAAGACTTGGTCTATTTACCCTATCCACGCCCCTCATAATTTTGTAAACCTCTGTAAGGTCACCCCTCAGCCTCTAACACTCCAGGGAAAACAGCCCCAGTCTGTTCAGCCTCTCCCTATAGCACAAATCCTCCAACCCTGGCAACATCCTTGTAAATCTCTTCTGAACCCTTTCAAGTTTCACAACATCTTTCTGATACGAAGAAGGAGACCAGAATTGCATGCAATATTCCAACAATGGCCTAACCAATGTCCTGTACAGTTGCAACATGACCTCCCAACTCCTGTACTCAATCCTCTGACCAATAAAGGAAAGCATACCAAACGCCTTCTTCACTATCCTATCTACCTGCGACTCCACTTTCAAGGAGCTACAAACCTGCACTCCAAGGTCTCTTTGTTCAGAGAAACCCACAAGGGATTTAACCATTTTGGAATCAAAAGAAAGAGGAGATAGAAATCTACATTGGTAATAAAAAGTGATTTGAAAACTTCCTTTTCATTTAAAACTTCAATTTCACAAATATTTGACATAGATCTTTAGATGACTGATTATATACTGCGTCTATACTGGATCATATTGTTTGACAGCACAAACCGTTTAAGTACATTCTTAAAGCAGTAACTCATAGTTGACTGTAACAAGGTATGTATTAAATTCTGCTAGAATATTGTGCAATGTTTGCAGTCGCTGATATATTTACCAATCCCTTCAATAATTCTCAAAACTTTAAAAAAGCATACGAAACCCTCAAAAAGAAACAGACACCATAAAAGGAGCAGATTTTAAGCTTACTTAAAATTTCTACTCAAACATGCCAACATCTCGCCCTTTTAGAATGGTTTTATTCTCAGTTTGAAAATATATGTAATACTTGGAGTGGTGTCAAATTGGCAGTAGATTAACAGAAGACTATATTTTCCAATCTCGTATTGCATTCTAACAACGATTACATAAAAATGGTCAGCTATACAGAAGTAACATAGCTCTGTAGGAAGCTTTTACCTAAATGGCTTCTCTCCTGTATGGGTCCGTACATGTTTCCTTAGGTCACTGAGTGTAGTAAAGTACTTAGTGCAGCCTTCTGATTCACAGTTAAATGTTTTCCCTGTGTGAAGCCTCTGATGGGCTTTCAGCCTAGAAATGAAGTGAAAATAAAGGCAGTTACTACTAGAGTACATATTTCAGAATTGACAACTTGATGTTCAATACATAAATAACTGCTAAATTACTGGTTACACCACATTCTACAGGGAAGAGTTACAAGAAGAATTGCTAAACAGCAAAAACTTAAAACTGAGCTAACACTTTTGCTTTTATAAACATTTGTACCCAATGTTACAATTCAAAGTAGCTGATAGGTTCATTAAATTAAAAATGCAGCTGATTCCAGAAATCTGAAATGTAAACACATGCAGGAAAAACTCAGTAGCACCTGTGGACTGAAAGACCTGTCTGTCATTTCAATTGTTTTTAGGCACAGACCATCTACTTTTCACCATGGAAGTTCAATCCCTCCTCATCTCTAGCCTTTACCCAAGCCATTTGAGGGTTCTCTGCTTTTCCCTTGAGCAGAGGCTCAACAAGCCTCAGTAGCTATCTCTTCTACCTGGCCAAACCAATTCACATACTGAATGATGTAAGTAGTTACAACAGTCAAACAAGAGTATTGTTATCTTACAAATACCCACTTGGGCACTGCCTTATTTTAGGATACATCTTACCCAGGTCCGCTGTATTGTTTTCGTATGAATGTAACAATGTTGTTTCTTGTTCATTTTCTGAACTCCTCTTCCATTTTCCACCCTTCTCTGACTCTCTCACAATTATCTCCAAACTTACCCCTCAAGTTCATCTTCACCTCTGGGAATAGGTTCATACCAATATTGAATATAGATGCACTGAATCCTGAAGTTGACTGCACTTCTTCATATCCCATCTCTTATTACGTTATCCTTACTTCTCTATCACATCTGTTTCAACAATGCAAACTTCCATACTGGTGCATCCAACAGGCACTTTTTAATTCCTCAATCAAGAATTCCCCAATGGTGGTTCATATGACTCTCAACTGTACGCATTCAATTTCTCAGTTTAATAATGATCACTCCTCCAGCATCCCAGAGTCACAACCAGGCTTCTTTCTGGCTTCAACTTCCATCCCTTGAACGCTACATTCCAAAGGTCACCTCTCTGTGATGACAAAAACATCTGCCCCCTCCATTCCCCTTCAGTATTCTAAAAAGAGATTTCCCACATCTGTGGTACCTCAAGTCAATCCTCAGTCACGGCCAACATCTCAGCCTCTTCCCACAGAAGGCTTCATTTCAGCGCTAGAAATACAATACCTGCCTTTTTATTTTCTCAGCATCTAAACTGTCACCTTTAATGTATTTGCACAACAATCAATTTTGTATACTGTACTCAAATCTCAATGATTTCCTGTACATTAAGACAACCAAACAAATCTGGGTGACCACTTTGCAAAATACCTTCATCCAGTCCGCAATCATGACCCCAAGCTTCCAGCTGCCTTTCATTTTAATTCTGCACCTTGCTCCCACTCTGACCTTTCTGTCCTCTGCTTCCTGCAGCGCTGCCCCAGTGATCACCTAACAAAAACCAAACACAAGTGCACTTTTTAATTAAAAGGCACAACTAATGAGAAACTAAATCCAACTTAAAACTACCAAAATTAATAAACATCCATCATGCCTTCCAATCTTTCAGTGTCCACTGGTTGCAATCACTGATCGCTGACCAGAAGAGTGCTCCACGAGAATCACCTCAGGTTTTCCAATCAGAGATTAGTTAGTAATTTTGGCAAAAAAAAATTAAGAGCAATCACAAACTTGCGACGTGGAAACCACATCCACTAGCCCGTCAAGTAATGTGGTTGTGTGCTCCTTTGTATGCCTGATGCATTTTAGACAAGCATAGGCCAGAGGTGTGAAATAATATCAGGTTGATTAAGCTCAAACAAAGTTACATCTACAACACAGAAGCTTCATTTATTTTAGGTACAGCTTCTTACCCAGATAACAGAGTTTGTTTTCAAAACGCTGATCTCTTCAACACAACCCAATAACAGAGATAAAACATTTAGCAATTACATAAAATGCATTCCTCCAATTTATATCTGCAAATTAATTATGTTATAACTGAATTACTTAAAATCCAATCATAAAATACCAGAAATGTGTTCCAAGGGATTTTTTTTTAAAAACATAACGTTTTACAGGCTACTTGATGGCTCACAGCATGTTTCTGCTATTAAAGTTGAGGATCTGCCACCCTGGATTGAGAGCACAACTACTTCTTCCAGACAAACAGCAGAAGACAATAATGCTTCACACCACAATCTCTCTGTTCCTTGACACTAGCTGCAGCAAATATTTACAACCTCCATGCTAAGCCATTTTTTTGTTCATTCACGAGTGTTGCTGGCTAGGCCAGTGTTTATTGCCAGTCCCTAACTGCCCTTAAGAAGGTGGTGGTTTGACTTGATTTGTCGTTACTTAAGATCTCTACAGTCGTGTCATCAAACCTGTAAATGGAGAAAGAGTGGAATTTGACCACACAGTATATTCCTTATATACTCTTGACTAAAGGGGCTAAGTACACAATCTTATGGGGAATCAGTGTTCAGGATTATCGTGGAGGTGGTATTGTCACTTATCTTTACCGATTGCAGTCTGCGTGTTAGGAAGACGAGGATCCAGTTGCAGAGTGGGGAGTAGAATCCGCGGTCTTAAGAGTTTACAGAAGTGTTTCTTTGGAATTATAGTGTTGAAATCAGAGCTAAATTCAATAAATAGGAGTCTGATGAAGCTGACCTTGTTATCCAAATGCTCCAGAGAGGAGTGTAGGGCCAGAGAGATGGCATGTGCCCTGGGCTTGTTGCAAGAGTAGGCAAATTATAGAGGATCAAAGCAATCTGGGAGACTAGAGTTTGTGTGTACCATGATTAACCTCTCGAAGCACTTCATAATGATGGATGTCAGAGCTACCGAGCAGTAGTCATTAAGACACTCTACCTGAAACATCTTGGTCAACGGGATGATAGTGGTCTTCTCTTCTTGAAGCAGGTACCAACCTCAGGTCAGAATAAGGAGAGGTCAAAAATATTTGAAAATACTCCCAACCGGCAGGACTGTGTACAATCTGTGTGCATGACCAGGAACTCCATTTGGGCCAGGTCGCTTTCCATGGGTTCACTCTCAAGGCAGCCCATCTGACATCCTCGGTGACTGGATACAGGTGCACCCAAGTCTGTCGAGGCAGGTGACAGAATTTCACTGACCTTCAGTTCAAAATGAGCAAAGAATGCATTGAGCTCACGGAGAGGAATGCATTGTTGCCAATGACTCTACCAGACTTTGCATTGTAGCCTGTTGTTACGTTGTGTTAGCCATAACCAAAATTGACATGTTTGTGGAGTTAATCTGGGACTATAGTTTAGTCTAGTATTGTCTCTTGGCATCCCTGATAGCTTTGTGAAGATCATATGTAGATTTTCTGTAAGGTCAGGGTCTCCCAAATTGTCTTCAGTATCGCGTGGATCTCCCAGTTCATCCAAGGTTTTCAGCTGGGGGAAAACCCCAATTAACTTCTCTACACTTACTGATGAAGTCGGTGATGGTCATGGGATACTCATTTAGGTTAGCTGCTGCGTTCTTCAATCCAGACCAGACCAATGACTCCAAACAAACAGTCATGTAGGTTGTCCATTACCTCAAACCAGTATCATACAATTTTCTGTACCAGATCCTCATGCTTCAGTGTCTGCTAAGTCAAGAGAATGAGCACAACCTGGGGGCGGTGGTTAAATTGGCTCTTATTGGAGATGGTCATTACCTGCAATTTGTGTGGCACAAATGTTATATGCCACTTGTCAGCCCAGACCTGGATACTGTCCTCGTCTTCTTGCATTTGAAGATGGAATGCCTCTGTATCTGAGCCACAAATGGCGCGATCATCCCCACTTCTGACCTTATGGAGGAGGAAAGGTCATTGATGAAGCAACTGAAGATGGTTGGGCCGAGGACAATACCCTGAGGAACTCTTGCAGACATATCCTGGAGCTGAGATGATTGACTCCAACAGTCACAACCATCTTTCCATTTGTCAGGTATGACTTCAATCAGTGGACAATTTGTTCCTAATACCAATGATTCCTGTATAGCTAGGGACTCTTGATACCACGCTCGGTCAAAAGCAGCCTTGATGTCAAGGGCTATCACTCTGACCTTACTTCTGGAATTCAGCACTATTGTCCATATTTGAACCAAGGCTGTAAAGAAGTCAGGAGTTGACAGGCTGTGGCAGAACTCAAACTAAGCATAACTGAGCAAGTGCTGCTTGTTAGCACTGTTGCTAACACCTTTTATCACTTTACTAATGATTGAGAATAGATTAATTGGGCAGTAATTGGTCACATTGCATTTGTCTTTCATTTTGTTGCCAGAACACAGAAGAAAATTGACCATATTTGTCAAATAGTCGCTAGTGTTAAAGTGTACTTTAAAGTGAGAAGCAACTCTTCAATACTATTGCTGAATGTTGTCAGTATTTATAGCTTTTGCAGTTGCCCCCAGCTACTTCTTGATACCACATGGAGTAAATAAAATTGGCTGAAGACTGGCATTTGCGATGCTGAGAACCACTGGAGGAGGCCAAGGTGGATCATCCACTTGGCACTTCTAGTTGAAGATTGCTGAGAATGCTTTTATCTTATTGTTTGCACTGATGTACTAGACTCTTCCATCATTGGGGCGCCTATTTCTCCAGTGAGTTTGTTTAGCAGTTGACCCCATTCACGAGTGGATGTGGCAGGACTGCAGAGCTTAGATCTGATTTGTTGGTTGTGGGATCCCTTAATTCAATTCACTTGCTGGATTATGCTGTTTGGTAGGCAAGTAGCCTTGTTTTGGTAGCTTCACCAAATTGGCACCTCATGTAAGTATGCCTAGTGTTGCTCCTGACATGCTCCCCCCGCACTCTCCATTGAACCAGAGTCGATCCCCTGGAAGATGGTAGTGACTGAATGGAGGTTATGCCAGGCCACAAAGTTGCAGATTGTGCCAGCAACTGCAGCACACACTGCCTCCTGAATGCCAAGTCCTGAGTTGCTAGATCTGTTTGAAGTCTGTCCCACTTAGCATGGTTTGATTTGAATGGAGGTTATTCTCAACGTGAAGGTGGAAGCTTGTCTCTACAAGGACTGTGTGGTGGTCACTCTTATCAATACTGTCATGGACAGGAGCATCTATAGATGGCAGAATGGCAAGGATGAGGTGAGGTATGTTCTTCTCTCTTATTGGCTCCCTCACCACCTGCCAGAGACCCAATCGAGCAGCTATGTCCTTTATGCCGGACTAGCTCAAATCAGCAGTGCTGCTGCTCGGCCACTCTTGCTGGTGGACATTAAAATACCCCACCTAAAGCTCTTGCCACCCTCAGTTTTTCCTTCAAGTGTTGTTCAATATGGAGAAGGACTGATTCATCAGCTGAGGGATGGTGGCACATGGTAATCAGGAGGTTTCCTTGCCCATATTTAACCTGAAGCCATGAAACTACATGGGGCTGAAATCAAGGTTAAGAACTCCAGCCAACTTTCTACTGTATATTACTGTGCCACCATGTCTGCCAATGACAAGGCATACCCAGGAATTGAGATGGCAGTGTATGGGAAATTGCCTGTCAGATATGATTCCATGAGTCTGACTATGTAAGACTGTTGTTCGACTGGTCTGCAAGATAGCTCTTCCAAGTATGGCACTAACCCCAGCTATTAAGGAGGACTTTGCAGAGTCGGCAGTTTCTATTATTGTCTTTTTTAATGTCTAGGCTGACGCCAGGTGGTCTGTCCAGTTTCATTTCATTGTTGAGACTTTGTGGCAATTGATAGAACTCATTGGCCTACTAGGCCATTTCAGAGGGCAGTTAAGAGTCAACCACATTGCTGTAGCTCTCAAGCCACATACAGACCAGACTGTGCGAGGATGACAGATTTCCTTCCTCAAAGGACATTCTGGCCTTGAATATACTACACTAATAATGTCCCAATGCCAACTCCAGCTTTTCTGCTGAAATCCTTTAATGTTTTGGTTACATAGAAGTGTTATTATTCCAATGCTTCCTTGCCAGTCTCCCATCCTCCACACTTCATAAACTTGAGCTCAACCAATGTTCTGGTGTGCATAGTATCTCATGCTAAGTTCAATTTAACTAACAATCCTCGCTGGCTTACATCTACACTGAATCCTCATGCTGATCTGCAATGTCTCAATTGTAAAATCTGCATTCAATTGTTTTTCTCCCAAGTTTTACTTCTCTTTCTTGCTTCTTTCAAGCCAAAAAGCCTTTGAGATTGTAGAGAAGCACAAACTGTTGCTTTGGCCATCCCAAGTTTAAAATTGGTCCACTATTTGTACCTGTCATACCTTCTGATGCTTATGCCACAAACTCTGCAATTCTTTCCCTGATCGCTCTCTCTTCCCCAACATAAAACTTAAAGGATAAACTCTCCTAGTATTGATTAGGGCTGAAATTTTTTATCACTTATGTACCTTGGGATACTATCCAACTTTAAAGATGCTAAGAGACAATTTTCTGTATAAACATAAACAATTACTGCGTTTTTCTAAAATATTCTTGCTTTCCCACAATGGAGGAAGATTAATAGAGTTTCCCAGTGGCTGTTGTGAGGATCCTTGCTCATTTTGATATATATTAATAACAGACCTTGATGTACAGAGCAGAACTCCAAACTTTGTGGATATGAAACGGTTGTGAAATGAGGAAGACAGTGTAGAAACTTGCAATGACGAGTTTGGAATGTTAAAAATCACAACACCAGGTTATAGACCAACAGGTTTATGTGGAAGCACTAGCTTTCACATAAACCTGTTGGACTATAACCTGGAGTTGAGATTTTTAAACTTTGTCCACCCCAGTCCAACAGTGGCTCTTCCAACTCAGGGTTGGAATGGATAGACACAGTAGATGAAAAACAGTTAAGTGTAAAATGACTCATTTTAATAAACAGAATGAAGACACATGAAAAGAATAACTTTTAAATGGTAAACCAGCAGATGGATCTGGGTGCATATTTGCATACATGGTTGAAGGATGGGCTTTGGCACTAGCTAATAAACAACATTCACAATATTCAAAAAATTCACAATAGTTCTAGGGATAAGAAGCTTCAGTTAGAGATTAGAAAAGTGGGGACAGAACAAATAATGGTGACATGCAGAAAAATGGTGGTGGAGGCAGTATCTAAGAAAGATTGGATTAATCTGAGAAGGAAGAATGTACGGGGCATTATGTTTTACAAGGATGTTGCCAGGATTGGAAGGTTTGAGCTCCAGGGAGAGGCTAAATAGGCTGTGGCTACTTTCCCCTAGAGTCTCAGAGGCTGACGGGTGATCTCATAGAAGTTCAGACAATACGAGGCATGGATAAGGATAATTTCCCCAGGGTAGGGAAGTACAAAATTAGAGGGCATAGGTATAAGGTGAGGGGGAAAGATACAAAGGGACCTAATGGCAACTTTTTCATGCAGAGGGTGGTGTATGCATGAAATGAGCTACCAGAGGTGGTGGTGGAGGTTGGTACAATTATAACATTTAAAAGGCATCTCGATGGTTTGAGTAGGAGTTAGAGAGACATGCACCAAATGCGATTACATTTATTTAGGATATCTTATTCGGCATGGACAAGTTGGACTGAAGGGTCTATTTCCAAGTTCTACATTTTCTATGACTCAAAGTGGCTAAGAAAGGCCTATAGTAAATATGCAGAGTGACAATCCAGTTTCCTTAGGGTTAGAAAGGGGTTGTTTTTCTTGATTAACTGGATGAAGATACCACAAACTTACAAAATAGACTTGAAAGAAAAGCTGACTAGTTAAGTCTATCCCACATAATTTTCTTTAATATACAGCAATATTGCCATCATAAAGGGTAATAAACATTGCTAAGGTTTATGAAACATATTGCAATTGCTAGTGGAAATGGAGACCAGTATTTAAAACTCACAAATGATAACTTTGCATGCAGTTGTTTTGATCATGCTGTATATTATCTTAAAGGCTGACCAAACAAAGACACAATTTTTTTAAAAAAGTAGCAGTGCAGTGGGTTATCACTGAGTCACTTTGAATATTAAAACAGTTGTTAAGTGTATGAATAAACCCAAATTAAAAACAAAAGGTAAGTGACATCAAACAAGAGATTAAAAGATAAACTGCTGGAAAGTTGGACAGCAAAACACTACAGTGTTGACAGAAGCAGACAAATTTCAGCAGTTGAAATGTCTTAGATACAAGACTTCAAAGGGATTTAGAGACAGGATGTACATAATATTGCGTTCAAGAGAGAAGGCTGGTGACTTCACGGATATTTTCTGACTCAAGCATGGATAAGGATCAAGGCTAGATTATGCTGTACATGTCATTTTGCTATAACGCCCGCTGCATTAATGTGAACTCAGTATAACACACTTGACAAATTGAGGACGCTTTCTATAGCTTTAAATACTTTTAAAGCATGTATTGGTTATAACACGATTCAACTCCCATTAGCTTAAATGATGCTACTATTACAAGATATTCTTACAACACAGGGGTTGGACAAGAATGGAACTACCTCGTTATAGCATAACCAACTGTATTACAATCGTAACTCCATACCTGGAGCTAACAAGATCAGGCATATTGTCTCTGATAAACTTGTTTCAAATTCAGCTCGAAATAGTCAGTATCAATGAAATTCAATCAGATCGACTGAATCCAACATGCACCTCAATCCCCATCTAAACAAAATATCCAGAGTTTTACTGACTACCAAAGAGTCTGAATTTTAAACTGGATTGTAATTTTCCCCAAATATTCTTAAGAGCCCAGGTGAAAAGCTTCAGTAAATACTTGCCCAGAAGATTAAGGAGTTAGGCTTAATGTTTGATCCAGAAAAATAAATCAAGTAATTTAAGTTTAAAAACAGAAATTTCAGATAATTATCGCATGCTTTTCAATTAGAAACTAAGATGGTAGCTGGTCCTTATTTTGAAGAGAACGTACAAATTCAAACACTTCTTTCAAGTCTTAACAGTAAGGATACCAAAGATTCCCTTATTCTCAAAATGAGAGAGACTTGTTAGGTTCAAAACAAATCTAAAGGGGATATTTATCAATCTGAAGAACCTTAATTAAGAGTTATATTGAGATATTTCTAATTAATTGCTGGGAGCCTATAAATGGTTAAGCAGGTGTTACATTTTAACAGTAACACGACAACCATTAATCATGATTGCACATTTAGTATAAGGATCTTTTGTTTAATTCATTCACAGATTGAGGACACCACTGGGTGGGTCAGCATTTATTGTCTAACCTACAGGGCAGCTGAAAATCATCCACACCCACAATTAGAATTGGTTTAATGATTATTAGACTTCATCCCCGTTTATTGAATTCAAATCGCATTAGCTGGGTCGCTGGGTTCACAACCCTGTGATAATACCACTAGGCCACTGCCTACCCTTAAATTACCAATTCTAACGAGCTTGCTCATTTGTTATTTTGAATTTTATCTAAATACTGGCTTTGAAAAGCAAAATCCTGTTTGGTCACTTTGCTTAGACATTGTCCAGTGCCCAGCGCGACAAGACAACTTAGGGTCTAGCATCCCATTATCCAGTCGCTGTTTTACTTCCAGATAGTCTTGTACATTCACATTACATTGTAATATCAGAAACACAGGATTTATTTTTAAAAAGGACAGACATGCACAATGCTTATCAGTGACTTCACATTGTTGTATATAGCATTAACAATTCTGTGTTTAAAAGCTGGAAAATATGAACAATGTATAAACTGAACGTGTGAATCATTGTGACGTCTTTAATTATCCTTTCATACGACAGGGAAAATACAAAGTTAAAAATTAAAGCATCAGATATGAAACACAGCAACATATCATATTTGAAACATTGCATTGATTATCAAAGCAACCAAAACAAGAATCTAATTCTAAACTACTAACTCAAAACAATAACAAAAGGTGCACAAACAGCTGTTACCCAAAGGGTAGTACAGTATACAGAAAATCAAAACAGACCTGAAATTTACATCTCATTACTGCTTTGAAAACAAAACTGTTGCACTTATTTAGCTACTATCATGATCTCAAGGATATCCAACATACTTTACAGTCAATAAAATAATTTTGAAGTGCAGTCGCTGAGGAAACATATCAGTGAATTTGCTGCTCCTAAAAACTGCAAAGTGATAAATAACAACCATACAATCGGTTTTTAATCAAGTAATAAATACTGGCTGGACAATAAGAATTAATCCCTTGCTCTTTTATACAAGTGCCATGGGTCCTTTGCACTATGAGGGAGAACATGGTCTGAGTATAATGCTTCACCAGTAAAAATAAAAGTGAAGCATGGCACAACATGAAACAGGACAGAATAACAGATGCTGATTAGCACTCTGAATTAATTTTCGAGCTCAAGGGAAGTAGTGTGTTGTAAATGTGGTTTCTCAGGTTGGTACAGCTGATGCTCTGGAGGATCAGATTATATTCAGAAGCAAACAGACTGGATTGGGACTTAACCCAAGAGGAAATCACAGGTTCAAGTGAACTCTCTCATTGGGGAAAAGGTCATGTGACATGAAAGAGAAAAGTGAGCTGCTTAAACAATCTTCATGAAAAAGCTGCAGACCATGAGATTACAAGATCTATGTTGTTCACAAAGGAAATTTAAGGAATGCATTAACCTTAGTTCTCTCAAAATAGAAGATTAAAAAAGATTTTACCATTTGCTCTTTTATTTAAAGCTGTCAAAGCCACACCAAATGGCATCACTAGGAGCATCCTGGGGTCTCTAACGCAGGTGCTGCTGGATGTATTGTGACATGTGTGGGCAGCATGGTGGCACAGTGGTTAGCACTGTTGCCTCATAGCGCCAGAGACCCGGGTTCAATTCCCACCTCAGGCAGACTGACTGTGTGGAGTGTGCACATTCCCCCCATGTCTGCGCGGGTTTCCTCCGGTTGCTCCTGTTTCCTCCTACCGTCCAAAGATGTGCAGGTTAGGTGAATTGACCACGCTAAATTGCCCGTAGTGTTAGGGGCAGAGGTAAATGTAAGGGAATAGGTCTGGGTGGGTTGCACTTCGGCGAGTCGGTGTGGACTTGTTGGGCTAAAGGGTCTGTTTCCACACTGTAAGTAATCTAATCTAATCAGAATGTTATTTGTAAATACAACTTGACTGCTGCCATTTAAATTCCAAGTGAATTCTTTACAATAGCTTGCCTTTCAGATTCAGGATTCAAACATTTTCAAGTGACATTTTGGAACGTCAAGGGGATTTGCGGCTAACAACAATTGTAGGGAAATAGACGGTGACATCTAGAAAAGTGTCCATATTACAGAGGAGGAGGAGTTGGATGTCTTGAAACAAAAGTGGATAAATCCCCAGGACCCGGTCAGGTGTACCCAAGGACTCTGTGGGAAACTAGGAAAGTGATTGCTGGGCCCCTTGCTGAGATATTTGTATCATTGATCATCTCAGGTGAAGTGCCAGAAGACTTGAGGTTGGCTAACGTGGTGCCACTATTTAAGAAAGGTGGTATGGACAAGCCAGGGAACTATAGATCAGTGAGCCTGATGTTGGTGATGGGCAAGTTATCAGAGGGAATCCTGAGGGACAGGATGCACATGCATTTGGAAAGGCAAGGACTGATTAGGGATAGTCAACATGGCATTGTGCGTGGGAAATCATGTCTCACGAACTTGATTGGAATTTTTTGAAAAAGTAACAAAGAGGATTGATGAGGGCAGAGCAGTAGACAATCTATATAGACTTCAGTCCAGAACTAGAGAGCATAGGTTTAGGGTGAGAGGGGAAAGACAAAGGGACTTCAGGGGCAACTTTTTCATGCAGAGGGTGGTACGTTTATGGAATGAGCTGCCAGCGGAAGTGGTGGAGGCTGGTACAATTGCAACATTTAAACGGCATCTAGATGGGTATATGAATAGGAAGGATTTTAAGGAGTATGGGCCGGGTGCTAGCAGGTAGGACTAGATTAGGTTGGGATATCTGGTCAGCATGGACGAATTGGACCAAAGAGTCTGTTTCTATGCTGTACATCTCTATGACTGTATGATCTGGAAAGTGTCTTTTATTCATGATTGTTACTATGACAGGTTTTGCAGCAAAATGCCCTTCAGAATTTTGCATGTTGGGATTGCAAACTTCAACCTTCAATGAGATTTGGTAGTAATTCGAACATAGTTCATTTTCACTTGCAATGTCAAAAGTTTTCCCCTCATGTGATACATGGTCAAATATGTAGGGGGACAAATCCAATTGACTTCACTTCTTGAACTAATTACCTACTTCCTAAAATGTTATTTTCATAGATCAGGTCAAAAAGACATAGCATCAAGCAGAAACCAAATCAGTCTTGCATTCTGCACTTAACAGAAGCTTCTGTGTGTCATCTTGTGACACTATTCAAACAGAGAAGCTTCACAAAGACTCTCGAACAAACAATGACTTCTGCAAATTGCTAGTCATGCATTACCAGAATTTTCTTCAAATTTCCCGAAAAGGTTGGCTTTAACTTTTCAAATAAAGGGAGAAATTATCAATTTCACAAGTGAAAACTGATTTGATTAAGTAACAACAATATGTACAAATACCTGCATCGGAGCTTCTGTGGAAAACGTGCATGAAGAGACAATTCTGAACACTGCTAATGCACGTTTCCAGTTTTCCAGAATGAGTCAGCCAAGCAAAAAGGAGGGGAGAGTGCACATGTACTTCCCATCATTTGACCAATTAGATAGACTTCACAGAACATCTCACCCTTAAAGATGTCTGACCAAAACAATGTAGAAGTGGGAGCTAGAAAGAAGAATTTAGTAGCAGTAGGAAACACTCTCATTTGGGGAATATACTGCTCTCTGCAGTCATGAGCATGAGTCATGAAGGCTGCTTTGTCTGCTTGGTGGCAGAGTTAAGGAAACCTCCTCTAGGTTGGAGAGGAAGAGGAGATATATAGCTATTGCTGTCCATACTGATACTTCGAACATTGATAGAATTGAAAAAGAGGCTCTGATGAAAGAATTTGAACAGTCGGAGCCAAATTAAAATGCGGAACCTTCAAGTCATCTCTAGATGACTACATGAGCCACATGTAAACTAGGTCAGGCTAAATAAAGTCAACAAATTAAACGTGTAGCTTAAATATTGGTGTGGAAGGAATGGGTTTCATTCTGGTGACAGCAGTATTGGGATAGAAGGGAGCTGTTCCAGTCAGATGAGCTTCACTTAAACCGTCCTGGGATGAGTGCCCTGGTAAATTGAAAACCTAGAGCTGCAAGAGGGCTTCAAACTATTTGGGGGGAGGGTCGCAATGAGGGTGATACATTGGTTTACAAACCAAAGGAAATAGCTGTAGCACATGGCAACTATTTTGATAATGATAACAATAGTGGGATAGAAAGGACAGAATGGAGCAACTAGGACTGGGAGTTAAAAAAAATGGTGGAAGGTAGAAGTAATGAATTTGACTTAAAACGTAATATTTGTACCAAAATACCTGAATTAATAACACAAAGACAAACAAAACACCACACTATGGATGCAATCCTATAGTCATTAGGGACTCATGGTTACAAGATGATGAACTTAATATTTAGGAGTATGCTACTTTCTGAAAGAACAGGCAGGAAGAGAAGCATGGACGAGAAGTTTTGTTAGTACATCGTGGACTAAGAAATGACTGGATGACATAGAATCCATATGGGTCGAGGTAAGAAATATCAAGGAAAAGGTGACACTGGTGAGAGTAGTTTATAAGCCCACTAGCTGTACTATTCTGTAGAACAGTAATTAAATCATGAGATAACGAGGCCATATAAAATGGCAGTACAATCATAATGTGTAACTTTAATATTCACGTAGATTGGAAAAATAAAAAAATTGTCAATGGTAGCCATGAGGAAGAATTCAGTACATTTCAAACAGGTTTCTTGGCTTATTGGCATTAATCACTAGACTCCAACCCAGAGACCCTGGTAATGTTCTGGGGTTCGAATCCTGCCATGGCAGATGGTGGAAATCTAATTCAATAAATATCTGGAATTGGGAGTCGAATGATGACCATGAAACTATTGTCAACTGTCAAGGGCAAAAAAAACCCACATCTGGCTCATTAATGTTAATTAATAAAGCAAATTTCTGTTATTACGTAGTCTGGCTTTCATGTGACTCCAGATCCACGGCAATGAGGCTGACACCTAACAGCCTTCTAGATTTTTTTTTAAAAAGGGACAGTTAATAAATAGTCTGAATCGCCTGCTTCTGCTCATACAATGGTCTCAGAAGAGACCCAGGATGCTGACACAAACCAGAGGCTGCAGCCATTATTTTGACAACATTTCTAATGGAATGTTCAGTAGTTTGGGTGTTGGGGAGTGAAAAAATACTGTTGTGCAACTGTGACTTTAATGCATTATTAGTCTGTGACACAGGCCATATTGCACCTTTCCTAGGGGAAACCTCATTAATCACAAAAGTCTCTCTCGCAATAATCTATACCCATAGATGCTGATTTACTGAACCAAATACATGTTGCCTTTGAGACTTCTTTGACTACAATACCTCAAGAGGTCTAAGCTACTGGACAGAAATGGAAAAAAACAACTACAGGCTCTCTCCAATCTAGAATGAAGGAAGCACCTACCAAATTACTATTTATTTCGAGATTCACCTTAGCCTAGCTGATATCATGAACTTTATATCACAAGGCCCTAACTTCCAGTCCCACGCTGACGGGAACACATCTTCCAAGTTGTTCCTCTTGTGCAGCAGAGACAATGTTGCCTTTTAGCTAAAAGTCATCCACAGGATAAAAGTTAATGTGAAACACGCCGAGCTTGGACAAAAAGTTTCCCTTGTGCACTGGCCAATTAACATAATACAAATAATTTAAAGGTCGCATGTGATAAAGTTGAGATTTATGTATAAATATCTCAGTAGCAGTTTTAGCATCTGGATTTCCAATTTGTGCCATGTGTCTGTTGGGTACTTTTGTGAAGTAATTTTTTTTAAAAGAGTTCAGTTTGCCCTTTCAGAATGCATGGTTGAAACCCAGTACGCATCAGACAGGAGGTGACAGCAAAGCCTCTGTTGTGTTAATGGAAGATTGTTGACACTATGAGCTTTACAAAAGGGAATTAAGATAAAAATGCAAAGGTATGAGCTTGGTTTTGGTTTGACATAACCAAGGAGTGATCTTAGCTTAGAAAACCCAGACATTGAAGCTCTTGGATCAGAAGTAAATACAGTTTCTCTCCTAAAAAAGGAGTATAGGATAGGTCAGGGAAAACACAATTATCTTGCAGTAGAAATAAGCTTGTGAACCTTCCAAACAAGGAATGCTTGGTTCGAAACCTGCACACACGTTTCTACAAATTACGATGTCTAAGCTTTCTGTTTTACGAGTATACACAAGATAGTTCATAGAACAACAGGGAAGCATTAAGTCAAACCTCAAATTGATACTAAAGGGCAATTTTTCTGGATTTCAAACATAGTAAGGTGATGGTTTTAGGGAATGACCGAGTCTTGTTTTACTATGTATTTTAAGATCTTTCCAATTATGCTGTATATTTAGATATCTTGTTCATTTTCTAAGTAGCTTGTTTTTATTTAAAGAAAATGCTTAGCCTACATTTCTTTGAACACTCGTCACAGATAAAAATAATCAAATAGGCCAGATTTCATTCAGAGATCAGATCTATCCAGTCATAACATCAGCTAAGATCAAATCACATGCATCTAATTTTTGCTGTTTGCAATTTACTACCACTGTACATGAATGACTGAATTACTCTGACTGGAATACAACTAGCTTCCACTAAAAGTAAATACATTGAAATTCATTAGTTATGTAACACTTGGACATCTAGACAATGAAATGGAACTCGTAAATATTTTTGTTCAAGCTTGTTTAGAAACATTAAACCCTGTTTGTTGTACAGTGAATTATGCAACATGAGAAAGCAAATCAGAGTACAATTTATGCATAACGCTCGAAGTGTTTAGGGAAACAAAGCCACATATTGAGCAAGTTCTCCATGCATCTGCAATTATAATTTAAGTACCACAGGAACACCAGTGCACAATCCTCCACAGATCTTTCTCAAAAGACTCAAAATACAGATGCTTAACAGCAACTAATGCTCAAACCCCCTTGAGGACTTGCTCAAAATCAGGAGAAGTCAGAGGTTCTCTCTCATTTGGATTAACATTTCATATTGAGTGAACCTTCCTCAGGCTACTTGACCCAAAACGTTAACTCTGATTTCTCTCTACAGGTGCTGCCACACCTGCTGAGCTTTTCCCGCAATTTTTTCCCCTCATTTGTTTATGGGATATGGGTGTCACTATCATTTATTGCCCAACTGCCTTCAAGGAAATAATGGCCCATCTTTCAAACCATTGCAGTTCATGTGGTATAGGAATTTCCACAGTATTATTTGGAACCAATTCCATGATTTTGACCAAGCATTAATAAAGGAAAGGCAATATTGTGCCAGGTCAGGGTGGTAAATGGCTTGAAGGGAAACTTGCAAGTGGCGTTATTCACTGCCCTTATTTTTCTAGGTGCCAGAGGTTGTAGATTTGAAGGTGCTGTTCAGACTGCCTTGCCAAGTTGCTGTAATGCACCACTACCACTATACAAGCCCTCCCGTCAACATTGATGCAATGTTTTAAGGTGTCGGTTGGGGTATCAATCAAGCAAATTTGGTTTATCCCATGCTTTGCTGGAGCTGAACTAATTCGACTAAAGAATTTTCCATCACACTCTTGATTTTCACCTTGCAGATTATGGACCAGCTGCAGTATATTTTACTCAAGCAAATTAAATTTTGCAACAGAAAACGAAAAAGTGTCAAGCTGTCTTAATGTTCAATGTTCTTAATTTATTTAGCAAAATGTGATATATTGAAGGAAAAAGGAAATATTGATGAAGATCTGAAATAAACAGTTAATATTTGCCTTTACTGGAATTTCAACATGTCCCAATACAAGAATTATATCAGAGCTGAGGCACTAATTTGGTTTCTTTCACCACAGGTGCTGCCAAACCTGTTGGGTTTTATAAGCACTTCGTTTTTATTGCTGGAAATACATGATAGGCCTTCCCGGCTACAAATTCTGAAAATAAATCTAGTTTTAACTTATTAACTTGATCTCATCACTTGTCAAAGAACTTAGAGAAAGTTGAACTCCAAAGCAAGACTAATCACTGTGGTACCTGCAATGAATGCCACATGCGTGGGCTGAGAGAACCTAAAGGCCAAAGGGGAGGCTTACAAATGGAGAAGGGAAAGTTAGCAGGCTTCAAGCAATCAAGACGACAAATAGCACCTCTCATAAGTGGACTGGTTAGAATACAAGGGCAATTCTATCAGGTTTTGTTGTTTTATTAAAAATTCGATCGGGGATGTGGGCATCACTGGCCAGAGAAAGTGAGGAATGCAGATGCTGGAGATCAGAGCTGAAAACGTGTTGCTGGACCTGCTGCGCTTTTCCAGCAACACATTTTCATCACTGGTCAAGAACCAACATTCATTGTCCATCTGCCATTGCCCAGAGGGCATTAAGAAGTCAAGCAGCACATTGTTGTGGGCCTGGAGTTGCATGTAGCCCAGATTAGGTAAGGATTGAACATTTCCTTCCCTAAAAGGCAGAAGTGAATCAGATGGATCTTTTGACAAACATTCACCATTACACTCCAGTGTTCAAATTCCACCATCTGCTATGGCAGGATTCAAGCCCAGAACCCCAGAATATTTTCTGTGTTTCTGGATTAAAAGTACAGTGATAAAGCTTCCAGGCCATCACCTCCCCAACAATAGTGCCTCCAGTTTCAGTCTCTATATTTAGAGGAAGATGTACCTAATTGGAAAATAGTCCAGCCAAAATTAGTTTTGGGAGCATTAACTACCCTGGCCCTAAACCCGCCACAACTTATAAGAATAAAGTGGTAACTTACCGATAGAGTGTGTTAAATGCTTTTTCACAACCTTGCACATCGCACTCAAATGGCTTTTCTTTTGTGTGGACTCTGACGTGGATTTTTAGGCTGTAAGATGTGAGAAAGGCCTTGCCGCAGCCCTGCTGATTACAAACGAATGTATATTCACCACGATGAGTCTTCTGATGTGTCCGCAGGTTTCCTGCTGTGCTGTATGTACGTGGACACCCTTCAAACGTGCACTGATATCGTTTTACCTGATTTTTTTTGTTGTGGGGAGAGGGGGAAGCAGAAGCAGGGAGCATGAGAGAGACAGAGAGGAAGGAGATTGCAGGAGAGAGAAAAACAAGGAGTAAAAGAACAGCAGAGGGGAGAGGGTGAGGGAAGGAAGAAAACAAAGAGCGTTAATATATAACTTTCCAGCTGGATTTTCTTTATTTTCTTCTGGTACTTTAACAATGCAACAATCAGCTTTAGATTGAATATGTTCAAATGCAGCAATTTGATTTCCAATTTTAGTGTAGTGAATACTGAACAAGTATTGGTTCAATATTGGTTTTAACAGATTTTTACTCTAATACAAACTCCTGTAAACTTGAGAACCCTGACAGAACCTTCAACTGATCAGTAAATGTAACAAGACATTAAACCATAATCATCCAAAGAAAATCCATGAATATCAAAATATCCCCAAAAATAAATCGAGTCACTCACCTAATACTTCCACTCTCATTGACAAGGCTGGATCCTGGACATTCACCAGCTACTTTCAATCAAATTCTAATCCATATCAGAGTCTGCTCATGGCCTAATTTCTATTCTCCAATCCAAATCTCTATCCTCTAAGATAACCACCACCACCACATATCTTTCTTCAACCATGCTTCTCACCTATCTTGCCCCCATTCACTTTATCTTAGCAGACAGTTTATCAGCTGCATCCCTCCCCAACACTTCATCCCAGCATTTAGTCACCATTCCTTTATGTGCCCAGATTCCATACTGATTTTTTTTCATACCAACCTTTTCATATTTATGACAACACACCTCTGGAACAGATGGGACCTGAATCGAGGTCCTCTAATCCAGAAGTAGGGACATCATCACTGTGCCACAGGATCCCTTAAATTTTGATTCTGAAATTCACTTCCTAAACCCTTCCACCTGCTTTCCCCTTTTAAGGTCTTGCTTAAGTTCTACAGCTCACTTGAGCGATCATGTTGCTAAGTATCTCCATTATAGCATCTATATACATTTTGTTATTCCAGAAGTCTTTTGGGGCATTTTTCTACATTAAAAAGGTGTTAAATAAATGCAAGTTGTCATGCTCAGTGCTTATTTAGAGAATCAAGTTTGGGATAACAATAATCCACAAACACAAATATAAAATAGGAAGGCAGTATAGTGATAATATTGACAGTGATATCACATTAGCTGAGATCACTGAGGTTCCACTTTCTCAACCTCACCCTTGCCTGAGGTATGGTGACCATCAGGTTAAACCACCACCATTCATGTCTCTCTAATGGGAAGACAACCTGATAGTCCCAGAAGACTAAGATGTCTTTATAAAGACAGTAATCCAGAGGCCTGAGCTAATGTTCGAGCAACATGAATTCAAATCCTACTAAAACAGCTCAGAGAATTTACATTCTCTGAAACATAATCTGGAACATAAAGCTGGTCTCGATAATTGTAACTACGGAACTACAATAGCTAGTCTCAAAAACCCATCTGTTTCATTAATGTCCTTTAGGGAAGGAAATCAGGCATCCTTACTGACCTCGCCTACGTGCAAAGACCACCTTAGCAATGAGATTGATTCAACAACATGCTGCAACAGTGAAGCAAGCTCCACAGTTCAAGAGTAATTAAAAATAGGCAAAAAAATACAGGCCTCATTTAAGATGCTCATGTCCCATTAAAGAAGGAAAAGAGAAACACAACAGTTGCTATGCTATAATTCAGTGAGCAGTTCAATGACAGTAAAACTAGTCCAGATTCTAAACAGAAATCATGGTAAGGTACAGTTTCAACTTATCCATAACTATCTACAGCTGCCTCAAATCAAAAGCTAGCAGTGACTATGGGAGCCTGATGTCAGGATCAAATAGGGTACCTTAGCCTGCACTTGCTGGCATACAATTATCCAGCAAACGGTTCCTTAATAAGTCCAGACAACTGGCTGCCTCCAAGTTCATAGGTCAATTAATGATAACCAGGCTCTCCATTCTGCTGGCCCAGAGGTACATCAAATCTGCATCCTCCACAATCCTACCAAGTAATGGAGTAAAACCAAGGGAGGTCAGGAACCACAAGCAGTGAAAAAAAACGAAAATAAAAGGCCACAAAAAAAACTTTCAATAGGAATTCAACATCAGAGGCAGAGGCAATCAGGTAACTCAGAAGTTAAGGGATAGGACAATAAATGCCCTCACAGTGAACGAAAAAAATCTCTCTGGGTACATCACGAGTCACAGATGCAACCTTTCCTGCTCATGTTCTTCTCATTGGGGCATAGCACCTTCAAAGGCACCATTCTCCAGAGTCAGGCCATCATTAATGGCTTGGTAACGTCTTCACATGGCACAGAGCTAATCTATTGCCAGGGAAATGTTGCCTACACCACACAAGATAAAACATAGCAATTAGTGCCGTTACAATGTAAACTGGTTACATGTCAATCTGCAGTTCACAGCCGGCCAATCTTCATTCCTGGACCCCTCAGGAAAACTCCCGAGTGCAGAAATGCATAGGAAACTGCTCCATACAGCTCCACCCTCTTTTTCCAGTCTTCCATCAAGAGGCTGGGAAAATTCAAACTCCAGTTTCGCTATTTATGTCTAATGAACTGCAACTAATTAAGACCTCAAATTGTGACTAGATCCGGTTCAAGTTCGTGAACATCCTTCTCCTCTATTTTCCATAGAAATTAGATCATCCCATACCAAATTCCCATTCTTTAATGGCAGGAATATCATGTTTGTTACTGGTACCTTAAAACTTTATGTTGTACAAACTGGCAGTACGCAAATCAAAGCAAGAGGAGATCATACTCAAATAAACATTTAATCCATTTCTCTTGATTTGGCCACACCAATCTTTAACAATTGGTTCAACCACCAGTCTGAGCAGCTACTTCTCACACCAAAATATTATTCAAATCTTTAAGATTCCTTTAGTGCCAAATCATTGGTATATGCAGCATAGGGCAGAATTGTCAACTTTCTGCAGTTGACAAGTTTACCATGAAATTCAGCCCAAGCTATATCAAAGAGAATGCACAGAGCAGTGATTCCCATAATTTGGCTTCACTTTTCATTCACTTCTACTCTGCTTGAAAGCTCCATTCCAGAATTTCAGCACTCATGTTAAAATGCAGTACTGTCTTGTCAAAGGGGCTATATGCCTTTTAAGGAGTCACAAAGTGATGACTCAATTGTTTGCACTGAGGGGTTCATAGAACTCCAAGGTCAAGCAGGATGTACAGTTCAAGACAAAACCATCTTGTATTTCTCAAGAAACACTCACTGAAATTAGTGCATTCAGTATTCATCAGGTTCACGGTTTACAGGATATTGCTGTGTGGAAAGTGACCATATAAAGTACCAACGCAACAGCAACTCTACTCAACTGATTCATTAGTCATGGATGAATGGTAGTAACTTAGCCATTAAGAACATAGCAAGATGACAAATTCTGCAGTTTTTTTTTCTTCTATTAGCTTAAAAACTCAGATTCAAAGAAGTGAATGAATTCCGTCAGTCAGCTTTTATAAGCAGAATTACTATAAAAGGTAAAGTGAACATCCCAATACAAGTTGTAATTTATTGTTAAATAAATACTCCAGCTAGAGACATTTTTAAATTAACCTGCATAGGTGTTGACACACCTCTTCAGCAGGTGCAACTCGAACCCATTCTTCTGGCCCAGAGGTTAGGGACATTTCCACTTTACTACAATAGCCCAATACACTGGTTTGAAGTTACTACACAAGCAGCTCACCACCTGGGAATACAAGGGAAAAAACATTTTGGCAAGGTACCAAAGGTGACTGACAGCAACAGATCCTTCAACAGCACACAGATCAGAGGTGAGCAGACCAATTATGGAGGCTCAAGAGGAGTTCAGCTTGGTTTACTTTTCCTTGGATTATTTTAAAAGTGATCCCACTGTATATTTAAACAGATTAGATAAAAAAAATTTACCACTTGGAGATTTAACTAAGGATCACAAGAGTCATTAACAAATCCAATAAGGAGTTTGTACTCAAAACCACAAAGGTTGGTTAAAATGTATAACTTGATATCGCATGCAGTAGTCGAGATGATCAACACAAAAGCAATATGTTAAGAACTTTTCATTCATGGGGTGACTTAACCAGCAAAGGCCAATATTTATAGTCCATCTTCACTTCAAAAGGTGATGGCAGGGAACAGTCTCTTAAACCACTGCAGTCTGTACAAGTACTCCGACAATGTTTTTCAGTGAGGAGTTACAGAATGTCATCACAGCAATAGTAAATGATTGGTAATATTTTCCTATGGATGCTGCGCAATATAGAAGGCAACTGAGGTGGTTGTGTTACTATGACTGCCTTCGTCAGACAGTACAGGCTCTGTTAAGGGCAAGTACACAAGGAAGAAAGGAATAGAAGGCAGGTTCATAAGATTAGAAGAAGCACAATGGGAAGAGGCTCACGTCTAGTTTGAACAGTCTAGGTGAGTTTTGGCACAGCAAATATTACATAATCAGAGTACAAATTTCTTCCAAGAGTCTAGATTCCTAAAAATACTTATTTCTGTTTCACGTATTGTATTTACAATACAACTAGATTACACTTATAATCCTTAAAAATGTAAGAAAGCACAAAACATAATTAATGCAGATCGTGAAACCCACTCACCATATGTAACTGGCCCATAATGAGCAGTTCAACTGGAATCAACCATTCCAGTGCTGGTTACTAGAAACACCTGACCAAAACCAGAAGCTAGCCAAAAGTCAACCAATAAACACCACCATCACCCCCATACCTGAAACTAGTCAGAATAAAGTTAGCCATTCATTACAAGTCCGCTACAAACACATCAGCCAACTCAGTACGCATGCCTTGCTGCCTTATGAGTTATTACTTATGAACCTGACTGCTGTTTCAGCTTTTACAACAGCAGTAATGTGATCCATTTGGAGACATTATGGTACAGGAAGGGGCTGCAGCAAACAGTGAACCCCATCACAGTAGACAGGTAGTTAATAGGCTTGTAATCACTACTTCATGACCTCTAGAAACAAACACAGACTCAACAAAAATTTAATGCGACTTTACAGTAGATATTTTCAACTCCATTTGACTGATCCCTCCTTCTTTAATCACTTTACAAACCAAAATTTTAAAAAGTTTTAAAACATAAAACTCAGTTACAGTACTGATCATTCCATCCAATAAACTTGCAGCTCAGGGAACCACTCATCTACCTTACAAACACATGACAGTGGTAATTACACTCGTCTTTCCACAATTGTAATTAGCACGAGTACCAAGAGGATGTAACAACTCCAAAGAAAAATGCTGTCAGAGCCTGTTGCCTTTAGATACACAAAGTAATTTTCGACTGCAGAGTACTCTAATCTTAAATGCTCATCCATCCAGAGAGGCAAGACACTTACTTCTAGCCACAGACATCTACTGCAACTCTTGTAGCATGCAATCTTACAGGAAAAAGCCCAAAATGAAACTGCTGTCAGTGCCAGAATAAAAAGCACAAATGTTAATAGTTTCACTGACTATCATGAAAATCACATCTCAAAATTTGGAAGAATTATTTGTTTCAAAAATTTAGTATGTGAGATTATAAAGAACATAACCTCACATGTTGAAATAATTTGGTAGCATACAAATTAGAGAAAATTAGACAGACGCTCATACAAGGAATTCTGCTTCTGCATTTCAGTTATTTCTCCTCCTTCAGGAAAAAAGGAACTGCTCCATTTTTGGAACCAATGCCAGAATTTCACTTGACTGTAGTTTAACCAATTTGGAATTTCCTGAACAGATATAGGTTGATGACAGTAATGCTTATAGTGTGACATACATGGATTTCCAGAAGACATTTTGATACAGTGCCTCAAAACAAACTTGAAGAAAGTTGTAGGTCATGGTATTAAAGGGACAGTGGCAATCAGGATGCAAAACTGATAGTGATAGAAGACATAAATGGTTAATGAATACTTTTCAGTTGGAGGAAGGCTTGTTGTAGCGTTTCCCAATTGTCAGTTTGTAATACCTGCCTTTATTAGTGATCTGGATTTTGATGTGCAGGGGCCAATTTCAAAGTTTGCAAACATGAAGCTTTGAAGAATTGCAAACTATGAAGACAAAGTGTGGAACTCCAACAGAACACTGCTAAGTTGGTGGACTGAACAGACATTCTGGATTCCTGAAGAAGGGCTCAAGCCCGAAACGTCGATTCTCCTGCTCCTTGGATGCTGCCTGACCTGCTGCGCTTTTCCAGCAACACATTTTCAGCTCTGAACAGATATTCAACAAAGAAGAGACAGATGATGCGCTTTCCAAAGGGGAAGCAGTTGCAGAGGGATCTACAGGTATGTATACAGCCAGTTCTGCTATATCGCATGTTTCTTCAATGCAAACTGGCTTTATTGGTCTGAATTCGTCAATCACATTATTTGTAGAATATGAACTTTCCTTATCTGTGTTGTCTATAATGCCATACCTGCCCCGTTAGTTTAAATGGCACTGCTATTGCATGATTTTCTTATAACACGAGATCGCAGAACAGAACTGTTGCATTATATCAGAACTGACCGTATTCAGATCATTGAAGGTGGCAGAACAGGTAGAGGGGGAAAAAGAAAAACAAAATCAATAAACCAGAGTGTTTTAGGTTCTATGAATAAGGGCATGGAGTACCCAAACATGGAGGTGAATTTGAACTTGTACAAGACGTGTGCTAGACCTGAATGGTCCATTATGGGCAGCATATTATAACAAAGATGTGAATGCACTGGAATGAGTGCAGAGGTGATATACTGGAATTGTTTTAAGTTTAAGAAACTTCAGCTATGAGGACAGACTGAAGAAGTTATGACCATCATTCCTGGAGAGCAGGTAGCTGAGAAAAGATCTGACTGAGGCTATCAAAATCCTGAGCAGGCTGGACAGAGTACACAGGGAGAAACTGTTTCCGCTAGTAAAACGAACAAGAGGGCAGAGATTTAAAGTGAAGCACAAACAAAGGAAGGGGGATGTGAAGAAAAGCTTTTCACACAGTTATTAGACTATGGAATGTACTTCCTGGAAATACGATGAAGGCACGTTCAGATGAGGTAATCAAAAAGGGCATTGGATGGGTATTTTGATAGTTGCACAGTGCCAGGATATGGGAAAACGATATGAGATTGGTACTAAATAAGAGCGAGTGACAATGGGAGTGAACGCTGAAATGAACTGAATGCCAAATTAAGCAGGCTGCACTCTGGATGGTGTTGAATATTTTTGCACCAACTGGAATTGTCAGCAAGTGAATATTATTCCATCATGCCTTGTAGATGAAGTACAGGGAATTTAATAGTTAGTCAAAAGCAGGATTCCCAACCTTTGATCTGCTCTTGTAGCCAGCATTTATATTGCTGGCCCAGTTTAGTTTCGGGTAACTGGGCAACCCTGGATGCTGGTGGTTGGGTCATCAGCAAAACTCATGCCATAGGAAAATTATTTTAAATACAATCTTCCCCCTTTGTGCTGAGTACTACAGCAATTAATGGACAATGTTCCTCACTAAGTCACCTCAATAAAATGCTGTTTTGCTCAGGCTCCTTGTTGGCAGAGTGAGTCAGATGCTGCTTTGCTATCAAAGGTAGTAACTCTCACGTATCCTCTTGAGTTCAGGTCTTTTGCACATACCTAAAACAAAGCTAGATGAGGTCAGGAGGTGAGTGAGCCTATCAAAAACAAACTGGACAGCAAATAGGTTATTGCTGTGTAAATGCCATTCAGTAGCAACATCAGCAACAATTTCCATCACTTTGCTGATGATTTAAAAGGGTTGGGGTTGGAATTGGATAGATTAGTTCTGTTTTTTTTTGTAGACAGGACATACCATTTTTCAAGTATTACAATATGGTCAGGTAGATTTCTGCAACTTTAGTACTTCAGAAGCATGCAAGCCACTGATAATGTCAGCATTTGTTGCCTATTCCAATTGCGCTTTGACTCACAAGTTACTTAGTTCGAGCCAACCACATTCTGCAGGTGTGGAGTCATCCATAGGCCAAAACACTTAAGGGTGGCCAATTTCTTTTTCTGAAGAGTGAGTGTGGACAGATGCTCATTCATAACAGTAGTTTCCAGCTCACCATTACTGCAGGGTTTGAACCCATCTCGTAGGACTCTTAGCCTTGACCTCTGGAGTGTGTGCATGAGACCCCAAGGACTAGTTGCAAAGGTTTGGGGCATGGGGTAGGCAAATGAGGAACAGGGAAGCTGCAAAGGAAGTGAATATACTTTTACAGTCATCAACAAAGAATACTCAACTAACTGGGAGCAAAGAAAACTTCAAACCACTCAACTTAACCAATTCCAACAAGTGATTGCGATATCTCCATCCTAATAGACTCATACAGTAAAGAAATAGACCCTTTGGTCCAACCAGTCCATAATTACAAACTGAACAGTCTGCTCCTGGCCCATATCCCTCCAAACCTTCCCTATTTATTTACTTTTCCAAGTGCCTTTCAAATGTTGTAATTGTGCCCACATCCACTTTCTCTCAAAGTTCATTTCATACACAAAACACTGTGTAAAACATTTTGCCCTCATGTCATTTTTCAAACTCTCTCACCTTAAAAATGTGTCTCCTAGTCTTGAAATCCCCCCAAATGCAGGAAAAAAATCTACCATTAACCCTATCTAAACCCCTCATCTCTAAAGGTCACCTCTCAACCTCCTATGATGCAGTGAAGAAAGTTCTAGACTTTGTAAAAAATCTTGCATACCTAACGACCTCTTTATAAATCTCTTCTCCAACTGAATTATATTTCACCTATAACTGGGCGACTAGAACACGAGTGCAGAGAGATTTTTGGTCTCTCAGATAATCAAGGGATATGTAGAGCAGTCAGTACAGTGAGGTTGAAGCCCAAGATCAGTCAAGATCATACTGAATGGCAGAGTCTAATCCTGCTGATATTGCTTGTGTTTCGTACTTACAATGAAACACATCATCTAACAGCTCTGTATCAGAATTTGAGCTGTATCCCACTTCTCCTCATCTAACACTGCCATATTGTGGTATTGTGGCCTCTGAAGTTTGCTCCCTGTGAAATCCACAGCATCTGAATGTCAAAGTACAAATTTAAATGCATACCTTAATGTAACTTAGGGAGCTTTGATAGAGTGAAAATATAGCAATTGAAGCGAATGATTTGTCAATTTTTAAATTTTAAATTCAGATTGTGATCATGGACATCCGAAACAAAAAAGTAGCAAGTGCCTGGATAAAGGTCTTTAAGCTTTGTTCATATACAGAAGAAATTACTTAGATTACCTACAGTGTGGAAACAGGCCCTTCGGCCCAACAACTCCAAAGAGTAACCCACCCAGACCCATTTCTCTACATTTACCCCTTCACCTAACACTACAGGCAATTTAGCATGGCCAATTCACTTGACCTGCACATCTTTGGACTGTGGGAGGAAACCGGAACACCTGGAGGAAACCCACGCAGACACGGGGAGAATGTGCAAACTCCACACAGTCACCCGAGGCTGGAATCAAATCTGAGACCCATGTGCTGTGAGGCAGCAGTGCTAACCACTGAGCCACCATGCTGCCTTATTAGTTGTGACATCATCATTGAAGGCATGTTTAGGGAAACAGCTGCACGTATAACTTTTTCTTTTTTTAAAATTGTTAACTTAAACTGGTTACCTCTTTTTAATAGGGGTATTAGGAAACAATCACTTTGTGTGGTGTGGTTTTAAGTTTAATGAGCACTGACAACTTAAAATTCAGATGAATTATTTGAATTTTGTTTCCAAGAGTCTACATATCAACACAAATATATAAACTATTTTGTTATTACAAGACTGTTTCATCTAATAAATAAAAATCAGTGAGAATCAAAATGTAACCCCAAGAACAACTTAACAGCCTTTAAGAGAAAACACATTTTAACCCCTACAAATGAATGATATGCAGTGATTTAAACTATGTTACTTTGGGGCTAGTGTTACATGTATGCCAGACTAAGTAATGATAGCAAATTTCCTTTCCTAAACATGATTAGTCAAAGTGTTTTTAGCGACAATTGATGGAATCAATTTCCAATTCCAATTTTTCTTTAGCTACCAGCTGCCGTAGTGAAATCTAAAAACCAATGGTTAGCTTGGTCCTTTGGTCTTGTTCCTAAGCACAAATAGGTTTACAGTCTATGCCATCAACAATATTGACTCCAATATCACAGTATTTATAGAATAACTCAAAATAGGGATTAGGTGTACAGGAAAATGACCTGAAATAAAATACTTAATGCCATAATAAATGCGATTTTAAATACAGCCAAGAGTATAAAAGCTCTAAGATAAAGCCTCAGATGTTAATTTGAATCGTAATGCAATCCGTCCAAATTCATAAATTTGAAAAAACTCCACTAGCAATCTTTAGTGGATGCTGCACATCAAATAACCCTTAGTCAAGGTCTGTCGCTCAGGTGCCAGTTGTCTTGGTTGTGGATAGGTTTGCCAAGTTGGGATATTGATTTGCAAACATTTTGTCCCCTGTCTAGTTTACATCTTCTGTGCTTTGGAGCCTCCTGTGAATCGCTGCTGTACTATGTCTTCTGGAATTTATTTGGATCCATTTCTGCTGCTTCTGGTTGAGATGAACGTAATTTACTAGATTCCATGCAAAGACGCACAAAACATTATATAGCAAACAGCTAACAATCCACATTCACAACAGCAACTAGCCACTAAACACCATGACCAGCTGCGTAGCCATGCATACAGTGACAGGGACCACAAATTTAATTGGGACAGCACAACAATCATAGGACAAGCTAAACAAAGGACAGCTAGAGAATTCCTAAACACATGGGACTCATCCATGGCCTCCATCAACATACACATGGTCCTAGACCCAAAGTACCAGCCACTACAATGAAAAACCAGAACAAGCAACCAGACGCAGCAGAAATGGAACCAAATAAGTTCCAGAAGAGATAGCATGGCAGTGCTTCACAGGAGGCTCCAAAGCACTGAAGATGCCAGCTAGATAGGGGACAAAGCATCTGCAAATCAACTTCCCAACTCTGAACCTACCCACAAGCATGACAACCCTCAGCAAAATTTCACAAAAAACTGCTTTTTTTCTAGCAAGCATTTAAAAAATTTCTGAAGATTGACAGAAATTCCGTTTAAAAAGTGAATATCCAGTTCAAAACATATTATATACAACATTGAGGTGAGACTAGGATAGCACACTGGCTTGATTAGATAAAGCCACACTTTACTAATATCCTGGAATGTACTAAGCTAATACTTGCATTTGTTGCCTTGGTGTAACAAGGATTGGCACAAGTTCCATTTCAACATAATTAACACATTTTTGCAGCATTCCTGACACATGGGAAACAAAGTTTCAAACTGTTGTATATAGTAGAGGCCAGCAGAATGGGCATAATGTTAAACAAAACATATGCAGTGTTCAAGTGGGACCTTACTGGCTCAGCCAAAGACAGAAGGATGAAGAATTTATGCAGGAATTTCCAGAGGACAATAGTGTGGCAACCAAATCACCCTCCAATGGCAGAACTTTGGAAATGAAAAATGAGGAACAGAAAGGTACACAAAGACAAGAAAATGGATGAGAGACTTAGGTTATAAAAAGGGGAGAGTTAGTAAACATCCCTTCTACCTTAAAAAAAATCCCCAGAGAACTGCAGATGCTGTAAATCAAACAAAAAAGAAGTTGCTGGAAAAGTTTAGCAGGTCTGACAGCACCTGTGAAGAGAAATCAGTGTTAACAGTTCAGATCCGGCAACCCTCCCTCAGAACTTATCCAGCAATTTCTGTTTTTGATTCCTTCTAGCTTGCATGGCTACATGCATTTTGCTACTCCAAGGTTCCATGTACAACAGTCGGTATCAGTACTCCAATGTGACATTGACTTCTGGAACTGAAGTCATTGTAGCACATGGACCTCAGAGGCCCACACAGCCAGAAAGAAAATCAGAAGCAACACTGAGTGGGGCAAAACTGTAAAGCAATTTGAAAGGATAATAATCTTGACATCTAGGCAGGAGGTTAGTGGACTTGGAGAGGGTGGAAATGGATGTGACAAGTGTATCTTTATATACACACACACACATTCTGACTGAAATATTGTAAAAGAACCTGTCAAATTGCTTTGATTCATTACCTCTTTAACCTTGGTTTCTGGACACTCCGACTGTAGAGTGAGTGTGGCGCCTTCTATGTTCCTGGGCATGGGGGTGGATCCTGGATTAATCGTGAACTGAATCTGATCAGGAGAAATGGTGTGATGGACATAACCCTGTGACATTCCATCGGGATCCGATATCAAATAAAAGTTGTCCTCTCCACTTCCAGATAAAAATGACACCAAGTTATTATTGTTTCTGCCTTCATCTTCATCCTCATCCTCTTCTTCTAAACCAATTGGGTCCTGTTCTATCAGTACAGTTGTCCGGTCATATACAGTCCCAGAGGAAGGAGTAACCAGACCATTTCTACCAGAAAATCCCATTTTGTCCTCTCTTGTCACCTCCTCTTCATCATCTTCGGTTTCATAAAACGTAACATTGTTATTCCCAGAGACAAGTTTGCCTTTTTCTGGGTCATTGTCACCCATGTTGTACACAGGATTATGGCAGAACAGTAGAATTTTCTGGAAAGTAGGGAAACACACAGTTAATACAGAAAAAACATGAGTGGAAAATGTTTCACTGAAATGGCACTTTTCAGAATCTCAAGACTAAGTGCAGACACTGCCATAATGTAGGAAATGGAGTAAACATTTTGCTCACATTTAGCTTTTACAAATAGCATACAATAACAATTTTGAGAAAAAATACACTTGTCGTACAAGTCATATGGATTAGTGTTGCAGAATGATAATAGCACATGAGGCCAGGCACAATGGGCGGCACAGTGGTTAGCACTGCTGCCTCACAACGCCAGAGACCCGGGTTCAATTACCGACTCAGGCGATAGACTGTGTGGAGTTTGCACGTTCTCCCCGTATCTGCGTCGGTTTCCTCCCACAGTCCAAAGATGTGCAGGTCAGGTGAATTGGCCATGCTAAATTGCCCGTAGTGTTAGATAAGGGGTAAATGTAGGGGTATGGGTGGGATGCGCTTCGGTGGGTCGGTGTGGACTTGTTGGGTCGAAGGGCCTGTTTCCACACTGTAAGTCATCTAATCTAATCTGTGTTAGCTTTCTGCAAAAACAACTCACCAAATGCAACTTCCCTTGCTGTCTTCCTTTTCAGCATTTTACTGAAGTTTAATAGAACTGATTTAAAAGGGAGCCAAGAGCAATTTTTCACGCAGAGAGAGTGGTGAGTGTTTGGAATGAGCTGCCAGAGGAAGTTGTCGAAGCTGGTACAATTACAACATTTAAAAGGCATCCAGATGAGTATATGAATACGAAGGGTTTAAGAGGGTTATTTGAGGGGGATACGGACCAAGGGCTGATAAATGGGACTAGAATAATTTAGGATATCTGGTTGGCATGGCTGAGGTGGACCCAAGGATCTTTGCATGTTGCACATCTCTGACTCCCTTATTATTGTAGTCAGTGCCCCATGTGTTGTGCATTTCATTAACTGCTCCATATATGTACTGCCAGTAAATCCCAGTTTGATTTCCATTACATGCTGAGGCGCACTGGCCTCAATAAACTCAATTGCGATGGGAAAAGGCCGATAATAGTTAACTCACCATGTTGGATTGGGAAGGGTACTGCCATGACTTACTGTGCATATTTACACATGGCGCAAGGCAAGAGGTCTACAGCTCCTAACTAACTGTACACACCACCCCTCACCCCCAAAATAAAACAAAATTAGTACATCCGAGCAGGACAGGAGTAGAAGACAGTCAGGACAAACAAAGCATTTGTAAACTTCACGTGCTGAATTTAAGCTCAACAAGAATGCAAGGTCATTTTAAATAATGCATTCCAGATAATTTGTTCACATGATTAGAGTCCAATTTTCATTCCAAGAATGCCAACAAATCAAGTTGCATTCTTTGATAGTTCGTAAACCAAGAATGAAACATTTTTCAAAAGATTTATTAGTTTTGAATATTTGGTTCATGAACAATGTACTCCTCGATTTCCTTAGTCTGGGAACATTGATTATTTCCAAGCAAGTGCATAAAATTCCAAACCAAACAGACTGTGATATCATGATTGGCTATGAATGAATTGAACATAAATTCCTTGAAGAAAAATTATACAAATGAGCCAGCATTTAAATGCTCTTAAAAAGTGCCAAAATCGAACTTAGAAAATTATTTAATCATATTTAATTTTCCAAGAGCACATATTACAAATATATTCAATATAAATTATTTAAACATGATAAGTGGTTTACAATTAAGAACAATTAAATACAAATTTATACTAAACTTGAAGTTTGATCACAAAAACAGTAGTAAGATGCAAAGCATTGATCAATGTTCCTTTTTTTTCCAGAAAATGTGTGCATTCTCAGGACTTGAGGATCACTGATATTCGCTATCACTGAAACTAGCTGGCTAACCTCAGTTTTTTTTCAAAGGGCTGGTAATGGCTTATGGCTTACATTCTTGAACAGAGTCCTCTTATTTGCAAGTGTGGTACCAAGACGACAGATTCCTGTGCACAAAGGACATGAAGTAATCAATTTGGCTACAAAAAACGAGTCACGGCTTCATGATGATTGAGTAACTAACTGGTAATGTGCAAATTTGATCTCTTTTAAACTATCTCTACTAGCTTAATACCAATTTCACTCAAAATCAGTAGAAGGAAAGAACAGTGCAACAAGAAGCTTCAGTATCTGTAAGGTATCAACAGGGATGAAGGAAACCATGGCTTGTTGTGTTTCAGCTTGGATGAAAAGTGGGTGCTGGGCAACTCAATTTTAAATTTATCAACCACATTCTAACTCCATTATGGCTTAGCCCACCATACCACCCTATGTGGTCCCTTGTGCATTTCACCACTCCTTTATTACATAATTGGCAGCTCTGCCTTAGGACCCATGATCTGGAATTTCACCCTCATGCTCTCCATCCATCTCTCCCAAGGTTCTTCCTTGAAATCTACCTCACCAACAAAGTTTGTAGTGAGCTGCCTTAATACTCTTCTTCCTTGGCTCAATGCCAACTTTACATTTCGCAACCTTCCTGGAAGGTTCTGTGATCTTTAGGCGCTAAAGAAATGCGAGCGAGGGTTATTGTGGCACAGTGGTAAAATTTCTACCTCTGAGCCAGGAAACTGGCTTCATGCCCCACCTGCTTCCAGATGTGCACAATAACACCTGAGCAGGCTGGTTAAGATATCTATAAATACGAGCATAAACACTATACTAGCAAGTGCCTAGAGACGGTGGATCTTAACTGGAAAAGCAGATCGCTTGTGTACGGAGTTACAATGAGAGGGAGAGAAAGTGAGGACGGCAGATGCTGGAGATCAGAGCTTAAAAATGTGTTGCTGGAAAAGCGCAGCAGGTCAGACAGCATCAACGTCGATTCTCCTGCTCCTTTGATACTGCCTGACCTGCTGCGCTTTTCCAGCAACACATTTTTAAGTTACAATGAGAGGTGCCCACAAAAGTTAAACGCATAAGGAAGAGAATTTTTTTTAAAAAAAAGTCACTACCCTCCCTCCAGGAGAAGAGGACGGAGTGAAGTCTCCATGTGGAGGGAGGAAGGGACTCCAGCCCTGGCTTGGGGGGGGGGGGGTCTCAGAGGAGGGCAGTCATACCTCTTCTCTTACCTTCTAGCGCTCCCTTACAGTGTGAGGCGAGGCCCAGGAGTTGTCAGAGACCCCGTTCCCAACTGCCCAGAGCCATCCACACTGACAGCCCCGGCCGTGCTCCCGCGGAGGGCGAGACCGGTGACTCGCAGCAGGAAGGAGGGTAGAATCGATAAGGAGGACCTGAACCTACCCCCTTCCTCTCTGCCTTCCCGAGGGTCACCAGGGTCTCTCCTCCTTCCCCCTCCCCGCCTGCCTTTTACCTGTTTCCTCGGCCCCTCTCACCGCTGCGACTCCCGCAGCCGCCACCATGGCTCTCAACCAGCGCTGCACGCCGGGATTGCGGAGGACCGCGGCGCCGGCCCCGCCCCCTTCCCCATCCCCATCCCCATCCCCATCCCCATCCCCATCCGCGCGCACGCCCCCGGTATTCACCAGACCAACACCGTTCGGCCTCCTGCTGCTGCTGCCTCCTCCCCTCAGCGCCCGGGGCCGATATTGAGTGGCCGATCGAAGGCATCATGACTGGCAAATTTTGTACAGGATTTCAAAAGGCCTCGTCCAGTCCGTTTCCAAGGCGACGACCTCCAGGGGGGCCATGGTGTCGACGCTGATGTCATCCCAGTGGCACGTGATCCTGGGGCCCCGCCTCCTGCGGTGGAGGGGCGGGGTTTCCAGAAAGTTCAGGTCCCTTCTCCCCAGGACATGAGCAGGCAGCTGTGTTTATGATTAATTCAAGAACTCTGCTTTCAGATCCATCTTTAATCCTGTTCCAGTTATTAACATATTACCATCTGATATTGTTCCTCTCCAGAATTATGGAAAGGGGTGGTTAGCTCCCCAAGTTGGCCATGACATTGAAGGAGGAGAAAGTGTGGACTGCAGATGCTGGAGATCAGAGTGTTGCTGGAAAAGCGCAGCAGGTCAGGCAGCATCAGAGGAGCAGGAGAGTCAAAAGTACACCACATTCTGCAAGTTACCCTCCAACTCACTCAACTGACTTGGAAATATATGGCTGTCCCTTTGCTGCCGCTGGGTTAACGTTGTGGAACTCCCTGCCTGTCAGCCTTGCAGGCCTATCTCCAGCTCCTGGATTGCATTAGTTCACGTAAGGGGCTTACCACCACTTCAGGGGCTAATAGGACATGGGCTTAAATGCTGGCCCAAGATTAGAGTGGTGCTGGAAAAGCACAGCAGGTCATGCAGCATCCGAGGAGCAGGAAAAATTATGTTTCGGGCAGAAGCCCCTCATTAGCTCCTCAGATGCTGCCTGACCTGGTGTGCTTTTCCAGCACCACTCTAATCTCCAGTATCTGCAGTCTTCACTTTCACCTGCTTAAATACTGGCCCAGCCCACATACCCTTCATTCCATGCCTGAATTTAAAAATCACTATTCTCTCAAGTAAAATCCCAAATGTTGACTTGAAAACTGTTGCCAATGGTTTTACCATAAGATTACAGTAAGATGGCAGCAGATTAGGACACTCCAGTCAGAGCCAGAATAATTTCTCTGCTGTCACCTTGGATTCTTGGCCTCAGACACTGGCCCTAGCCTCCGACTCCCAGCCTCTGAAAGAGGGTCAGCCGCCCGGAGCGGGGACGTCAGCGGCCCAGAGCAGGGAAGCCAGCAGCCTGGGCGGGGATGCCAGCGATCTGTGTGGCCAGAGCAGGACAACAGTGAACCAATGCAGTTTGCTGCAGAGAGCCCTTGGAAAGAGACTGTGATGTTTGTCTTTTTAACTTTGCTTCTTGTTTATCTGTTACAGTTATACTGTTTATAGCTGTAATGTAACTTTTTTTTTCATTTTTCTATTCTGTAACTAAGGATTGTACCTAGGTACCTTTATACCTGAGATGGCGCAATAAGTGGTGACTTAGAGACTTTTCACTGGACTCATTTGAGTGCAAGAGAAAGTGAGGTCTGCAGATGCTGGAGATCAGAGCTGAAAATGTGTTGCTGGAAAAGCGCAGCAGGTCAGGCAGCATCCAAGGAGCAGGAGATTCGACGTTTCAGGCATAAGCCCTTCTTCAGAACCTGTTGCGCTTTTCCAGCAACACATTTTCAGCTCATTTGAGTGCACATGACAATAAACCTAATTCAGTTAAATCCAATGCAATGCTGAATGCCAACACTTCTCCTATTATCCCTCAAAAGAAACCATCAAACTGTCATATCCTGGTCCATATCTAACCTCACTCTCTCTATTGATGTTCCCTGCACAGCCTCTGACCTCACTGTCTTGCAATTGCCTACCTCTACCTCCTTCCTAAGATTAACACGTCAGAAATTAGTTCAACTCATTCTTGGTCCACGTAACTGATTTCCTCTGACGTGAACTCTTTTCCACCGTGCCTGAAGTCATTTTCCCCCTCTAATGAAGGGGAAAAATTAATTGATTTTGACCCCAAGCATCTCCTATTCAGTAAAATCATGGTTGCTCTAATTGATTGGACAAAGAGAGTTAGGTCACAGAGCAGCCATGATTTAATAACTTGAATTATCTTAAATTGATATCAGTCTCAGATTTTAAATTAACAGTTGGTCTAGCATCATTTGCCATTCACAGGAGAGTAATCCAAATTTCTACCATCCATTCTGTGTGAAAGTGTTGCATAATTTCACTCCTGAAGCGTTTGGCTTTTAGGCTATGTGCCCCAAAGAAAGATGGACTAGCATCCCACCTAGAAAAAAAGTTTGTCTCCACCTACCCTTTCTATTTCCCTCAGAAATGATTGATGAAATTACCTATGATGGCCCTTTAAAAGCTCAAGAATACTGAACATTCCCTTAGAAACAGCCTTGTATGATCACGTCTCAGTGAAAACACCATTGCACAGTCATGATCTTTTTCAATAAACTTCTGTATACCAATTCCATGCATTGTTCATACCTAACTGGTCCAATTCAAGCTGCGACTTAATGGTGTTAGCTCAGTTGGCTTGACAGCTGATCTGTGATACGGAGTAGTGTTAACAGTATGGGTTCAATTCCTTACATTGGCTGAGGCCACCGCGAAAGACTCGCCTTCTCAATCTTGCCTCTTACCTGAGATGTCATGAATCTTAGGTTAAACCTCCACTCATCTCTAAAAAGTAAGCAGCCCAATGATCTGATAAGACTGTGGCAACTTTATATGATTTAGAGTCATAGAAATGTACAGCACAGAAACAGACCCTTTGGTCCACCTCGTCCATGCTGACCAAATATCCTAACCTAATCTAGTCCCAGCACTTGGCCCACATCCCTTTGAACCCTTCCTATTCATATACCCATCCAAAAACCTTTTAAATGCTGTAATTGTACAAGCCTTCACCACTTCCTCTGGCTGCTCATTCCATACACGGACCACCCTCTCTGTGAAAATGTTGCCCCTTAGGTCCCTTTTATGTCTTTCCCCTCTCAGCCTAAATCTATGCTCTCTAATTCTTGACTCCCCCATCCCAAGAAAAAGACCTTGTCTATTTATCCTATCCATGTCCCTCATGATTTTATAAAACTCTATAAGGTCATCCCTTAGCCTCCGATACTCCCGGGAAAACAGCCCCAGCCTGTTCAGCCTCTCCCTATAGTTCAAATCCTCCAACCCTGGCAACATCCTTGTAAATCTTTTCTGAATCCTTTCAAATTTAACAACATTCCTGTGCTTCTGACAGTTGTTCCATGTAGTCCTACTTCTATAACTTCTGCTTTTTAGTGATGATAACTGGTCTGATGTGAAACTTACATTTGCCCTTGTATTGAGCATGGAACCGACATGTTTATTGATGTAGACAAGTTCTGTCCCTTCTGGGTCATTTGGGAATACCTCATGGAACCAAATGTCTATGGTAGCAATTTGTTTTGAGAGGTGAGAACTTCCTTTTAGATTCTTTTTCTACTCTTTTGTCATTTTTCTTGAAGTTAACGCTTAAGAATCTCTAACTTTATCTCCTGAAGCTTTCAGTTGCTCCATAAAGAGTCTCTTTCACTCAGGCCCTGACATTTTGATATGCTGGTTTTTCTCTCACTTCCTGTGAAATACGTGAAGTTTTGGTGTTGTATTTAAGAAAGAATGTCCTGGCATTGAAGGACAGCTCTTAGAAGAATGTTTTCCTTCAACCAAAGGTGATACAGTGTTCCAATATCAATCTCCATTAGAACTGAAAAACCATTTAACCAGATGTTTATTTTGATTGGGTCTGATTTGGATGTTGCTGAGCAATTTAACTGTTCTGGAGAAGATGTAGGTTAACTTTCCAGAGTATAAACTGTCCTGGATACTGGCCTACGAGTTATCTGAATTTAGGTCTAGTAGGAATCTTCAGCTGTATCGAGTACGCACCTCGGCAGCAACTACAAGGGATTGTCAGCCCGGATCCTGAAGAAAATTTTAACTCTTTGTCCAAGGCTTGGCTTAGTTTTGGGGTTTTGCTGTGGGCCAACCTAGAGTCCCTCTGTTCAGGATATACCCTGAGTGTGACTATGCAATGGCCTTTAGTCAAATGTTGCTCCCCTAACAGAATCAGCCTGGCGAGGGTGTCCATTTTTGTCAGAATACCCTGCAACACTTATGCTTCACTTGCCACTTTTTCCCATGATTAAGTCAGTTGCAGGGCCTGATTGAGGTCCAGCTGAGCTCCAGCTAGTAGGCATTTTTGCATTGTTACACCGTTAATCCCACATACCAAACAAACAGTCTCTCAGCCTATCAATGTGTTAAACCAAAGTCACAGGTTTCTGCCAGTCTGCTTAACCTAGTCAAATGTTCTCATATGGACTACCTCGGTACCCCAGACATGATCGACGATGCCCTCCACCGCATCTCCTCCACTTCCCGCTCCTCCGCCCTTGAGCCCCGCTCCTCCAACCGCCACCAAGACAGAACCCCACTGGTTCTCACCTACCACCCACCAACCTCCGCATACAACGTATCATCCGCCGTCATTTCCGCCACCTCCAAACGGACCCCACCACCAAGGATATATTTCCCTCCCCTCCCCTATCAGCGTTCCGCAAGGACCACTCCCTTTGTGACTCCCTCGTCAGATCCACACCCCCCACCAACCCAACCTCCACCCCCGGCACCTTCCCCTGCAACCGCAGGAAATGTAAAACTTGCGGCCACACCTCCACACTCACTTCCCTCCAAGGCCCCAAGGGATCCTTTCATATCCGCCACAAGTTCACCTGTACCTCCACACACATCATCTATTGCATCCGCTGCACCCGATGTGGCCTCCTCTATATTGGTGAGACAGGCCGCTTACTTGCGGAACGTTTCAGAGAACACCTCAGGGACGCCCGGACCAACCAACCCAACCACCCCGTGGCTCAACACTTTAACTCTCCCTCCCACTCCACCGAGGACATGCAGGTCCTTGGACTGCTCCACCGGCAGAACATAACAACACGACGGCTGGAGGAGGAGCGCCTCATCTTTCGCCTGGGAACCCTCCAACCACAAGGTATGAATTCAGATTTCTCCAGTTTCCTCATTTCCCCTCCCCCCAACTTGTCTCAGTCGGTTCCCTCAACTCAGCACCGCCCTCCTAACCTGCAATCTTCTTCCTGACCTCTCCGCCCCCACCCCACTCCGGCCTATCACCCTCACCTTGACCTCCTTCCACCTATCCCACCTCCATCGCCCCTCCCCCAAGTCCCTCCTCCCTACCTTTTATCTTAGCCTGCTTGGCTACTCTCTCTCATTCCTGATGAAGGGCTTATGCTCGAAACGTCGAATTCTCTATTCCTGAGATGCTGCCTGGCCTGCTGTGCTTTGACCAGCAACACATTTTCAGCTGTGATCTCCAGCATCTGCAGACCTCATTTTTTAGCTCGGTTCTTAAACTGCCAAGTAAAAATGATAGCGACTCAGAATTACAGGAGGCTTGGAGCCGTACTACTCCTTGGCTATGTCCGTCAATTCTTGAAAGGTTTTAGTATCTGATTGCTCAGGGAACATTAGGCTCCTTGTAACAGAAAAAGCTGTGGCTTCATAAGCGGTTAAGAGAATTACCTGTTGCTTTTCATCAGCCACAATGCCACTTGCCCAGAAAATATAACATATCCTTTCCAACATACTGAACCCAGTCGCCAACAGCAGGGTTGAACTAATCAAGCTTCCCAAAGAAAGGCATGATGTACTCAAAGAAGACTATTACAAGCATGTTTCTTAAGGATTGCACTTTACTCTTATTGCCATAGAAAAAATTCCACAGAAGCCAGTATTGCGATAGCAAGTCACTCTTTACTTACACATGAACAATCCTTGACTCTCATACTGCCTTTTCTGAGTCAGCTATCAGAATATATTTGTCAGCCAGTGCTCTCTGATTGGACCAGATTAACAGTCCCCATCAGGGGGCTATGAGGTCCAACTGGCTGACCTCATTACAATCATTACCAAGGTATTAGAAACCTGGTGCCGAGGTGTCTTTTCCATGGAAAGCAGAGTAAATAGCTTTAGGTTTTTTATTTAGACAAAAGAAGCATGACTGGGTGAGTCAGGCTCACACAGTCCCAGGGTTTTAGTTTTAGAACATAGAATGTTACAGCGCAGTACAGGCCCTTCGGCCCTCGATGTTGCGCCGACCTGTGAAATTAATCTGATGCCCATCAAACCTACACCATTCCATTATTATCCATATGTATGTTCAATGCCCATTTAAATGCCCATAAGTCAGCAAGTCTCCTACTGTTGTAGGCAGGCCGTTCCACAGCCCTGCTACTCTCTGATACCCTGATATCTGTCCTAAATCTATCACCCTTTGATTTAAAGCTATATCCCCTTATGTTAGCCTTCACCTGCTAAACCTGCTAAAAACCAGGCGTGAGGCCTTCAGATCAGTCCTACTCAAATATAAGGAATCCAAGTATGACCTTCACAGAGCCATTAAGACAGTCAAAGACCAATACCGATCCAACCTAGAGACCCAGACAGACACCCGGCGACAATGGGAAGGACTGAATGACATCACAGGTTCTAAAAAGAGACAGTGCAAGATAGCAGACGATGGCTTTGAGCAGACTTTCGGTGGAGAGGTAACACCTATTCCAACAAGTCCTGACACACTTATCCCAACAGTGACTGCATCAGAGATGGGATCAGTTTTCCTTTGTATGATTCCAAGGAAAGTGATTGGTCCTGACGGAGTATCAGACCGTGCACTCAGAGCGTGTGCAGATCAACTGGCAGCGGGCTTCTCGGATATCTTCAACCTCTCCCTGCAGCAGGCCACTGTCCCTGCCTGTTCCAAAAGGGCCAACATCATCCTAAGAAGGCTCATGCAGCATGTCTCAATGACTACTGCCTAGTGACCCTAACTTCGGTGGTCATGAAGTGCTTTGAAAGGCTGGTCATGGCATTAATCAACTCCAGCCTCCCCACTACTTTTGACCCACTCCAATTTGCCTAGTGGACCAACAGATCCACATCAGATGCCATACACTTGCCCTTCACTTCTCCCTAGAATATCTTGACACCAAGAACAGCTACGTAAGAATCCTACTCATTGACTACAGTTCAGCCTCAACACTATTAGCCCCTCGAGACTGATTACTAAACTTAATGATCTGTAACTGGATCCTCAGTTTCCTGACACACAGGCCACAACCAGTGAAGATTGCAGACTATATTTCATCCTCACTAACACTCAACACTGGAGCCCCCCAGGGGTGCATCCCCCTCAGGGGTACAGCCTCCTACTGTATTCACTGTAAACCCATCAGTGCGGTGCCAAATACCAGACCAATGCCATTTACAAGTTCATAGTTGGTCAAATCTCAGATGGCAACAAAACTCTCTGGATGTATCACTACCTGGTATGGCAACCGTCTCCATTCAAGATCGGAGACGGTTACAGAGAGTGGTGAACTCGGCCCGGACAATCACAAAGGCCAACCTCCCATCTACAGAAACCATCTACCAGGCCCACTGTCAAGGAAAGGCCGCCAGCATTCTTAAAGATCCATCCCACCCTGGCAAAGTTTTTCTACAACCTCTACCATTGGGGAGAAGGTACAGAAGCCTGAACACACACACCAGCCGGTTTCAAAATAGTTTCCAACCTGATGTTGTTCGAATACTGAATGGACTCACAAACTCTTAACATTCGTCTATACCTTGTTTTTGATTTTGCCGCTGTTTACCTGTTATTTAATTACCTATGCTACTTAACTCTGTGATCTGCCTGTATTGCTCACAAGACAAAACTTTTCAATGTGCCAGGGTTCTTTCAATTCAATTCACCATTCGAGGAAAAAGGCTCTCACTGTCGACCCTATCTAACCTTCTAATTATCTCATATGCCTCAATTAAGTCACCTCTCAACCTTCTTCTCTCAAATGAAAACAGCCTCAGTTCCCTCAGCCTTTCCTCATAAGACCTTCCTTCCATACCAGGCAACATCCTAGTAAATCTCCTCTGAACCCTTTCCAAAGCTTCCACATCTTTCCTATAATGTTGTGACCAAAACTGTACACAATACTCTAGGTGTGGCCTTACTAGTGTCATGTGCTGCTGAAGCATGAACACGTGCCTCTGAATCTCAATTCTCCCTATCAATAAAAGCCGACACATCATGGGCCTTTTTAACAACCCTATCAATCTGGATGGCAAATTTCAGGTATTTATGCACCTGGACACCGAGATCTCTTTGTTCATCTGCACTGCCAAGAATTTTACCATTAGCCCAGTACTCTGTATTCCTGTTATTTCTTCTGAAGTGAACCACCTCACACCTTTCTGTATTAAACTCTATTTGCCACTTCTCTGCCCAGCTCTGCATCTTATCTATGTCCCTCTGTAACCCACAACATCCTTTGGCACTATCCAAACTCTGCCTACCTTAGTGTCATCCACAAATTTATTAACCCATCCTCTACGCCCACATCCAGATCATTTATTAAAATGACAAATGCAGTGGCCTGAAAACAGATCCTTGCGGTACACCACTGGTAACTGAGCTCCAGGATGAACATTTCCCATCAACCACCACCCTTTCTCTTCTTTCAGCAAGCCAATTTCTGATCCAATTCACTAAATCACTTTTAATCCCAAAACTCCATATTTTGTGCAATAGCCTACCATGTGGAACCTTAGCAAATGCCTTACTGAAGTGCATATACATTACATCAACCGCTTTACTTTCATCCATCTGTTCTGTCACCTTCTCAAAGAACTCGAGGTTAGTTAGGCACAACCTAACCTTCACAAAACTGAGTTGACCATCTCTAATCAAATTATTCCTTTCCAGATGATTATAAATCCTATCTCTTATAAACTTTTCCAACACCTTACACACAACAGAAGTAAAGCTCACTGGTCTATAATTACCAGGGTTGTCTCAACTCCCCTTCTTAAACAAGGGAATATTTGCTGTCCTCCTGTCTTCTGGCACTACTCCTGTCAACAATGATGACATAAAGATCAAAGCCACTTTTACTTTCAGTTGCTGAAGTTGGGGTTTGGAGTTGAAGCTGCTAGATGCAGCTCTCTGTCTGCTGCTGCAAGAAGCTTGAGTTCTTTCTCTCCTGCTAGATTCATTCTGTCAGTGTTCCTTCTGAACTGGAGGAGATAGCAAGTGAGGGTATTCGCTTTTGCTGAACTTGCCTTTGCCATGGGTGTATTTATGATTGCCACTATTTTGACAGGGTAAAGTTATGCCAATTCTTCTTTTCTATTTTTAATTTTAACTATGGTGCCAAATAAAGTGTATTTTACTTAAAGCCTAGTAGTTTGATCAATTGATTCACAACTGAAAAGCAGTACCTTATACTTTCATAAAAGTTAGCATGTGGACTATCTCCTTGATATGTTTTGGAGGGTTTGGTCTGGTAAATAACACCTGGGGTGTGATGGACATCATCCTAGGATGTTGGAGAGATGACTACTGATAGAGTTAATGCATTGGTTTTAATGGGATGGGATTAGTTTAGAATGACAGCAGATGATGGGCAAAGGGTCTGTTCCTGTACTGTACTGTTCTATGCTCAGTGTTTTGATTAGACTTACAGTGTGGAAACAGGCCCTCCGGCCCAACAAGTCCACACCGACCCGCCGAAGCGCAACCCACCCATACCCCTACATTTACCCCTTACCTAACACTACGGGCAATTTAGCATGGCCAATTCACCTGACCCGCACATCTTTGGACTGTGGGAGGAAACCGGAGCACCCGGAGGAAACCCACGCAGACACGGGGAGAACGTGCAAACTCCACACGTTCTAATGAGAGATGATCTTTTTGAAATGTAAGAGATGCTAAGAGGGTTTGAGAGGATAGATATTGAGAAGACATTTCTACTGACAGGGAAATCTTAAACGAGGGACTGAATCTTAATTGAGTAGTGTTTGAGTTTTTTTGCAGGTTTTCACACTATGAAGCCAAGCAAATTTCTTATCCTATCCTGCCAAACTTGACTCACTAATTACCAACTCCACTCCATGTCATCTCTTTCATCTAATTTTCATCCTATTTTACCTCTGACTCTTACCAGAATAACTCATCACACAGCAGATTTCCCAGAATACACTGGCATCCCTTGTGCCTGATCCATATTTAAGAGTCGATTATGCAACCAGGTAAGTGTCAGTTCAGAGTTGCCCTGCACAGTTCCTGACATTTGCCTCGGATATGGCAGTCTGGAGTAAATTGGCACCCTACTTTATGAGAAGGGTCCTGGAGGTCTTGCTGGATAAGATGGTGCACAGAAAGGACTATTTCTTATCCCAGAAACAGCAGTAGAGGCCATAATGGCAGATTATTCCACACCCTGGTCGACTCCTCCATCACTACAAACACTCCTCACTCCCCACTCCGGCACATTCCCATACAATCGCATAAGATGTAACACTCGTCCATTCACATCCTCCCTCCTCACTGTTCAAGGCCACAAACTCGCCTTCAAAGTGAAGCAATGTTTCACATGTATTTCTTTCAATTTATTGTATTCAAATGCAACAAGATCTGGACAATATCCAGGCTTGGGCCAACAAGTGGCAAGTAACATTCATGCCAGACAAATGCAGGCAATTACCATTACCAATAAGAGACACTCTAACCACCACCCCTTGACGGTGATATGACCATCACTGAATCCCCCATTATCAATATCCTTGAGGTTACCACTGACCAGAAACTCAACTGGACTCACCACATAAACACATTGGCTACAAGAGCAGGTCAGAGACTAGGGATATTGCGGTGAGTAACTAACCTCCTGACACACCCAAGTCTATCCACCATCTACAAGGCACAAGTCAGGAGTGTGTTAGAATACTCCCCACTTGCCTGGATGGGTGTAGCTCCAACAACACTCAAGAAGCTTGACACTTTCCAGGACAAAGCAACTTGCTTGATTGGCATCACATCTACCAACATTCAATTCCTCCACCACTGGCATTCAGTAGCAGCAGTGTGTACTATCTACAAGATGTCCTGCAGAAATTCACCAAAGATCCTGAGATAGCACCTTCAAAACTCACGCTCACTTCCATCTAGAAGGTCAAGGACAGCAGGTAGTTGGGAACACCATCACCTGCAAGATCTCCTCCAAACCACTCACCACCCTGACTTGGAAATATACTGCCATTCCTTCATAGTCATCGGGTCAAAATCCTGAAATTCCCTCCTTACCAGCAATGTGGATCAACCCATCGCAACTGCACTGCAGCTATTCAAGAAGGCAGCTCACCACCACCTTCTCCAGGGCAAATAGGGGTGGGCTATCAATGCTGACCAACCAGCAATGCCCAAGTCCCACAGAAATGAATTTTTGAAAAATTTAGTGCTCCCATTGCACTCTACATCAATGAGACCGAAAGCGGATTGGGTGGTTGTTTTGCAGAACACTTCTGCCTGCCCATAGGAATGGCCCTGACCTCCCCGTTGTTTCCCATTTCAGTAAACTATCTTGCTCTCATGTAAACATTTCTGTCCCGGGCCTGTTACAATATTCCAATGAAGCACAACACAAGCTCGAGGAACAACACCTCATTTTCCACTTCAACACTTTACAGCCTCGAAGTCTCAGCATTGAAGTAATAATTTAAGAAACTGACCACTTCATGTGCCGTCCATTTTCCTTACATTCCCTGCCCCTTCCCTGCCCCACAGCTGTGTCATGTTTGTGTCTTGTTTACTTTGCACTTAACAGCGATGACTCATTCCCCGCCTTTCACACCTTAATTTACACCCTTTTAACATAATTGTTTTCTTTCTCCACAATTAACACAGTTTATCTTCTGCATTCGGCCTCTTGTCATCTGAGTCCTTGCTTCTCCACTGCCTCTGTCAAAAATAAAAAAGACTAATTTTCCAACACCTTTAATTTCCACAGAAGAATTGTACCAGACTCAAAACATTAACTCTGTTTCTCTCTCTCCACAGACAAATTCCTAGAGTTTCTCAAGTGTTCTGTTATACCAGACCACACCAGCCTGATCTAAATTGCCAAAACAGTCAATGTAGTCTCAGCAATCTGGAGGAAAGCACTGTACTATAAGGAGAGGTACATCACCTTCTCCATTGTGTCAGCTGGAGCGTGGCTATCTTTTCTCTGATACAAAACACCCATTCCATCTCTGCTACTGTACCCATTTCCCAAGAAGATTCATTGTCTAGCACTCTCACTATCGTCTGCAATATTGTTCCCACTTGCTCACACACACCCCAATTCCCTGACGCCACTCACTCTACATGATGTCCACGCTGCCTGATCACTCACTCGGCACACCTCCACATCTATACTGACAGAGACAGCTATGCCACCCACTTTCAACTCTTGTTAATACCTGCCCATCCCTCAAAGCAGGAGGCAAACAGCCCACAATAGGGCAGGACAATGGGTCGTTTGGTTCCTCTTCACATATGAAGAGAGGATCTTGCCCCAACCAGGGCCTGAATAGGTATTGGAGGCTGCCCATGACGTTTCTTGTATTCACCTGTGAGATGTGGGTGTCACTGACTGGGGTCAGCACTTATTGCTTGTCCTCAGTTGCCTTTGATAAGGTGAAGGTGAGCTGTCTTCTTGAACTGCTGCAGTCCACATGCTGTAGGTTGACCCACAATGCCCTTCAGGAGGGAATTCTAGGATTTTGATTGTGATGTATTTCCAAGTCAGATGGTGAGTGACCTGGAGGGGAACTTGCAGGTAATGCTGTTCCCATGTATCTGCTGTATCATGTATCATCTTTCTAGGTGAAAGTGGTCATGGGTTTAGAAAGTGCTGTCTAAAGGATCTTTGGTGAATTTCTGAAGTACATCTTGTAGCTCATACACACTGCTGCTATTGAAGGTCAATGTGGATGGAGTGATGTTTGTGAATGTGTTGCCCATCATGTGAGTTGCTTTGTCCTGGATGGTGTCTAGTTGTTGGAGGTACACCCATCCAGGCAACTGGGGACTTTTCCATCACACTCCTGAGTTGTGCCTTGTAGATGGCAGACGAGCTTTGGGGAGTCAGGAAGTGAGTTACTCCCTATAGTATTCTTAGCCTCTGACCTGCTGTTACAGTCATTGTGTTTATGTGACAAGTTAGTTGAGTTTCTGGTCAACCCTGAGGATTTTGATATTGGGGAAGTATATGATGGTAACCATTGAATGTCAAAGGGTGGTGGTTAGATTGTCTCCTACTGGAGATGGTCATTGCTTGGCATTTGTGCGAATGTTATTTGTCACTTTCTCAGCCCAAGACTGGATATTGTCCAGATCTTCTTGCATTTGAACATGGACTGCCTCAGTATCTGAGCAGTTGTGTATAATGCTGAACATTGTCAAACACTGGCGAACATCCCCACTTCAGACCTTATAGTGAAGGGAAAGTCATTGATGAAGCAGCAGAAGATAGTTGGACCTAGGACACTACCCTGAGGAACTCCTGCAGAGATGTCCTGGAGCTGAGATAACTGGACATTGGGACCAGTTCTGGGGAAGGTAGGACTATTATAAAATGGACGGTCTACATCTGAACCAGATCAGAACCAATATCCTTGGGGGAGTTTTTGCAACTGCTGTTGGGGAGATTTTAACATAATGTGGCAGGGGACTGGGAACCAGAAGAGAAAACAAGTAGGCAGCAAGATGGAGACTGTAGACTGTAAGAATTATGAAGATAACATTAATAAAGGGAAGAGTAGGCAGAGAGCAGATGAGCGCAATAAAACTGGTGGCCTGAAATGTATCTACTTTAATGCATGGAGTATAGTGTGGAAGGCAAATGAACTTAAGGCTTAGATTGGTGCCTGGGAGTATGATGTTATTGCAACCACAGACACTTGGTTGAAGGAAGGGCATGATGATGGGCAACTAAATGTTCCAGGATATAGACATTTCAGACAGGACAGGGAAGAAAGTGAAAAGGTGGGTGGAGTTGCATTGCTGGTCAGGGACGAAAGCTGAAAATGTGTTGCTGGAAAAGCGCAGCAGGTCCGGCAGCATCCAAGGAACAGGAGATTCGATGTTTTGGGCATAAGCCCTTCTTCAGGAATGGCTTGTCATGGTCAGGGACGATATCACGGCTATGCTAAAGGAGGACACTATGGAGGGCTTCAGTAGTGAGGCATTATGGCTGGAGCTGAGAAATAAGAAGGGTGCAGTTACAGTGTTGGGGATGTATTACAGGCCTCCCAACAGTGAGCATGAGGTAGAAGAACAAATAGGTAAACAGATTAAGGAAAGATGTAGAGGCAATAGGATAGTGGTGATGAAAGATTTTAATTTTCCCAACATTGACTGAGATACACTTAGCATCAGAGGTCTGGATGGGGTAGAATTTGTAAGCAGCGTCCAGGAGAGTTATCTAGAGCAGTATGTCAATAATCCGACGAGGGAAGGGGCCATATTGGACCTGGTACTACGGAACAAGCCAGAACAGGTGGTAGAAGTTGCAGTGCGGGATTTCTTTGGGAACAGTGACCATAATTCTGTAAGTTTTAGAATACTCACAGATAAAGAAGAGAGTGGTCCGAAGGGAAGAGGACCAAGGCCAATTATATCAAAATTAGGCTGGAGCTCGGAAATGTGGATTCGACACAGCTATTCGAAGGGAAGTCCACATTTGAGATGTGGGAGTCTTTCAAAGATAGGTTAAAGATAGTGCAGGATAGGCATGCCCCGTTGAAGGCAAAGGATAGCAAAGGCAAGATTCATGAACTGTGGATGACAGGAGACTAGCCAAGAGGAAAAGGGAAGTGGACATAAATAAGGTCGAGGCAGCTAAGAATAGAATGGGCCCTGGAGGAATATCAGAAGAGTAGAACCAGTCTTAAATGAGGAATCAAGCAGGCTAAAAGGGGTCATGAAATAGCTTTAGTGAGCAGAATTAAGGAGAATCCCAAAGCATTTTATTCATATATAAGAAGCAAGCGGGTAACTAGAGAAACGATTGGTCCATTAAAGGATAATGAAAGAAGGCTGTGTGTCAAACCTGAGAGAATGGGTGAGATTCTGAATGATTACTTTGCATCAGTGTTCACTGAGGAGAGGAACATGATGAATGTTGAGATTAGAGATAGAAGTTTGAATATTTTGGATCACGTTGACATAAGTAGGGAAGATGTGTTGGGTAGGCTAGAAGTTATTAAGGTGGGCAAATCCCCAGGACCGGATGGGATCTATCCCAGGCTGCTGAGGGAGGCGAGAGAGGAAATAGCTGGGGCTCTGACAGATATCTTTGTGGCATCCTTAAATACAGGGGAGGTGCCAGAGGACTGGAGGGTTGCTCATGTTGTCCCCCTGTACAAGAAGGGTAGTAGGGATATTCTGGGTAACTACAGACCAGTGAGCCTGACGTCGGTGGTGGGAAAGTTGCAAGAGAAGGTACTGAGGGATAGGATCTATTTATATTTAGAAAAGAATGGGCCTATCAGTGATAGGCAAGATGGTTTTGTGCGGGGGAGATCATGCCTTACCAACTTAATAGAGTTCTTTGAGGAAGTGACCAAGTTGATAAATGAAGATGTTGATGTCATATACATGGACTTTAGTAAGGCATTTGATAAGGTTCCCCATGGCAGACTAATGGAGAAAGTGAAGTCACATGGTGTGCAGGGTGTTCTAGCTAGGTGGATAAAGAACTGGTTGAGCAACAGGAGACAGAGAGTAGTAGTTGAAGGGAGTTTCTCGAAATGGAGAAAGGTGACCAGTGGTGTTCCACAGGCGTCAGTGTTGCGGCCAATGTTGTTTGTAATATACATAAATAATCTGGAAGAGGGCACTGTTGGTACGGTCAGCAAGTTTGCAGATGACATGAAGATTGTTGGAGTAGCAGAAAGCATAAACGACTGTCAAAGAATACAGGAGGATATAGATAGACTGGAGAGTTGGGCAGAAAGTGTCAGATGGCTTTCAATCCAGACAAATGTGAGGTAATGCGTTTAGGTAAGACTAATTCTAGAACAAATTATACAACGAACGGAAGAGCCTTGGGAAAAGTTGATAGGCAGAGAGATCTGGGAGTGCAGGTCCATTGTATCTTGGAGTTTACTGCACAGGTGGATAGAGTGGTCAAGAAGGTAAATAGTGTGCTTGTCTTCATTGGACGGGGTATTGAGTATAAGAACTGGCAAGTCATGTAAAAATTGTACACGACATTGGTTCAGCCGCATTTAGAATACTGTGTACAGTTCTGGTCGCCACATTACCAAAAGGATGTGGATGCATTGGAGAGGGTGCAGAGAAGATTCACAAGGATGTTGCCTGGTATGGAAGGTGTTAGCTATGAAGAGAGGTTGAGTAAATTAGGTTTACTTTCATTAGAAAAAAAGGAGATTGAGGGGGGGCCCTGATTGAGGTTTACAAAATGATGAAGGGTATAGACAGGGTGGATGGAGACAAGCTTTTTCCCAGGGTGAAGGATTCAATAACGAGAGGTCATGCTTTCAAGGTGAGAGGTGGAAAGTTTGAGGGGATACACGCAGCAAGTACTTCACACAGAGGGTGATGAGCGTTTGGAACGCGTTGCCAGCAGAGGTGGTAGAGGCAGGCATGGTAGATTCATTTAAGATGCGTTTGGACAGATGCATGAGTAGGTGGGGAGCAGAACGATACAGATGCTTAGGAATTAACCAACAGGATTAGACAGTACATTTGGATCCCCTCAGGCTTGAGGGGCCGAAGGGCCTGTTCCTGGGCTGTAAATTTTCTTTATTTTTGTTCTTTAATCTTCAACAACTTGGTGAAAGTGGGTACTACAGATGCTGGAGATTAGAGTCAAGATTAGAGTAGCGCTGGAAAAGCACAGCAGGTCAGGCAGCCTCCGAGGAGCAGGAAAATCGATGTTTCGGGCAGGAGCCCTTCGTCAGGAACTCATTTATTGTCACTTGTACCGAAGTAGTGAAAAGCTTTGTTTACCAGCAGTCCAGGCAAATCATAATAAGCCAACAAAAGGTTCAGGCACGAGGTAACATTGCACAAAAGTTAGCAAAAATCGGTGTTATTTGAGGCTAGAGTCCATTCAAATGTCTAATAATGGCCAGGAAGAAGCTGACCCTGAACCTACTGGTGGATGTTCATGCTTCTGTGTCTTCTGCCTGATGGAAGAGATTATTATCAGGATGTGATGAGTCTTTGATTTGTTGGCAGCGAGCCATGTAAGTAGGATCCATGCATGGCAGATGGGCTCCCTCCTCTGCCAGGGAGTTGTTTAATTGTGACCTTTATTCATTACTGGATGTGGAAGGACTGCAGAGCTCAGATCAGATCTGGTTATGGGAATGCTAAGCCTTGTTGTTTATGTTGGCATGCAAATAGTCCTGTTTGGCATTTTCACCAGGGTGACACTTCACTTTAGTGTGAATTTACCATCATCCCTGATGCTGCTCCTTGTGTGCCCTCTTGCACTCTCCATTAAATCAGGGTTGATCCCCAGCTTGATAGTAGTGGTTGAATGGGAGCTATATTGGGCCAGAAGGTTGCAGATTGTGCTGGAGTACAATTCTATTGCTGTGATGGCACACGATGCCTTATGGATGCTGAGTCTTGAGTTGCTAGATCTGTTTAAAGTCTGTCCCATTAATACAAGGATAATGCCACACAGTATGATAGAGCTTATTCTCAATGAAAACGCGGAACTTCGTCTCCACGGGGACTATGCAGTGGTCATGCTTAGCAACAGTTTCATGGACAGATGCATCTGCAGCCAGCAGATTGCTTAGGATGAAGTCAGGTCTTTCTTTTCCTCTTGTTGGTTCCCTCACCACCTGCTGCAGACCCAGTTTAACAGCTGTCTTTAGAACATGTACAGCTTGTCAGTAGTAATGCTGTCAAGGCACATTCTGTGGGGGACATGAAATCCCCCAACAAGAGTACATTCTTTGCCTTTGCCACCCTCAATGCTTCCTTCATGTGGTGTCAAACATGGAAGAGCACTAATTTATCAACCAAGGGAGGATGGTACATGATAACCAGCAGGTTTCCTTGCCCATATTTAACCTGAAGCCATGAGATTTGATGTGTTCCAGAGTCAATGTTGAGGACTGTGAGGGAAATTCCCTCCTGGGTGTACACCGTTGCACTGGTGGGACAGGACATATCCAGGGATGGTGATGGTGTTGTCAGGGACATTGTCTGTAAGATATGATTCTCTGAGTATGACTGTGTCAGACTGTTGCTTGACTTGTCTGTTGGATAGCTTTCCCAATTTTGGCACTAACTCCCAGACTTTGAAGGGTAGAAAGGACTGTTTCTGCTGTTATCTTTTCTGATGTCGAGGTTGATGCCAGGTGGTCCCTCTGGTTGCATTTTTTTGTTGAGACTTTATTGCAATTGATACAACTGAGTGGCTGACTTGACCATTTCAGAAGGCAGCTGAGAATCAACCACATTGTGATGGGTCTGGAGTCATATATCGGCCAGGCTAGGTGAGGATGGCAGATTTCCTTCTCTGAAGGACATGAGTGAAACAATTGTTTTTGACAATCAGCAATGTTTTCATGGCCATCAGTAAATTCTTAATCCCAGATATTTTTTCTTGAATTCAAATTCTGTTATCTGCTGTGGCGGGCTTTGAGCCCGGGTTCCCGAAACATTAACTTAGTCTGAGAATGTCAGGAATTCTTTATTTCAGAGAATTTCAGAGGCCACATCATTGAAAATATTCAAAGGGGAGATAAGTGGATTTTTAAAATGTTGGGGAGTTGAAGATTGCAATGAGCTGGCATAAAACAAGAGTTGAGGCCTGGGGCATGCTTGAGGGGTGAAATGGCCTATTTGTGCTCCTGTTTCTTATGTTCTTATATGATTTGTCCATAGCCAACAATCTTGCCTCAATATTCCATTCCAGCATCTGAATAAAGTATTGCTTTTAGAGTGGTGAGCTGGAGTTTTTGCTCCTTCCATGTCTGCTGCTGCCTCTCTGTAAGTTATTGTATTCAGCCATTGACCAACTGTCTTCCAGAGTGACAAAAGTGAGGACTGCAGATGCTGGAGATCAGAGTCTAGATTAGAGTGGTGCTGGAAAAGCACTGCAGGTCATTCCTGATGAAGGGTTTTTGCACGAAACGTTGATTTTCCTGCTCCTCGGATGCTGTCTGACCTGCTGTGCTTTTCCAGCACCACTCTAATCAAGACTTTGGCTTCCAGAGTGGTAATGTTCTTAAAATAGTTCACTCAATTGCTTGAATTTCTTTTCCTCCTGGGGAAGTCAAATTTGCACTGCTACAACCAAGTGCTTTTGTTCCCAGAGACCACTCCTGGTACCTTGCAATATTTGCCACCTCTGCAGTATATGGTGCTGGGTAAAGGGCTGTTTGAAGTGGTTCACTATCGCTGTTCCTCCTTTGCTTTTGCTTTGTCTTAGGTTGACCTAATAACTCGTGGTTGAAGATATACCACCATAGAATATTTCCAGAAGAGGTATTGTTCTTAGATAAAGGGGAAGGTTTATTGCATGATACCAGTCAGCACAATTACACTTGGTAATTATGGTAGTTACCAGGATCTTAGTGAGTTGGCATAGTTACAGCTGATTCCTCGAAATGCAAGAGAACACTTCCCTGTCTCCTCCCAGAGATTACACGTGATAGCAGTAGAATGGGTGGAACCAATGTAATATGAATACTAGTTCATTTAATTTCATCTTATACAAGAAAGCTCCTGATTAAGAATGTCACGTGCTACAAGTTTTGTGCAATGCGGGATCCCAAAGTGTTGTAAGTTACTCTTGGACTCTGGGCTGGCCCCAAGCAGTGAAGAGCACCATCTGGGTTTGGAACTGTGAGACTGATTGATGCAGGGATTTAAATGGAAACTACTTGATAAGGAAGACTGAGCCCAGCTTGTTCCACTCTCAGAGCTGTCCATGAGCAGGGGATTGGCCATCTTTGATGCAATCATAAATTAACAGGGTCGAGTTCAGTATCATATTAAGCTCATTAAAGTTTAAATATTTCAAACTAAAATACTGGACATAAAGGCTTTTGACATCAGACAGGACACAGACTAACAAACTGACTGTCCACCAAAAAGACTGAATGAATGGCTACCTAAAATAATTCCTCAACCATCTAAATTCCAGGGATTATAATCCTAGTTTTCTTAATCTCATTTTGTAATTTCACTCTAGAAGCGTAGTTTCCAGTGACTTGTATTCTAATACAATAGATATAAAGGCTGGGATTCCATTACCTTTTTGGATTTTTTTTTGTACCTGGCATTGTCATAATGTATGAAATGCAAGTTCTTGTTGTTTTTAATAGCTGAAGAACCCGTGATGTTCCAGCCTCTTTTCATAATATTTATCTCATTTCATTCTCCTCCTTCATACCACATTCACACCAGTTAATTTGCTTATTCTTTCTTGACCAGTGTTGAATTTAATGCTGACTGTGCCAACTGAGCAAAATGTTATGTAGCTTTGTTTACACTGGACTGATTTGATAAAGTAGTCCAGCATTCTGTTTACTTTGGTGATTGTTGCCATGTGATGACTGGACATTGTAAACATTGAGTCTACCAAAGTCTACCATCACTCTTAGATCTTTAGATGCTTAAACTTTATTCATTAGCTTCCTATTGAATTTAATTAATCATAAAACTGACAGCTTATTATTTTGGGGTCAATCCTCTTGCAAAATGGGAACCATCCAAGTGAATAGTTGATATACCACAATTTTAAATCTTAACCTGTTGTTCTGGACAGGCATCAGATCATGAAGATATCCAGTGTATACCATTAATTTTGGGTGATCTATTGGTTTGAAGCTCTTTGAACCCAGCTGATAACATTTTACAAGTGATCTCCAAGTCATAGAGTTCATGGTGGAACTTTTTATGATGCATGGTATTTTACTAGTGTCTTCTTCAGTCAATAATGTTACAAAGCAATTTGTAAAATTTGTACCGATTAATTTTGGCTTATCTTGACTTCTTTGTTTGCTCTTTTGCTATATTATCGGCAGAGTGTCTTCCTGTTGAGTTTGGTGTCTGTTGTACTGTCTGTTTCTATTTACATCATTCATATTTTTTTGGTAGGTTCTCATGTTCTTCACGAGTGGCTTAGCTGTGTCATCCCCCTCTCACCTACACATCAGAAGATTCTGTGCAGCATTAGGGAATTAAGCAGGTTATGTTGTGAGGTCAGGATCATTTCCAGGTTCCGTTCCCACACAGTGTGGATGATCTTTTGAATTGGCCAGGGGTGTGTTCACCATCCAATCTCAGATGGCAAGCAAGTTCCCAGTACCTGAGAGTGAATAGGAGGTACTCCAGGACGTAATAAGCAGAAGTCTGACAATGGAGATAACGTGGAGAAGAGAGAGCCTTAAGACACAGTCACGTTCTCTGCATATTTACAACTTTTCAGAATATAAATGCGACAGCTGTCAGACAACCATTTCAAGATGGAAGCCCGTTCCTCCACCTGGCTCTGGAGAATTCCAGACTCATTCAGCTTTGTTCCTGTCAACAGCAGCCCTGTGTTTCTGACGAAGCTTAGGCTGAGGCCCAGCCTCTGAAGTGGATATAAGAGATTCCAGGGTGTTGGTTGAAGAAGAGAAATCTGTCCCCTAGTGTCCAGGACAATGTTTGCCTCTAACCAACAGCATGAAAACAGATTAACTGTCATTCAGTGTTTAGACGGTGCCATAGAATTTGGCTGATTCCATAATAACAGTGCCAATCAGTGGCGAAAGTGAAGTGGCAAAAACCACTCATAGGCTGTTATTTCTTTGTAATGCTCCAAGAAGAATACAATTCTTATTAAGATCACAAAATCACAAAACTTTTCTTTCCACTCCTCACTTTTCCCTTCAGAGTTTGTAATTTCTACTTTTTAATTCTAAGTTACATTGTCTTGTCAAACCATTTAGATTTAAATCACCTCAGTCTGCACATCATTGTTCTGATATAAAGTTGATCCAAAGACAAATACTAAAATGCTTCATTAGGAATGAAGAGTCTAGGTAGCAATATTATGTAAACTGGTTAAATAGAGGATGTGTGTAAGAAAATGGCCTAATTACAGTGTGTGAGGGTGAGAGTGCAAGGGGCACAGTCTAGTTTTTATTACTATGATGCAGAGGTGAGAAGTCCCTCTCCCTTTTTCCCAAAGAAAGACAACCAATAAGGAGGCTGGCAGATCCAACAGCACTCGCTCTGAGCCATTGGGTAGTTGCGGTCCTGTAAGCAACATTTATAAATGGAGAAGACTGTGCTGAGAGCTTAGATCAGACCCAGATCAGAAAGTTTCAGTTAAAAAAGGACAAAATGTTTTCCCACCTTACCAGTTCATTTCACTTTCATAATATAGCAACAAAGTGCAGAGTACAGAATAAGAGAGAGAAACAACCAGATGGGCTCGGCCAGTTGCTGCCTCAGCCTCAGCACCAGTGAAAGGAGCACTCTACAAGGTTGGGAGCTCATGATCTGATTTGCTGCTTCTGTTGCCCCAGTTGATGTTCCAGCCTACAGCTTGGGAAGCGCTGCACTGGAGCAGCAGGATGACTCAATGGTTAGCATTGCTGTTCCACAGGGCCAGGGATCCAGGGTCGGTTCCAGCCTTGGGTGATGGTGTGGAGTTTGCACGTCCCTCCCGTGTCTTCATGGATTTCGACTGGCTGCTTCTGTTCCTTTCCACTGTCTGAAGACATATAGGCTAGGTGGATTAGCCAGGGTAAATGCAAGGTTACGGGAGCAGGGTTGCGTAGGATGCTCTTCAGAGGGTTCGCGCAGACTTGATGGGCCGAGTGGCCTCTCGCTGCACTGTAAAGACTCTATGAGTATTACATCTGAAAATATTCACAGTCATTGATCCTTAGTTGACCTCTCTAGTGATGAAACCATCTCTGAGGCACCAAGTCAAGCTTACTTGTAGAAGGTCTGAGTTGTGACAATGCATTCACATCAAAACTGGGAACACATAATATCTAGGTGTATCTTAGCAGTCAATTTTAAATGATAGGGTTGATGTTCAAGAATGAGGGGAAAATAAATGCTAATTAACTGCAGAATGTTCTTATGTACACCTGGAATCAGTAATATAGTGGATAGAAATCTGGAGCAGTGGAATAACATTCAATTATTTCCAGTTTATTTTGGATTGTTGATGACAGCTGCTTAAGACTCTTTACAGTCAGAAATTGCATTCAGAAAATCTTTTTTTTCACCATTAAATACACACTACATAATAAGTGATAGCTTTGTAAGTAATATAATCTCACGGTAGTCTTAAAATGCACAGTGGCAATTGGAAAACTATTTCATAATTTAAACAGTTGTTTTAACTGTGGACGCTCAGAGGTTCTGTTACAGAGAGGGATTAATCTTTGCTGGCCCTGGCTTGTTTTTTTTTACTTTTAGAATTGACTTAAAACAACAAAGCTTCAGACAACCAAGACACATGTGAAGGCGTTTCCAAATCACAACCCAACACAAGATACTGATGGAAAGGACCTCTTAGCATCTGGGAGTTTTCAATCATCAATATTTTCCAGCCTTGAGGAAAGAGCATTGCTTCAATTTTCTTCCTCATATACAACATTTCATATAAAAAGGGGAAATTCCTTTCTCTCTGTAATTGAGGAACCTCAACATCATTTCTATTGGTAATTTAAAAGCCATTGTTTTCCAGGTTTTATTTTCGGTGTTTAGAAAGGAGAAAGTCAATGGAAAACTTTTGAATGTGTAAAATCCAAGTAAAGTTGCAGAATACTAGTAAGAAATAATAATTTCTTCAATGCCAAAACCCAAAAAGCAAGGCATTTGGCAATTAAGCTAAATTACGATGTGAAAGTATTCACTTTAGGGCATCACTTTAAGGGCCTCACCATCCGGCTTCACCTCTACATAATTTAAAAGATAACTAAAAGTAAAATTGAAGAGTTGCTATTTATTTTTGTGGTTTTAGCCATTTGATCCGAGCTGTGATAGTTTGGGAGGAAAAGCTGTCACAGATGTGACATTTATTTGCTGTGCCAACTGTATCAGCAGTAGCTCAATGACCACAGCCTTAGGCTTGATAAGCCTCGAGGTACACCCTAGTCTCTCCAAGAATTAAAAATTGCTCTTCAAGATACTGTTATTATTATGGTATGCTAGTACTATGATTTTCACTGGACCACGAATCCAGAAGGCTGAAATAATAACACACAAAGACAAATCCCAATGTTTTAATAATATACAGAAGCTATCAGACTGTTGCAAAAACTCATCTCAATTTTTTATGCCCTTTAGGGAATAAAATATACTGTCCTAACAACATGATCTGGTTTACATCACAATTAGTTGACTCCTAACTTCCCTCCAAGTAGTTTGACAAGTTACTCAGTTGCATCAAAAGCAATACAAAAGCTTTTCCAAAAGGACTGCTGTGGTTCAGGAAGGTGGGTCTCAATCACGTTCTCAAGGACAAGTAAGATTGTTGGTCAAGAAATGCTTACCTTGTCAGCAATTGCCACATCCCGTGACAGAATTTAAATATTTTTTAAACAGTTTTTCAAGTAATGAAAATATTGTATTGGGTCAAGAAGAGTGATCGTCATCAACCATCCAATCAGGTAAAGAACAAGCTGTTCATTTTCTGATCATTGTGGGAAGACCTCAAACTGTGAGGTTGAGAACTCTGTTTGGCCTTCAGTGCAAGCAGCAGGTTAACTATTGATACTGTACAGTCCCTGCTCCTTATTCAATTAGTGAAGGGTAATTTTGGCTGGGACTGATTAGTCCTCCAATTCTTGTCTTTTGTCAATCCCCCAACTTTCTTCTCTATCAGCTGTCCATGCCCAAGCTCTACAATTCCTTTCCCAAAACACTGACACCTACCTATAAAACCTTCCATTTTTTAAAACACCCTTTAGGCCATCTGTTACATTTGTCTCTATTTCAGTTTTTGTTTGATTACACACGTATTGAGTTTTCTCCTTTAAATATTCTGAATAATGCAAGACTTTATTGTATTTACAGCAATACGTGAATAGAGATAACATCCTACATTTGATTCAACATTTGAAAATTGTACAACCCTCATTGCTTACTTTGTTGAATGTCAGGTGCAGTGATACATATACATTCTGTTTTTGATATATAGTAACATTCCTGTAGTTTCTCAAATCTGGTAAGAAGCATTTTTCCCATTTGACCACTGAACAGTTGCCATTGCTCACTGAAGGTGTCAAACCAGTGTCAAAGATAGAGTGCTGTTAAGCATAAAATATATTTGCATGATCTACTACTGTTGGCTAGCTTACTGTGAAGAGCAACAGTGTGTGCGAGCCTCTCCTGCTAGATTATAATCTCTGCATACCAATACCACCTGGAGTGCTTCCTCATGGTGTAAGAAGGTAACCAGACACCCTGTGGTCCTTGGCGGAAAGGCAGAGAATCTTGGAGAAACCTTGGTCCCAAACATGAGATATGCATGTCCCCTGGCATAACCTGGAACGTGGAGGAAATTGGAGCCGGAGTGATCGAGTTTGAGAGAGTCAAAGACCAGGTGTGAGTCCGATAAGTGGCTGTATTCCAGTAGCCTCCTGATGCTCGGCAGATCTCTGTCTCCAATCCTGTCCAGTCTGTGTAGCCAAATCGCAGATTTCCCTTCTTCCTAACCTACTACTGACCATCCCCTCACCTTTTCATACAGCATGATCAAATCAGATTTCTACTACTCGAGGTTCCAAGGAATATAGAACTCAAAATATTTTTTTCTTTTTCCACAGATAGTGCCAGACCTGCTGAGCTTTTGCAATTTCTATTTCAATTCCGGATCACGAGCATCCACGGTAGCTTTCTTAAGAAATTAAAAGACATCAACCAACAGCAATTTTCAAAGCCGTGACCCCCTATTACATAGTAGGTGGCATTATCATGATATGAAATGGTTTATTGATTTTCAAATTTCGTCATCTGACTTTAGTGGCTGGGTCATCCATGGACTGAAATTAAGTTAAAAATAAATAAATACTAACTTAAAATGGCCACCACAATCAACTGGTTAGCTAACCACTGTAAAATCATTGAAGAGTAAGCAACATCATCTGAGCTGAAATTTAAACATTGACACTGGAACTAGTCCACCCAGTCAGCTAAGAAGAATCCCTCGTTTCCTATTTTGATGTATACCTAGAATCATATAATCCCTGCAGTTCAGATAGAGGCCATTCAGCCCATTGAGTCTGCCCTGCCCCTCCAAAGGGCATCCCAACCTATACTTGTAACCCGCCATTACCATAGTTAAACCACCTAGCCTGGATATCCCTGAATATTTGCAAATCAATTTAGAATGGCCAAGGGACCTAACAGCCACATCTTTGGACTATGTGAGGAAACTGAGCACATGGCGGAGGTCTACACAGACCATTGCCTGAGACTGGAATTGAACTGTTCTGGTCACCCTATTATAGGAAAGATGTGGATGCTTTGGAGAGGGTTCAGAGGAGGTTTACCAGGATGCTGCCTGAAATGGAGGGCTTATGAAGAGAGGTTGACTGAGCTCAGACCTTTCTCATTGGAAAAAAGGAAGAGAGGGGACCGAATTGAGGTGTACAAGATAATGAGAGGCATAGATAGAGTTGATAGCCAGAGACTTTTTCCCAGGGCAGAAATTGTTAACACGAGGGGGCATAGTTTTAAGCTGTTTGGCAGAATTTTGGAGGGGATGTCAGAGGCTGGTTCTTTACACAGTGAGTTGTGAGAACAAGGAATGCGTTGCCAGCAGCAGTTGTGGAAGCGAGGTCATTGGGGTTATTTTAAGAGACTGCTGGACATGCATATGGTCACAGAAATTTGAGGGTTCATACATTAGGTTTACCTTACATGAGGATCAATGGTCAGCACAACATCGTGGCCTGTTCTGTGCTATACTGTTCAATGTTCTATGAACCTGGGTGCCTGTTAACAACTGTGCCACCACGCAGCTGTGAAGATTAGTTTCACAATTATCAATGTTGCAAACACTAAAGACATTGGAATAAACTAAGCATCTTTATGTCAGGAAGCTCTTTTGGCCGAGCAGGGGAGATATATTTATAACTTCATCCAGCTGGAGAAAATGGTCTCTTGGCCCCTCAAGAAAGAATCATGCCTAGTGACATAACTGATAAAAAAAAAACATCTGAACAAGGAGAACTCAAGGGACAACTGAAATATTCACTACTGCTGAGGCTACAAGATATAAATTAAACATGGTGTCAGATTAAACTGTATATCTCAAGGCCACCTTGAGGACTGTAAACCGTATTCCTTTTGCCCTGAACATGATCCCTTTTTAACTCTGGGCTTGTGTATTTGCATGCATGACTCCATGTCTTTCTTAACATTTTCAGTGTTGGCAAAACATTAAATTGCTTTTTGCGTCACTGAAGAGACCCTTATAACTGGCTTCTTACTGATACACCCTTCTTCACTTGGTTGTAGCTCATGATTAAGGGCAGGTGCACAATAACATCACGATCTGTAAGTTCTTCAAGCCACACATCCTGACTTTGAACTGTAATTGCTGGTTGTTCACAGCGCTGGATCAAACTCCTGGAACTCCCTTCCTGTTAGCACTGACAGTACACCTATTACCCAAGGACAATAGTGTTTTAAGAAGCAGTAATTTAGCATAACCTTGTCCAGAACAATTAAGAATGGACAATAAACACTAGCGAAGCATGTGATGCTCACATCTCATGAATGAACCAAAATGATTTGGAAGATGATCTACAAAAGGTGTAAGGTTAGTCTCACTGAAATGGTCACTGAATCATACAATACAGAGGACGCCATTTGGCCAAGTGGGTCTGCAAAATCAACAGTGTTTATCCATAGCAATTACAAATGTATTAAGCCAAAGTCCATCCTGGAAAGTGTTTATAAAGTTGTTTTCTTTGTCTGTTCAGATTCCTTTCAAAACCACTTTTACTTTCGGACTGTGGGACAGTTGAAAGCTTATTTACTATTTTTGCCTTTTGTTTGGTTAAATTAACAGGTGACAAAATTTGAAATCGAGAAACATTATGCTTCCCCGCCATACTGCAGATGGAATAGACCAGTTTCTAAAACCAGACAGAAAAGATGCATTTCACCCCAGTCAAATTCTAAAGGTCATACCGAGAGTAAATTGCATCACAATAGCAACCAATCCATGTGATATTTATGCTCCACTCAAGCTTCCTTCCATCATTCCTCATGGAAATCTAATATCATAACTCTTTATGATCATCCTCCCAATATGCTTATCCAGCTTCCCCAACATCTGTCCTGTTTCCTTCAGTCACTCTCTGGAGTAGTGAATTCTATTCTGTATGAGGAAGAGACTTAGTCTGAATTCTCAATTGGATTTACTGGTAACTGTTATATTCATGGCCTATAGTAATGGTCCGCTCAACGTGGCAACTTTCTATTTCTATCCATTCCATCAAAAATTTTCAGGAGTTATGAATTACGTCATTCTTCCACCTTTGCTGTAGAGAAAGGGGACACAATTTTTCAATATTTTCCTGATATGTTTACCCATGAATTTCTGGTATCATCATTGTAAAATTTTTCTGCACCTTGCAGTGCCTCTATATGCATTTTGAAAATTACTGATCTAGCATGATGTCGAGTTTAATGTCCTCTACTAAGGTGTTTTTGGTAGAGGGCTCCTTTAATCAGTTGGCAGGGTGATGAGTAGGTACTCTGCTGCCTTCCCATTTGAAACCCATGATAGGAAGGCTGGTTGATGTCCTTCTCACCATTTCACCATTGAAGGCCAAAAGCAGACAATGCCAAGCTGAGAGCATCAACCAGTTTCTCTGGTATTTATCCAGCAGCAGGTTAGGAATTGCTATGAGGACAGCATGACAAGTAAGCCGAATTGGGATTGCTTGCTGGTTCCCAGGAGCTGGTGTTTTGGGCCTGGTACAAAAGCTTAAGTGCTTAATTGAGGGATCGAACGTTGGTAAGAGGGATGTGGGAGGGCACGGAGAACCACCTCCAATCTCCATCCTGCCCTCTCCCACCTGTGGTCTGGAATCCATAATGATGTGAGGCGTTGTGTGGCTATTACATGAGAAAGGTGTGTCAGCTGGGTGCCTTCCTCCCCTCTACTCCCATCTTACCGTAGTCCAGTTAAATGATTGAGTAGCATTTAATTTAGCAGCCTTCCTGAAAAGAGACAATACAGGCTCCTGATGGTGTCCAAGACCCCTGTTGCTTCTGTGAAATCCTGTCCAGTGTTTGTTGAATGAAAGTGATTAAAAGGCTGATGGTGGTAAAAGTTGGATTGGTGATGAGGGACAAAACAAAAACAGATAAAACATGCAATTCTTTAATACTTAATGTTAGGTTTCACCTCAAACTTCAGCTCAAGACTATAATCTGCAAAATGTGCTTACAGAGCAAAATAATGCATAGCTTCAGGATACCTGTGTTTATTCAAGTTGTGATGTTAACAAGTTATATAGTATTAAAAATGATGAAGCCTTCTATCAATGTATAAATAATTTTAATAAATCACATACGTACAAAAGTAACAATTTTGCACTACATAACAGAATATTAAATAGTTGGTCCAGCAATGTGATAGGTCTTGTGACATACACATTGTTACGCAATGATTCATTTTGACACATACTGCATCATAAACTTTCAGCATAGACAGAAAGACTGGCCAAACATAATCATGTCAACAAAATCAGCAAAAGGTATGGTGTTTCTACAAGATTTTTGCTGCTGAAATTTCTTCAAATTGCACATAGGAAGTTTAAATAATTAAGCACCTCTTGCTTACCCCATGCTTTTATTTTCCATGCGTAAAGGGGTGCAATGGCCTCTGCAACAGGTCTCTCTATTAATGTTGATAGATAAGACAAGTCACATTGTTAACCCTTCTACCCTTTTTCTTGACAGATGAAGCACTGTGCCATCATTAATATTAATCAGTCTAGTGAACATATACTCGAGTCCATCAGTTACAGCTAATACAAGCCTTACCTAGAAAGTGATGCTTGAGTATCCAATGGGTTGCTTAGTCAACATTTGCTCTACAGGATTACTCTGAATGTCACTTTATCCTAGATGCTGCTGGATTGAAAAGGCTGCTCGTGATGTCCTCATGCTGCCTGGAGCTTGGGATCTGCCTATTCTGGCCTCACTCCATATTATGATTAACTACAAGGGAGAAATCTTTGCTCTTTATTTTAAACAGTACCATACCTGTATCCTTTCTTCACTATGGTGGTTGGTATTTCAGTCCATACATCACCATATTAGTTTCATACAATAATAAACTATTAATATGTATGCTCTGGAGGGATTCCTGATTTATCCTAAATGTTGATTACTTTTGTGCATGGAGATGCCCAATTAATTAAAATTTGTGTCACTGCCTGTGGTCAGTGAATTGGATGTAAATGTGAAAGTCTGCATTGTAACTGCGATCGTGACACTGCTAACAGAGGTAAAGAACATGCAAAATATTAATGTGTCTCAGTCAATGATTTAGCACTAGTTTCCAAGATAGCTTTAACTATGCTAAAATGCAATACATTCTGAGTTGTACTGAAGCTTGCAAATGATCATTATGCATGGTAAGGTTTATAGTTTCAAAAGAGATAATTTCAAAGATGGGAGGAGCAGGTTCAACAGTATTTCCATAGTCGAGTAGTGGTATACTTTTAAGGGCATAATGTTACACATACAGGACAAATATATACACACAACCACCAGCTGTACCTCTATATAGGTCAGAATTCAATGAACTAAAATGGAGCCAAGATGACGGAAACCAGTAGTAGGGGTTAAAACAGGTGGATGCACAGGATTCAAGATCCAGTGAAATGGAGAGATTATAGAGTATGGGTATTGTAGAAGTTGAGCAGTTGCATCTAGACAGGGTTTAATTGTATTGATATGAATTTTAAACTGAAGGCATTAGGGTCTTGTGAACTGTGATCAATCAATAAAGGCAGATGTCACTCATGAGCAGAACTTGATATAGGATAGTCAGGGAAGATCCAGGCCACAAACATAGTTAACTTGGTTTTGAGGATGAGACATCCCAAGTAGACTGAAGTAGGCCACAAGCAAGACTATCAGTTTAGCTCAAAGCTGCAAGAATTCTGGGTAAATTTACAGATCACATGTGTAAACAAGTAAATGCTTGTGCATTACCAGGAATGCTTCTTCTTACACAGAATTTCTAATTTTCATAAAGAGGAGTGGAGGCAAAAATACCATAACAAATGACAAATAAACTGGACAATGGAATAAATGGACTTATGGTTCAGTCTGGATAAACTAAGATAATTCAAATTGCTTTCATGTTGCCTGTAATTATTTAATGATGCCATTGAATTGGTATTCAAACTCAAATCTATTATTTGAATATTTTTACATTCCAACTCTGAGCTAACAAGCCAGAATCTGTTACACCATACCTCCTGCTGTTACAGCATGGATTCAAAGACTGCAGTTGAAAATAAAGCATCTATTTCACATAAAAGTTATGAAATTTAAATACTTTCAGCACCATGTTAGAATTCTCAAACAACAAATGCATTACCGGAATATGAACCTGGAAATCCGAGACATCTGTATATTAAAAGAGAGACTGTACACAACCTAAAATCAACCAAATTTCCAGTTGACTCAATTGGTGACCAGTTTATTTAAAGTGTGCGTGTCTAAGCAGAGTGGAAACATTCAGCAATTAGCATCAGCCCTCTGTCAAAGTGGAACAGTGGAAAGATGGTTTTTCATAACGCCGTACAGTTTTAAAGAAGTACAGTTGAGGTGTAGTGTAGGGATGTTACTTCAAGCCTCAAATGCTACTCAGTTCCCCTTCTCTGTGATGTTGCTGTGGGAAGCTGTTCAGCTACTCCATGAGAGAAAGAAATGGGAGAAACTATATAACGAGTAAGGAGTTATATTGTAGCCACTGTGAGATGTCTCCTGACAGCTTGTCAAGAGCAATGTTGTATCAGTAGCTTGGGAGTGGGCATCATTTGATATCCTCACAGCTCTACTGGCTTCAAGAGCTAATGGTTCTCAAGTGAGTCCTGAGGAGATATGGTTAGCAAGGGGCAAAAATGTTAACTTCCCTCAGCCAGATAACAAAATGGAATAGGACAACAGTGAAGAACAATATCTTGGAGGAATCCCCTGAGTTTTGTCTGACATGTAAAATCAGTCAATACCAGAAAAGTCTTATATACAATAAAAGCTTCAGAATTCTGTTCACGGGAAAGACTGAAATTACTTGACACTGTAAAGCATGTACAATGGCTTGATTCTGCTTTTGTGTAGATGAATTGGTTTTGAGCGAGTTAAAATTTGGCCCATAAATTGGAAAAATAAAATGGAAATTACACCATCAAACTAATTAAAAGGGGTAAAAAAAATGGACTGACATGGAAAGATAGTGTAATAATAAGAGTTATTACAGTGAATTTAAGATTTAAGAATACACATGATCCAAACATGAAATGGAATAAATCAACTCAATCCTGCCACATGCAAGTTCAGTACAAGATTAACAAATTCATCCAAACATACAGATTTAATGCTACGATAACCACTTTACCTGATGACACCAGAATTTAGGTGTTGAATTACAAATATTTAAAATACCTTATCTTTTATTCAGTGCTTATTAGCTCTGATAGTAGTTGCTATGTTACAAAGATAAACAAATTTATCCAGGAGTCCTGATCTTGGCAAACCTTTGAACAGGAATAAGGAAAGAAAAGCTTTCGTATATACACAAATCCCTTTTATAACTCTAACTCTAAAAGAATCAATGAAACACATTTTGTGGCCTGAGATCTGTGAATGCTCCATATTGCTCCATCAGTTTCTCTTTCAGTCACTTAGAAATTCTCTGCTGATTATTCACTTTGTTTAAACACAGAAAATGTTTTGCATAAGTCTGGTTCCATTTTTCTCTCTGTGAATGGGTCTGTGTACTGGACAGGCGTACTGTCAAATTAAATCTACCCTAGTATTAGTAGCTTGAAATAACATCTATCATTGCAGTGTTTTGTCAACTCATGAGGTAACAAACCATATTTGTTGCATGGGGGCAACTTCTTCTGGCTGACATTCAATCCACAAAGACTATCATTCTGTTAACTTTGTAAATATCTTACAAATGTGAATTGTCCACCAAATGCAGTAACCAGTACACTGGGTTAGACCAATTTTATGCAAAATTTTGACAACTTCAGAAATTAAAACTGAACATTTTTGTTCGTCAAGTTCTGTCATCAGCTATCTAATCCTTCTATCTTTCTTACAGAGATGCTTCTGGGAAATAGTGGTCAGATAGCAGCTCCATGAAGGCAGTGTCCCAATTCTCTCCCTCTCACAGTCAAAACTGGCTCTTGTTCATCTGAAGAGGACTCCCTAAATTCTATATAGCTCTATTTATCTACTATCTTTAGAAAATACACCTAGCTACAGATTATACAAGATGAAAGGTTTTAATTACATCGTGCAGGGAGAGCAGAATAGAACAGAGTAGGCAGTGGTTTGGTCACTTCATCACTACAGACGGCGTTGTCGATACAACTCCAGATTCAGTCAGCTCGACAAGTTGAGACTGCCTAAAAAGACTAAATGATAGGCAATTACATTTGAACTATATAGGAAGCAGTTAGTTGAATTCCCCAAATACTTTGTGCTTAAATAAGTTAAGTACTGCCTTTGTAATGAGAACATATAGCAAATGGCATGCACTATTTGTCTGATATGAGCAGGGACAGACTAAGTGGTGAGCACAAAGCAGAGTCAACATTTTGTGCTCTGAAAAAGGGTCGCTGGACCCAAAAAGTTAACTCTGATTTCTCTCCACAGGTGCTACCAGACCTGCTGAGCTTTTCCAGCAATTTCTGTTTTGTTTCTGATTTCCAGCAGTTCTGGATTTTCTTGGAATTTTTTGTTAAACGGTGACTGCGTTTCCAAAAAATAAAAAAAACTGTGTGCTCGCAAAATTGTCAGTTCCCTGAACCTGATGCATGACAAAATACAATATCTAAAGCATTGTAGCCATAAAATGGAGGTGACAAGAATGACTCCAGCTTTGAAACTTTAACCATACGAAGATAATTAGATTACAAGTACATAGAATCTTCTTAAAATTGCTTGTATAACTCTTAAGATATTTACCTTTATACAAAAATACTCTTGACTGAAATTGTACAATTTTATTGAAAAGTATAAAATAAACACTATGTTGGCTGGGTCAGGCTGCTTCAGTTAACAATCCTTCCATGTTATCAAACGTGCAATGAACAACTGTGCTGCCTTCTTATTCTCAATAACATTATCCTGATTTGTGGCATTGGGAGGTGGTCTCAGCAAAAGTGTCCCAAAGATGCTTGCTGTGAAGAGAGGAAAAAGGAGCTTGTGAAGTTCCAATTACAGACTGGAATCCTGAATTATAACATCATGTGAAGGGTGCAGCACAGAATCCAGAGATACCTTTTTAAAAACTGTAAATTACTTACATACAAAATGATATTCATCTACATCTGATGCATTCTAACATTTCCTAAAGATCTTTTATTCCTATCATTCAGTATCTCTCAGGTGCATCCATTTTACTATTCTGATAAAGGGCAGGAGGACTGAAGTTGCTACAATATCCCGGCCAATATTTATCCCTCAATTAACATTAAAAGGGTACATTATCTGGTCATTATGACAGTGCAGTTTTCTAAGTTATAACAGTGACCGCATTTCAAAAGTACTTTATGTGATGTTCTGAATAACGTGCTATATAAATATAACAAACATGGAGCATGCTGGAAACATCTGTGGAAAGATAAATAGTGTTAACATTTCAAGTCTGGTTTGATCCTACTTCAGAACATATAAACGTAAGCCCTTTGTTTCTTTTACAGCATCCACTGTACTGCTCCAGGATCTGGTGCACACTTCAGTGCTGGAACTGCAAACGTGAAATTTAATAGATATTTCCTTCACTTAAATATTGCAAAGTCTGAAGCCATTGTTTTTGGTTCTCACTCAACTCCATTCTCTTGTCCCAACCTTGATGTCACATTTGATTCTGAGCTGAGCTTCTGACCTCATGAGCAGCATCTCTAGGGCGGGTTATTTCCACCTCTGTTGCATCTTGACTTCACCTGCCTCAACTCATCCAATGCAGGAACCCTCATTCATGCTGCTGTGACCTCCAGCTCAACTATTCCAACATAATCCAGGCTGGTCTCTGACATCTTACACTCCATAAACATGAGGTCATCCAAAATTTTTGTTGGTCATGTATTAACTCACAGCAAGTCCTGTTGCCTCTATGTTTGCTAATCTACAATGGTTCCCACTTAACTGTTCCAATCCCATTTTCCAACAGTTGTGCCACAACCTTGTATGCCTTGGCTTTGTAAGTGCACATCTAAATACTTCTAAATTGTTGAGGGTTTTTGCCTCTCTCAGCCTTTCAGGCAGAGGATTCCAGATTCCCAGCACTGGGTGAACAAGTTTTCCTCACATCTCCCATAAACCTCTGCCCCTCACCTTATATCTATGCCCTCCGATCAAAGATCCCTCCATCAAGGGGAAAAGTTTCTTCCTGTCTACTCTGTCTATTCTCGTTAATTTTACTCGGTCATGTCCCCTCTCATGTTGTAGCACCTAAGACAAATAACAAAGGAAATCTATGTAGTCTTTACACACAAATTAAGTTGTGAATAAACTTAATGCATGAAGCAAATGAAATGGAGCAAATGAAATGTCTTTGATTTGTATAAAAGCTGCGGATGCTGGAAATCTGAAAAAAGTGATTGCTGGAGAAACAGAACGGCTCTGGCAGCACGTGTAAAGAAAAAAAGAGTTAACATTTCAAGTTACATATCAAAATATTAACTCTGCTTTTTCTCTTTAGATGCTGCCAAGCCTGCTGTGCTTCTCCAGCACTCTGCTCTTGTCTTTGACAACAAGGCATTATACAAATCAATGTCAGGAACGACTTTACACACTGTATCAAGAACAATACAGCACAGGAACAGGACCTTCAGCCCACCTACCCTGCACAACACAGGATGCTCTTCTAAACTAAAAACCCCATGTCTCTGTGAGGTCCATATCTCTCTATTTCCTGCCTTATCTGCCTTAACCACCTCTTCTAGCAGCAGATTCCAGGCACTTACCACCATCTGTGTTAAAAAAAATTGCCTCTCACATCTTCTTTATACTTTCCACCTTTTACCTTAAACCTATGACCCCAAGTAATTGACATTTCTATACTGGGGAAAAAGACTCCCACTATCCATGCCTCTCAATCTTGTAAACTTCCATCAGACCACCCCTGAGCCTCCAACATTCAAGTAAAAACAAACCAAGTTTGTCCAATCTCTCCTCACAGCCAGGCAACATCCTGGCAAACTTTTTCCGTATCCTCTCCAAAGTTTCCACATCCTTCTGGTAGTGTGGTGACCAGAACTGTGTCCAATATTCCCAACTGTGACCTGATTAAAATTCTATACAGCCTCAACATGACTTGCCAATCCGTGCCTTGACCGATGAAGGCAACCATGCCATGATCCTTACTGACCACCTTACCTGATTGTGAACTTCAGTGATTCAGTGCCAGTGTTGCTTTGCAGGCAAGATAAAGTTGAGTGTCTTAACAACACCTTTAATAAAATGTTATGAATCCTTCACAGGAGGAAGTATGACACTGAGTCACAGAAAGAAATATTAAGTCGGATTATCCAAAATCTGATTAAAGGGTTGTTTTAAAGTGTGTCTTAAAGGAGGAAACTGAGCAAGACAGACTAAGAATTATAATGAAGGAATTTCAGAGCTTGTGGTCTCAACAGTTAAAACCATGGCCATCAATGTTGGAGCAATGACGAATGGGAAAATGCGAGAGGTCAGAATTAGACAATCACAGATAGGTTGGAAGGTCGTAGGCCTGTCCAAGATAGGGAGGGATGAGACCATGCTGCTCTTTGTAAACAATGAGAATTTTCGAATCAAGGGCCTTTTCTCCTGCGCTGTAGGTCTCTATGACTCTATAACAATTGATCAATGCCCCAATAGCTGCCAAAATTTCACTTGCAACATCTCTTCACTTTATAACTTTCTCTGACCTTAATTTATTTAATTTGTATCACGTGTCCTTTGCAAAATTCCCCAGCACCAACTACTAGTTACTGTCTTCAATGAAAGGATCACCCTGAGGATTTTGAAGAGGTATTTGATTTCACTGATATGTAACATATCAGAACTGGGCTTGTCCGACAAACCGGCTAGCTTTTAAAAAGATATTAGTTATACAATGGAAGCCAATTTTACCAGAGAAGCATGACAACAGAAATAACTTTAAAGAAGTGTTGATTTATGTGGGCAATATCATATTTCTGAAGATGGAGATCCCATACTATATAGAGGCTTCACAAACTCCAGAGCGTGATCCCTACTAGGTTTGTGAGTCAAGATTTTTGTGTTTAGAGCTGTATAGCAGGAATGATAGAAGTGGCCTAAAAGGCAGATCTGTAAAGATTCTGTAAATAAAGCTGTAAAATGTAGATGCTCATTTCTACTGGTCAAAAAAATCTGCAGTTTAAACAATTCTCACCACACTGAGCTCCCCCTCCAGCTGCAGAGACTAACTTACCCCCATCCCCAGCTGCTGAACTGCACTACACCCGTTCAGGTCACAGTCTAAGGTATTTAAACGAGGTCATGTTTTGAAAAAGTTTGGGATGCCCTGCATTACAGATCACAGCAAGATGGGACAAGAAACATGGTGGCTAATTGCTCTCACTGTTCCAAGTATCACAATTTCATTGCTACAAATTTTATAGATTATTTTGAAGTGCACTTTTCATTATGACAACACAGTCATCTTTTAGACAGACTTATATAACACAGGTCCAACTCGTCCATGCCAACCAAATATCCTAAACTGCTCTAGTCCCATTTGCCAGCACTTGGCCCATATTCCTCCAAACCTTTCCTATCCATATACCCATCCCGATGCCTTTTAAAATGATGCAACTGTACTAGCTTCCACCTCTAGCCACTCATTCCATACGCACATCACCCTCTGCATGAAAAAGTTACCCCTCAGATCCCTTTTAAATCTTTCCCCTCTCGCCCTAAATGTAAGCCATTTCAGTTTGGACTCCCCTAACATAGTAAAAAGACCTTGACTATTCATCCAATCTATGCCCCTAATGCCCTCTATAAGGTCACCCCTCAGCCTCTAGAGAAAACAGCCCCAACCTATTCAACCTCTCCCTATAACTCAAACCCTCCAATCTTGGCAACATCCTTGTAAATCTTTTCTGAATCTTTTCAAGTTTAACAACATCTTTCTGATAATAGGGAGACCAGAATTGAACACAATATTCTAAAAGTAGCCAAACCAATGCATCATAAACATTAACCTGGGCACTGATGGGAGCTGCCTGTACCTTTCCTGTACCTTGCTAAACATCATGTTGAAATAGATCAAGTGGGCAGGGTTTCAGTTCAAAGGGTGCTAACATTTTGACGAGCTCTGATACTTGGAAAGGAGGAAATTATTTCTGCCCATTGCAGAGTCAATGACAAATTGGCACGAAGACTAAGGAGAAGGATTCGGAGAAATTGTAGCAGGTGAAGTGCAGTTCAGCAACTGGGGATGAGGGTGGGTTAGTCTCTGCAGCTGGAGGAGGAGCTCAGTGTGGTGAGAATTGTTTAAACTGCAGATTTTTTGTCCAGTAGAAATGAGCATCTACATTTCACAGGCTTTATTTACAGAAACTTTACAGATCTGTCTTTTAGGCCACTTCTGTCGTTACTGCCGTTGAGCATTTTTGCCACAGCCAAGTGATTGAAGTAGATTCCAATTCATTAGATTAGACTTCCTACAGTGTGGAAACAGGCCCTTCGGCCCAACCAGTCCACACCGACCCTGCGAACAGTAACCCACCCAGACCCATTTCCGTCTGACTAACGCACTTAACACTATAGGCAATTTAACATGGCCAATTCACCTCACCAGCACATTTTTGGACTGTGGGAGGAAACTGGAGCACTTGGAAGAAACCCATGCAGCCAAAGGAAGAATGTGCAAACTCCACACAGACAGTCGCCTGAGGCCAGAATCGAACCTGTGATCCTGGTGCTGTGAGGGTGCAGTGCTAACCACTGAGCCACCGTGCTGCCCTAGATATGTAGCTGAAAAATCAACTGATATTTATACAGTATCTTTAACAGAGGACAATATCCCAAAGTACTTCACAGGAGCATAATGAGACAGAAATTAACACTGCAACATGTACTAGTAACGGACTAGTATTCCACAGGCCAAGGTCTGGCAACATTCAAATTCCATGGGAGTGGCTGGGAAAATCGGAATTCAATGAATCACTACTTTTAAATGGAAAATTTCCCAAGTAGTCAGCAGTAGTTTTTAGCTCAGTCTCACTTTATCAGTTGCCATTCATTCAAGTATTTTACTCAAAATGAAACCCACAAAGGTCCTCCTGAGAAGCTTGCTCAAATACTAGATGAATGCAGGCATTTTATCTTTTCTGGAATTCTCACTTCCTTTCTAATTCCTTTCAAATAGATTGAACTGACTCAACGTCAAGTATTATATCTGTCATTTCGAGAATTGAGTGTTCCCTTTTTGTGGCATTAAGATGTCACTTTTAAATATTAAGAAGCACTGTGCAGTTGGATAGAATATAAAATTCTGGTGGATAACATACAAGTTAGTGTCAGTGTTAGAGCATCACTCAACAGAAACCTACATTAGATCTTGATGAGCCAAGTAAAAGTGAACTGAAGGAAAATGCATCTCAAGAGCAGATTGAGAAAACATTCAGATGCCATGATATTCAGATAAACTTTATGACTTACAAATTGCATATCATTTCAGGAAACCTACTTTTATTGCTGTTATATGCACTTTAAATTTGTGATCGAAACCACTCTATACTTGTGTTTTTTGTTCATTTACAGAAAATAATACACTGACTAATATGTATACCATTAGAAATCAAAATGACACCGAGATCAGCTAGACCAGCAAGTCAAAAAGTCCCTTCAGTCGAAGGTCAGTAACATCTTAGCAGACCCCAGAATCAATTATATATTCACTGTTCAGTAAAATCTATCTGGAATCTAAAATCATTAGAAAAATGTTGCCCCTCAAAATTCAATGCTGTATCCATTTTTCAAGCTTCAAGCAACAAATAAACTTAAAATTCTGCAGCCAGGAAATGTGCAGACATTTCTGACATCAAATGCACTGCACATGAATAGGGAAGGTTTGGAGGGGTATGGCCCAGGAGCAGGCAGGTGGGATTAGTTTACTTTGGGATTATGATTGGCGGGGACTGATTAGATCAAAGGACCTGTTTCCATGCTGTATGACTCTATGGCTCTGTACTGGATCAGGGACATATACATTTGACTGGTGTGCACATAGGGGACATTTGTTGTTCTGATGAAGGGCTTATGCCCGAAATGTCGCTTCTTCTGCTCCTCGGATGCTGCCTGACCTGCTGTACTTTTCCAGCACCACATTCTCGACTCTGATCTCCAGCAAATGCAGTCCTCATTTCCTCCCTTCCGACATTTGTAGTTCTGCCATCTCAAATTGGAGTGTTATGCAGGATCTACTTTCAATTTTGGAAGGCCTCTGCATTTCACACTCAAAGCACAAATTATAGATTTGGAGAATCATACAACACGTCCATGCCAACCAAGTTTTCCAAACAAAATTAGTCGTATTTGCCTGCATTTGGCCCCTTTCCCGTCAAACCTTTCCTATTGATGTAACTGTTCAAATGTCTTTTAAATGTTGTAATTGTACCTGCATTTACCACTTGGATCTCTGGTGCTGGGAGGCAGCAGTGCTAACCAAGTCCCAGAAACTTCCTTGGAAATCTTTTCTGAACTCTCTCCAATTTAATAATACCTTTTCTATAGCAGGGCAACACAGTTCCAGATCAATGTTCCGTACGTCATCAACAGGACAATGCGCTGACCAGCAGGAAGGGACTGTTGCTGACCAGAATTGAAAGAGCACACGTTGCTCCTCACAGGCAATGATTACCTCCTTCTTTAGAGGCCGCAATTTCCCTTTATATGTGGTTAAAGATGCCCTCCAACGCATCTTGTCCACATCCCGCACCTCCGCTCTCAGACCCCACCCCTCCAACCATAATAAGGACAGAACGCCTCTGGTGCTCACCTTCCACCCTACCAACCTTCACATAAACCAAATCATCCACTGACATTTCCGCCACCTCCAAACAGATCCCACCACCAGGAATATATTTCCCTCCCCACCCCTTTCCGCCTTCTGCAAAGCCCATTCCCTTCGTGACTACCTGGTCAGGTCCACACCCCCCTACAACCCACCCTCCCATCCTGGCACCTTCCCCTGCCACCGCAGGAATTGCAAAACCTGTGCCCACACCTCCTCCCTCACCTCCATCCAATGCCCTAAAGGAGCCTTCCACATCCATCAAAGTTTTACCTCACACCCACCAATATCATTTATTGTATCCGTTGCTCCCCATGCGGTCTCCTCTACATTGGGGAGACTGGACGCCTCCTAGCAGAGCGCTTTAGGGAACATCTCCGGGACACCCGCACCAATCAACCATACCGCCCTGTGGCCCAACATTTCAACTCCCCCTCCCACTCTGCCGAGGACATGGAGGTCCTGTGCCTCCTTCACCGCCGTTCCCTCACCACCAGACGCCTGGAGGAAGAACGCCTCATCTTCCGCCTCGGAACACTTCAACCCCAGGGCATCAATGTGGACTTCAACAGTTTCCTCATTTTCCCTTCCCCCACCTCACCCCAGTTCCAAACTTCCAGCTCAGCACTGTCCCCATGACTTGTCCTACCTGCCTATCTTCTTTTCCATCTATCCACTCCACCCTCCCCCGACCTATCACCTTCATCCCCTCCCCACTCACCCATTGTACTCTATGCTACTTTCTCCCCACCCCCACTCTCCTCTAGTTTATCTCTCCAGGCTCTCTGCCTGTATTCCTGATGAAGGACTTTCGTCCGATGCTCCTCGGATGCTGCCTGAACTGCTGTGCTGTTCTAGCACCACTAATCCAGAATCTGGTTTCCAGCATCTGCAGTCATTGTTTTTACCTTCTACCCTCCCACACCTATCTGAGATTTATTGGATAGCCAGCAGGGGGCACAATCCACATTTCGATTTCCTGTCAATTCTGTGCAGCCTCAAGAAAATGAAGCAAGAAGTTCAAAAATGGGAACACGTCAGTTGTCAATATTTAGATGCAGTTATCTTTCCAAATACAGTAATTTCACAGTCAATACATCTGTTTGATTCTCAACATTTAATTCTCCAATTCTGATTTGATCAGTTTTCCCCTGGGAACTCATAGCAATTGATCTCGAGAGGAACCTTTTCACTTACCAAGTGTAGGCACATCAAGGTTATTGTGATCAGCATTTTTCAGAAGGTCTTGGAGGAAAGCCATTAAGTAATTGAACACATTCTTATGGACTTGAGGTAGCATGGCAACAACCTTCAGGAGGAAAAGGTAAAGAAATGTAGAACAAAGATGATGGGTATAATGCACTCACCGTTTACCAAAAGTACAAAATTATTCTTTGCGATCAGTTTACAGATGGAAGATTAATGCATCAACAATAAAAATGCATTTATAGAGCCCTCGCAACATTGAAAATCATTTCTAGGTGTGCGTGTGGGCCGAATGTGGATGCCAATATTTACAGGATAGTTAGAAGAGATTGGGGAAAATTTAGTAAGATGACTGTGCAATTCCACTACTAAGGATTTTAAAGAGAAAAATATTCATGTTTCTGCTTCAAAAACTTTTAAATTGAAAAACTTAAACTTGAAAAGTCCCTTAAACATGAAAATCACAGCAGATGGTCTCTTATGCAGGGCTGGTTCAAAGCCGTACAATTTTATTAACAATTGAACAATGAGTTACTTTGTATGGTGAGAATTCAAATCTTCTGGGAAAGTAAGAGACAGAAAAGCACATCCACAAAATTAACTTATTTGGTTAGGCAATAGCCCAACATGATTTAGCACAGCAGCATTTTGTTTTGGTTGTGATAAAGGCAAGTTGTGAAAATCATTTTGTGCATAACCCTCAAAGAAGTAATCAGAGACAGCATCAGAGGAGTTTTTGGCCATTGGAGCTCAAGGTACAAGGCCTTCAAGAATAACTGCTGTTCTGATGGAAGAGTCCAGGAAATCTGCAAGTGCCATAATCACAGAACCAGTGAAGAATAATAAAACCTTTTCTCTCTTACCCCAAATCCTGCTGAATTCACCTGTACAGTCAAATGCTGACGATTCAACTACAGAGGTCAATGTATCTTCAATATGAATTCAGGTTTAAACGTATTTGCTTCAGAAAGGGAAACTTGAACAAGTAATAGGCCTTCAATATTCTTCAAAACTAACTTTTCTTTTATTTCTAAAGTATCTTTTATCATTACCTCCCTTTCATCTTTTAATGTGTACATTTAGTTAATAATTTTATTACTTTTAAGTGTATAACAATAGCAATTATTTTGTAATAAATTAATCTTCATCTTGTTGAATACTAAAACTTTTTTGCTTGTTATTTCTACATTGAACCACTCAAAAATTTAAAAGGGATTACAAATGAACTTTTTATAATTGTTTGCTCATGAAATACTGTTAGGATATGTCTGGTTTATAGTTGTGACATTAATCAAAGGATGGATTTTGCCAATATTTCTGAAGCAGGAGAGAAAGCTAAGAGATGAAAGAACTTTATAATGAACTCTGAGAGAGCGTGGCAGAGGCAAGTGAATGCAGGAAGGGCAAAAGCTAGTGAAGGGATGCCCAGAAACCAAAGTCTAAGCACTGGGAGTATTCAGGGTGTTACACTTGAGGAGCTGATGGAGATAGGTCAGAAAAGGCTGTGGAGGGGAAAACGATTACTTAAAATTCAATCTTGGGTTATGAGAAACTAGTGTAAGGTATCAAAGTCGAGGGTGATGATTGAGTGAGCAGCAAATGGGGCAGGGAAGTTTTGAACAATTTTACTTCTTCTTTTGTCCCTACAGTGTGGAAACAGGCCCTTCGGCCAAACAAGTTCACACTGACCCTCCAAAGAGTCAACCCAAACGCATTCCTTATCCTGTACTCTACATTTACCCCCAACTAATGCACATAACCTACACATCCTTGAACACTTTGGGCAATTTAGCATGGCCAATTCACCTAACCTGATTGTTGGAGGAAATCCACATAGACATAGGGAGAATGTGCAAACTCCACACAGACATTTGCCCGAGGCTAGAATTGAACCCGGCTCCCTGGCACTGTTAGGCAGCAGTGCTAACCACTGAGCCACCATGAGTGATCTTGCTCGAAATTATGGCATTACATCCTTTTTGTTCTCGGCGTTCCACCACAGGAAGTACATTTTGTCTACATACCTGATTAAATCCTTTAATCACATTGTTTACATTTCAACAATGTGGAAAATTGTACATTTACTGACGAAACATTTACTATCCCTCCGTATGTGCCAAGTAAAACTCTAACTATTACCCTTCAGCTGATTACAATAAAACACAATCAATATACAATAAAGCTGTAGGCTTTAAGCCATACCATTTGGACTTGGAAATGATTAATGTTCTTTCACTGCCCATTGTTCAAAATCCCAAAACTCGTCCCTAACAGAACAGTGCATTCATCACAGGGGACTGTAGCAGTTCAAGGAGGTGGTTCACCACCACTTTTGAAAGGGAATTAGAGATGGTTAATAAATGCTGGCCTTGACAGCAGTATCCACATTCCATGAACAAATAAAAATACTTCCATAGATTCATCCCTTGTCCTTCAACATTCATGTGAACATAGGTCTCACCTATGCCACACAGTCCTCATTACTTCATCATTTTAGCCCCAGTATCATTCTTGTGAATCTATATTGTCGCCTCTTCATGGTCAATATAAAATTTTAATGAAGTCTAGTGTCCAGAACTGAAACAGTACTCTGAACAGGATAAAAAAACAGTTCTGTATAACTACGATTTCAAGCTCCCTGCATTGCAGTCTTTTCAGTTAAACTGCAACGTGCCATTCACCTTTTAAATTCTTTTCTATACCTCTTGACTTGTTTGTGATATCTGTACTTTAATCCAGAAATCTCTCTGCTCCCCTACAGTAGCTCAGAACCGAGTACACAGTTCATTTTAAACTCTCTTTCCCACAGTTCTGCCCGTTCACATTGTCTATCAAAGTCCCCTTCTGTACTGTGTACATTTAAGAAAGGAAATGGAACTTGAGACCCAATTTGTTAACTAAAGGATCCTGACTGAAAGAAGTCTCCAGAAGACCAAGAAGATATTTGTCTGTTTTATAGATTATGAGAAAGTTTTTGACAGAGTACCCTATGATAAATTCAGATTTTTAAAGACAGATGAGATACCAAGGTAAGATACCAGAATTATCGGAATTTTGTGTTGAGAATACTGAACAGAAATGAATGCATAAGAAACAGGAGCAAGTATAGACCAGACAGCTCCGAGTCTCTTTGACCATTTAATACAATCACAACCGTTCACGGACATTCCCTCCACTCTTTTCACATTCCCCATATCCTTTGATACCCAAATTGAATAAAAATCCATTAACCTTAGCATTAAATATATTCAGTTGTGAAGCATCCACAATCCGTTGGGAGTAAAGAATTCTAAAGATTCACAATGCTTGAAGTGTCCTACATGATACACAACTTCACAACCTCCTTGCTTTTATACACTATTCATAAAAGATCCTGTGCGCCTTGGAACTACTTTTGCAACTTGCCTGCCACCCACAATTCACTGCAATGTCAGATGCAAGTTGTTAGTGGGAATCCTGAGGGAAAGGATTTACATGTATTTGGAAAGGCAAGGACTGATTAGGGATAGTCAACATGGCTTTGTGCGTGAGAAATCATGTCTCATAAACTTGATTTGAGGTTATTTTAAAGAAGTAACAGAGGATAAATGAGGGCAAAGTGATGGAACTGATCTGTATGGACTTCCGTAAGATTCCTCATGCTAGGCTGATTAGCAAGGTTAGATCACATGGAATACAGGGAGAACTAGCCATTTGGATACAGAACTGCTCTAAGGTAGAAGACAGAGCGTAGTGGTAGAGAGTTGCTTTGCAGACTGAAGGCCTGTGACCAGTGGTGTGTCACAAGGATTGGTGCTGGTTCACTGCTTTCCATCACTTATATAAATGATTTGGATGTGAGCATAAGAGGTTTAGTCAGTAAGTTTACAAATGACACCAAAAGTGGAGGTGTAGTGGGCTGCATAGAAGGTTACCTCAGAGTACAACAGGATCTTGATCAGATGGGCCAATGGGCTGAGGAGTAGCAGATGGAGTTTAATTTAGATAAATGTGAGGTGCTGCATTTTGGAAAGACAAATCAGGGCAGGACTTATACACTTAATGGTAAGGTCCTGGGAAATGTTGCTGAACAAAGAGACCTTGGACTGCAGGCTCATAGTTCCTTGAAAATGGAGTCTCAGGATGGAATAGTGGAGAAGGCATTCAGCATGCTTTTCTTTATTGGTCATAGCATTGAGTATCATAGAATCATAGATCGTAGAATCCCTACACTGTGGAAACAGGCCCTTCAGCCAAGCAAGTCCACACCGACCCTTTGAAGAGTAACCCACCCAGACCCACTCCCTCACTTTCCCCCTGACTAATGACCTATCCTATACATCCCTGAATATTATGGGCAATTCAGCATGGCTAATTCAACAAACCTGCACATCACTGCATTGCGGGAGGAAACCCATGCAGACACAGGACGAATGTGCAAACCCTACACAGACAGTTGCTCAAGGCTGAAATCGAGCCTGGGTCCCTGGTGCTGGGAGGCAGCAGTGCTAACCAATGAGCCACTGTGTGTCATCCATTTTTTTTGAACAATTTATTTTTTCCATTGGTGACAGATATTACATTTAATAATATAGAGCCCAGATCCCAGCTTCTGGTACAATTTAAGACAAATCACTATTTCTCTTTCCTCCTGCTACTGTAGGAAAAATAGGCAAGCTACAATTATAAACAGCACCAAACTAAACTTGCTCCCTGCTATCAGTTCAGTTGCTCTCCCCCAGGGTGAGCCTGTCAAACAGGTACTCTCCCAGGCCATTCTCAGGGGCTCCCAGGCTCTTCAGGTTGGTGATGTGATTTCCCAGCTTCTTGATCATCTTCACTTGCTCATCCCAGTAGTGCCTCTCCAGCAAGTCACAAAGGAGAGGGTCCATGTGGTCAGAGAAGAGTTTGTGCAAATCCAACAGACTGTGGGTCACATCCTCCTCCATCTGCTGAGTTCTCAAAAGTTCAGAGTATAGGAGTTGGGAGGTCATGTTGCAGCTGTACAGGACGTTGGTTAGGCCAGTTTTGGAATATTGTGTGCAATTCTGGTCTCCTTCCTATTGGAAGGATGTTGTGAAACTTGAAAGGGTTCAGAAAAGATTTACAAGGATGTTGGCAAGGTCGGGGGGGGTTTGAGATATATGGAGAAGCTGAATAGGCTGGTGCTGTTTTCCCTGGAGCATCAGAAGCTGAGGTGTGACCTTATAGAGGTTTATAAAATCATGAGGGGCATGGATAGGGTAAATAGACAAGGTCCTTTTCCTGGGTTGGGAGAGTCCAGAACTAGAGGGCATAAGTTTAGGGTGAGAGGGGAAAAGATTTAAAACAGGCAAGTTTTTCACGCAAAAGGTGGTGCACGTATGGAATGAGCTGCCAGAGAAAGTGCTGGAAGTTGGTACGATTACAACATTTAAAAGATATCTGGATGGGAGCATGAATAGGAAGGCTTTAGAGGGATACAGACCATGTGCTGGCAAATGGGATGAAATTAATTTGGGATATCTGGCTGGCATGGACGAGTTGGACCAAAGGATCTGTTTCTGTGCTATAGATTTCTATGATTCTATCTGTATAGGAGGTTTATATGATTGCAATCCTCTGATTTGCTTAGAATTACCTCAAATAATCACACTGGGAATACAAGCAATCTGTGCCTTAAAGCAGTGGATTATGCTCTTTACCTGTTTGCTGAGAGTGTAGTTGCACGAACTCTCCAAACATTTCTTGTAGAATTTGTAAGGGATGACTGGTTCTGGAAGGGCATCCAGAAAGAGCAACAGTGCTTCAGTTACAGAATGGTTACTGCCAGCTGTAAACACAAGTTAAAGAAAAATGCAAAGTACCTACTTCTACACAGAAAAAAATATTCATCAGCTCACTGCAGAAATGATGTTAAGCAGGGAAAGGGGAAGTTAACAAGTATCACTGTAAGAGAATGATTGGATTTCCTTCCAATCTAATAGTACAAACAAAAGTTAAACATGAACTGATCCAGGATTTTCACCAGTAAGTTTGCACTGGTGTCTCTCCATTGCATTTTGTTACTAAAAATGCTGGAATTGCAACTGTTTTTTGTGCAAACCACTGTCACAATGGTCATCCTGAAGGTCTACTCAAGCAGCATTATGCGTAATGATCACCGCCGCATATCCCTCCCACAACCCCTCGAAAGCAGATAAATATTTTGAAGAATAGTTTCCTCCCTTCCACACATACCTCACTCTGTATTTTGTGTTAATGGAGTACAGAACATAACCAATATTATTCTAACATGAACTCTTAAATGTGCTTATACGAAATTGCTCTATAGACTTTTTTAAATAGAAGCTGTAACCAATCTAAAATAATGCAATTCAAGACTGGCTTCAGGTAGCATGAAATGGAATTTACTACAAGTGATGGTCAGATAAGTATAAATTAATTGCAAAGTAAGCTATTCCAATGAGAAATTTTGTATTTCTCCTCAAGGCATCTCAATGGATCTCACAACTAATAATTAGTTTTGAAGACTAATTATTAGTTTTGAAGCTGTTTCATGACAAAAAAAAGGTCCTGAGTCTCCAGATCTGTGTTACACTTCCAAGAGATCTCGATATGCAGCTTTCATGGTACATGTGCTGTCTGATTCTCTGAAAACCAGAAAATCTGGCCTGTTTTACCTGTAAATAAACACAAATATTTGTCCAGCTTAAAAAGCTGGTTAAAGGTCAGATGCTGACAGCAGCGAAGCAAACAGCTGCTGTCTTGTCAAAGAGCGATACACAAGTTTCAAGTTGGAAATGATCATTCAAGCCATCATGCTTTGGCTGGTTCTTTGCTCGAGTACAGGAACTGGTGTGAGAAACCACATGCACGATGGTATTGAAGCTCAGAGACATGAAAAAATTAATCTGTTCAAAGAGAGTTTTGTGGCAGCATTACTCTTGGATCATTAACAAATTACAGATCATATTCTGTTACCATGAGATACGTAAAGTTAATTTTCATTAGTTCTGTTTTTTTCAACTGCCTCATGATTTGTGTCTAATTCTGATAGCGAAGTACAGAATAAGACAGCACAAAAAGAAAAAAAAATGTTTGGAAGAGTTACCCACTTTGTCTCTCTTTCCAAACTTTGTCTTTAAGTATTTACCCAATTTCCTCTTCAAATTTAGAAGTGAATTTTCTACTACCTTTTCAGGCAATGTATTTCAGAATGGAGCAACTTTTAAAAAAAAACATCTCATTTCTAATTCTTCAGTGTTCAATCTGCATCAACTATCACCAAACCTTCTGCAAAGGAAAAGACCTCTTGAATTGCTCCATCAATACTATTCATGTTGTGAACATTTTTACTAAATCTTCCTCGGGTTGACCAAAAGATATCAACTTGGGCTGACCTAATGATTACTCAATGTTTTGCACAAGCTCTCTTTTAAGCTAAGTACCTGCACAATTTTTCAAACTTCTTTAACTTTCCTTATCGCATTCATGGTTTGTGTACTAACAAGCCCTGGTTTCTCTGCTTCTGAACCCTGTTTAAAATCATATCATTGACAATCATAATGAGGCACATTTTATAATTCAGTTACAATTTAGCCAAGGATACGGAGGAAGTCTGGGATTCCAGTATCTAAACAGTCTCGTATTTCCTCAAATTCTGACTTCAGTCCTGGCTGTTGGAACAGATCATCCTGCAAATAACAAATCCATGAAGAGCAGGGTGAAAAGGGGCAGGAAAATACAGACTGAGACTCATAGTTTGGAATTGGTTACTATTGCAATAAACATATTTTTCTGACAAGACCTGGAGTGAAGCATTTCGGTGCAAGTGGTCAACCAACATCCAGAGTTCTTTAGGGATGTCAAGTGGCTCCTCATTTGCAAAGATATCAAAAGATCTATTCTCCTTGACCATTCTTTCCTGCAAAGTAAACAAATTCATGTTAAAAATTTAACACAATGGAGATAAAGTACATTTTTTCATCTGCCCAGGAATAATGGCATTTTCACTCATTTTCAGATATGGCAAACAGCAGCTTTCATCATTCACTGCAAGATTTGGCTGGTATACAGCACAGGCGGTGTGCTACCCTGACACTGCTCTCATCGGTTGACATAACTTAAGATAACAAAACCATTCTTTTCTCCAGTTAAACTATGTTCTTAAATCCTTTTCCTTTATCTCCTCCATCCTCACCTCCAACAGTAACTCTGAGGGCCTCATAGATAGCCATCTTTGTTATGTCGCTCCTTTCCACGAGCACAAGTGGCCAAAGTTTCTTGAAAGCTGTCCTAGCTTTGACCTTGCATCTTTCTCTTGGTTATTGCTCATCTGCCCTCATACCCTCTCCCAGCTCATCCTTAAATGTGTAGTCACTTCCCAAACGCAGTCTAATCTTTCCTGGAACTCCACATTGTATCCCACCAATCAGGTTTCCACTGTCCCTCACTGCATGGATACAGCTCTTAACAAATTAATAATGACATTCTGTTTGTGATTTTCAACCAGTTTGCTCTGATAGGCTGTTTTACTGTGAGATCTGTCCAAAAGTGCTGTGGAATTTTGTTCTAAGGTAATGAAAATCAATGTAAAACAAACAATATTCTATCCAACTAAAATTATAAAACATAAAATCCATGAAAATTAACATATTTTTCTAATCAACCTGTTCAGAGATGCTATTACACACCTCCAAAGCTGGTAGGACCTGAACCTGCGTCTTCCCATCCAGCCTTAGGGACACTACGCCACAAGATGATTCCAGATAAGGGACATAGAGTCAGAGAGATGTACAGCATAGAAACAGACCCTTCGGTCCAAACCGTCCATGCCAACCAGATATCCCAACCCAATCTAGTCCCACCTGCCAGTACCCGGCCCGTATCCCTCCAAATCATTCCTATTCATATATCCATTCAAATGCCTCTTAGATGTTGCAATTGTACCAGCCTCCACCACTTCCGCTGGCTGCTCACTCTATGCAAATACCACCCACTGCGTGAAAAAGTTGTCCCTTAGGTCTCTTTTATATATTTCCACTCTCACCCTAAACCTATGCCCTCTAGTTCTGGACTCCCTGACCCCAGGGAAAAGACTTTGTCTATTTATCCTTTCCATGCCCCTCATAATTTTGTAAACCTCTATAAGGTCACCCCCTCAGACTCCGACGCTCCAGGGAAAACAGCCCCAGTCTGTTCAGCATCTCCCTGTAGCTCAAATCCTCCAACCCTGGCAACATCCTTGTAAATCTTTTCTGAACCTTTTCAAGTTTCACAACATCTTTCCGATAGGAAGGAGACCAGAACTGCACGCAATATTCCAACAGTGGCCGAACCAATGTCCTGTACAGCCGCAACATGACCTCCCAACTCTTGTACTCAATACTCTGACCAATAAAAGAAAGCATACCAAACACATTCTTCACTATCCCATCTACCTGCGTCTCCACTTTCAAGGAGCTATGAACCTGCACTCCAAGGTCTCTTTGTTCAGCTCCCTAGAACCTTACCATTACGTGTGTAAGTCCTGCGAAGATTTGCTTTCCCAAAATGCAGCATCTCGCATTTATCTGAATTAAACTCCATCTGCCACTTCTCAGCCCATTGGTCCATCTGGTCCAGATCCTGTTGTAATCTGAGGTATCCCTCCTTGCTGTCCAATACACCTCCACTTTTGGTGTCATCTGCAAACGTCGATTTTCCTGCTCCTCGGATGCTGCCTGACCTGCTGAGCTTTTCCAGCATCACTGACTGTACCTCTTTTTCTTGCATCTAAATAATTTTTATAAATGACAAAAAGTAGAGGACGCAGCACCAATCCTTGTGGCATTCCACTGGTCACAGGCCTCCAGTCTGAAAAACAACCCTCCAAGATCGCACTCCGTCTTCTACCTTTGAGCCAGTTCTGTATCCACATGGATAGCTCTCCCTGTATTCTATGAGATCTAACCTTGCTAATCAGTCTCCCATGGGGAACCTTGTCGAAAGCCTTACTGAAGTCCATATAGATCACATCTACTGCTCTGCCCTCATCAATCCTCTTTGTTACTTTTTCAAAAAACTCAATCAAGTTTGTGAGACTTGATTTCCCATGCACAAAGCCATGTTGACTATCCCGAATCAGTCCTTGCCTTTCCAAATGCATGTACATTCTGTCCCTCAGGATTTCCTCCAACAACTTGCCCACCACTGATGTCAGGCTCACTGGTCTATAATTCCCTGGCTTGTCCTTACCACCCTTCTTGAACAGTGGCACCATGTTAGCCAACCTCCAGTATTCAGAAACCTCACCTGTGACTATCGATGATACAATTATCTCAGCAAGAGGCCCAGCAATCACTTCTCTAGCTTCCCACAGAGTTCTAGGGTACACCTGATCAGGTCCTGGGGATTTATCCACGTTTTTGCGTTTCAAGACATCCAGCACTACTTCATCTGTAATACGGACATTTTGCAAGGTGTCACCATCTATCTCCCTACAGTCTGTATCTTCCATATCCTTTTCCACAGTAAATACTGATGCAAAATACTCGTTTAGTATTTCCCCCATTTTCCATGGCTCCACACAAAGGCAGCCTTGCTGATCTCTGAGGGGCCCTATTCTCTCCCTAGTTACCCTTTTGCTCTTAATGTATTTGTAAAACCCCTTTGGATTCTCCTTAATTCTATTCGCCAAAGCTATCTTATGTCCCCGCTTTGCCCTCCTGATTTCCCTCTTAAGTATACTCCTACTGCCTTTCTACTCTTCCAAGGATTCACTTGATCTATCCTGTCTATACCTGACATGTGCTTCCTTCTTTTTCTTAACCATACCCTCAATTTCTTTAGTCATCCAGCATTCCCTATACCTACCAGCCTTTCCTTTCACCCTGACAGGAATATACTTTCTCTGGATTCTCGTTGGCTTACTTCTGAAGGCTTTCCATTTTCCAGCCGTCCCTTTACCTGTGAACATCTGCCTCCAATCAGCTTTTGAAAGTTCTTGCCTAATACCGTCGAAATTGGCCTTTCTCCAATTTAGAACTTCAACTTTTAGATCTGGTCTATCCTTTTCCATCACTATTTTAAATCTAATAGAATTATGGTCGCTGGCCCCAAAGTGCTCCCCCATTGACACCTCAGTCACCTGCCCTGCAATTGTGCCAGCCTCCACCACGTCCTCTGGCAGCTCATTCCATAGATGTCCCATCCTCTGCATGAAGTAGTTGCACCATAAGCCTCTTTTATATATTTCCCCCTCACCCTAAACCTATGCCCTCTAGGTCTGGATTGCCCCCAACCCAGGGGAAAGACTTTGTCCATTTACCCTATCCATGCTCCTCATTATTTAATCAACCTATATAAGGTCACCCCTCAGCCTCCGAAGCTCCAGGGAAAACAGCCCCAACCTAATCAGCTTCTCTCTGTAGCTCAAATCCTCTAACCCTGGCAACATCCTTGTAAATCTTTTCTGAACTATTTCAAGTTTCACAACATCCTTCTGATAGGAAAAAGACCAGAACTGCATGCAACATTCCAAAAGTGGCCTAACCAATGACTTGTACAGCCACAACATGATCTCCCAAATCCTGTTTTCAATACACTGACCAATAAAGGAAAGCATACCAAATGCCTTCTTCACTATCCTATTTACACACGTCACTACTTTCAAAGAACTATAAACCTGCACTCCGAGGTCTCTTTGTTCAGCAACATTCCCTAGAACCTTACCATTAAGTATATATCCTGCTAAAATTTGCTTTTCCAAAATGTAGTACCTCACATTTATCTAAATTAAACTCTATTGGCACTCCTCAGCCCATTGGCCCATCTGATCAAGATCTCACTGAGGTAACCTTCTTCACTGTCCACTACACCTCCAATTTTGGTGTCTTCTGCAAATTTACTAACTATAGCCCGTATGTTCACATCCAAATCATTTATATCAATGATGAAAAGTAGAGGACCCAGCACCAACCCTTGTGGCACTCCACTGGTCATAGACCTACAGTCTGACATTATAAAAATTACTATTTTTCAAGAAGCACTATATTGAGTACAAAGTAGTATGAAACACCCTTACTGCCCAATATCACATTTCTCCTGTAGTTTGTCAACACGGAGATAAATGAGACTCACTAGCTGTAATACAGGACACTGTGTGATGTGAAACCTCTGGAAGGTAGGTTTTTATACACAGGCAATTCAATCCAGACTTCGGTTTCTAGCAGTTCTGAAAGTTCCAATTTTACTGCAGTTTGTTTTTATCTTCCTAATTTCTGTCATATAATGCTGACCCATATCTCAGTAATTCCGAAATAAAGCTGTTCAGATGATAGAAGAAACTATTAATATTAATAGATAATACCAAAGTAAACCTTTTTCGACTGAAGTTTGCCAGCCGTATGTTGATACTGAAGCTGTTGAGTTACCAGCCTACTTGAACCCAGCAACTCGTGACGGCAAGCTACTTTCTAAATTGTTGGCCACGCTGCCACCTACCATATGCTGAGGTAGGTCTCTTTTTGGTTGCAGGACTTCCAGGTTGCAAGATTCAGCCCAAAGTTTCTGATATTTTACTCTGCATCCTCACACTTCCTTTTCCTTTTCTTCCCCTGTTTGCCCAAATTAAATCTTAATTCTGAGAAACACAATATAATTTAGCTTTTCCATGACCTCTTACTTGATGTTTGGCCCTTTGAAATTATACTTACTTCTTTGCCTGTCTGTACATTAAACTTACAGACACTAACCACACTGTGGAAGACCACCTCTGGCGGTCAGGTTTTAGCAAATCAAGATTCAGGAAGTGAATCATTGGTGTAGCCAGTTAAAAGTCAGACTATTATAATTTCTGAGAGACCAAGATGAAAGCATGCTTTCTGAATGAAAGAAATGAAACTGCAAGGATAACAAAATATCTGGTCCAAAGCGTTTCTGTAATTATCGTGCTTACAAAGTGCCTTTTATGTCCTGAGAACGACTAAGACACTTCACAATCATTGTGACACTGTTCTCATTTGGCTATAAATTCTGTGTCTTATGATCTTATTCTCCACAACCACCTGATGAAGGAGTAGTGCTCCGAAAGCTAATGTTTCCAGGTAAGCCTGTTGGACTGTAATCTAGTGTTGTGTGATTTTTAATTTTGTCCACCCCAGTCCAACACCGGCACCTCCAAGTCATCACAATTATTAAAGTACTTTTAAAATGCTTTTTGTGTCACTATGTAGTGAAATATGTCAGCTGATTTGTGAAGGGTAAGGACTCGCATAAACCGAGCGTAATAAATAATATTATTATTTATAGTAAGACATCGACTGCTCCATTCTCCACAATCAGACCATAAAGCTGTGCTCCTTCTCCCAGCTTACAAGCGTACACTGAAGTGTAAGGAGCCGGGACAGAATATTGTACAGTGCTGGTCTGAGGTAATGGATGAGCTCCGACGTGACTGCTTCACGTGGATGGACTGGTCCAGGTTCAAGAACACTGTGGCCAATCGAAAAGAGTATCCCACTACCACCACAGACTTCATCATTACGTGTGTAGAGGACTGCAAACCGAAGAAGTTAATCCGAGTGTTCCCCAACCGGAAACCACGGATGAGCCGAAAGAACCTTCCTTATGGGAGTCCAGGTCTGAGGCATTCAAGTCAAGTAACCCTGACCTATACAGGAAATCTAGGTATGATGTTCATAAAGCCATCAGGTACGCCAACAGATAATACCAGACTAAACTAGGGTCCCAGATTAACTACACAAACACATTGATAGCGGTAAGGCTTACACGATATAAAAGGCTACAAAGTAGCATCCTGAAAACAATGCATCCTTTCCCATTGGGCTCGATGTATTCTTTGCTTGTTTTGAACAGAAGGTCAGTGAAATGATGTCGCCTGCCCCGATGGCCTCAGGTGCACCTGTACCCACAATCACTGCCACAGATGCCGGGTTGACCTTCTTGAGAATGAACCCATGGAAAGCAACTAGCCTGATGGAGTCCCCAGTCAATGCATCAGATCCTGCACAGATCAACTGGCGGGAGTATATGCAGACAACGTAAACCTCTCCTTACTATGATGTGAGGTTCCCACCTGCTTTAAAAAGGCCGCTATCATCACAATGCTAAAAACAAAGGCACACATCAACTCCAGCCTCCAAGATTGCTTTGATCCACTACAATTTGCCAACCATTACAAAAGGTCCATGGCATATGCCATCTCCCTGGCTCTACACTCATCCCTGGAACAGCCAGATAACAATCATTCCCTCAATGTCAGCAAATAAAGGAGTTGACTGCAGGAAGCAGAGTGGAGGACATGGCCCTATCTGTATCAATGGTGTTGAGGTGGAGGTAGTTGAAAGCTTTAAGTTCCTTGGAGTAAATGTCCCCAAACTGTCCTGGTCCCTCCATATCAATGTTAAAGTTAAGAAAGAACACCAAATACTTCGACTCCCTCAGAAGACTAAGGAAATTCAGCATGTCCCCAGTGACTCTGACCCATTTTTTTTTTAGATGAACCATACAAGGCATCCTATCCACATGCATCATAGCTTGGTATGGCAACTGTTCTGTGCAAGACTGCAAAAAATTACACAGCATTGTGAACACAGCCCAGTCCAACATGAAAGACAGCTGACCTTCCATTAACTCCATCCGTACTTACTTCTGTTTAGGAAAGCAGCCAACATCATCAAAGACCCTCTCCCACCCCAGTTATACTTTCTCCCACCCTCTTCCCTCAGGCAGAAGATCTAAAAATTTGAAAACACGTACCAATAGATTTAAGAATAGCTGCTTCCTCACTGTTATCAGACTTATGAATGGACTTCTCATATATTAGAGTTGATCCTTCTCTGCACCTTCTCTGTAGCTGTAACACTATTTTCTGCATTCTGTTCTATTACCCTGATGTACTTTTGTTGTAAGATTTGTCTGGTTAGCACACAAAACAATGCTTTTCACTATTTCTCAGTATGTGACAATCATAAATCAAATTATGTTATTTATTTTGGCAATGTACTGGTTAAAGATTAAGTTTTAAGAATGTTATGCTATTCTTCAAGTAATTAAGCAGAATCGTGTCCATCCACCTCAAAGAAGGTTAACGAGTGTCTAACGTTGTTTTATTTCACAAATATACCATATACATAAAAAAACTTTATACACAAACATAGTCACTGAAGCAGCTCAGTTCTGCACAGTCTTTGCATATGGAGAAAAAAAGAAATATTAGAATTTTATTTGCCCGACAATTCCACAAACTCAAAGGCATTTCTGACTTACGCAAGATAGTATTTACCCATATATTTGAGGCACTGGGAGGGTCTGATAAACTGAACAAAGCTCCATTGTACCTTAGCCAAAAGACCTTAGATGGTAGTCATAGAGTCCTTATAGCACAGAGACAGGCCCTTTGGCCCAAATGTGTCCATGCCGACAAAAATGTATGTTCACGCTAACTCATCTCCCCACACTTGGTCCATGTCCTTCTAAACACTTCCTATCCATGTATTTGTCCAAATACCTTTGAAATATTTTGTTGAGGTACCTGCCTCAACCACTTCCATTGGCAGCTCATTCCATATGTGTATCATCCTTTGTAAAAAAATTGCCCCATAGGCTCCCTTTTATTCTTTCCACTCTAACTTTAAACTGATGCCCTCCAGTCCTCAATTCCCCATTCCTGGGAAAAAGATTGAATGCATTAATCCTTTCCATGCCTCTCATGATCTTATATACCTCTAAGGTTGTCCCTCAGTCTCCAATGCCCTAAAGAAACAGGCCCTAGTTTGTGCAACCTCTCCCTATAACTCAGACCATTGAGTCCTGGCAATATCCTTTTAAATTTCTTCTGCACTCTTTCCAGTTTAGTAACATCCTTCCTATAACAAGGTGATCAAAACTGAACACAACATTCCAAGTGCAGCCTCATCAATATCCTGTATAGCTGCATCATAACTTCCCAACTTCTATACTCAGTGCCCTGACTGATGAAGGCCAGTGTGCCGAAAGACTTCTTTTTCACTGCTCTGTCTACCTGTGAGTCTACATTTAGAGAACTGTGAACCTGAACTCCAAGATTTGTCTGTTCCAGTACACTCCCCAAGGCTTTACCATTCATCATGAAACTCCTACCTTGATTTGACTTTCCAAAATGTAAAACCTCACACATATCTATAATTTAACTTCATTTGCCATTTCTCTGCCCAGTTCTGCAGATGATCAAGGCTTTGTTGCGATTTCTGATAACCTTCCTCACTGTCCACAATACCGCCTATTTTAGTGTCATCAGCAAACTCACCAATCATACCGTGTACATTCTCATCCAAATCATTGACATAGATAACAAACAGTACTAGGCCCAAAACTGACCCCTGAAGCACTCCACTCGTCACAGGCCTCCAGTACAACAAGCATCCTTCCACTATTACCCTCTACTTCCTACCAGCAAGCCAATTTTGTATCCAATTTGCTAGCTCACCCTAGATTCTATGTGATCTAACCTTCCAGAGCAGCCTACCATGGGGAAGCTTATCAAAGGCCGTATTGAAATCTATATACACTAAGTCTATGGTCCTGCCCTCATCAACCTTCTTGGTCACTTCATTAAAGAACTCTTAACAAAGGGTGAGGCATGATCTCACACTCACAAAGCCATACTGACTATTCCTAATCAAACCCTGTCTTCCCAAATGTAGTCCTGAGAATCTTTTCAAATAACTTACCCACTACAGATGTTAGGTTTATTGGTCTATAGTTCTCAGGATTTTCTTTGCAGCACTTCTTGAATATTGGCACAACATTTGCTACTCTCCAGTCTTCCGGGACCTCAACCATGGCTTACGATGATGCAAACATATCAGCCAGGGCCCCCACAATTTCTTCTCTAGCTTCTTGCAGTGGTCTTTCCCAACTTTCCACTAGTGGCAGCTGTCCCAAGTTTTAGTGCATCCCTCAGCACATAGTCCTTGACTTCGGAATGTGCAACACTGAGTCAAGGTCAATCCCTTGCACAGGAAGACCAACAAATGTTGGGCAGACCAAAGACTGCCTTTCACTGAATTGACGGTCATCCAGGCGCAGTCTATTTTTGTCTCAGTGTGTCCCAGGGAACAGACTATAGAGCATGGAGTTGTGCATCACAGACTTAAATCAGGACGAACAATGCATTTCTCTTCAGACTTCCTTTACAAAGGTATATTCCAGCAGAACATGTATGACATTCTCTACCTTCCCACAGCTGCTTTGAGGGCAGTGTGCGGTGGCAAAGAGAGTCCAGGCATGCATGAAGGATCTCACGTGTTATGCCCTTCTCATCACCAGCTAACCTAAGTCTTGGTGCTTGTTGGGAAGTTCTATTGATGAGGCATTCTGTCAAATGTTTCTGACAGTCTGCTCAAGGAACCACCCAACAGGATCCCTCTGTTCCTCCTCGCAGGATCTCAAGGATGCTATGAGCGTCCTGATGGACTTGTGGTCAAAGGTGTTTTTCTTTGCAAGTTTCTCCATGAAGGACAGATGACACAGAATGATCCAACTATTTGGAGTGTTTCGCAGTGCTGAGGCCACTCCCATCCTTCACAACACCAAGGAGCGGTAGAATCTCAGTACGTAATGACACTTGGTGTTTGTGTACCAAGTTCCTACTCACAGCTTGATGCAGCTACACACAAAGATGGCCATTAGGATGAGAGCGATATTGGGTACATCTTCTCCCCCTTCCTTATCCAGAGCTTTGATGCAGCATAGCATTCACTCAAGTGAGTGTCATCCAAAAATACATACCCCAATCCTGGAGTACTACTTGACTCAAAAACCTCATGGGTGTGGAAACAACTATAGCCTATCACAGATATTAAAACAGAGCAAACAAGTAAATATTGTGCCACTTTGCATAACAGTTTTAGAAGCAAAGCTACTTCCATCACTGTAGCTGCTTTAGAATAACAAGCTCATTTTCTCACCAGCTCCTCTATTCTTTCAGGTTTCACTTCTCGGATTGGCTCCTTCATGTAACAAAGTGCTTGTAACGAGGATCCAAAGCAACTTGGGAGGTAATTCCCACAAATGGCCACGAAGTAGTCCTTTCCTCGTTGCAGATGCAAAATTAAAATATCGTCAATGCGGTCGGTTCCCATATTTAATGAGAGTGCAGTAAATTTATTCACATACACTTCTAATTCAATTTCTACTCTTTCCCCTGCAAAGAAATGTAAAACCATGTTGATCAGTTGTTTCAAACCAACCCAAAACCAAATAATCTTCATCTGATTATTGCAAGAAATGACTCATTTAATTTGAAGAGAATTTCAAGACAACATTCTTCTGTACCTTTGTAACAAATTGAATTATTGTGGCTGTTATCGACAAAAACTGAATTGTAAATATATTTCAACTAACGAAATTAGGGAACAAGTGCTGATTTGTGACAATGATGAGATAAGTGACTCTTAAGTAACTGTATTTCCAAGGATTGAATGAATTCAATCCTACAATTAAGAAAGGGAACTGTATTTGTCGGCGGCACGGTGGCACAGTGATTAGCACTGCTGCCTCACAGCGCCAGAGACCCAGGTCAGACTCAGGCGACTGACTCTGTGGAGATTGCACATTCTCCCTGTGTCTGCGTGGGTTTCCTCCCACAGTCCAATGATGCGCGGTTCAGGTGAATTGGCCATGCTAAATTGCCCATCGTGTTAGGTAAGGGGTATGGGTGGGTTGCGCTTCGGAGGGTTGGTGTGGACTTGTTGGGCTGAAGCGTTGAGCCTGTTTCCACACTGTAAGTAATCTAATCTAGTTGAAAAGATGTTGTTGTCAGCCAGGAAATAGCTGACTGGTTACATCTCTCAGAAGAGTCACCACAGACTAAACATCTTCTTTCTATACTGTATCATTCTAATCTCAACTCTCTCCTTTCTGGATTTCCAGAAAATATGCATGTGTTTTTGTCATATGTTTAATGTGGTAGTCTCACTATTAAGCAACTTATCCTGCCCACGGCATATTATGGCTGTGGAGCCGGTTGTTTTAGTGGAAGCTGGCGTCTGGCAATCCCCTTGTAAAATGTAGCCCATGATTTTACACTAATTGTATGATTCTTTCTACTGAGTGTGAGAACTTTCCTCATACCCTGCCTTGAAAATCAACGTGGAACAACAATAGGTTAATTCAGTCTGGTACACTGTAGCATATATTTTTCATTTTTAAAGTTTTTCTCATAAATATGAAATAAAATATGGCTCAATGTTCAAAAGAGATGCATCAAAAGACAGGACTTACCCTCACTCAAAATCCCCTTATTCGGTGTAGCACTGAACCATGGTTTGCAGTACGAAGGCTCATCCAGCTTGGTGATGAATTCAAACTGACAGGGAACTAGTCCAGTGTTTGCAATTGTGAGTGTTTGAACCTGAAGCTGCATGAACTTCACATTCTCAAAATGAAACTGAGAAAAAGAAAACATCACAATATGCTGTAAACAAGAACGGAATCTTATACCATCTTTAGTTTTTGCAAATACTGTACACATGTCTATCAGATTTCATTAAAGTCGTAATGAGACAAAACGAATAGTAAAAACACCGTAGTGTGATAAGACAATGTTAGTCTTAACTTGCTCCATGCAAGATATCTGATCTCTGGCATCCAAATATTCCAGGGAAAGATAATATTACCCACCCAAATCGTAAATGAATCTCACTGTCTTCACAGTCAGGGTATGATCACCAGAGTGAAATATATTATGATGTGGAAAAATATGAACTCAGCTCCTCCTTCAACACACCCTCACTCATTCAAGAGTCATTCAGATTTTCAGAAGACAGAAAACCTGGAAGGTGAGTGGTGTCCATCAACCAGTTTCTTTCTAAAATCTAGGTGGAAAATTGCCAGACTCTCAAAAGATCTGGTTCCTTTGTCTGTTTCCTGTGGTCAATGCTGTTTTTCTCACAGTTCTCCTAAACAACTTTTAAGATACAGTGTAAGACCAGGAGAAATTCCAAGCCAACATTTTACTATTTGCACACTTTTTGTAAACATCACAGTGAAACAAATCTGCTTTTCTTTTTGTATTTGGACAGCAAATGTGATCAGATTCCAGAATTTATGAAAAATGAACGATCTGGTGTGATGGTGATGGCTCTCCAAGAGTCTAGGCTCAAGATCCACCTGTGGATCATCTCTGAAGAGGCTAATTAGAAAATGTCTTTATGGGCTCCCAGCAGTTCAAGATGGCAGCTCACCACCACGTTCTCAAGGGTAACTCGAATAGGTAATAAATGCTGGACCAGCCAGAAACATCCTGTGAGTGAATAAAAATTAAGTGCTGGGCTCTATAAATCATCAATGGTTTGATTTCAGTCCTTGATCTGTCCTATATCATAGAGCTCAGTCAAAGAGACTATGGATAAGCTTTAAAGCAGGGGGTAGGATTTCAAAATAAGTGAGCTCTATTTAAGTCAGAAATAAAGAGGAATTGCTTCTTTGAAAGGGTCGCTAATCTTTGGAATTCTCTTCTCCAAACACAAAGTCTTTGGACATAATAACAGCCAAGTTGGACAAATTTCTGAATAACGAGGAACTCAATGCACGGTGGCTCAGTGATTAGCACTGCTGTCTCACAGCACCAGGGTCCCAGGTTAGATTCCAACCTTGGGCGACTGTCTGTGTGGAGTTTGCACATTCTCCCCGTGTCTGCGTGGGTTTCCTCCGGGCGCTCTGGTTTCCTCCCACAGTCCAAAGTTGTGCAGGTTATCTGGATTGGCTGTGCTAAATTGCCAATGGGTCTGGGGTGGGTTCCTCTTCGGAGGGTCGGTGTGGACTTGTTGGACTGAAGAGCTTGTTTCCACACTGTAGGGTATCCAATCTAATCAATAACCAAGGTGGAGAGGTTGAAAAGTGGAGTTGAGGCCACAATCAGATCTGCCATAATGGAGGAACAAACTTGAGGGAGTGGCTTGGTCATATTTCTTACCTGCCTTATTAGTAAATTCAAAGACACTTCAGTCAAATGCTCAGAATGGGTCCCAAAACCCTCACAACAGCATCTTGGTTTCTCACAAGCAGGTGATTCAGTGCCATTTCAGAAGAATGACATCAAATTCAAAATGCCATAAATCACAGCACAGCGGATCAGTGGTTAGCACTGCCACCTCACTGCGCCAGGGACCCAGATTCAATTTCATCCTCAGGCAACTGTCCATGCGGAATTTGCACATTCTCCCAGTGTCTGCGTGTTTCTCCTCCTTGTGCTTCGGTTTCTGCCACAATCCAAAGATGTGGAGGTTAGGTGGATTGGTCATGCTAATTTGCCAGTTGTATCCAGGGATGGGCAAGTTAGGTGGGTTAGCCATCAGTATTGCAGGGTTAGGGAGGGAGGTGGATCTGCGTGGGATGCTTTTTGGAGTGTCGACGTGAGCTTGATGGGCTGAATAGCCTGCTCTCACACTGTTAGCTATTTGAAAGCTAGTTGGCAGTGGTCCATCTCAACTTGGTTATTCTGCTTAAAGAAAAAGACTTCAACTATATTTGGCTAGTTAAGTGCAAGTTTTGTGCAAATGAAAAGGGTGATCAAATCTATGATCAAATTTGTTTGGCAGTAACACAAGTTTGATTGAAGTAACAATATTTAAATGTTACATTGAAAAATTATTATGTCATTAAGTTGTCTATGAAGCCTGCAGTTTCACCTCATGGACAGATCCTTGATTCCTGTAGCAAGCAATTACTGCCCAAGGTGAACTGAAACGACAATTGCACATCATGGTAATTCAGAAAGATGGATGACTCTAACAGATAACGTAATGTCTTACCTCTGTTTTGGACAAGGATACTGAAGGAATAGAATCATTCTCCATCCTGTCTAAATGACGAACAATATTTTCATATGTCTTTTTGAATAATTCTTCATTGACCACCTTTATCTGTAATTAAAAAAGACTGTGCTTAAGATCCAAACACCAGAAAGTTCTACTTTTAAAGAACCTGGGAATTCGCTTATATTAAAGCAAAACAATGTGCGATACTGAACATTCTGATGCGAAAACAAATAGAAAACGTTGGAAAGAACTTAGTAGGTCAGGCAACAAAGTTAATGTTTCGAGGCAATGCCCTGCCATCACATCTAATGAAACAGTGCTTTGATATTAACCAGTCGATGAAGAGTGGAATAGGTTGTGAGGAGTGGACAGAATTGATGAATGAAAAACAGGGCAATGCAGTCACAATCTGTATCTTACACTGATGTTTTTATGGCACTGGATCGTAAACCATGTGAGCATTCTACTGTTCACAAAGGACATTCATCAATATGATTAAATAAGGTTCCAAAAGCACATTTGGGAGTCTGATCTAAATTTAATAGTTGTCAAATGTATTTTCAAGGATGATGGCTAGGGGCACTGCTGATTCCGGATGTAAAGTACCATTTGCAGCATGGCCAGGCGAACAGGAGCAAGAGCATCTCAACCCCCTCAGGAAACCGGCAGACTCACTTCTTTTGAAAACAAGCTCCCTTCTGCAATCACTGACCCTCATGCTCAATCTGTAGCTTTCTCCCTCTGAATATGGGACCATAACCATCTCCTCTCTCAGCATTTGCAGCTTTTAATTGTAAACTATTCCTGCTTAACCATTGCTGAAAGCTACTCCAAAATTATAAATATCCATAATAGAAATCACAATTAATAAGAAGAGCTTGATTCAATGCTGTGGCAGAGAATGGATTCAATTAACGTGGCAACATTAAAAGTGACTTAATTGGAGTGATGGGCGGTTCCTCATCGACTACTCTCTTGCTCAGTTAAGTAACCCTCAACCTCCTAATAGGCTTTGGGGAAAGGCATTAAGTTCTAATCAGAGTGACAAGGTGAAGAAATGTTATTTCTATTCATGACTGCACTATTTACGATTTTCCCTTCAAATCGTATCCCCTACCATTTTCTCAGGATATATACTAATTTGGAAACAAAGACTGCACCTCAGATTGCAATCAAACAATATGTTGACCACACTGCTTAGTTCCTGACAATCACAAATCTAGCCATCTGAATGAGGGATAGTGTTTCGTTTGTACTAACATGTCTTACAACAGTTAGAAATGCTATTGTCCTGGAAAGCAAAAATCAAATCTCTACAATGTAAAATTTAAAGTGAGGTTTTAAAGTAGGGTTGGAGATCTAAAGAATCCCTAAAAGGTTTCACATAGTATTCAATGTCTACACCACATATTTTCTAATGTCAGTACGCTGTCCTCCTCCTGTGTGCAATTTCAATCTACATCTGTTTATTCCTGTTGCATTGGCCTGGGTTGTGCTGTGAATTTAGTGTTGGGAAGAAGTAGAAGAAATCACTTCAAACTGCTACACTGTGAGAACTTTGAGAAACAGTGAAGCCCAATTGATATCAGCAATAATGCAAACAAGATCAATTTAGCATTATTCCTTTCACTCCAGCAAGTTCAGCAACTCCATTTTTAAGTTTTCTTTTTAATTCCAAGATGCTTTGAGTTTCAGTTCACTCTGTCTAATTAATTTAGACAACCACTGAGACTTATAATGCTTGATCATTTAAAAAATAAACTATTTGACATTTAAGCAAGCATGCAACTCCATCTGACAATTTCTCTTTACACAGGTAATCAAGAACTAGGTCTGAACAAGATTAAGTGTATTAAAATGTTTCCATACCCCAGCTAAAAAGATTGCGCTAACTGGTTTATGGTCACTGATTTTCAAAGCCATGTGACTGCGATATTCCAATTGCTTGATGTTGCTTCCTTTCCAAAGGATTCGATCACACCATGCGGGAACTCGACATTTCTCACTAAGTAGTAAATAAGACATCATATTGGTATAAAGCATTACAGACACTCTGCCTGTCCCTGAGTAGCCGAGACACAAACACACAAAACTGATGATGCATTCAGTTAAACCCTTGAAGTAATTAATTATTGATTCATAGCCTCATCTGAATTTGTTGATCTGAGTCAAGTATTTAGAATAATTGAATTTTAGCAGTCATTCACAAGAAAGGAGAGAAATTGATAAGGCTTCTCTATCCTGATTGTATTTATTCATTTTAATTAGTGGTATGTGGGTGGGGTAACTGATATTGGGGATTCGCGTTTGCTCCTTTCAAATCTCCAAGGAGAAAGTGAGGTCTGCAGATGCTGGAGATCAGAGCTGAAAATGTGTTGCTGGAAAAGCACAGCAGGTCAGGCAGCATCCAAGGAACAGGAGATTCGACGTTTCGGGCACAAGCCCTTCATCAGGGCTGATGAAGAGCTTGTGCCCGAAACGTCGAATCTCCTGTTCCTTGGATGCTGCCTGACCTGATGCGCTTTTCCAGCAACACATTTTCAGCTCCTTTCAAATCTCATCTACCTCATAACATATCCAAACAGAATGATTAAAAAATATTCCAAAAGAACAGCAGACAAGTCAGTTAGCCACGTGGTTAGTATGTAGTTCAGAATAACACCATTGGTGTGAATATGATTCCTATTCCAACTGAGATGGACTTGTGATCTGCCTCCTTGCTCTGCCCCAACAGTGGAAGGCAATGGCAATCCAACACTGAAAAACTGATACAGGGTGAAGCATTAGCAGATTATGGGGTTTCTTTTCCAGCCTGAGCCAAAAGCCTGCTCAGAGAGTGAGTCAAGAATCTGCCTTTGTGGCAGGCCATTGAGGGAATGAAGTACATCTGAGCTCTAACTCCTTGACATAATCACAACCTGTTAAGTAGGAACACACTGAAACTATCCTGTTGGATTGGGAGCTGTGCGTTTGTAGTCTGTATCTCTGTAAAAATATAAGCTTTTTAAAAAGGTATAAAGATTATCTCCAATCTATCATTAAACATCAGTCTTTCTGGAATATAACACTAAGCAGCATCAAGTAACTCCAGTGAAACATCCATACATACATGTCATACAAGAATGAGACTGGAATCAATTACCATGCTTTCCACGGTTGAATGTTACATTTACCAGTTTGCCAACAACCGAAATTTGGATTCTTTTGCTTCTTTACTTCTTCAACCTCAGTGAAACGGCTACTCAAAATTCAACTTTTAGACTGATCTTTAGCCACCACTGCTGAACCCTGTCAGCTTCTCTTGCTCTTACTGTCCCTTTGTAATGTGTCATGAAATAACGTGTTGTGTTATTGGTGCTCTATAAATGCAATTATTTAATTGTTATAGAATCATAAAGTCATAGAGTCATACAGCACAGAAAGTGACCCTTCAGTCCAACTAGTCAAAGCCAAACATAATTCCAAATTAAACCAGTCCACCTGTCTGATCCTGGCCCATATTCCTCCAAACCTTTCCCATTCATGCATCTATCCAAGTGGCTTTTAAACCCGCATTCACCACTTCCTCAGGAAGTTAATTCCACACGCGAAACATCTACTGCGTAAAAATATTTGCCTCATGTCTTTTTTAAATCTCTCTCCTCTCACCTTAATAATATACCCCCTAGTCTTGAAATCCCCCATCCTAGAGAAAAGACAACTATCATTAACTCTATCTATATCTCTCATTATTTTATAAACTTCCATCAGATCAACTCTCAACCTCCTACACTTGAGCGAAAAAAAGTCCCAGCCTTTCTTTATCACTTAAACCTTCCATATTCAGCAACATCCTGGTGAATCTCTTCTGAACATGTTCCAGCTTGCTAGTATCCTTCCTATAATTGAGCAAATAGAACTGGACAAAATATTCCAGAAGAGGCCTCATCAAAATGTCCTGAACAACTCAACATAGCTTCCCAACTCCTACATTCAAAGGACTGAGTAATGAAGGCAAGCGTGCCAAACATGTTTTTTCACCATGTTGACAAGAATGTGAAGCAAACTTCAAAGAATAATGTACCTGAAGCCCTAGGTCCTCCTGTTCTACAACACTAACCAAGGTCCTTTCATTGCATAAGCCCTACACTTTTTGTTGTACCAAAATGCAATATCCAACTGCCATTTTTCAGCCCATTGACCCATTTGATCAAGATCTCTTTGTAATTTTAGAAAACCTTCTTCGCTATTTACAATGTCACCAATTTTGGTATCATTCACAAACTTACTATAAATGCCCTCTGTATTCTCATCCAAATCATTTACATGAAGGACGCAGTAAAGTCAGGGGTGGACGGCATTTATTGTGGAATTGTACCCTAAGAGAAACTGGTAATCTGTATTTATAACTATCTAGTTGACCGTGATTGGACAATGTTTCAAGAAAACATCTGCCAGATCCAACATTGAAAAATTATTCATAATAAAAAGCCCAAGAGGCCAGTTACCTTGTGTCCCAATTATCAGAGCCAATATCGTATTTGTAGGTTGGTTGAAAGTTGATAGGTCCTTCCATGAATCCTTGAAATACACCCGACTCCTCCATATGTTTTGATAGCTAGGCAACAATAGTTGAAGTGCTCATTGGTTCAATATTTACTGCTGCATGACAACAACTGCACAATGTGTTATATCATAAATTAGTATTTTTGTTAAATCACCTAATTTTCATATATGAACTTTACGTCTTGATTAATCACTCTGATTCAGCCGCTAAAACAGAATTCAAATATGGTGGGTTAGACCATAAGTAGGCCCTTTAGTTAATTGAGTCTGCTCTGCCATTCAATGAGATCATGGCTGATCTGATAATATTCAACTCCACTTTCCTGCTTTTCCCCTTTGATTCCCCGAATTACAAATTTGTCCTTCTCAGCTTTGAATATGCCTGATGAGCCAACCTCAACAGCCCTCTGCAGAAAAGAATTCTACAGGTTCATTACATTCTAAGACAAATTCTACTGCATCCCTGTCATAAATGGATGACCTCTTTGTTGGAGATTATACCCTTCGGTCACAGACTTTCACACAACTGCAATCAACATTTCCACATCAAGCCCCTGAAGAACTTGGTACGTTTCAACAAGTTCATCTGTTATTCTTCCATATCGCAATGAGCACAGGCCTAATCGACTCAACTGTTCTTCATAAGACAATCCCTTAATGCTTGATACCAATCTAGTGAACATTCTCCAGACTGCCTCCTGTGCCACTATATCTTATCCTTAGATCAAAGGAGCAAATCTGTTCATACTGCTATGGCCTGACTAGCACCTTGTATAGTGTTAGCAAAACCTCTCCACTTTATATACCATTCCACTTGAAATAAAAGCGAACGTCCCCTATTATCCACAGAACTTGGATGCTACTTTTCTGCAATTTATGGACACAGACTCTCAATTCCATCTGTTCCATAGCTTTCTGCAGTATTTCACCATTTAAATAATACTCAGATTCTCTACTATTCGAGCAAAAATGCACAACCTGAAATTTCCCCGCATTATATTCCATCGGCCAAGTTTTTGTCCACTCACAACTTGTCTCCTCTAAATATGGAGTGATATATTGTGAGATTTTGTTTAAGTGAGTCTTGGAAGAATGAGGGGGGAAAAGGTATGAAATAAGTCAAAGCTACCAGACCCTACCAAATCTATTTCTGCCATGACCATCTACAAGCTATCATCAGCTGAAGCAATCATCTTAACCTGATTAGTTTTTATGATCTGCCCCCAAGTATTGGTCAAACCTTGGAACATAGATAATCATTTCCTCATTTGCTCTTGATGCATCTTACTTTAATTAGAATGACTATGGATTCAAGAGGTGTTGGCACCATGAGAATAGACTGCTGGCAAGTGGCAACAGATTACAGGTGGGCACCATGCAGTGCCCACCAGAATTAACCAGGTAGGTTAATTTTAATTGAGTTAAAATTTAAAAATAATGATGCTTTGCACTTGTAAACATAGTATTTTTTTGTCAACTCTTTTTTAAACAGGCGGATTTGTGACAGCGCACTTGTACCATTAGAGAGCTGACTGTTTCTCTCTGCATGAAATGTTCTACATTAATTTCCCCTCATCTCCAAGTCTCCCTAACATTCATCCCATAAGTAACTGTTTATCACACTCACCTGATCATTTTGATCTACACTTGTCCAATAAAATTTCCAAACTCATTTTCAACAAAATATATAACAAAGTGGTTTTTGAATGACTATTGCTGACATCTATTACACATTCGCTATTCTGCAGGGTGGAGGGAGAGGTATACTTCTTGTAATTTGTAGTTTTGCTGGAAATTGGTTTTGAATGTATGGCCTCCGCCATTGTTCTTCTAGCACAAAACAATTAGTATTTATATCCAAACCTTTCAACATTTTGAAGAACACTCCACCCTGCTCCTTCTCAGGCACCTGGATAACTTGACAAGTTCAGTTTTACGAATGACTCCACATAGCCTCAAGCACGAATCTTGCAATTAGCCCAGTTGCTTTTCTTAAAACTAAATAATTTGTTAACTGACAGCAGGCAAACATTTTCCTTTTAATGGTAACTTCTGTCTTTTTGGATCTATCTGAGCTAAACAGCAATAGAAACCCATGGAGACAACATTCTTCCAGTGGGTCAGAAGTTATTACAGTCCTAGGAGTGATAAGTCAATGTAATTTTTATCTTACCTGATCATATTTGAAGAGTTTCTGATAATCCTTCAATGCTATTAGCTTTTTAATTACTTCTACGTCTGGATGACATATTCTGTAGTTCAGATCTCCAAGCCAAATTATCATGCTTTACATAAAGAGATGGAAGAGAAAAAAGTAGTAAACATGACATAATTTATATTTAAAAATCTTCTTTTTTCCAAATCATAGTTTCGTTTAGAGCAAGGTTCTTTTAGTACAGACTTCAAGATACTTACCCTGTCAGTTCAACACTGAAATTTGATTATCAATGCAAAAGTCCAAGTGCCAGAAGGGTACTTAATGATGGAAAAGATGGCTGATGTTATCATCAACATTGCCATGGGCACTGTCCAGTGGGACTAACTGATTTAGCATAACAAGGAAATTAATTAAGACTCAATGTCCCACTATGTTTTGTCCCTTCAAGAATTTTCAGGTAAGGCAAAGCTCCCTCCATTTTGCTTCACCCTTAAGTAATAAAAGGACGAATATAAAAAAATGGTTATTCCCTATGTTAACAATTTCAAGTTTATATTCTACAAAGGACCAAATCTTCTGAGAGAAATACACAGCTCTAGTGGGTTTTTACATCAGCAGTAATTCAAAGGTTTGGACTAATGATATAAAGACAGATGGGAGAGGGGTCCTTGTGGTGCACTTGTGGTGCTCCTACCTCTGAGCCAGGAAACCTGGATTCAAGTCCCATTTGCTCCAGAAGTGTGTAATAACATTTTAGAAATGGTTAATTTGTAATATCACTCTTCTTAAAAAGTAAGTACAAATAAACAAAATAGTTTGGTCCCAAACCCAGTAAATTCACGGCACGTTTGTTGTTGCAAGACAGGATGATACTGAATGTTCTATCCCAGCTGGGAATGAAGGGAATTTAATTGGGGTAGTGAATGGTGGGTGGTGATACTGACTCCTTCCCACCTTTGCCCCAATTAAGTCAGAGCAAGGAAGGATCATGGATGGCCTTATCGCACTGAAACCCTTAACTGGGCAATTCGTTCATATTGCTGCCTTTGGTATTCAACCAGTAGCTGGCAGAGCACGTGCTATGTGGAAACTACTGAGAGCTACTTAAAGTAGGGTTACTATTCCTGCTTTCTTACTCAAATGTGCGTTTCTCCCTGTATCAAACTATCAGCCAGAGCGCTCCAGGTCTCCACAACTTCGGATGAAACAACTTCACTTCAAATTGAATCTACGCTGCCCTGGATATTGAGTTCCTGAAACATGCCTTTCTCATCCACCCTATCTTAGCACCCAAAATTTTAAAACATGGAATTAAATCTCTCGTCAGCCTCCTTTGTTCCAAAGAAAACAACCCAACTCTATATGATCTCTTCACCGCTAATATTCTCTTCTCCAGACAAGATACTCATAAATCTCCTCAATACTCATCCTTCCTGTAATTGAGCAGCTTCTTATGAGCAGATCTGGCTGCTGCACCTTGGGAAGGACATAATGGCACTGCAGGGAGTACAATGTAGATTTACAAAGATCTGGGCTTCAGGGGTTATGAGGAGGGATTATATAAATTAGGCCTGTTTTCTCTAGAATTGACAAGGTTAAGGAGTGATCTAATTGAAGTCTTCAAGGTTTTAACAAAAAAAGACAGGGTAGATAAAGATAAAATATTTCCAATTATTGGAGATTCTAGAACTAGCAATCATAGTCTGAGAATTATGGCTAGAGCATTCAGGAGAGATGTTAAGAAGCGCTTCAGCACACAAAGGTTTGGAGATATTTGGAACTCTCTTCCACACAGGACAGTAGATGCTAGATCATTTGTTAATTTTAAATCTGAGATCAAAAAAGCTTTGTTAAGAAAGTATTAGGGGTTAAGAGTCAAAGAAAGGTATATGGATCTAAGTCACAGATCAGTCATGATCCTATTGAATGGTAGCACAGACTTGTGGGCTGAATGGCCTACTTCTAATCCTATGTTTTTATAATAGGCTGACAGAACTGGATGCAGTATTCTTGCTGTAGCCCATCTTGCTGTCTATGCCTGGGCTAATAAAAAAAGGGTATCTGTATTGCCTTCTTAACCACCTTGTCCATCTGCCCTGCTTTCTCAAGGGATCTGTGCATACCAGTATTCGACCACTTATTCAGTTTCACTCTGCCGCATTTACCAAAATACATTTGTCACTATACTCCAGACGGAGTTTCATCTGCCTGCCCACTTGATTAGTCCATGATATCTTGCCACTGACTATCTCTTTCTTCAACATTATGAACTATATAGCCAATTGTGAGTCACTTATAAATTTAGTAATTCCTTCAACATGTCAGTTTAAGTCATTCATATATACCACAAAAAGCTTGGGACCTGGAACTGAACCCTCTGGAAGCTAGGCAGAAATAGCCCTCCAGAGACTGATTAGCAAGGTTAGATCTCATAGAATACAGGGAGAACTAGCCATTTGGATAAGGAACTGGCTCAAAGTTAGAAGACAGAGGGTGGTGGTGGAGGGTTGTTTTTCAGACTGGAGGCCTGTGACCAGTGGAATGCCACAAGGATCGGTGTTGGGCCCTCTACTTTTTGTCATTTACATAAATGATTTGAATGTGAGCATAAGAGGTACAGTTAGTACGTTTGCAGATGACACCAAAATTGGAGGTGCAGTGGACAGTGAAGAGGGTTACCTCAGATTACAGATGGAGTTTAATTCAGATAAATGCGAGGTGCTGCATTTTTGGTAAGCAAATCTTAGAAGGACTTATACACTTAATGGTAAAGTCCAAGGGAGAGTTGCTGAACAAAGAGACCTTGGCGTGCAGGTTCATAGCTCCTTGAAAGTGGAGACGCAGGTAGATAGTATCGTGAAGAAGGCGTTTGGTCTGCTTTCCTTTATGGGTCAGAGTATTGAGTACAAGAGTTGGGAGGTCATGTTGTGGCTGTCCAGGACATTGGTTAGGCCACTGTTGGAATATTGCGTGCAATTCTGGTCTCCTTTCTATTGGAAAGACGTTGTGAAACTTGAAAGGGTTCAGAAAAGATTTACCAGGATGTTGCCAGGGTTGGAGGATTTGAGCTACAGGGAGAGGCTGAACAGGCTGGGGCTATTTTCTGTGGAGCTTCAGAGGCTGAAGGGTGATCTTATAGAGGTTTACAAAATTATGAGGGGCACGGATAGAATAAATAGACAAAGTCTTTTCCCTGGGGTCAGGGAGTCCATAACTAGAGGGCATAGGTTTAAGGTGCGACGGAAAAGATATAAAAGAGACCTAAGGGGCAACTTTTTCACGCAGAGGGTGGTATGTGTATGGAATGAGCTGCCAGAGTAAGTGTTGTAGGCTTGTACAATTGCAACATTTAAGAGGCATTTGAATGGATATATGAATAGGAAGGGTTTGGAGGGATACGGGCCGGGTGCTGGCAGGTGGGACAAGATTGGGTTGGGGTATCTGGATGGGTTGGACCGAAGGGTCTGTTTCCATGCTGTACATCTCTATGACTCTAATCTCGAGCATCTGCAGTCCTCACTTTCGCTGGGCTGATTGTTATGTCAAAGACAGTCATATAGAGCAATCCTTAATAGATAAACAGGCTCCTTGAGAACAACTGCAAAGTATAAGGTATTTAAAGAATTATTTAAAGTATAAGGCTGCTTAAAGAATTACATCCTATGCAAAGTTTCAGAAGTATAACCCACCGATACTGGAGACTTACTCATGTTTCATGATTGTGAGAGAGGTTAGTGGCAGAGTGGATTGAATAAAACGCATTCTGCTACAGATGTCTTTGTAATCTTGATTTCGCCTATCACATTCTTCAGTATGAGCTGCAAGGTGCGAGTTAACGACACACAAGGTGGTGTTATGAAATTGAAACCTTACGCTTACTCCGCCTTTGTTACCCTAGGAGGGAAAAACAGGAAGACAACTTTTATGAGAAAGTTTAAGAAAGATTAAACAAAAAATCACACAGGACTTCACGAAGGATCAGAATTGTTGGAGAAATGTGTTAATGGCATATATTGTCATTAATGTCCAAATCTGAGAGATTCAGGGCTGTACTGTGAGTTTCTAATAACCAAGTTCCTGGTCAATTTGTGCTTGATCTACCATTTGCTTCACACAAATAGAATGCGACTTTATCCTCTGGATTATTTTCTTATTGTAAACATAACGGTTCTGCCATTGAAAGATATCTTTCAGTAATAGAACACATCTCATCAGTAATAGAACACGTATCTTCTTAGCATTGTGATAATTGCTAATGTCAATCAAACTGCTGTACATCTCTATGACCTCATAAATTATTCTAAGATTTTAAGTATAGTATCAAACCTTACATTACATTCTTACATTTCCTGTCACTCTTATCTATATGAATCCAATCTTCCTTAGCCTCTACTTCTCTTGTTGTAGAGAGTTAAACCATTGTCACCATATTTCTTTCTGTTAATCCTGTTTCTCAATCCTTAAATGTCAGTGGGTAGGTAAATGGATTATTGTTCTCACTGTTCATCAAGGTCTCGGAGATTCCATTGGCCTTGAACAGCATGGAAAACTGATGTTCCCATGCAAGTTGACCTCGTTAAAATTACCGTGTGTACATAGCTGAGCAAAAAATTTCAATTTACATAATTTGTCTGAACATAAGCAAAAAGGAATCAAAGGACTATTGTCCTCACTGCAGCATTATCAGCTGGCAATATCCATCAAGTTACAGGGCAAATTTATCAAGCCAGAAGATTCAGAACTAAAAATGGCAGGCCGCAAATTCTCCACTCCAGCATAATCTGGTAGCATTTCTGAGATCATCATTCCTGTCTGTTCTTCGTCTTTCTATTCACAGTCAGAGTACAATCAAACTTCAATGATCTGCAATTATCCATGAGACTCTGTGTTGATGGTGGGAGGCCAGCTCAGAGCTATTACCTCTTTCATTCTCACCACTTGCAGAAGTAAGGATCCTTTCCTTCAGATGAAAAGAGCAAAAGTATTCATTATTAAACATACTTTGCTATCCCAATGTCTCGAGGGCATTGGTTCAGTGACAAGCTGAGTTGATGTAGACTAGGATACTGAGATTTGATTCTCAGTCTGCGCTGATGTGCTTCCTATCAATTGGCTTGTTATGGAATTGGCACCATAACAAAACTCTCTGCTGTTTCCACTCTTAATCACTACTCACTGGTTTTGTTGGGTGCAGACGCAATGATCAGTGTACCAGTGTGATGTCTATTTGTACCTGAATAACCATCTGACAATCGCCATCAAACCCAACAGATCAGTTGCCAATTTGGGGAGTCCCTAGCCCATCTAGCCATTCCCCAATAAAGTCAGCTTTGAGGGGAGAGTGAGGCATAGCAGAAGACAAAATTGGTGAGCAATTAATTTATATTAGAGATTGGTAGCACCATTATAGTGGCCACTGAAATCAAGGGGTAACAGGTAGCATGAGCTCTTACAGTTCCAGGGTTAGTGCAGCAACCTCCTTGAGCTGGTTAGTGCTTCTGCCTGAAACGTCTGCGCCTTGGATGCTGCCTGACCTGCTGTGTTTTTCCAGCAACACATTCTTGACTCTGATCTCTAGGCATCTGCAGTCCTCACTTTCTCCTACAACAAATACTGCTAAAAGGTATACCATTTACTCCAAACAACTGTGAGCACAGCCACTGGAGATTTACATACATAGAAATGTGACAAATAAAATAAGTAAATGCTGATATCCTTATTTGCATATGAGAACATAAGAACTAGGAGCAGGAGTAGGCCATCCAACCCTTCGAGCCTGCTCCATCATTCAATACGATCATGGCTGAACTTTTCGTGGCCTCAGCTCCACTTATCCGTGCTCTCACAGTAACCCTTAATTCCTTTATTTTTCAAAATAAAACTATCTTAGCTTTAAAAGCATTTATTGAAGTAGCATCAACTACCTCACTAGGCAAGGAATTCCACAGAGAAACGACCCTCTGGGTGAAGTAGTTCCTTCTCAATTCAGTCCTAAATCTGCTCCCCCTAACCTTGAGGCAATGCCCTCTTATTCTCGCTTCACCTGCCAGTGGAAACATCCTCTCCAATTCTATCTTATGCACTCCCTTCATAATTTTAAATGTTTCTACAAGATCCCCCTCATTCTTCTGAATTTCAATGAATGAAATCCCAATCTATTCAGTCTCTCCTCATAAGCCAACCCCTCAACTCCTGAATCAACCTGGTGAACCTCCTCTGCACCCCCTCCAGTGCCAGTACATCCTTTCTCAAGTAAGGAGACCAAAACTGCACACAGTACTCCAGGTGTGGCCTCGCCAGCACCCTGTACAGCTGCAACATAACCTCCCTGCTTTTAAACTGCATCCCTTTAGCAATGAAGGACAAAGTTCCATTTGCCTTCCTAATTACCTGTTATACCTGCAGACCAACCTTCTGTGATTCATGCGCAAGGACACCAGGTCCCTCCGCATGGCAGCATGCTGCAACTTTTTACCGTTCAAGTGATTATCAAGTAATAACCTTTTTTACTGTTACTCTGACCTAAATGTATGACTCCACATTTATGAACATTGTATTCCATCTGCCAGACTTTATCCACTCACTCAACGTATCTATGTTCCTCTGCAAAGTTTCTCAGTCCTCTGCACACTTTGCTCTGCCACTCATCTTAGTGTCATCTGCAAACTTCGACACTGTACACATGGTCCCCAAACTCCAAATAATCGAAATAAATGGTAAATAATTGTGGTCCCACCACTGTTCCTTGAGGCACACCACTAGTCACTGATTCCCAGCCAGAATAGCACTCATTTATCTCCACTCTTTGCTTCCCGTTAGTCAACCAATCCTCTATCCATGCTAATACTCTACCCTAACTCCATGCATTCTTATCTTATGCAGCAGTGTCTTGTACGGTGCCCTGTTGAAGGCTTTTGGAAATCTATGTGCAACTGAGTTTTCATATTTTATTCTACAGCTACTGTACATGAAGGCACAGTAGTACAGTAGACCAATGTAGATCTTCTCATGACCAACATCTGAGGTGCCTCCAAACGGTTGGTCTTCATAAAAATGTGGCCTGGGCTGGAGCAATTTAGCTAAGGAGAGAGGCTGGGATTGCTTTTCTTAGAGTATAGAAGGCTGAGGGGGTCTGAGTGAATGAATAAAGTTATGAGGGGTAGGTTTATCCTGATTTACCTTTCTCCTTAGAGATGGGTCACTAACCGGGGGTATAGTTTTAAGGTTAGAATGTAGCAGGGAATTTAAGGGGAAAAGAAAATCCACCAAAGGGTGATGGATATCTGGAACTGAATTCTAAAAGAGTGTAAGAGGCAGTATCCATCAAAACATTTAAAAAGTATTCTAAATGGCTGAAGTGTTAATTGGATACTTTACTTACAAGGTAGATGGAGCCCAGGTCATGCTGACAAAGGACAAAGCATAGTTACTTGAAAGAGTTTAAATTGATAAAGAGATGGGTTTGAGTAAGTCAGTATGGAAAGTTGATAAGGTACTAGGATCAGATGAAATGCAGAGCTGAAAATGTGTTGCTGGAAAAGCGCAGCAGGTCAGGCAGCATCCAAGGAGCAGGAGAATCGACATTTCAGGCATGAGCCCTTCTTCAGGAATCTTGTAGAGGGAGGAAGAGAGCTCATTGCCGAAATGTCGAATCTCCTGCTCCTTGGATGCTGCCTGACCTGCTGCGCTTTTCCAGCAACACATTTTCAGCTCTGATCTCCAGCATCTGCAGTCCTCACTTTCTCCTAGAAGATTTTAACCTACTGCGAATCCTCTTACAAGGATGCCTTCCTTGAAGAAGCTCTTTTCCTCCCTCAGATGAAATGCATCCAATGATAGTGAAGGAAATAAGAGTGGAAATTGCAGAGGCACTGGACATAATACGATGATAAGACAGAGGAGCAGAGGTATGTCTTCCAATCTTCCTTGGATTCACGGATGGTGCCAGAGAATTGCAAATATTAGGCCCTTGTTGGGAGAAAAGAAAAAGTTTGTGGTGTGGGCACAGAGGCCCAAGTGGAGACCAGGCATTTTAACAGATGTGTTGTACGTGGACTTCCAAAAGATATTCAATACTGTGCCACCTAACAGACCTGTGAGGGTAGTGTTTCATGCACAAGAACACCCAGTTATGTCTTTCCAACCCGAAAAGACCCATTAATCCTGACTTTCTGTCTTCTGTGTGGTAATCTATCTTCAATCCCATGGACGAGTTGGACCAAAGGGTCTGTTTCCATGCTGTACATCTCTATGATTCTATGACCACATCCACTGGGCCCCCATTGTCCACCTTGTTCGAAATGTCTTCTTCAAATTCCAAAAGATTTGTCAAGCATGACCTGCCCTTCATGAACCCATGCTGAACCTGTCCAACAGGACAATTTTTTTGAGATGCCGTGCTACTTCTTCCTTGATAATAGACTCAAGCATCTTCTCCACTACAGACGTTAAGCTAAATAGTCTATAATTCCCTATTTGATAGCAGAAGCAGTAATGCAAAGGTTAGAAAAAACAGTTTTACCGCAACTACAACCCAAACTATGGGTCAGATACGTGGACGACACCTTTGTAATCATTAAACACACAGAAATAGAGAACACACACCGGATCATCAACGCCACACTCACAGGAATCCAATTCACGAGAGAAGAAGAAAAGGACAACCAGCTCCTATTCCTGGACGTGATGGTACAAAGAACACCGAACGGAGATTTCACCACGAAGGTATACAGAAAAGCCACACACACAGACCAAGTCCTGAACTATGAAAGCAACCACCCCAACACACACAAACGAAGTTGCATCAGGACATTATTCAAAAGGGCCACAACACACTGCAGTACACCTGAACTACAAAAAGAGGAAGAAGAACACCTATACAAGGTATTCAACAAAAACGGATACCCGTGCAATTTCACCAACAGATACCTCAGGGAAAGACAACGAAATGAGGACATGCCACAACCCAAAGGACTGGCCACACTTCCATACACCAGGAGCATTTCTGAACTGACAGCCAGACTGCTGCGACCACGAGGACTCATAACAGTACACAAACCAACAGCCACTCTCATACAACAACTCACCAGGACAAAGGACCCAATACCCAGCATGAGCAAAACCAACGTAGTGTACAAAATCCCATGCAAGGACTGCACAAAACACTACATAGGACAAACAGGAAGACAGCTAACAACCCGCATCCATGAACACCAACTGGCCACGAAACGACACGACCAGCTATCCCTAGTAGTCATACACTCAGATGACAAACAACATGAATTCGATTGGGACAACACCACTATTATAGGACAGGCCAAACAGAGAACAGCCAGGGAATTCCTAGAAGCATGGCACTCATCCACGAATTCGATCAATAGACACATCAACCTAGACCCTATATACCGGCCACTGCAGCGGACAGCAACTGACAACCGGAAGCGGCAGATTCAAACCAGTATAAATGCCGGAGGAATCAGCACAGAAGCGCTTCACAGGAGGCTCCCAAGCACTGAAGATGTCACCTAGAAAGGGGACGAAACGTTTGCAAGAAAAACTCCCAGCTCGGCGAACAGAACCACAACAACGAGCACCCGAGCTACAAATCTTCTCACAAACTTTGAATTCCCTATCTTTTGTCAACCTCCCTTTTTAAACAGTGGCATCACATTTGCTGTTTTTCAAATTGCTGATACTGACTTTCTATTGACCTTCAAAGTTTTCCCAATCTTCTAGTTTCATGCTGTTTTTAGCCACTTTGTATGCTTTCTCTTTCAATTTGATAGCCTCTCTTATTTCCTTAGACATCCATGGCAGATTACCCCCTTTTCTTACAGTCCTTCCTTTTCACTGGAATATACTTTGGCTGAGCACTTTGAAAAAATTCTTTGAAAGTCCTCCACTGCTCGTCAACTGTCCCACCGTAAAATCTTTGTTTCCAGTTTACTTTAGCCAAGTCATCCCTCATTCTATCAAGTCCCCCTTGTTCAAGCACAGGACCCAGGTATTGGATTTTATCTTCACACTCTCCTGCTGTATTCTAAATCCAACCATACTGTGATCACTCCTTCCAACAGGATCCCTAACTATGAGGTAATTAATTATTCCTGTCTCATTACACAGGACCAGATCTAGGTTAGCTTGCTACTTTGTTGGTTCCATTACATACTGTTCAAGAAAACTATCATGGATACGCTCAACAAACTCCCCCTCAAGGATACCCTGACTGAGCTGGTTCAACTAATCTACATGTAGATTAAAATTCCCCCATAATAATAGCAATAGTTATTTCTTTTCTATTGCCCGTCCTAATGTGATATTATTATTTGGTGGCCGATAGACTACGCTTATCAATGACTTTTTCTGCTTAGAATTTCTAACTTCCACCCAAATGGATACAACCTTATTTTCCATAGTACCCATATCAGCCTCGCCCTGAAGTGGTCCTTGAATATCAGCTACACCACCTCCCTTACCTTCCTGTCTGTTCTGCTGAATAGTCTGATACCCCTGGATATTTAACTCCCAGTTGTGACCATTCTATAACCATGTCTCAGTAATGACTACTAAATCATATTCATTCACAATGATTTGTGCCATTAACTCATCAACCTTGCTACAAAAGCAATGAGCAGTCAGGTAAAGTGCCTTTATGCTAGCTTTCTGACCGTCATGATTCACAACATCTCTAATATCTCCTGAGTTATCCTTCTTTTTTACTTCTTTCATAGTCTGCCTTGAACTTAAACCCTCCTGCATACATGCTAACCTGCTGGTGACCTTTTTATTTATCATATTTCCTGTCGCTTTCCTTTTCCCTTCCTCTCCTGACTAAGAGCACTACTAGCAGAGTTCCAGATTTCAGGCCAGTCCTGGGGATTGTACATGGAAACCACAATCAAGAATAGAGAATTTAATCTAAGTTTTAATAGTGTCCAAATCACCCTCTACCATGAAAATTTGGCCCAGGAAGGACAATCATTTAGCTAAATGGATTGTATACCCCTCAGTTAACAAATAGATATTTATTAATGCCTCCCATATATTAAATAAAAGTATAGAACTGCTAGAGTAACAGACAACTGCTGAACTAGGAGTAGCAGAATACTGGAAAATATGATTTTAGGGTGGCCATCATGCGTTTTGAATGACTCAGGATCAAATCGCTCACAACCTACGCCACACAGTAAGTTAATTCTCTTTCATCATTTCGACACTCCTTTGAAGTTCTATTATTAAATGCAGAGGCAATACAAAGTAAAATTAGCAAAATTATCACTACAAACTATAAAGTAACTATAAAACAAGCAACAAAAAATTTGAAAGCAAGGACTAAAAATGGATCATATTTCAGCCTTCATTCACTTTAGAGTTTATTATAATAGAGCTATGAATGTCAATGAAACAAATAAATAGTTACATAATAATTACGCTGTACAAAACAGCAGGAATGTTCTTTTTAAAAATAAAGCTAATTTAAATCAAGTGCAACTTATAAATCTGAGTTATGAACAACAGAAAACGGGAAATTGGAGTCTACTTTAATTTATACATTTCACATTAATATCACAGGAACAAATACACTCCGCAAGGAATGCTGTATCTAAATGAGAAGTCTACCACTCCATGATACAGCCTGAAATTGTATTAGTGTAGTGTAGCTTCAAACCCAGGCAAGAATTGATTTCCCTGGAGGGCAAGGATCATTACAAGTTGCAACCTGCAAAGCCTGAATGGACTTCTTCAAAATCAATGGGACTAACAATGTGGGCTGCACAGGCAACAGTCCACAATGGCAGCGTCTGCAGCAATGGTAATGTCTGCCCACAGGCCTATCACAGGAATCAAAGCAGTTAGTCAATGTAGTAATGCTGTGAAGTAGCACAGGTAAACGATCCTTTATCTGAAGTTCCAAAATCCAAAAAGCTCCGAAATCCAAAGATTTTTTGTCAATTTTTTTTCTCATTAACAAGGTTGTTTGGTGTGCGAACAGTTAACCCAAGTCGACACCTATTCGAAGTGTGTCACTCAGATGTGACGTGAGGGGGGCGTGGCCCAGCCATGGCAGACCTGGATTTTCTCTCAAGACCTGTTTCACTTTGTGAGTCATGCTCTTCTGATAAGGTTGTTAAAAATTTCACCATCAAACTGTCACTTATTCTGAAATTCAAAAAATTCTGAATTCCGAAAAACAGCTGGTCCTGACGATTTCAGATAAAGGATCACCTGTACTATATAAGTCGTTAGCTTAATTAATGTAACTTTGTTCAATCTGTGGAATTTCTTATTTCCAGCCACACTTAAGAAATTCCTGAATAACAGACACCATGAAGCATACCTACTATCAACATTCCTTTAGCTTGAGCAAGGGAAAGCGGAGTGGAATGATTCATCTGCAGAGGACCCATTCCACTGTTGTTTGTCATTTATAAAAACAATTTGGATGGGAATATCGGAGGCATGGTTAATAACCTTGCAGAGAACACCAAAACTGGACAGTGAAGAAGGTTAACTAAGACTACAAAGAGACATTGATCAACTGCGTCAATGGGCTGAGGAGTGGCAGATAGAGTTTAATTCAGATAAATGTGAGATGTTACATTTCGATAAGATAAACCAGGGCTGGACTTAAACAGTTAATGGTAGGGCCCTGGGGAGGGTTGTCGTACAGAGAGATCTAAGGGCTCAGGTACACAATTCCTAGAAAGTGGTGTCACGGGTAGACAGGGTGGTGAAGACGACATTTGGCACACTTGTCTTCAGTGATCAGAGCATTAAGTATTTGAGGTGGGATATCATGTTGCAACTGTAAGGCACTGGTGAGGCCACTTTTCGAATAATGTGTATACTTCTGGTCACTCTGCTATAAGAAGAATGTTATTAAAATGGGTCTGGTGCAGAAAAGATTTACAAGGATGTTACCATGACTGAAGGGTTGGAGTTATAAGAGGCTGGAGAGGCTGGAACTTTGTTCTCTGTAGCATAGGAGGTTGAAGGGTGACCCTTATTGAGAGACATAGATAAGGTGAATAGCCAAGGTCTTCTCATTAGTGTAACAGAGTCCAAAGCTAGAGGGTACTGGTTTAAGATGAGAGGAGAAAGATTGAATAGGGACTTCAGTAGTTATATACACAGGATGGTGCGTATATGGAATGAACTTGCCAGAGGAAGTGGTAGAGGTTGGTAGAATTACAACATTTAAAAGCTATTTGGACAGGAACATGAATAGAAAATGGGCCTAAAGCAAGCAAATGGGACTAGTTTAGTTTGGGAAACCTGGTTGGTATGAGCGAGTTGGACTGAAGGGTAGCTATTTCAGTGCTACAGGAGTCTATGGCTGGAAAGAAGTGGTAGAGACCATTGTGTCCGTTGTTCCCCTTGTTTTTTGGCTTCCCTGGGAGGGTCTATTCAGCCCCATGTCTTTAATAATGTCAGGTTTCTCCCTGAATGAGGTGGGAGGAGTATTCCTGACCTACTATCTTTTTTATTACCCATTCCTAACCAGTCAGCCATGACAGATGGGCAGCTCGTGGTCAATATGGTTTGACATCCTGTCTCTGTGTGCAGAATTAGATTCTTCATTCATCAATGTACTCAGAACAACTGAGACATCCATCAACAGGTGAGAAGACTCCAATGCTATACAGCTTCATGGGAAGGGCAGGTAAACTAGTCTTGACATTATACATAATCAATTTTGCAAAGGAGCGCCTTCGCTAATATTAATGCAAATCATTCAACTGATATTCTAAATGAGTACACAAAGCAAGATAAGCTTCTAATTAAAACTAAAAATGCATATTAATATATTATTCAATTAAAGGTACATTTGAAATTTCAAACATTTTTTCTGCATCAGTTCATTTGCAGTTCTGCTGTGAAATAAAAAAAAATTACCAGATTGACAGATAAATTATTAGCCATGTTATACTGCATCATGAGACTGTGTGAAGCAGGTATGGCATTTGCCTGTACCACCACAAATAAACCTGGCTTCTACATCTGAAAGGCAATGAACAGCCTGTTTCTCACTGCCACCTGCTGGCAGGGAGAGTTACAGGTTCTACCCCTGCAAGCAAATACTTTTCACTGAGTGTCCTGCAGTTTCTAAAAGACTGTTATCACCATTATTTTTTCTCTTTATACAACAATGCCTGTAAAGTTAAAGTAAATAAGTGGAACTTCCTGTTATATGTCTCTAAATATTACATTGGCACAATAACTGAACTGCAATGTGTGTTAGAGCACGTTGAATAAAGCACTACTTATAACCATGTCTACCTCAGCAGGGCAACAAATATGTACCGTGCTTTTGTTAACTGGTCCTGTTGTGCTAAAACATACTTCCGCTTTACATTTCCGAGGAATAGTTAGAACAGGAAGTTTCATAATTGGTAAGACCCAGAGTACTTTTCGCTTTTAAAAAAAACCCTAAGAACTTCAGATGCTGGAAACCAGAAACAGTAACAGAAATTGCTGAGAAAACTCAGCAAGTCTGGCAACATGACTGTCTGTAACTTGACTAGTCTCAACACTCCCAATAGTGAACAGTTAAAATATATTCAGCACTTATAGGCCTTGATACAGAGAAACACAACTAGAGGTAACACTGTCTATCCCTTGACACAAGAATAGGCTCTACTAGAGTGAAATTATATGTAAGATGCACAAGTACGACATTGCTATAATGTTGATACTCTAGTTTCTTAAAAATAATCATGTCCATTATGAAATTATATTTTTCTTCTGACAACTTACTTCCAGACTCCTCTCCTGTAGAACTGCCCTGCCCATGGAAACAAATCTTCTCAAAACTCACTAACATAAACAAGGTAAAAACTGGTCTCAAGCTTCGGGTCAAGATTATAGGATCAAGAGAAGGCTGTTCACTCTTCTAACTTGTTAATCAGATGGTGGTTTATTTGAATATCAATCTCAATTATGTTCCATATCCCTTGAACAAAGATCTATTGATCTCAACTCTGAAAATCTCAATTCTTCTTCAGCCACATACATCCACCTACCAAACAGAGTTCAGGATTTCCACAAGTCTCTCTGAGAAAAAGTGTTTCTTGATATTTCACCTCAATGATTCACGATTATTCCCCACTGCTCATAATTCTTCTACAAGAGGAAATAGTTTATCTGAATCTGCTCTCTTAAATTCTTTCATTATTGTAAAGGCCTTGATTAGAGGTGCATCTTAGCCTTCTGAACTCAAAGGAATCATAGAAGCCCTACAGTGCGGAAAGAGGCTATTTGGCCCATTGTGTCCACACCGACACTCCGAAGAGCATCCCACCCAGACCCAGCTCCCACCCTATCCGTGTAACCCCACGTAACATCATGTTAACATAAATGATTATGAGAACAGATTGCCAAAAATTAAGTCCAGATATCATTCTAGCAAATTTGTGCTGTATCCTCCTCAAATTCAATGTATCTTTCTTGATATTTGGAGCCCAAAACTAAAAACATTTTCAGGGAAGTATATGCTTGCACTGGAGGTGTTAGAGTGAAAGTTTAAGGATGAGTGGTTATCCTATGAAGAAAGGATGAGTAAATTGTGCCTGTGTATTCTTTGGAACATAGAAGAATGAGAGGTAATTTCATTAAAACATACAGGATTATGAAGGGGTTAAAGGTCAACTTAAAAGTTGTTTTCCCAGCTGGGAAATGTCAAACACAGCATCTTGGTCAAGGGGACTAAGACAAGGAAAAACATCCTCAAATTTAGAGGGTTGTGAACGTTTGTAATTCTCTACCCCAGGCATTATTGATGCTTCATCGTTGTATACATTTAAGAATAAAAGAGAAGACCTCCATTTTCACTTTTCTCGGGTCTGACCAAAGTTCTGTATAATTGAATACAGTACCCCATTGTATACCAACTACCTTTAACAAAGGTCTGACATCCACAATTTTGGCAAATTGTGTTTTACATAAAGAATTATTACCCTCACAATCTACTTGAGTTCTGAGAAATTGTAGCACTCATTCACCGAAAAGACAATAAACTGTCCTAGCATTTTTTTCAGTCTTTCTTACCATTCTTCCCATGATGCCTGTTCCCACTGTTTCCACTTCTACTTCAGTTACATAGGCAGCATGTTCTTTCTTCACAAACAACATGAGCATCATTCCAACCAACCGGACAAGCTTGATCTGAAATTAAAATTCTCTTTTACAGGGGTTTCAAATGTAGACATTTATGATGCCGCGCATAAGGACAAGGTAAAACACAGCAGGGCGTATGGCTACTATTTAATTGCTTCACCAGAATGCAGGCCTTTATATGTCATATTTGTCAAACCTAGAGTTTAATTAAATCCCTTTTAGCTGTTCTCAGTAATGCTTGTGTCACGAGGACGCAGGAGTAGAAACTAACTCCATTATATTTCACGATTGTAATTACTGCTGGAAGTGCGCCTAAGGACATTAAAGAACTAGGTAGGGATTGGTCTCAATAAGGGTTCCACTGTTTATTTTATATCAATATAGTGTAGTGCAGATTTTTTTTTAACATGTAATCCTGAGGCCCTGAATTATTAGGAAAAGAAGACTTGCATTCATAATGTTTCACAACCACCAGTTTGCTCAAACTGTTCTGCCAACAGTTAAGTATCTTTTGAAGTGTAGTCGCTGCTCTTAAGATAATATAGGAAACATGGCCGATAAGTGCTCAGCAAAATTCCACAAATGTTTTTTTATTACCAGATAACCTGTTTTATTAATGCTAATTCATAAAAGTCATTGAATCCTTCAGTGTAGAAACAGACCATTTGGCCTATGAAGTCCATACCGACCCTCTGAAGAGTAACCCAACTAGACCCATTCCCTGACCCTATTGTTCTACATTTATCCCTGACTAATGCACCTCATCCACACATCCCTGAATAATATGGGATAATTTAGCATGGCCAATTCATCTAACCTACACATCTTTGGATTGTGGGAGGAAACTGGAGCACCCGGAGGAAACCCACACAGACACGGGGAGAATGTGCAAACTCCACACAGACAGTCGCCCGAGGCTGGAACTGAACCCGGGGTCCCTGGCACTGTGAAGGAGCAATGCTAACCACTATGCCACCCAAAAATAAGGGCTCATTTGGGGTTAAGTATTGGGGAGTACACCAGGGGATAAATCCCATTCTCCAAAATAGAGCCATTGGATTGTGTTACTTCTAGTAAAAAGTGAGGTCTGCAGATGCTGGAGATCAGAGCTGAGAATGTATTGCTGGTTAAAGCGCAGCAGGTCAGGCAGCATCCAAGGAACAGGAAATTCGACGTTTCAGGCAAAATCCCTTCATCAGGATGAAACGTCGAATTTCCTGTTCCTTGGATGCTGCCTGACCTGCTGCGCTTTAACCAGCAACACATTTTCAGCATTGTGTTACTTCTATCCAAGCAGGATGATGGAGCCTTAGTTTTAAAGCATCTTCTGAAAAATGGCATTTCTAATACTGTTTCTTTGGTATAGCACTGGAACATCAGTTTTGACTCTTGTGCCCAAGCTCTGGAGGGTAACTGAACCCTGAACTGCATAATTCAGAGACATCAACTGAACAACAGCTGACACAACAATAATAGAGAAAATAAATTAAAATTTGGTCATGAGTGTTTGAAAATTTGCATCCAGTTTAAAATACATGGAATTCAATGAAAACTGGCTAAGTGACTATCGGATTATTATAAAAATTCAGGATGATTCAATAATAACCTGGAAGAAGGAAACTTACCATTCTTACCATCTGACTCCGGTTCCACATCAACATGGTTGACTAAAAATTACCCTTCAAAGTAGTTTAGCAAGCCACTCACTGAGGAAGTGTCATACTGAACTTGAAATGCTAAATCTGTTTCCCTCACTACAGATGCTGTCAGACCTGTTGGTTTTTCTCCAGCATTCTTTGTGTTTGTTAGCAGAGGAACGCCACATCTTCACAACTGCACCCCCAGTAATACTCCCCAGCTACAGGATTCTGATCAGGGAAAAATCAGTTATTTCCTTTCAGGTTGTCATGGCAAAAGCTTCAGACCCTATCAGTTTTCCTTCGAAGTTGAAACAAAATGCTTGCACTTCCCAAGTCCTCAAATTGTATATCAGACTTAAAATTGAGGTAACCAAGTACAGTTCTCTATTGTTTCTGGCATTTCATTACCATCAGCATATGACTGATGTTATAAAAATATTGGAGCTTAAATTGTGATAAAGTAATCAAGACTTTTAGGAAGAGATTGAGTGCTGACTCAACCATATCAAGCAAAGAATGTTGAAACCAATTCTCTATTACCAAATACAAAACAAAACAATAGTAACATTAGGGCACTATATTAGGAGGGTTAAAATCCTTTGGCAAACAGGATTAGGGAAAATCCCAAGATGTTTTATACATAAAGAATAAGAAGGTAGCAAGGGAAAAGGTAGGTCCACTCAAGGACAAAGGAAGGAATTTATACGTGGAGTCAAAGGAAGTGGGTGAGATACTTTACATTGATATTCAGAAAGGAGAAGGACCGCAGGAGGGGTATGTTGATATTATTGGGCATGTCAATGTATAAAACAAAGTCAGGTGTTTTAAAATGATTAAGGTAAACAAGTCCTGAGGATATAATGGGATCTCTAAGATCTGAGAATGCTGAGGCAGATAAGTGAGGAAATTGCTGGGGCCTTGTATGAAATCTTTAATCACAGATCACAGAAATCATCTAGTATCCTCTCCAGTCACAGGAAAGGTCCCAGATGACTGGAGAAGAGCCAATGTTGTTCTCTTTTTTAAATGAAGGGCAACAGGCATAATCCAGGAAATCACAGGTTGGTGACCCTTCTGTCAATGTTAGGGAAATTATTGAGAAGGTTCTCAGGGATAAGATTTACTCAGATTTGGAAAAATATGGACTTACTAATGATAGGCAACATGGATTTCTGTCAGAAAGATAGTGTTTCTTAACCTTGGTTGAGCTTTTTGTGGAAGTGACAAAGATGATTGATAAGAGCAGGACATAAATGCTGTCTATATGGACTTCAGCAAGGCCTCTGACAAGATCCCGCATGGCAGGCGAATACAAGGGGTGAAGTCACATGGGATTTGCGATGAACTGGTAAGATGGATATAGAACTGGCTTAGTTATAGAAGAAAGAATAGCGGTGGAAGGGTACTTTTCCGACAGGAGATCTGTGAATAGTGGTGTTGTGCAGGGATCAGTGCTGTGTCCCCTATTGTTTGTAATAGATGAATGATCTGGAGGAGAATGTGAGGCAGTCTGATTCGTAAGTTTGCAAATGACACGAAGGTTGGAGCTGCAGATAGTGAAGAGGATTGACAGAGAATACAACAGGATGTAGAAAGGTTGGAAACTTGGGTGGAGAAATGGCAGATGCAGTTTAATCTGGACAAATGCAAGATTTGGAAGATCTAATGACAGGAGGGAAGTGTACTGTAAATGGCAGAACCCTTAGTAGCATCAACAAAGAGAGGGATGCAGGCAAACAGGTCCACAATTTCCTGGAAGTGGCAACACAAGTGGATAATTTGGTCAAGAAAGTATTTGGCATGCTTCCTTCATCGTTCGAGATATAAATATTGGCAAGTCATATTGCAGCTGTATAGAACTTTAGTTGGGCCACTTTTGGAATATAATACAGAGTTCTGGTTAACACACTATGAGAAGGATGTGGTGACCTTAGAGAAGGTACAGAAATGGTTACCAGGATGTCGCCTGATTTGGAAAGTATTAGCTATGAGGAGAAATTGGACAAACTTGCTTTGTTTTCACTTCAATGTCAAAGGATGAAGGTGACCTGATACAAGTTTACAAAATCATGAGAAGCATGGACAGACTGCCAAGTTGGAGTCTTTTTCCCAGAATAGAAATGTCTTAGCTACTATCAGTTCTGAGGAAGGGTCACCAGACCCAAAACGTTAACTCTGATTTCACAGATGCTGCCAGACCTGTTGAGCCTTTCCAACAACTTCTGTTTTTGTTTCTGATTTACATCATCCACAGTTATTTTGGTTTTTATTAATAAACATCAATTTCGAGGAGAAATAGGTTTAAGGTAAAAGAGGGTAAATTTAAAGGAGACAGGAGAAGCAATTTTTTTTACACAGAGGGCGGTAAGTGCCTGAAATGCACTGCAGAGGAAGAAGCAATACAATAGTAAAAGACATCTTGAAAGAAAATGAATAGGTAGGGAATAGAGGGATATGGACTGCATACAGGCAAAAGGCTTTTGGTTTAGAAAAGCATCATGTGTCATCAGCACAGTCTTGGTGGGCTGAAGGGCCTTATCCTGTGTTGTACTGATCTTTGCTCTTATAACAAGGAGGCTGTGATGTAAATACTCTTACCCTGTAACAAGTGCGGTACCACTGTAGCAAAACAAAACAGGAAAGAATTTAAATATGGGAATAAGGCACAAGCATAAGCGCACTCAGTAGCTCTAACATCATGATTTGGGGAAAGACATACTATACATTAGATTTAATGGCAATCTTATCCTCCTGCACACACATTTAATTTTGTTTCTTATTTCCTGAAGCTGTGCTTAATTCAATATTGTTTGCAGCCTTCCAGTGCATTTTTCACTGGTGAGCCTTGACAAAATGACCAGGATTTTCCACGTCACAATGGTCAGACGATCATGGTTGGGGAAAAGCAATTTCTCAAAATGCGCTTTTGGCAAGCAGAAAATATATGCGAGCTGTCTGACCAAGAGGCCATTATCACCAGATCAAATCCTGTTTTCACCCTAGATCCGCTTATTTTGTTGTTGGACTGGGAGTAAGAAGTCTTTAATAATTTTGTTTCTCAATCCTGGTTCACAGTTTAATTCTGCTGTCTCAAAATTGCCCTGGGTGACACCAACTAACCAAAAAGAATTCAAGATAAAACCTATGCAATTTAATGCTGGTTAGATCACTTTAAGAGGGATGCAACAAAAATGCAATATACTTACCTTTGCGTATGCAGCTGATGGATGAAGACTTTCAGAAACAGCTATGAACCACTCCTCCTCCCTTGGTGTCTCATTAAAAAGGAATGTTTCTTTACTCAGGTCAATTTCCTGAAAACTTTTAAAAGCAAATAAATTTTGATTAGCCTGCTCTTAATCAGACACAATTATTTGAAATGGATTTGGATCGTAAACTATTAACAAGGCTTCAATTTTCATGAGCTTATAATTCTTCAATTATAACTGAGATGCAAATATCATTATGAGTTCACATGTTCTGGGCTTGCTACATTTGAGTTTTTACAGTGATGCCGATAATGCCTGTAAAATAGCACTGTGCATGAAAGTACCATTCAGACAACAGTACACGGCAAATTGGCATACTTCAGAGAGTTGCAGGTGCTGAGTCAATTGATTATATTCAAGACTGACAACGTTTTTGGATACCAAGGGAATCAAGGGATATTGGGAAAGTGTTTGATGGGTAGCTAATCAGCAATGATCTTACTGAATGTTGGGATTGGTCCAAGGGGCCAACTGTTCCCACAACTATTTTTAGTGTTCTTAAAAACTGTTCATGTTAGTGCAAAGTTTTGGAGTTGAGATGATTCATAGCTTTCAGCAACAAGACAGTATCAACTATCAATATTACATTATTTTAGGTTGCTTGAACAGAATTCACTCTTTTAAAAAAAAGTTATTTTTGACTCATAGTACACAGGAAGTCATTCAGCTACCACATGTATGCGTTCTCTACAAGAGCCACTTCCCTGTTTTCTTTTCTATATAATCCAGTGAAAAACCTATCCTTTTTAAATATATAACGAATTTGCAAGAGGGTCTTGTGGCACAGTAGTAGTGTCCCTGTCTCTGAGCCAGGAGAATTGTGTTCAAGTCTCGCATTCTCCGAACTGGTTGAGTAAAGATATCTATAACTAGTTCACTTTTGTTTCCACCACCCCTTCAGGGAGTGCACTCCAGTTCTTCATGCAAGCAAAAGGAAATGCTTCTCTTGCAGTGCCTATTCAGCAACTAGTTCTGTGCACATTGATTCTAAGTCAATGTTTCTAGTATATGTATTAAAATTCAGCAGGCAAAAATTCTTCATCCACCGTCCTTTCCAAGTCTGGACAATTTGGACTAGTTTGGGAGCAGTGTGTCATTTACACTTCAATTATGGTATTTTGTTTGATATACTGACAATTTCAAAATAAGAAGTGATTCCAAGGTTCTCACATTTATTACTAAAAATAGTATGAACAAAAATTGAGTTGTGTTGTCAGAGACATACCCAACACAGTAGATATCAGGTGGTTCAGAATCAGAGCTCAGCCAAGGCCTCAGATCCTCCTTAGGAGACTTGCCATTCACATTGTATGTCCCTGCAAAAATCCTACATGACATAAAATACTGTTTTTCAATATGAAATGCAGAATTAGAGCAATGCAAAAGGTGCAGACATAATTTCTAGTCTATTTTATTGTTGCATAATTCATTTGTTGGTTGGGCAAAATGATGCCAATTGCCCAAAGGGAAGGAAATCAGTTGTAAGTAATGTAAATGACAGCTTGTCATTGTCAACACACAAGACATATACCTTACTCTATAATTAGTCTTAAATGCATACATTTTTAAAAATGCACACCTAATGCATGAGGTACACTATGGTAGACTTAATTTGGAAGGCTCCAGCTTAAACAGTACATGGCTTGTCCTTGCTTTTTCCTTGAGCTTGCTTAGTGGAATGAGTGGCATATGTCGGAAACTCAATGAATCTGGCTGTGTACATCTAGAGCTCACATAAGTAACAGTAATGGTATCTTAGCTACAAGGTCAAAACCAAGTGAAGGTGCAGATAAATTGAAGAAAATAGTGATCTTCTAGTTTCCTCATCAGTCTCAATTGTTGATAAACTGACTGACATTTGATAAGCACATAAATACTGGATGAGCTACAGTTGGTGCTGCGGACTGAAGATGCATACAGTTTAGCGGGGATAAAAAAAGATGCTTCCTTCGAAAAAGCTGCCCTTGAGTGATCGACAAGCTAAGTTTCTAACTATTGCTTGATAATACAAGTGTTTGGAAATAGACTGACCCACGATAGGGATGAGGAGTAATGATCCCCACAATTAGGACAAGTGATTGGCGTGAGAAGGTTGGAAAGGGACTACGCTCACAGCGAGGGCTGGAAACTCCAAGACAGAGAATGGTTGAGGTGAAGATTGCAGATATGCATCTGTTTGGTGCTGTAGGGTATATACAATCAACATTTAAAGAGCTTACGCTGTACTCCTATTTCTCGAGATAAAATTGGTTCCAACAATATAGTTGTGCATTTAAACTAACCTATAGTTTCTGATGTAAGTGTATTTTTCTTCTTGCTTCAGCAACTCTGATTTGATCAGATTATCCCGCAGGCCAAACTGTGGCATCGTGAGGATTTGGGCTTTGCTTGTTGGCAAGATGTCAGCTTTGCGGACCTTGTCATCAGTTATGTCAGGTTTCATTTTCTCAGGCCTTGAAACACAAATACAATATTTTTGCCCTCTTATGTACATCAAGGCACAGCAAATTAACATTGAAGTGCAATGGTGAATCTCATACACAGAGCCTATGAAACCACAGTTGGAATTATTGTACCATTCCAGACTCCACACTATTGGAACTAAGTTGTGATAAGACAGAAAATACAGCATATAAACATTTTCTGTGACATGGGGAAATACAGATTTAACAAAATATTTAAAAGATTGAGGCTTTTAACTTGAACAGCGGAAATGAGGGAATGGCACAGAATAGGTACTAATGGGCTATTCTCAGTCATGGAACAAGGTTATGAAATTTAATTGCAACAGATTACAGCTGGAGACTGAAGAATTATTTTTCCATACACAACATTGTGAGATGGTGAAATGAATGCTAAGTCAAGGTGGGAAAGTTTCCGAAAAGAAAAAAAGGGAACAAAGGGACATAGAAGCACAAGAGGCTCATGGAATTATTAATACAGAACAGAAACATCACCACAGCCTGGCTGGCCTGCTTGCACATTGGAATTCCATTTAATCTCCTCTAGCAATAGCAATGGATAAACATATGGATGATAATGGGATAGTCTCGGTTAGATGAGCTCTAGATTGTTGCGCCAATCTGTAAAACCATCGAGAGCAGAAGAGCCTGTACTGTGCTGTACTGTTCTATGTCCTATACATCTCTTGTCACTCATGAGTTCATTCCTGATGCTCACATGATGGCTTTGATTGAGATATGGGAAGAGAAGCAATGACAACTTTCCTATAATTGGAGAAAAGCCCTTCTCAAACTGCTGTGTTAGTGTAGCACTCATCTGGGAACCACATCTTCATACGTCTCCTTACACCTTAGACAACTTTCCATGTTATTCCACTCTTCACAACTTGCATTTAAAATATTTGTTTCATCTTGCCAATGCAAATACTCCAAATTCCTCCAAGATGCTTTGTTTCCACTGCCTCTGTACTGCATGACTTTGTGTTGTCTGTGAGTTCAAGCCATCATCTTAATTCTCTGGTTCTCACTCTAACTTTAGCACTCTTCTTCCCTCCCTAAACCACTCTTTTTATATAAAGTCTCCCATCCCTTCAAACTCGTCACCTTACACCTCATTACCCTTACCATAAATACTGCTGTAATTAAATTTCTGATCTTTCATTGGATCACCTTCCACTCAATTTCCCTTGCCCAGCCCATTTCTTTTCTGTGTCCCACCCTGGAAAAAATAGTCAGAAAGGTTTTCTTTCAAGTAAACCTCTACATAGAAAGAAATTATTTTTGCACTGAGGTGAGTGAGAGAGTAACGGCTTTGAATTATTTAGAGGAATAAATATTTTGACTTTAATATTAGCGATTACTATGTTAACCAATTATTGCATACTCATTGAATATGCCTTGCTTTGATAATAAACCAATGATTACATTAGAGAACTGGTTGACAGACCTTTTTATTCAAAACTTGATATAGAAAATGGATTTAATTGGCCAAAATGGACATGTAGAAACAATAATTTTATCTTGTGATGTGTGAAGTAGTGGGCGAATGCAACAGAGCATTCCTCTAGCCTTCGTCATAACAACATGCCTTGCTAAACTCCCACATTCTACCCTCCGTAAACTTGATATTATTCAAATTTTTACTGCTTGGATCCTGCATACTCACCACTTGTGTTTGCTAACTACATGGAGGAGTTGCTTAAATATAAGCCAGTTACAGAATTAATTTTGGTGTTTTCAAATCACTTCATGGCCTCACCCCTCTATGTGCCTGGAACCTCCTTCCTCCTGAACCTCCAATCTGTGAACTTTGCAAATTCCAACCTACTGCGCATTTTCATTTTTAATCACTGTTGACAGACATGCCTCAACCCTAAGCTCTGGAATGGCCTATTGTCTTACTGTCTCCTTTTTCCTCATCTAAGACACTTCATAAAACCTGACCATTCTTGATCATCGAACCTAATATTTCCTTGCATGGCTCAGTTTTGTTCCATCATATACTTTGAATCATCTGCGGATGTTTTATTAGGTGCTGTATAAATGAAATTGTTCTTGTCAAAAGCAAGTAAATGGGACTGGTAAAAATTAGGGTAAGACCATGATTCAGACATTAGTCTTGTAATAATACTAGTAATTGAACTGCAGAATACATGAAAGACCACCTTATTCGTATAATAACTTGGTAACTTTCTCCAAGGTCACGTCAAAGCGAAAGGCAATTGAAGGATAATTTGAATACATTACTTGTTAAAAATAATGTGTCAGTGAATGCAGTAACTGATGTAACATGCTTTCAGGAACACTCATATACCTCACTGTAGAGGACATTAAAGGTCCATCACATGCCACTTTGGCAGAGGGAAGGAATTGCAATTATGTGCCTTTCACAATCTCACAAAGTCATTACAGCTAATTAAGTACTTTTGAAATCTCACCCATGTCACAACAAAGAAAAATGCACCAGCCAATCTAAGGACAGAAAATCCCACAAACAGTAATAAGATAATCACCATGTAATTCTGCTTGTTGAGTAATAAACTGTCTAGAGAATTATCATTTGGTTTCAAAGACCTGTTCCTTTCAAATAACAAAAATAGTCTATTCAAACTGTAGGATTTATCCAACCTATTTATTTGTCACAGGTGAAAGCTCTACAAATATTTTCATTTGCCAAATGCAAGTCAATCCCTGAATATTCAGTCATTTCTACACTTCAGTGACTCAACAGCCCAGTAGGTGCCCATGGTGAAATCCAAGCAAATAGTTAATTTAAAGCACTCATAATGGATACCTATCGGGCTCATTTTTAAAACACAAGTCAAAACTACTGTGAAAACACTGCAAGCTGTCTTCATTTTGAAAAGAAAGCAAAAGAATATCAGGACATTTCCTGTAGTGTGGGGGGCACAGTACTGAAAGTGAAAATCAGTTAAATTAGTATTGTCAATACACATTTCACGACAGACTAATCATTTCAATAACATGTTGCACATTTCTGCCACTGTACATATATACGTTGCAGATAAATTTTCATGAAACAAGCTTTGATGTGCAATCTTTCAGTAAAATGATGTTAAACATTTACCTGTTGTTACCAGTTAGAATTCCCTGACAAAATCTTTTGTAAGAAATGCCTTCTTTAATATTCCCCTAAAGAACATTTGCATCTGCAAAGGCTGAGAACTTAGCTATTTCAAAATGGGAAGCCCCACCTTGTCTGGAATATCTTTATTAGCATTGCCAGTGCAGAGTAGGTTATAGAACAGCACAACTTTGCAATATTTAAATTGACCCAGCAGATGTGACCACAAGAGAGTTGCAATGCAAGTTTTTGCATGTTGTTTTTAGCTTATGCCATACATGACAAGGTGACACCCTCAACTGTCATCCTTCCTTGCACAATTTTTACAAAGAATAAACAGGGAAAAAAAGTACTAAAAGGAGAAAAAAAAACACCTCACTGCAATTACAATATGTCAAGTAAACAAATCAGATCAATATTTCAGAACAAGTTAAAAATTAAACTTTCAAGAGAAAGCAACATAAATATCTTAATCATATTCAAACCCACAGACTCTTATTTGTTCTTACATACTTTGTTGCAGGAGGATGTGTAGAGCAACTAGTGGAGGCATCAGAGCATGTTTCTAGGTCAGAGGAATATCTATGAAGAGCAGTAAAATGCAATTAAAATAATGCATTTGCTTAATGTTACAGCTCACACTTTACAAAATACGGAATACTGTACAATGCTGATCATAATTGCATTAATTTAATTATTTTGTTTACAGGCTAACCACGGCATTATCCAATTTGGTCACCATTAAAACATATAAAGTATCAATATGCCAATACCCTAACAAGCTAACCTCTGGACATAGATATTCAAAAAAATCTGCCTTTTTACCAAAGAGAAAGAGAGAGAGAGACAGAAAAAGAGAGAAAATGAGAAATAGAACTGGAGAGAGAGAGAGAGAGAGAGAGAGAGAGAGGTGATGATGAATGGTCCTTTCCATCCTGCTGCCCTTAGCATGGAGTCATAGAAATGTACAGCATGGAAATTTCGGTCCAATGCCGACCATATATCCCATTCTAATCTAGTTCCATTTGCCACCATTTGGCCCATATCCCTCTAAACCCTCCCTATTCATACACCCATCCAGATGCCTTTTAAATGTTTCAATTGTACCAGCCTCCAGCACTTTATGTATTTTAACACAATGCAGCTCAAAAAATGAAAGGGCTGTTATCAGGGTCAATTTCCTGAACTTAAGAGATTTTCTGTGCCATTAAGTCACAAATATAGTATTTCCCTATTTACGAATGTCTGACAAATGCAATCTCACATAGGGGTATAATGTTAAAGTTCTGTTACTAATATGAAAGGTCTATAATTATAGCCAAACACTTTATACTGCCCTGCATTGTGTTCTGACTAGTGTACAAAATTGACTTGCATATTACTTCAAGAATAGAACCTGTTCACAACTTGGGGACTGCCCGTACTCTATCTTGCTGCTTCAAGAAGCAACAGTGCCTGGCACAGCTCAACAACTTGCAGCACTTAACTTTCAAGTTTCAAAACACTTCTGGTTTTTCAGAAATAGCAATCCAACTTCTATTCGAGAGTATAGTATGCATGCTCTCTTCCACAATTATACTAATTCAATAATCATAATGCACAGTATCACATGTCTTACTTTCCTGCAGTTGGGTCACAGCCATCTTCATACATGCAACTGTCCTTCTCTTTACCGCCATGTTTAATTGCTAGCAGATCAGAATCGCCTGGAATCAAACATAAAATGCATGGTCACATAAAAGAAAGCAAACAGAATGGTTCAGTAAGTTGTGACTGACTGAGCTAGCTGAGTCCTAAGTAACTGGTTGCTGAACGAAATTTGCAGCAGGTATTCAGGGATTCAACTGGAGGGAAAACCCCAACTGACCTCACCCTCACTAATCTACCTTTCCCAGATGCATTTGTCCCTGACAACAGCAGTAAGGCATAACACTACATACTCCATGTGGAGATAAGGTGCCATCTTCACAATGAGGGCACCCTCCATTATGTTGTGTGATGATATGACTATGCTCAATGTAACAGCCTTTGAACAGATCAAGCAACTCAAAGCCAGGCATCCACAAGATGCTGTGGGCTATCAGCACCAAGAGAACTGTATTCAGTTGCAATTTGTAACGTCATGGTCTGGCATTTTTGCCACTCTGACAGTACTATCAAATAGGGAGATCAATCCTATTTCAATGTAAAATGCAGAACAGCATGTCAGGAACAGCTGTAGATATACTTATAAATGAGGTGTATATCTGAGAAAGGTACAATATAGACAAAGAAATATGCAATACATTTAAGTGATTCCACAGCAACAGAACAGATCTAATTACTTGTGGTTAAACTGAAGTCTTGCTACATCCAGTCATAAATGGCAATGTACAATTAACAACTCATAGGAGGAGGAGGCTCCACAAATAGCAAGGGTGAAGCATTTGCATCTACCTTCAACCAGAAGACAAATAGATGATCTATCTCAGCCTCCTCCAGAGGTCAGCCTCACAGATGCCTGTTATTAGCCAGTTTGATTCACTCACATGACATCAAGAAATGGGTGGAGGCAATGGATACTGAAAAGATCCCTGACAACAGTCTGGTATTAGTACCAATGACTCTAGCCACACTGCTCCAGTACAGTTTCAACACTGGCATCAATCTGACAATGTGGAAAGTTATCGAGGTACATCCAGTACACAAAACGTCAGACAAATCCAACCCTATCAATTACTGCCCTATCAGTCTACTCTTGATCATCAACAATGAGTTGGAAAGGATCATTGATATTGTTATCAAGCAGAACTTCTAAAGGAATAATCTGCCCAATTAGTTTGAGGTCTATCAGAATCACTCACTCCTGACCTCATTTACAGCCACGGTCCAAATACAGACAAAAGTGCTGAAGTCCAGCGCTGAGGTGAGAGTGACTGCACTGGGCATCAAAGCTGCATTTATCCTATTAAAACAGGATACAAAGGGAATTGAAGGGGAAAAAATACACTGCAACAGTTGAAGTCATACTGAGCACAAAGGGAGATGGATGTGATAGTGGTCAATCATCTCTCCAGGAGTTCCACAAAAGTTGTGCTCTGGGTCCAATCACCATAGCCTTCCCTTCATCATAAGGTCAGAAGTGGAGATACTGAAGCAGGCTAATCCCGTATGCAAGATCTAGACAATATCCAGATGCTGAGACATAGCAATTAACATTACTGCCACACAATTGCCAGGTAATGATCATTTCCAACAAAGAGAATCTAACCTTCATCCTTGATATTAAATGGCATTATCAAGACTGAATACCATATCACCATCATCTTGACCAGAAACTGAACTGGACCAGTCAATTTTTTTTAGATTAGATTACTTACAGTGTGGAAACAGGCACTTCAGTCCACACTGACCCTCTGAAGAGCAACCCACCCAGACCCATTCCCCTACATTTACCCTTTCACCTAACACTATGGGCAATTTAGCATGGCCAATTCACCTAACCTGCACATCTTTGGACTGTGGGAGGAAAACGGAGCACCCGGAGGAAACCCAGACACGGGGAGAATGTGCAAACTCCACACAGACAGTCGTTGAGGCGGGAATTGAACCTGGGTTTTTGGTGCTGTGAGGCAGCAGTGCTAACCACTGTGCCACCATGCCGCCCATTTCATTGCAATAGCTACCAAAGCAGGTTGCACGCTCAGAATTCTGAGGGAATAACTTGCTTCCTGTACCCCCCAATGCATGCACATCATCTACAAGACCAAAGTCAGGAGTGATGGACTTCATTCCATATACTTGAACAGGCACAACTCAGACCACACTCATGAAGCTGGACATCTTACAGAACAAAGCAGCCCACCTGAAAGGCATCCAATCCACAAACTTCACCATTCATTCTCTTCATCACTGACACACTATGGTCGCAATGTCTACCATGTACAAGATGCATTATAACTATACACCTCTGCTCATTTGACAGCACTTTCTAAATCACAAGGTGAAGGGCAACTGCTGCAGTGGGAAATGAACTGGAAGTTCCCCTCCAGTCCACACATCATGGAACTACGCCACTGTTCCTTCACGTCACTGGGCACATTCTGAAACTCCCCTTTCAGCAGTACTGTTGGTGTTCCCATACCTTATGAACTCAGTGGTTCAAGAAGACAGCTCATCACCACCCTTTCCAGCGAAACTAGGGGTGGGCAACAAATGCTGATGCCACATCCCATTAATGAATTAACAAACAGTGTTAGCAATTACTTCAATTCTTCAGAGACACATCGGAAAATTTATAATGGGTGCAGCAGAAGGGAAAACAAAAAGTGCTTACAACAGCACTGGCAATATGGAACAAGTAGCTGAGAAACTCAAATGAGGAACCTGCTATGGAACCCTGATATTAATAAACAAGCAGGGGATGCTGGACTGCAAAAGGCATCTGTAGCCACCTTCACCCTGTTCTCATCTGGCATTCTCACAACATCCTGCATACCCAAATCAATTGTTGGCCATCAGACAGGGACACTGGAATCCTCTCCAAGTCCAGGTCACTGAAATGTATGGGACAAATGCATAAACCTCACCAGAGGGAGCTCTGAAAATAAATGTATCTTATTTGAATATTTATAAATTAGAATCAGGAAAAACAAATCAATGAACAGGAAAGCTGTTGGATTATTGTAAAAATTTAAACAGTTCTCTTAAACCCTTCAGGGAAGTGAACCTTCTAAAGGATAGGAAATGATTGCAAAATGGAATGCTATTTCACTCAAGTGGCTATTTAGTACCACAGACATTGACTAATTTAACAAGTTCAAAGACAATAGTGCAAAATTAAATCAATGACTCAGGCTAACGAATTAACTTAGGACAGGAATAAACAAAAACAAAATTTTAGGCAGCTCAGTACTTACTGGGAGCAGCAATGGCAGCAATAGCGGTGATGGCAGCAGCAGCAGCAGTGGCAGCAACACCAGCAGAAAAATACGTACAAAGTATTGTTGAGTGAATAGGTGGCGCACAGGCAGGGCTAGATAGCAGTAGGAAAGCACTTTTATTAGTTAAGGACCGGGAGTGACCCACCAACACAGGCGTAAAGCCATTTCTATGCAAAATGATAGCAAGGGGAATAGTAGAAGCTCAGATGTAACATATATGCTATATTTTGTACAATGCACCACTACTAAATATATTACAGTACTGATACGTATGGTCCACTGAATATTAATTTCCAACATTTGGTTGTTAGACTTTATACTTTTCTGGGACTAAAATGGTTTCAAAAGAAAATAACATGAATCTAAAATGGCCGCAATGGTCCTCTGGGTATAGATTGAGGCAAACATTGGATGACCACAATGGAATAAATGGAGCTATCCGCACTAGAAGTACCATTTTCATTGAAAGACACTGAAAGCAGGCATCTGAGTTACCATCAAGAAACATGCATGTCTTATTTAGCTCACACTTGTATGATAATTTTACATGTTGAGAAATGAAAGATTTACCTTCCAATTCACCAACTTGCAAAGACAATGGCGGGAGATTCTGAAATACACAGGAAATTGTACTTCAGCAGCTGCTTTTGAGCAGCAGAACAGAAAGAAACATGAAATTGTGCCATGAACTGGAACTCTCGCCCTATATCTCTCATTATCTTGGAATTCGGCAACTGGTGAAATAATAACCTTGGAAAACAACCAATCACCAACAACTCAATGACATCTACAGATTCCCCTACTGCTGAGGACACAGGTCAACTATTAACATAGAACATAGAACATTACAGCGCAGTACAGGCCCTTCGGCCCTTGATGTTGCGCCGCCCAGTCATACTAATCTGAAGCCCATCCCACCTACACTATTCCATGTACGTCCATTTGCCTGTCCAATGACGACTTAAATGCACTTAAACTTGGCAAATCTACTACCGTTGCAGGCAAAGCATTCCATACCCTTACTACTTTCTGAGTAAAGAAACTACTTCTGATATCTGTCTTATACCCATCTTCCCTCACTTTAAAGTTGCGTCCCCTCGTGTTTGCCGCCCCCATACTTGGAAAAAGGCCTTCCCTGTCCACCCTATCTAAACCTCTGATTATTTTGTATGTCTCTATTAAGTCACCTCTCAGCCTTCTTCTCTCTAACGAGAACAGCATCAAGGCCCTCAGCCTTTCCTCATAAGACATTACTTCTATACCAGGCAACATCCTAGTAAATCTCCTCTGCACCCTTTTCCAAAGCTTCCACATCCTTCTTATAATGCAGTGACCAGAACTGTACACAGTGCTCCAAGTGTGGCCGTACCAGAGCTTTGTACAGTTGTAGCATAACCTCCTGGTTCTGGAACTCAATCCCTCTATTAATAAAGGCCAAAACACTGTATGCCTTCTTAACAACCCTGTCAATCTGAGTGGCAACTTTCAGGGATCTGTGTACATGGACCCCCAGATCTCTCTGTTCATCTGCACTCCCAAGAATCTTACCGTTAGTCCAGTACTTTGCATTCCGATTACTCCGTCCAAAGTGTATCACCTCACACTTGTCCACATTAAACTCCATTTGACACCTCTCAGCCCAGCTCTGCATTTTATCTATGTCTCTCTGTAACCTACTACATCCTTCGTCACTATCCACAACTCCACCGACCTTAGTGTCATCCGCAAATTTACTAGCCCATCCTGCCAAGCCCTCACCCAGGTCATTTATAAAAATGACAAACAGCAGCGGACCCAACACCGACCCTTGCGGTACGCCGCTAGTAACTGGACACCAAGATGAACATGTTCCATCAACTACAACCCTCTGTTTTCTTTCAGCAAGTCAATTACTGATCTAAACTGCTATGTCTCCCACAATCCCATTACTCTGCATTTTGTATAATAGCCTACTGTGGGGAACCTTATCGAACACCTTGCTGAAATCCATATACACCACATCAACCGGTTTACTCTCATCTACCTGTTTGGTCACTTTGTCAAAAAAACTCAATAAGATTCGTTAGGCACGACCTACCCTTCACAGAACCATGCTGACTGTCCCTGATCATATTATTCTTTTCTAGATGGTTATAAATCTTATCTCTTATAACCTTTTCCAACACTTTACCAACAACTGAAGTGAGATTCACTGGTCTGTAATTACCAGGGTTGTCTCTACTACCTGTTTTGAACAAGGGAACCACATTTGCTATCTTCCAGTCCTCAGGCACTATTCCTGTAGACAATGATGTTTTGAAGATCAATGCCAAAGGCTCAGCAATCTCCTCCCTGGCTTCCCAGATGATCCTTGGATAGATCCCATCTGGCCCAGGGGACTTGTCTATTTTCACACTCTGCAGTATTTCTAATACCTCTTCCTTGTGAACCTCAATCTCTTCTAGTCTAGATGCAAGTATCCCTGCCTCTTCCTCACCAACATTTTCATTTTCTATAGTGAACACTGTTGAAAAATATGTATTTAGTGCTTCCCCTATCTCTTCTGACTCCACACAACTTCCCACTATTATCCTTGATTGGCCCTAATTTAACTCTCGTCATTCTTTTATTCCTGACATACCTATGGAAAGCCTTAGGGTTAACCCTGATCCCATCAGCCAACAACTTCTCATGTCTCCTCCTGGCTCTTCTGATCTCTCTTTTTAGGTCTTTCCTGACTTCCTTGTAACCCTCAAGCGCCCTGAGTTTTCACATTTTGTCCTAACATAAGCCTCCTTCTTCTTGACCAGGGATTCCACTTCCTTAGTAAACTACGGCTCATGCATTCTGTATCTTCCTCTCTGCCTGACAGATACATACTTATCTAGGACACATAGGAACGTTTCCTTGAATAAGCTCCACATTTTTAATGTGTTCATCCCCTGCAGTTTTCTTCCCCATTCTACGCTCACTAAATCTTTCCTAATTGCATCGTAATTTCCCTTACCCCAGCTGTAACTCTTGCTCGATGGAGTAGACCTATCCCTTTCCATCACTAAAGTAAACCTGACAGAATTGTGTTCGCTGTCTCCAAAGTGCTCACCTACTTCCAAATCTAAAACCTGGCCAGGCTCGTTACCCAGCCACTTTAGATTTAGTACTTCGCCCTTGTAGGCCTGTCTACATACTGTGTCAGGAAGCCCTCCTGCAAAAACTGACCCTTTTATAGTACTCTTACTGTAGTGATCCCAGTAAATATTTGGATAGCTGAGTCCCCCATGACAACTACCCTGCCTTGCTCACTCCTATCGAGAATCATCTTTGCTATCCTTTCCTCTACATCTCTGGGACTATTTGGAGGCCTATAGAAAACTCCCAGCATGGTGTCTTCTTCTTCTTTCCTGTTTCTAACCTCAGCCCATACTACCTCAGTTAACGAGTCCCCAAACATCCTTGCTACAACTGCAATATTGTCCCTGAGCAACAATGCCACACCTCCTCCTTTACCATCTTCTCTGTTCTTACTGAAACATCTGAATCCCGGAACCTGCAACAGCCATTCCTGTCCCTGCTCTATCCATGTCTCCGTAATGGCCACAATATTGAAGTCCCATATTAAATATTGTAGCCTCAGGTTATGAATGGCTGGGCTCCAAACTTAAGGGCTCCAAAGACTTAAACTGTGTAAACATTATTCCCCCTAACGAGAGCAGACATTTTCCCTTTTAACCTCATTTGTGTTTGTGTGTGCCCAATTTTTAAATATTTTAAAAAATTTTTATTATTTCTTCTCAGGTAGTAATAAAGCTAAACTTCCTCTTTCTTTCACTCAAGGGAACCTTGGTAATTGGCTCCTCCATTTTCTAGCAAACTACACTTTAATGAAGTGTGATAGCTCTATGCTAAATGGAAATATTTGTTGTGACCAATCAAAAAGCATTAAAAAGGGAACAAAATCCCTCTCCTCAGCTAGTTGTGACAGATTCTTCAACAGTGAACATTAATGTATTGGCTGCATTTGGGCTTAATAAACACAAGAATGTGTGTATGGCTGATCAATTCTTGCTTCGGAACTGCGCAGCAAAATTTTTCAACAAACTAGATATAGAAATCAAAACCTCATCAATATTGCTGATACTAAAAACAGTGACATTAACAGTTTAGCAGAGGGATAAATTTTGCAACTGAGTAAACACACATCAAATTAAATTGCTCAAACGAACGCGAAGTGATGCATATTGATTCAAGAATATTAGGTTATAAGTAGAAATAAATCACAAAATCAGTACAGTACAGAAGGAGGCCCAGGATAGGGTGAACTGGTTCAAAAATCAAGACAATTTAAGGTTTGCATCAATTTTAAAAAAAGAGTGCTTGTGTGTAAAGCCAGAAGACAAGCATGCAGAGGTTACATTACAGATTTTAAAATGGATTGGTTAGACCGCACTGGGAATGCTACATTTAACTCTGGTCACCACAACATGGTAGGACCTGTGGCGCACGAGCAAACAGTTAATAGCTAGCAGCAATGTTGCCCTAATCAGTATAAATGTGCAAACTGCTCTTGGCCTGTGGGCTGAAGTGAGAATACAAGACGGGCCAAATAAACCGTGGTTTAAATAAGCACAACCACTTCTTTCCTCCCCCAATGGACATTCTAAAATTTGTTCGTAACTAAACAATAAAAAGCAAGTTTACATAATTAACATCTGGAAAATTCTTTAAAATTCTGTATAGTCATTTCCTGTGTCAAAAGCATTGCTATAATTCTTAATCTGTCCCTCCCATATACTCTCTTGATCCATAAAAATATCAGAACTTTGACCTTATTATTTTCCATAGCACTTTATATTCACATACATCAACCATTCAAGACCCGCCAAATTGTGCGTTTGCATCTGAAATTTTAGAGAATTCCTTGTTATATTGTAAAACTGAGGAATTGGTATAAACTGAAAAGCAGAAAAAATGCCTAATTCATCATTTAGAATATTTACAGCAACATTCTATTTGAGGTGATCACACTATTTCAGGTGATCACCAGGAAACAATGCGTCCTTGCCGAATAATTAAATCACTTCAGAAATATGCTAAATGGAAACAACAGGACTCACCCACTCCCACAGGAGAAAGCAAACATCATGATTATAAAAAACAAGTTTCTGAAAATTCAAATCCAATTACTAAACAAAACAGCTGATGGGTTTATATGATTTCATTCTTATCCACCCTCTGTCTGATCTCAGTATTACTGGGCTCAGGTGCAGCAGATGACGTTAGCCTGCAGAGTTCAAACTAATTCCAAGTACCTCTTTAAAGGAAATGACTGTATCCAGGCAACTATATAAATGACCCTGCCTTTCACACTCTTGTTGTCTGGAAGAGGTTTATTTGCATCCTTGAACTCACACCTGCAGAGGGAACGTGGAGCAGATTCCAAATCAAAGTGTTTAACGCTGTGTCGATCAATGCTATTAGTGACAGAGTCCGCTGTAGATCAGATCACCTGAGGGACATTAACATTTGGAAGGCCCACCAGTGAAGGATGAATAGCATACATGTAATTAGAAAGATGTTCCACTGTTCCTTTCAATTTTTCACTGGGAGAAGAAGGGTGCAGAAGACCTTGGCAGAGCCTTTCTTTCCATGGTGAATGGGGTCATGTCAGAGTAGAGTGATTAGAATCTGAGATTAATGGGAGAAGGGTGAAAATAAGGCTCAGGCCATAGTGACCCTTGGATCTGGAACGCTGGAGGTTTGCAAATAAGAAGGAATGGAATAAACCTAACAGCTACAGGCTCATCAGTTTATTCTGAGGTTGGAAGACTTTTTTAAGAGACAATACTCCAGTACAAAATTGATCAACACTTGGAAAATTATGGACAGATAAATGAAGATCACTCTGAATCTGTAAAATATAAACCATGTTTGACTAACATTTTCAGAATTTAATGTAATGTAACGCATTGATTTTGATAGTATGACTATTATTTAAAAACACATTCAACATGCCAACAAAGCTCAATTTTCACAGCAGTGGCGGGGGCATTGAGAGTGAGAACGGGGGGTTGCCTGGAAGGTAAATTGATCCTTTAAAAACTTACCTTTTGAATAGGCAAAGCGCATGCTGAACAAGAGCAGACACAGGACACTGAGTCAGTAAGGTAAAATATTTGAGCAGTTGCTTTATCCAAAACACTACTTCCTCTTCTAACCAAAGAAAAAGGTTCAATGTGCCAACTCAATAAGGTTACTAGTCTTTTTTTCCAATAGTCTCTTTGGGAATTTAGAACAGTGGGATTGGATGTTATAGCAGTTGCATGCTCCTCCTGTAGAATGTGGGAGTTAAGGGTCACCACTAGTGTTCCCGCTGACTTCATCTGTGGGAAGTGCACCCAACTCCAGCTCCTCGGAAACCGCGTTAGGGAACTTGAGCTGGAGCTGGATGAACTTTGAATCATTTGGGAGGCTGAGGGGATTATTGAGAGGAGTTACAGGGAGGTAGCTACACCTGAGGTACAGGAAAAAGGTGGATGGGTTACAGTCAGCGGACAGAAAGGGAACTTGCAGGCAGTGCAGGGATCCCCTGTGGCCGTTCCCCCCCAATAATAAGTGTACTGTTTTGGATACTGTTGGGGGTTGGGGGGAGGGGGGGACACCTACCAGGGGAAAGCCATCGTAGACAGGTCTCTAGTACTGAGCCGTGTTCTGTGACTCACAGGGGAAGTGGGGGAAAATAGAAAAGTGCTAATGTCGGAAATTCAATTGTTAGAGGAATGGACAGGAGATTCTGTGGTCGCAAACGGGACTCCCGGAAGGTATGTTGCCTCCCAGATGCCAGGGTCCGGGATGTCTCTGATTGAGTCTGCAAGATTCTGAAGGGGGAGAGTGAGCAGCCAGAAATCGTGGTGCACACTGGCAGCAATGACATAGCCAGAAAAAGGGATGAGGATCTAAAAAGTGATTTCAGGGAGTTAGTTTGGAAGCTAAAAAGCAGGACAAGCATCGGAATAGTCTCAGGATTACTACCGGTGCCATGTGCATGTGAGGCGAGGAACAGGGACCGAGTGCAGCTAAATGCGTGGCTACAGAGCTGATGCAGGAGGGAGGGCTTCAGGTACATAGATCATTGGGGTACCTTCTGAACAAGGTAGGACCTGTATGTGAAGGACGGGTTGCACTTAAACTGGAGGGGCACGAATGTCCTGGGTGGGTGATTTCCTAGAGCACTCATTTGGCAGGGGGATGGCAACCAGAGCTACAGATCAGAGGAGAGGGTAGATGTTGAACAGGCAGAAATAAAATGCAGAGAGTCTGTCAGGAAGGATACACAGTTAATAGAGCAAAGGCATGCGTTAAAGTATATCTGTTTCAATGCAAGGAGCATCAGGAATAAGAGTGATGAATTTAGAACTACGATGTTGTTGTTATAATGGAGATATAGATTTCACAGGGCCAGGAATAGTTGTTGGATGTTCCAGGGTTTAGATCTTTTAAAAAGAACAAGGAGGGGAGGAAAGAGAAATTGTGAGAGTGCATCACAGCTGCAAAAAAGTTTGTTGAGGAGGGTTTGTCTACTGAGTCAGTGTGGGTGGAAATCAGTAACAGAAAAGGAGCAGTCACTTTATTGGGTGTTTTCTATAGACTCCCCAATAGCAGCAGAGAGAAGGAAGAATATATTGGACAGCAGATGTAACAGAGTTGTTGTTATGGGTGACTTCAACTTCCCAATATTGATTGGAACCTCCTTTAAGCAGATGGTCTGGATGGAGCCGATTTTGTCAGGTGCACCCAGGAAGGATTCCTGACTCAATATGTATGTAAGCCAGCTGGGGGGGGTGGCCATATTGGATTTGGTGCGAAGCAATGAGCCAGGCCAGGTGTCAGATCTCTCAGTAGGACAGCATTTTGGTGACAGTGGCCACAACTGCCTCACCTTAACCATGGTCATGGAGAGAGACGGGATGAGACAAATTGACAAAGGTTGAGCAGTGGATGTGATGTATGTGGATTTCAGTAAGGCATTTGATAAGGTTCCCCATGGTAGGTTCATTCAGAAAATTAGGAGGTATGGGACACAGGGAAATTTGGCTGGCTGAAAGAAGACAGCGAGCAGTTGTGGATGGAAAGCATTCCGCCTGGAGACTGGTGACCAGTAGTGTCCCAGAGGAATCTGTTCTTGGGCCTCTGCCCTTTGTAGTTTTTGTAAGTGCACTTGGATGAAGAAGTGGAAGGGTGGGTTGGTAAGTTTGCCAAAGACACAAAGGTCAGCGGTGTTGTAGATAGTGTCAAGGCTGTTGCAGCCTGCAATATGACATTGACAGGATGCAGAAATGGGCTGAGAAGTGGCAGATGGAGTTCAACCTGGATAAATGCAAAATTATTCATTTTGGAAGGTTGAATTAGAATGCTGAATACAAGGTTAAAGACAGGATTCTTGACAGTGTGGAGGAACAGTGGCATCTTGAGGTCCATGTACATCAATCCCTCAAAGTTGCCACCCAAGGTGGTTAAGAAGGCATATGGTATTTTGGCTTTCATTAACAGGGGAATTGAGTTTAAGAGCTGCAAGGTTTTTCTGCAGCTCTATAAAATCTTGATTAGACTGCACTTGGAATAGTGTGTCCAGTTCTGGTCACCTCATTGTACGAAGGCTGTAGATGCTTCAGAGAGGGTGCAGAGGAGATTTACCAGGATGCTGCCTGGATTGGAGAGTTTGTCTTATGAAGAGCGGTTGAGTGAGCTCAGAATTTTCACACTTGAGAGAAGAAGGAAGAGAGGTGACTTGATAGAGATGTACAAGGTAATGAGAGGAATAGGTAGAGTAGACAGCCAGAGACTTTTCCCCAGGGCAGAAATGGCTGTCACGAGGGGTCATAATTTTTAAGTGATTGGAGGAAGGTATAGGGGAGATGTCAGAGGTAGGTTCTTTATGTAGAGTGGTGGGTTCATGGAATGCACTGCCAACAGTAGTAGAGTCAGAGACATTAGGGACATTTAAGCGACTGCTGGACAAGCATATGGACAGAAGTAAATTGAGAGGTGTGTAGATTAGGTTGATCTTAGAATAAGATAAATGCTAGGCACAACATCGTGGGCTAAAGAGCCTGTATTGTGCTGTACTGTTCTATGTTCAATGTTCTAAAGATGATTGCTATAATCAAGCAAATAGATTTAGTAACTTTTCAGAAACTACTCAAAAGTCACAGTCAGCTAACTGGACAACCAACTCTTCAGGTAACTCCTGATAGGACTGAAGAGCAAACTACTTATGAAATGAGATAGAAAAAGTCTAAAAAAAAGACTTAGAAATTCAACTTAACCCTATCCTGTAAGAAGCATTAATGACTTCCCACTTAAACCTCTGGTGTGTGCTACTTATCCCTAATGCAGGATTTTTTCTCAATGGCAACAGGTTCCAACCCCTCCTACTCCTTTCAAGGAGGCTTGGTCACTTAACTCCCAATGTGCTGAACCCAACTGTCTTTTAACAATACAGTTTGTAACAGCAGTCAGTTAAGGGGTAAAAATTGGTTTTGTACAACATCTACTGACAATATGAAAATGATGAACTCTGGTTTACAAAGGAAAATACTTTTTGCTTGTAAAAAGCAGCCACCAAACGTTAAAACATTTTAGCAACATTCCTCATACGGCCGTTAAAGAAATTGTAAAGAGGAGAAACTGTCCATAATTCCTCAATTGCCAATTGGCCAATTCCAGACTGCTAACCAAAGACAGGAATAATAGTAAAAAATAGAAGCTTAGGGCTCTTTATCTGAATGCACACAGCATTTGTCACAAGATAATGAGTTGATGGCACAAATATAAATAAATTAATATGACTTGCTTGTTATTTTGGATACATGCTTACTGTACAGTCAAGATGGTTAACTCAATATTCAAGGCTATTCAATATTCCAGAAGAATAGGCAAAAGGAGAAAGAATTGTATAGCTTTGTAAATAAGGAGTTTATCAAGACAACAGTGAATAATGCTATTGGTAAAAGAGATCATTATGTGGAATGTAATGGGAAAGAAGTCATGGGTGGGAGTTGCTATTGGTCGACAAAGAATTAATTGTCTCACTGCAGGATAAAGTATAATTCAGGAAAGAATGGAGGCAGGTAAGAAGAGCACTGCAATGGTCATAGGTGATTTTAATCTGGATACTGACTGTACAAATCAGGTGGGCAAAGCTGATATGGAAAAAAAAACCTAGAATGCTTCAAGAATTGCTTCTTAGAGCATTATGTTGCAGAACCTACTTGGGAACAGGTTACCTTAGACTCAGTAATGTGTAATTAGGATTAATTAAAGATCCCATAGATAAGGATCTTCTGGGGTGGTGCGGCGCAGTTTGCGAATACAATATAGCAACATAGTTGAATGTCAAATTCAGTTTCAGGGACTGCAACTTCGATTTCAAACCAACGTCCTCAACTTTAATAAGGCAATTACAGATATATGAAGAAACATTCTAAAATGAGCTAGAAAACAGACTAAAAACAAAGTCTGCAAAGGAGCATACTTCAGCAGATATTTCATAATGGTTAGCAAAATTGTATTTCAGTCAAAAAGGAGAACTCAGTCAGAAGGATGAAACATGCATGGTTGACAAAGGCAACAAAAAAGTAAAGCATACAAATTGGCACAAATTGGTACTGGACTAGAGGATTGGGATTTATTTTTGGAACTAGCAGTGGATGATTAAAATGTAACAAAGGGGGAGAATGCTGATTATGAAAGTAAATTGTCAAGAAATATAACAAATAACAAGTACAAACATGGGTATAAAAAAAGAAAGTAGCTAAATTAAGTGTGACACCCTTGGGAGGATGTAACTGGAGAATTAATAATGGGAAACAGGGAAATGGCAGATAACTTAAGCCAACATTTTACAAGTTCTTTACAATGGAGACAAGTATGAATGTCCCAAAGATAAGAGGCAAGCAAGGTGCTAATGGGAGGGAAAATCTCTATCACAACAGGCAAACTATTTGACAAACTAATGAAACTGGAAAAAGACAAGTTGTCAGGACCTTCTAGTCTGCACTCAAGGGTTTTAGAGGCTAGTGGAGGCATTAATTGAAATAGTCCAAACCTCACTGGATTCTAGGAGGATTCCAACAGATTAGAAAACTGCTAATGTGATGCTCTTGAAGGGACGGAGACAGAAAGTAGGAAACTCAACATCAGTTAGCTCAACATCTGTCATTGGGGATATGCTGGTGTTGATAATTAAGGAAGAAATAGTAGGCCATTTAGCAAAGCTTAACTCAATCAAACAAAATCAACATGGTTTTATAAAAGGGAAATCATATTTGACAAATTTATTGCAATTTTTTGATGATATAACAAGCAAAGTTGATAAAGGGGCACCTGAAAGGTAACATATTTGGATTTTCAGAGGACATTTGATAAGGTGCTGCTCAAATGATTATTGCTCAGAGTTCAATCTGAGAGAGGTTGGGCTTCCCATGTGGCAAGTATCCTGCCAGCAGCAGTGATGTGAACTAATTGCCCGGTTCAGGGTTTCAATTGTTGGCAGTGCAGTAAGGCTGTCCATAATACTTCCTTGCTCGGACTTAATCAGGGCAGGAAGATGGCAGGGGTCACTATTCACCATACACTGTTCCAGTTAAATTCCCTTCATTCCCACCTTGGATAGAGTATTCACTATCATCCTGTCTTGCAACAACATACATGCACCATGAACCAAATGAGTTTGAAGATAGAAAAAATAGTTGATTTATACTTCCATTTTTTAACAAGGGTGATTTCAAGATTGTGCATCTGCTGCAGGAAACAGCCAATAATCTTGTTTGTCTAGCAAAACCAATCTGTTTTTTTCCAGCACAATGTGAGAAGAGACATAAAGAGAAACGGAGCTAAAAGAATCCAAGGCTCTTGGCAATCACTTAAAATTAACCCCCCCACCTCAGAAAGGTCATCACTCAGTTCTATCATTAATCAAAGAACTTATGCTAACAAGATAGTTTTGAAATTAGCTTGGTCAAAAGCCAAGTCATTATATTTGGCTAATAATCTTTATGGTAGTGTTAATATTCTTCGAGCTTGACAGCATAATGTGTTTTTTCTAAACATCTTAGAGAGCCTGGGAAAAGACAGAAAGAGATAGTTTGCTTCTTTCCATTCAAAGATAAGCCACACAACTGTAGAGTGTGACCTTGGATGGGATAATATTGCACATAAACTCACGTCTTGAATAAGACCAGTATTACATTGAAAAATGTTTGTCAAATAGTCAACGTGTAGAGAAGGTGGTCAAGAGAGTCAAAAAAGAGGTTAATGATGTTAAAAACCTACAATTTGAACATTACCTGCTCTATATCCCACCATTTCCCCTTCCACACCTTACCCCAGTTCCAACCTGCCAGCTCATGACCTGTCCCACCTGTCAATCTTCCTTCGCACCTATCTGCTCCACCCTCCTCACTGACATCACTTTGACCCCCCACTTCCATTCACCTATTGCATTCTCAGCTACCTTCTGCCCAGCCCCACCCATTTATCTCTCCACCTCGGTGGCTCCCAGCCTCATTCCTGATGAAAGGCTCCGGCCCGAAATGTTAATTTTCCTGCTCCTTGGATGCTGCCTGACCTGCTGTGCTTTTCCAGCATCACACTCTGAACTCTGATCTCCAGCATCTGTAGACTTTACTGTCACCTGCTCCATTTTCTACCTCAGTGAAGAATTCTGTCATGTTACGGCCATATTTTCCTACAGGATCTCTCAACAAGATTGTTAATTAACCCTCTCACTGCACAAAACACAATTTGAGTTGTGACGGAGTTGAACATCATATCTTCTATATACTGGCTTTAAAAAACCTGTCTTGTTTACACTTCAGGAATGTATTTGCCTCAGTATGGTAGTGGTAAGCATGGTATGCCAAGATTCAATGCAGATTAAAGTTATCCCATGATTAGTGCAACAGACCTGTTGCACTCACCTCTAATTTCCTGTTTAATGCCAACCCTACCTCACCACATCTGATTGCTGGTCTACAAACAACCCCCACCCCTGTGCTTTCTTAGCTCCACCTAGATTATTTTGTCAATATCCTTTTTTACAATTACATTGATTTAATTTTTTCCTAACCTCACCTCTCGTTCTGCTTTTCTGTCCTTCCTAAAGAGTGAATACCCTTGGATGTTCACTTCCCAGCCTTGGTCATCCCATAACCATGTGTCTATAACCGCGATCAAGTATTGATTGTATATTGTGTATTTATGTGCACTGTTAATTTGTCTGCCTTATTCAAAATACTCGGTGCTTTCAGATATAGTACCTTTAGATTTGCGTTTTTCATATTATTACAACTTTCTTATAGCCCAGCCCTATTTGCAGATAGTCCTTGTTTCCTTTGCCTTTCACGTTTGCTTTCTACTTTTCTATCTTTCATTTCCATTTTTGTTCCCTCAGCATTGTCTCGCATTTAGGTTCCCAACCTGTTAGTCTGGTTTAAAACCTTCCCCCATTACACCACAGAAGAGCCCTACAAGAACATTGGTCCAAATCAGACTTGAGTTCAACCCATCCAACTTCTAGAATCTAAATCCCTCCCACCTACACCATCCTTCCAGCCACAGGTCCATTCAGTGTATTCTCTTATTCATGATCTCACCAGTATGTGTCACTGGCAGTAATCTTGAGATTCTCACAATTGAGGTCCTGCTTTTTAATTTATTTCCTGGCTCCCAAATTCTGATTGCAGGAGCCCATCCCTATTTTAACATATACCATTGGTACCTCCCTCTCTCTTTAGAATATCGTGAAGATGCTGGGTGACATCATTCACCCTGGCACCAAGGAGGCAAAAGCACACCCAGTTCTGCTCCCGAATGATCAAATTCCCCATCACCTATTGCTATTCCATTCTTTTCTTTCTCGTCACCCTCCTCCCCAGTGCAGTTTCACCATCCCTGATGCTACAGACTTGACTTGCACTGCATTCCCCTGGTAAACCACTTCTCTTAACAATATCCAAAACTGAAGATGTGGAGGTGCCGATGTTGGACTGGGGTGGACAAAGTTAAAAAAAATCACACATCAGGTTATAGTCTTATTTGGAAGTACTAGCTTTCAGAGCACTGCTCCTTCATCAGGTACCTTTGTCCAAAACTGAAGAGAGAGATAGCACTAGGGTACTCCTCCATTATCTGCCTGAAACTTTTACTGTATGGTGGTCACTCGTTCCATTTCTGCCTGTGCAATTTCTAAGCTGTGATGTGACCACCTCACTGTAAACTGCACTGTCCACAAAGATCTCAACTTGCAGATATTCCATAGTGACTCCAGCCACTGCTCACGATTCACTAGATGGAGTTCCAGTAGTCTCAACTGAAGAAGCCCCTTGTATATGTGGTCACCATGGTCAATAGAGCATCCTACACATCCTGTGTTGCACAGGAAAAGCATTCCACTGGGTCAAGCTGCCTTGTCATGAATGACTCCAAAATTATTCCATTTTCATTTACTTTCTCAAGTTTTAGGAATATTAACAAAATACCACGAATCTTTCCTTTACCCTCTATCATGGGGTCCACACCTCATCTTTTCCTCTCCTAAGCAGCAACTGCACTGATGTCAAAATATAATCCTCCTGCAAGCACCACCCACATGAATTTCATCTTTGCTTCTTCGTACTCATTGTTTGATGTGCTGTAACTGACTGCATTTTTGTTCCAAATAGATTTGTAAGAGTATTAGAGATAGGAGTATGGAGCCTCTTAAACCTGCTTTGCCATTCAACATGATCATATCTGATTATCTCCTTCATCTCCACTTTCCATTTCCACTCTCATTACCTCTGGATTTCCTGGGAGATCAAAATGTTGTCGATCTCATTGTTGTGGTTCTGCGCGCTGAGCTGGGAATTTGTGTTGCAGACGTTTCATCCCCTGTCTAGGTGACATCCTCAGTGCTTGGGAGCATCCTGTGAAGCATTTCTATAACCTTTCCTCCGCCATTTATAGTGGTTTGTCTCTGCCGCTTCCGGTTGTCAGTTCCAGCTGTCTGCTGCAGTGGTCGGTATATTGGGTCCAGGTCGATGTGCTTATTGTTTGAATCTGTAGATGAGTGCCATGCCTCTAGGAATTCCCCGGCTGTTCTCTGTTTGGATTGTCCTATAATAGTAGTGTTGTCCCAGTCAAATTCATGTTGCTTGTCATCTGCATGTGTGGCTACTAAGGATAGCTGGTCGTGTCATTTCGTGTCTGGTTGGTGTTCATGGATGTGGAACGTCTGCAACACAAATTCCCAGCTCGGCGAACAGAACCATAATGAGTACCCGAGCTACAAATCTTCTCACAAATTTTGAACATTGTCTATCTTAGCCTCAAAGTTATACAATGATAGGACATCCAAGACATTCTGGGGCTGATAAGTTAAAAGATTCCTAATCCTTTGAAGGAAGGCATTTCTCCTCATCTCAGCCTTCAATGATCAACACTTTATCTGAAGGCTCACTCCCATGTACAAGATTCTGCAGCCAAGGGAAACAACGTTGAAAAAAAAATTGATTCAGGGAATCAGAGCATCCCTGACTCAGTCAGCATTTATTGCCTATTCCAAAAGGGCAGTTAAGAGGCAACCACATTGTTGAGAGTCTGGAGTCACATGTAGGCCAGCCCAAGTATGGATTGCAGTCTCCTTCTCTGAAAAACAATTAGTGAACCAGATGGGTTTTTCCAACAATGGACAATGGAATCATGGCCATCATTAAACTCTTACTTCTAAACATTTCTTTTCCATCCGCCATGGTGGGATTCAAACTGGGTTCCCAAAATATTAGCTGGGTCTCTGGAATTAGTCCAGAATTAGTACCACTAGGCCACTGCCTCCCCTTGAAGTGAAAGCCCTTCAGAATTTGAATATTCTAAATCAGATCATCTCTCATTCTTCTGAACTGTAGAGAGAATGCACCCAATTTATTCAGCCTGCAATCACACTCAAGCCTCTCTTCCCAGAACCCAAGCCAGTTAGTATTTGCTGTATTACTTCAAGTCAAATATATCCTTCCTTGCACAGAGTACTCCAGGTTTGTCTCACCAAAGCTCCGTACAAATACAGCAAGACTTACTTTTCCTTGTAGTCCTACACTCATGGAATAAAAGCCAATGTACCAGGCAAAGGATAGTTTATATTTTCCTACTGTCAGAGGCATACACAAGGCACAAACTTGGAACAGGAATCCACGTGTTGGAGGATGAAAAGGAAAGGTAGATGTTGATGAACACTGGGGCATGAATATCGTACAGAAGAGTTACAAAAGGAAATGGTGTCCAAATGATTAATAAAATCTTTTATTCTGTTCTGAATCAATACAGGCATTATGCAGTTAGAATGCAACCATGAATCGCAACCAGATCATGGGAGACAATTAATTTAAAATGGAAGTTTGGGTACTCTGACACTGGGCATGCTGACAATATTGGGTGTCTTGGCAATTCCCATGCTCAAATTTCTGTACCATCATATTATCTGCATTCTAAAGTCTTTGAATTCATAAAATACATTTGACTGTTTTGTTCTCTCTTGAACTACCTCCAGAATTCCCAGTCAACTAATTATTTCTAACATAGGGCTGTTTCAAAGATAAGTTTCCTTAAAATGTGAATGATCTTCTAGGAACAGCTTAATGATCCTTACTAGATAGGGATAAACTGCCCATTCATAAAAATGACCTGCAAAATATAAATAATCCACACAAAAGGCACCTTAGAAATAACTTACAGTCATATTTAGACCTTCCTCATGCCAAAGAAGTATGTTTTAAGAAATATAAGAAATTGAAGCTGCCAGCTTAAGCACAACAAAATCCCACAAACAACAATGATGCAAGTCATCAGATAACCTGCTTATGTCGGGTGAAGTCCAAAAGGAAAACAGAAGAACTGCTCTCTGCTGTTCTGTGGTTTTACATCTCACCTGACAATGGCACACACATCCCACATAATATGTTCAAGTCTGTGCAATGAAACTTGATGTGCCGACTCCTTCCTATCAGAAAGATGTGAAACTTGAAAGGCTTCAGAAATGATTTATAAGGACGTTGCCAAGGTTGGACGATTTGAGCTATAGGGAGATGCTGAACAGGCTGAGACTGTTTTCCCTGGAGCGTCGCAGGGGGGGGGGGGTGACCTAATGGAGGTTTACAAAATTATGAGGGGCATAGATAGAATAAATATACAAAGTCTTTTCCCTGGGGTCAGGGAGTCAAACTAGAGGCCATAGGTTTAGGGTGAGAAGGAAAAAATATAAAAGAGACCTAAGGGGCAACATTTTCACGCAGAGGGTGGTATGTGTATGGAATGAGCTGCCAGAGGAAGTGGTGGAGACTGGTACAATTGCAACATTTAAGAGGCATTTGGATGGGTATATGAATGGGAAGGGTTTGGAGGGAAATGGGCCGGGTGCTGGCAGGCAGGACTAGATTGGGTTGGGACATCTGGTCGGCATAGACAGGTTGGACAAAAGGGTCTGTTTCTGTGCTGTACATCTCTATGACTCAAAAGCAAGAGTGCTATCATCCAGCAAAGTCTAGATTTTCATTGTGTACACATTTGCTATTCCTATGTGGCATTTTACAGAAGAACTGTCATTATGAACTAACTCGGACGAGAAGGCTTGTCAGTTAGTAAATGAAATGGGGTGAGATTAGTGCTGAAGTACTTATGTTCCTAAGAATGTTTACGTTCCTGACTACCATTTCAGAGTTCAGTAAGGCCTTAACAAGTCAATTACAGGATAATATTCCCTTGCTTCAAAATGATGAGAGCATTTTCACTTGATAATACCCAGCACAAATGTTAAAAACAGAATGACTCATGATTGGTTTATATCTGTTAAGACATAGGAGCAGCACACAACCACTCATGTCTGCTCTGGTTGATCCCAGTCCTTTTTAAAAGAAAAATGGGGACTAACTAACTATTGTATTTTGTTTGCACATGCTGACATCTTCCTTCTTGGGCAGGAGGGCTCTTACCTGGGTCAATGCTAAATGTAAATGACATTTCCAGAGTAGTTTTGTTACTTAGCTAATGAATCATTGAATTGAGTAAACAGCCCAGTGGATTTCCATTTTCACATGTATATGAAAAATGTGAAACTGGAACCATTCAAGCAGTATGAATACCAACAGAAAGAGTAAACATTTCGGGAAATGAGCTCAGATATCGCAGCATAAATCAACCACAGAAACAAACTGGAAGCAAGTGAGATATCCTGCATTTAGCATAAATATTAAGTTTTATGATCAACTTTATGGAAGCAATCATCAAAAAACTTTGGTGCAGCTATCAATTATTTTCCTTTTGCTCTTGAGCACAGCATAAAGTCTGAATGACTCAACAATAAGTGATACTCAAGCAGATTATAGAGAAAAGGAAACTGACCACAGATAAAGTCAGAGTTTAAGCACACTGTTGCAACATTACTCAGTCACAAGAGTCCGTGATGCAGAGCCCCGATTGCAAAAAATGATCTTATCTCTGACACTAGCCATTTAGCAGGTATTGGTAAGGGTTCTTCATTTGGTGCACATTGCTGATGGGTGTTGAGGCTAATCCTTGACAGATAGGTTCTGACATACTTCTAAGATCACTACTTAACTAAATATAGTTTTATCAGGTGAAAATGTGTTATGCATACCAACTCCCTTCATAGGCAGTTATCCAGAGAAATGTCAAAAATGTATACAACTGAAGACTACTTCTTCAAATAGAAGGCACACTCCTTCAAAAAGACCAGGAGCAGCTGATCAAGCAGAAACATCAAGTATTCAGAGGATAGAGGTAGCAACTTGGAACACTGGTCGATATTATAAAATTCAGTCCAAAGATGTGTAGATTTGGGTGAATTGGCCATGCTAAATTGCCCATGGTATTCAGAGATATGTAGGTTAGGTACATTAGTCAGGGCTAAATGTAGGGGAGTAGGTCTGGGTGGGTGTGGACTTGTTGGGCCGAAGGGCCTGTTTCCACACTGTAGGGATTCTGATTCTGATTCTCAATATTTGTAAAAAGGTTCAGTTGTAATACAGCCTTACTCAAATTATACCTGTATACCTGTAAATGGTAAAGGAATTATATTTTATAGATCACTAATTTCTAATCATGCTAATATTGCCTGACTATGGTCTATCCGAAAATCTACATAGAAGTCGCAGAATTCTAACCATTCTATACACTATAATATGAGGCATGTTGCAGTTCACCTGCCTGACTGTAGAATAAACTCCATCAAGAAACCTGGAACAAAGATGTGCCATTTGTCTGCACATGTACAGTTTATAAGGCTGTAGCAATCACTCAATTTGAGAGTATGATAGTGGTAGAAACCAGTTTGCATTCATTTAGCAATTGATTTTAAGCATGTAGCTGCGATTTGGCATTCCTAAAATTATGCAAAAACTCTACATTTGCCTGGTGACGTAAGCTTCAATTCCAGTTTCCACACAAATATTTTGAGTGAAGATTGTCACACACAGCACTAACGAAACTGCTGCGGTTTCTAAAGTATCCAACAATTCCAACAAACACCAAGAACCTTGTTTTTTTAAGGTTAATGCGACGCTAATACTGCAGCCAAGATTTAGGATTCATTGCCTCCACCACCAATGCTCAGTGGCAGCAGTGTGTACTATCTGCAAGATGCACTACAGGAATTCACCAAAGGGCATTGGACAGCACCTTCCTAACCCATGACCACTTCCATCCAGAAGGACAAGGGCAGCAGATACAGGGCCACCTACACCACCACCACCTATACGTTGTCCTCCAAGCCACTCACCATTCTGATTTAGAAAGATAATGCCATTCCTTCACTGTTGCTGGGTCAAAATCCTGCAATTTCTTCCCTAACAGCACTGTGAGTTAACCCACAGTGCATGGATTGCAGCAGTTCAAGGAGGTAGCTCAGCACCATCTTCTGAAGGGCAACTGGGTACAGGCAATAAATTCTGGCCAGCCAGCAATAACCACGTCTCAGAAGGGAATTAAATAAATATATGCAAAGCAACTTGTCCAAAAGAGTCCTATACTCCAATGTTTATAAGATCAGAACCCGATTCCGCTCATTACTTCACATTGATGGAAAAATGATACAATAATTGAACTGCTAAAAATATTTGCCAATCTATGTAAAGAGTCTGGAAATACTCTGCATAAGACCAACTCTAGGTTACATCACATTCCAATACTATCAGTCACTTAATACAAGTTCTGGATGAAAATGTGTCTAAATTTTGGAACACCAACTTCACCTCACTGCCAAAGAGATTTAAACTAGTGCCAGCTACAAGTCCCCTACCCTTCCCTAGATGTCTTGGAGCAATGTAGAGAAGAGATAACAGACATGGTAATTTGCATCAAAGGCTCAAATGCTACTCAAGGTTTAAAAGAGGAAAATTAGTCTGAGTTTTAATTCTAAATGGAATTGTTTGTCCCTCTAATCCACAGATAAAGCTGGCTTCATGCACTGGCCAAACGCTCAAGGATTTAAGGTTTCAGTGTGTTTAGAGGGGGATCTGAAGTGGAATTGAAGTGTAATGATATTAAAATTCAACAATTTGCTGATCTGATATTTGCTTGTAAAATTGAGTATACTGTACACTTAAACCCTGATACTATTTAGAAGAGAAGCCATTGTATGATGGCATTAATTTCAAGATGATTAAATGATACTATGTTATCATTCAAACATCCCAAATATTATTGAATATCAATTAGACTAGATTCCCTACAGAGTGGAAACAGGCCCTTCGGCCCAACAAGTCCACACCGACCCTCTGAAGAGTAACCCGCCCAGACCCATTTCCCTCCGACTAATGCACCTAACACTATGGGCAATTAGCATGGCCAATTCACCTAACCTGCACGTCTTTGGACTATGGGAGGAAACCGGAGCACCCAGAGGAAACCCACACAGACACAGGGAGAATGTGCAAACTCCACACAGTTGCCCAAGGCTGGAATCGAACCTGGGACACTGGTGCTGTGAGGCAGCAGTGCTAACACTGAGCAACCTTGCCACCCCTTAAATGATTTAAATTTTTCTTGCATGTAAATGTAATCACACGCTAATCAGAATGAACTAATGTAATCATTTGGACAATTAATTCACATATGGTCAATACATGAAATTAATCAATTCCCAAAAGATAGTAAATCATCGCAGAAAATACTTTAGTTGGCTTAGCCAAGGAGGTTGTCTCACACACACAAAATATACAGTACAAAATAATTTCAGATTGTCAGCTTAAATGTGACAGATTGGTGAGATGCAAATCTGCTTTATGAACAGTGCAGAGACCCACACTGTACTTTGGAATTAGTGCCTTGCTAGATTAATGTCCTTCTTCAAAAGCCTCCAAAATAAACCAAATATCTTCACATTATTTCTTCTTAATCATTGCAAGCTCCTCCATGGTGGGTTAACTGAAACGCTGGGTGTGATTGGGATGGAGATATGAAAAATCCCATGTTTGTAGTAGTGTTAGGAGCCTAGCTCTTGCCCTTCCCCATGAGCACAGCCTCACAGGATGGTCAACAAAAACATTTTGAAAAACTGAGCACAAGATTGAAATGTCACATTTCTATTCAAAGTTCATCAATGGGATATTGGTGTCACTGGCTAGACCAGTATTTATTGCCCATCCATAACTGTCCAGTACTGTTACATTTACATAAATGTGTTGTCACCAGCAGCATCTCCTTTGTACAAATACTGAACGGAGTGAAGTTGCATCCACGTGGAACAAGAGATTTCAATAGAAATATTGTTTAATGCTAGTGATGGAGGTGGTTGGGGAGTAGAGTGGGAGTGTGCAGCTCATTCAGTTCACTTGATGGTCAGTGTGTGGATCACATTAATGACAACAACATGGGATTTAATCTCGCGATTCCACCACCACATCCCATGCAGGCTGGAGCTGAAAATGTGTTGCTGGAAAAGTGCAGCAGGTCAGGCAGCATCCAGGGAACAGGAGATTCGACGTTTCGGGCATAAGCCCTTCTTCAGGAATGAGGAAAGTCCTGCTGCGCTTTTCCAGCAACACTTTTTCAGCTCTGATCTCCAGCATCTGCAGACCTCACTTTCTCCATGCAGGCTGGAGCCTATTTTCCACCTTATAAAACACATCAATTTATATTTCAAGTTAATGAGCTAGCTCTATAAACGTAACTTCACTCTTCAGCTTTAGCTCAGTAGGAGGCTTGAAATTTATGAGCCAGCCAGTCCTTTTAGGAGAGGTAAGAATATATCATCTCCAACCCTGATGCCAATTAGAAAATGTTGTCTGCAGTTGATTTTCAAATGAGGGGGTTTATCATTCTTTGTGGCCTCCGAAATATCAACTTACTTTGAACAAACTGGGACCTGTGCTTTCAAGAGGCTAGATCCACCTAGGATCCAAAAGGCATTCCTTAAAAGGGTTTGCTGTGTTAAAATGATATCCAGTCAATTAGTTAAGCATCAAACTAGACTTGAACACTTTTCTTGACAATAGTCTTAATTTCTCAATGCAGCATTTCATATGCCAGCTTTTGTTTTCAGTAGTTTTGCCTTCACAGGTTCTCAACTGGAAATGCTCTTTGCTTGTGTAGCTTAACTGCAGAATTTATCATATCACGAACAAACAACAGGCCACAAAGAATTAAATACACAAATATAAAGGAGTTGAATTTTTGAAGGTAAAGTCATTATAGCTAAAGCAATAGGAGTCCGATGTTTGTTGTGTAAGTGTTAACAGTTTCTTTGTCGGAAACAATAAAAAAAAGCACCCCCAGCAAACCACACAAGCAAAACTACTTTAAATGAAAAGGAAATGCTTGCATTTGGGTAGTTACTTGTATTTTTTTGAGAGATAATTCAACAGTCTCCACATCAAAATGCTTTCAAAATGCAGCAAATGTTCTTTGGCAGCAATGATGACCACATTTATATACAAAACTTCCAGCAACAGATCCTAAAACAAACTAATGACTGATTAGTCCTCGGTAATTTTGGTTGACAGGCCAATGCCTTTCTCAATGGAATAATGCAATGAAAAACTTGTAGTCCATCTGAAAATGTACCACTTCTTCCAAAGACTGATGTCTGCAACAATGCAACACTCTTCACATGTCCTAGTATAGAGTTACACCCTCACTATGGTACAACTAATTAAACCAAGTTAAAACTGTTCCAAAATAATAGATAAATTAACAACTTAAAAGATTACCTAAATCCCTTCCCAGGAGCAGAAGTTGACATAAAGCCTGTTCTGTCACTCTGCAAGATCATGGTTGGTCTTTTCACATTTTCCCTCCTCGAAGGGAAAGATCCACCCCCTATATCAGAACTCCCACACAGTAGTGAAGCAAAACCTCTTCAAGAAAGTGTGAGCAATGAAAGTATTACCTGACTTTTCAGGACATATTCTCTAGTCCTGGGACATTCAAGGCAATTATCCACAGCAAAAAACTCCACCTCTTCAATTCATACTTCACAAATCCTCTCTCCTCTCTCTCTGCTCCCTGAATAACACCACTATATGTCGTCAAGGAGAATAATACAGGTACATTTAAGGAGAAAGATAAGGCCATTTCATTTGATTTGCTGCACTTTCATCATCTCACATAATTGGAAGAATATCGATGATGACGCAAGCTCAAGACAGAGAAATTAATAAAAATGTTGATAGGGTTAAATGAAGTGTAGCAAAAGGAGGCACAAAGCAATAAATAGTCACTTAGGAAGAGCAAATGAAAGAATGGCACTAAAGATGAACCATATTTAGGAATTAAGATGAGCCATTTCCGGTCAATCTTTCTGCAAACTGATAGGAAGGGAAGGCCGCTGAAGTCTAATGACTGAAGCAAGATCAAAATCAATAGCTAAAAATCAGATGCCAATTTGAACAAATATTCATAATTAAATAAATGAAAAACATTGCTCATTAGGCCTCAGCAATATCTCACAGGGCCAAAGGATTTAATTGGTTATTAATTTCTGTGCAGCGTACGTAATTTCAACGAGAAGATGAGTTAAGCGTTGCCACCAAATGACCATATAACTTGACAGCAATTAATTGTATCAATTTTACATGCTTTCAGGTAATAAACACTATAAATGCCAGATGTAAATCAATTTCAATGCAACTGTAGAAATGCTTTTGCAAGTATAGAAATTCTATTTTCACTGAAGTCTTCCTTTGCTGTCATCGCAAGCAGTGTCAAATCTTTATCGGTGTCAAAATATCTACATTTTCAACTCTATTCTCAAAGAGTTGGAGACCACAAACCAAACTATAATAGACGTCATCTACAAGGGCAAACAGAAAGCTATTTCTTGCATTCTGTTGATCTTAATATCATCCATTTCTATTTATGTGCAAATGAATTCCAAAATAAAAACCTGCAGCTGATGTCAAAGTGTAGTCCCTGCCTATAGATTGCTAATAACCCACAAGATAAACAAAAGCCTTCCACAGCTAAAGTTGCTGTTTCTTCAATGCACTCTGACAGAACAAGGTTCCACCATTAACAATTAATAGCAGATGGGATATCTCAAAACTGAACCCTACTGATGATGAGATACAAAGAATTACACAGAATGAGCCATCTTGAGTGTATTGCTCTCAACACAAAAATCAGCCAATAGTGAGTGTAAATCAAAAATAAAATTTGGATTTTGATGTTGTTTGGCTTAGAAAAGATGAAGGACAGTCCGTCTTTCTCATCTGTCATTAATGATGAGTCTGAATGTAGTCATGTCTCCAAACATATTTTCATGTTGTTAAAGTGTGTACCATCATGGCTTTATTAGAACCTTTTCTAAGATGTGACACCTCGCTGGGAACTGGTGTTGTGACTAAAAGCAGAAAATGACTGCAGGGAGAAAGGATTCCAGTTTGCAACAAAGTGCCATTTATTTCCACTGAGGAATAAGTAACTCACAATGAGTAAATATTTTTCCACACAGCTCCTCACCTGAGAACTTAGAGTAGGTATGTGTTTAAATCTCCAACTGCTTGCAAGAAGTATGAAACTGTTTTTATCAGGAAAATCAAATGACTGAGAAGTAAAATAAAAACAGTGAATGGAAGGTGCAATTTGAAGGCTGTATCCCAAAGTATGCACAAGAAAGTTCAGTATCATCCTTAATTCTTATTTATTCACTCACAGGATGGGTAATGTTGACTGATGTGGTTCCAATTAAGCAGGCTACTTTGAATGGTATTAAGCTTTTTGATTGAGGTTGGAGCTGCGCTTGTCCAGGCAAGAGGGAGGTATTCCATCACACTCCTCACTCATGCCTTGTAAATGATGGATAGGCTTTGGGGAGTCAGGAGGTATGTTATTTCCTGGAGTATTCCTGGCCTCTGACCTGCTCATGTACCACTGTGTTTATGTGGCGACTCCAGATGAGTTTCTGGTTAATGGTAATCCCCAGGGTGTTGACAGTGGGGGATTCAGAGATGGCAATGCCATTGAATGTCAAGGCACAGTGGTAAGATTGTCTCTTACTGATGATAGTTACCGCCTGGCATTTGTGTATGAATTCTGGATCAGTGGTGCTGGAAGAGCACAGCAGTTCAGGCAGTATCCAACGAGCAGCGAAATCGACGTTTTGGGCAAAATCCCTTCATCAGGAATAAAGGCAGTGAGCTGGAAGCATGGAGAGATAAGCTAGAGGAAGGTGGGGGTGGGGAGAGAGGAGCATAGAGTACAATGGGTGAGTGGGGGAGGAGATGAAGGTGATAGGTCAGGGAGGAGAGGGTGGAGTGAATAGGTGGAAAAGGAGCTAGGCAGGTCGGACAAGTCCGGACAAGTCATGGGGACAGTGCTGCATTCTTCTTCCAGGCGTCTGGTGGTGAGGGATCCTGAAGGAGAACTGTTGCTGGTGTTTTTGAATCTGTAGTCTGTACTGTTTGTCCTGTTCGGGTCCAAACTCTGCTGGTTTAAAGATGGTTCGGAGTCCGTGTGGGATGAGTTGGTTACGGAGGCAGGCACTGAGGAAGCAAATGTGGCTGTGGTACCGAGTTTGTTTCACGACATGGTTGAAGAGCTTCAGGGCAGAGGAAATGACCTGGGAGTTGCAGTGGGAGAGGGAATCCCTGAGATTCTTGTAGAGAGAGGAGGAAAATTTCTTCAAGGCAGGCATCCTTGCAAGAGGATTCGCAGTAGGGTTAAAGTCAACAAGGTAAAAACAATGACTGCAGATGCTGGAAACCAGATTCTGGATCAGTGGTGCTGGAAGAGCACAGCAGTTCAGGCAGCATCCAATGAGCAGCAAAATCGACGTTTCAGGCTCCAACGATTTCGCTGCTCGTTGGATGCTGCCTGAACTGCTGTGCTCTTCCAGCACCACTGATCCAGAATTTGTGTATGAACATCACTTGCCACTCTTCATCCGAGCCTGGATATTTTCCAGGTCTTTTTGCATTTGAATATGGACTGCTTCAGAACCTTCAGAGGAGTCACGAATGGTGCTGAACATGTGATTAATCAATGAACGTCCCCACTTCTAATCTTATGTTGGAAGGAAGGTCATTGATGAAGCAACTGAAGATGGTTATGCCTAGGAGAATTCCATGAGGAACTCCTTTGTAGGATGACTTACCTCGAACATCCACGACCATCTTCCTAGGTGCCAGGTTTTCTCTCTTATTTCTACTGATTCCAGTTTAGCCAGGGCTCTTTGATGCCAGAATTGTCAAATGTCAAGTCTCATCTCACCTCTGGAACTCAACTCTTTTGTGCATGTTTGAACCAAGGCCGTAATGGGCGAACCCAAACTGGATGCCAGTGAGCAAGTTATTGCTGAGCAGATGCCATTCATAGCATTGTTGATGACACTCCCTCACTTTACTGATAATCGAGAGGAGCCTGACAGAAAAGTAATTGACCAGATTGGAGTTGTACTGCTTTTTGTGGACAGCACATATCTGGGCAATTTCGCACACTACAGGGTAGATGACAGTGTTGTACCTGTACTGGAACAGCTTGGCAAAGGGTGCAGGAGAAGTCTTTAGTACTACTGCTGGAATGTGTCAGGACCCAAAAGCTTTGCAGTTTCCTAGTGTACTGAGCTACTTCCTGATATTGTGATATTAAAGAATTAACTTGCTCTGCTGACCCGCAGGAAATTGGATGTCCCAAGGCTCAGGTGGGATGCCTCTGACTTAGTTAAATTTTAAGAAATTACATACCATTTCCTTACTATTCAGAGCTATTTACATTTCCATCCCCTATTCAGAAATTAATAAGAACATTACAGTTGGAATTTCACTACTTCCCTATAGTTACAAAAAAAAATTCACATTAGATCTGGCCATTAAGGAATGATTTGCATTACTTGGTGTGGTCAGTGCATTGTGTCTTGACTAACATGTGATTGTGAGGGAGTTGCTGGGGGTTGTCTTGAGTGGCATGTGACTGCGAGGGGGATGGCTGGGAGCTTTCTTGTGGGCATTACTAACTGTAACGTAAATATTGTGTATAAAGGAAGGACTGTTTCCTTTGTTCAGACAGTTTCCATGGACATGCTTCCAAACCATGGAGAAGTGTTCAGGGTTCTTGAAAGCTTGTGTTGTACTGTAATTAATACATTTTTGCTTGTTCACAGAGGTTGGTGTGTTGCAGTTGCATCAAGTGTATAAGGAGCTCAGTGTAAAAAGAACTTAACAATATCACTTGGAGTGAAACAAATTGGCTGAAGACTGGCACCTGTGACATTTGGGTTCACTGGAGGGTAATGAGATGATTCATCCACTCAGCACTTCTGCCTAAAGATTCACAAGTAATTTGAATCCTGATATGGGGAGAATACATATAGTGAATACAAGACATTAGAAAGTGGGCCTATGTATTGATCAGGTTTCAGTTCGAAGGTACGAGAATGAGAAACATTCATTCAGGCATCAAGCAACCGATGCGATCTGTGTCTTCATGATGAATGTAAAAACTGACATATTAAATGACGTCATTTTAGCAGCCTCCAAAATGGCTGCAATATGATAGACAAGATATGCATACATAGAACAAGCTTGCTGTCTGTTGTGATTGTAACAAGGTCAGCCAGCTATCACAGAATAGGAGTTCCCTGATTGGGGCTGTTAACCTGGTCCAACTAGGGAGTCCTGGCTGACAGATATAAACAGAAGTGTCAAACATCTTGTTCACTCTGAGAGCTGGCTCTGAGGGGGTTGGATCAGTGTCAAGGACTCTTTACATGTAAATAAAGGGTGACTGGGTGTGGGATATCAACCTTTGTCAAGTTATTTCATGTCATCTGTCATATTGGCAGCCAAACATTTTTAATAATTAGTCTACTGGACCCCATGCAAGAAATAGATATTAGGCCTTTTACATTTGCAAATCAGGGCTAAAAAATTAGTTAGCCCTGAGATAGTTCGCACTCAATCATCTCATGAGATGCCACCATTACCTCTCAGACTAGTTGCCTCACCTAATCATTCCCGCTCCCTACTGCTTCAAATGTGAGCAGGGAACAGATGCTTTGGAAATGGCCCTGTACAAAACTGGCCAACAGACACAGAGCAAATGTTTGCCTGTCAAGCATGAGAGAACAGGCAGCAAGAACATACCAGTCTGTTTTATGGATATAATAGAACACAGCGAATGTTTAAACTCCAACTGCTGCTTTCTATTCATCCCACTGCAATAAAATAAATCTCACGCTAAAGAAACATTAAACAACCATACAACTGAACAGCTAACAGGTTAAATTTCATAATAATGTTATCACTGGAGAGTGGTAGACAATTGAACAAAATAGATAAATGTCAAAAGCACTAAATTCTCTCTTATTTAAATCACAAATTTTAATTGTCCTGAAGTATAGCTAATACACAGGAAAGTACAAACTTTTATAACACCATGAGGAAAAACACTGCAAACAAAAAACAGCAAAAGGCACTAGACCTCGTTGAAATAAATTGTAAGTTTTCATTTTAGTTTGTTGAAACCATCACACATTTTTGACTAAGCTGTTCTTTCTTCAAAGAATGCTTTGGAAATGTTTAATCCGATTTCTGTGAAGTATCATTTATGAAAATTCAAATCATAAAGAATTTATTTTAGCCAGCATTAACATTCGTTCTCCAAGAGTTTGAAAGTGACCCTTGCTTGCCCATTTTCAGGGGTTGGAAAATGGGGAAAGTGGGTGAGGGCATTTTGAATTTGCACTTTCATTTGCTATTGCAGTAAATGTAACTTTTTAGGTGTCATGCAATCACCCTGAGACTGAAGTTTTCCAACTTTTTGGTATATTCTCAGAAACAACCGTGAACATTTAAAAAAAATTTCTTCTAGAAAGCCCCATTCAATTAGAGGCAATGCTCATGAATAGAGTTTCCCTATCACGAAACTAACATTAGATACTGTGTGCTCAATGAGCAAATCACTTGATAACTTGAAACCTCAGAAGTACAAACCACGGTACCGGCTCTGTAAAAAGGGGAAACGTTTCTACCTGAAAGTGGTGCAGTTTCCCTGGACATTTCACAGGTCTGATTGCATTCTGCCGTCAGCTCCTTAACAAGTTCCTGCTTATACAAAGGCTCTATGACATCACTGCATTCATCTTACAGGCAACACTAGTCAATCACTGAGCCACTCATCTACCTCAATCCCAAGTACACAAGACAAAATCAAACACACACACACTTAATTAATTAAATGAGGCATGTTATTGGAAATTGATCATTTTCAAACTCTGCCTTCTTTTCGCTAACACAATTTAAGAACTTAATCAAATAGTGAATTAATCTCCAATACTCCCTTTCAGATAATGGGAATGTAAGTTTTATGCTTACAAATGCATAATATACTATACTTAAACACCCACTACTGTCACTACATTCAGACACTGCTGACAATGAAATTTTTAACACAGAGATATCAATATCAGACAGATGGAAAGATCATTCCGAGTTCATAAGGAAGCAAAGGAAAACCTTGACTTTGTCTAAGTTCCCATGACAGATCCACAGCAAGTATGAGATGCCTTGGAGAGAAAAGAGAAGAAATAGGAATGGAGGTCATTATTTGTCAATTGTGATCTTATCTCTCTTCATCAGCTCCCTGACAACATAGCTCTAATCCTGCTGTCAGAATAAAGAAAGCTAGTTTTAGCAACAGAGGTTACAAAGGACCTATTGAGATATACCTTAGGATATTAAAAATAGCTACAGAAATAGCAGATGCACCGATAGATATCTCCCAAGAGTCCTTAGATTGTGGAGATGTCCCAGACAGTTGGAAAACTGCCAACATAAAACCTTCATACAGAAAGGCAAGGAGGCAAAAAAAATGGTCATTATAGGCAAGTTCAATGAAAATCTGTTTTTGAGAAAAGATTAGAGTCTATTATAAAGGACATAATACAGAGCATTTAGAAATAGGTAATATGATTAAGCAGAGTCAGCATGGCTTCCCAACAGGGAAATCATGTCTGGAAAAGTAACTCAAATTCTTTGAGGAGTTAAGGTGCAGGACAGAAAAAGGGGAAGCAGTGGATGTAATGCATTTGGTTTTTCAGAATGCATTTGATAAAGTACCACAACTAATAACACAAGATTTTGTGGCATTAAAGGTAACATATTACATGGATACAGGATTGGCTAACTAACAGAATGGGATGGCATAGTGGTTCGGTGGTCAGCACTGCTGCCTCACAGCTTCAGGGACCCAGGTTCGATCCTAGCCTCGGGTGACTGTCCGTGTGGAGTTTGTGCATTCATCCTCTATTTGTGTGGGTTTCCTCTGGGTGCTCCAGTTTCCTCCTACAGTCCAAAGATGTGCAGGTTAGGTGGATTGGCAATGGGCAATTCAGGGTACCAGGGATGGAGGGTGGATTGCTCTTTGGAGGGTCTCGATTGACTGAATGGACTGCTTTCATAATGTAGGGATTCTATGGTAATAGAAGACAGAGTTGGGCAAGTCGTCAAAAACTTAACAGATGGTTCTGTTCGCCGAGCTGGGAGTTTTTGTTGCAAACGTTTCGTCCCCTTACTAGGTGACATCTTCAGTGCTTGGGAGCCTCCTGTGAAGCGCTTCTGTGCTGATTCCTCCAGCATTTATACTGGTTTGAATCTGCCGCTTCCGGTTGTCAGTTGCTGTCCGCTGCAGTGGCCAGTATATAGGGTCTAGGTCGATGTGTCTGTTGATAGAATTTGTGGATGAGTGCCATGCCTCTAGGAATTCCCCGGCTGTTCTCTGTTTGGCCTGTCCTATAATAGTGGTGTTGTCCCAATCGAATTTGTGTTGTTTGTCATCTGAGTGTATGGCTACGAGGGATAGATGGTCGTGTCGTTTCGTGGCTAGTTGGTGTTCATGGATCAGATATGTGGATGACACCTTTGTAATCATTAAAAACACAGAAATAGAGAACACACACCGGATCATCAACGCCACACTCACAGGAATCCGATTCACGAGAAAGGAAGAAAAGGACAACCAGCTCCCATTCCTAGAGTGATGGTACAGAGAACACCGAACAGAGAATTCACCACGAAGGTATACAGGAAAGCCACACACACAGACCAAGCCCTGAACTATGAAAGCAACCACCCCAACACACACAAACGAAGTTGCATCAGGACATTATTCAAAAGGGCCACAACACACTGCAGTACACCTGAACTACAAAAAGAGGAAGAAGAACACCTATACAAGGTATTCACCAAAAACGGATACCTGTGCAATTTCATCAACAGATGCCTTAGGGAAAGACAACGAAATGAGGACATGCCACAATCCAAAGGACTGGCCACACTCCCATACATCAGGATCATTTCTGAACTGACAGCCAGACTGCTGCGACCACGAGGACTCATAACAGCACACAAACCAACAGCCACTCTCAGACAACAACTCACCAGGACAACGGACCCGATACCCAGCATGAGCAAAACCAACGTAGTGTACAAAATCCCATGCAAGGACTGTACAAAACACTACATAGGATAAACAGGAAGACAGCTAACAATCCGCATCCATGAACACCAACTAGCCACAAACGACATGACCAGCTATCCCTAGTAGCCATACACTCAGATGACAAACAACACGAATTCGACTGGGACAACACCACTATTATAGGGCAGGCCAAACAGAGAACAGCCAGGGAATTCCTAGAGGCAAGGCACTCATCCACAAATTCTATCAACAGACACATCGACCTAGACCTATATACCGGCCACTGCAGCGGACAGCAACTGACAACCGGAAGCGGCAGATTCAAACCAGTATAAATGCCGGAGGAATCAGCACAGAAACGCTTCACAGGAGGCTCCCAAGCACTGAAGATGTCACCTAGTAAGGGGACGAAACGTTTGCAAGAAAAACTCCCAGCTCGGTGAACAGAACCACAACAACGAGCACCCGAGCTACAAATCTTCTCACAAACTCTGAACTTAACAGATGGAATAGAATGTGGAAAATATGAAGCTATTCCCTTCACCAGGAAGGGAAAAACTGATTATTATTAAAATGGGAAAAGACTGCAGAAAGCTGCAGAGGGACTTGGGGTCAGTGTGTATGAATTACAAAAGCTAGCATCCAGATTCACTGGGTAATAGGAAAGGCAATGGACTGTAGCCCTTTATGACTAAGATCAGAGTACAAAAGTAGGGAGGTCTTGCTAATACAATCGAAAACACTTGTCAGACCACACCTGGATCACTGTAAACAGCTTTGGCATATTAACATTGACCAAAGAAGGATCACTAGGATGATCCCAAGTATGAGGGAATTTGTTTATGAGAAGATTGGGCTTGCACTCATTAGGAATTTAGATGAATGAGGGGAGACTTTATTGAAACATGCAACATTCTTAGGGAGATTGGTGGGTTGTTTCCTTCTGTGGGCGAGTTTGGACCAGATGGTAAAATCACAGAGTCAGGAGGCACCCATTTAAGTCAGAGACGAGGAGGACTTTTTTTCTCTCTCGAAGGATAGTGAATTTGTGGAATTTTTTGCTGCAGAGGCCTGTTGAGGCTGAGTTATTAAGAATATTCAAGGCTAAGAAAGACTGATTTTTAATCAGTAAGGGCATCAAGGGTTATGGGATAAAGGCAGGAAAAAGTGGAGTTGAGGATGATCAGGTCATGATCTCATTGAATAGCTGAGCTGAGTCCATGGTTTAAATGAGCTACCTTTGCTCCTCTTACAGTTTTATATCAGTTTACCCTGGAAAGCACTGCGCTGAATGATTTAAGTGAAATTTGATGAAATACTTAATGCAGAGATAAAGACATTTAAAATCTTTCATTCAAATGTTGGTCCTAATTTATTTACAATAAAAAATGACCTTAATCTCAACAAATAAATCAGAACATTGAGTATATGAGTTGGGATATCAAGTTTATAAAATCATGAAAGGCATAGATGAGGTGAGTAGCCAAGGTCTTTTACCCAGTGTAGGGGAGTCCAAAATTAGAGGCTTAAGGTTAAAGGTGAGAGGAGAAAGATTTAAAGGGAACTCAAGGGTTTTTTCTATATTCTGTAATTTTCTGTACTATTTATCCAGATTTCCAGCAGCTTTAGTATTTTCTTTTTTTATCCATTATGGGTAGTCTACACTCAAGATTCAGTCCTTCAGTTTTCTCATCAATAGAGTAGCACTTGGAGAGTTGCAATGTCTCTAATGCAAATCCTGATTGGTGATTTATTTGAATGTTATTAAGAATATTAGTTTATCATTAGTTCAACATTAGTTTATCACATACAAACCATTTGAACTTTAAACAGCATATACACTATCCTTCTTATGCTGCCTCATAAATTATACTGCTGGAAACTGCTTATAGACTTCACATATGTATCAAATACAAAGGTGAAAAAGTCCTTAAAGATAAAGAACTCAAAAGGGGAGAGTGAAGTTTTTAGAAATGGTAAAATATTTCTTCAGGGACAAACGTGCCAAAGAGGGTGCCTTTAATTTTAAACAAAATACACCAAGCTGAACACAAGGCCTGATTTCTGTCAAGGTACTGATCACTGCATTAAAAGCATTTCCAAGGCTCAAGAAACTAAATGAAAATTATGAAAATATTCTTAAACTAACTTTTGAGTACTTTATACTTTACTTAGCTGCATTCTGTTGTGCTGCTGATGGACTTTAGTAATCTTCACATACACTTTCATTTTTCTTAAATCACTGTCTTTCATCTAGTCTTCTGTTACATTTTCCATAACCTATGTCTTAACATAATTCCTTTCCTAAGTTCTCCATTTAGTGTGAGCTCATGTATCTCTGTTACCATTTCTTAATGTTTTTTTTAAATATGAGTGCTTGTCAATTTGTTGGCAGCCTTAAATTTCAGCCATTTCCAGAATAAATGCTTAACACTAATTTAGGACACATCATTAACATAGTAGGCTATCACTTTTTTTTCTAAAACTGACTGTGAAAGATAATTACATAGAGATATTAGATTCACCCTTCTCAATATAAATACGGTATCAATTGGATAACCATAGATTTTGGACAGATCAAATAGCTGCAACTACACCTAAATGAAACTCCAAAGACTGTATAGCAAATGCAGTAAGTAAAGTTAAACTTGTAGTCTGATCCACATAAGAACATCTGCACATCACTCTGTTGGATTAGTCCTCCCTTGTTAATTGGGATTAATTGACTGTACATGCATATAAATCATCTGTTTATAGGATAAAGTAACTGGGATAGAACTTGACTTTGTCTCAGAGTGCGAAATGGGTAATTACTAGTCAGCAGTCTTTATAAATCTCTACCTCTAAACAACATAAAAAGCAAGGGAGATGCCAAACAATCTGCTACCTTCTTTCATAAATATTTCAGATTAATGCACTATGTCAAGATCAAATCCATGAAAATAAAATCAATTTATATTCTGCCAGAAAAATAACAGCCTAATTATTTGATATTTCTTTCAATTTGCTCAGGTCTTGACACAAAAGACACACAAAAACACCAAAGCACAGGACTTGGGAGCAGGAGTAAGCAATTTGGTCCTTTGAGCCTACACTGCCATAATTTGGTAAAATATTGGTTAACAGTTAAGAGTTCTAAAATGGAAACGATCTACTATGGGCGGCATGGTGGCACAGTGGTTAGCACTGCTGCCTCACAGCGCCAGAGACTTGCGTTCAATTCCCGACTCAGGCGACTGACTGTGTGGAGTTTGCACATTCTCCCCGTGTCTGCGCAGGTTTCCTCCGGGTGCTCCGGTTTCCTCCTGTGCAGGTCAGGTGAATTGGCCATGCTAAATTGCCCGTAGTGTTAGGTAAAGGGGTAAATGTACGGGAATGGGTGGGTGGCGGGTCGGTGTGGACTTGTTTGGCCGAAGGATCTGTTTCCAGACTGTAAGTAATCTAATCTAGTAAAAACATTACAAACCTAACTAGAAAAATTGCAAAACAAAATGTATCTGCTTTTAAAATTAGACATAACATTGGGATTTACAAGTCACTAACAGCTTTACAAATAAGAAGAATTCCTTAATAGGGTAACTTGTAGTTCAGTTATTTGCTTCACCTTTACCTGAATGGATAGCTGAAGAGCATCTTCAACTTTGATTTGAGAACAGATAGCTTGAATGAGCGTTATATGATGCTATAAAGTCACAATGATGGTATGTGATATCATAAAGGTGTCCAACACATTGCCAGGGAGACAAAATGTACCATCAAGTGTGTTGGATGTACAAATTTAAAAAGTATCATAATTTTAAAAGAATGTAAACCAATCACTGTAACAATACTCAGTGCCTGGATTTGACAATGCTATACTGTTCCAAGTTCCAGTCCAAGAAAGCCACAAAAGTGGACAGACTGTGGAATTCACAGCCACAAAAACATTGTTGAACATTAAGTGCTCTTTTAAAATTGAATTAGATAATTGGTTTAAGCAAAAAGAAATATCTAAGGGTGTGCAGCCAGTAGTCGGTATGTGCAAAAAGAGTAACATTGCAGATGTGATGTATCAAGCAGCAGAATTCTGTGAAGTAACCTTCTATTATTCTAATACTTCCAGACTCAATGCATTTTCCATAATCCAAACACAAGCTTTCCTCCATGTAATACAGAAACTAACTGATCTCAGCTGTCTGATCAAGTGTCCTCAATTTCATGTAGTATGTATTTGATTTGTTGTGTCAGATTTACTCTGAAAATACGTAACTATAATTCAATACTAAGCATCACTGAATGTCATCAACTAGTACAATTCTGGGCAGCAAAACATAATTCAGCATACAGCTCAGGAAAATCTCAAATCCAATCCTTAATCCAAGTTAAAAGATTTCAGCTAAAAATGGTATTCAGAGAACTCTAATCAACAACAGAATCTCTAGGTTATGTGGAATTACGTCAGCTGGAGCTTAAATTCCTGATTATCTCAAGGAACAGGATAATCAAAGTTGATGCTCTCCTGCACTTGAAAAACCTATTTACACGGAATCTAGACTCAATGTACCCATTCACAATGGGATGATACTGGAAACACAATCAGCCCTTTGAAAATAGGACTCGGGAAAGTTAGCAGAAACATGGTAAAGTTGGAAAGGACTTTTCCACATATTTTGTGGATAATCTTCTTACCTTTCTGGCTAGTCGAGGATGAAGGACAATTTGCATGTTCCATCCGCAGGGATCTGTGCAACTGGAAACCTTTCTTTTGTTTATACTTCGATAGCCATAAAAATTGAGGTGGGAATCCTCCAGATACAGCTTGTTTGAGTAACTCTATAAGAAACAAACACCTGAGTAAAGCACTGGACATTCTTTCAGTCTCTATTGTAAGGCATTTTGTCTCATAAAAGTGAAATTTTATATTCTACAATATACTCTGCACACCTCCATCAGTACTTAGCAATAATTTGAAGGTTGTATTTCTGGGTTAGTACAAATACAGATGAATGGTTGAATGACCTGGAAAGAAGTGTTTAATTTCCATCAAAACATCTGGGGAATTTAAATTCAATTAATTAAATAAAAAGTTCATCTCAGTCATGGTGCCAAAATTGCTGTAAAAACACACCAAGTTTATGGCCAATCGTGACATTTTATGCTTGAGGGCAGAGCAGTATAATGGCAGAATATGAAACTGGATAATGAGGCAGTAACTGACTGCTATCCTGTACTTCTGCTTGCAATACTAATTGATAACAAACACGTACTTTCTTGCTTCTCAGAAGGAATTTATTTTCATTTGCTTTTTGGTGCAATCCAAAACATTAAAAACTTTTTATTTCTTTGCTCATGGCGCCACTAATATTGAAGATCTGTCTTTTTAAAAGCACATTAATTGTCTAAGACTAAAAATCAGCACAGATAACATCTGCTGATTGCAGAAGTGTCATTGGAGACTGGGCTCTCCTTGTTCAAAGACAGCTAGTCTAAATGAAATAGTTTCACAAATGGTGGCCAGACTCTGCAACTGAGTCAAGAAAGTAAACTATTTGAAAACTGCACCAATACAGTTGAGTTGATAATACCTGTATTAGAATATCACACACATGCACTTTCAAGCAGAAAACCTCTGGATGAAAATCAGGAGCAAGAATCACAGCAAATTCCTTGCTAGTCCATGTAAAAGATGTTATCTGCTTGGACTTCAAGAAGACCGTTGACAAAGTGCCACACAGGAGGCTACAGAGTACGATAAGAGCCTGTGATGCCAGAGGCAAGGTGCTAGCATGGATAGAAGCTTGGCTGTCTGGCAGAAAGCTAAGTGAGGGAATAAAAGGATCCTTCTCAGGATGGCAGACGGTGACAAGTGGTGTTCTGCGAGGCTCAGTGTTGGGACAACTTTTCATTTTATACATTAATTAGATTAGATTAGATTACTTACAGTGTGGAAACAGGCCCTTCGGCCCAACAAGTTCACACCAAACCGCCGAAACGCAACCCACCCAGATCCATTCCCCTACATTTACCCCTGCCCCTAACACTATGGGCAATTTAGCAATTCACCTAATCTGCACACTTTTGGACTGTGGGAGGAAACCGGAGCATCCGGAGGGTACCCATGCAGACAGGGAGAATAAAGGCATTGAGGTCATTCTGGCTAGGTTTGCAGATGTTACAAAGATAGAGAGAGGGTCAGGTAGCATTGAGGAGGCAGGGAGGCTACTAAAGGATTTGGACAGGTTAGGAGAGTGGTCAAAGAAGGGGCAGATGGAGTACAATGTGGAAAAGTGTGAGGTCATGCACTTTGGTAGGAAGAATAGAGGCAGAGACTATTTTCTAAATGGGGAGAAAATTCAGAAGTCTGAAGTGCAAAGCGACTTGGAAGTTCTAGTGCAGGATTCTGTCAAGGTAAACTTGTAGGTTGAGTCAGGAGTTAGGAAGGCAAATGCAGTGTTGGCATTTATTTTGAGAGGACTAGATATAAAAGCATGGATGTACTTCCCACGGTCTCTAAGGCTCTGGTCAGACCGCATTTGAAGTATTGTGCACAGTTTTGAACCCCATATCTCAGGAAGGATGCGCTGGCCCCAGTGCGTGTACAGTGGAGTTCACAAGAATGGTCCCAGGAATTAAAAGCTTAACATATGATGAGCGATGAGGACTCTGGGTTAATAATTGATGGAGTTTGGAAGGATGAGGGAGGGAATCTAATTCAAACATACAGAATACTGAATGGCCTGGACAGAGTGGTTGATGGGAAGATGTTTCCATTGGTAGGAGAGTCTAGGACCTGAGAGCACAGCTTAGATTAAAGGGAAGGCCTTCTAGAACGGAGAGAAGGAAAATCTTCTTCAGGCAGAGAGTGATGAATCCATGGAATTCATTGGAGGCTAGGTCATTGAGTATATTTAAGACCGAGATAGATAGGTTCTTGAGTATCAAGGGGATCAATAGTTATGGGGAGAAAGTGGAAGAATGGGGTTGAGAAAGTGGGAGAATGGGGTTGAGAAACATATCAGCCATTATTGAATGGCAGAGCAGACCCAACGGGCTGAATGGCCTAATTTCTGCTCCTATGTCTTATGGTCGTAATACTGAGGCCAACTGTTAATGATGGTATCAGAATCTTCAGCACAGAGCTGGAAATACATCAAGACAGAGGATGGGAAAAGGTTGTGGCTGTGAAGAGATGTTCTTTTTTTGAGATATTATACGTGTTGCAGGTGATTTCCTGGAGTAATTACTGTTTTATAAGCTGTTGCATTGTTTTGGAATTTTAGGGAAAAAAGATCAAATCGACAGCACTTTTAAAAGGAGGAAGAGAGACAAAGGCAGTGACCACTAGTCAGAGAAAGAAACTGACACTGTAGTCTGACGCAGCAGTGAATATGCACAGCTACTGCCTTTGCTGTTAGAGTTCAAGTAACTCTATCAAATATCAAATTGCATTGATTGGTTGGAGCGGCAGTTACATGCAAGGAGGAATTTACAGGAACTAGAGGGTGTGACAGATGGCATTTATTGGAAGGGAGAAAAAACAAAGATACAATCAGATAGATGAGTTACCACCAGGAAAAGTAGGACAGGGAAGCAGATAGTGCAGGAGTCTCCTGTGGCTATTCCCATTTCAAACAAGTATGTTGTTTTTGGAAAATATAGGGGGTGATGGACTCTCAGGGAATGTTGCACAAACAGCCAAGTCTCTAATGCAGAAACTGGCCTTAATGTAAGAAGGATATGTCAGGTTTCAGACGATCAATTGTGATAGGGGACACTCTCATCAGAGGCACAGACATATCTTTCGTCAGCTGACAGTGAAAAATCACAATGGTGTGCTGCCTCCCTGGTGCCACGATCAAGGATATCTCGGAAGGTGTGAAGAATATTCTCAAAGGTCATTTACACCACATTGGAACTAATGACATAGGAAGGGAAAAGGATGAGATTCTAAAGGGAGAATATAGAAAGTTAGGCAGGAATTTGGAAAAAAGTCTTCAAGGGTAGAAATATTTGGATTCCTTCCTGGTATTACAAGCTAGTGAGAGTCGGAATAGGAGGATAGAGCAGGTGAATACGTGGCTGAGGAGCTGGTGCAAGGGAGAAGGATTCACATTTTTGGATCGTTGGAATCTCTTCTGGGATAAAAGTGACCTATGTAAGAAGAACAAATTGCACCTGAATTTGAAGGGGATTATTTACTGGCAGGGAGATTTGTTAGAGCTACTTGCGAGATAGTAAGGAAAGAGATCAGTCTGAGGCTGATACAACTGAGAAAGGGAGCAAGTCGAACTGTCAGGGCAGTTAGGAACAAAGCAGAGAATGAGGAAGGACTGATAAATTAAAATGCATTTATTTCAAGGCAAGAGGCCTGACAGGGAAGACCCCTTGTTGGGAACATAGGACTGGGATATCATAGCAATTACAGAAACATGGCTCAGGGATGGACAGGACTGGCAGCTTAATGTACAATGCTACACGAAGGATAGAAAGGGGAGCAAGAAAGGAGGGGATGTGGCATTTCTGGTAAGGGATAGCGATACAGTTGTACTAAGGGAGGATATTCCCGGAAACACATCCAAGGAAGTTATTTGGGTGGAACTGAGAAATAAGAAAAGGACAATCATCTTATTGGGCTTATAGACCCCCAGCCCCATCCTCCTCCAACAGTCAATGGGAAATTGAGAAACAAACTTGTAAGATCTCAGTTATCTGTAAGAATAATAGAGTGGTTACGGTAGGGGATTTAACTTTCCAAAGAGTAGACTTAGACTGCCACAATGCTAAGGGTTTAAACAGAGAATAATCTGCTAGGTGTGTACAAGAAAATTTTCTAATGCAGTTTGTGGATGTAACTACAAGAGAAGGTGCAAAACTTGACCTACTCTTGGGAAATAAGGTAGGGCAAGTCACCGAGGTGTCAGTGGGGGAGCAATTAGGGGCCAGCGACCATAATTCTAGTAGTTTGAAAATAGTGATGTAAAAGGGCAGAACGGATCTAAAAGTTAAAGTTCTAAATTGGAGAAAGGCTAATTTTGGCGGTCTTAGGCAAGAACTTTCAAAACTTGATTAGGACTGGATGTTCACAGGTAAAGGGTCAGCTGGAAAATGGGAAGCCTTCAAAAATGAGATAATAAGAGTCCAGAGACAGTATATTCCTGTTAGGGTGAAAGGCAAAGCTGGTAGGTACAGGGAATGCTGGATGACTAGAGAAATTGGGATTTTGGTCAAGAAAATGAAGGATGCTTATGTCAGGTATAAACAACAAAGATTGAGTGAATATGTAAAAGAGTATAAAGGCAGTAAGAGTATACTTAAGAGGGAAGGCAAAAACAGGCATCAAGATAACTTTTGCAAATAGAATTAAGGGGAATCCAAAGTGATTTTATGAATATTTTAAGGACAAAAAAGGGTAACCAGGGAGAGAAAAGGGCTGCTCAAAGATCAACAGACAGCCTATGTTAGAACCGCAGGTGACGGGGAGATACTAAATGAGGATTTTGCATCAGTGTATACCGTGGAGAAGGATATGGAAGATATAGAATGTGGGGAATAGATGGTGACATCTTGAAAATTGTCCACATTACAAAGGCACTGGTGCGAGATGTCATAAAATATATAAAGGTGGATAAATCCCCAAGACCTGATCAGATGTACCCTAGAACTCTGTGGGAAGCTAGGGAAGTGATTGTTGGTCCCTTGCTGAGGTATTTGTAGCACTGATAATCACAGGTGAGTTGCTGGAAGATTGGAGGTTGGTTAATGGGGTACCACTATTTAAGAAAGATGGTGAGGAAAAGGCAGGGAACTATAGGCCGGTGAGCCTGACATTGGAGGTGGGCAAGTTTTTGGAGGGAATCCTGAGGGACAGGATTTACATGTATTTTGGAAAGGCACGGACTGATTAGGGATAGTCATGTGTGTGGAAAATCATGTCTTACTAACTGGATTCACTTTTCTGAAGAAGTAATGAAGAGGATTGATGAGGAAAGAGCAGTGGACATGTTCTATCTGGACTTCAGTAAGGAATTTGACAAGGTTTCTCATAGTAGACTGGTTAGCAAGGTTAGAACACATGGAATACAGGTCGACCTAGCCATTTGGATTCGCAACTGGCTCAAAGGTAGAAGACAGAGGATGGAGGATGGAGGATTGCCCTTCAGACTGGAGGCCTGTGATCAGTGCTGCGCCATAAAGATCAGTGCTGTACCCAATGGTTTTTGTCATTTATACAAATGATTTGGATGTGAACATAGGAGGTATAGTTACTAAGTTTGCAGAGGACACTAAAATTGGAGGTGCAGTGGACAGCAAAGAAGGTTACCTCAAAATGCAACAGGATCTTGACCAAATGGGCTAATGAGCTGAGAAGTGGCAGATGAAGTTTCATCTAGATAAATGCGAGGTGCTACATTTTGGAAAGGCAATTCAGGGCAGGACTTATACACTGAATGGTAAGGTCCTGGGGAGTGTTGCTTAACAAAGAGACCTTGGACTGCAGATTGATAGTTCCTTGAAAGTGGAGTCACAGTTAAATAGAATAGTCAAGAAGATGTTTGCTATGCTCTCCTGTATTGGTCAGTGCAATGAGAAGACAAGTTGGGAGATCATGTTGCACTCATACAGGGACATTGGTAAGGCCAATTATGAAATGTTGTGTGCAATTCTGTTCTCCCTGCTAAAAACGAATCTTGTGAAACTTGAAAGCATTCAGAAAAGATTTACAAGGATGTTGCTAGAGTTGGAAGGTTTGACCTTTAGGGAGAGGCTGAATAGGCTGGGACTATTTTCCCTAGAGTATCTGAGGCTGAGGGGTGGAGTTCGAGATTTATAACATCATGAGGGCCATGGATTGGTACAATTATAGCACTTAAAAGGCATTTGGATGGGTATATGAATAGGGTTTAGAAGAATATGTGCCAAGTACTGGCAATTGGACTAAATTAGGTTGGGATAGCTGGTCGGCATGGACAAGTTGGACCGAAGGGTCTGTTTCTGACTCTAAATCTACAACTTTCCTTGTATTTGCACATTACCAATCATATCAAATTCTAAGGTTCATGAGAGAAGCACTATAAAATAAATCCAAATTAATTCAAGCAGTTTTTCTTGAATTTCGTGAACCAATGGATGCCAGACAACATCTATTGTTGATATGTTTCACCAACATATTTCCCTCCGTCTGTATGATAAAGATCACAACCCAGATCTTAAAATGCTGCATCAGTGGTAACTACTATCAACGTAGCTATACAAATGTAGACTACAAGAGCAGGTCAGAGGTTAGGAATCCCGTGACAATTAATTCAACTCCTTACTTCTCAAATCCACGCCACTATCCACAAAGTATATGTCAGGAGGATGATGGAAACTCATGACTTGCCTGGATGTTGAACTTCAAGAACTCTCAAGAAGTTTGGCACTATCCAAGATAAAGCAGTCCACTTGGCTGGCATCCCATTCATCACCTTCACCCTCTCCACCACTACACGCAATGGCAACAATGTGTATGATATACAAGGCTTCTTTAACAGCATCCTCCAAAACATAAAAAATAAAAAGGCAACAGAACTTTCCAAGCCACACACCATCCTGACTTGGAATAATGTCATTCATTGTCAATGCATCAAAATTCTGAAACACCATTCAGCACCATGTAGACTGTGGAGGTTCAAAGATCATCAAAGGCAATTAGCACTGGGCAACAAATGCTAGCTTGCCAGCAGCATTTACATTCATCTTTTTAACATTTTTGAAATTGTGCCTGCAGACACATTCAATTTGCCTCTGAAGGCAGTAGTAGCAGATATTGTCAACTGTTCATGCATTATCATGTGTGAAGTAGAATAAGTTACAAGTTATTTGACAATGCTGAGAAAGGAGGAATAGCTTAAAAGTATTTATCCATACATGCATTATTTCCAGTACCCCAACTGTGATTAGGATATTGTTCCTTCCACAATTAAGTTTAACAGTAGTGTCCCCAAACTCTAACCAAAAAATACAGATAAGCAAGCAGTGGTAAAACCTTGCGCTTTTATTGTCCACTTGAGCAAGTATCACAATGAACAACACATTTATCGTTAAGCTGTGAAACATTAGAAGAGGTGGTGAACATTTAGCCCTTTTGCAATTCAACAAAAGATCATGGTTATCTGTCACCTAATTCCATATACTGATTTTGTCCCAAATTCCTTAATACACGTGGTTAACAAAAATCAATCAATGACAGATTCAAAACGAACAAGTGATCACGCATCAACTACTGTTTGTGGCAAATACAGTGTAAAGGGCACTGTATATAATAGGAACACAATTGCTCAGGAATCTCTGAGTTACTGACAGTGCCTCTGATGTGTTAATTCAGTTCCCTCACAATGGCCAACCACAAAGCAGAAACATACTGGCTATATGTGACCAAAGACATTTGCTACAAATCAGCCCCAAAGCATCCACAAAGGCATCGAATTCAACTGCTAGTCTTATTGTTGATAGATTGGTGTACACTGGGTACATTCTCCAAATGATTGGGCCACATAACGCTACCTGTGTCACAAATAAACATGCTGCATTTCAAACTAGTGAATACCAATACTCACCACTGCCATTTCTGTGTTCCTTATACATTTGAGAGCCTTTTGGTCCAATTTAACAATTCTTAGCCAACAGAGTGGCTCCTGGTTAAGTTAGCTAGAGGCTCAGGAAAGAATGCACAACTGGGTACAACTTGAGAAAATCATTTGTGCTTAAATAAGCATGAGAAATATCACCAGTATGATACTATCACAGACGCCGTGAGAACTGTGAAAATCTAACTGGCTGCAGCACGCAACTGCATAACTTAATTGCAGCAGAACTCTCTCCGGGGGGAGGGGAGAAGGAAGTGCAAACTTATTACAATCATAATTCAAGTTACTTCAGACCCTTGCTCTGAACAAGGAACTGAATTCGATATTCTAAACAAAAAAATACACAAAAGAGATAAAGTATATTGTCCTAATCTTGGTCACTTTACATCTATGATTAATTTGAACTGAAATATGCAGAACAAACTTCTTCAATATTACATTTTAAAAGGAGCCAGTTTTTGTACTAGGTTTTGTTTAAACTGAACCAAGCTTTTCTGAGCTAATTTCTGGTGAATACACTGGGAAATTACAAATAATCCTGTTGACTATGACACTAAACAAAGAGTCCATTTGTGATGGAGACTATTTGCAAGGTTTCCCAGTAGTTAACCAAGAGAAAGTTTGACTTATCTAATAGAAGTTCAGAGGTTTATTCAATTATAACCTGGAAAGGGTGGATTAACACGAGAAGTTGGACAGACGAGGCTTGCATCTGCCGGAGTTTGGAAGACTGAGAGGCAGCTTGATTGAAATGATTCAGATTCCAAAGGTTCTTGACAGGGTGGATGCGGAAAGGATGTTTCCTCTTGTGGAAGAATCAAACTCAGGGCTTACTGTTGACAAATAAGGAGTTGATTATTTAAAGTAGTGATGAGGAGAATCTTTTTCTCACAAAGAATTGCAAGTCTTTGGAGCTTTCTCCCTCAAAAGGCAGCGGAAATATTTTTAGTATTGATCACTTTTAGCATATTTTCTTAATAAGTAAGGGGGTGAACGGTTACAAGGATTGGCAGGAACATGCAGTGATGATATCAACCCTGACCCTTCTGAATGGCAGACCAGGTTTGAGGGTGAGAGTGACTTACAACTGTTCCCAATTCACATGCCTGTATGTACTGGATTAGGCAAGCAGTATGACAAGTTTCAAAAGAAGCAGATCAGAAGAAGCAGTTATGGATTTCATCAATATACATGTGGAAGAGAATACTGTATTTTTGGATATTGCCAAGAGAAAGTCCAAGATAAATCCTTGGAGGGTCATAGCAGAAAGAGAAGTCAGTGTTGTTGATTATAGTAAAAATTTAACTTGTTTAATTTATGCCTTTGTAACACCTAGACATGACTATTCCAATGTGCCACTGGCTACCCTGCAACATTCTACCATCTATAAACTAGTGCAAAGTTTTTCTGCCAGTGTCCTTGCTCCCGCCAAGTCCCATTCACCAGTTATCCCTGTGTGCTTGACATACACTAACTTCTTGTCAAGCAATTCTTGGATTTTCAAATTCTCATCTTCAATTTCCAATTCATGCATGGCCTGGCCCATACTTATCGCTTGTTGTCTCCACCAAGTTAACAATGCTCCAAGATAGGTGCACACCTCTGATTCTGGCTGCTTGATCATCTTTGAAATTATTATTCCAATGACCATGCTGAAGGGTAAAAGGAAGCTCCTTCTTTAAGCCTCTCCACTTCTCAAGACCGTCATTCAAACCTAGCACATTGACCGATCTTTTTGCCAAGTGCCCTAATATCGTCTTCTGCAGCTTCGTGACAAATTTTGCTTCAAAACACTCCTGTAACAGGACTTGAGTGGTCTTATCCTATTATAAATGTCTTATAGATCCAAAGCTATTGTTCATTTCAAATATTTGTTTGAGAAGGCCATGTGTCACGCTCGCAGATCTGGGCTATACGTGACTCCAACTCCACACAAATGGTTGACAATTAACATCTTAGCAAACGACTTCAATTATAACCACTGAGAAATTTCAACAACCAGGAAAACTGAACCAAGTCATACACCAATTTAGGGTGTAGGTTTGCTCGCTGAGCTGTCAGTTTGATATCCAGACGTTTCATTACCTGACTAGGTAACATCATCAGTGGTAACCTCCAAGTGAAGCGAAGCTGTTGTCTCCTGCTTTCTATTCATGTCTTTCCCCTGGATGGGATTCCTGGGGTTTGTGGTGATGTCATTTCCTGTTCATTTTCTGAGGGGTTGATAGTTGGCATCTAGATCTATGTATTTGTTTATCGCGTTGTGGTTGGAATGCCAGGCCTCTAGGGATTCTCTGGCATACACCAATCTGCATTAAGATCAAAAAGCAAGCAAGAACAGAGCATACAGCTCAATGTTCAATTCTCAACTCATGTTCAGTTACCCAATTTCAAGAATAGCAAAATTAAATACACCAATGCCTAAGATTTGAAATAAGAAAACATCAGCAAGTCAGGCAGTGATGAAGGAAATATGAAAAAAAGAGTTAATATTTCAGGTCAATTCAATTCAGAATGCTATACTTGCTGCTCAATGTGTGGTCTCCTCTCCAATGGGGATTGTCGAAAGGCTCTCAAACGCAGGCTGGGTGATCGATTTGACTAACACCTCAGTTTAGTCAATTAGTGCAGCATTATGACCCTGGGCTTCTGGTCACTTGCCATTTTAATTCTCCACTGCACTCATCTCTGTCCTCCACATCTCAATTGAAATAGGAGGAAGAGATCCTCATTTTAGGATTGGCCATTTCATAGGGTCATACAGCATGGAAACAGACCCGTCGGTCTGACTAATCCACGTCAACCATGGTTCTAAAACACAGTCCCACCTGCCAGCGCTTGACCCATATCCCTCCAAACCTTTCCTATTCATGAACTTATCCAAATGTCTTGTGAACATTGTAATTGTACCTGTGTCCGTCACTTCCTCTGGCACTTCATTCTATAAATGAACCACTTTCTTTGTAAAACAGTTGTCCCTCATGTCATTTTTAAATATCTCACTTCTCACCTTAAAAATATGCCCCTTTGTTTTGAACTGGCCCATCTTAGGGAAAAGGCCCTATCATTCACCTTATCGACACCCCTCAAGATTTTGTAAACTTCTATAAGGTTGCCCCTCAACCTCCTATGCTCCAGTGAATAAAGTCCCAGCCTATCCAGTCTATTTTTATATTTCAAACCCTCTATTCCTGGCAACATCCTGGTAAATCTTTTCATCGCACTCCAGTTTAATAATATCCTTCCTATAACAGGAAGACCAGAACCGCACACAATACTCCAGAAGAGACCTCAATGTCCTGTACAACCTCAACATGACATCCTAACTCCTATACTCAAACATCTGAGAAATGAAGTCAAGTGTGCTAACCACCCTGTCGCCTGTGATGCACCCTTTAACAAATTATGTACCTGAATCCCTCAGTGTCTCTGTTCTACCACACGACCAAGGGCCCGACCATTAATTGCTTAAATCCTGCCCTTGTTTGCATAAACAAAATCAATGACTCATATTTATACAAATTAAACTCCACCTGCCACTCCTCAGCCCATCAACCAAATTGATCAAGATCTCTTTGTACTCTTAGATAGCCTTCTTCACTGACCACACCATCAATTTTTGGTGTCAACAGCGAATTTACTAACCATACCTCCTATACTGTCATCCAAATCATTTATATAAATGAAAAACAAAAGTAGCCCCAGTACCAATCCCTGTGGAACACTGCTGATTACAGGCCTCCAGCACCACCCTCTGTCTCCTCTGTTGTAGTACAAAGTATATTGATTACAAAAGATTATAACTTACACACCCTTCAAATGATTGTTCTATACAGGAACAAGTCATGCTTTCTTTTATGTTAAAACAATTTTTTATAAATTGAAGGAACAATACAGAGCTCACTTCAATGTGTTTTATAGTGTTGAAGACTAATCATTCTCTCTCCATGACTCTCTCACATTAGTTCTCTTACATCATCCTTATGGGAGTTGTCCACATAGTCCAAAATATTAAACCTTCACAAACTCTAATGCTACAGAACCTAAATTAACCTTTAGACTTTGTTTTATACTTCTTACCTTTAAACAACAACAATTTTGTCCTTGCAGATTTTAAGATTAGTTACAGTGTGGAAACAGGCCCTTCGGCCCAACAAGTCCACATCGACCCGCTGAAGTGCAACCCACCCAGGCCCATTCTCCTACATTTACTCCTGCACCTAACACTACGGGCAATTTAGCACAGCCAATTCACCTAACCTGCATATTTTTGGACTGTGGGAGGAAACCGGAGCACCCAGAGGAAACCCATGCAGACATGGGGAGAATGTGCAAACTCCACACAATCAGTCGCCTGAGGCGGGAATTGAACCCGGGTCTCTGGCGCTGTGAGGCAGTAGTGCTAACCACTGTGCCACCGTGCTGCCCCCTATCCCCATTATGGATGTTCCCCAGGTTATTAAGTTGCAATCCCAATCAGAGACAGCCAAATGTTTGATCACCCAGGATTGAGTACTTACTTTGACATGAAAGCAGTGGCAACATTTGGAAAAGTATTTAATTGGCTATAAAGCACTATGAGATGTTATGAGATTGTGAAAAGCACTATATGAACTTGCTTTTAACACTGGAATATCAATTATTTGCCATTACAGGTGAGTATCTTTCTACATACAAATATCTTGCTACTTTTTCTCAATTTGGTAACATAATTCATCATGCTGGGTAATGAAGGAATATTTTTCTTCCCTTTTTCAGAAATAGCATCCTTAAATCCAACACTGGAAGAACTGTTTTTATTTACTTTACTTATTTCCTGATTATTTGCAACTTTTCACCCTGATTTTATTCAATTTTAGCATTCAATATCTGAGTCCAAAGACTTCAAATCACAATTATTGCTAGTATTTTTTTCCAGATAGCAGTTGCTGGTAAGCGTATGCTCTTTGTCTGATCTAGTATCAGTTCCTGATGATTGAGAACGGTCTATGGTTATGCTTGACAAGGTGCTGCTGTAGCTTGCCGTTGCCTTCTGCAGATGACTGACCATGCACCTCTCCTGCTCCTATCACCAGCTTATGTTGGGAAGAATTTACAAGTTAGTACTTCCCCGTTAGTCCATAAGACCATAAGACATAGGCCAAATAGTCTAATTTCTGCTCCTATCAAGTCTGCCATTCAATCATGGCTGATAGATTTTGTAACCCATTTTCCTGCTTTCTCCGTGCAACCTTTGATTCCCTTGGCAATCAAAAATCTATGTACATCTATTTTAAATCTACACAATGACTTGGCTTCAACAGCTTTCTGTCCCAATGAATTCCACAAATTCACCACTCTTTGGCTAAAGACGTTTCTCCTTACCTCCATTCTAAAAAGGTTTTCCCTTTACACTAAGGCTGATCCCTCAGGTCCTCATTTCTCCTGCCAATAGAAACATCTTCCCAACATCCACTCTGTCCAGGCTATTCAGTACTCTGAAAGTTTCAACCAGATCCCCCCTCATCTTTCTAAGCTCAATTGAGTATAGACCCAGAGTCCTCGGAGAGGCTGAACAGGCTGGGGCTGTTTTCCCTGGAGCGTTGGAGGCTGAGGGGTGACCTTATAGAGGTTTACAAAATTATGGGGGGCATGGATAGGATAAAGAGACAAAGTCTTTTCTCTGGGGTGGGGAGGTCCAGAACTAGAGGGCATAGGTTGAGGGTGAGAGGGGAAAGATATAAAAGAGATCTAAGGGGCAACATTTTCATGCAGAGGGTGGCATGTGTATGGAATGAGCTGCCAGATGAAGTGGTGGAGGCTGGTACAATTGCAAAGAGGCATTTGGATGGGTATATGAATAGGAAGGGTTCAGAGGGATATGGGCCGGGTGCTGGCAGGTGGGACTAGATTGGGTTGGGGTATCTGGTCGGCATGGACGGGTTGGACCGAAGGGTCTATTTCCATGCTGTACATCTCTAACTCTGTGTTAAGCCTTTCATTCCTGGGATCATTCTTACTAACATCCTCTGGACCCGCTCTAGGTCCACTACATCCTTCCTGAGGTATGGGACCCAAAAATGTTGTAGTAGTCTCAATGTGGTCTGACCAGAGGCTTATAATGCCTCAGAAGTACATCTCTGCTTTTATATACTAGTCCTCTCATGATTAATGGCATCATTGTACTGCCTTCCTAACTAACAACTCAACCTGCAAGTTTACCTTAAGAGAAACCTGGACTAGAACTCCCAAGTCCTTTTGCACTTAAGATTTCTGAATTTTCTCCCCATTTAGAAAATAGTCCATTCCTCTAATCTTCCTACTAAAGTGCATGATCTCACACTTTCCCATGTTGTATTTCATCTACCACTTCTTTGCCCATTCTCCTAACCTGTCTAAATCTTTTTGCAGGAGAAAGTGAGGTCTGCAGATGCTGGAGATCAGAGCTGAAAATGTGTTGCTGGTTAAAGCGCAGCAGGTCAGGCAGCATCCAAGGAACAGGAAATTCAACGTTTCGGGCAAAAGCCCTTCATCAGAAATCTTTTTGCAGCCCCCCCACTTCCATACTGTGAACACACCTTCCTTGATCATCAGTTCCAGAGCTTTTGCCTCGGAGGCAGAGATGCTGCCCACTGCATATAAAGTTTTGATAAGTATTCAAATTTTGTCACAAACTGTTACTCTTCCCATATTTTACTTGTCCCATTACTAGCATCTTTAAACTTGCATCATTATCATCCCTTTTGTCATTTCACCAATTCTGCCTTTCATTCATTCACAGACCTTCCTTTTTGTTCTTTCCTCCCTCTATCCCAATTCTGTGTTTTTGTATTTGCCTAAAACCAGTTACAACTTTAACCTTTCATAGATCTGACTAAAGACCCTGTTATCTCGGATTCTCTCCCTCAAACCCATCGATTTGTTTAGAATACCTACCATTTTTTGTTTTTATTTCAGTTGAGAAATACTTATGCTACAACTATTGTGCATTTTAAGCAAACGTTTTCAAATGAATGCTCTTTGAGATATGGCTGCAGTTAGAGCTACTAATATAAGTTATAATCAAATAAGGTCTGCATCTGTCACTGCAAGAAACGACAAACATGCTCTCTGCACATGACCACTTTAATCCAGAAATGCATGGGCTTCACAAACAAGCCCATCGGAGTGGTTGAACTGGATACAAAGGGCTTCTTTGATAAATGTTTAATTGCATTGCTTGTTCATACAAACTCAAGGTCAACAGTTGAGCTAAATTTATGCCTATAATCCAACAATATGAATTGCCAAAATCGTGTTCAGAAATGTTTAGAAGGTCTAAAATCTTTAATCCTCAACACACTGATTGCAGCTTGCTTTATTTTCTTGAATCCTCCATTCAACAGCCACTGTTAGATCTTTAATATCATAATCATTTTAGGAGTGACTGTTCCCTTGTGAACTAAAATTTAGATAAACGTATCTCCATTCCAACAGCTTTCAGAACCAGAAATTTTTTCAGATTCACTAAACTGAACAAGTTAATCTACCTCACGGAACTCAGGATCAAGTCAAATATATCGAGACACTCGACACAATCATACCACTCAGAATTGTACAACTTTAATCGCATTACATTTTCAGGAGCCGATAAGTAAGCAACACTATTTCAGACTTACATAAAGCTGTTATATTATTTGCACTAATATATAAATAAAAATTCCCAAGTCAATCAAATATGAATAATGCTTTAAGCACCAGATGTTAACCAATAGTATTTTATAATTAGACAGACTGGATTCATAGTCATACAGTACAGAAACAGACCCATCAATACAAGTCAACGCCAACCATAAACTAACTCCGCTTATTTCTCACAATTAACTAACATTTCTACATAGGAGGTACATTTAATTTTTTCAAATACCCGCTTCAGGAATGTCAGTGGGTGAATTACTAAGTAATGATGATTAAGAAGCTTGTAGCTGTGGTTTTCTAGTTTCTGCACCACCTGCAATGGCTTTCCTAGTTTGCTATGAGACACAAAATGTTTCTATACACAGACATGAGTTGCAGCTTATTGTCATTCACTAACTGACCTTGAGGATGGTTAATGTTGCCTGTTTGAATCATTGCACTTGTGATACACTTACAAAGCTTCTGGCATGTTCCAGCATGTTAACCCTATGACAATGAAGCAACAGTGATAATAGTTCCAAATCAAAATAATGTGTAGTTTAAGTAGTAACTTAAAGGTAGCAGTGTTACCATCAGTCTGCTGACCTCTTTCTAGATGATAGAGCTCATAGGTTTGTTAAGTGCTGTGACAAGAGAATTAGAAAGCTGTTACAGTGCAGCACGTTAAGGGTACTCACTGAAGTCACATTCTACCTGCGGTGGAAGACTGAATGTTTGATTTGCAGATGACAATCTTGCAAATGATGGCCCTTTAAGAATAAACCTGCATATGGTTATGAGGTAATAGTGATCAGTTGATGCTCAATGCCACAGATATACAAGTACTGTTTTTCACCAGAAGGGATAGTTGGTGAGGAAGGACAGAGAATAGACTGGTGTATAAACTATGAGATGTAAGAAAACATGGTAGGTGACAGACAGGCAGACAGACTACTCCCACTTCTTGCTTCAGTAACTGGATGAACAATAGTTCAACAATGGATAGATGCCAATCAAGCAAGGTGTTTGTCCTTGAAGACACTGAACCATCCAAGCTATGAATCCACAACATACAATCTGACTAGGTGAAATTCTTACCAACTTTTAAACCCCTAAATACACACACACGCATTTGTTGTACTTCATCACGAACAGTTAAAATCAGTTTTCCATAATGAAGTTGCCATCATCAGGGGTGAGTAAGAACAACTAACAGATAGTAGGCTGATTTTTAATGCTGTTTTCATAAATTAATTTTCTCCCCAGACCCTTGTTGAAAGGTCAATTTTTGGTGAGCTGCCAGTCCTTAAGTGCTGACAAACCTTCAATGCTTGCCCAAGTGCCTTCCTGCATTCCTAAGTTTAGGCAGCAGGCTACATGAACAAAATCCAATCCTCTTAAGCCCAAATGTTCACAAGCACAGGTTTTTTAAACAATGATGATCAAGACCAAAGCAACAGGCTTAAATGTGGTATCCATGGGTGTCTCTAACTCAGAAACACAAACCAGAAATTGAAATTGGTATCATTTGCTCCAACTATAAATTAATGAGTTTCATTATGAGTCATGATGATATGGTGTTTTCTTGGAGTAACGTGCCAGCTTCAACATTATAGTCAAGCCACTAGCAAAGATTCCTAAAAAGAAAGGACCTCTATTCAAGTTGGTTACAGCAATGAGGTTTGTGGGAGAGGCCATGGAAGATTTGAAATTAAAGATCAAAATGATAAAAATCAAGAAACAGCTTAACAGCAATTCAATGCAGATCAGTGAGCACAGTAACAATAAATGACAACTTACAATTATATAATACAATGACTCACTTGTAAAATACAAAAGCCCAGGGGCAAGGCCTCAGAAGTTAATGATGTAATCAAAGTATACCAAGTCTCCAATTTACCTGTCTGATGGAATGAGGTGAGTAAAAAAGATTGACCTGGTTCGCATACTTACCAGCAATTACTGTTAATTACAAATAGATAAGTTACAGCCACAGGTAAACAAAACTATGAACCAATGATACATAATCTGAGTGGTTGAAATTCTAAACGTTTAAACCCTGCTCAATCTTACCCACCCACCCATATATACATATTTTTATATATACACAGACACAGACACAGACACAGACACAGACACACACACACATATTAGTGTTTTGAGTGGAGGAAAGAAATTGAGAAACACAATTCAATAGCATCAGTGCGCAGAGTTGAATGAACAATTCCTTTTGTTTCTCAAGACCTTTTGCTCTTCAATCCCTATGTCTGGGGAGGAGGCACAATGAGACTGATTAATTAATTATTTACTGGTTAAAGGTAACTGCTTACATCATCTGGTGGTGGAAAGTAAATGGCTTTCTTCAGGCTTTCAGTGCTTCCAGCTCAGACAGATAGAGATACAGAACTGCTGCCTCTACTACAAACACTCAAGCTGTTCACCTGCCCAGAAGCCAATCAGGAGCTGTTGTCAGGTTGAAAACCTCCAACATCCACACCCAATTATATTTGCTCAAACTAAATCTGGTGCAATTACCTCAGAATGTTAACAATAAGAGTAAGAGTAGGCTATTTATTCCCTCAACTTTGCCCCACTATTCAACAAGACCATGGCTGCTCTTCCCCAGTCAACTTCTCTTTTGTCCCAGTTCAGCACAGCCCTCAAATCCTCAATATTTCAAATACCTATCTATCTTAGCAACTTTTGAGAAGATTTGTCGCTCAGGTTGAGGTTCTGGATGTAGGTTTGCTCGCTAAGCTGGAAGGTTCTTTTTCACATATTTTGTCACCATACTAGATAATGTCTTCAGTGAGCCTCCGGTTGAAGCACTAGTGGTGTAGCTCGCTTTCTGTTTATATGGTTGGGTTTCCTTGGGTTGGTGATGTCGTTTCCTGTTCTTTTTCTCAGGGGGTGGTGAATGGGATCCAAGTCAATGTGTTTGTTGATAAGCGTTCCGGTTAGAATGCCATGTTTCTAGGAATTCTCATGTGTGTCTCTGTTTGGCTTGTCCTAGGATGGATGTGTTATCCCAGTCAAAATGGTGTCCTTCCTCATCTGCATGTAAAGATACTAGTGAGAGTGGGTCATGTCGTTTTGCGGCTAGCTGATGTTCATGTATCCTGGTAGCTAGTTTTCTGCCTGTTTGTCTAATGTAGCGTTTGTTATAGCTCTTGCAAGGTAATTTGTAAATGACACTAGTTTTGCTTGTTGTATATTCCCAGAAGCATGGCATTCCAACCGGAACTCTATCAACAAAATGCATCGACTTGGATCCCATTTACCATCCCCTGAGAAAAAGAAGAACAGGAAATGACATCACCATAGGAAATGCCATCACCACAGGAAATGACATCACCAACCAAGGAAACCAACACAGAAATAGAAAACGGGGTACACCACCAGTGCTTCAACTGGAGGCTCACTGAAGATGTTATTTTGTATGGTAACGAAATGTCTGAAAACGAACCTTCCAGCTCAACAAGCAAACCTATACCCAGAACCTACCTATTTACATATTCTTTACCTATTTTCAGTGATCTAGCCTCCACAATTCTCAAGGGTATAGAATTCCAGATAACAACCCCTTTGAAAAAGAAATTCCTTCTCATTTCGGTTTTAAATGAGTGTCCTCTTATTCCATAAATATGTCACCTAGTTCAACGTTCCTCCACAAGTGGAGACATCTTCTCAACATCCACCCTGACAAACTCACTCATAATCTTGTGTGTTTTGTCAGCCAAATTATTCTCTGCACACACTATAGTACCTTGCTGTCTTATCTCAACTCTACTACTCCTCACAAAGCACGAGTATAAATACAACTCACAATAAGTTAATTGAGTCATAGAACCTTACAGACACTCCAGGGAAAAAACATTGTCTATTTTACTTATTCATGCTCATCATTTTATAAAACTCTATAAGGTCACCAGTCAGCCTCTGTCACTCCAGGGAAAACAGCCCCAGCCTAATCAGCTTCAGCCTATAGCTCATCCTGGCAACATCTTTGAAAATCTTTTCTGAACTCTTTCAGGTTTCACAACATCTTTACGATAGGAGGGAGTCCACAACTGCACACAATATTCTGCAAGTGGCTGAACTAATGTTCTCCACAGTTGCAACGTGACTTCCCAACTCTTATACTCAGTGCTCTGACCAATAAAAGAAAGCATACCAAATGCCTTCTTCACTATCCTATCTACCGAATCTCTACAGTGTACAAAGCCATTCAGCCACTGAGTCTACACTGACCCTCCAAACAACATCCACCTATACCCAGCAACTCCCACCCTATCCCTAAATCTTGCATTTATGATGACTAGTCCACCTAGCCTGCACATCCCTAGACACTACAGGGCAATTTAGCATGGCCATCCACCTCACCTGCACATGGGAGGACTGTGGGAGGAAACCAGGGTACCTGCTGAAACCTACACGGACACAGGGAGAACATGCAAACGCCACACAAATAGCCACCCGAGGCTGAAATCAAACCTGGGTTCCCTGGCACTGAGACTGAGTTCAAACTACTGAGCCACCATGCCACCCATCAACTTACTCCATTATCTTATTTCCAAAAGTGCAGCAATTCATTCCACAATACTCAGTTAAAGAACAGCTCTTTCCCCTTATAATACCTAATCAAAAAGTAAAATTTAAAATGTATAGTCTTTATAATTTCAATTTTGAGGTCATGAAATGTCCCAAAGCACTTCACAATATTATCAAACAAAATGACAGGTTGTAATTAACAGGACTAGGTATGAGTTAAGACACAGAGGGCAGAGTTTTGGATTACCTCAGGTTTACAAAGGAAATAGAATGAGGAAGATCAGTCAAACGTGTGCTGGAATAATTAGGCGATGTAAGTGTGAATGGGGGTTTCAACAACAAATAATCTGCAATAGGGCAGTTGGACAATCCATTTTGGAGGTCAAAATAGGTCTTAGTGATGTTGCAGATAGCAGGCCTGGAGCTCATTTCAAAATCAAATGACACCAAGATTGTGACAGATTGGCTTAATCTCAAATTAACTGTCAACAAGAGGAGAGTCAGGAATCAAGGAATTGATTGGGAGAGGAGATTGAAAGTAGTGGCTTCAGTCTTCCCAGTGTTTGATCAGAGGAAATGTCAGCTCATCCAGTATTGTAGGTGAGGCAAGCAGCCTGATGGGTTAGCAACAAAGGAGGAGCCAATAGAACCAGTGTGGTAAAGGCTGGATATCATCAGCATACATGTTAAAACAAACACTCCCTTGTGTGGGAGCAATAAGAGAAGCAATTGCAGGTGTTTCTTTGGCTTGGATCAGACAGCTGAGAAACAGAACCCGAGGATTTTATATCATCTGAAGGCCAGTCCTGATACAAGGTCACACAACAAATTGCAACGTCAATACGATTTTACACATTCCTGACTTTAATGACTCCATCACCAGCAGCCGTGTCTTTAGCTACATAAACCCTGAACTGTAAAATTCTCAACCTCACTACTTCTCTCTCTTCCTCTTAGCCTGAATTTGGGTTACTTCTTTTAATAGATCCTTGCATGAGTTGGTGCCTAACATTATTTTATAAAATCCTTGTGAAGACATTTGAATTTTCATGACATTAAATGCAAATATAAATGATGTTGCAGTTGTTCTTCATGAAGAAACATTTCCCATGCTTTTTATTTCTGTTGCTTAGGCCACAAAGTAAACGTACTCATTGAATTCAACTTCACAATGAGACATGAATGCATTTGCGATTGGTAGCAAACTACCACTTTGTGTGACTGATGCTAGCACTCAGATATGTGAACTCAACTTAAACAAGAACAAGTTTAAAAACTATCTTACATGACAACTGTTGTTGAACCAATTCTCTGAGCCTGGGTGGAAAAACTTATCAAAAAAAAACAAAGAACTGCAGATGCTGGAAATCAGAAACAAAAACAGAAATTGCTGGAAAAAAATCCAAGCTGCTCTGGCAGCATCTGTGGAGAGAAAGCTGTGGAAAGAAAATCTTATTTTGGCTCTGTCTTCCTCGCAGTATTACCACTCGCAGTACCTATACCAGTGAATGCATTTTATTAAAAGCCAGGAACACAATAATGTTTTAGATTTGACTATGGTACAGAAACACACAATGACACAGCACAGTCGGTGGCCATTTGTCTCATTACCACTGTGCCAGTTCTTGGAAAAAATATTATTCATTGCATTCCTATCCTCTTCACTCAGTGCTCACTAATTCTCTTCTCTCGAGCACTTATCCAATTCCTGCATGAATGTTACCATTTGTAATTTGTTTCCACCACTCTTTCACAGAGCACAATCATGATCACAACAACTTGCTTTGCAACAATTTAGCCCTCACATCAACTATGGCTCTTTTGCCAATTATCTATGCTCTCTGTTTACTAGTTATTCTACTAATAGAAACAATTTCTGCTTAATTATCCAATCAAAGCACTTTAAGGTTCTGATTACACCTCATCTGCTCCAAGAAGCACATCACCAGCTCCTCAGGTTGTCCATGTAACTGAAATCTTTCAGCCCTGACACCATCCCATGGCTAGGTGACACTTTTGCTGAACTATTAATCCAAAAATCAATTATGTTCCGGGAACCCAGGTTCAAATTCCATCACAGGAGGTGGTGGAATCTGAATTCAATGAAAATACCTAGAATTAAGAATCTATTAATGACCATGAAAGCATTGCCAATTGTCAGAAAAACCCATCTGGCTCACTAATGTCCTTCAGGGAAGGAAATCTGCCATCCTCACCTGGTGTGGTCTACTTGTGATTCCAGAACCACAGCAATGTGGTTGACTCTCCATTGCCCTCTGGAATGGCCAAGCAAACCATTTAGCTGCACCAATTACTACAAGGTCTCAACGCAAATCAGAGCAGGACTTATAAACTTTATGGTAAGGTCCTGGGGAGAGTTGCTGAACAAAGAGAACTTAGAGTGCAGGTTCATAGCTCCTTGAAAGTGGAGTCGCAGGTAGATAGGATAGTGAAGAAGGCTGTTGAAGTCCACATTGATGCCCTGGGGTTGAAGTGTTCTGAGGCGGAAGATGAGGCGTTCTTCCTCCAAGCGTCTGGTGGTGAGGGAGTGGCGGTGAAGCAGGCCCAGGACCTCCATGTACTCGGCAGAGTGGGAGGGGGAGTTGAAATGTTGGGCCACCGTGCGGTGTGGTTGATTGGTGCGGGTGAATGGGAGATGTTCCCTAAAGCTAGGAGGCGCCCAGTCTCCCCAATGTACAGGAGACCGCATTGGGAGCAACGGATACAATAAATGATATTAGTGGATGTGCAGGTAAAACTTTGATGGATGTGGAAGGCTCCTTTAGGGCCTTGGATAGAGGTGAGGGAGGAGGTGTGGGCACAGATTTTACGGTTCCTGCGGTGGCAGGGGAAAGTGCCAGGATGGGACGATGGGTCGTAGGGGGCCGTGGACCTGACCAGGTAGTCACGGAGAGAACGGTCTTTGCGGAAGGCGGAAAAGGGGTGGTGAGGAAGATATCCCTGGTGGTGGGGTCTTTTTGGAGGTGGCAGAAATGTCGGCGGATGATTTGGTTTATGCGAAGGTTTGTAGGGTGGAAGGTGAGCACCAGGGGCGTTCTGTCCTTGTTACGGTTGGAAGGGTGGGGTCTGAGGGCGGAGGTGCGGGATGTGGACAAGATGCGCTGGAGGGCATCTTTACCCATGTGGGAAGGGAAACTGCGGTCTCTAAAGAAGGAGGCCATCTGGTGTGTTCTATGGTGGAACTGGTCCTTCTTGGAGCAGATATGGCGGAGGCGGAGGAATTAGGAATATGGGATGGCATTTTTGCAAGAGATAGGGTGGGAAGAGGTGTAATCCAGGTAGCTGTGGGAGTCGGTGGGTTTGTAAAAAATGTCAGTGTCAAGTCGGTCGTCATTAATGGAGATGGAGAGGTCCAGGAAGGGGAGGGAGGTGTCAGAGATGGTCCAGGTAAATTTAAGGTCAGGGTGGAATGTGTTGGTGAAGTTGATGAATTGCTCAACCTCCTCGCAGGAGCACGAGGTGGCGCCAATGCAGTCATCAATGTAGCAGAAGAAGAGGTGGGGAGTGGTGCCGGTGTAATTACGGAAGATCAACTGGCCGACCCATTGTCTCAGCATGCTCCTGCCCCACTGAACTCATCTCTACCTACCTCGACACTGTCCTATCCCCCCCAGTCCAGGAACTCCCCACATACGTTCGAGACACCACCCACACCCTCCACCTCCTCCAAGACTTCCGTTTCGCCGGCCCCCAACGCCTCATCTTCACCAGGAATATCCAATCCCTCTACACCTCCATCCGCCATGACCAGGGCCTCCAAGCCCTCCGTTTTTTCCTCTCCAGAGATCCCCAACAGTACTCTTCCACCGACACTCTCATTTGTTTGGCCGAACTGGTCCTCACCCTTAACAATTTCTCCTTTGAATCCTCCCACTTCCTTCAGACCAAAGGGGTAGCCATGGGCACACGTATGGGCCCCAGCTATGCCTGTCTCTTTGTTGGCTACGTAGAACAATTGATCTTCCGTAATTACACCGGCACCACTCCCCACCTCTTCCTCCGCTACATTGATGACTGCATTGGCACCACCTCGTGCTCCCGCAAGGAGGTTGAGCAATTCATCAACTTCACCAACACATTTCACCCTGACCTTAAATTTACCTGTACCACCTCTGTCCCCTTCCTGGACCTCTCCATCTCCATTAATGATGACCGACTTGACACTGACATTTTTTACAAACCTACCGACTCTCACAGCTACCTGAATTACACCTCTTCCCACCCTATCTCTTGCAAAAATGCCATCTCGTATTCCCAATTCCTCCACCTCTGCTGTATCTGCTCCAAGAAGGACCAGTTCCATCATAGAACACACCAGATGGCCTCCTTCTTTAGAGACCGCAATTTCCCTTCCCACGTGGGTAAAGATGCCCTCCAACGCATCTCGTCCACATCCTGCACCTCTGCCCTCAGACCCCACCCCTCCAACCGTAACAAGGACAGAACCCCCTGGTGCTCACCTTCCACCCTATAAACCTTTGCATAAATCAAATCATCCGCCGACATTTCCGCCACCTCCAAAAAGACCCCACCACCAGGGATATATTTCCCTCCACACCCCTTTCCACCTTCCGCAAAGACCGTTCCCTCCGTGACTACCTGGTCAGGTCCACACCCCCATGACCCACCCTCCCATCCTGGCACTTTCCCCTGCCACTGCAGGAACTGTAAAACCTGTGCCCACACCTCCTCCCTCACCTCTATCCAAGGCCCTAAAGGAGCCTTCCACATTCAAAGTTTTACCTGCACATCCACTAATATCATTTATTGTATCCGTTGCTCCCGATGCGGTCTCCTCTACAGTGGGGAGACTGGGCGCCTCCTAGCAGAGCACTTTGGGGAATATCTCCGGGACACCCGCACCAATCAACCACACCGCCCTGTGGCCCAACATTTCAACTCCCCCTCTCACTCTGCCGAGGACATGGAGGTCCTGGGCCTCCTTAACCGCCGCTCCCTCACCACCCGACGCCTGGAGGAAGAACGCCTCATCTTCCGCCTCGGAACACTTCAACCCCAGGGCATCAATGTGGACTTCAACAGTTTCCTCATTTCCCCTTCCCCCACTTCACCCGAGTTTCAAACTTCCAGCTCAGCACTATCCCCATGACTTGTCCGGACTTGTCCGACCTGCCTAGCTCTTTTTCCACCTATCCACTCCACCCTCTCCTCCCTGACCTATCACCTTCATCTCCTCCCCCACTCACCCATTGCACTCTATGCTACTCTGTCCCCACCCCCACCCTCCTCTAGCTTATCTCTCCACGCTTCAGGCTCACTGCCTTTATTCCTGATGAAGGGCTTTTGCCCGAAACGTCGATTTCGCTGCTTATTGGATGCTGCCTGAACTGCTGTGCTCTTCCAGCACCACTGATCCAGAATCTGGTTTCCAGCATCTGCAGTCATTGTTTTTACCTAGTGAAGGTGGTGTTTGGTATGCTTTTCTTTATTGGTCACAGCACTGAGAATAGGAGTTGGGAGGTTATGTCACAGCTGAACAGGACATTGGTTAGGCACTTACACAATATCCTGTGCAATTCTGTTCTTCCTATCGGAAGGATGTTGTGAAACTTGAAAGGGTTCAGAAAAGATATACAAGAATATTGTGGGTTGAAGGATTTGAGCTATAGGGTAAGGCTGAATAGGCTGGAACGTCTGAGGCTGAGGGGTGACCTTGTAGAGGGTTACAAAATCATGAAGGGCATGGATAGGATAAATAGACAAGGTCTTTCCCTGGGGTGGGTGAGTCCAGAATTTGAGGGCATAAATTTAGGGTGAGAGGGGAAAAATTTAAAAAGGAACCGAAGGGGCAACTTTTCCAAGCAGCGGGTGATATGTGTATGGAATGAGTCGCCAAAGGAGTTGATGGAGGTTGGTACAATTACAACATTTAAAAGGCATCTGAATGGGTATAAAAATAGGAAGAGTTTAGAGGGATATGGGCTAAGTGCTGGCAAATGGGACTAAGTTAGGTTCGGATATCTGGTCGGCATGGACGAGTTAGACCCAAGGGTCTGTTTCCATGCTGTACATCTCCATGACTCTAAACGAAAATCAGACGGATCACACAGGCAACGGTAAAAACAACAGCAGAAGCAGCCCTGTCAACCCTGCAAAGTCCTCCCTTCTAACATCTAGATGCTAGTGCCAACATTGGGACAGCTGTCTCACAGACTAGTCAAGCAACACAGTCACTCTCACAGAATCATACTTTACAGACAATGTCCCATACACCACTATCACTATTCACTAGATATGTCCAATCATACCGACAGGATAGACTCAGTACAGCTGGTGACACACTGGTCTATCGTCTGGAGAGAGGTGTCTTGGAAGTCCTCAACATTGACTCCGGAGATAATGAAATCTCATGGCTTCAGGTTAAATATGGGCAAAGAAACTTCCTGATTATTAGGTACCACGCTCCCTCGGCTGATGACAGTTAGAGAAGCACTGAAGATGGCAAGTGCACAAAACATACTCTGGGGATTAGGGGATTTTAATGTCCACCACCAAAAATGGCTTGGCACCAGTACAATTGATCCAGCTGGTCAGATTCTAAAGGATATAGCTGCTAGACTGTGTCTGCAGCAGATGGTGAGGGGACCAACAAGAGGGAAAAAAACATACTCATTCTTACCAATTTTCAGCTGCAGACGCATCAGTCTGGTAAGATTAACCACCACACAGTCCTTGTGGAGACGAGGCCCCACCTTCACATTGAGAATAACTTCCATCGTGTAGTATGGTACCATCACCATGCTAAATGGAACAAACTTCAAACAGACAAGCAACTCAAGACCAGGCATTGATTATGGCTGTGTGTCATTAACAGCAATAGAATTGTGCTACAACACAATCTGCAATCTCATATCCTGACTTATCCAACACTCAACCATTACCATCAAGCCAAGGGAATAACCCTGGTTGAATAGAGAGTGCAGGAGGGCATGCCAGGAGCAGCACCAGGCAGAGCCAAAAATGAGGTGTCAACTTGATCAAGCTGCCAACAAGATTATTTGTATGACAAACAAGACAAGCAGCAAGTGATAGAGTTAAGATCAGATCAAAATTCTACAATTCAGCAACATCCAATCCTGAAAGGTGGTGGAAAATGAAACGGCTCACTGGAGGAGGAGGCTCCACAAATATCATCATTTACAATGATGGAAGAGCTCTTCTAATAAGAAGGCAAACGGTGTGTTAGTTTTTATTAGTAGAGGGATCAAGTTTCAGAACCATGAGGTCATGCTGCAGCTGTACAAAACTCTGGTGCAGCTGCACTTGGGAGTATTATATGCAGTTCTAGTCACTGCATTATAAGAAGGATGTGGAAGCTTTGTCAAAGTTCAGAGGAGATTTATTAGATGTTGCCTGGTATGGAGGGAAGGTCTTAGGAGGAAAGGTTGAGGGACTTGAGGCTGTTTTCGTTAAAGAGAAGAAGGTTGAGAGATGAGTTAATTGAGACATAAGATAATCAGAGGGATAGTTCAGGTGGACAGTGAGAGCCTTTTTCCTAGAATGGTGATGGCTAGCACGATGGATCGTAGCTTCAAATGAGGGTGATAGGTATAGGACAGATGTCAGAGGTAGTTTCTTTACTCAGAAAGTAATACAGGTTTGGAGCGCAGTGCCTGCAATACTTGTAGACTCACCAACTTTAAGGGCATTTAAATGGTCACTGGATAGGCATATGGACGAGAATGGAATAGTGTAGGTTAGATGGGGTTCAGATTGGTTTCACAGGGCAATGCAACATCGATGGCTGAAGGGCCTGCACTGTACTGTAATGTTCTATATCTATAGCCCAGCAGATCAGATCAAATGATAAGGCTGAAGCATTTGCAGAAATTTTGAGCCAGAAATGCTGAGTGAATGATTCACCTCCGTTTCCTCCAATAGTCCCAGCTTGACAGATACCAGTCTTCCGTTAATTCAATTCACTCTACGTGATATCAAGAAACAGTGGATACTGGATACTGCAAGGGCTACAGACCCTGACAACATTCCCACGATAGTCTTGAAAATGGGCTCCAGGGCTTGCTGCTCCCCTAACCACGATGTTCCAGTAAATAACAACACTGGAATCTACCCGACAATGTTGAAAATTGCCCAGGTATGTCCTGCACATAAAAAGCAGGACAAATCAAACCCAGCCAATTATCAGCCCATCAGTCTCCTCTCGATCATCAGCAAAGTGATGGAAAGTGTCATCAAGCAACACCTACTCAGCAATTGCCTGCTGATCAATAACCTGCTCAGTGATTAGATTAGATTAGATTACTTACAGTGTGGAAACAGGCCCTTCGGCCCAACAAGTCCACACCGACCCGCCGAAGCGCCACCCACCCATACCCCTACATTTACCCCTTACTTAACACTACAGGCAATTTAGCATGGCCAATTCACCTGACCCACACATCTTTGAGACTGCGGGAGGAAACCGGAGCACCCGGAGGAAACCCACGCAGACACGGGGAGAATGTGCAAACTCCACACAGTCAGTTGCCTGAGGCAGGAATTGAACCCAGGTCCCTGGCGCTGTGAGGCAGCAGTGCTAACCACTGTGCCACCGTGCCCAGTTTGGGTTCCACCAAGTCCCCTCAGCTCCTGATCTCATTATAGCCTTGGTGCAAATATGGACAAAAAAGCTAAATTCCAGAGGCGAGATGAGAGTGATAACACTTGACGTCAAAGCTTTATTCAACCGAGTGTAGCATCAAGGTGTCCGAGCAAAACCGGAATCAGCGGGTACTGAGGTCAAACTCTCTGCTAGTTGCAGTCACATTTATCACATAGGAAGATGGCCGTGGCTGTTGGAGGTCAGTTATCTCAGCTCCAGGTCATCTGAGCAGGAGTTCCTCAGGGTACTGTCCTTAGCCCAACCACCTTCAACTGCTCCAGCAATGACATTCCTTCCATCATAAGGTCAGAAATAGGAATGGTCGCTGATAATTGCACAATGTTCAGCACTCTTTGTGACTTCTCAGATACTGAAGCAGTCCAAGTTCAAATTCAACAAGATCTAGACAATATTCAGGCTTGGACTCACAAGAAGGAAGTAACATTCATGCCACACAAATGCCAGGCTATGAACACCACCAATAAGAGATAATCTAACCACTGCCCCTTGACATTCAACGGTGTTCCCAAAACTGAATTACCCACTAACAACATCCTGGAGGTTACCATTCACCAGAAACTGAACTGGTCTTGCCACATAAACACAGTGGCTGCAACAGCAGGTCAGAGGCTAGGAATAATGCAGCAAGTAACTTACCTCCTGATTCCCAAAGTCTGTCCATCATCCACGAGACACAAGTCAGGAGTGTGATGGAATACTTTCTACTTGCCTAGATGGGTACAGCTCCAAAAACACTCAAGAAGTTTAACATGACCCAGGACAAAGCAGCTTGCTTGATTGGCACTACATTCCCAAGCATCCACTTCCTCCACCACCAATGCTCAGTGTGTACCATGGACAAAATGTACTGCAAAAATTCACCAAAGATCCTCAAACAGCAACTTCTAAACCCATGGCCACTTCCATTTAGAAGGACAAGGGCAGCAGATACATGGGAACACCAACATGTTCAGTATCCCCTCCAAGTCATTCATCATTCTGTCTTACAAATATATTGCGATTCTTTCATCATTGCCTGGTCAAAATCCTGGAATTGCCTCCTGAAGGGCATTGCGGTTAACCCTATAGCAGGTGGACCGCAACAGTTTAAGGAAGCAGTTCACCATCACCTTCTCAAGGGCAACTAAGAACGGTCAATAAATGCTGGTCCAGCCAGTCATACCCACATCCCACAAATGAATGAAACAAAAATCTCAGTTCCACCAAAGCATTCTTTCTGAAAAACTGGTGCCAATTGTAAAGAAATTAATAGGTCATCAAGGATATAGAAAATGAGGGTACTTGGAAAATTGGTGAAGGCAAACTGCCATCTGAAGAGAAATTAGTGTTCAGCTCTCAGAGAAAGTACCATATCATTAATTAATAAAGGTACCGCGGCACTCTTAGCTAATATTCTCGACAGCTGAAAATGTGTTGCTGGTCAAAGCAAAGCAGGCCAGGCAGCATCTCAGGAATAGAGAATTCGAATTTCGAGCGTAAGCCCTTCATCAGGAATGAGAGAGAGTAGCCAAGCAGGCTAAGATAAAAGGTAGGGAGGAGGGACTTGGGGGAGGGGCGATGGAGGTGGGATAGGTGGAAGGAGGTCAAGGTGAGGGTGATAGGCCGGAGTGGGGTGGGGGCGGAGAGGTCAGGAAGAAGATTGCAGGTTAGGAGGGCGGTGCTGAGTTGAGGGAACCGACTGAGACAAGGTTGGGGGAGGGGAAATGAGGAAACTGGAGAAATCTGAATTCATACCTTGTGGTTGGAGGGTTCCCAGGCGAAAGATGAGGCGCTCCTCCTCCAGCCGTCGTGTTGTTATGTTCTGCCGGTGGAGGAGTCCAAGGACCTGCATGTCCTCGGTGGAGTGGGAGGGAGAGTTAAAGTGTTGAGCCACGGGGTGGTTGGGTTGGTTGGTCCGGGCGTCCCTGAGGTGTTCTCTGAAGCGTTTCGCAAGTAAGCGGCCTGTCTCACCAATATAGAGGAGGCCACATCGGGTGCAGCGGATGCAATAGATGATGTGTGTGGAGGTACAGGTGAACTTGTGGCGGATATGGAAGGATCCCTTGGGGCCTTGGAGGGAAGTGAGTGTGGAGGTGTGGGCGCAAGTTTTACATTTCCTGCGGTTGCAGGGGAAGGTGCCGGGGGTGGAGGTTGGGTTGGTGGGGGGTGTGGATCTGACGAGGGAGTCACGAAGGGAGTGATCCTTGCGGAACGCTGATAGGGGAGGGGAGGGAAATATATCCTTGGTGGTGGGGTCCGTTTGGAGGTGGCGGAAATGATGGCGGATGATACGTTGTATGCGGAGGTTGGTGGGGTGGTAGGTGAGAACCAGTGGGGTTCCCTTGGTGGTGGGGTCCGTTTGGAGGTGGCGGAAATGACGGCGGATGATACGTTGTATGCGGAGGTTGGTGGGGTGGTAGGTGAGAACCAGTGGGGTTCCCTCCCCTCCCCTCCCCTATCAGCGTTCCGCAAGGACCACTCCCTTTGTGACTCCCTCGTCAGATCCGCACCCCCCACCAACCCAACCTCCACCCCCGGCACCTTCCGCTGCAACCGCAGGAAATGTAAAACTTGCGCCCACACCTCCACACTCACTTCCCTCCAAGGCCCCAAGGGATCCTTCCATATCCGCCACAAGTTCACCTGTACCTCCACACACATCATCTATTGTATCCGCTGCACCCGATGTGGCCTCCTCTATATTGGTGAGACAGGCCGCTTACTTGCGGAACGCTTCAGAGAACACCTCAGGGATGCCCGGACCAACCAACCCAACCACCCCGTGGCTCAACACTTTAACTCTCCCTCCCACTCCACCGAGGACATGCAGGTCCTTGGACTCCTCCACCGGCAGAACATAACAACACGACGGCTGGAGGAGGAGCGCCTCATCTTCCGCCTGGGAACCCTCCAACCACAAGGTATGAATTCAGATTTCTCCAGTTTCCTCATTTCCCCTCCCCCCACCTTGTCTCAGTCGGTTCCCTCAACTCAGCACCGCCCTCCTAACCTGCAATCTTCTTCCTGACCTCTCCGCCCCCACCCCACTCCGGCCTATCACCCTCACCTTGACCTCCTTCCACCTTTCCCACCTCCATTGCCCCTCCCCCAAGTCCCTCCTCCCTACCTTTTATCTTAGCCTGCTTGGCTACTCTCTCTCATTCCTGATGAAGGGCTTATGCTCGAAACGTCGAATTCTCTATTCCTGAGATGCTGCCTGGCCTGCTTTGCTTTGACCAGCAACACATTTTCAGCTGTGATCTCCAGCATCTGCAGACCTCATTTTTTACTCTAATATTCTCGACAGCCATGACTTGGAGCCGGAGTTGGACTAGAGTAGCCAAAGTTGAAAATTACACAATATCAGATTATTGTCCCACATGTTTATTTGGAAGCACTAGCTTTCGGAGCACCACTCCTTCATCAGGTGGTTGTGACAGCAGAATTCACAAAAGAGAACATTCCTGACAGAAGAACTGACACAAGAATTTGACAGAGAGAGGCATTCCTGGAAGAAGATCAGCAGAGAGGGCTAGGTTCATTCCAGAAGATGTATCCTAGCAATAATATTGAGAGATTAAATTCTATTGTTTTACTATATAAGTGAGACTTCTATATATTGAAACAGCAGACCATTAGGATTTGATTTTATTATGGAATAGTTAGTAATTAAAGGGGAATTGTTTGGTTTTTTTCGTGGTGCTGTTCATTTGTTCACTGTTGGAGTTGGATAAATAAACTGTTACTTGCTGCTTACAGAGTAAATTAGGGGTTTAGATAGGGTTGACCATGAGAACCTTTTTCCACTTATGGAGTCAGCTATTACGAGGGGGCGTAGCTTTAAATTAAGGGGTGGTAGGTATAGGACAGATGTTAGGGGTAGATTCTTTACTCAGCAAGTCATGAGTTCATGGAATGCCCTGCCAGTAACAGTGGCGGACTCTCCCTCTTTATGGGCATTTAAACAGGCATTAGATAGGCATATGGAGGAAAGTGGGCTAGTGTAGATTAGGTAGGCTTGGATCGGCGCAACACCGAGGGTCGAAGGGCCTGTACTGTGCTGTATTTTTCTATGTTCTATGTTCTAAATGAAAGGGCTTCATTTCAGTTAACCACTCCATTATAACAGATTGGCCGGGGGGGGACTTTTTCAGAATCTAAGGATTTTTGGAAGATTACAATCAATGTGTTCACTATCTCTATACTTACTTACTTTGAAATCCAATGATGCAACCCATCCAGGTAACTTATCATCCTTTCGACCTATCATTTTCCTATTACTTTTAATCTCAAGATAGCAATTGCATCAGCCCTTGACCACCCACCTCCCCAATCCTTTCTCCCTTGATTATTTATATTTTCCGAATGCTATTTTTGTACTCTCTCATGAAGATTGGTACAAAGCAATTATTCAACAGCTCTGTTATTTTCTGGTTCCCCATAATAATTTTCCCAGCCTCATCTTCAAATGGGGCCAATGATCACTGTGGTTTCTCAGTTCCTTTTAATATATTTAAAGAAGCTCGAACTGTCCATTTTTATATTATTTGCTCATATGCCCTCAAAGTTTATTCTTCTTCTTCATCTTTTTAAAAATATATTTTTATTGGAAAAACAGATATTTTAATATTACACCAAGTACAAAACAATACAATTCAAAACAATACAAAAAAGACACAAGTAAAAAACCCTCAACCCACTCTCATGTACAAACATATAAACATATATTGAAAAATATAGAATTACAAAAAACCCAAACTGGCTATTTAATTAAATAGATAAATAGTAGCCAACAATAGACTAATAGATAGTAATAACTTAGCCAAGCCAAACAAAACGCTCATACGTTCACAGTTCCTCCTCCCTGAATATTGAACTCATAAAACACAATTGTTATGGCTATGTAAAAGTGAGGCAGATAAGTCTGTCCAAAACGGGCTGCCATGTCTTACAAAAATTTTCAGTTTTGTGGTGTACCATACTGGTGAGAAAATCCAAGCGAATATGCTCCATAACAATCTTCCGCCAACCCGACAGGCCTGGGGGGTTTAGGATATCCAACCTAGCAAGCTATTCTTTCTTGCACAGAACGGGAGAATATTGAGAAGTTTTTTCTTTTGAGCATCTGCAGGGAATGCTGTGGGCAGGCCCAGAAAGAGAGAGAGGGTCCTTCTCCATCCTTATGCCCAAAATTCTCTCCATCTCACCCGCCACAGAACTCCAACATATTTGAAGCCTGTCACAAGACCAGAAATAATGGGTAAGAGTGCCTGGACAGGTCTTGCACTTGGGACAAGCTCCCTTGATCACCCATAGTCAGTTTACCCCCTTCTGACAAACCTTCTTTGCTGCCATTTCCTAGCTCCCCATTCTTCCGCCATACCTTAAAGAACTTCAGAAAGTTAATCACTTATAATGTGTCTCCAGCAAATTCATGTTGGCTTTCATTAATTAACACTTTCTTCCCAAAAGCCAACTAAGTTTGTTTCAGATTACTGCCTCGAAAAGCTTTACCATCAACAATTGGCTGTCTTCCATGTAGAGGTTGGATTTACCCATCTTTCCTTTGTTAAATGGGGGTTCAACATACATAAAACCTTAAAACCTCCTCCATGTCATTATAATATTCTGACATGGGCACCCGCAATGACTTCATCTTAGGATACATCCTCTCAGCACTAAGTGTTATTTCTACTTTGTGTGCCACAAACATTTCATGATTTGGACTTGCCAGTGTTGGACTGGGGTGTACAAAGTTAAAAATCACACAACACCAGGTTATAGTCCAACAGGTTTAATTGGAAGCACACTAGCTTTCGAAAGCTAGTGCTTCCAATTAAACCTGTTAGACTATAACCTGGTATTGTGTGATTTTTAACTTTGTACAAACATTTCAAAGTACCTTGTATTTATGGATTTCTATGCTGTCCAATTTTTTGATATTCTTCTTTTCTGAGACATTGTATCTGTCTACAGTGAAGAGGAGGATGCTGCCAAAGTGCACATTTCATAGTCAGCCATGCTGTTTGTCTCTACAAGATCTCCTTTTCGGGCCCTACCCTTCCTTTAACTACCTTTTTAATGTTTATTTGTTTGCACGGAACATCAGGATTTCATTTTATCTACAGATGTATTCTCATATTCTTCGTTAATTGTGCTCATTTTTTGTATGTCCTTCTGCACTTTCTGTGAACCTTATGTTTGTTATATGTTTTATTTCTATGTCTTTACTATCTATTAAACTTTGCACCATTCATCATTCAGGAAGCATCAGTTTTGATTGCCCATTCTTTCTTTCTCATTATAATTAGTCTACTCTGTGTCTTAAAATTCTGCTCTTTGAAGCCCCCCACACTGTTCAACTGTTTTGACCATAATCTTTTAATTCTACTCTATCTATGCCTTTTTAATTCACTTGAGTTCGCCCTCTTCCAAATCAATCAATCATTCTTAATCACAATTTGGTCTTTATCCCACCACTCAGTGGCAAAGCCTGCAGGTTTGGATGAATATTAAAATCAAAAGTAAATTTTCAGAAAGAGGACTGAACATGACACCACAAAAACTTTCCACCAATGTTCAACGTGATGAAACCATCCTGGGACAAACCCATAAGGCCCGCTTCCTGCCCTTTGCAGGTCCACTTACAGACCCAATCATCCCGCTTTCATTTATGTTCTCTTCCATTTATGATGTTGACCTTAATGGTTCAGAAGCATAGCAAACATTTCCTTACCTTCACATACTTTATTGGCTTCCTGTAGGAAGATCTTGGCCTGTGATCCAAAGGGAAGCTGAAGTTCTAGATCAACATCTCTTGATATTATTTTGACTGTAGTATCAGAACCTGTAGAGTATCAATATGCCACTCAGAACAGTGTTACAGTTAGTTATATAAAACAGTGTGCGTGCAAGCCAAGCTATCTAATATGCACTGTAGCTAATATTAAACCATCAGCTTATCATAAACAAAAAAGATAATGCATCATAAGATTTGCTTCAGATTAAGGCACAAAGCTTGCTTTATTCTTTATCGGCAATCCCGTGTACATTTCAGAGCATCACTTTGCAAATTGAAACAAAATTACCGAAAATGTTCTCGTATATTTCACGCACCATATTTAAATGGGGAAAATTTACCCACTTTCTTAAACCAATACTTGGATAAAAATCTCAAGTATTTTGATGATTGTCATGGAAAAAGATATATGCAGGGCAAATCTTTCTCAATGAACTTGAAATATTTTTGCAGTTTAAAAATATAAAATATATACCATAAGGAACAATTTTTAACTTTTCAAACTTGTCATTCAAAACATCAGAACTCCATATAAATAAGCATACTCAACAAAAAACAGCTACAAGTATGATGCAACATTCCAGATGTAACACTCACATTTTAATGTCGCTTGCCCCAGAGAAATGAAAATGAAATAAAAACACAGTTATCAGTGATAATACTGACACCCAGTGGCACAAATTCTGATGGAAACCTACTTAACCATTTGTACCTATAACACCAGCATTGGTTGAGCAAAGGACAACCTGAAACATTGGATTTTCTTTAATGTCAAATAAAGCCTGCCCTAGAAACCCAATTTAGACATAGGTATTTAAAACAGAAAATTTCTGTTTGGTACTGAGGGTTCAAGGAATTCTGAAGTGGATCATTTTACTGGGTAATTAAAAATATGATCACACAGTTCAGCAACTTGAAAAATTAATGAATTAAAAGATCCCAGAAAAAGTACAAAGCAAAATCTAAAATATCCTTCATAAAGCTTGACAACTCTACAAATTGCTTCAAACTGATGGTAAACAATGACTTCGTGGATACTGAGCCCCACTTCAACACAGAATCAAAAAACAATTCAAAACATATTGAGTCCCAATAAATTGCAGTACATTAACATTTTCGTGGGAGCAAATTATATACATGAACCATACACAGATAATCAAGGAACCAGTTACAAAAATGAATGGACACTAACACCATTACACATCAACTCAAAAGAGGTGAAAATCCCATTGCTTAGAAGTGAAAGATCTCTTCATAATAACATTAATAAGAAAATGTCCTGCTCTTGTATTTTTATGCACATGATTCTACATGATGAACCACCACCTTAAATACCAAAAGCATTATGGTTCCAGCTGATGCTAATACTGAAGAAATCAGATTCCAGAGTGACACCAGGTTTGACAGATTGTAAGTTTAATTTTTGAAGCTGGTTATCATGGTGGGGTGGTTAGTCACTGAAACATATTCACGTTAGGCTGAAAATTTTCAAGCTTTAAGGTGCAAAGTAACTGGGATGGTTTCCACTTACCACCACCAATGCTGGTGTTATTGGTACAAATAGTTAAGTAGATTTCCATCAGAATTTAACAAAAGGACACAAGTCTATTATGTAAAAGCCCAAAAAAGGTATATAATAGAAGATATGTCAGAAAAATCTATATAAATAGCAAACAAAGTTTCAACTCATTTCCCAGCAAAATCTTTTCGACATTTAGTCCCACAGAAGTATCAAACTATCTCTTTTACTTAACAGACTCTATCTATTTTCCTCCTGGGACTAGTTCAACAGCTTTACAACTTCAGTCCAATTCTACTGACTTAAACCTCTTTCCAGGTTCTGACAAGTTGAAAAAATTCTAGACAAATTATCACAGTCTGGAGACTTCACTAACTAACAACTTTTGCTAGAGGTGCATTGTTCTCCTGAAGTGAAAACTTATTCTTCTGCTAGGAGGAAGCTTCCCTTCTCAACTGAACCCTTGATTCCTCTAAACTGATCAAAACTAAACTAATAGTCACAGGTCTTCTCCATATGTTGTAACCTCAACAATATAAATATGCCCTCATTAACATGACAGTATCCTGATAGCCACCTAACCAAGTTCCATGATTTCTTAGAAATAATGTACTCAGGTCACTTTTCCAAATTGCTTTTGACTTCACAAAAATACTTTCACCAGAATCAATCTGCCTCTAATTTTTAAAAATATATAAAATTGCAAATGATAAATACATATTTATCTCAAAAGCCACTGCAAAATATTTGTAAGTCACATCTTGGTGATCAAGTCTGCCAAATCTCAAACAAAACCGTGTGAGGTTTTACTTAGTATCTACTGAAAGGCAATACAGTTGAAATATTTAAGAATTGCACAGTGCAACCGTGCCATGGACTGCAACATTTCAAGGGGTAAGCCCACTAATGCCTTCTCAAGGCAACTGGGGCGAACGACTGAAACACGGCTTTGTCAAATAAACCACATCCACAAAACAATAAAGAACAGTACTCACACAATATTGGATTTGTAGTAGTATGCAGTTATTCTTAGTTTTTTTAAAAAAGAAGCCCAGGTGTAAAACATGTTTTGGAAGACTGAATATCAAGTGTTTTTAAAAAGTTATAAAAATAATTGTCAAATACACATGCACAAGGGTAAAGGTTTAGTGATGGTAACTGTCCATAAGTTCAGTCAGGACTTGGCAGTGTTAGGAAGGACATGAAGAACTGGATTGAAGTCAAAGTGGCTAGTACTAGCTGCTGGACAGCACGTGCTTCCACATGCTTCACATTTCCAACTCGTTTTTACTTCTTTCATTAATGTGCTGCAATCTTCTGCTGTCCAGTATGTTCTAACTCACAATGGAAAAATTATTCAGCTTTTTCCTTGGTGTGAGCTGCTGAATGACTAAAATTCAATGCTCTTACACTAAAGGTTGCAAAAGTTCAGAACTTCATTGTCTGATATCTCATAAGTCAACATGGCAGTTATCGAAAGCTCCCGAGCACAGGGAAAGACATGTCAACTTTTCAAGTGCGTAAAAGCACTGCTGCTAAGTCCAATTTTCCCTGAAGTTGCCTCTGTCCTCTCTTTGACTCCAAAATATGTCAACATTCTACAAATTCTTGAACAGCCTGGGAAACATTTTGTCCTGTCCAACAAATCAAAACTTAGACCTGAGGCTCTTCCCCTCCCTGGAACTGTTTAAAGATACTCAGCAATTTGCCATCACAAAGGAAGTGGTGTAACTAGCTCGGATGTAAGTTCATTAGTAAGCATTTGTGGTCAAGTTAGTTTCTTGTAGGAAGTTGAATGAATGTGGCCAGTTTCACAGTAACACTGCCAAAGCTCTAGAAGTTAGCTGCTCACCACAAATGATAACTTCACAAACCCATGACCTTTAGCAAAGGCCTCTTCGTATGATTACTAGACTATTAATCCAGAGACCCAGATACTGTTCTGGTACCTGGGTTCAAATCCTACCATGCTAGATTGTAGAATTAAACAAAAAAATCTGCAATTAATATGATCATGAAACCATTGCTGACTGTCAAGAAAAACCCATCTGATCTCCTTCCTTTAGGAAACTGCCTTCCTGACCTGGTCTAGCCTACATGTGATTCCAGACCCACAGCAATGTAATTGACTCTTAACTGTCCTCTAGGCAATTAGGGATGGGAAGGAAATGCTGGCCAAGCTAGCGATGCCCACATCCCATGAATGAGTTTTTAAAAATACAACATTTTGCATTCAAGTCCTGGTCATGATCATTTCTGATCCACATTAGCTCCAACTCCCATAATGCCTTCAATTTAAAATCCTGAATCTCACTTTCAAAGCCCTTCATGCCCTGCCTTACCCCAACTGTACAGTCTCTTACAAAACACTATTTGCTGAACTCTGTATTCTTTTGACCTAATCTTGCAGACAATTCCCCACGATAGATGGCTGTACTTTCAGCCAGCCCCACACTTGAGAATTTCCTTTGTACATTCTTCACTTCCCTCTTCTCCATTAACATCTTGTCATCCATCTCCTTGACATTTCAAATGTCCTTCCGTACACCTCCTTCCTTTGATGCAGCTTTCTGTTTATTTTTAAATTATACCTCTGTGAAGGAGCTTAAAGCGTTTTCTTGTCTTAAAGGGACTGTACATATTAATTTATAAATTTTGATATATATGCATGACTTAATTAAAACAAAGAAGACTTACCTATGACATGTGATTCCTGAAACACTGAAAAGCAAATGGAAAAATAATCAGAACATTCACATTACACATAGCTAAATATGATTGGTATATTTATTCATTTAAATGCAACATGTATAAAGTTAAAGAGGACTGATAACAGGCATTGGATCAGAACATTTCCTGCATCTTACCTCAGTTGATGGATTATTTAGAACTAACAGCACAGGGTAGCTCATTCAATCCCAACTTGTCCATGTCAGTGCTTATGCTTCACAAAATCCTACTCCCACCTTCTACATTTCACCCTCATGTGCTTACCGAACTTCTTGTTAAATGCATCTGTACTGTTGCAACTACTCATGTGGCAAAAATAATGACCTCTTTTCTGAATTCCTCAATGGATTTATGAGTGACGACTTCATATTCAATCGCTCCTCATTTGCACCATCTCATAAATTACTAATCAGAAGCAGCTAGCACTGTAATGTCCCATGTCCTTTGGGAAGAGCCTGTATTTGGTTTTCGTGCATTGTCCACTTTAAGACCGATATGATTTATGGAACATTTTGAAAGTGGGTTAACTAGTTCTCCGTTGGTCACATCATTAGGCTCCAAGGAATGTCTATGTAACCTGAAGTTTCAACACAAATGAACAACTAAAGAAGCAAAGAGTAACGAAAACTTAATTGCAGTGAGATTGGGTTTCACACCATGATCCTGTTTGGCAGTTAAGAACATAGAATTCATGAAAATCTTCCTTGTGGTGAAGCATGCATTTGGCAATACCACAGAGACACGATGGGTGTCATACAGTTGAAAAATACAAGACGCTTAAGATAGAAAGGGCAAGGGATTGTGGATTGGACAATATCTGCTTCAATGTTGCCAGAGCCCACTAGTCCATTTAAAGGGTTTTCTGAAAGGAGTCTCTGGGGATTCTGTACCTTCATGAACCAAGTAAGGGAGGGCTGTGGATATGTGCCTTGTTAGTGATAACTTTTTTTTATTTCCTAATCAAAGATGTCATCACACACCTCTGGAGCAGACAGGACTTGAACCTGGGCCTCCTGGTCCAGTTCCCTCCTGGGAACTGATCCAGGGCCATCAAATGGAATACAGTTGCTAGTTAAGGAAACTCAAGAGCTGAAATGATATAATGGGAATTGAGAGATCCTGCAAAACAGAAGCTGAGTTGGAAAAACTGAGAGATTGCCTTGGTGCCACACGTGTGGAAGGACTTTGCGTATCTATTACTTAACATGAAATGTGTCTTTTTTATTTGAGCTAACATTTTCCTGTTTATGTTTGCATTACATTGTTTTCAAGTGGTTTGCTACAGTAAACGTTTTAAAAAGTAAAATCCTGTCCATCAGTTTTTTTCTGTTAGCTTTGTGGAGATTCCTTTCTTTCAAAATTTACTGGTCTCAACTTTAAAAGCACAGGTCTTCAAAAGGAAAGACATGTCTGACCAAGGTTTAAAAATGCTTAAGAAATAATTAGAATAAAATTGAAAGAAATGAATTGGAAATTTATGCCAAATGTAACAACATATTAGGTAAAGCAGAATGTGATCACAAGAATAAAGATAGTTGTTAGGTTGTAACACAAGGTTGGGAATGAAAAAGTGAATGATGTTCTAAAGGACTGCTTTTCCTTATTGTAAACATAGAACTATCTGGCTAGGTTGAGTAGAAAAGTGCAAAATGGAATTCAATCTGGAAACATGCATAGAAATGCAGTTGAGGAAAACAAACAATGCAAGAGAATACACAATAATAAATAGCATTCCAAACATATGAAGAAATAAAGGAGCCCAGGAGAGCACGTGCCAGATATTCACTATTGAGGTAATTTCCTAACTTAGCAGACCTTTTTGGTTAAAGAATTCCATTTTATCTAATGCTAACTGTGAGGACTGGTATGTGTGATTGAGTTGAGCCTGCCAAACCTAGAAGCAGTTCAATGTGGCCACAGAGACAGGTGATTGCCAAGGCAATCTAGTTCGAAGGAACACCTTGATCCTTCAGAAATACACTCCAATTGTTTTAGAATCTGTTAGGCCCTCTACCCTCACTTCTTATTCACCTCCCCATGCCAACTCATGCCTCACGACCCACTCACATGCCGCTTTCCAACCTCTCATTAGCCTCTTTTAGTCCATATCACCTCCATAGATACTCATTCACTGTCCACCATGAGCAAACCTCAAGAACCATGTGATGAGAAAAAGAAACTTCCAACAATGTAATGGAGACTTCAATCCTACACAAATTACACCCATTAAAGGCATCTATTCAAAGTTCTTGGATTTCCAATAGTTAATCGATTATTAGAAACAAACTTCTATTCAGATGACACAAACACAGCTAGTCCTTTAGCAGCCTCTTGAAAAAACTGTCAATCCAATGCATGTGAATACAGAACACTCCAATAAAATAACCATATTGCCTGAAACTCAGCCAAGCATTCATACTGACAGAATAATAGCCATTGGGGAAATGTCAACAAAGAAGTCAACTGAAACTGCAGGAACAATTTTTTTCATCTACACCTGATGGCCCAGCAATCAAAGCAGTCCAGTAAAGCATCATTTTTATTAAAACTCTCACTGACGGAGAGTTTTCATATTTATCGATCAATGGATTATATAGTTATACTGACCTTTCATACCTTTCAAGAGCATTTATATCTAAGCTATCAATTTGTAATTTCCATATTGCAGGTTAAAGCTCTTTAACAGTCCTAAAGGGGTTTGTTTGAACTTATCACAAAATTAAAATGGCCCTGGTGAATTCAGATTTCCATCCAAAGTGGGGCAGGGTCTGTTCTATTCTCTAGGCTAACAAAAACAGAAATAAGGCAGCAATTCCACATTTGTGACTCCTCTGACATTTTTAAAAGTCTGACCCTAGGTCTCCAGATCCTGAAAACAGAAAGATAGATTGTTAAGGAGGACAAAAGATATGTGAAATTCCTTCCCTTATTGACCATGATCTAGAGTATAGAGTATATGGGCAGGGTGTTTTTGCCAAGACAAGGTAGACCACAGACAGATCACTGCATGCAGATTTCATTAACACATTAAAGAAGAATATGATCACACCAAAGAGGGCACTGAAAACTTCCAGAAGGATATTGCCAGGAATATAGATTTGTTCACTGCGGCCAAATTGGACAGGCTGGATTTAGATTGGAACAATGGAGGCTCCAGCAGAAAAAAAATTAAGGTGGCCCTCGATGGAGTGTTTAGGAAACACGTATTTCTGTTATCAGAGAGATCAATAACCAGAGGGCAAAAATCTAAAGTTATAATTGACAGAAAGATCATAAGGGTGTTGAGGAGTAATATTTTTATGCAGATGAGTCAATGATCTGGAACTTACTGACTGAAAGAAGGAAAGAGGCGTAGAGGTGGCATAGCTAGGGTTACAATCCAAGGGACTGAATGTGTGTTAAGACTGGTAGCTTTCTTCTATTATAGCAAAGGAGATACAGTTAGTAAGTTTGCAGATGACACCAAAATTGAAGGGGTAGTGGACAGCGAAGAGGGATACCTCAGATTATAACAGGACCTTGACCAGATGGGCCATTGGGCTGAGAAGTGGCAGATGGAGTTTAATTCAGATAAATGCGAGGTGCAGCATTTTGGGAAAGCAAATCTTAGCAGGACTTATACACTTAATGGTAAGGTCCTAGGGAGTGTTGCTGAACAAAAAGATCTTGGAGTGCAGGTTCACAGCTCCTTGAAAGTGGAGTCACAGTTAAATAGGATAGTGAAGGCGGCATTTGGTATGCTTTCTTTTATTGGTCAGAGTATTGAGTACAGGAGTTGGGAGATCATGTTGCAGCTGTACAGGACATTGGTTAGGCCACTGTTGGAATACTGCATGCAATTCTGGTTGCCTTCCTATCGGAAAGATGTTGTGAAACTTGAAAGGGTTCAGAAAAGATTTACAAGGATGTTGCCAGGTTTGGAGGATTTGAGCTATAGGGGGAGGCTGAACAAGCTGGGGCTGTTTTCCCTGGAGCGTCGGAGGCCGAGGGGTGACCTTATAGAGGTTCACAAAATTATGAGGGGCATGGATAGGGTAAATAGGCAAAGTCTTTTCCCTGGGGTCGGGGAGTCCAGAACTAGAGGGCATAGGCTTAGGGGGAGGGGGGAAAGATATAAAAGAGACAAAGAGGGGCAACTTTTTCACACACAGAGGGTGGTACGTGGATGGATTGAGCTGCTAGAGGATGTGGTGGAGGCTGGTACAATTGCAACATTTAAGAGGCATTTGGATGGGTATATGAATAGGAAGGGTTTGGAGGAATATGGGCCAGGTGTTGGCAGGTGGGACTAGATTGGGTTGGGATGTCTGGTCGGCATGGACGAGTTGGACCGAAGGGTCTGCTTCCATGCTGTACATCTCTATGACTCTATGACAGACACAATAGGTGAATGACCTCTTTCTGTGCCTTAAATCTTTCTACATATTTACTAAGGGCATTATGGGCAAGTATTTTGATTGCCATGATGTAACTATTGGTGTTCTGCAAAAATCAGTATAAGGGCCTGAACTATCCATCCATTTACTAATGTCTTAGATAGTGGAAAAGAAGGTTACACCCCTAAGTATTCTGATGACAATGACAGACAGCACTATAAGTGTGTGACTGGAAAAATAACAATCATGATTGGTTAGGAGCTGGTTAGCTCAGTTGGTCAGATGGCTAGCCTGTACTTGAAAATAATACCAATAATGTGGGTTTGAATGTTCTTCTAGCTGCGACAGACTTGGTACCTGCCACCCGAGGGCAGAAAAGAATGATAAACCATCACTAACAAAAACCACTGAGCAAAATGCTCAAGATGAGTAGACATTGAGCCAAGGAACAGCCTTCAGGCAAAGCTTGACCAATGCCGGCAAATGTATGATCATCCACTTTAGACCATAAAAAGATTATGACAGAATACTTTCTAAATAGTAAAAGATTGACAACAGAGGAATCCAAAAAGACATGAGAATCTAGAATTACTGATCATTCAAATGTCTGAATAGGTTCAGAAGATAATTAAAATATCTAATGGCATTTTAGCTTTTAAATCAAAGGAGTAAAAGTTATACTTCCCAAGTACCACACTGAAAGCACTGTTAGCAGTACTAGGAGGCTCAAGGTTATATTGCCCTTGAAATTGGTGTAATATAGATTTTTCAGAATGATAACTGGACTCCGAATATCAAAAAATGAAAACTGATTGCACAAAGTAATTTCGTATACCTTGGAATTGAATAGGTTGGTGATTTTCTCCAGGTTTTCAATATATTAATGGAGAATACACAAAAGCTATTCCTGCTGGTCTAGAACGAAACACCCAGTCTCAAAATTAGAGCAAATATTTCAACAGCAAGACAAGAAAACATTTCTACTTATAAAGAATGATACAAGTTGCTCTCCTGGAAATGGTAGTTGATGCTAGGTCAAATATTAATTTTAAAACTGAGAATTTCATGAAGCTAAGATATGAACAGGTATGAGGTAAACTTTGCTACTTGGGCCTAAGTAACAAATCAGCCATAATCCCAGAGAACATGCTAATGAGAGTGATTATGGCATATTGCACAAGCATGATCACTGTGTCATTCTGATTTAACTGGATGCAGTATCACTAATTATACAGTGATGACACCAACCTATCTTTTATTTCTCTTTAACGGCATTGCTGACAGAACAACCTCATCAGGGGCTTAAGTTAACAATGTTTTTGCCTTAAACCTATGCTTTAATCACATAACTAATAACAGAACAGTAAAAGTAACTGAGATAGAAAGCAAAGATGCCATACAAAAACAATAAAAACATCATCACTACTTTAAATACAAAATCCTCATTGGAAATATCACTCGTCATCACATACATCCCTTTTTTACTCAAAGTACTGCTTCTTCAAGGTGTGGAGACGTCTATTGTTGCAAGATGACTTTGGATTCTGATTGCAGACCTGTGTGTCTTTCAATAAGAATTGCCTGATTTTGTTGGGACTGTGAGTTCTATATCACTTGCCATTTGTCCTTGGCTCTCTGTATCTGTTGCTGATCAAAGAAAACATACCACTATTTTCTTTCAGTCCCCAGGTAATATTTTCTGAGCACTTCTCTCCCAGTCTGATAGACAAAGCAAATTTTCTAAGTTTTCTCTCTAAGGTATCCTTGAACCAGAACCTCAGTACACCTCAGCTGCAGTGTCTGAGTTTAAGTTGTGAACAGGAGATCACTTTTGAGATTTTATCATCGTTCGTATGTACGACATGTCCAATCATTTGAATTGGGGTCGGATGAGGACTGCTTCAATTCCAGACATTTCTGCTCTTTAAAATACTTAAGTGTTGAACACCTTGTCCTCTCTTTTGATGCCCATGAAATTCCAAATGCCTCTCATGGGGAAATTATCCATCTGTCTAATATGTCTGGAATAAATTGTCCATGTTTCTCAGACATATAGCATGATAATTATCATCACAGTTTTGTGCTCAGCAAGGTTTGTTCAAAGTTTTATACCTTATTTCATATACATTCTCTTGTGTAAAATTGGTAATGTTGAGATTGCTGTCAAATCTAATTAGCATTTTATTCATTCAGGTATTTCTGGAGCTTCTAGATGAAGTTATCTACAGCCTTCAGGGTTATGTCATTGATAATTGTTGTATGTTGGGTTTGGTCAGAATTTGGTGACAATTGGTGTAGTACCTTTGCCTTCCTTAAGCTGATGGTTAGCCCATCGCGAACAACACAGAAAACATGGCAGCAAGGAATAGACTGAAAAGCATAAGTGTCACGACATACCTCTGCACCATACAATTTGTTCTGAGAAAAGGGTCAGTCCACTCACCACAGTCAGTGACACTGGCCATCATTTCATCATGTTTGCTGCATCCAATTTATAGCTCAACCAGACCTTCCGAATTTGACCAAGACTTTCCACAAGGACTCTCTAATTACCAGGTCAAAGGCCTTCATCAGGCCAAAAAAGGTACCACTGCCTGCTGCTCTCAAAATTTCTGTTCTATTTCCCAAAATGTTGCAAGTGTTTTCCCCTTTACTTGAAATCATTTTGATTTTCTGCCATTACATATGTGTCCTTTGGCTTTAGAAACTTTGCTCAAATCTCATAAGTAGCAAGATTCCTTCCTGGTTGCCACACAGAGATTTTTGTCGTTTGTCTCTTTTCAAGTAAACAATTGTGAACTCAGAAGGGATGGCTTGATAATCCCACTTTTTGTGATTCAAATGTCTGATGGATCCGGGTGCCGGAATTTGTATATGTCTCCGGGGCTCCTATCTGATCCTGGAGCTTTACTTGAGGGTCGGGATCTGATACTTTTTCAACCTCCATAAGCAGGGACTTTTTTTCTCCCAGATTTCATTTGGAAAGTATGCATATTACTAAAATCGAGATTATCATATTCTCGTGAAGAATAAAGTGCACAAGAGGCTGTTAATTTAAACAGAACATTTGCCAGTGCTGAAGTTAATTATTTTATATAAGCCTTATTCATGTTTCAAACTATTTCAACATTGGGTGCATTGAAACCAAGTGTCAAACAGTTGAACTGCAGACAGTGTGACCAAGTATAATTTCCTAAGAAATGAATTCCAAGCACTGACTTGCCCACTTGAGCAAAGCTTCTAGGAGGAGTGAAATACTCATCCTCAAGAGTGTCAAAATGTTGGGTCACTTACACACATTATCCAGTATTGTATTGAGAATCACAAAAGCTGCAAGTCAATACCTTCTTCAATGATTAAATCTTCTGACACAGGCACTATTTCTTGCAATGAAACGTCTTCTGGGATAATTGCCATTCTTCTATGAGTGTACATGAAAATCCTAAAGGGAATAACATGACACAGTTTGTTTCAATAAAGACCGAAACAGTAAAGGGACAAAACGGTTTTAAAATTCATTACCAGGATGTGGGCATCACTTATAAGTTTGCCATTTAGGATCCATCCTAAGCTACTTGACTTAGGGTCATAGAGGAGAAAGTGAGGACTGCAGATGCTGGAGATCAGAGTTGAAAAGTGTGGCACTGGAAAAGCACAGCCGGTCAGGCAGCATATGAGCAGCATGTCACATTCCTACTTAAGGGCTTATGCCTGAAATGTTAGTTCTCTTGCTGCTCAAATGCTGCCTGACCTGCTGTGCTTTTCCAATATAATACGTTTTGATTTATTCAAAGAGTCATACAGCAGGGAAACAGACCTTCCCATACAACTCATCCATGTCAACCAATTTTCCCAAACTAAACTAGTCATACTGCACATCCATCTACCATTTTATCCAACAGTTCATTTCAAATACAAACCACCCTCTGTGTAAAAACGTTGTCCCTCAGGTCCATTTCAAATATTTCTCTTAAAATTTATACCTTTATTTTGATCTCTTTGCTCTTCACCTTATCTGAGTCCCTCATGATTTTATAAACATATATAAGGTCACCCCTCAGCCTCCTATGCTCCGGTGAAAAAACTTCACCATATAACTCACCCTCCAGTTCCATCAACATCCAGGTAAATCTTTTCTGAACTCTCTCCAATTTAATAACATACTTCTTATAGCAGGGCAACCAGAACTGTCCACAGTACTCCAAAACTGGCCTCACCAACGTCCTGTACAACCTCGACATGATGTCCTAACTCCTATATACAATGCATTGAGCAATGTAGGCAAGCATGCTAAACACTTTCTTAACCACCCTGTCTACCTGCCATGCTAATTTCAAAGAACTACATACCTGAACCCCTATGTCTCTCTATTTGACAACACTATCCAGGGCCCTACCATCAACTATATAAGTCCTGCTCTTCTTCATTTCACCAAAATGCAATACTTAGCATTTATTGAAATTAAACTCCGTCTGCCACTACTCAGCCTACTGGCCCAATTAATCAAAATTGATCAGTAGTTTGAGACAACAGAGGGGCTTGCTAAGCCTTTTTTGAAGGAAGCTAAGAGTCAACAACATTGATGTGCAACTGGATCATGCTTAAGCTGGCTGGGGTGAGGCCAGGTAGGATTTCTTGCACAAAGGACATTACTTGAGTTTTAATGACAATTGGCAGCTTTTTGGTCACTTTTATTCAGTTCAGCTTTTTAAAAAAGTTTCAGATTTTTTATTATAAATTGAAATCAAAACCTTAAACTGCCACAATGAAATGTAGACCTGCGTAATTTAAATAATCTGCTCCGACGATAAGTTGTTTAAACTTCTGGAATACTCATCTATAGTATAAACACCAGCCTAACTAGAATAATGCTACCTGAGATCAATCTTCGCTCAAATAATCGAAAAGCAGTCACACCTCCCTGCAATAAAATGTCAGTTTGCAGGTGATGGAAACAGCTTTCAAGTAAAACGTATAATCAAAACATATTGCAATCCCATTGCAGATGGAGACTTTTAGTATTAAGGAAACGATCAAATGTTTGGGACAGTATCTTCAAATCACCTCTTCTGTTAGAAGTCCAGGTATGTTTAAAAAGAAAACAACTATTTAAAATGTATTTATTTTGTAAAAGCTTACTTTTTGTTGGTAATCTTTTTGTCAGGATCTTGCATTTGGTAAAGCTATCCCTAAGTGAATAGACCTTGCAACCTTCATTTTTACACCTTTTGCTGTATTGTATTAAGGAGCACTTTAGAACAGGGCTTGGCTGAATTATTACATTTGACTTTATTCTAAGCATCAGCATGAAATAATATGAGAGTTGATATTTGTATTACTTACAATATTGGAACAAGAAATTCAATATTAACCATGGCCCAGATATTATGAAAGTTTTGATAGCTATCTGTTACACTTTGCGTCACCACCCCTCTGAATCTCACCTCAAACACAGCATTCAGCACAGCCAAAGATGAACATGGAAATCCTGAAGTTGCTATCTCTCATTCAGTGCTCTGTTCCAAGTTGCAGTGTGGATCCCTAACCTCAGCCAGTCTTCGATGTGTAAAATCGAGCAAAAACCATTTTTTTCCTGCTCTCAAATTACTGTGAAAAACCCCATAAAATTTTAAATGTTTTTCAGTGGCTTCAATAATGAGGTTTCTAACTGAAATCTGAGCAATGACTGCTTCTGAGTAACCAATCTGGTTCCAAAAATACATAATATTTTACATTATATACTGATAAAAATCTCCATTAAAATTGTCATAATTTGAAATAATTAAAGCAAGTTTTCTTCATATGAGCTTCTTTCTTCAACTTATTTATGCCTACTGCTGTCTAAATTTTATAACAGGTGCCTCGAATATGAATGCATTTTCATTTCCTAACCTCCTGTGAGTGTTGCTTGAACAAGGTGATGGAATTACTACAGTTTCATACTGAACTCCCCATGAAACAATTACTTTAATTACATATTGAGAAAGTTCATATTCTCACTACAGAAATCATGAGATTGAGGTCAGCAGCAAGTACCGTTTCGCTTTGTCATTGACCATAACATCAAGACCACTGTCTTTAAGGGTAAAGAATTACATTACTAACATTGACAAGATTTGAAGAATATAATTCATCCCAGTTTGCAGACCATGATTGTACTACCTCAGTTAATTCAAAGAATAAATGAGATCCCAGAATTGACAGCTACTTAATCTGTTAGATGTCAATTCGGGAACACACAGGCAAAGCTGGCGTTTTCCTCAGTGAAGTTTGAGGAAGACTTGACACGCGAGCTCAAAATCTGGACAGAGTAAATGGAGAAAAACAGCTTCCAATGACAGAAGGGCACCATTTAAAGGGATTGGCAAAGGAACCCAAAGAAACAGGAGGAAAGCATTTTTTCTGCAGCAAGTCATTTGGATCCAGATGCACTGCCAGAGTGTTTGGTGGAAGCAGATTCAACCATGATTATCAGAAGAGAAGTAGGTAATTAACTGAAGATAATACATTATTATGAAAAAAGGGGGGCAGTGGTATCAGCAGAATTGTTCTCAGGATGCCTACAAAGGATTGGATGGGCTGACTGGCTATAGCATAGAAAGAAGCGATTTGAGAAATCTGTGTGCAGGATATTAAAGTGAAACCTTTTCCCAATGTTGAAAAAGCATGTATAGCATGATTATGGGAAATGTTAGAGGACTGTTTCCATCTCCATATGTTAATCTCAAATCTTAAAATTTTAAAAATCCTTTAGCAGGATGTGTCGCTGCTACTTTAAGTTAGTATTTATGACCCATCCCTAATTGCACTTTCAAAGTTGCTGTTGAGCACTGCTGTTCATGAGGGGTAGGTCCATCCACAATGTTGGAAGGCAATTCCAGGTTTTTGATCCAGTGATGGTGAAGGAACAGTGATATAGTTCCAGGTCAGGATCATGCAGGAGATGAACTTGCAGGTGATGGTATTCCCATCCATCTGAGCCCTTGTGGTGGTAAGGATTGTGGTGTGGAAGGTGTTGTCAAAGAGCCCTGGCGAGTTGTTCAGTGCGTCTTGTAGGTGGTACACAATGTTACCAAGATATGATGGTGGTTCAAGGAGTGAATGCTGAAGGCAGTGGATTAGTTATTATTCATGCGGGCTGCTTCGTCCTGAATCAAATGCCTTCACTGTAGTTGGAGCTGCACTCATCTGGGCAAATGAATATTCATTATATTCATAACTTGTGTCTTGTGGGCAGGCTTTGGGGAGTTGGGAGAACTCCTAACACCTGAACTGCTCTTGTAGCCACAGTATTGACATGGCTGGGCCAGTTCAGTTTCTGGACAATGGTAATCCCCAGGAGGTTGATCAGGGGGATTCATCAATGGTCATGTCATTAAATGCCAAGGCAAAGTGGCTAAATATTTTATTGAAGATGGTCATTACCTGGCATTCATGAGAGGGCATGTTACTTGCCACTTACCAGCTCAAGACGGGGTGTTGTCCATGCATTTTTGCATAAGGGCATGGACTGCTTTAGTTGAATTAATCACTTATGACTTGATGCCAGGCAGTTTAGCTATAATATGCCATTTATCATTAACATTGAAATATTCCACTGAGGAATCAATAAGATTTTTGAAACAAACAGTCACCTCTAAAGCCACAACTACTACTATTTAGAAGGACAAGGGTAGCCAATACATCGGAACACCACTGTCTGCAAATTCTTCTCCAAACCACTCAACATCCTGACTTTGAAATATATCACCATTCCTTCAGTTACATTGGGTCAAATTTCTCAAACTTCCTCCTGACTGACATTGTGGGTCTACCTACACCAAATGGATTGCAATAGTACAAGACAACTCACCATCATCTGGCAATAAATGTTAGCCCAGCCAGCATCGCTGTGTAAATTTAAAAGTATTTTTAATTCTTAACATTGGTGTTACTTAACATCAAGACTGACAACAAAACTTTAAATGTTTAAAAACAGAAACTTACGCATACTCGCCACTGCACTCCACAAGTCCGATAATACGGCTTTCAATCGATTCTCCATGTTGCATTATCCCTTGTACCGCATACAAAAAAACGCTAAGGAACAAACAGAACTGCTGAAAGTCCAGTGAGTGGTATGCTTGCCAAATTAACAAAGTCCTGGCAACAGTGCACTTTAAACAGCTGATAATCTGCATATTCTTGATCCTCCCATTCCAGTGCAACCTTTCCCAATATTGATGTTAGATGGAAGAAACAGAATAAGGCAAGATATATCCATAAAATCTGGTATGACAAATTTGGGTTTATTGATACAGGCAGACTAACTCACTTGAAGTTAGAATTAAATAAGAATTCAAAAGCAAGTACCTGCTGTCATTTACTTGACTGCCATTTAAACATGCCAGGGAGGGACAGAAAAAGCACATCCTGAGGTGATGCTAAAAACAAATATCACACATTGCATATGCTGCTGTACTGCACACAAATAGAAGGCTGCCTCTATTTACAGACAACACTAATATGTTTGGGTAATAGCTAGTGAGTGTTCTGTCAGAACATAGGAGCTTGGGTCTCAACAATTTAAAAGTATATATTAATGACTTGAGGAGTTGAGGATAACATAGTCATGTGTGCTAACCGTACAAACCTAAGTGGTAAAACAAATGATGAGGTAGTCTAAAGAGCCTGTACAGTCAAGTCGGCTGTGTGCACAACAACATGGCAGATGGCATATGATGTGGCAAGTTAATCATGGTGAGAAGGGTAAAAAGCAGAATATTTTTTGATTAATGAGGAATTGGAAAATGTTTCCATTCAGGGAGCACCAGAGAGTCCCAGCACATAATTCACAGAAGGCAGGCATTTAGGAAATGTACATCTTTCTTAAATATTGAGGATTTCAGTCTTTATCACCCTTGAAGAGTGTGAATTCTATATTCCCACCACCTTCCTAGTGAAAAAGCTTTTTCTCATATCTTTTCTAAACCTTTTCTGCAAAACCTTAAATCTATGTCCCCTAGACATTGTTTTTGTTGGTGGAGGGATCATACATTTGTTTTTAACCTCTCTATGCCTCATAATTTTATACATCTCAAATACACAGACACATACACACACATTCTCTCTCTCTCCAAGCAAAAAGATCACAGCTTATCCAATCTCTCTTCACAACTTAATTTCTCCATCCCAGACAACATCCTTGTAAATCTCCTCTGCACCTTCTCCACTATTTTCACTACCATCCTGTAATTTGGATTCCAGAACCATGCACAATACTCCAGATGTGGCCTAACCAACCTTCTACACAGTTCTAGCATTACCTCCCTGCTCATAAACTCTATGCCACAGCTAATAAAGGCAGGTATTCATAAGAGGCACAGTTAGTAAGTTTGCAGATGATACCAAAATTGGAGGTGTAGTGGACAACGAAGAGGGATACCTCAGATTACAACAGGGTCTGGACCAGATGGGCCAATGGGCTGAGAAGTGGCAGATGGAGTTTAATTCAGATAAGTGTGAGGTGCTGCATTTTGGGAAAGCAAATCTTAGCATGACTTATACATTTAAGGGTCAGGTCCTAGAGAGTGTTACTGAACAAAGAGACCTTGGAGTGCAGGTTCACAGCTCCTTGAAAGTGGAGTCACAAGTAGATAGGATAGTGAAGAAGGCGTTTGGTATGCTTTCCTTTATTGGTCAGAGTACTGAGAACAGGAGTTGTGGCTGTTGGAATACTGCACACAATTCTGGTCGCCTTCCTATCGGAAAGATGTTGTGAAACTTGAAAGGGTTCAGAAAAGATTTACAAGGATGTTGCCAGGGTTGGAGGATCTGAGCTACAGGGAGAGGCTGAACAGGCTGGGGCTGTTTTCCCTAGAGCGTCGGAGGCTGAGGGGTGACCTTATAGAGGTTTACAAAATTATGAGGGGTATGGATAAGGTAAATAGGCAAAGTCTTTTCCCTGGGGTCGGAGAGTCCAGAACTAGAGGGCATAGGTTTAGGGTGAGAGGGGAAAGATATAAAAGAGACCTAAGGGGCAACTTTTTCATGCAGTGGGTGGTACATGTATGGAATGAGCTGCCAGAGGATGTGGTGGAGGCTGGTACAATTGCAACATTTAAAAGGCATTTGGATGGGTATATGAATAGGAAGGGTTTCGAGGGATATGGGCCGGTGCTGGCAGGTGGGACTGGATTGGGTTGGGATATCTGGTAGCCATGGACGGGTTGGACCGCACCCGTGATTCCATGCTGTACATCTCTATGACTCTAAGTACTTTGTCCACCTAGCCTGCCACTTTAAGAGATTGATTGTCATGCAGACCAAAGTCCAAACCAAAACCAACCCTTGGGGAACTCCAGCACACATCTTCCACCAGCCCAAAAAATATCCATTAACTCTTTGTTTCCTATCCCTTGGCCTTTTTCTTATCTATGTGGCTACTGATCCACTTACTCCATGAGCTATAACTTTCCTCATAAATCTGTTGCATGGCATTATATCTAACGCCTTTTAGAAGTCCATGTACATCACATCAACAACAACCCTCATCAACTCTCTCTGTTATCTCTTCAAAAAGCATCATCAAATTAGTTAAACACAATATTCCCTTAAGATATCCATGCTGGCTCTTCTGAATGAAAATACATTTTCCACTTATTTTCTATCCCAAATAATTGTTTCAGGAAATGACCCCACCACTGAAGTTAAACTGACTGATTGATAATTCGGACAAGGGTGCAACATGTGCAATTCACTAGTCATCTGGCACCACCCCGAAGCCAGAGAGAATTGAAAGATACTTACCAGTGCTCTACAATTTCCACTCTCACTTCCTTAGATATCCTTGGATTCATTTCAATGGTGCTTTATCAATTTTAAGCATCAACAGGCTAACCAACTCCTTCTGTTTATCAGTTTTAAACCCCTCCATCACCAAGGTTTTGACTTCTTTTGCAAAGGTAGATGCAGAGTATTCTTTTAACACCTTAGCCAACACGAAAATCCAACTTATGATCCTTCACCCTCCTTTTACCATCCATTTTCTATTTTTGTGCCTACAGTCTTTAAGACTTCCCTTTACTTTGGCTGTTAGTTTTTTCCCCATCATCCTTTATTGTTATTCTTATTGGCTGTATTATGTCCCTTTTGAACCTTTTGCATTCAAATGTATTTTTGACCTGACACTTGTTTTGATTTCACTTGTTCTTTTTCATCTTAAACGCCAACTCATTTATTATTCAGAGAGCTCTGGGTCTGTTTGCCTGCAGGGCATTACAAGGCTTCACCTGAAAGTCTACGTGAAGTTTTCTTACCTAAGGAAGCCTATTACCCTAAAGGCAGTATGATCACGGTTGACTGGACCAGTTCTAAGGATGAATGGATTTTCCATTGAAAAATGTTAAGTGAACTAGGTTTACATTAGATGGACTTCAGAGAGTTGACCTAATTGCAGCACATAAAACTCAAAGATTTCACAGGATGGATATTTAAAAATGCTTTGACTGGGTCAGGAATCTGGAACACAGGGTTACGGACTCAGAATGTAGAATTGACCATCTCGGACCGAGGAGAAATTTCTTCACCAAAAGAGTTCTTGCAAATTCTCTAGGCCAGAGATATGGATGCTCAGTAATTGGATGGTAAATTAAACAAGATAAAGGTAATCAGATTTGGGGCTAATAAGAACATCATGGAATATTGCAATAGTGTGGGAAGATGGAGTGGAGGTATATCAGCTGTGATCTTGTTAAATGGTGAAACAGGCTCAATGAGCTAAATTGTCTATGCAAAGATTGCATCTATTTGTGTCCTGAATCCTAGCTAGAACAATAAACAATGGAGTGAGTTTCTTGAGAGACTAAATCAACGAGGAAATAGAAGTTGGAAAATTGCATAAGGAACATCTAAAAGCAAGGTACGCTTTATAATTTATTCAAAGTTTGTGAGATTTGTAGCTCAGGTGCTTGTTGTTGTGGTTCTGTTCACCGAGCTGGGAATTTGTGTTGCAGACGTTTCATCCCCTGTCTAGGTGACATCCTCAGTGCTTGGGAGCCTCCTGTGAAGCGCTTCTGTGCTGTTTCCTCCGGCATTTATAGTGGTTTGTCTCTGCCGCTTCCGGTTGTCAGTTCCAGCTGTCCGCTGCAGTGGCCAGCATGTTGGGTCCAGGTCGATGTGTTTGTTGATAGAATCTGTGGATGAGTGCCAAGCCTCTAGGAATTCCCTGGCTGTTCTCTGTTTGGCTTGTCCTATAATAGTAGTGTTGTCCCAGTTGAACTCATGTTGCTTGTCATCAGAGTGTGTGGCTACTAAAGATAGCTGGTCATGTCGTTTCGTGGCTAATTGGTGTCCATGGATACGGATCATTAGTTGTCTTCCTGTTTGTCCTATGTAGTGTTTTGTGCAGTCCTTGCATGGGATCTTGTACACTATGTTGGTTTTGCTCATGCTGGGTATCAGATCCTTTGTCCTGGTGCGTTGTCTGAGAGTGGCTGTTGGTTTGTGTGCTGTTATGAGTCCTAGTGGTCATAGTAGTCTGGCTGTCAGTTCAGAAATGTTCTTGATGTGTGGTAACGTGGCTATCCTTTGGGTTGTGGCATGTCCTCATTCCGTTGTCTTTCCCTTAGGCATCTGTTGATGAAATTGCGGGGGTATCCGTTTTTGGCGAATACATTGTAGAGGTGCTCTTCTTCCTCTTTTTGCAGTTCAGTTGTGCTGCAGTGTGTTGTGGCCCTTTGTGGCGGGTTCAATTCCAGCCTCAGGCGACTGACTGTGTGGACTTTGCACGTTCTCCCCGTGTCTGCGTGGGTTTCCTCCAGGTGCTCCAGTTTCCTCCCACAGTCACAAAGATGTGCGGGTCAGGTGAACTGGCCATGCTAAATTGCCCGTAGTGTTAGATAAGGGGTATGGGTGGGGTTGCGCTTCGGCGGGTCGGTGTGGACTTGTTGGGCCGAAGGGCCTGTTTCCACACTGTAAGTAATCTAATCTAAACTTCTTTTGTGTGTGTTGGGGTGGTTGCTTTCATAATTCAGGACTTGGTCTGTGTGTGTGGCTTTCCTGTATACCTTTGTGGTGAATTCTCCGCTAGGTGTTCTCTGTACCATCACGTCTAGGAATGGGAGTTGGTTGTCCTTTTCTTCCTCTCTAGTGAATCTGATTCCTGTGAGTGTGGCGTTGATGATCTGGTGTGTGTTTTCATGATTCAGAAAATATAAATTTATTTACACCAAGATTTCACCTTTATGACTTGGATTAGTGTAACAATTATTAGCTGAGATGTTGCATTCTTGGAATGGTTAGGCCAGGTCTTGCTTGGTCTGACAACTTCATTGCACCACTACTCACAAACTTCTCATGAAGACTTGCAATGGCAGATAGTAAATCATCGGTTCTAACCATCTAACACCGTTCTGAGGAAGGATCACTCAACCCGAAACGTTAACTCCGATTTCTCTGTACAGATGCTGCCAGACTGTTGAGCTTTTCCAGCAAATTCTAACAAAACTCAAGTAAACATGTGAGTTCATGTCACACTACAGGTGACCACCGTTGCACTATATACACACAGACAGACCTATACACAGAAGCGCACACTCCTACACACACACACTCCCACGTGCACTTTCTCACAGACTTAAACCCATATACACACACACACTCACACTCACACTCACACTCACACTCACAACCCCCCAACCCAGACAGACACACACATGCACATATACATTTGTGGGGTGAATTTGTACTTTGCTCAAAAACTGCATGAATCCATGTAAGATTCTGTTAACTCATTTTTTTTAGATTAGAATCACTCTAAACATTATGGCACAGACAGGGAACACAACGGCCTAACATCTTCAACATCTTATCTGGCTGACACCAATTGTTACAGCGAACCTGAGAATGTAACTTTTTTTAAAAAAAGTTTTGTGATTTACATATGAAAGAAGTGAAACTATCATGGTCATTCTAACAGACGAGAGACTTAACAAACAAGCAAGCTGTTTTTCAATGTATAATTTCAGTTACACCACACTTTAAACTTTTGCTATAAATTCTGTGTCTTACAATTGTATCCTCCACAATCACCTGATGAAGGAGCGGCGCTCCAAAAACTAGTGCTTCCAATTAAACCTGTTGGGCTATAACCTGGTGTTGTGTGATTTTTAACAATTAAACAAAAGCGACCTAATTCCACAAATAAAAGCAGTCAGAAAGGCTCTCCAACCCAACATTTGAGCCACCTCCCAACACACTGTAACTTTGCTGGAGTCTGTGCCTCCTCCCTCAGGGAAACATAGTTAAAGGAGGGTCTGGAGACTCTCGAGGCCATACCCTTCCCCCACGACCACGTACTCCATCCCCGCTCCAGCTTAAACTCGAGGTCGAGGTCTCTGCTGGACAAAGGCCCGGGCGGCCCCGGGTTAGTCCTGAAGGATACTGTTAGGCAGCAGTGCCCTGGGGCCAGCGTCTCCTGCAGCACACCCGACTGGTCCATGGCAACCGGGGCAAGTGTTCCTCCTCCTCCTCCTCCCTGGCAACCGCCGGCTCCCTGGCAACGGCACGTGCCCCGGGGCTCCTGCCGATGCTGCTGCAATGCCCTCCCTGGGAGGGTGCAAGGTTCCTCTCTCCCCGGCTGGGTTCGGTTCCTCCCTTTTCTCCTTCGCCTCTGTCGTCTGTACTTTTCCGCGACTCCCTAGTTTCTCAATCGCCTTCCCCCCACCCAGTTATTCCTTTAAAGTTATTTATTTTTGCTCCGTTATTTTGCTTTGTTTGTTCCGCCCGCTTTGTTTTGCAATGCCTCTTTTTTTTCTCTCTTTGCAATTCCGTTGCAATCTTTCCCGTATCCTCCCACTCTGCTTTTTTATTTAAAGAAACGCTGATCATCGGCCCCTGTCTCCACCCTCTGCCGCTGACAGTCCGCAGACAGCTCAGGAGATTGCCACGTTTGATTCCAAATGTCAAAATCTCTGCTTCTCTTACTGGGCGAATTTGGATTTCAGTTCCCTAATTGCTTGCAAATTCCAAAAATATCCCATCGCATTCCATTCGCAGTTTACGTTAAAGAGTACCCTGCTGTAAAAATGTAATGATATTCCTTGCAGATGTAAAGTTTTTTAAAGAGTAAAGGATCGACAGGATTTCGACGCCCGCTTGTCTCAATTTGGGGGGGGAAGAAAACACCAACCCATGTCGCGTTCAGACAAGACAGAGAAGGTCTGGAATGAATTACTTGGCCTCGGTTGGGGAAAGAGGACATTAATCTGTGTGCCACTGGGTTTAGAAAATGAAAGAGCCACAAAAGTTGCTCGTGGTCACGGTTTAGTGGGTCCAAACTTTCTGAAATGATAAACGCAACCAAAGTTGAAGGATTCCATTCTAGCTGTGCTGGCAATGCCAGGCCTTCAGGAATAACTCATGAAATCTCACTCTCTTAACCTTTCCCCAAAGCCCTACAAATATTTTCTCCTCAGATAATTTTCCTGTTCTCTTTTAAAAGCCTCCGTAATACTCAGGTAATGCATTTCAGATCTTCAATACTCGCTGCATGAAATAATTTTCTATGTATCAATTTTGTTTTGCTTCTCGTCTTAAGGATGTACGGCACGGAAACAGATCCTTTGGTCCAACTTGCACATGTCTACCAGATATCCTAACCCAATCTAGTCCCACTTGCCAGCACCCAGCCATATCCCTCCAAACCCTTCCTATTCATATACTCATCCAGATGCCTTTTAAATGTTGTAATTGTACCAGCCTCCACCACTTCCTCTGGCAGCCCATTCCACATACGCACCATCTTCTGCACGAAAAGTTCCCCCTTAGGTCTCTTTTATATCTTTTCCCTCTCACCCTAAACCTATGCCCTCTAGTTCTAGACTCCCCCAATGCAGGGAAAAGACCTTATTTATTTACCCTATCCATGCTCATGATTTTATAAATCTCTATGAGGTCACCCCTCAGCGTCCAACACTCCAGGGAAAACAGCCCTAGCCAATTCAGCCTCTCCCTATAGCTCAAATCCTCCAACCCTGGCAACATCATTCTGAACCCTTTCATGTTTCACAACATCCTTCCGATAGGAAGGAGACCAGAATTGAACGCAATATTCCAAAAGTGGCCTAACCAATGTCCTGTACAGCTGCAAGCTCCCAACTCCTGTACTCAATACTCTGACCAAATACCTTCTTCATTATCTTATCTACCTGCGATTCCACTTTCAAGGAGCTATGAACCTGCACTCAAGGTCTCTTTGTTTAGCAACACTTCCTAGGACTTTACCATTAAGTGAATAAGTCCTGCTAAGATTTGCTTTCCCAAAATGCAACACCTCGCATTTATCTGAATAAAACTCCATCTGCCACTTCTCAGTCCATTGGCCCATCTGATCAAGATCCCATTGTAATCTGAGGTAACCTTCTTTGCTGTCCACTATGCCTCCAATTTTGGTGTCATCGGCATAACTATACCTCTTCTGCTCACATCCAAATCATTTATATAAATGAGGAAAACTAGTGGACCCAGCACCAATCCTGTGGCACTCCACTGGTCACAGTCCTCCAGTCTGAAAACAACCCTTCACCACCACCCTCTGCCTTCTACCCTTGAGTCAGTTCTGTATCCAAATGGTGAATTCTTCCTGTATTCTGAGAGATCTAATCTTGCTAACCAGTCTCCCATGGGGAACCTTGTCAAATGCCTTACTGAGGTCCATATAGATCATGTCTATCACTCTTCCCTCATTAATCCTCTTTGTTATTTCTTCAAAAATCTCAATCAAGTTTTGTGAGACAGGATCTCCCACGCACAACGCCATGTTGACTATCACTAATTAGTCCTTTCCAAATGCATGTTCATCCTGTCCCTCAGGGTTCCCTCCAATGACTTGTCCACCACCGATGTCAGGCTCACTTGTCTGTAGTTCCCTGGCTTGTCCTTACCACCTTCCTTAAACAGTGGCACCACGTAAGCCAACCTCCAGTCTTCTGACACCTCACCTGTGACTATTGATGATACAAATATCTCAGCAAGCGGCCCATCAATCACTTCCCTAGCTTCCCACAGAGATCTTGGGTACACCTGATCAGGTCTTGGGGATTTATCCACTTTTATGCACTTCAAGACATCCAACACTTCCTCCTCTGTAATATGGATATTTTTCAAGATGTCACCATCTATTTCCCTACAAACTATGTGTTCGATGTCCTTTTCCAAAGTAAACACTGATGCAAAATACTCGTTTAGTATCTCCCCCATCAGGAATGGACTCGGACCATAGAACAGGCTATCATCATAGGACAGAACAGGACCACACACCACAAAAAAAAGCACTAAAAGAAAAAACGGCCAAACTAACACACAACAGAGAGGACACCACAACACACTCCTGGGTTAGAAACCTCTCCCACAGACAGCTCACAGATATGGAAGAAACGATACTGGCCAAGGGACTCAACTATAATCACAGGGACGCCAAGACAGCAGACTTCCTAACAGCAGTAGAATGCACACTCAGAAACAATGGACTGACAGAACAGACACAAGAAACAGTGAGACAAAGTATCGTATCCCTGATAACAAGGAAAAGACAAACACACAACCTCAACACCAAGAAGAGGGAAGCACTAAAAACACTAAGAAATGATAAGAACATAATCACACTACCAGCAGACAAAGGCGAAATGATGGTCATCCTGGACAAAGCAGAGTACATCCAGAAAGCACAACAACTACTTGCAAATACCAACACCTACCAAACGAGGGAGTGTGACCCCACCCCACAGCTCACCAATAGGATAAACAACACACTGAGGAACCTGCAAAAAAACGGACAGATAACCAGGTCTGGCTTACAGAGAATGAAACCTGAAAGCAACAACACCCCCAGATTCTATGGACTACCTAAAGTGCATAAACCAGACATCCCACTCAGACCCATAGTATCACTACCAGGGACACCATCACACAAATTGGCTAAAGAACTACAGCAGAAACTGACACACCTGAGCAGCGGATCTAGATACTCTATACAGTCAACACAGGAATTCTAGTACATCATCAGAAATATACACATAGACAAGGAAGAAACTATGGTCTCATTCGATAGAATGGCACTGTTCACCTCTATCGACAAAATCCTAGCCAGAGAAACAATAGCCAACCTGCTGGACATACAGAACAGACAACAAGACAGGGAACCTATCAACAAAGAGTGCATACTCAAACTACTGGACCTGTGCCTCACAACACACTTCACATTCAACAACCAAATATATGAACAAATCAACGGCACATCCGTGGGCTCTCCCATCTCTGGACTCATAGCAGAAGCTGTAATGCAAAGATTAGAACAAACAGTCTTACCGCAAATTCAACCCAAACTCTGGGTCAGATATGTGGATGACATCTTTGTAATCATTAAAAACACAGAAATAGAAAACACACACCAGATCATCAACACCACACTCACAGGAATCCGACTCACTAGAGAGGAAGAAAAGGACAACCAACTCCCATTCCTAGACGTGATGGTACAAAGAACACCTAACGGAGAATTCACCACAAGGTATACAGGAAAACCACACACACAGACCAAATCCTGAACTACGAAAACAACCACCCCAACACACACAAAAAGGTAGCATCAAGACACTGTTCAAAAGGGCCACAACACACTGCGGTACACCAGAACTGCAAAAAGAGGAAGAAGAACACCTATACAATGTATTTGCCAAAAATGGATACCCCCCGCAATTTAATCAACAGATGCCTAAGGGAAAGACAACGGAACGAGGACATGCCATAACCCAAGGACTAGCCACGTTACCATACATCAAGAACATTTCTGAACTGACAGCCAGACTACTACGACCACTAAGACTCATAACAGCACACAAACCAACAGCCACTCTCAGGCAACAACTCACCAGAACAAAGGACCCGATACCCAGCATGAGCAAAACCAACGTAGTTACAAAATCCCATGCAAGGACTGCACAAAACACTACATAGAACAAACAGGAAGACAGCTAATGATCCGTATCCATGAACACCAATTAGCCACAAAACGACACGACCAGCTATCCTTAGTAGTCACACACTCAGATGACAAGCAACAAGAATTAACCGGGACAATACTACTATTATAGGACAAGCCAAACAGAGAACAGCCAGGGAATTCCTATAGGCATGGCACTCATCCACAGATTCTATCAACAAACACATCGACCTGGACCCAATATACCGGCCACTGTAGCGGACAGCTAGAACTTACAATTGGAAGCGGCAGATTCAAACCACTTTCAATGCCAGAGGAAACAACACCAAAGTGCTTCACATGAGGCTCCCATGCACTGAGGATGTCGCCTAGACAGGGGACGAAACGTCTGCAACACAAATTCCCAGCTCGGCGAACAGAACCACAACATCTCCCCCATCTCCAGCGGCTCCACCAGTCATCTTAAATCTGTGCCCGCTGGTTCTTGAACCAGTTCAACCACAGAACACACCAGATAGCCTCCTTCTATCAAGACCATAATTTCCCTTCCCCCTTGGTTAAAGATGCCCTCCAACGCATCTCATACACATGTCATACGTCTGCCCTCAAACCCCACCCCTCGAACCGCCACAAGGACAGAACCGTCCTGGTCCTCACCTTCCACCCCACCAACCTTTGCATAAACCGCATCATCCGCTGACTTTTCCACCACCTACAAACGGACCCCACCACTAGAGATATATTTCCCTCCCCACCCCTATCAGCTTTCTGCAAAGACCATTCCCTTTGTGACTACCTGGTCAGGTCCACGTGCCTAAACAACCCACCCTCCCCTCCTGGCACTTTCCCCTGCCACCGTAGGAATTGCAAAACCTCTGCCCACACCTCCTCCCTCACCTTCATCCACGGCCCCAAAGGTGCCTTCCACATCCATTAAAGTTTCATCTGCACTTCCACAAATATCATTTATCGTATCCGTTGCTCCCGATGCGGTCTCCTTTACATTGGGGAGACTGGACGCTTTCTCACAGAGCGTTTTAGGGAACATCTCCAGAACACCCGCACCAATCAACCCCACCACCCTGTGACCCAACATTTCAACTCCCCCTCCCACTCTGCTGAGGACATGCAGGTCCTGGACCTCCTCCATCACCACTCCCTCACCATCCAACGCCTGGAGAAAGAACGCCTCATCTTCCGCCTCATAACACTTCAACCCCACGGCATCAAGTGGACTTCACCAGTTTCCTCATTTCCCTTCCCCCCACCTTACCCCAGTTCCAACCTTCCAACTTAGCACCATTCTTATGATCTGTCCTACTTGCCAATTTTCCTTCCCACCGATCTGCTCCACCCTCATCTCCGACCTATCATTTTTATCCCCACCTCCACGCACCGATTGCACTCTCAGCTCCTTCTGCCGAGCCCCCCCCACCCCCCAACCCCCCACTCCACCCCAGAGGCTCCCAGCCTCATTCCAGATGAAGGGCTCCTGCCCGAAACATCGATTTTACTGCTCCTCAGATGCTACCTGATCTGCTGTGCTTTTCCAGCACCACTCTAATCTTGACTCTGATCTCCAGCATCTGCAGTCCTCACTTTCACCTTCTTGAACTTCTGCCAATGGAAACAATTTCTTCCGATCTACTCTGTTCAGACCACTCATGATTTTGAAAAGCTCTATGAAACACTAAAATAAAACAGCAGATGCTGCAGAAACCGAAATTTCTGGAAAAACTCTGCAGGTATGGCAGCATCTGAGGGAAGAAAGTGTATCCCAGGTTCAATTCCAGCCTCGAGCGTCTGTCTGTGTGGAGTTTGCCCATTCTCCCTGTGTCTGTGTGGGTTTCCTCCAGGTGCTCCGGTTTCCTCCCACAGTTCAAAGATGTGCAGGTCAGGTGAATTGGCCATGCTAAATTGCCCATAGTGTTAGGTGCATTAGTTAGAGGGGAATGGGTCTGGGTGGGTTACTCTTCGGAGGATCAGTGCGGACTGGTTGGGCCGAAGGGCCTGTTTCCACACTGTAGGGAATCTAATCTTAATATTTACAGTCTAGTGACTTAGAACTGTTCAGAACTGATCAGAACTGTTACCAGCTAGGAAAAAGAGAAATCCAGAGCAGAATCAGCTTACCAAAGCTAACTGTCTGTAGGAAAGCTAGGCTTGAGCTCATGAGGTAGGTGAATCTGGAGTCTCATGAATCTATGGTATGTGGAAAGGAGAGCAAGTTAACTGGCATGAGCATTTGTTGACAAAGTCTGTGTGAGCAGCTCTTGAGAGAGTTTTAAAGCTAGATGTTCAAAAGTGAAGAATCCTTTGTACAGGATACAGTTTTAATGAGATTTGGAGTATCACTGACATCTGAGGGAATTGCTGAGAAATCTGAGGGATCTGCCTTTACCATACCTGCTATTTGATGTGCTTTGAGGACTGTAGGACTACAACTTGTCTGTTGCCCATATTTACCATATGTTAATTATAGATGTTAGACTGGAAATTTTCAATATATATATGTCAATAAATTATTTTACTCTTCAATTTTGTGTTGTAAAGTTTATTTTTGTTTGTTCATAAGTGTGGAATCTTGGGGCTTTGTTCTCTTAGTTAGCAGCTGTGGTCTGAAACTACCTTCCTTCTAAGTGTTTTTTCCCCACTGTGTGGATCTCTGAGATCTACTCTGGTTCCTATCACTCAACCAATTTGTAATCCATGTTGCAACTGTTACTTTCATTGCATGGATGCTAACCTTGCTGACTAGCCTTTAATGTAGTACTTTATCAAATCCCTTTTGGAACTCATTTGGACCACATCAACTGCATTACCTTCATTAGCCTTCCTTTTATCTCATCATAAGACTTTAGCAAGTTAGTAAACACAATGCCCCCTTAACAAACCCGTACTATCATTTATCCTAATGTGTACTAATTTTGTTCACATTTGTTGTTTCTGCAAACTTCCCTACTCCTGAAGCTAAATTGACTGGTCCTTTGTTGAGCAAGAATTTAACTTTTAGGACACAGAATTTATGGTAAAAGATTAGTGTCATATAACTGATGTGATTTATAAGACATTGCTTGAGAGAATCATACTCCATAAGTCCCTGTAGGTCATGGGAAGTGAACCTTCCTGCAACTTTAGACATGGAAAGCTGATGTTTGGATGATCTCAAGTTCTCAGATGTTGAAATGTGCAAGACCAGCTCGGTGAATTGCTAAGATTAATTAATGCACCAATAGCTACAATGAATGAGTGTTTGTCAAAATAAAGGCCAGTTTATGGGTTTATGTCATCACATGTGACATGACACCAAGTCTCAATCTTGTCATGGTGGTGTGGTGGCAAAAATGGTCTATCAATTTTCGACTTTCATCTTCTGATTTTATTCCCTGAGATTTTCATGACTGAAATGGTTTCAAGGAAAGGAAACCACTAATATAAGTTGGCCGCAATGGTCACCTGAAGTCATAAAAAAAAACAGTCTGAGCTAAACTTGACATTGTTAATAAAAGGCATTGAAACTCAGATCTGTTTCTTCTGTTTGATTTATGCCTTTCTGCAAGTTTTACATATTAAGATGAAAATCATCTGCAGTTTCTTTTGAGTTTGAAAAAGCAGTGAAACCAAACATGGGAATATACAGTCCAACAGCATTTCCAGCAACAGCGTTTTGGACAAAAGAAGTAGGAAAAGCAGTAAAGACTATCTCTGTCTGTGCATTTTCCAGAAAAAATGGAGCATTGGAAGATATACTGCTGAGGATACATGTCATGAATTGAATAACTAAGATCTCAAATTAAAAGCTAGCACCTCAAGTATCCTCGGACTTGTTAAATTGCCTATTCTTGATCTTCCTTTTTGTATTAGGTACTCTTCCCTTTTTAAAGATTTTATCTGTGTTTACGTATCGTTTGATGTGTTATCATTTTTGTTAAGATATGGAAGTAAATAAATTCCTCCCCCTTTCACTCAAGAAGACCTTGCAACTGGCTTCTTAATTTTGACCAGTATGATGTTCTATTTGAAGTGTGATCTGGCTGCATGCTTAAAAAAAGTTAAAAAATCTTTGTTGCTACTCATCCAGTTGTAAAACTGTATGTAATGCATGTGAAGTTGGTGTAGGAGAGATTGAGGGAGTTGGCTTTGTGCCATGCTTGCTTGCCCAGAAGACACCTGACTTTGTTCTTTTCTCATCTGGAAATCGTTTGATGATAAAAACTTTTCTGTTTAGGCCTATCTGAGGTTTTTTTTTCACTGTGTGCTAGGATCCAGTTCGCAAGCTCAGACTGACTCTCAGATTGTCTTTATGTCTCAGTTTGAGACGTCCTGTGTTGTGGGTTCTCATGTTGAGCTAAATTTAGAACATTGACTTTCATATGAGTAAGCGTCGAAAAGTGTGACGCTGGAAAAGCACAGCTGGTCAGGCAGCATCCGAGGAGAAGGAGAATTGACATTTTGGGCATAAGCCCATCATCAGATATGTGGAGGGGGAAGGGGCTGAGAGATAAATCGGGGGTTGGGGATGGGATGGGATGGGCTGGGGAGGAAGGTAGCTAGGAAGGCGATAAGTAGATGTGGGTGGGGGAATAATTGTGATAGGTTGGTTGGGAGGGTGGAGCAGTTAGGTGGAAAGAAAGAAAGGTAGAATAAGTCAAGAGTTAGAGGGTTGAAGCTGGAATGAGGTGGAAGGAGGGAAGATTTGGAAACCAGTGAAGTTGACATTGATGCTGTGTGGTTGAAGGGTCCCAAGGTGGAAGATGAGATGTTCTTCCTCTAGTTGTCAGGTGGCTTTGATTTGGCAGTGGAGCAGGCCCAGGGTTTGCATGTCTTTGAGGGAGTTGAAGTTCAGACACAGGGTGGTGGGGTCCTTTAGTGCATGTGTCCTAGAGACATTCCCTAAAATGTGCTGCGAGTTGGCGTCCTGTCTCCCCAACGTAGAGGAGACCACATCAACAGCAATGGACACAGTAGATGAGGTGGATGCATGTCGGATGTGATAAGATTAAGATCCTTTGGGGTGTTGGACAGAGATGAGGGGGGAATGTATGGGTGCAGGTTTTACACCTTGTGCAACGACAAGGCAAAGTGCTGGGTTTGGAGGGTGTGTTGATCTGGGGTGTGGGGTGGTAGGTCAGGCAGCAATCACGGAAGCAGTATAGTCGATGGTTGCTGTGGTGACTTTGGCGGCGGGGGGGGGGCTAAAGTGACGTCATTATTTGCGTCAGTAGTGCTGGCTGTAGCGGCCGCATGGATATTGGCATCCAACTGGTTCCAGAGCTCGGGAAAAGGGCCTGGAGTGGTTGAGGTATCATGGGTTTCGAGGTAAATTTGAGAGAGTTTGGTGTACTTATGTTTGTAAGAACAAACTGCCTGACTGGCCCAGTGAGCTTGACCTCTGATTAGCATATTCCCAGTTATAGGTATACAGCACTTGACAAGAGCCACAGTTTGGTAATTTTGTCCTGTCACCTGATGTTACAAATAGATCTCAGGTGGTGAAGTTGGAATGCTTCTGGTTATTTTGTGAGAAGTTGATAGATTGTCCAAGTCTAAGCACCCTTGAAGAAGATATAAAAAGTACTATCTGGTCAACTTGTTAGAAAAGCACAGCAGGTCAGGCAGCATCCAAGGAGCTGGAGAATCAACGTTTGGCAATCAGCCCTGAAGGGCTTATGCCTGAAACGTCAATTTTCCTGCTCCTCAGATGCTGCCTGACTTGTTGTGCTTTTCCAGCACCACACTCTCTGCTCTGATCTCCAGCATCTGCAATCATTATCTTCCCCTGCTTGGTAGACTTGTTTCTTTTCAATGAGACAAACTTCATGCTGTTTTTATAAGTGACACTGCGAAACGTTGAGCTTTTGTCAGGCAGTGGTTGATTTAACCATCCTGCAAAGTGTTGTCGTATTACATTGTGTAATGTTGAAGGATGCATTAAACTACATCTAATCTGTGATGTCGTACTGGCTTGGATGAGTAGAACATCTTGGGATTTGTACCCAAAGATTTTCTCATAGTCTTAATAACAATGCCTAAGGGACTAATATTTTTAATCAACCTGTATGGACACATTAGGACATATGTCTGGGGCAGGTGGGACTTTAATCTAGATATTATAGATCAGAAGTAGAGATATTGCCATGAAGAACACCACCAGAGTCCTGATAGATAGGTATATTTTAATTAACATTTTCAGGCATTTAATGCCATGTATCTGAAACAGGTGAGACTTGAACCTGTGCCTTCTGACCCAGTGCCTTCTGACACTACAACAGTCCTTTCTAATAAACTATTGTATAATGTACTTAATTGTGATCATGCGAGAAACAAGAGCCCCTTCTTAGTAGGAGTTAAAAATGATTGATCCTCTGCCAATTAGGACTTTGGGCCCAGTCAAAGGGAAGAGAATTTGTGGCAGCATCCTACCACCAACAACTACCACATACCCCTGTGTCCAGTTTTGATTAGATTCCTTACAGTATGGAAACTGACCCTTCAGCCCAACAAGTCCACATTGACACTCCAAAGAGTAACCCACCCAGACCCATTCCCCATCCCTATATTTACCCCTGACTAATGCACCTAACACTATGGGCAATTTAGCATAGCCAATTCACTTGACCTGCACATCTTCTCCAGGAGAAGCACCCAGAGGAAACCCACGCAGACACGGGGAGAATGTGCAAACTCCACACAGATGCCCCAAGATGGGTCTTGAACCGGGGTCCCTGGTCCTGTAAGGCAGCAGTGCTAACCGCAGAGCCACGGTTCTTTGCGTAAATATTGGAATGTGGCTGGAGGATAAAGCAAACAGGGCTGGAGCCATAAAATTAGATTTAGATTCTAAGATATAGTAGCAGAATTAGACCATCTGGCCGATCAAACTGCTCTGCCATTCGATCATGACTGATATGTTTCTAGCTCCATTCTCTTGCTTTCTCCCCATAACCCTTGATGCCCTTCCTAATAAAGAACTTATCTATAAATACACTCAGTGACTTGACCTCCACAGCCCACTGCTGCAATGAGGTCCACAGATTCACCACACTCTTGCTGAAGAAATTCTGCCTCACCTCAGATCTAAAGGGTTGTCCCTCACTCTGAGACTATGCCCTTGGGCCTTCATCTCTCTCGGACTAGTCTCTCTGAATAGTGGAAATATCTCTACATCCCACTCTATCCAGGCCTCTCAATATTTTGTAAGTTTCAATCAGGTCACCTCTAAACTCCATGGAGTACAGACCCAGAGTTTTCAACTCCTGTAAGCCTCCTCTGGGCTCCCTCCAGGGCTAGCACATCCTTCCTTTGATACAGGGCCCAAAACTGCTCACAATATTCCAAACATGGTTTGACTAGACCTTATATAACCTCAGCAATGCATCCCTGCTCTTGTATTCAAGTCCTCTCCAAGTGATTATTAACATTTACCTTCCTATGCCAGTCTCCTGAACCATGACTAAGTCCTTTTACTCTTCATGTCCAAAGCCTTTCCCCAGTTAGAAAATAGTCTATGCTTCTATTCTTCCAACAAAAGTGCATAATCTCACAATTTCCCACATTGTATTTCATCAGCTATTTCTTTGCCCTCTCTCTCGGCTTGTCCAAATCCTTCAGCACCTTCCTTGCCTTGTCAATAGAGTCATAGAGATGTACAGCACGGAATCAGAGCCTTCGGTCCAACTTGTCCATGCCAAACACATATCCCAACCCAATCTAGTTCCACCTGCCAGCACCTGGCCCACATCCCTCCAAACCCATCCAAATGCCTCTTAAATGTTGCAATTGTACGAGCCTCCACCACATCCTCTGGCAGCTCATTCCATACATGTACCACCTCCTGTGTGAAAAGGTTGTCCCTTAGGTCTCTTTTATATCTTTCCCCTCTCACTCTAAACCTATGTCCTCTCATTCTGGACTCCCCCAGGGAAGAGACTTTGTCTATTTATCCTATCCATGCCCCTCATGATTTTACAAACCTCTATAAGGTCAACCATCAGCCTCTAAAGCTCCAGGGAAAACAGCCCCAGCTTATTCAGCCTCTCCCTGTAGCTCAAATCCTCCAATCCTGGCAACATCCTTGTAAATCTTTTCTGAACCCTTTCAAGTTTCACAACATCCTTCCAATAGGAAGGAGACCAGCAGCAAAAAAGGTTACTTCAGATTACAATTGGATCTTGATCAGATGGGCCAATGGACTGAGAAGTGGCAGATGGAGTTAATTTAGATAAATGAGAGGTGCTGTATTTTGGGAAAGCAAATCTTAGCAGGACTTATACACTTAATAGTAAAGTCCAAGGGAGTGCTGCTAAACAAAGAGACCTTGGAATGCAGGTTCATAGTGCCTTGAAAGTGGAATCGCAGGTAGATAAGATAGTGAAGAAGGTGTTTGGTATGCTTTCCCTTATTGGTCAGATTATTCAATACAGGAGTTGGGAGATCAAGTTGCAGCTGTACAGGACATTGGTTAGACCACTTTTGGAATATTGCGTGCAATTCTGGTACTATCTGTTCCCCTACCTATCTGCAAAGTTAGCTACAATGCCTTCAGTTTATTCATCCAGAACATTAATATATAACGTGAAAAGTTGTTGCCACAACACTGGCCTCTGCAGAACTCCATTAGTCACCAGCTGTCATCCTTAAAAAGACTCTTTTATCCTCACTGTCTGCCTTCAGCCAGTCAGCCAATCCTCTATCCATGTCAGTATCACCATTGGCTCTTTTCTTATTTTACTGTGTAGCACCTTGTCAAAGCCTATTGTAAATCCAGATAGATCACATCCACTAGCTCTCCTTTGTCTAACTTGGTCATTAGCTGCTCAAAGAATTCTAACAGATTTGTCAGGTATGACCTCCTGTTGACAAAGTTGTGCTGACTCGGCCCTATTTTACCAAGTACTCCACAATCCCAGTTTTAATAACGGACTCTAAAATTTTATCAATAGCTGAGGTCAGGCTAACCAGCCTATAATTTCCCACGTGATGTCTCTATCTCTTCTGATGTTTTATATTCGCCATTTTCCAGACCTCTGGGATCCTTTCTGACTCCAGTGATTCCTGAAAGATTACCATAATACCTTTCCAATCTCAACCACCTCCTTCAGAATTCTGAGGTGCAGTCCATCCTGTCCAGATGGTTTATCACCTTTTGACCTTTTCAGTTTCCCCAGCATCACTCAGATGTCATTAGTGACAAATAGGGCATCAAATGAGATACCACATAGCATCACACCAGCCATTATGCCATCATAAAATGGACAAATGATGCTGATTAATTTTCAGGACAGCTTTATTTATTCAGAATCCTTTACAGAGCTTCCTGGTTTCAAATGTCAAAATCTTTGGTGAAGTCTATTACACTATATATCCTGTTCACAGGACGTTTGTCGGATTTGATACACTTCAACGATCACGTCGACTGTTCCTCAACACCCACCAAAGGCACTCGGTAATACTGGATACAAAGACCTGATGAGATAAGTTAAAAACTGACCAAGAATAACTTTTGCAAGAACTTTATCCATTGTTGAAAGTGATGATATTCCTGATGATAGTCACTCACTTAATATCTTGTTATTATTTAAGTGTGTCAATACATTGCATTAATAGACCATAACACCATAAGATACATGAGTAGAAAGAGGCCATTGAGCCCCCTCCACCATTCACCAAGATCATGGCTGATTTAATAATCCACAACTCCACTTTCATGCTTTTCCCTGACTGATTCCCTTGCAGATTAAAAATCTCTCTCACAGTCTTGAAGCACTTAATGACCCAACTTCAACAGCCCTCCAAAGTGAAGAATTCCACAGATTCACTATTCTCTGAAAGAAGAACTTCTGATTAGATTAGATTAGATTACTTACAGTGTGGAAACAGGCCCTTCGGCCCAACAAGTCCACACCGACCCGCCGAAGCGCAACCCACCCATACCCCTTACCTAACACTACGGGCAATTTAGCATAGCCAATTCACCTGACCCGCACATTTTTGGACTGTGGGAGGAAACCGGAGCACCCGGAGGAAACCCACGCAGACACGGGGAGAACGTGCAAACTCCACACAGTCAGTCGCCTGAGGCGGGAATTGAACCCAGGTCCCTGGTGCTGTGAGGCAGCAATGCTAACCACTGTGCCACCGTGCCGAACTTCCTTCTCATCTGTGTCCTAACTAAGCCACTCCTTTCTCTGAAATTATGCCCTTTGCTTCTACACTCTTCCACAAGGGGAAATAACTGGTCCTCATCTACTCTAGCCCCTAAAAAGTTTGTACTTTCAATAATAAACTCTCTCATTCTTCTAAGGTCCAATGAATACTACCCAACCTACTCAATAATATCCTCACAAGAAAATTCTGCCAATACCAAGATTAATCTCATGAATCTTTGCTGGCCTTCCTCCAATGCCAGTGCAATATTCCTTTGATAAAAAGAAACCAAAAACTGTTCACAGTATTCCAGCTGTGATCTGACGGGTGGTGTGTATAAGTTTAGCAAGATTTCCCTATTTTTATACTCCATATGGCATGTTTTGTAATCTCAGCATATATGAAAGTGTTTTGTTGCTCGTGAAGACATGTCACCTTTGCGATGAAAGAAAATGTTATAAGTTCTGTTTTCACATTAGATACTATCAGTGTTAGCATCACAATATTGACAGCATCACAATAGTTGGCAACAATCTCCTATATGCACATGGAGTTTAGGACAAATGTGTTCATGAATGAAATGATAAACCTTAGTTGCCACAAACTTATATTTAAAATGAGTGATTGTTGTACTTTTCAATGAGATACAAACCCCAATTCAGGAACAGAAGTAGGCCACTCCAGAAGAGCCTGCTCCACCATTTAATAAAATTATTGCTGATCTGATTACTCAACATTACTACTTATCTCCTGATAACCTTTCACCCTTTGATTTCATGATTCTATCTACCTTTCCCTTAAAAATAATAATTGAGGAAGAGAGTTCTAAATACTCACCAGGAAACATAGAAATTCCTGAAGAACCTCAGCAGGCCTGGCAGCATCTGTCAAAGAGAAACGCTTGGAGATTGGTGGTCAGAGTACTGATGGTCAGGATACCCTCTGTCATCATCCATGATTTAGATTTAGATTCCCTACAGTGCGGAAACAGGCCCTTCGGCCCAACCAGTCCCACTCAGACCCATTTTCCCTCTGACAATGCACCGAACAGTATGGGCAATTTAGCATGGTCAATTCACCTGACCTGCACATCCTTGTGATTGTGGGAGGAAACCGGAGCATCTGGAGGAAAGCCACGCAGACACGGGGAGAATGTGCAAACTCCACACAGATAGTTACCCGACGCTGGAATTGAACCGGTGCTGTGAGGCAGCAGTGCTAACCACTGTGCCACTGTGCCACCCTATATGAATAAATAATTCCCCATCATCTCTACTTTATATGGACAACCATTTATTTTTAAACATTTGTCCCAATTCTAAATTCCTTTACAAGAGGTAATATCCTTTCCATGTTCCACCCTGTCAAGTTCTGTAAGGATCTGATAAATTTCAATCAAGTCCACCTCTTTTAATCTGCAGCAGATACAAGCCTTGCCCCTCCAACTTTCATCATAAAACAATCCACCTATTTCAGGCATGAATATTTGAACTACGTCCAATACACTTATATCCTTCCTTAAAGAATGAGACTGATGCTATCAAGTTATAAAATAAAGAATTTGAGTGCCTTATTCAACAGTTCATAAATAATGCTTGCTGCACCACATATAGAGTTCCTGCCAAACATCAAACAACGTACTAATGTTGCAAATGTTCAAACCATACTTCAAGTGCTTTTTGATAGGAAATTAATAAATCTCAATGGAAAATTGTACTATCTTCATTCATCTCTTCTGTGTAAAGTAGTTTTTGTTCTGTCTTGCCTTGTTGGAATGATTTCCAGTTCATCTTTCAGAAAGTAAAGAAGTATGTGTCGGCAGGTTTTGATCCTGGGTCATAACATCACTAAACTAGATCAAGGAGAATGAAAGTACATTTTTATCACATCTTTCATAACTTTTGGATATTCCAAAACATTTCACAATCAATGAAGTACAAGAACGCAAATGTTTTATTAACCAGTAACTGTGGGACCAGGAGTATGCCAGGTGACTAAATATTCCAGTTGATCAAGAGATTACATAATCAATGTAAAAGCACACACAAAGTAATAGAAATGTAATGCAAGGGAATACACATCACTGTTACACTTTATTTCCAGCGTAAATCGATTAAACAGTAATTTAACTTTGCCTTAAATAAAACTTACTGGCAGAGAGACTTCCCACTCATACTCTCAAGTGACATCTTGGACATTGTGAGGATCATGACAATACAGTTACCTTCTGGTAGCTCAGGTATGACTTTTTCGTCAGTTTTTCAAGACAGCCAGTTCATCAGGTGCCAGTTAAAACAAAGTTTGGTGTACTGTATTATACTCAAACCCCAAACAAGGTTCTCTGATTTATTAGAGTTCCAGATAGGATATCTCAATTTGTTACACTCCCTGGTAAGGAGGGACAAACTGGCTCCCTTCTTTATTCACCCACACCATCAGTTGGTTGCAATTAGATTGTCTTAAAAAGGAGCCTTCTCTGATGGATACCTTTCTCCCAAGCCACATGAACTTTGGTTTTAAAAGGAGCCAATTAAACCATGCTTTCTCTAGTTAGCAAAGACAAACAAGAGACAATAAACCATAGACAATAGGTGCAGGAATAGGCCATTCGGCCCTTCAAGCCAACACCACCATTTATATGATCATGGTAATCCTGTTCCTGCCTTATCGCCATAACCCTTGATTCCACTATCTCTAAAAGCTCTATCCATCTCTTTCTTGAAAGTATCCACTGCCTTCTGGGGCAGAGCATTCCATATATCCACTACTCTCTGGGTGAAGAGGTTTCTCCTCAACTCCATTCTAAATGGCTTACCCCTTATTTTTAAACTGTCTCCTCTGGTTCTGGACTCACCCGTCAGTGGAAACATGCTTCCTGACTCCAGAGTGTCCAATCCATTAATCATTTTATACGTCTTAATCAGATCCCCTCTCATCCTTCTCAACTCATGTATACAAGGCCAGTCGCTCCAACCTTTCAACATATGATAGTCCCGTTATTCCGAGAATTGACCTCATGAGCCTACACTGTACTCCCTCAATAGCCAGAATGTCCTTCCTCAAATCTGGAGACTAAAACTGCACACAGTACTCCAGATGCAGTCTCACCAGGGCCCTATACAGCTGCAGAAGGACCTCTTTGCTCCTATACTCAATTTCTCTTGTTATGAAGGCCAGCATGCCATTTGCTTTCTTCACTGCCTGCTGTACCTGCACGCTTGCTTTCATTTACTGATGTACAAGAACACCTAGATCACGTTGTACTTCCCTTTACCTAACTTGACTCCATTTAGATAGTAATCTGCCTTCCTGTTCTTGCCACCAAAGTGGCACAATAAACTGCATCTGCCATGCATCTGTCCACTTACCTAGCCTGTCCAATTCACCCTGTAATCTCATAACATCCTCCTCACATTTCACCCTGCCACCCAGCTTTGTGTCATCAGCAAATTTGCTAATATTACTTTTCATGCCTTCATCTATATCATCGATGTCAAGAGAATTAGTAATGCAACACATTTACACAAGCTCGAAATTATTTGTGAAGAACAGATAGTCAACTGTTGCGTCTGATGCAGTGGATGTTTAAGATCGCGTTGACGGTAATTGAATAGGGATTCAAAATCATTACTTGTGCAAGAAAATGCTGAAGAAGAGCCATGATGAACTCAAAATAGACCTGCTGAGCTTCTTCGAGTCATAGAATCATACAGTATAGAAAAAGACTTTTCGGCCCAACTCATTTACATCAACCAGGTTTCCTAAACGGAACTAGTCCCATTTCATTTTCAGCACTTACTGTTTTTATTTCAGATTTCCAGCATCCACACTATTTTGCTTTCCCCTTAGATTTGCAGATGAGTTGAGATTCTATCGTTTCTTCTCAACAGTGACATAGTTACAGTATTCAAGATGAGACAGAGTACATTTGTTGTCATGTTTCTCTTTTTTCTGGCTAGCTGAGTTCTAGCATTAAGAGTGGGAGAGGAATTTACCTGCAACATATGGTTTACTAAAGATTAGAAAATTAATTCCAATGCAAGCGTTAAGTTCAGTCTCATATTAGTGTTTCATCTCTAACTCAAATTGAAACAAAGAGCGCAGCTGTGACCATCTGAAGAAATGATATGGAGGTGCTAGTGTTGGACTGGGGTGGACTAGGTCAGGAGTCACACAACAGCAGGTAACAGTCCAACAGGTTTATTTGAAATCACAAACTTTTGGAGCGCTGCTCCTTCATCACTTGACAAGGGGACAGAGTTTCGAAAGCTTGTGATTTCAAATAATCCTGTTGGACTATAACCTGCTGTCATGTGACATCTGACCTCACCTGAAGAAAGGTCACAAGAACCGAAATATTAACTCGGCTTCCTCTGCAGATGTTGCCAGACCTGTTGAGTTTCTCCAGCAACATTTTTGTTTCAGCTCTGACCATATCTTTCTTTTGCCTTTCTGCCTTGTTCATCACTGATAAGGAGTTCATGAGTGGGAGCGTGTTAAATGTGCCTTCTTCATCCTTACACATTTTCAAAGGTGCAAAATATTTCTGCAGTCTTGATTTTATCCATGGATAGTATGCAGGGACAGGAGGAAAATTAACATTTCATAATTGATTTAGTTTAGTTATAACTGCAGTATCAATGTATATTTATTGATTAATCTAATGTATTATTCTGCATAACTGTGATTAATGTAGATTTTAGTACTTCCATGTGACTCTGTTTAGCCTCACTCAACAAAGAAATACGCCATGGGATAGTGACAATGGACAGAAAGCCCCTGATTAGCTCAGTTCCATTTCAGGATTGTGAGAACATGCAAACTTCAAGGTTAAATAAGGAAGATTTAACGTACCCCCAGTTGAATATCTCCTTAACAGCAACAAAGGAGGCAGAAAAGAAAGTTGTGGCCATAGCTGTCATCTTCGTTTTTACTTGTTACAGAGATGAAACAATTATATGCAACAAAGCTTAACATTTGTATTAGAATTAACTTTGTAACAATGCAGCTTTGTAACCAAATAATCTTTTAGACTTTTATTACCAAGACTATGTATTAATTGAGTAAAAATATTTCATCACTTGAATTTTTTACGTACTCTACTTAACAATTTATTTAGATTAACATATATCATAGAATCCCTGCAGTGTGGAAGAAAACCATTCAGCTCCTCTGAAGAGCATCCCACTCACTCACCTGACCCTGTAACCCTGCATTTCCCATGGCTAATCTACTTAGCCTGTACATCCTTGGACATTATGGGAAATTTAGCACAGCCAATCCACCTAACTTGCACATCTTTGGACTGTGGGACGAAACCGGTGCACCCAGAAGAAACTCACACAGACGCAGAGGAATGTGCAATCTCAACACAGACAGTGGCCTGAGACTGGAATTGAACCCATTAAGGCAGCAGTGCTAACCACTGGGCCACTCGCTCAAGATTAGTACTTTATAATTTTCTGTATTAATTTTTTAAGGCTTTGAGGTTACAAGCAACTTTTTACAGTCTTTTACCTTTAAAAAAAACATGTAATAAAACCACTTTCCATGCATTCAAACACTACAATAACAGATACAAAACTTTTAATAATTTGCCCCTCAGAAAGATCAAAGGCTTGATGACTGGTGGTAACGAAGGGTTATTGCTGAAATAACTTAGCTGGGAGCATGTTAGCCTGATAATCTAATGGTTCTTGGTTCAAACAGTGAATGTTATTGGTTTCAGATCCATATTGGTCACCAAAGTAAGAAGACATATCATCATTTGAATGGCTACAAATTGAGAGAGGTACACACTCAACGTAGTGTAATTGAGTCCCTATAGTGTGGAAACAGACCTTTCAGCACATTGAATCCAGACGGACCCTCCAAAGACCATCCCATCCAGACCCAACCCCCGTCCCCATAACCTTGCAATTTTACCATGCCTAAACCACCTAGCCTGCACATCCCTGGACACTATGAGCAATTTAGCATGTCTACTCCACCTAACCTGCACAACTTTGGACTGTGGGAGGAAATCAGGCACCAGAGGAAATCTGCACAGGCACATGGAGTACAGGCAAATTCGACACAGTCACTGGAGGTTGGAATTCAACCCGAGTACCTGGGGTTTGGAGGCAGTAGTGCCACCCACTAAGTCACTGTGCTGCCCTGAGTTGATAAGACCTCTAAAACCATAAGAACAGGAATAGGCCATTCAGCCCCTCAAGCATGCTCTCCCATTCAAGAGGATCATGGCTGATCTGACATTCTTCATATTCACTGTCCTGCATTTCTCTATAACCCTTGATTCCCTTACGGATTTAAAATTTGTCTATCACAGCCTTAAGTGTATGCAAGATCTCTACCCCCATGCATCTCTGTGGCAGGGAGTTCCAAAAACATACAACCCACTAAGAGAAGAAAATCTTTGTCATCTTAGGCTTAAATTGGCACCTCTTTGGTCCTAGACTGTCCCATGAGGAGAAACATTCTTTCAGCTTTGAACTTGTCAAACCCCTTAAGAAACTTTTTTGTTTCAGTGAGATCACTTCTCAGTCTTCTAAACTCCCGTGAGTTGGATCCCAATTTGTTTAGCCTTTGCTCATCAGGCAATCCCTTCATACCAGGGATCATTCTCGTGAACCTTCTCTGAACTGCTTCCAATGAAACAATATCTTTTCTGAAATAAGGGGACCAAAACTGCCTACTGTACTCTGAATGCAATCTCACTAGCACCTTGTATAGTTGTAGTGAGACTTCCCTACTCTGATACTCCAATTTACTTGAAATAAGGGCCAATATTTCATTCGCATTCCTGATTATCTGCTGCACCAATGTGCTAGCTTTCTGTGTTTCACGCACAATTACCCCTTACTATTGCAGCATTCTTCAGTTTTTTTCTCTATCTAAGTAAAATTCTGTTCATTTGTTCTCCCTTCCAAAATAAACAACTTCACATTTTCCCACATTATATACCATTTACAAATGTTTTGCCCATTTAGTTAACATGCCATTATCTTTTCTGACTGTAAGAAAGACTCTTAACTTTCGGTTATCTGCCACCTGAACACTCCACCCTGGTCCCTGACCGATATTTGTTGCAGTGCTCCATGAAGCTCAGTGCCAGCTGGAAGAACAGCTCTTCTTTTTCCACTTGGGAACACTATAGCCTTATGGACTTAACATAGAGTTCAATAACTTTAGTGCTTGAGATCACGTCCTTACCTCAACCCCCACACAACGGGTCTCCTCATCACATAGACTGTTACCACATACAATCCATTGTCAACTACTAGCAGCTATTCATTCCCCCAGACTGACCTGTAACCACTCCTCTGTCTGCTCAACTGTGTTTCTCTCTCTTTGGGCTCTATCTCCATATATCCTTTACTACCCTTCCCCACCACCCCCGCCACCCCTTCTCTTGCATAAATATCAACCCTTTCCAAGCTACCATCAGTTCTGAGGAAGGGTCACTGGACCCGAAACGTTTACTCTGATTCCTCTCCACAGATGCTGCCAGACCTGCTGAGCTTTTTGAGCAATTTCTGATTTTGTTTTTGTTCCATGTTGCTATGTATCTGATTTAACACAAAACTTCACCGATTAAGTGAGAATTGAGATGACGGGCTCAAGAATATCAAATATTTGGTATTAACAACTTACATTTCTCTTTTCTAAAATAAATATATAAAGGACATATCAAACGATCCTTTTACCTTGGAAAACACCATAAAATAACAACTAACAAAACATAATGGACGGTTGAAAGAACCAATCAGGAGATAATGGGAGTTGATATTAGTCAATGTCCATCACCTTCAGAGCCAATTAGAGATTTATCATGCATCCCTTAAGTTAGCACTACTTATCACCTCACTGATGGCCAATCAGAGTGTAATGATGTCATTGATCAGGCTGTGGGTTGTAGATTGGAAAGAGTGAAGAAGCAGTGATGTTCACTGACAAAGACATACATCAAATTTGATCACGATGTTGTCTTGCTGTCCAATCAGAAACAGATGACGTTTGAGATATGGTAGAGAGAGAGACCAGAGTCCTAAGCTGAACTGGAAAACAAGAGCTGCACTATGCTCAGAAAGTCACTGATCAGTATTATTTAGAACTTAAATAGCATTTCCTGAATTAGTGCACTAGACTGTGCAGCATGGCAAAATCCTGACCAATCAGAATTTACCTACTTGGGCCAAGCAATAAGATCAACAGTTATGGAAACAGAAATTGCAGGAAAAACTCAGCAGATCTGGCAGCAGAAAGCAGAATTGACATTTCAGGTCCATTGAACGTTTCATATGAAAGATCACTGGACCCCAAAGTTAACTCTGCTTTCCCTCCACAGATGCTGCCAGACCTGCTGAGTTTTACAAACAATTTTGGTTTCTGATTTCCAACATCCATAGTTCTTTGGGTTTTTTTAAGTTGAGATTGACAGTTAATTGTTCTTGTTCAGCTACCTATCAGCCCAACCAATTAGCACTCTCTTATCATGCTGTGTAAAATCATGTTGCTTTGTTCAAATCTATTTCTTATGTCCTGGTTCTGATGAGTGCAAGATAAAAAGCTTCTACTGTCCTCTACATGTCGTCACAGATAATGGAATATGCCAAACTACAATATTCAGTTGTGAACTGCTCTTTTCTCTGGAGGATCAGCACGTTTCAGGAAGACCAAAAAGCATCTTTTACAGAGTAAATGGATGTCATGCTGCAGATATTGTTTATTTCGATATGTATCCTTGTGAATGTAAAGCACAGAGTCCTGGGATATGACAGTCCACATCTGATGGACTTATGGTTGCATTTCTGTACAAATGTGTCCTTGGGTGATGATGGTAGGTCATGAATGCAATGTTCTGCAGCAACATGACCCAGATTCATCCATTGTAATACCAGGGAGAGATAGAATCCCAGCATGAGGTGCATAGTTATAGTGACTAGCAAATGTCTTTTCCCTGTGGTAGGTGAGTTCAAAAGTAGACGACATAGGTTTAAGGTGAGAGGAGAAAAATTTAAAGGGGACCTGAGGGGCAACTCGTTCATACAGATTGGCTCATATGTAAAATGAACTGCCAGAGGAACTGGTCGATGCAGGTGCTGTTATAACATTTAAAATAAATTTGGACAGGTACATGAACAGGAAAGGTTTAGAGGGATATGGGCCAAAAACAGGCAAATGGGACCAGTTCAGTTTGAGACAGAAGGGTGTATTTCCAAGCTGTATGATTTTACAACTCTATGTAATGGCACTGTATGTTTGCATTAATCTATATTTGATGCAGCTCCATACAAATGGAGCTGCATCAACACTGCACCAGGATGAGGACAACAATGATACATTGTTGGCACAACAAAGACTTAAACATTATGCCCCACTATCAAGTCCATTTCAATATCCCGATAGAACCGAAGACGGCTTAGGTGAGTACCACAGTACAGCAGTGGGGTCTGGGCCAGACCTACACCAAAAAGAGTAACACTGAGATCTCCTCACAGCTAATTCTAAGTTGATGGCAGTGATGGAGAGGAAGCTGTGCTCCCATATGCACAGTTCCTGTTTCATTATGTTTATACTTCCACTTTCTGATGCCCATTGTGGCTTCTCCCTGGCACCTTCAGGTGGTCTGACCTGATGGTGTGGAGGAAAAAGGATTGCTGAGCTCTTACTGTTTTGGTCCAAACATAGATTGAAGAGCTGAATTCAGTAGGTGAGGTGACAGTGACTGCTCCTGGCATCAAGATACCATTTAACCAAGTGTGACTTCAAGAAGACATCATACAGTCAGTGGCAGTCAGGAGAAAACTCTGGTGGTTGGAGATGTATAGAGCTAAAAAGGAAAATGCATAACTTATGGAAGCCAATAATCTCAGTCCCAGGGTATCACTGCAGGAGTTAGTTGAGATCTTCATTAATACCTTTCCCTCCATTTTAAGGTCAAAAGTAAGGATATTTGCTGATGATTGCACAATGCTCAGCACCATTCACAACTCCACAAGCCATGAAACAAAGCTTCAGTAACTTTCAGACTTGCTATTATAATTGCCAATGAATGCTCATGCAACTCAAGTATCAGGCATTGACTATCTCCAATAGCATAGACCCTGATGTTTCCCCTTGTAACTCAATGGAACAACTATTAGTGAATCCCTTGCCACCAGCACCCAGGGCTTACTGTTGACCTGGTGAAAAGAGCAGGTCAGATTCAGAGGCTGGGACTTTTGAGGTAACTGTTCCCAAAACCTGTCCACCATTGACTAAAGCTCAAGTCAGGAGTGTGATGGAATATTCTTCACTTTTCTGGATGAATGCAGCTCCAATAACATTCAAACAACTCAACACCATCCAGGACAAAGCAGCCTGTTTGATTCACATCTCATTCATCACCGCCACATTTACTCCTTCCACCACCATAACTCAGTGTAACATCTACATGCACTGCAACAACTCACCAAGCCTCCTTCAGCAACACCCCACAAACACATCACAACTACCTAAAAGGTCAAGGGAAGCAGATACATGGGAACACCACCTTCGGCAAGTTCCCTCCAAGCCATTTACCATCTTGACTTGAAAATATATCACTATTCCTTCACTGTCACTGGTCAAAATCCCACACTTCTCTCCTTAACAGCACTGAGTGTATCCCTACATCTCAAGGATTGTAAGACTTCAAGAAACAGTTCACTGCTACCTTCCCAAAAGCAAGCCAACAAATGCTGACCCAGCCAGCAAAGGCGATATCAATTAAAAGATTTGTCAGGAAGTCAGTGCATGAGAAGATGGTAGGCCAGAGTGGAACATAGGAGGGTCAGTTAGAAGAGATAGAAAGGACAGAAAGATTTGAATGTGAATAAAGAGAGTTTTGCAGTAACGGACAGTGCATCAAGTTGATGGGAGCTGGATAGTGAGTGGACAGTATTCCTATTTCAGTATAAAAATGTGACACATAAGAACACTTAATATTTTGGAGCAAATCACTCAAAAAGAGTCAACAGGGAGAAACCTGAACATTAGGTCTTATTTAAAGTCATTAGTTTGGAGGATCAGCCACTTGGTGGCGACAAGCCTCATTTTCTTGTTTACACATGACAAAGTTAATTGAATAACAGCTGTGCAGGTCAATAGGAAAATCCTCTTCAAACACTTTTGATAACACCATCTCAGTTTTAAAGTTCTCACCCTCATGTTCAGTCCCTCCATGACCTTGTCCCTTCTACTGATATAACCTCTGAGACATCTGACAATCTTCTGAGATCTCTGCATTTGTTCAACTTTGCGTCCCCAAGACCTTTGACTAAATCATAGCAGCTGTATTTTCTGTTGCCTTGGTCCTGTGCTCTAAACTTTATGTGTTTAGATTAGATTAGATTGGATTCCCTACAGTGTGGAAACAGGCCCTTCGGCCCAACCAGTCCACACCGACCCTCCGAAGAGTAACCCACCCAGACCCATTTCCCTAATTTACCCCTGACTAACGCATCTAACCTACACATCCCTAAACACTATGGGCAATTTAACATGGCCAGTTCACCTAACCCGCACATCTTTGGATTGTGGGAGAAAACTGGAGCACCCGGAGGAAACTCACCATCTACCACCTAAAACCCACCACCTTGACTAAACTTGCGGTCCGACAGAAATCATGTGGTGCAGTGTAGCACCCCTATTTCTGAGCTAGGAGCTCCAGGTTTGCATCCCAACCTGATGTTTGGTGGGTAAGGAAGGTGCCTTTAAATATAGAAACATAAATAAGCATATTAGGAAGACATAACATCAGAAATATTACTGCCAGGGTGATTTGATTTCAGAGATGGGCCAACTGCCACATGGAGTTTGACATCTTGGAGAAAATAATTCTTAAGATAGATAATGCCTACCAAATTAGTTGGGAAATCAGAAACTAAATAAACTAAAGCATTTCTAAGTACAATTGGGAGTATAGCTAATGTTGTTATAACCCATCAAGGGATAAGAGAAGCAACAGATACCGTTGAAGAAGTACTCAAAGTTTTTGACAATTTTTAACTCAGAACAAATAAAATTCTTGTAAGAGCAAGATTTAACTGAAAAGTTCAGCATCCAGTCGAATCTATTAATAATTCAAACAGCTACCCATAGAAGGAAGATAATGAGACAGAATATTCCACATAAAAGTAAAGCTTAAAATATTTCAGACTATGCCTTTTTAACTTGATACAAGGACACGTGTCACTATACTGGTAGATTATGAACAATGTTTAAAAAAGCAACACTGTCAATAGCTGACAAAGTTACAAACACATGGGCCAAGAGGTTCAACACTTAAGATTAAAGATATACTACAAGCAACCCTCCAGCTCAAGTGGCATCAGAGAGCAGGGAACCTATGCTTCTCAATTAAAAATTCTCACTCTTTAGTATGAATGTATGTGTGGAGCTCAATCGTCTTCAAATGGCAGAAGAAGTCAATCTAGTTAAAGACAAGATACGGTTGATGCAGGAGCAGGAGGACTTGGAACATCAAGTCAAGGAAAGTTTGGTTAAGGAACCATGAATCAACCATCAAAGAACAATGGGACAATATTTCATAAGGAGTTCCACACATTATGGCAGAACCCAGAGAGAAAGCCAGGTCCATTGAGATTAGTTATGTCAGCGCAAGAAATTTATTTTATTCTTTAAGCAAGATGAAAATCTGAAACTATATTGGATTGGCAGAAATTTTTTTTTACTGGAATCAACACTGAAGAGAGTACAGGCTACAAGCATCAGCAAAGTTTGCAAGCAAACATTCACAATCAGATAGCCAAGAACAGTCTACTTGAATTAACTGTTGCATCTTCACCTCAGGTAACTCAGAGTGTGACATAGCTTAGTGAACAATTAAATCTGAAAGATATAAATTTGAAGTCAGATGTTGCAATGATTCAGATGATGCAAGTTCAAGTTGTCTTCTCAGGAAAAATCCTCAGTAAAAGCAACAAATGTCAAGCAAGAAGCAATCCTCAAACAGTGGAACTGAACAAGTAAACATGATAGCTTAGCCAATACAACAATCACTGAGGCTGAATGAAAGCATCAATCTAATCAAATTAGAGAGTCCACAGACCAACGCAAATTTACTAGCAGATCAAAAATAGAAGGCTGCTGATACATTTCGAAGATGTGTTGTAACTAACCTGATGGAAGCCACCACGGAGAATGAAAGACCAATATGTTGTGATCCTGGACATCGTCAAGCAGAAATAGCCTGATTCAGGGATAGGAAAGTGCAATGAAGAAATAGCTTTTTTCAATAAAATGGTCATTATTTGTGAAGGGAATACATGAGATTAAAATTCCTCCAGATGTTACCATGCACTAATAGCCTGTTTCAGCAGCAAAGGGAATTTTAGGAATTCTAGGTTCTTCAGTTTGAAGGGAATCTCTGCCCTCCAGTTGCCAGTTACAGTTTCAAAGTAAACAGTCTTTAATCCAACAACCCACCAATCCTTCAAATCCAAAGAGAATAGGGTGTTGATGAGGTCCCAGTCTGGTGATAGTTGAAGCAGAGGGAATGAGGAGGGTTTGAGGATTGGGACTACTGGCAATTACAGTAGGCTGGTCAGCTCCAGTTTGGTGGGGGGAGCAGGGGAAGGTTGGGTCCCTGTTGGGGGTCATATAGGGATTAGAGGGGGTGGTGCAAGGAATCTGGGGTGGTGTAGTTAAGGGCGTGTGAGCTAAGTATGCGGTCTATTAAATAGTCGCTCGGGAATTAGACTATGTATTTAATAGTCTAACTTTTCCCAAATAACTGTTTTACTTGATTTCAACAAACCATCCAAAATCTCCAATCTAAAAACTTTGTGGGCATTCCTAGTGTAGAGGAATTGCCCAGCAAAAAATTCAACTTCCCAGCCAATTCCTTCAGAGTGTACTGTGATGGACATTCCAGAGAGTTCACATGTACAACTCCCATCGCACAGGAATAATAACAATCTGGCCAACTCAAAGTCAATGTCCATTATATCAATGTAGCTTGAACTTTGTTACTAACATGCAACTACATTTCATTCAAGGCAAGAACTTCTACTCGTGAGTTAGCATTATCTTCCCTTGCCAACTCAAATTCATGTACTTGCAACTCTCTCTTCCATTGCATGCTCCTTCATCTTTCTATCTCACATCAGCTGTCTCCTATTTTTCCATATCCCTGGTGGTGACATAATAGTAATTTCACTGGATTATCACTCCCAAACCCCAGGCCAATGCTTGAGGGATGTGAATTCAAATCCCACCAAAGAAGTTGGTGAAATTTGAAATTAATAAAGTCTGGAATAAAGAGCTGTGTAACCACTGTTAGTGGTTATAAGAATCCATCTGGTTCACTCATGACTTCGAGGAAGGAAATCTGTTGTCCCCACATGTGACTCCTGACCACAGCAATGTGATTGACTCAACTGCCTGCTGGACATTAAATGCTGGCCTAGCTAATGATACCCACAAACAAATATAACTTAGTTTTTATCCTTTTTTTCATAACTCAATCTTAGTTTTTGCCAACTCTGGTTAACTGTGAACAATCATGAATAGAACAGAGTTTTTGTCCCTCAAGATGGAGGTATTTTCTCCAACTCTTCAAGGATCCTGCTACTCTTAGCCACTGACCTTACATTAGTTGCCATGTGCTCTGCTAAAAGCTGTAATTTGTAATTTCACAACTGTTTCAAATCTTTAATATCAAATCTTCTGCCTCAAGAAAGGCTGGAGCTCCAAGGTACCCGGGTTCATTGCCCAATAAGATTAAGTCAAAAAGAAAGCAAAACCTTCACAGATTCACAGAATAACAGAATTATTACGGTGTAGAAGGGTCCATTCAGCCTGCCATGCCTGTACCAGCTGTCTTGTCTAATACCAATTTCTTGCCTTTGCCAAATATCCCTGCATATAATTACTATTCAAATAATTGCTGTCCAAACCCTTCTTGATTGCCTCAGTTGATCCTGCTTCCAGCCAAGACATTCCATATTCTAACTACTGGCTGGATGAAGAAGCTTTTTCTCACATCACCCTTGTTTTGTTTGCACCTTATTTTAAGTCAAGGCCATTTCTTTCTTGATTCTTTTACAACTGGGAACAGTTTCCATTTCATCCAACCTACTCATGCTTTCCAGATCTCCTCTCAGCTTTTTTCTCTCCAGACCTTAAAGCTTGATTGTTTAAGTCCTGGAAGATTGCAGTAAACACATTTCTGTTTCTGGTTTCATCCCCCCAGGAGTCCACGATATTGTTACAGCCTGGAATCCATAAACTAAAGCAGTCAAATTTTCCAAATGACCACACCCCACAGTTCATGGGACGCAGAAATCATTGCCTGACCAGCGTTTATTGCCCATCCATATTTGCACTGTAAGTAAGTGAGTTGCTCAACCATTTCAAAGCCAGTTGAGAGTAAATAACATTTCTGCATGGAGCCACATGTAGGTCAGACCAGATAACAACAGCAGATATCCTTTTCTAAAGGAATCAGTAGATCAACAATTGGCAGTGGTTACATGGTCCCACTGGGCTAATATCAGATTTTATTGAATTCAAATTTCACCATCTATCAATGTGGGATTCAAACTAACGTCCCCACAACATTTACCCACAACAACTACTAGTCCATTGACATGACTACCGCACAACTGCTTCTCATGACCCAAATTTATTGAATTATCGCTCCCAGCCAACCACCCACCTCACCTCCCACGCAAGATGAAAGCTCCACACAAGATTTCACTTTGTGTAACTTTTACTTTATCATAAATTAAAGTCAAGGTAAATTAAACATAGATTAACTGGCAAATCATCATCAGTGCAGAATATAAATGACACATGCAATATCAGATACAACAGAAGCTATCTCATGGATAGAGAAAGCAGTTGACTATATAATCCTCATTTCAGTCTCATGGTTTGTCCAATGAATTAATCTCATTCAAAGCAATGTTGGAAACAGAGAATGGATTAACCATTATTTCAGCTCCAGATTCCTGCTCAGTCTGGAAATTACACATTAGTGGTAGGGTGAATGGAAGGGAAAGAGGAGTTTTTTTGAAGCCAATGCCAAAATCTCTTTCACTCAAGGAAATTCACTCATTTCTGTGCCATGTCCACAGATAAGGATGAGCATGTTGGCATGCTGAATGGCAGCATTGCCTGACACTATTGTGACTTGAAGCTGTTACAGGGTCAAAATCTTGAAACTCCCTTCCTAATTGCACTAAGGCACTGCCCCTACACATAAAGACATGCTTTGGGGATGAGCACTAAATACTTGCCTTGCCAACACCACCCACACTCCTTAAGTAAATGAAAATAAACAATGGTACGAACCTGTGTACTGGTTTGAATGGTTATTCTTTTCACTGTTCTCTTTCTACCCACCCCCTCACAAATTGTCATGTCTCCTATTTTTGACCTGTTGAGTTTCGTTTTTCGAACTGCCTTGCGAATGAATCACAGCTGAAATGGAACACCCACACCAGGGAGCATGGCTGATAAAAAGTTTAAACAAAGTGAGAACTCAAAGTGGACAAAGTGAGATCTTAGAGGCCTTGCTGACATATCTCCAACAATTTAGCTCTGTTCGTTCAAAATGGAGGTGAGGGGTAGAATAAGTCTGGGATTTTCACTGCCAGCTAAATATTTACACATTCTTGAGAATAGAGGATCATATATGCTATGGCAGGGTTCCATAACTTTAGCCTAATGTTCCATCTTTGATGCAAAGGTTAAGGCAGTAATTATTGTCCTGAACTAAACAGAAGGGGGAATGAGCCTGGTATCATGCTCTGATCATTACCCAGGGACAGCTATTATTCTAACCATAGCACCTTTAGCATTGCAGAACGTCTCATGGTGTTTCAGTCAACATTTGGCACCAAGGAATCTAAGGAGATATCCCAACAGAAGACCTAGAGCTTTGTTTTTCTTTCATTTGTAACACATATTGTGGGCACTTCTAGCTTGAACTACATTCAGTGCACACTCCTTAACGAAGACATTGGTAAGGTGCCCTGTTGAAGTGCTATAGCCCATCTGGTGCAGGTATATGATGGGAGATTGAGAATTTTGAGCCACTGACAGTGAAAGACCAGTCATACATTTCCAAGGTGTGTGGTTTGCAGGAGAAAACTGCATTTGGTCTTCTTGTGTTTATAGGTGTAGAGGTTGCGAATTTGGAAAGTACTGTCATAGGAACCTTACGGAATTGCTGGAGTGCATCTTGTTACATACCACTGCCACTTTGTTTTGTGGATGGAGTGAACTTTTCAGCGAGTGCATGCAAATTTATCAAGAAGGTCACTTCATCCTGGATGGTGTAAAGCTCATCCAAGCAAATTGTGAGTATTCAATTAGACTGCAGCCTCATGCCTTTAGGATGGTGAACAAGCTTTAAGGAGTCAAGGCATGAACTTCTCACCATAAAATTCCTTACCTCTGACCTTCTCTTGTAGCAACAGTGTTTTCTGACTGTTCTAGTTCAGTTCCTGGTTAAAAGTAAACCCCAAGATTTTATCATGGGGGAGTTCAGCGATAGTAATTTTAAGGGGGCGATGATTAGCTTCTTTCTTGTTATAGATAGCCATTGCTTGGCAGTTGTGTGGTGTGAATGTTATTTGCCACTTGTTAGCCTAAGTTTGGATATTTATAGACAAAAAAACTACAGATGCTGGAATCCAAAGCGGACAAGCAGAAGCCTAGAAGAACGTAGTAAGCCAGGCAGCACCTAGGTCCTGAAGAAGGGTTATATCCAAAATGTTGACTTCTCCACCTTCTGATGCTGCCTGGCTTGCTGTGTTCTTCCAGCCTCTTGATTGTCTAATAAGTCTGGATATTGTCCAGGTCTTGCTGCATTCGGATATGGACTGAGGAGTCGCAAATGGTGTTGTACAATGTGCAGTCATCAGTAAACATCCCCACTTCTCACCTTATGGTGGAGGGAAAGTCATTGTAGCTAAAGATGATTGGACCTAGGACACCAATCTGAGGAGTTCCTGATGTCTGGGAACTGAAATGCTTGATCTTCAACAATTATAATCATCTTCCTGTGACTCTTGCTGTTGTATATGGATGCAAGAGACCAAAAGGGTAGGTGTTGGTTAATGGTAAGGATTCCAACCAGCAGAAAGATTCACCCCCCTGTCCGGACTACCATTGACTCTGTTTTACTGAGACTCCTTGATGCTATACTTAGTTAAGTGCTGCCTTGATGTCCAGGGCTGTCACTCTCACATTACATTTGGAATTCAGATCTTTTGTCCATGTTTGAACGAAAGCTGTAATGAGGTCGGGAACTGATTGTCCTTGGTGGAGCACAAACTGAAAAACTATGAGCAGGTTACTGCCTGATAGCACTGTCAATAACCCTTCCATCACTTTGCTGATTTTCAAAAGCAAGTTAAAACCATAGAATCATACAGTGTGGAAGCAGACCATTCAACACATTGAGTCCACACCGACCCTCTGAACAGCATCCCACCCAGACCCATCCCGCTCATCATCCCCCCCCCCCCCACACCCCACCCCACCTCATGCCCAACTGCCAATCCCTGTAACCCTGTGTTTCCCAATGCACCCAACCTTCACATCCCTGGACACAATGGGCAATTTAGCATGGCCAGGTTGTTAGGCCTGGAATTGTCTGGGTTAGATTTGACATGCTTTTTTTGGGCAGGATGTACCTAGGCAATTTTCTACAACTTACGTTGGAAGTCATTGGCTGTAAAGGAACAGAAGAATACAGAGAAGATTAAAGAGATGGAAATACTTGAAAACAGGAATGGGAATTTTTAATTAAACCATGATTAGTGAATGGAACTGGTTATGATTTAGGGTATGGGGAACTGAATATCGGATATACTCAAGTTTCTGGATTGTTAAAGATATGAGGACATCCATCTCAACCCCAATGCCAGTTTGTGGAGAAGTTCACTCAGAATGGTAACTGCAGCAAGGCACCATTGAGAGACCAGGATCAAAGGAACACAGCTAAGGGTGAATCAATGCTCTTGTTGGGTAAAACTGGAGTCTTCACATTGTAATGTGGTGAGACAGCTGTCAATGCTTTATGTTTTGTATTGTGGACAAGTGAGGACCAAGTTCTTCAGCCATTCTCCCACTTCCACTGTGGCGGCTAACTGAAGGACAATAGACAATCGACAATTGGTGCAGGAGTAGGCCATTCGGCCCTTCGAGCCTTCACCACCATTTATTATGATCATGGATGATCATCCACAGTCAGTATCTTGTTCCAGCCTTATCCCCATAACCCTTGATTCCACTATCTCTAAGGGCTCCATTCATCTCTTTCTTGAAAGTACCAAAGACTTGGCCTCCACTATCTTCTGAGACAGAGCATTCCATACATCCACCACTCTCTGGGTGAAGAAGTTTCTCCTCAACTCTGTTCTAAGTGGCCTACCCCTTATTGTTAAACTGTGTCCTCTGGTCTGGACTCACCCATCAGTGGAAACATGCTTCCTGCCTCCAAGGTGTCCAGTCTTTTAGATTAGATTAGATTAGATTCCCTACAGTGTGGAAACAGGCCCTTCAGGCCAACAAGTCCACACTGACTCTCCGAAAAGCAACCCACCCAGATCCATTCCCCTACATTTACCCCTGACTAATGCACCTAACTACGGGCAATTTAGCATGGCCAATTCACCTGACCTGCACATCTTTGGACTGTGGGAGGGAACCGGAGCACCCGGAGGAAACCCACGCAGACACGGGGAGAATGTGCAAACTCCACACAGACAGTTGCCTAAGGCGGGAAATGAACCCGGGTCACCGAGCCCATTAATAATTTTATACGTCTCAATCAGATCCCCTCTCATCCTTCTAAACTCAAGTGTATACAAGCCTAATCGCTCCAATCTTTCAACATATGATAGTCCCGCTATTCCAGGAATTGACCTCGTGAACCTGCACTGCACTCCCTCAATAGCCAGAATGTCCTTCCTCAAATCTGGAGACCAAAACTGCACACAATAGTCCAGATGTGGTCTCACCAGGGCCCTGTACAGCTGCAGAAGGACCTCTTTGCTCCTATACTCAAATCCTCTTGTTATGAAGGCTAGCATGCCATTTGCTTTCTTCATTGCCTGCTGTACCATGGTTGTTTCAATGTACAAGAACACCTAGATCTCATTGTACTTCCCCTTTAACTAACTTGACTGCATTTAGATAGTAATCTGCCTTCCTGTTCTTGCCACCAAAGTGGATAACCACACATTTATCCACATTAAACTGCATCTGCCACACATCCATCCACTCACCTAGCCTGTCCAAGTCACCCTGTACTCTCATAACATCCTCCTCACATTTCACCCTGCCACCCAGCTTTATGTCATCAGCAAATTTGCTAATATTACTTTTAATGCCTTCATTTATATCATTGATATATTTTGATGTAAGGAGTTGAGAGCCTGTGAATTTCTTGGCTTGGCAATGCATCGAGAAAATCATACTCATGCAAAATTACAAAACAGAGAAGGTTGGTCTGTCAAACTTGTTCCCCGAAATGTTTGTGATGCAACTTACAATCATTACTTCCCAGTGTTCCATTCTCATTGTGGTCTTACAGGAAAAGTGAATAAGAGGCAGATTATAAAAAACCTTTAGGCTAAATCTGGGAAATCCCCCACACTGACTGGTTTCATGGTTCATTCAATAATCATATTGATGAGGTCTGACTGTGACAGTGCAAATTGTTTGAGTCTCCTGCTGGTGTCCGCAGGCAGAGGGGAAATGATAGCTGCATTGTTCAGATAAACCATATCAAGAGCTGGGCAGCATTGCAGGCCTTTTACCTATCCCATTGCATTCTCCTGTGCCTGTGAGCCGTGAGCATTATATCCTCACCCTGCATATCCAATCTCATGGAATAACACTGCCTTTTATAGTTTTCAAATGACTATATCATACATTCAAACTTTGAAATATTTTAGTTTCAAAAATATATTTTATTCCTAAAAAATATCATATATATATATATATACACATAGTCACAATCACAGTCTGGTTCTATACAGTAACATATCAAGGAAACAAACAAACATTGGAGTTTGACTCTATCCAGACAATCCGAAGACATCGCTTATTTGAACAAGACTTCATTTGCATGCATTTGAGGCACCAGGATTGTTGCAGCAGGAGATTATTAAGTTACTCTTGTACTCTATGGCTGCAAATCTATGTAATTAGCTTTGGTTTCCTAACCTTTTTCCATTCAGACTTTTTTCTAATGTGTTTCTATTTTCCTTTTGCCTCAATGGGAGTGTTCTCATTTTGAAAATACTGCATTCTTGAGTGTCTCTTATTGGCTGACATCTGTAGTGCCATGTGGGAAAATGGGAGATTTATAAATGTCACCATGATTGATTTCCCAGCGTTGTTTTATAGGTGGAGTGCCATATTCCAACAGAGAGGCTATCTCTTCACCAGGGGCAGAAACACGTGTCATTCAGGGACCTCCACAGTTTCGAGTTTTCTTTGCGATAATTTGGTTCCCAGGCTTCACTGGATCATTAAGGCAGTGGATGCTGGGCAGAAGGAAGACGGCACAAAATGCCACCCGTGGAGAGGAGATTAAAGTGAGAAACATCCTCTCCCTGTTGAAATGGTTATCCAGTAACAGCAATGTTGGAGGTGACACCTTCAGATGAGGCATTAAGCCAAGGCACCAATTGTCCTTTTAATTCCAAGGTACTGTATCTCCCCAGTGCCCTCGCAATATTAATCCTTCAACCATAGTCACTATCAGGGACATTATCGCATTCTATGCGTGACAGCTTGTTGCGTATTTGTTGGCTGACAAGATTCCTACATTACAGCAGTGAATAAAGAACACTACAGCTCATCAAGACTGCACCGACACATGACACTTTTCTAAACTATAAATCTTTTGCCTCTCTGCAGTCCTTCTATTCCCTACTATTCATATACCTGTCAATAGCCTGTTAAATGCCACTCTTGTATACGCCTCCATCATGTCCTTTGGCTGTGACATTCCAAGCTCTTACCATTCTTTGTGTAAAGATCTTGCCTCTCACATCTGCTTTAAACTTATGCCCTTTTAACCTAAACCTATGATCCCTTATAATTGTCACTTCTACCCTGGGAAAAAGACTCCAACTATCTATTCTATCCATGATTCTCAAAATTTTGTATGGGGTCATCCCTCAGCCTCCGACTTTCAAGTGAAAAAAACCAAGTTTGTCTAATCTCTTCATAGCTAATATCCTCCAAACCAGACAACATCTCGGTAAACTTTTTCTGTACCCTCTCCAAAGCCTCCATATTCTTCCGGTAGTGTGGTGACAAGAACTGTATGCAGTACACCAAATGTGGCCTAACTAAAGCCCTATACCAGACAAGCCAATGTTTATACTCTATACTGTGATCAATGAAGGCAAACATGGCATATGCCTTCTTGACCACATTATCCACTTGTGTTGTCAGTTTTAGGGAACTGTGGACCTCTACACCTAGATCCTTCTGAATGTTGATGCTGCTAAGGGTTCTGCTATTTCCTGTATACTTCCCTTCTGTGTTAGATCTTCCAAAATGCATCACCTTTCATTTGTCAAGATTAAACTTCACCTGCTCTTTCTCCACCCAAATCTGCACCCAATCTATATCCTGCTGTATCCTCTAGCAATCCACCTCACCACCCCCAACTCCCCCAGTCTTTCCAACATTACTCTCTGTACTCTATTACTAAGCCAATGTTGTATCTATTTGCCAGCTAACTGTGGATCCCATGTAACGTCAGCTTTTGTATCAGTCTGCCATGAAGGACCTTGTCAAAGGCTTTGCTAAAGTCCATAGAGACAACAACTACCAACCTGCCCTAATCAATCATATTTGTCATTTTAAAAGCCTCAATCAAGTTTGTAAGATGCAACTTTCCCCACAATTAGCCAAGCTGTATATCATTAATACACCCATATTTTTCAAAATGTGAGTAAACCCTATCCCTAAGAATCTTCTCTAATAATTTCCCTGCCACTAACAGAAGGGTCACCAGCCGTTTCCCAGTTTATCCCTGTTGCCCTTTTTAAACAAAAGAACAACACTGGCCATTCTCCAGTTTTTTTGGATCTTTCGTGTGACTAAAGAGGATACAAATAATTTCCATGATCTATGGCTAAAGGTTTCATACAAGGCCCCAGCAATTTCCTCACCTGCCTCCCTTAGTTTTCTGGGCTAGATCCCATCAGATCCTGTGGACTTGTCTACCTTAATGCTTCTTAAAACACTTAACACCTCCATTTTTATATTGACATGCCTTAATTATCAACATGCCTGTAGTGATTGTAGAGAGATCAGCCAGGTGCATATCATAGAATATGAGTTCCCTGATTGGGGCTGTTAATTTGATCCAATCAGGGAGCCCTGGCTGATAGATATAAACAGCAGTATCAGACATCCTGTTCACTCTGAGACAGCTGGATCGTATCAATGACTCTCCACGTTTAAATAAAGGGTGTCTTGGTGACAGGATACCGGCCACTGTGGAGTTATGACAATACTTCTCCTGAGGCTCACCATTTACTATGTCCTTCTCCTTTGTGAAAATTGATACAAATGATTGGTTAAGGAGCTCACCCATATCCTCTGACGCCATGTATAAATTCTTTATTTTGTCCTTGACTGGACCAATCCTTTCCCTAGCTTACGCTCTTACTTCTTACATATGTGTAAAATGCCTTGGAATTTTCCTTAATCTTGTTTGCCAAAGTCATTTCATATCCCTTTCGGCTTGAGTTCTTTCCTGTTATCTTTATTTTCTTTGAGGCTCTGTCTGTCTTCAGTTTCCTAAACCTTTCATATACCTCCTTTTCCTGTTGACTGAGCTCTCGATTTCTCTTGTCATCCAAGGTTCCCAAACCTTGCCATCCTTTTGCTTCATTTTCACCAGAATATTTTAGTCCTGAACTCTAATCAACTGGCGTTTAAAAGATTGACAAATGCCTGATGTGGATTTATCATCAAGCAGTTGCCACTATCTCCATTCCTCAGTTCCTGACTATTATTGTTCTGGTTGCCTTTCTCCAATTTAGCACCCGAGCACTACACTCATCCTTATTCACCAGTAACTTAAAATTTACAGAATTACAGAGTCATAGAGTTATATAGCCAGAAACAGACCAACTTGTCCACACCAACCAGATATCCTAAACCAATCTAGTCCCATTTGCCAGCATTTGGTCCACATCTCTCTAAACCCTTTCGATTTATATATCTATTCAGGTGCCTTTTAAACATTGTAACTGTACCTACCTCTCCCATCTCTTCGTTCCATACACAGACCAGCCTCTGAGTGAAAAAGTTATCCCTCAGATCCCTTTTAAATCTTTCCCCCTCATCTTAAACTTATGCCCTATAGTTTCAGACACCCCTACCCTGAGAAAAAGACCTTGGCTATTCACCCTATTTGTGCCCCTTGTAATTTTATAAACCTCTACTAGGTCACCCCTCAGTCTCCAATGCTCCAGGGAAAATAGTGCCAGCCTATTCAGCCTCTCCTGATAGCTCAAATCCAACACTGGCAAAATCCTTGCAAATCTTTGCTGAACCCTTTCAAGTTTAACAACATCATTCCTAAAGCAGGTAGACCAGAATTGAATGCAGTATTCCAAAGACATCTTGGACACACCAAATGAACTTTACCTACCCACCCCATCCAAACCACTGGCACAAAGTGAGTCCCAGGAGAAAGTGAGGACTGCAGATGCTGGAGATGAGGGCTTATGCCTGAAACGTTGATTCTCCTGCTCTTTGGATGCTGCCTGACCTGCTGCGCTTTTCCAGCAACACATTTTCAACTAAGTGAGTTCCAGTCAATATAGCGGAAGTTAAAATCACCCACCACAACAACCCTGTTGTTTTTGACATTTGTCCATATTCTGTCCATATATTCTGTTCCTCTTTCACCTGCTGGCTGTGGGGAAGCCTGTAATACAACCCCAACAGTGATTGCACCTTTCCTATTCCTGAGCCCTGCCCAGAAAGTCTCATTGGATGACCCTTCCAAAGTGTCCTCCCTCAATACAACTGTGACTAATCTTCAAAAAGTATTTAATTCTGGGGACATTGTGGTGTCGTGGTAACGTCACTGATTGTGTAATCTAGAAACCCCAGGCTGCTGCTCAGTCAATATGGTTTAAGTTGGTGTTGGTGGAATTTAAATTAAATATATATAACGTGGATTTCATATTTAATGTCAGTGATAATTGATTACTGCAAAAACCTAGCAGGTTCTACTAATCTTTATCTGATCTGACTTATGTGTAAGTCCAGCAATGAGTGGCTGACTTTTAACTAGCCTGGGAAATGACAGAGCAAGCTGCTTAGCTTAAAGGGAAGGCAACTGTCAGCAATTTCCACACCCCCAAAGAAAAATGCTGGCTGTAAAGCACCTCAGGACACCTTGAGGCTGTGGAAGGTGCTATATAAATAGAAGTCTTTCCATCTTTTGTAGGAGAGAGAGAGCTTCTTCCCGTCAGCAAATGGTATATTGGCCTAACTGTGAGATTCATAAGGGGAATGTTGATAATATTGAAATAATGAATTGAAACTACAGGCCCCAGCCCCCTCAGTACTTTCCTGAGGTTTGAAATGCTGTGCTTATATCAGTAGAGAAAAAAAGTAATTGGCTGGGATTCACCGAATTTGTACAGAAAGTGTTTTCTGCAATTCCAGTGACAGGATAGAAAAAAAAAACTGACTGCATGTAGAGCCAGGAAAACAAGTAAAGGTTCCTGGAGAAATGAGTCATCTCCTGATTGCAGCAGCCAAAACCCGTCAGCTCAACTGCACGTCATGAATACATGCCAAGACATTGAAGTCTGTCACATGAACACCAACAACACTGACATTGCCACTCTATACCAGAGACATTCTAAGATTTAGAACATAGAACATAGAATATTACAGTGCAGTACAGGCCCTTCGGCCCCCGATGTTACGCCGACCTGTGGAACCAATCTGAAGCCTATCTATCCTACGCTATTCTATTTTCATCCATATGTTTATCCAATGATGATTTAAATGCCCGTAAAGTTGGCGAGTCTACTACTGTTGTGGGCAGGGCATTCCACACCTCTATCACTCTCTGAGTAAAAAAACTACCTCTGACATCTGTCCTATAGCTATCACTCCTCAATTTAAAGCTATGTTCCCTAGTGCTAGCCATCACCATCCGAGGAAAAAGGCTCCCACTGTCGACCCTGTCTAACCCCCTGATTATCTTATATGTCTCAATTAAGTCACCTCTCAACCTTCTTCTCTCTAATGAAAACATCCTCAAGTCCCTCAGTTTTTGTTCGTAACACCTTCCCTCCAAACCAGGCAACATTCTAGTAAATCACCTCTGAACCCTTTCCAAAGCTTCTACATCCTTCCTATCATGTGGTGACCAGAACTGTACATAATACTCAGTGTTGTACAGATGCAACACGACCTTGTGGCTCTCAAACTCAATCCCTCTACCAATAAAACCTAACACACCATATGCCTTCCTAACAACCCTATCAACCTGGGTGGCAACTTTCAGAGATCTATGTACATGGACACTGAGATCTCACTGCTCATCTATACTGCCAAGAATCTTACCATTAGCCCAGTACTCTTTATGCCTGTTGCTCCTTCCAAAGTGAATCACCTCACACTTTTCCGCATTAAACACCATTTGCCACCTCTCAACCAGCTCTGCAGCTTATCTACGTCCCTCTGTAATCTGCAACATCCTTTGGCACTTTCAACAACTTCACTGACCTAAGTGTCAACTACAAATTTCTAACCCATCCTTCTACGCCCTTATCCAGGTCATTTATAACAATGACAAACAGGAGTGGACCCAAAACAGATCCGTGTGGTACACCACTGGTGACTGAACTCCAGGATGAACATTTCCCATCAACACCATTGTCTGTCTTCTTTCATCTAGCTGATTTCTGATCCAAACCACTAAATCGTCCTCAATTCCACGCCTCCGTATTTTGTGCAATAGCCTACCGTAGAGAACCTTATCAAATGGCTCACTCAAATCCACATCAACTGCTTTACCCTCATCCACCTGTTTGGTCACCTACTCAAAAAACTCAAAAAGGTTTGTGAGGCTCGGCCTACTCTGCACAAAACTGTGTTGACTATCACAATCAACTTATTCCTCTTTAGACGATTATAAATTTCATTTGGACAATCAATTATTCAGTTAATCATTTAAATGCCTTTCCTCTGGGGCTGGGAGTCTGCTCCCCTTTGAGGAGACTGAAGCAAGACACAGCGTGCGAGACCCCGCCCCAAACCCATCCAACCCTGCCCCCCCACCTGCCCCGCGCCCCAACCCCACCCCTGCCCCACCAACCCCATCCAACACCACTCCCTGCCTGCCCTCCTGCCGTGCAACCCCACCCACCCCTGCGCTCCCTCCGGGGCAACCCGACTGGACACTAACAACAAGACTGCTGCTGCCTTTGTGGGTAAGTCTCCAAATAGCGCGTGCACACACACACGCACACACAACCTTACGACAGGTTCCACGTTTGCCCTATACAGGACTATGTTGGAGAGATTATCTGGAGAAGCGGGAGGGGGGGTTAGGGTACACCCCTCTGTAGAATTCCAGTGAAAATGTGGGGAGAGAGAGAGGGTGGGAGGTCAGTCATTTGGAGATGGTGCCTGTTTAATCACTGTATACAAAAGATGCGATCACTGTTGGAAACACATCTTTGATATAATGTTTCTATCAGAACCTCAAGATCTCCTTCAGATAATCCGATTTTTGGATAATTGGTATTTGGATAATCAAGATTCCTCTGTAATTACCAGGGTTGTCTCTACTCCCCTCTTGAACAAGGGGACAACATTTGCTATCCTCCAGTCTTCTGGCACTATTCCTGTAGACAATGATGACATAAAGATCAAAGCCAAAGGCTCTGCAATCTCCTCTCTTGCTTCTTAGAGTATCCTAGGATAAATCCCATCAGGCCCAGGGGACTTATCTATTTTCACACTTTAGAATTGCTAACACCTCCTCCTTGTGAACCTCAATCCCATCTGATTCCTGAAGAAGGGCTCATGCCCAAAACGTCGATTCTCCTGCTCCTTAGATGCTGCCTGACCTGCAGTAACACATTTTCAGCTCTGATCTCCAGCATCTGCAGTCCTCACTTTCTCCTCAATCCTGTCTAGTCTAGTAGTGTGTATCTCAGTATTCTCCACAAAAATAAAAAAAATACTTCCCTTGTTCCTTTAAGATATTTTGCAGAGGATGGAATTCACACACACACACACACACACACACACGCACACACACACAATCCCAACTCAGAAATATATCACTGTTCTTGTACTGTCACTGAGTCAAAATCATAGAGCTCCCTCCCTCACAACATTGAGGGAACACGTTGTACACCTTACAGATAGCTCTTCACCACCTTCTCTAGGGCAATTGGGAATGGATAATAAAAGCAGGTGTAGCCAGTGATACCCACATCCCATGAAAGTTACAAAGAATTTATTGTGCTTCAAGTAGAAGATCCAACATTGCTTTCTTGAGACAACTGGGATTGAATAATGAACACCTGTCTTGCCACTCATGTCCACATTTCAAGAGTTTTTCCGTATTTCTTTCTCTAGCTCACCAGCCTGTGATGCACTGGTGTTCAGCTCCAACCTCCAGGCTTAGCATAGGAGCCTTGTCAGTAAATGTTGGGAGGTTCATCAGCCTTGGTCGACAGGAACATCTCACCTGAACCTGACTCTGTTCCAACCAATTCTCATTTCTCATGACTCATCAGAATCTTTGTTTGTAGCACGGCGGCTCAGTGTTGCCTCATAATACCAATGACCAGGGTTCGATTCCACCCCCGGCTGACTGTCTGTGTAGAGTTTGCACATTCTCCCCTTGTCTATGTGGGTTTCGTCTGGGTGCTCTGGTTCTCTTCTATGGAGATATACTGATTAAATGGATTGGCCATGTTAACTTGCCTGTGGTATCCAGGGATACTCAGGCTGGGTGGACTATCCATGGGAGTGTAAGGTTATAGGGATAGGATGGGGGGGTGGTGTGGTTCAGGGCGGGATGCTCTTCAGACGGTTGGTGTGGACTTGATTGGCCGAATGTTCTGCTTCTGCACTGTAGGGATTCAATGATTCCACCCACTATGGTACAGGATGCTGCAGCCTGATGGAACTGGAGAGAAGAAATGACAGAGTGAGATTGTCCCTCAGAGATATTCACAGCCTTTCTCTTGTGAAGATTAATTGAGCAAAGACCTATTGGCTTGGCATGCTGTCCTGGAACGGAGCCATGGAGCACTTTGCCTGATCATAACTTCCTTGAGAGTTATTAGAATTTGTTCGATAAATTTATGATTTTTTTTAACATGTAAATTGTAGGGTGGTTGGAAGGTGATGTATAGATTTAGGAAGCTTGAATTTTCAAAAGATATTTGATAAATATCATACATATGATTAGTAGCCAAGATAAAGACACTTGGAGCTGGATGTAATATATAAGACTAGTTCATGAAAAGGAGGTTAAAAAGTAGGAAAAAAACAGTATTTTCACCTTGGCAGGCTATAAGTAGAGTGCTGCATGGATCACTGCTGGAGCATCAGCTGTTTACAATCTATATTCGTGACTTCGCCAAAGACAGTGTGAGTAATGTACCCAACAGTACAAAGCAAAATGGGTATGCAAGCCATGATAAGGATACAATGTGGCTGCAAATAGACATACACTAGCTCATTTTATTGAAATGTTTTTGTCTTCTACTTATCAGGACATCTTTTATTTGCATTCTCCATGGCAATGTATCTGCCAATCAGAATCCACTTGCTAACCAATCAAGGTGAGTCAGGCAGACTTCTGACCTCTTAAGGAATGATGTGAAATGGGAGCAGAAAAGAAAGTGGAGTTGAGCCAGAAGATGAACTGTGATTGTATTGTGGGCTTGAGGGGTCAGATAGTTTCCTCCTGCTCCTATTTATATTCTCCTGTTCTCAAAGCACAGCTCTCTGCAAAGTAACAGTAGATGAAATACCCATGGGAGCAGATAAAATTTTATCTTTAACGTACTTCCTGAAACATCCTTCATTTCCTAATTAGTGCAGTGGGTTAAATGAATAAAACCTTCATTTTAACCACAAACATTGAGTTATTGTTCTTGTTCTTGTGCTAGCACAATGTCTGCTAAAATATGGCCTGGTCAGGTTTATCACGTCAGCTGACAAGTATTCAGGTAGCCATGCCTGCATTTTCCAGCTGCATACAAACCTCTCCCCCATTTTTGTGACCGAGTTGCACTCACCACTGTTGGCAAGAAATCCTGCAATGTTCTTGTGAAGCTACAAAAAACTTCAACTCCTATAGCACAAAGATGGTAGAAAATCGTGGGGTAAATACAAATCCTTTACATGGCCCCTACTCCTGGTTTCTGTAAGTCCTCTTTCAGGTCTCTCCTGGTGGGTGTCTCAGATTTGAAATAAGCATTTGTAACTAAAATGTACACAATTTCCCCATTTTAAGGAGCGCAGATGAAGTATCCCTTCATGCAGCAGTCTCCATATATTCCCCAAAGAGTGCTGCACTTGGCCTGACAAGATGGCCGTAATTGTGAGTTCACAAGAATTGTCCAAGCCCAATGTACCACTGGCACCAGTGGAAATTCAAATATGGAACACCAATTAATGATTCAGACCTGAGATGTTGACTGTGCAACAATGCAACAATACCAACTTGGGAATGTTTTACAGCTGGCCAACCCAAAATCTGAAAGTCAGTGCCTCTGAACCCGAGCCTTATATTTCCGAATGAAACTGTGGAAGCAGAATTAGACCATTCAGCCCATCGAGTCTTTCTCATCATTCAATGAGACCATGGCCAATCTGATCATACTCAGCTCAAATTTCCTGGTTCATCCGCAAATCCCTTGATTGCCTCAATGACTAAAAATCTGTCTATCTCAACCATGTCAATATTCAACACCACACCTCCACAGCCTTTTGTGGTAAAGAATTCCACACAATTCCTTCTGAGCAGAAAATCCTTGTCTTCATTGTCTCAAATGGACAACCTCTTACTCTAAGATTATGCCCTCTGATCCTAGACTGTCCCACAACTGAAAATAACCTCTCCATATCCATCCTGTTGATGCCCTGAAAAATGTTAGATGTTTCAATAAGGATGCCTCTCATTCTTCTAAACTCCAATGAGTACAACATCTCCTTATACAGGTCATTCTGCTATAACGTGTGTTTCGTCAACACGGATTGGCTGTCAGGTGACTGACGAATAGGAGACGCTGTTTCTAAAGCATGACCTTTTTAAACATGTGATGGCTATAACGTGATTGCAATGCCAACAGTAAGTGCTACTTTTATTGAAAAATTTTTATATAGCACGGGGTCGCACAAGAATGCAACCATGGCATTATAGAAAAACTACCTATAAGCCAATCCTGGAATAAAGCTTGCAAACTGTTTATGGACTGCCTCCAATGCCTATGTATCTTCCCATTGATAAAGGGCCCAGAAGTGTTCATCGTATTCCCGCTGGTGAATGCCTTGTAAAGTTTTAGCAAAACTTGCTTATTTTTATACTCCATTCCCTTTGATGAAATAATTTACTTTTATAAGCTCTCTGATTCATTGCTGCTGATTCTCCAGCCAGAGACTGACTTGTCATGAGGCTTAAGGTCCTGTACTTCTTGATGTTCCACAGAACGAGCACCTTTCCAACTCTGGGCCAGCAAGATAGGCAGTCAATCTGTTTTGTGTTTTTGACACTTTAGTATATATGCCCATCTCTTGCTGATAAGCAACTCACCCCTTCTGTAAGGGAGACCAGTTCATCCTTTGTCAATGTAAAGGAGACACAGTGTCCTCCCTTTCATCTCCTTTTATACCTGGGACTACCTGGTAATCGATATACTTTCCAGTCACAGGATTGTGATCCAGTCTCCTGTTCGATCATTGCTAAAATTGCCAGAGACTTCCCAGTTCAAAAGTAATCTTTTATGGATTACTGTTTCTCTTCACTGGAGTTGCAGATCATCTGTGGTGAAGAAGGGATACATTTAGCCCAATGAATCCATACTGACTTCCCGTGGAACAATGTTTTCAGTCCTCATCCCATGCTCATTTCCCGTAACCTTACAAAGCTTCTTTTATTCAAGTGCAAATTTCCTCTTGAAATCATTATCTCTGCTTCCCAGAAGGAAAAACCAGTAAATCGTGTGAATGACTCATACTGGTCCTTTTATCTTAAAGAACTCCAGTACAACCGGTACATTCATTTCAAAGTATTGCTCATTCTCTCTCTGGTTCTGCCAGCCTCAGAACTTCTGAACTTCAGGTCTCTACAGCTTGCTGCATTAAAATGTTCTTCCTCACATTGTTCTTGTGTCTTTTGTTCAAAGTAACAAATCCATGTCTCCAAGAATTTGTACTGTGAGGAATTGGCTTCTGGCTGAATATGACCACTTGAGCAGATGCTTCTGCAGATTAAATTTCAGAGTTGGCCTTCACTTGAATATGCCATTACAATGAGGGTGATCTTGATTTATTTTCATTTCTTTTGAATTTATTTATCTTCTGCTGAAGATGTTTCAGTGAATTGGAATAGAGTGATATGATATGGAGAACATGGTCTTGCCACCTCACTCAAGTGGTCTCATTCCATGTGTGGGGTCTTGACAGTGAGTTACTTGAGGTCATCCTTTCATCCTCCTTCTTAAATGTATCCTTGAACGCACTTGATTAGTATCAGGAGCATTAACCCAGCGACTCATTTCCCAGTGGGCAAGATTGAAGAGTTCTACTGCATTCAGTGGCTGAGATCAGCCAAGGCAACACAGGAAATGGCCTATATACCAGTCACCACACACCAAAGGTATTCATTGCATGAGGTGTGGGGAGATTTTTCATTAGTTCTATGTATTACCATAATTACACTGGAAACTACAGAGAGTGTGCTTGCAGATGTAAACATTCGACTTGGGCGTTCACTTCTCCATTTTACTTTCCTTCTAAAAGGCAGCTACAGATTTAGCATTGTTTATCTTCATGGTAGATTTCTCCTCTTGTTCTTCTTCAAGTTATTCCATGGCACTCATGAGGAAGAGCGATTTTCACAGTTTTGCACTTCATTGTGGCAGGGAATGTGCTTTTCCAGAAGAGGAAGCAAAATTAAACCCAGTTTTCTCCATGATCAGCCTTTTGCACAGTTAAGGTGGCTAACATTTGTCACAGGATTCTCCAGTAATCAATGATTTATTTCCCAAAAGCACTGTACTAGAAAGCAGGGAGGAAAATTGGGAGCATTTTATTAAAAATATCATTGTTCTTTCGCAGCTATTTCTTTGAGCACTGTTCACTTCCCTCTCAATCGTCCTGTTGATAGATATTGTAGAACACTTCCGCAATAGATGGGACTGAAACCTGGGCCTCTTGGGTTCAGAGATAGGAATATTACCACTGTTCAACAAGAGCCTTGCTCTAATACTTGAGTTTATTAGTAATAAACATGTTGGAGATGGGAAACAAAGAGTTTTTGACTGAGCCAAAAGTCATTCATCTCCATTAAGTAAGTGTGTGCTTTCCAATTCACAAAGGAAGACTGTTCACTATGAGGATGAGTGCATTGTGCAAGTCATGGTAGAGAGTTGGGAAGTGAGATAGAGTGAAAGACAGAAGGCCCATATACACCCAACCAATCAGGATCTACCAGAATGACAGTGGGAGATCAGGAGAGAACCTACAGACACTCTAAGTTCAGGGTCTCCAGTAAAGAGAGATACAGAAAGGAGCCAAATTTGACAAAGAAACCTATATAAAGTACTGGATGATTGGAATTATAGAAATGCTTCAGAAAGAAGATATTTCATAACTTTCAAAGAGTTCAGGGTTCAATTTTGAAGAGTTCCATTTTTAATTATTCCAAAATAGATTGAAACAATGAGTGGACACTGTTGTTGATTCTATCGGTCTGATTTAACTAAGGCATTCGCAGGATAACACATTGTATAGACTGGATATGTTGAGAGAGCTTGGTTAGTCTTAATCTTGCTTGTCAAAAACTCTGATTTGGTGAAATGTTCTCATGGTGCAGGAAAACCCCAATGCTACTCCTGGCTTTGAAGGCCTATGGCATCACAAACAATGGCTGAGTCGAGGTGTTTAAGCATTTGGTAAGGTTGTTAAAGAAAAACTCTTTCCTTGGGTGGACATAATCTCAAATTTGGAGTCAATGGCAAAACACAAGAAGTCAAAGTCAAAATCGATCCCAATGTTGTACTTAAAATTTCTAACTTTTATTTGTCACTGACCACAACAACTCCTCACATGTCAAGCATGGCATTATTAAAGCTTATGAGTTCAAGGTTCAATTTTGAAGAGTTCAATTTTTAATTATTCCAAGATAGATTGAAACAATGAGTGGACACTGTGTTGTTGATTCTACAGACGTGATTTAGCTGAGGCATTTGTAGGATAACACAATACACAGATCATACATGATCAGAGAGCTTGGTTAGTCTCAGTCTTGCTGAAGATAAGCAAATTAGATTGGTCAGTAAGTTGTCAAAAAGAAGTAAAGCATTGACAAAGAGATTTATAGATAGGTTAAATGTGTGGACAAGAAAATGACAGAAGGGGTATAATGTGCAAAAATGTACACTTGTCCTCTTTGGAAATAAGAACAGAAAAGCAGTATATTATTTAAATGGAGAGAGACTGTAGAACTCTGAAATACAAAGGGATGTGGGTGTCCTGGTATATTAGAATTACAATTAGTTTTTATTGTCATGTGTACTCAAACACAGGCATACAGGAGTACAGTGAAAAGTGCACAATATCGCCATTCACAGGTCATCTTAGATGCAAGGCACCTCGGTACAAAATCATAGGTTAAAAAGTAGAAAAATAAAGAAATAAGTTAAAAGTTCAACATTACAGTTCTTCTCAGTATCAAATAGTAAATATGAAATAAAATTGAAAGTTCCAAATTACAGTCCTTTTTGAGCTGTGGACCTGTAGTCACTCCCTGCTGGGCTTTACCCATGAGGGCTCGATCTCTCACCCATGCTGGGCTCCATCAATCAACTACTGCGCGTCCGCACTGCCATCTTTATGCATCATGATCATGACACAGCAAATGATCATAAAAAAGCAATGGAATGTTGATGTTTATGGCAAGGGGAATGGAAACTAAGAGGAAGGGTGTTGTGCTGCAATTGTACAGGGACTTTGAGTGTTCACACCTAGAGTAGAAGGTACATAGATTTGGTCTCCTTGCTTGAAAAAGGATATAGTTTTGTTAGCTTCAGTTCAGACCTAGTTCAGTTGACTGATTCCTGGGGTGTAGGATTATCTTAAGGTTGAACTGGATAGGCTTATACTCCTGGGAGTTTTGAAGAATAAGTGGTGATCTTTTTGAAATATGTAAAATCTTGTGGAAACTTGGATAGGGCAGATATCACAAGGATGTCTACTTTTGTGGGAGAGACTAGAACTCAGACACGCCATTAAAAATAACCTATCCCCAATATATTCCAGCTTTGAATGAGTGTTGTGTTGTTTTGCAATTGCCTGCACACCTTGAACGTCATGATGCATTGTTGAGCATGAGCTGCATTGTTTCATTTGAGCTGGATTTGTATTGTGAGTTAAAGGGCACCTCCACAATTTGGTCATATTAATGAGGATATCTTATAAGGGAGCCTTACTGAGATGGCAAAGTCTCTTTGTCAGCAATCCTTACACTTGATCTCATTGGGCAAGCAGAGTCTGCAGCTTTGAGTCTGACTGTGCATTTCTCTATACCCTCTGTGAATCCAACATGGTGGATTCAATTCGGACTATCAAGACTGTGGCTTTCTTCAAAGTTAAATTGTTATCTTTCACGAAGCAATGTAACCTAATTTGTGGAATTAACATTTTCTAAATCAGCTGGTCACAAATTAATTTGTTAGTTATTGTGCCAAATTTATGGGTGGATATCAATTGGTGCAGTGCTGTCACATATTGTGTCATGGGTCACCATTGCCCTGGCATCTCTGAAATAATGTATTTCATCTGATCATCATACTTTTCTTTGATCTGAAGTAATTCTTGAGAGCACTTCCTGCCATATCAAAGTTCGACATGCATTCTGGGAGCTCCTTCTTGCCTGGGTGAGTATCACTTTCTTGCAGGTCATTGTTACCCATGGAGAATTCAATACCCATTGTGACCAAATCAATCCTGTATCCCAAAATGTATCACCTCCCAGTGAGGAAGACAAAAATGCTAGATTGAGTAAATCTGAGCCATTGTCACGATGATAAAATGTAATGTATTAATCTTTAAAATCTCATCAAATAACCTAAAGGCCTTGGATCAAAAACTTTAATCCAAAACTTGTTATACAAAGTGGAGGATTGACCCCCCACCACCGCCGCCCCCCCCCCCCCCACCAAACCCCGCTAAGCCATTGCTGATGTGTTTCCATTCTATGTAGGAACTTTTGAACCAGGCAGTTACTACCCCATTCACTGCATCTCAGATCTCAATCCCTGATTTAAATGTAGCAATTTACACAGTTTTCATTTCAATAGCATCCATGACATTTTTCCGAAAGAGTAGCTCATGAATTTCTGCAGCCTTAAGCCAGAGATTCCATGTTCATTTTCAAGGAATTCATTATCTCAATGATTTCAAGTTTTACTGACTCCTGGTTAGCTCAGTATACCTTTCTTAACAGATTTAAAACTGTTCTCACTCCTTTGCACCCTCCTTCACCTCTCTCACTTTCCCATCTTTCTCTTTCCCTGAATTTGTAGTCTTCTTTTCTGTCTTCATTTCAGCCTCCTTCTTACTTCCCGACCCTTGCAGCCTTATCCTTTCCTACACCAACTCCTTGCTGACCTCTTTTTCCAACAACCATTTTTGCGATCCCCTCCTTTCTATCACACCCCATGTTATAGCCTCTTCAATTTCCAACACTGCACCACCCATTGGAATCCTTTCCTTTTCAACCAACACATGCGCCTTGCACACCTCCCTGCACTGTTGAGATGGAAACCGAATGGTCTCGTCTCTACGTGTTCGTTGGAAGGAGAGATCAAACCGGCTAGAGTTTGGAGCAAAAACACCGTTTATTACAGAATCAAAACTGGCACACTATACAACGAATTCAAAAGCATGCAAATTCGTTGGAGAAGGCGTTCTCCCTCTCCCTTCGGATCTGGTGCAGTTATACTTCGCGCTTCCTCGAGTTCCCGGTCAGGTTCCCCTTGTTCGGCTCTTTCATTGGTCGGTTCACCTGTCTGTGAAGGGATTAGTGTCTCTATTGGCTGCCCCGAGATACCTGTCCCACTCCTGCTGTGCCGAACAATGGGTAGACATCCTGGGTTCGGCAGTTTCCGATCTTGTAAATTAAAAGTTTATTGTTGGAAGGGATTCCTCATTGCCATGCGTCTGGCTGTCTGGGCGTTCACAATAGTTCTCCATAGCTGAATATACAGATATTATCATTTAACATAGAACCCGAATGAGTTTGACGTCAGCGGAGGCATTAGCAAGTACTTTATCAATCAAGTGTGGTATCGGTACGATTTACACTTTCCGATAGTTACCGGTTTCCTTTATTAACAATGAGAGTGTAATAGGATGATCTGAAACTGACGGACATGTTCTAATCCCCCAGGAATGTGGCCCCAGGCAGGCAGTCCTGCAGTGGCTGGGTTTACTTTACATGGCTGTGTTTTAGCTGGTATCCGACAGTGTCTGCTTTAATAATGGTGCTCCCCTCCCTAGCCCCAATGTAGGTACCCCGATAGCAGATTCTCCCCAACAGCACCAACACCTGGGGTAGCAAGCACATGCACCAGACCTGGCTTGTGACAATACCTGAGGCCTGGGCCTAGTTCAAGCACATCAAGCTCTCCAAAACTCGCCCACCACACCATCACTAATAACCATTGCCAGGTTTTAGACTCTGCTGGATCCCTCAGCCCCTGCAACCCAAAAGATGTAGACTCAGACCCAGCCAAGAACAATCCCAGTGGCTCACTCGTTGCAGTCATGTAGCCTCTTGGCTGTTTATTCAATCAGGGTTTGTCTTTCTCTCTCACACACACATATTTACTGCTGAGAAACTCATCCATGTATCTACCAGCAGCCAAATGGAGGAGAAGAACAGCCTTTGGTTGGTGGAGCAGCTCCTCGGACTTTCTGCCTCTCTGTTATATAAGGACGATTGACTGCTCCTTGGGATGGGGCAATGCTGTTGAAAGCCAGGCCCCACCGAATACTCTGATCCTGGTGATAAACACCACATGCAGCTCTGCCAGACCCTGGAAGCTGATAAAATGTCTGCTGTGGTTGTCAATGTCTATTGATTTGAGGATGCTATCTATTAAGGATTGCGGGTTTCTTCTGCGGTTCTTCACGTGAACAGGCCAATTTCCAACTAAACCCCCATAGGATATTTTTCTTCCCCAGCTCTATTGGAGGCCCCAGTTGAGGCAGTTGGCTTCATTTCTTTGCTGTTAGATGGAAATAAGCTAACGAGCTAATATGCATGAGTTACAGATGCATTTGTGGTCCATTGTGCTCCATAAAGTGAAGAACCGAGCACAATGATGGTCTAGTTGGTAGAAGAGACACAGGGTTGGCTTCTTACTCTATATACATATCTTGCTGTCCTTAGAGAGTTCCAATTTTTCAGTGGAGTGAGTGTAAACATAGGCATGGAGACTAAAGATGTGGAATCACATTTGCTGAACAAGATGTAAAATGCTGCTTATTCAGTTCTGCTTAGTTCACCGTAAGTGCACATCAGATAGACCATGCAATAGATGAGCATTGTAGTTGGACCTGCTTCACATTACTCTCCATATCTGTACCAGCCCCAGAGACCTAAGCGCTCTCAGAACTAATGTCTCCAAAAGAAAGGACTGTTAAAACTTGAGATTGTTACTTTGCCTCCAGTCACCCAGACAGTTTGTCCGGGAGATTGCCAGGGTGTTCTATTCCAGGAAGGCCGTTGGTGGAGGATAGAACTGGAACCAATATTTACATGCTTCTCTTTTTTTTTAGAATTGCAATTGTACACCACACAAACCAACAACCACAATTTTAAATGTGTCTATTTATATTGATTCAAATGAAATGCCAGTTAATGTCCACCACTTGCATGGAATTAAAAATAACATTATATTCAAGGAAGAGGACATTGTTTGTCAGGAACATTTATTTTCATATTGCTTCTCAGCCTCACTGATGTCTGTAATACCACAGAATTTAAGGACATTAACATAAAAACATAAGAACCAGAGTAAATTGTATGGCCCATCTAGTGTGTTCTGTCATGCTGTTAAGAAAGCATATGGTGTTTTGGCTTTCATTAACAGGGGGATTGAGTTTTAGAGTCGTGAGATCTTGTTGCAGCTCTATAAAACTTTGGTAAGACCGCACTTGGAATACTGCGTCCCGTTCTGGTCACCCTATTATAGGAAAGATGTGGATGCTTTGGAGAGGGTTCAGATGAGGTTTACCAGGTTGCTGCCTGGACTGGAGGGCTTATCTTATGAAGAGAGGTTGACTGAGCTCGGACTTTTTCATTGGAGAAAAGGGGGAGAAGAGGGGACCTAATTGAGGTATTCAAGATTATGAGAGGAATAGATATTGTTGATAGCCAGAGACTATTTCCCAGGGCAGAAATGGCTAACACGAGGGGTCATAGTTTTAAGCTGGTTGGAGGAACGTATAGAGGGGATGTCAGAGGCAGGTTCTGTACACAGAGATCTGTGAGAGCATGGAATGCGTAGCCAGCAGCAGTTGTGGAAGCAAGATCATTGGGGACATTTAAGAGACTGCTGGATATGCATATGGTCACAGAAATGTAAAGGTGCATACATGAGGATCAATGGTCGGCACAACATGGTGGGCTGAAGGGCCTGTTCTGTGCTGGACTGTTCTATGTTCTATGTTCTAATATGGCCACAGCTGATCTTTGACTTTAATTCCACTTTCCTGCCCACTCCCTTGATACACAAGAGATCAAAACTCTGTCGACCTCATCTGAAAGGTACTCAAAGAACAAAGAATAAAGAAAATTTACAGCCCAGGAACAGGCCCTTCGGCCCTCCAAGCCTGAGCCAATCCAAATCCACTATCTAAACCTGTCACCCAATTCCGAAGCTTATATCCCTCTGCACCCCACCTGATCATGCATCTGCCCAGACGCATCTTAAACGAATCTACCGTGCCTGCCTCTACAACCTCTGCTGGCAGCACATTTCAGGCACCTATCACCCTCTGTATAAAGTCAATGGTACTGGGATAGGAAGTGCCAATGATTCTCAACTCTTTAAGTGAAGAAAATTCTCCTTTTATCCTTCCTAAATAATCAACCCTTTATAGAGTCATAGAGATGTACAGCACGGAAACAGTCCAACCCGTCCCTGCTGACCAGATATCCCAACCCGATCTAGTCCCACCTGCCAGCAGCCAGCCTATGTCCCTCCAAACCCTTCCTATTCATATACCCAAATGCCTCTTAAATGTTGCAGTTGTACAAGCCTCCACCACTTCCTCTGGCAGCTCATTCCATACATGTACCATGCTCTGCGTGAAAAAGTTGCCCCATAGGCCTCATTTATATCTTTCCCCTCTCACCCTAAACCTATGCCCTCTAGTTCTAGACTCCCTGACCCCAGAGAAAATACTTTGCCTATTTATCCTATCTATGCCCCTCATAATTTTGTAAACCTCTGTAAGGTCACCCCTCAGCCTCCGACGCTGCAGGGAAAACAGCCCCAGCCTACGCAGCCTCTCCCTATAGCTCAAATCCTCCAACCCTGGCAACATCCTTGTAAATCTTTTCTGAATCCTTTCAAGTTTCACAACATCTTTCTGATAGGAAGGAGTCCAAAATTGCATGCAATATTCCAACAGTACCCTGACCAATATCCTGTACATCCGCAACATATCTTTAAGATTCCTCAGCTGAGGGAAATAACTTCCCAGTGTGTTCACTGTCTCGCCCATTCAGAATCATACACGCTTAGATTAATTTACCTCTCATTCTTAGACACTCCAGACAGTAGATGTCCAATTTACTCAGCTGATCATTCAAGGACAACCCTCTAGGAACCAATCTAGTGAACCTTTGCTATACCATCTCTAATGCAAAGATATCCTTCCCTGAATATGGTGACCAAAATGAGGTCTCACCCAAACCTTGTCAATACCGCAAGATTTACTTATTCTTGTGCTCCAATCACTTGGCAATAAAGGATTATGTACAATATGCTTTCCTAATTGCTTGCTGGAAGCTTTAATGCTAACTTTATGTCTTTCTTCTGTGTGGACTGAAGATTAACATTTAAAAGTTTCACACCTTTTCAAAAACCCTGCTTTTCTTACATCCAAAGTGAATGACTTCATATTTCTTCACATCTGTCACTTGCTGCTCACTCACTTAACCTGTCTATATCTCTCTGTTGCACTGTTTGTGTCCTGCTCATGGCTTACATTCCCACTTAACTTTGTATCATTGGCAAATTTGAATTAATTAATATGCATTATAAATAGCTGAGGCCCCATTGATACTTCTGGTATTCTTCTAATTACTACCTGCCAATTTGAAAATGCCCCATTTATAACAGCTCTCTGCTTCCTACATACAGTGTCTGTAAACCTACAACCTTTCCATACTAATATATCACCTATTACACCACAAACTCTGATTTTGTGTATTCACTTCTCGTGCAGCACTTATCAAATAACTTTTAGAAATGCAAGTACACTGCACCTACTGGTTCCCCTTCACCAGTTCTTCAGGTATATCCTGAAAAAAAACTTCACTAAGTTTGTTAAAGACAATTTCCCTTCTGTCAATTCTTGCTGACTTGTTCTGATCTCACTGCACTTTGTTAAGATTTCCTCCATAATAGATGCCATGCCTTTTTTGTTGGCAGATTTCAGTCTATCTGGCATGTAGTTCCTGTTTGCATGTTCACTGCTTTTGAAGAGAGATGTTACATTTAGTAACTTCCAATCTTAAATCATTAGAGATCTGTCAGAGTTTTAGTACCTTGACTTTCTTCAGTGCTTTTGTCTTTGCTGACATTACTTTAATTTCCACACTTTATTTGGCACTAGGTTAACCTCCAATTCTGTTATGTAACTTGTGTCTTCTGTGAAGATGGACACTAACACTTGATCAATGCCTCAGACGTTTCCTTTATTTTAATTTTACCGTCTCTACTTCAAACGACCAACACTTACTTACTTTGGATGCTCTCTTCTGTTTTCTATACTTGTAAAAGGTTTTACAGTCTGCTTGTGTACTTCTAGTTAGCTAACTTGCATATTCCTATCATTTTCCCCATTTTTGATGGACCTTGCTAGATCCTGAAACATTCTCAATCCTCAAGCTAACTACTATTCTTAACTACATATTTCACTTGGATATTGAACTATTTTTCAAACAATGGCCCTACCGACAGTAAAGTGACTTACAATTCAATTTTGGGGTCTGTGGGAAAATTAAAATATTTGCTCTCAGCCTCCATTCAGATAGATAATGCTCCTTCTTACTAAAAGAGAAAGAAGTATAAAAGGCTGAAAAGAAGTAGGCGTACATTTGGAGCATGAAAAATAACCTTGCTCATGATTCATGTTTCCCAGTCACTAATTTGTGGTTGAACTATAATATGTAATAACAAACATTTTATAACTCTAAGGCTGCATCTCAATGGGCTTAAAGGTCACTGGGCACTTTTTAAAGCCTTTAGATGTGGCTGAAACTCTCCCACATCCAAACTCGCCAAGTTACAGCATCTGATTGGACCAAAATGGCTGTTGGTTTGAGGATTAGACTATATTGAGAGTATGAAGATGCCTACACTTTCCTAGTGAAAGATAACAAATTGTGAGTGGTTGAGACTTTTATTCCCTCATTATCCTTATCACTACTATGCAAATCAAACTGCTTTGAACTGAAGATCACCTAGTTAAAGGAAAAGGTTATCTGTCTCGAGATCTAAAATAGTTGTTGCTAATTGCCACTTAAGGTTGATATCTTATAAATAAGACTTACAGGGCTTGGTGCTTTTTATCTAAAAAATCCCACAAGATACATTAAATGTACATTAAATAGTCATGACCTCAGCACTTGGCACAGATTAAGTAAAGGGCCATTTGTCTGCTCATTCCACAGTGTAGTATCCAAGTCTAACATGAAGTATACCACAAAGCCCATCATCCATGGACACACGTATCTTTGTAGTAAGGATTTCTCATCCTCGGTGCTTGAAAGAAGTGAATGCAGAGATAATGGATACATTGGTTGTAATCTTCAAAATTCTCTAGATTTTGGAGAGGTCCCACCAAGTTGGAAATCTGCAAATGTCAATTCAAATGTAATTCAAGGATAAAGGGGAATAGAAAACAGAAAACTTTTCAGCCAGTTAACATCTGTCATTGGGAAGATGTTAGAATCTATTATTAAAGAAGTAGCAGCAGTAAGTTCAGAAAATCGTTATACAATCAGACAGCATCGGCCTTGTTTGTGAAAGGAAAATCAAGTTTGACAGATGTACTGGAGTTATTGAGGAAGAAACAAGTCAGGTTGATAAAGAGGCAACAATAGATTGAGAGAGTGTTTCGATTTTCGAAAGGCATTCAATAACGTGCCACATAAAAGTTTGCTGAAATGCTCATGGTGTTGGGAAATGATACATTAGCAAAGATAGAGGATTGGCTAACCCACAAGAAACAGAGCTGGGATAAATATATCATGTTTAGTTTGACAAACTATAACTCGTGGAGTGTCATGGGAATCAGTGCTGGGGCCTCAACTGTTCTCAATCCATACAATGACTTGGATGAAAAGACAAAACAGATTGTAGCTAAATTTGCTGATTGTACAAAGCTAAACAAGAAAGCAAATTGTAAGGAGGATTCAAGGGATCTGCAAAGAGGTAAAGATAGCTTAAGTGAGTGGGCAAAAGTTTTGTAGGTGGAGTATAATGTGGGAAAAAGTTAGGGTATCCACTTTGTTAGGAAGGCTAGAAAAGTAAAATATAATTTAAATAAAGAAAGACTGCAGAATGATGCTCTACACAGAGATCTGAATGTCCTTCCATAGAAATCTGAATGTCCTTCTACAGAAATCACAAAACATTAGCAAGCAGCTATAGCAACTAACAAATAAAGAGGGCATTCTGTAGTGCATATATATCATGCTATGTTAACATCATTACAATTGCATAGCACCTCTCTGCCTGGTTGATGTTTTGTAACTACAAAGTTGAAAACAAAATCTTTTCAATGCGAACCCCATTTCACGGAAGACCTTCAAGCTAACCTAATCAAACAATTTGTTTTGAAAACTCTGCTCACATTTTGCCTACTGTGATATATTCCACCACCAGCAGAGACAAGTGCACCATTTCAATATGAACAAATCCTTCACAAAACTTCAGGGTTTGGATTTAGATCCACAGCTGATAATTTACATTTCAGCATCTTAAGGAAGTGACCCTAGAAATAATGGATGAATTAGTGGTCATCCCAAGATCTTTGGTCTCTTGGACAGTTCCTATAGATTCCCAGAGAATGTAACCTCTATTCCTGGCGAAGGGCTTTTGCCCGAAACGTCGATTTTACTGCTCCTCGGATGCTGCCTGAACTGCTGTATTTTTCCAGCACCACTAATCCAGAATCTGGTTTCCAGTCATTGTTTTTACCTAGAGAATGTAACCCCACTAGTTAAAATGGAGGTACAAAGGAAACAGGGAAATCTTGACCAGTGAGTCTAATGTTGGTCGTGGGGAACATGTCAGAATTCATTATCAAGGATGTTAAAGCAGAATAGTGATAGAATCAGACACAGTCTACATGGATTTACAAAAGGGAAATCATGCTGAACAAAGTTACCTGAATTCTTCAACGATGTAACTAATATACTTGATCATGGAGAGCAAGTGGATATGGTGTTTTTGAATTTGCAATAAGCTTGTGACAAAATCCCACATAAGACATTAATGTGTAATTAAACGTATTGAATTGGGAGTAGTGTGTTGAGATGGATAGAAAATTGGTTAGCAGACAGGAAAGACTTGGAATTTATGGATCTTTTACTGAATGGCCGGCAGTGATGGTGATAGGGTGGAGCAGATAGGTGGGATAGAAGATGGATAGGTAGGACAGTTCAAGAGGGTGATGCCGAGTTGGAGGGTTAGATCTGGGATAAGGTGGGGCGAGGGGAGGTGAGGAAACTGGGCTCCCCCACCACCAAATCCCAGTTACTTGATGCCCGGAGGAAGAATGTCTCATCCAACCACACGGGATCAAAGTTGGTTTCCCAGTTTCGTTATCTTCCTTCCCCCCACTTTATCCCAGATCCAACCTGCCAACTCAGCACCCCCCCCGAACTGTTCTACCTGTCTGTTTTCTTTCCCATCCATAAGGACTGTGTGGTGATTCCTCTTATTTATACCCTCATGAACAGATGCATCTTCAGACTGGTGAGGATGAGGTCAAGTGTGTTTCTCCCTTTTGTGTTGCCTCGCCACCTGCCACAGATCCAATCTAGCAGCTATATCCTTTATGACCAGCACAGCTCGATCAGTAGTATCACAGCCAAGTCAGATTCTGTGGTTGACACTGAAATCTCTCATCCAGAGTACATTCTGTGCTCTTACTGCCCTCAGTGCTTTCTCCATGAGTTGTTCTATATGGAGGAGTACTGGTTTATCAGCCGACAGGGAACAGTACACGGTAATCAGCAGGAAGGTTCCTTACCCATGTTTAACCCAAAACTATGAGACTTGTTGAGAACTCCAGAGCAACTCCCTTCCAACTGTATCCCACTGTGCTGGCATCTCTGCTGGGTCTGTCCTGCCATTGAGACAGGACATATCCAGGGATGGTAATGGTGGTGTTAGGGACATTGTCTGTAGGATATGATCCAATGAGTAGGGCTAGGTCAGGTTGTAGCTTGACTAGTCTGTGAGACAGTTTTCCCAATTTTGGCACTAGCCCCTGGATGTTAGTAAGGATGACTTTTCAGGGTTGAATGCTGTTTCTGCCTTTGTCTTTTCCAGTGCCCAGGTCAATGCCAGGTTGTCCAACCAGTTTCATTTCTTTGTTCAGACTTTGTTGCGATGGACTAAACTGTGTGGCTTTCTAGGTCATTTCAGAGGGCAGCTGACAGTCAACCACACTGCATAGGCTCGGGAGTCAAATGTAAGCCAGGCCAGGTGAGGCTGACAGATTTCCTTCACTGAAGGATGTTATTGAGCCAAATGGCTGTCTGATAATTGACAATAGCTGAAAATGTGCTGCTGGTTAAAGCACAGCAGGTCAGGCAGCATCCAAGGAACAGGAAATTCGACGTTTCGGGCCAGATCCCTTCATCAGGCTCTGGCCCGAAACATCGAATTTCCTGTTCCTTGGATGCTGCCTGACCTGCTGTGCTTTAACCAGCAACACATTTTCAGCTCTGATCTCCAGCATCTGCAGACCTCACTTTTTACTTGATAATTGACAATAGTTTCATTCAAACCCAGATCCCCAGAACATTAGCTGAGTTTAACAATTTGGTGATAATACCACTAGGCTGTTGCCTCCCCTTAATGAGGGTGGATTTCCTAGAAATCAATAAAATTCTAACAAGACTAGACAGGTCAAATGCAGGAAGTATGTTCCCGATGGTAGGGAAGTCCAGAAGCAGGGATCATAGGATGTGGGAGAGGAGATAAGGAGAAATGTTTAACCCAGAGAGTGGTGAGCCTTAGTTGAGGCTGAAATATTATGTGTTTTCAAGAAGAATGTAAGTATTGCTCATGTGGCTTAAGGGGTCAATGGGTATGGTGGGAGGACAGGTTAGGGTATTGAGCTCAAAGATCAACTATGATCACAATGAATGGAGAAGCATGCTTGTGGGGTTGAATGGTTGCTCCTATCTTCTATGTTTCTATGTTCTACTCAGCAGATCTATTAGAACCTGTGGAGAGAGAAACAGAGGTCCATAAGACCACAAGATATAGAAGCAGATGGGCCATTTGGCCCATTGTGTCTGGTCCACCATTCAATGTGATCATGGCTGATTGGACAACCCTTGAATATAGGTAAAAACAATGACTGCAGATGCTGGAAACCAGATTCTGGATTAGTGGTGCTGGAAGAGCACAGCAGTTCGGGCAGCATCCGAGGAGCAGTAAAATCGACGTTTTGGGCAAAAGCCCTTCATCAGGAATACAGGCAGAAAGCCTGAAGGGTGGAGAGATAAATTAGAGGAGGGTGGGGGTGGAGAGAAAGTACCACAGAGTACAATAGGTGAGTGGGGAAGGGGATGAAGTTAAAAGGTTGGGGGGGGAGGCTGGAGTGGATAGGTGGAGAAGAAGATAGGCAGGTAGGACAAGTCATGGGGACAGTGCTGAGCTGGAAGTTTGGAACTGGAGTGAGGTGGGGGAAGGGGAAATGAGGAAACTGTTGAAGTCCATATTGATGCCCCGGGGTTGAAGTGTTCCGAGGCAGAAAATGAGGCGTTCTTCCTCCAGGCGTCTGGTGGTGAGGGAGCGGTGGTGAAGGAAGCCCAGGACCTCCATGTCCTTGGCAGAGTGGGAGGGGGAGTTGAAATGTTGGGCCACAGGGTGGTGTGGTTGATTGGTGCGGGTGTCCCGGAGATGTTCCCTACAACGCTATGCTAGGAGGCGTCCAGTCTCCTCAATGTAGAGGTGACTACATCGGGAGCAATGGATACAATAAATGATATTGGTGGATGTGCAGGTAAAACTTTGATGGATGTAGAAGGTTCCTTTAGGGCCTTGGATGGAGGTGAGGGAGGAGGTGTGGGTGCAGGTTTTGCAATTCCTGTGGTGGCAGGGGAAGGTGCCAGGATGGGAGGATGGGTTGTAGGGGGGGGTGCGTGGACCTGACCAGGTAGTCACGGAGGGAATGGTCTTTGCAGAAGGCAGAAAGGGATGGGGAGAGAAATACATCCCTGGTGGTGGGGTCTGTTTGGAGGTGGCAGAAATATCAGCGGATGATTTGGGTTTATGCGAAGGTTGGTAGGGTGGAAGGTGAGCACCAGGGGCGTTCTGTCCTTATTACGGTTGGAGGGGTGGGGTCTGAGGGCAGAGGTGCGGGATGTGGACGAGATGCGTTGGAGGGCATCTTTAACCATGTGGGAAGGGAAATTGCGGTCTCTAAAGAAGGAGGCCATCTGGTGTGTTCTATGGTGGAACTGGTCCTCCTGGGAACAGATACAGCAGAGGTGGACGAATTGGGAATACGGGATGGCATTTTTGTAAGAGGTAGGGTGGGAAGAGGTGTAATCCAGGTAGCTGTGGGAGTTGGTGGGTTTGTAAAAATGTTGGTGTCAAGTCGGTCGTCATTAATGGAGATGGAGAGGTCCAGGAAGGGGAGGGAGGTGTCAGAGATGGTCCGGGTAAATTTAAGGTCAGGGTGGAATGTGTTGGTTAAGTGGATGAATTGCTCAACCTCCTCGCGGGAGCATGAGGTGGCGCCAATGCATTCATCAATGTAGCGGAGGAAGAGGTGGGGAGTGGTGCTGGTGTAATTACAGAAGATCGACTGTCCTATGTAGCCAACAAAGAGACAGGCATAGCTGGGGTCCATACGTGTGCCCATGGCTACCCCTTTGGTCTGGAGGAAGTGGGAGGATTCGAAGGAGAAATTGTTATGGGTGAGGACCAGTTCAGCCAAACAAATGAGAGTGTCGGTGGAAGGGTACTGTTGGGACGTTGGGAGAGGAAAGAAATGGAGGGCTTGGAGGCCCTGGTCATGGTGGATGGAGGTGTAGAGAGATTGGATATCCATGGTGAAGATGAAGATGAAGTTGGGGGCCGGGGAAACTGAAGTCTTGGAGGAGGTGGAGGGCGTGGGTGGTATCTCGAACATATGTGGGGAGTTCCTGGACTAGGGGGGAATAGGACAGTGTCAAGGTAGGTAGAGATGAGTTCAGTGGGGCAGGAGCATGCTGAGACAATGGGTCGGCCAGGGTGGTCAGGCTTGTGGATCTTGGGAAGGATGTAGAACTGGGCAGTGCGGGGTTCCCGGACTATGAGGTTGGAAGCTGTGGGTGGGAGAGCTCCTGAGGTGATGAGGTTCTGTATGGTCTGGGAAATGATGGTTTGGTGATTGGGGGGGGTGGAGTCAAGGTCGAGGGGGTGGTAGGAAGAGGTGTCCTCGAGTTGGCATTTGGCTTCAGCGGTGTAGAGGTCAGTGCGCCAGACTATCACTGCGCCCCCTTTGTCTGCTGGCTTGATGGTGAGGTCGGGATTGGAGCAGAGGGATTGGAGGGCTCCAACCTCTCACCCTCACAATGCGCAGCCCTTTAACATCTTTAACATCTTCTGACCATTGTGGGGAAATGTGAGTTTCTGCACTTTAGCAGGAAGAACAGTGGAATAGAGGAGCTGAATGTTATTTAAATGGAAAAGGGCTGCCGAAAGCTGCAGCTTAGAGGGATTTGGAAGTCTTTGTGCATAAATCACAAACACCTACAAATTGCAGCATTCCTTAGAATCAAGGGGAACAAGGTCCCCTTGGTCCTTAGGGGGCCAAAACTGTTCACAATATTGCAAGTGTGGCCTAACTAGTGCCTTGAATAGTTTTGGCAAGACTTCCATATTTTGAATTCCATTATCTTTGAAATAAAAGCAAACATTCCATTTGTCTTTCCCATCAACTACTGAACTTGCACGCTACAGCCTTTTGTGATTTATGCACATGGACTTCCAAATCCTTCCGTGCTGCAGAATTCTGTAGTCCTTTTCCATTTAAATAATATTGAGTTCTTCTATTCCTCTGTTCTTCCTGCCAAAGCACATAAGCTCACACTTCCCCACAATGACCTTTTGTCATAAGATGTTAAAAAGCACGTGCAGCCAGAAATGGCTTAAGAAATGCTTTAGGCTCTCCAAATATTATTTCAGGGAGGATATATTTACCTTGGAAAGAGTGTAGTGTATTCAGAAAGCAGAAATTGCTGAAAAGATTCAGGAGGTATGGCAGCATCTGTGGAGAGAAAGCAAAGTTAACGTTTCGGGTTCAGTGACCCTTCTTCAGAACTCTAATGGATAGTGAAAATCTGGCATTTCTGTCAGAAAGATGCTATACATTTGATGTGAATTGAAAATGTTAACAGTGATATATCTTTGTTCAATAAGAGTAGTAAGGAAGTTAAATTCAACTAAAATACATATTGAGGCATTCATAAGGGCATTGGTTGATTATTTGAATAGAAATGGAATGCAAGGCTATGGGTAAAGTCAGAAAAATCACATTCGGTAATAGAATCGATACAGGCACAATGGGCCAAATGGCTTCATTTGACACCATAACAATTCTATGATTCTGAGATGGGCTTGATCTAATTTAAGGCAGAACAGGTTTAAGAGGCTGAATGGCCTGCTGCCATTGCTTGTTTTTGTGCTTCACTGTTACCCCGGTATTCCAATGTTGCTTTCATTCTTTCCTGCTCCCAGCTTATAGCCTCCCTCAAATGTTGGCCCCTTGCATGTCCTGATTTCTATCGAACTGCCATTGATGGCCATATCTTCAGCTGCCTCTCCCGGTACTTCTGAAATGACCAGAAACCTCTCTCCCCTGCACTAAGGTGCTCCATAAAAGTGACGTATTTTGGTTTGCACTATGAAGCTTTTTGTCACTATCCTTATGTAGGCCAATCATAGAATCCGAGAATTATGGCACAGCATTGAGGCCATTTGGCCCACTGAGTCCATGCCAGCTCCCAATAACACACCTGCTAAGCACCTCGATATATCTTACCATAGTAAGGGTAACATGTAAATGCAGATTCCTTTTTAGTAACTGCACGTATCTCAGCTTGGCTAATGGCAGCGCCTCCTCAAGAATGATTGATAGACAAAACCATGTGTGACTCAGTCTTCCCAGCTTTTTATTGCCATTCACATTTGAGACTAATCTGCACTTTTGACGTTTTGCTGTTAAATGCGTTGGCACAGCTCTCCTCTCGGCTGTGTCTTCATGCTGTCACAGCCTGTTTTAAAGTCCAAACATGTTTCCTTTTTTAAACTCCTGTTTTATCGAATGGCTGGCGATTTGATATACCTGCTTCAGCAGGAGGGCACGGTTTATGATATCAGAGGTGACTGGATTGGTTGGAGCTGTGCAATATTATAGATTTGCTCACAGTGCAAATGGTCTGTTGGTTGGCTGACTCTGAACTGCCTGTCTGGTGAGTGTATGTTTGCGCTTTGCAACTACCTGGGAGAAGGAAGCAATTGTAGCAGGAGGGAAGGGGAGGACCTTTTCAAAGAGAGGAAATGTGATCGGATTCATTCGACGAAAAAAAATAAGCTCTGCGACCTTTCAGCTTCTTCAGAATGCGGGGGTCAGTGACAGCAGTCTGAATGGAAAGACTGTTAAAGATCTGACTGAGGTCTAGACTCAACCTAATATAGCTGGCGGGACACTGCAATGGTAGGTACAGCGAAACTATTTCACCTTGCATCGAGCTGTGTGGGAGGGGGGAATTTGACTGGTCTGTAAATATCACAGCCGTCTCTAAATTCGGCATGATTTATTTATAAAGTGCAAGTTTTTCGAGCTCACAGGAGCAATTGGAAATAGTGACATTTCTGGTCTAGCGTTGATCAAAGCCATGTGTGTTGAATTTTGTCCTTTCTCAGCACTTACCGGTCAACGAAGTGATTCGATTTCAATTATAAAGTCAAGAAAATTTACGATACTTTGCTTAAAAAGGGGGGGGGGGGGTGTAAGTACAAACATAGGAATTGCTGGAAAAGCTCAGCAGGTCTGACAGCAACTGTGGAGTGAAATCAGAGTTAACGTTTCGGGTGAAGTAATCCTTCCTCAAGATTGGGGTGTATGTGGATTCGGAAAAGTAATATTGTGAATGGGCTCTCCCTGTTCCTCTGAAAGGTGTCGAAGTCGACAAGTGGCACTTGCAAAGGCACATATTAATGCTCAACCAGCAACGTCTGTGATCAGGGCAATAAAAATTAAATTATGCTGGATTAAAGGTCCTGACTTTGATTTAAAGCAGAGCGGCAAGCTGATAGGATAACGCTTCGAAACTTCCAAAGTTCTTCTGGTGCAGTCAAATCTTTCTTTGGACCCCAACAGTATCTCTTGCAAGTGTGTGTCCAAAGCGGTAAAAGGTGCAAATCACTCGGTCAACATTCAGAGTCCACTGAAGCCAATGCTGTGAAATGACATCTCCCCCCACTTGCTGAAACAAACTGCCCACACCATCAAGGTAGCCCCAGTTGGGTTAGATACGATGGTTTGAAATTTATACAAAAAAAACCCTAAAATGTTGCATGCTGCAGATGAATAAAAGGCTTTATGTGATAAATGCAAACGGTTGTGGTTCAAGCAGCGACGTAATGTTGTGAATGCCCTGAACAGCTCCCTTGCCAGCACAGACGTGCTCGCGACATTCCCTTCCAGGGAGGCCGCGTGCCTACCTCCCCTGGGCCGCCTCTGATTGGTCGACGGTGTTGTCAATCCGGGTGATGGACAGCGCCAGGGTGAGCTGGCTGCCAGACTAGCCACGCCCCGGCACCGGGTGGCCGGTTGCGATTGGCTGAGCTCTGGCTTCCCAGCTGTCCATCAAGGGCGGGGAGAGGAGCGACGGGCCGTGCATCATTTCCGCTTTCAGGTGGTCTTCCCCCCCGCCCTGCTCTCCCGTCTCTGGCCTGGGCAAAGGCGAGGCTCCTGGGGCGGGATGGAGATCGCGGCCGCGGTGCTCGGTGTCGCCTCACCCCGCTGGCTTCGGGCTCCCCGACGATGGTTTCCACCATCCACTGAAGCCGGGGGTAAATAGGAATCTCTGTACCATCCGCACCCCCGTGTCCCCGCCGCCAGCGTTTGCCCCGGGTTTTCGTTGCGGACCCTGAGCGCCAGCCCCGCAGTCCCGGTGAGGTCGGTGCGGCGTAACGCAGGGGGTCCCCTGGCGATGAGAGGCGGAGAGTGTCTTTAGTGGAGTCGGTGCCGAGAGCCAGCACACGGGGTGAGTGAGCAGCTTGGAGAGGGCCGCGGGGTCCTTGGGGGAGAGACTGCCCCACAAACTGTCCCCCCCCCCACCCCACCCCCACAAACTGTCCCCCCCCACCCCACCCCCACAAACTAACCCCCCCACCCCCGCCCCCATTAACTACCCCTGCCCCCCGCCACCACAAACTCACCCCCACCCCCCACAACTCACCTCCACCAACTCCCACATCCCCCACCAATGCCCCCCCCGCCCCCACCAACTCTTCCCCCCCCCCCCACCCCCACCCCCACCCCCACCCCCACCCCCACCATCCCCCCTGTCCCTGCCCTGCTTCACTTCACTGGCTCTCCTCTGTGGACCCTGTCTGCCCAACCCCCTCCGATCACCACTGCTTCCTCCTTATGTTGCCCTGATCTCGTGCCCCCCTATATACCCCCCTGATCTAGGGATGCCCCCCTGATCTAGGGATGCCCCCTGTATACCCCCCGATCTAGGGATGCACCCTGTATATCCCCTGATCTAGTGGTGCCCCCCTGTATACCACCTGAACTTCTATTGACCCCTGTAAGCCCCTGATCATGTACCATGGCCCTCCTGTATTCCTCCAATTGTGTGACACCCCACTGTCTTGGCATCCCTCCACATGTGCACCACTTTCCTCTTCTCTGTGCTTCCCCCCCCCCTCCCCTGTCCCGCCCTGCCAAGCCAACATCTTCTTCATCTCATCTTTTTACTGAGCCACCCGCACGATAGCCACATGCTTTATATTTCATAAAGCCTGGAACAAAGACTTTGGTTGGAAGGAATGTCTTTGTTCCTTCGTCTTCATAGTAGCTTCCATTATCATATGGAGATTTGAAGTTTCTGTTTCTTGTTTGGATTTTCCAGTTACAAGATGATACTTATGCAAGTTGAGTATTTTTCTAATTCTCTAATTATCCTGTTCAGAGGTGTAACCTCGCACCTCTACAGTGTCTCTGAAGAGCGTCACAGTCCCACTCTCTGTCCTTTGCTATACAATGCTTATGTCATAATTTGACCAGCTTTGCTATGATCCCTTTGACAATACTGGTATGAAATGAGTTAGAATAATCCTGGATAGCTGTGAACCTTGAAGTTGATTTCTACATTGATTAATATGAGTTAGGTGTTGGCTTTGAACTTGTAAGTTGTCATTTTAATTGTAGAATCACTGACATTTGCTCAAAAGCTAGCTTTCCACTTCGGAGACATGAGCACAGGTCTCTCTTGACTTTGCATTTCGAGCATCTAGTGGAGCAGCACATAACCATAAGTGCTTACTGGCTCAGCCTTACTCTTCTGGTGCTTGCTGTTAAATGCCTGCTTGGTGATGTTTTCTCATGCAAGTTGATTAGAAGGGCCAAGGCCATGGGAATTTGTTTCTGATTGCTGAGATTACTATGGTCCTGTTTTCCCAAAAGTGTGTAGCCTTGAAGCAGAAAGCTGCTCAGGATCTCTGAAGCATGTGCAGACATTAGAGTTTAAAACTTCCAAACCAAGAATCTGATGTGCAAACATATAACGGATGGTCAGGCTGTAATGACAAGATTTCTTGATGCCCATTTCTTCTCTGATCCTCAAGCATGTGTTCTTGGCTAAGGGACTAATATTCCACATCCCATGTCATGTTATGATGGTACTGATGGCTGCCGTTCCTATTCTATTCCCCTTTTTTGAGATTTTCAATATTAAGCTACCAGGAATTACTGTCATGCTGTTGTGTGAAATAAATGTGCATCTTATTGATAAGCTAAGTATATGTGATAGGATAAATGATTTTTACAAATATGGATGCTAGAATTTTGATTGCCTTGAGGGGGAGGTGTGGAACTTCTGCCGTCTGAGATAGTAAACCTTCCTATTTATAATTTTTAAAAATTCATTCACACAATCAGTGTGACACTAGCTAGACCAGCATCCGATTGCCCAGCGGGCAGTTAAGTGTCAACCATATTACTGTGAGTCTAGAGTCATTTGTAGGCCAGGCAAGGCCAGGTAATAGTGACAGTTTCCTTCCCTAAAGGACACAAATGGATTTTTCTGACAATCGACAATGGATTCATTGTCATCATTAGACTCCTAATTCCAGATTTTTAAAAAAAAGTGAATTCAAATCCGACCATCTGCTGTGGCAGGATTTGAACCTTGGTCGCCAGAACGTTACTGGGATGTCTGGATTAACAGTACAACGATAATACCCTTAGGCCATTGGCTCCCCAAACAGTCTGTTCAGCTGACTGAGCTAACAAAGCCCTCTTAGTTTGTTGGCAGAATAACTCCACGGGCAGATTACTAGCCTTAGAATTTTTTTTAAAAGAAGGAATTTGGAGATTTGTTTTTCCGATTGTATGCCACCCTCAAAATGCCTAACCACAGTAATCACATTTGTGTTGTGATTAAATGACCCAAGGTGCTTTGCAAGGGTGTGATAGAGCAAGGTGTTGCACCAAGTCACATAACTTGATATTAGTTCAAATGACTAAACTCTGGATAAGTTGAAGACATATCTTAGAGGGAAGTGAGATAGGTGTAAGGAGTTCATTAGGCAAAAGTGAGGACTGCAGATGCTGGAAAACAGAGTTTAGATCAGAGTGGTGCTGGAAAAATACAGCAGGTCAGGCAGCTTCCGAGGAGCAGGAAAAGCGACGTTTCAGGTAAAAGCCCTTCATCAGGAAAGTGTGATAACATTCTTGATGAAGGGCTTTTCCCTGAGACATCAATTTTCCTGCTCCTCGCATGCTGTCTGACCTGCTGTGCTTTTCTATCACCACTCTAATCTAAATGTAAGGAGTGCATTCCAGACTTGGGAACTAGGCAACTGAAGGCACAGCCCTCACTGTAGTGTTGATATGGGAGACTGCAAAGATAGATAAGAACAAAGCTATGGAGGGATTTGAAAGAGGCTGAGTATTTTAGTGTCAAAACTTCACATCTGGGCCACAATACAGATCAATGACAATAGACATTGAGGTGGTCTTGGTTATGGACTGAATGTGATGCTGATTGAATGGTGTTGTGGTTCTGTTCGCCGAGCTGGGAATTTGTATTGCAGACGTTTTGTCCCCTGTCTAGGTGACATCCTCAGTGCTTGGGAGCCTCCTGTGAAGCGCTTCTATGATGTTTCCTCCGGCATTTATAGTGATTTGTATCTGCTGATTCCGGTTGTCAGTTCCAGCTGTCCGCTGCAGTGGTCGGTATATTGGGTCCAGATCGATGTGCTTATTGCTTGAATCTGTGGATGAGTGCCATGCCTCTAGGAATTCCCTGGCTGCTCTCTGTTTGGCTTGTCCTATAATAGTAGTGTTGTCCCAGATGAACTCATGTTGCTTGTCATCTGTGTGTGTGACTACTAAGGATAGCTGGTCATGTCGTTTTGTGGCTAGTTGGTGTTCATGGATGCGGATCGTTAGCTGTCTTCCTGTTTGTCCTATGTAGTGTTTTGTGCAGTCCTTGCATGGGATTTTGTACACTACATTGGTCAAACAGAACAGCCAGGGAATTCCTAGAGGCATGGCACTCATCCACCGATTCAATCAATAAGCACATCGATCTGGACCCAATATACCAACCACTGCAACGGACAGCTGGAACTGACAACTGGAAGTGGCAGATACAAATCGCTATAAATACTGAAGGAAAGATCACAGAAGCGCTTCACAGGAGGCTCCCAAGCCATAAGGATGTAACCTAGACAGGGGATGAAACGTCTGCAACAGAAATTCTCAGCTCGGCGAACAGAACCACAACACCGAGCACCCGAGCTACAAATCTTCTCCCAAACTTTGATTGAATGGTCTCCAGTGTATTTGGTAAAGAAGTTGCATTCTTGTAGAATCTTTACATAAATGGGGGCAAATATTGTAGGAAAGAAGTTGGAGAAGAGTGTTGGTGCGATGACACAGGTTTGCTTGATTTTAGTTTGCTCAGGTATTGGGTTGGTCAGAATTGTTGATGAAAATCATGTCTTGCATATTGTCACACAACAAGCAAAGGACAATGCTTATTTCTGTAGGCAACCAAATTGAGGAGGACCTCCCTTAACCCTCCTGGTAGATAGAGTCTCAGGCCTTTGTGAGGTCAAAGAAGGTAATGTATTAAGCTAACTGCTGCAGTCTCTGCTGTTTTTGGATTTGTCACGCTTGGAAGGTCATGTCCACTGCCTATTGATAGTTGGAATCTGTTTTCTGATTCCAGCAGAAGCTGTTCAACCACTTGAAGGAACTGATTTAAGGAGGCAGGGTTATCCCTGCAAAAGTTATGCAATAGGTCTTATTTTCTTCCTTCAAATGATCGCAAGTGCAGGGTGATGAACTCTTGGTGCTTACATGGTTCCTTCGCTGTTGCTGGATCAAAATCTTGAACCTCCTTTTTTAACAACACTATGGGTGTTGATGCACTGAGGCAGTTCAAGAAAGTGGTTGATGCTCACTCTTTCTGGGCAATTCGAGATTTGGTTATAAATGCTGCGCTAGCCAGTGACATTCTCATCCTGTGTCCTTTTATTTATGTGCTGTAACTTACCTTTTGATCTAAACATAAATTCCACATGCTGGGCCTTTGTGGTTGTGCTTTCAAAGCAATCATTTAATAACTAAACTTACAAACAAAATGAAGCTATTTGGCCCAATACTAGTTTATATGCTTCGCTAGTACCTCCTGCCACTCTACTTCATCTCTCTTTAGCAACATATCCTTCTATTGACTAAAGGAGTATGAGGAGCGAATGTAGACTATAAGGCTTCTTGAATTTGCTTCCTTCAGTATGGTGATGACTGATCTTAATTTTGAGAAGTCCAAATCACTAATATTTAAATGATGGACCATTTGCTACCCTCTGGGGCAAAGAACTCCAAATAATAGCCGTCTTTTGAGTGAAGAAATTTCTTCCAGTTGAGGAATCCCACCCTAACCTGAGGCTGTGGCCCCATCTTGCAGATTTTTCAGTCAGGAGATTCAGTCTGGGAATTTGCCCTGTCCAGAATTTTGTTCTGTGAATGCATTGTTCCTATTTGCCTCACTGACATTAATTTCCTCATTTTGAAATTCGTTTCCATTTTATTGCCTTTTTTTGAGTTATCATGAGTTCTTTTGTCTCCTTCTATAAAATAGCAACATAGATGGATCCATATTCTATTTCTGAGTATTTCTGTCTACTAGCCCGATGGATTCATTCCATGAAACTGATTTGAAAGCGTTAGATTCAGTGTAAGCTAGCCCCAGAAGAGGAATGGATCTGAATGACCACCAAAAGTTTGGCAATCTTAGTTCCTTGATTTGGAGTGAAATGTCCACATTGAACACTCTATTGACTAAGTTTTCCTGACCCAGAGGAGATTGTCATTCGTTTTATACTGTCCTTCACGAGCTTTCAAACTCATACTGCTTCCTACAATGTAGCTGAACTATTCTACTGGCTCATTGCCCAAGTGGTGGTCCTTCAGCTTGGTGGGGCAGCTGAACTGCGAGTGGCTATTGATGACTCTTTGCCAACAGAAATGGGTAGTGCCAATTTTTATCTTGATTGGGTGCATCATACCTCAACCTTTTGAAATAATGTCTGCAATGGAGGCTTGCACGGGTGGCTTGTCAACTCCCTGACCCCGCATGAGATTTAGAAACATTCTTAAACTGGATGTCCCACCTTATGACTCAGAGGTCCAATCCTACTTTGTTTCTGCTCACAATTGCTTTAATACGTTGGGTGGGTATCCGTTTTGAGCTTTTGAAGTAGCCTTGTTTGAAATGATTTTGCTACTTTGCTTTTGTTTGCAAGTAGGTACTTGGATCTTCAAGTGCATCTGAACCACTGAAATTTAGCGTTTTTGCTGAGCATTTGACAACTTTTATCTTTGTGTATAATAATGAGCCAGTGTAATGGAGTGATCTCACTATATCCTGTGGTCTAGTTATATTGTAGAACTGGTTGCTAAAGTGGTTTCCAGTACTGGCTCCTAACTTCACTGTTCAATCGGCCCTACTTCTACTGATGGGCTAACATTTCAACACCAGGTTCCAATTTAAAACTACTGTACGTATATGTTGTTTGGAATTGTTTTTCTGCAAGAAGCTCGTCTGATGCCAGGGTGCAGTCAGTAGAGTTCAATGGTATCTAGAGTCATAGAGATGTACAGCACAGAAACAGACCCTTTGGTCCAACTTGTCCATCCTGACCAGATATCCCAACCTAATCTAGTCCCACCGGCCAGCACCTGACCCATATCCCTGCAAACCCTTCCTATTCATATACCCATCCAAAGGCCTCTTAAATGTTGCAATTGTACCAGCCTCCACCACTTCCTCTGGCAGCTCATTCCATATACACACCACCCACTGTGAAAAAGTTGCCCCTAAGGTCTCTTTTATATCTTTTCCCCCCTCACCCTAAAACTATGGCCTCTAGTTCTGGACTTCCCGATCCCAGGAAAAAGACCATGTCTATTTATTTTTTCCATGCCCCTCATGATTTTATAAACCTCTAAGGTCACCCCTCAGCTGCCGTTGCTCCAGGGAAAACAGCCTTAGCCTATTCAACCTCTCCCTGTAGCTCAAATCCTCAAACCCTGTAACATCCTTGTAAATCTTTTCTGAACCCTTTCAAGTTTCAAACACCCTTCCACTAGGAAGGGGACCAGAATTGCACGCAATATTCCAAAAGTGGCCTATAAAGTTAAGGATGCTCCTGCCATTGTGTTTGCTGGTGACTGACTATGAAGGCTGTTTTCAGTGGCCAAACAGTTACTGTTACTGTTGCTGGTGCAGGTGATGGTTTGAACCACCTGTTTGACAGCTGTGCGCTGATCCTGGTAGTGGTAGCATCAACACTCTTGTTTACGCTATCAGTTTGCTGCTGCTGCTAATAACGCTGGTGTTAACTGACTGACAAAATAAATACATTGGTGTCAAAGACAGAAATTGCTAGAAAAGCTCTGCAGGTTTGGCAGCGTCTGTGGAGAGAAAGCAGAGTTAACATTTTTTGGTCCAGTGACCTGGATCCAAAGCATTAATTCTGCCTTCTCTCCACAGATGATGCTGGGCCTGTTGAGTTTTTCTAGCAATTTCTGTCTTTGTTTCAGATTTTCAGCATTTGCAATTCTTTGTTTCATTACATTGGTGAGAACATCAGTCAGAACTGCAGCTTGCTTTTCTGAAATGAGGCAGTATCTTTGTCAAGCATTGTTCCAAGGTGACAGGCACGTTTGTTTAGTCTCAACAGATATGCCCAGCCAATACAGATCAAATACCTGAGCAAACATTCAATCCAAGATATGATAATTGTTTCTGCTGGTGTAGTTGATCAGAACTTTGGCAGCGGCTAAGAGTGTGATAATTGGCTTCCTGCACATTTCAAGTGAAACTGAACACTGCATTCATAAAGGAAATATTAGATTTGGTTATGGTGCCTTGACGCAGATATAAATGGTCAAGAATGGCTGCCTTTGAGAGCTCTGGACTGTGCATAGCAGTTCAAGCCTTCATGGATTGGTTGGGGTGAGTGCAAAGAAAATGAATAAAACCTGGTGTAAGTGATCTGATCTTTATAATGTTTTTTATGTTAATTGCTGCTGCTCATAATGTTGGGGATTGTGAAAGTGACCATACGGAACAGAAGAATTTAAGCTCCTGTCATAGATGTGGTTACTTTATGATTGTAGGCTGTCGCATAATATGGTAGTTGTGGCGAGTGAAAAATTCTGGTCTGTTTCTGAGAAGCAGGCTAAAGATGTGACTATTGGCTCCTTTTTTGTGAAAAAAAGCTTGCTTTGTTCATTGTGTGTTCCTGCCTAGAAGGTTTGTGTGATTTGCTGCTACTTTTCCCTGAAATTCTGGATATGTGGGATTTTATTTTACATAAAGAATAATCGCGTATAATAATCATGATCATGTGAACATTGATACTGGTCTTGTACTTAGTTGTAATAATCATGCAACCCTCTACTTTTTCAAAAAAAACTGTACTCCGAGTAAAATGCTAGCCTCCGTTGTAACATCCTTTGAAGCATTTCACATGTAAAATCATACACTGTTTAGAGAGAGTTATCTCCTTGCTGTCAGTAAAAGCCTGGTGTCGTTGCTAGTTGTCTATAAATACAGAGAGTGTGTGTGTGCAACTGGCTTTGTATTTACCTTGCCAAAACTAGAAGCCAGCATCCAATGGCAAGACCTTAACACTTTGCTTTGCCATTGAGACCCGGACTTGTTCTGATCAAAGCATGTGTCCAACAAAGGAAAATTTGCCTGCACTTGTGGTGTAGAAGTGCCAGTAGTCTCTACCTTGACCTATGTTGCAATTCTTTTTTATTTGAATAAAAATTGCTGCTAAGTTTAGTATTGGCAATATCATCACATTAATAATTGTTTGATAAAACATGTAATTTGGCCTCCCAAATGTGAATTTTAAAGATCTGTGAAGGATAACATCTTGACACTTTTTCTTGGAAATATTTAGATGGGGCTGACTGTGGTAAGGTTATTTGGTGGTTTTGGGAGTTCTCCTTTGGGAACCTGTGGTAATTAGTCACTATTTAAACTTTTGCTTCCAAATGCTTTTTGTTTAGTCCTATTCAGTTGGAATCTGGAATCTCCACCTCTGTAGCACTCTCTTTGCTCCTTATGTAAAGCAGTCCAAGCAACATTTAGGTTTATTTTAGTTACAGTTGAGGGAAATAAATAAATCCCATCTTGAGTTTTGCTTGTACTTGTGTTTTACATTTCTAATTGCCTTTAACATTACTGTCATCACTGACAGATCTGAAATTATCAACACCTCACTTTGATTTTAAACAGCTAGATCTCCAGTCACAACTAAGGTTCGGAAGAAGCTATGAGCTGCTGGGTATTGCTCACCGTTTACGTGCACATGTTCACAACCACCTGATGTAGGAGTAGTGCTCCAAAAGCTAGTACTTCCAGATAAATCTGTTGGACTATAACCTGGTGTTGTGATTTTCAACTACATGCAGAAAGTATGAACAGTTTCATGCTTATCTGTAGGTTTACTGGAAATCCAGTTACTTTAAAGATCAGCAAAGTCTAATACAATGAACAATTGTACAATATTCACGCTTCCACACAAAATATTATTGTGCAAAGATTCCTAATATTTTAGTGTATTGAGTACTGTATAACTGACACTTTCATGTCAAAATATTTATTTGCTTTCATGAAGTTTTGGATTTTATTGTGCTGAATATGTTGTAGATAAAGATCAATGTATGCTTGTTTAGTACATTTTTTTGCAACATTTTGGAAGAACCAAAATGTTTTCCAGCTGAGCAATACTTTTGAAGTGCAGTTACTGTCATGATGTAGAAAATGCAACAACTAATTTGTGACCAGCAAGGCTCCATGGTGAAATAAATGATTTGTTTGTTGGTGGCCAGCAAGGGCTAAAGACCAGAGAGAACTCTGGGGAGCGCAGCCTATTTCTTCAGAATGAAATTGTGGGGTTGAAAAACCTTTTGCGTTTTTTTCCTGAAAAGGTGTGAAGTCTGACATCTCTGTGGAATGCTGTCTTTGGTCACTGGTTGGTACAAGAATTAATAAGTGTTAACTTTAGAAGAGAAAAAGAAACAGGAATAGATAGAAATGAATTACTGAAAAGAAATTTATTTTCCTTACCACAGAGTTTGTGTCAAATTATAATCACATTTCTTTTCGGTTCACTTCAATTTCAAAATCGTTAATGCATGTCCTCCAATCTGGATTACTGCTAATAGTTTCCATTCACCAAGTTTAAACCCTTTGAATTTCTGTTTCATTTTTGTATTTATGTTGGTACTTTTATATCATCACAACCTTTGTTACATTTATTATTTGCTAATTGTTGAGATGCTTTTCCATTTTGTGTTTTTCTTAAAATATAATTACTATTAATTTATAAGTTTTATGTTCAGTAAGCCAGATTATCCGTGTCCTGATCCACTTCAAAGGCAGGTAGGATTTCAACCTCTACTTTCTCATCAAGAGCTCAGGACACTAACACTGTCACGAGAGCTGGCTAAAATTGTTTTTAATCTGCTTAAGTGAGCTGTGCCACAACTCCAGGATCCGGGATCTTTTGACCCAGTGTGATTATTTTATGTGATTAATCCAGTGAGGCAGAACACAAAATCATGTGCTGGAAATCGAGCTCTCTCAAAAGTTCAAGATTTTTTTAGAAGTACGTAAAATTTTCCAATATGCTGAAATCTCAGACTTCAATGAACAGAAAGCATATATTTATCAAGCTGACTGATTCTTTCTTTTAAATAAGTAGATTAGAGCTGCAGGTAAATAATTATGGACTTTTGATATATCAGCTCTACTGGTTAAAACTTTATCACCTCCCCCTTTATATTCTACATACAGACAGAAGGAAAAAACAAGGGTTATGTGGGCAGAGGGGAAGGCAGTTCAATGGCCCCTGTTAACAGGATTTGTTGAGATTTGTATTTGTGCTGATCGGAACATTATTGATTTTCCTTTTCCGGATGATGTGAGTTGTTTAGAGGTACACAGATTTGACTGGTTCACACTTATAAAAGGTTTTAACTTATTCATTAAAAGTCACAGCTTAATAGCAACTGCTGAAGGAAAAATAAGTTGGCATTCTTCCGGATTTGGTGTTTTTTTTTCTTATGGCAGAGAATAACAAAGCTCCTGAGTTTTCAGAGAACTAATGGCTTCTCAGTAACTTGCTCACAGTCTGGGGCTATTCATCTCCCTGGGAGTCCATTCATACAGGTGTTGGCAGGCAGAAGGCCTTTGTCATTGGTCTGTGGACTAGTGACCAGTTGTCAATCAGCAACTTGTTGCTGGTTGAATCTCCATTTTAACACCATCCTTAGTTCTGGCTCAGCTGTAAACCCTTTGCTACTGCTTGAACAGGTGGCTTTATAAACAGTACTTAAGTGTCACCTGCAAAAGTAATGCAGTAATCCTACAACAAGCCTTGTCTTTTAAAAACAGTTCTTTTTTCCCATTTCAGTTCACAGTCAAATATATAGAAAGACACAGTCTTTAAATTTGGGCTCATGCTGAGTCAAGCTTGGTTTAAAGGGCCTCGTGTACCAGATTTTCAACTGGGTTTGAAGATGTAGAGCACAGCTTTGACTTAAATGCAGCTGTATGCTTTGTGACCCTTGATTTTGGCTGTAGTAATTTGCAATTTCTTATCTTGTGAAAGTGTGAATACTTTCTTGGGAAATACATGGTGACAGCACCCAACCAGACTACCAATTATTTTTAATCTTTTTGATGACTCTGTGGTTAAATGTGATAGTGCAATCATTCTTATGAGGATAATGGGCTGATCCAGACAACAAACAGACAGTAATGCACTCATCAACTCATTTTAAACTTCTGAGTTGTGAAGGGTTCTGGCAAGGTTGCACTTTCAGCCCTAAGTAGTAGGCTCGGCCTTACAGTCACATGTTTGTAACAAAGCAACTTGTTCCTTAACCATGTGGCACTGCAGTCATGTGTTTATTCAGCTTCATTGGTTTCCTGCAGGATGATTTTGTTCCCTTGTAATGACACCCCGCAAATTACTAGTTTTTGTTAAAATCAGACTGACAGGAGCAATGGATGGTGCAGTTCCTTTCATCCAGGTAGGCTTGAACAGTATAAGATGATGTTTGTGGTTTCCAAGTCCCATTTCAAAGTCAGAGGTTCAAGTGCAATAAAAGCTGTGTATGCATGCACACGTGTTCTCTCTCTGTCTCTCTCTCTCTGTCTCTCTCTCTCTGTCTCTCTCTCTCTGTCTCTCTCTCTCTGTCTCTCTCTCTCTGTCTCTCTCTCTCTGTCTCTCTCTCTCTGTCTCTCTCTCTCTGTCTCTCTCTCTCTGTCTCTCTCTCTGTCTCTCTCTCTGTCTCTCTCGCACTCGCACAGTGTTTGGGTGATCCCCTCAATTCACACTGCTTATTGCACTGAACTGGAAAATCACTGGTCCTACTGCCTATTTGAGTTGTACCTGCTATTGATCAGTACAGCTTTGAAAATGCTACTGTTATGCTTAATGCACATCATGAGGGATATTGTCAGGAATTGAGTTTTGTCCTATTCCTTCATGTTGGATAGATATAGATGCTTTCTGTCTGGAATTACACATCATAAAATTTGGACAACTGGTAAGTATCCGCACTCGTGAAGCTGACCATAAACTCAGTTGTGAAATAGATTGGCTTTATTATTTAGTCCTCAGAATCCAGTGTGCCTGTTACCATGCTTATTCAAACTGGTTAAGGCTTAAAAACTTGCATGTTCTTTTTCAGTAAGTGTTGTTGTATAAAGTGTTGACACGCAGAATTGGGTGTAGTAGAAACTTATGTTCTGACCTGCTTGCTGTCATGTCTGTAGGATAAACTTATTTGATATTTTCCCCCCTCCATGTTATTAGAAGTTGCTCTGGATTGAAGTTGAATGCTGTGGAACTGTATTGTCCTAATTTGTTCGGGGAAAAAAAAGTTGATCTTATCTCTGAAAGAAATACTGAATTAAGAAAGAAGTACTCGCTACTGTTGCCTAGTAATGACTTCACAGGATTGCTCATTGAAAATTGTTGCTTTGAGTGTTAACCACAGGAATTTAATCCTGTGAAAGGATTAAGTAGTTCCATTTACGGTATTTGAAGGAAATGCATAGGAGTGATTGAAACATCCACGCTGCCTTTTAGGAAGTGAAATCTGACATGTACCAGCATAATTTGATAGTGAATTCGAGAGAACGTATCTGCTTTATGCTTTGAATCTGTAGTATTCAAACAGATTTTAAAGCTGATTGAACAGACCTATAAGAAAAGTCTTTGGCTGCAGTTTCCATGTTTAACTGAGAGGTTGCAGTTCCAGATTCCAGGGGAACATTGGTGAATTTAATGCTTGAGACTGGAACTTTTGCTTTTGGGTCTCTATCAGTGTGACACACATCATAGACTTCATATCCAAGGAGCTGAGAAAACAAAAATAAATAGAAAATTATGGATTTTGAACATGACAGGAAATACTTGAGATATAAAACCCATCAATCAGCATCTTAAAAATACTTCGGTATTTTGAATGAAATATTTGGTCTCTCCTGGGACATACCAGAAATTGGAAGTTTTTGAATTGCTTGAGAAACCAGAATTGCTCTCCTTAAAGCAGAAAATGTTCAGGGAGATTTTGAACTGTTAAAAAGTGTAGAATATATAAATAGAGTAGGTGGGAAAAACTTTTTCCATTACCAGGAGGAAGGAGTGGTAGCAAAATATACAGATGGAAGGTAATGAGCAAAAGAACAAGAGATAATGTGCAGAAATGTTTGATTTTACATTGTACCTGGCAGATGATCATAATGCAGTGTCTGAAAGAATGGTAGCAGCTGATTCAATGACTTTTAAAAAAGGAAAGTCAGATGTATTCAAGAGAATTTTGTAGTGCTATGGGAAATGAGCAGTGAAATGAACCTAATTGGATATCTCTTTCAAAAACCATCCCTGGCACATTAGGTGACCTCTGTGCAGTCTGAATTGATTTTTATAACCTGTCTTATTTGGCCATATTTTGGCAGATCACTACCAATACAATTCTGACATAATTTGAATAATTGTGCTTTGAATAATTTTTGCCTTAAGCTATTTTTAAACTTTTTATTTCAATAATCCTGTAGCTAGTTGATTTGAACATTTTATTTTTACTGTTCCCATTTTGTGTTCTAGTTGAATAGAGCTCCAGTTCTCATGTTATTTTGTAATTGTCTGTTGTGAACATGTAGGGTATATGGATAACTCTGATTCCTATCGGTAGATTAGTATGCTTTTTGTGGCGCAAGCTACTAATATTGCATAAAACCATAAGTTGTAGGAGAAGTAAGCTCTTCAGCCCATTGAGTCTGCTTCGCCATTCGATGAGCTCATGGCTGATCTGATCATCCTCTGCTCCACTTTCTTGCCTTAGCCTGATGACCCTCGATTCCCTTGCTGAATAGTCAGTGACCCAACCATGACAGTTCCATGTGGTACAGAATCCACAAATTTACTATCCTTTTGAGAAAAGGTATTTCTCCTCATCTGTTTCAAATCATCATCAACCTTTTATTGAGTTTATTCCCTTTAGTCTTGGACTTTCCCCACAATTGGAAACCTTACCACTCCTCATAAAATAGTGCATAATGTTGTTGAGTCTATGCTTGGAAAGAGATCATTTTGCTTTTTGTGTCTTTGCTGGATGTTTCTAAGAGCTGATATATTTGGTTTCTCTTCATTTCTTTTCGTCTGTTTTCCTCTGTAGATCTTATGCCAATGATGTTGAATCTATGATCTCTGGTTCTTGAACATAAACTTTCTTTACCTGGATTGGCTAAAACACGATTCCGGCCCTATTAGTTTAAATGGTGCAGCTATTGTATGATCTTCCTATATTGCGAGATTGCACAAGAAGCTATTTTTTTTTCTGCCCGCTCTGCTAAACTCCAATGAAGCATGAGAATTTAGTTACATCCTTTAAACAGAAGCAGCTGTAAATGATCGATGTTTTAAACTGCCAGAGAAGCTATACTTGTATTAATTAAGTGATTTAATGTTAGAAAAATATAGCGAGTTACAATGGATTGATTTATCATATAAAGCCTGTTTTCAGCTGACACAAGAGGTACTGGTGCCCTGCTAGCTTTTAAACTGCATATAGCTGTATTGATACTGTCAATGTGGTGCAGCCTCTCTGGATTTCAGTATGCTGCTCTGCCAGGTTGAAGCTGTAGTTGGTTCTGATATAATGCAATAGTCCCGTTCTCGTGCAATCTCGCAATATAGGAAAATCACACAATAGCTGCACCATTTAAACTAATAGGGCCGGAATCGTGTTTTAGCCAATCCAGGTAAGGACAGTTTATGTTCAGTCTAAATTCTTCAATCGCATTAAAGCTAATTCAATTGAAGAAACACATGCTGTAGCAGAACCAACTGTATAAACTATATATTGAAGTGTGGAGCAGTTATAGGTTGCAAATTCTATTTCTCCAGCATTGTCCTTACAAGTGTGTGATTTCCCCATCCCTGTGGAATTTTGCAATCGGATGAATGTATCTTAACTGGTACTATAATCTTGCTTGTCCATTATTTTCATCTTCATTAGTTTTCCTATCATTAATGCATGAATAACATTTATTTACACTCATCTTTTCTGTAGCATCATTCACTTTCTAGTCCTTGGACTACAGCTTTTCTGTACCTCTCTTTCTCTTCAGTTTCCTTGCTGCATCTTCTACACTAAACTTGGCTTCTCAACATCTCTTCTGTTCTTTAATTCCTCAACATTTGGCTTACCTTCTTGCTAGTTTTGTTGACTTGATTAGGCCCCTGTTATTCACAATTTTTTGTTCTAAGGAAGACGAGGTACTCGGCAATTTGAGTAGGGTCTGTGCAGACAGAAGGAGCAGGTCTGTGGCCTTTTATTAGAAAAATGCAGCTGTTTGTAGAAGGACGTGGCAGACACTCATCTTGCATGAAGAAGCATCACGTATTTTGAAACTAAATTGTGTGATTATGTGGGAACCAGCAGTTCACTTTTGAGAAGCTTTCTGTTATTTCTTAGAAAATTTACATGAGACTTGTCACCATTGCTCTTGTGAAATAAGTGACCAACCGGTGCCTCAACCATCTCCTAACTTAGTTACCCAATAAATGTGAATGGAGAAATCGTTGTGTAATTTATAATGTAGAATGTGTAAGCTTAAATTGAAACCTTGAATGCTGAAGAACAAGATCAATACCCAAAGGCACTTGTAGGTCTGAAGGGGAGGGGAAAAAAAAGCATTATTTTGATAGATAAAATTCAATGTCTTGTATAATTTAGCCAGTTTTTATGGACATTGTCTTTTTGAATTTCTTTGTGTTGTAGTGTAGTTATAGGTTTAGAGGCCCTGTTCATTCAGCAGCAGAGTAGATAACATGACTATGATGGCTTTAATCCATATTATATGACACAGTATTTGTTGCTGCACAGATTGCAAGCACAAACGTTATACATAATAATGTCATTTTGGAGACGTAATCTTGACACATCTGCAAGGGTGACTTACTGTAACATGTAAGATACTTTGGGCGGTAGGTGTTTAGAAAAGTTGTTTCTACCTTAGGGAAAGTCTGGGGCCATAGGGGAGGACCTCAGACTTTGGAGGTCAGTCATTCTCTTAAGACTCTCCCTCTCTTTCTCCTCCCCTGAAAGTTTGTGAAATTCTTTACTGCGGCGGATTAGGGAGACAAGGGTGTTGAGTATACTCAAGACTGAAATAGACAGATTTTTCATCAGTAAGTGCATCCAAGATTGAGAGAAAGACAGGAAAGTGTAGCTGAGGATTATCAGATCAGAAGTGATCTCATTGATTTTTGGAGTAGACTTGATTGGCTGAGAGGCCCATTTATGCCCTGATGTCTTATGGTCTACGATTTTGGGCAAAGTGTATACTGATGTTATGAGAAGCATACAATAGATGCATTTTTAACGTTATGTTTGAGTCAAATTTAGGTTAGTGGTGCATACTAAGATGTTACGTTAAACGTTTAAAATTTAAGAGCAATGTTGCATCTACAAATGTACTGGTTGAAAAATTTTATGATCACAAGTTTCTCCCCCCTCTTCCCTTCCCTCACTCACTTTCTTTGAAGAGAAAATGAATACTCTGAAGTGTTGTTTGAGTTGAAAAAAGTGGTTTCCTAGAAACTGGGACAAGCTTAAATTATGATAGTGTTTGTCCTGTTGCAGAGAAGAGATTTGAAGTAACTCCACAGAGGCTGGTATCCAGTCACAAAGTCACCATTCATTTACACGGGGAGACTCCGTAACATGAATCCAGTTCCCACTCATCCAACTCTGAGTGAACAAAACCTGTTCATGCCTGTCAGCCAGGGCTCCTTGATTGGGAACATTTATCTGGTCCAATCAGGCAACTCATTCTGTGATCACCTGACTGACCTCCGTATAATCACTACATCCCTGATATGTCGTTTCAACCTCCCTTGGTCCAGGGAGATCTGATTTAACCTGCTACAAAGTATTTTCCCCATTAGCAATTCTGCTCAAGCTATCCCTGAAGAGAATTTAACCATTTGGCTGAGGCTTGGCCTTGTTTTGGGGTTTTGCTTTGGCCTAACCTAGAGTCCCTCTGCTCAGCATATTCCTGAGTGAGGCTATGCAATTGTTCTCACTCAAGTGGTGTTCCCCAAGCTCACTCTGACTGGCGACAGTATTCTTTTCCATCAGAATACCCTGCAAATCATGCTCCACTTGCTGCACTTTCCAATGGTAAAGCCAGTTCTAGTGACTGTTTGAAGTCCTTTGGCTAATAGATGCTTTGCATGGTTAAAACATTAACCCCACATACCTGATGATCTCTCCGTATCTTAATAAAGGTTAAACCAAAGTCGCATGTCTCTGCAAGTTGTGTTAACCTAGTCAAATCTCTCGAACTGTCAAGTAAAACCGCTAGCATCCCAGAATTAGAGGCAGCTTGGGTAATTAAATTCCTTAACTAAATCCATCAACTCTTGAAAGATTTTAATGCCTGGTGCCTCCGGGAATGTTTGGTTCCTAATAACTGAAAAAGCTGCAGGTCCACAAGCTGTAAGGAGAATTGCTCATTGCTTTCCGTCTGCCCCAAAATAATTTGCTCAGGAGAAAATAACACATTCTTTCCACATACCTGTGCCCAGTCCTTGGCAGGATTGAGGAGTCACGCTTCCCAAATAATAGCGTGATGCCACAAATGCTTAAGAAAACTCAAAGTCACTGTTGCGAGTGAATTTCTTCAGGAGTGTGCTTGTTTTCTCTCATTGCCACTGAAGTAGCTCCACAAACATTGGTATCCCATCACTAAGTCACCCTTTATTTACCCGGGAGAATCTTTGCCATCTCCAGGTGAACAAGATGTTTGACATTCCTGTTCTTATCTGTCAGCCAGAGCTCTTTGGGGCTGTTAATCTGGTCTAATCTGGCAACTCGTATTCTGAGATTCACTTGGCTGACCTAGTTACAATCACTGCAGATTCTTTTAAATCTCTATTTTCTTCTTCAGGTTTTAATGTTCATTGAAATGCTCAGCACAATTTATTCAGTGTGTTAAATAGTTTGTGTTAAATCCTTTTAAGGAGAAGCATACTGTTTTGCAGTTAGGGTTGAGAGCTTGGGCAAATTGAAGTTGTTTAAGTGCTCAAAAGTCCCCTCCTGCCTCTCCAAGCTTCATGGTTGATACAGTGACAACAGAAGCAGAGTACACAGACTCCACTAAGAGTGAGATTTCAGGCTTGTTGAAAGTCAGTTTCTCTCAATCAGTCATATCCTGTTTTCACACAAATTGTGGTGTATTGTACCTTTTTAAATCAGTGAAAACCTAGCTCTCTGTAAACACGACAGCAGTAAATTTCCACTTTAACTAAAACAGGCTTGATCTTTGTTTAATAAGTATCTTCAAGTTTTTTGTTTACTTGAATCATAATGTTGATAATCAACTTTGAAATACTGAAGTTGGAAAATTAATCATGTGATCACCCTAAACTGAATGAACAATCCAAAATCATTGTGCTGCTGTCAGCACTTCAGGTTTCGACTTAAGGAGGGTGAATGCAATTGCAAGTGCTCCGTTCTGGGAGGGTGCAATATCACTTTCCATGTGTCAAGTAAAAATTCACTTCAGCTCAGTACAAGAGAAAAGGCAATAGAGTGGTTCCTTGTCAGGATATCGGTAGTTTGTAATTTGGAAAGAACACTGATAGACAAAAACAATCGAAGGCAGCAAGTGTTTAGCAGATGAAGGCAAAAGGATGCTAAACACTTATTTTGCTAGGAAGCTACTCTGTTTCTTTGTCAATAAAATGACATTTTATTTTTACTGTTTAATTTGCTATGACATAATTCATGACAAAAGGGATATATATAATCAAATATCCACAGTTTTATGGAAAAGCTCTGTCCATTATGATACTGAGTAGATTCTGTGATGATTACTCACTCTTCCTTTTCATGACTCTGATTTGCTGGTTGCAGCACATCAACTACCACTGCTTCTCTCTCAGCGTCAGTGTCTCTGCTTCTGTGAGCTGCCAAACCCAATTTAGATCCTTATAGGGATTAGTTTGTGTATATGAAATAGATCATTTGCATCTTGTTAAACAGGTTAGCTTGGGTCATTTTAAAATAATTCTGTCGAATCAATCTAGGCATAGCAAATGTTTCAAAATGTTTCCTTCTCTTTAGAGTGGAGACTGCAGGATGAAGAGGAGAGCAGCAGACAGAGGAGCTGGTGAATCCTCAGCACGCTCGAAGGCTCTTTGTGCAGGAATCTCTGGGAGTAACAGCAAAAGAGCTGGGCCATTCATCTTGGGTGAGTTTATCCAATTTCAGTTCTTTGAATATTGGTGTTGGGCTATCAGTTTGTTTTCTTACCATATCCCTCCTGCTCTTGAACTTATTTCGTGTTCAGTTCCAGAGGCACCCGTTACCCCTTATTTGCTGCTCTTCACGAGCAGGCTGGGATGGTGAGTGTTGACAGATGATTTTTGCTATCGAGCATACTCCTGTTCTGTCCAGTTTTCAGTCTTTTGACTGTGATCAGCTGGACCATAGGTTATTGCCCTTCCTTCAGTCACCTAGGAACCTGAGGCCAGTAGTCATGCTTGTGTAAGATCAGCTCAGTTAAAGGGAAGTCACGCCTGGGACAGTCGGTTTCTGTGGCTGGGAGACCAATTGCTTTTCTGAGTGGAACCATCAAAGCAGCTCCATAACAAAATAGTCTGTGCACAGACTCAATTAAAAAAAATACTGACCAGAGATTCTACTCGAATGTATTCAACTGTGTTGTAATATCCGATCAAAATCCAATGTCCACACTTGAGCCGTAGTGGTTTGGAGGATGAGGTGGTAGCTGTACTTTCGGCCAGCAGGGTTTTTTTTTGTTGAAGTGAAGCTGATCCAATCCTCCAGTAGTGTAGTGGTTAGTGTCCCTGCCTGTCACACGGCAGACCAGGGTTCAATTCCCCGCCGGGGAGTCTGTGGTATTTTGAGTGGACGGCACGGTGGCACAGTGGTTAGCTTTGCTGTCTCACAATGCCAGAGACCCGAGTTCAATTCTCGCCTTAGGCGACTGACTGTGTGGAGTTTGCACATTCTCCCCGTGTCTGCGTGGGTTTCCTCCGGGTGCTCCGGTTTCCTCCCACAGTCCAAAAATGTGCAGGTCAGGTGAATTGGCCGTGCTAAATTGCCCGTAGTGTTAGTAGAAGGGGTAAATGTAGGGGAATGGGTCTGGGTGGGTTGTGCTTCGGTGGGTCAGTGTGGACTTGTTGGGCCGAAGGGTCCGTTTCCATGCTGTAAGTAATCTAATCTTTAAAAAAAAGCTGATTGTTCTTTCCAAAACACAGGTTTGGTAAATTACCACAAGGGTGGCTAACTGAATACAAATCATTTTGAGCATGTGAAGATGCTGGAGGATAATCTGTGGTGGAGTTTGCTAGGCCAGGAATTCCTGAGTTTGATCTCTAACTTGGGTGAATTAGCAGATTTGAAATACTGTAGAATGGGCAGCTTGTTTTTATTTTATTGTCAGAGATACCACGAGCTGAATGGTTTATTTCTGTGACATAAGTTTTTTGTGGTCCTATCGCATTTTTATTGTAGAAGACCTGTTAGAACTCCAACTTGATGGTGTAAGCAGAGGAGGGGGGAGGGGGAAAGAAAGATCACTTGGGATTTCTGTCTCTATTGGTTGTCTGCTGGAAATTTTGATTGAGGACAGGGTTAAGACATCACATGAGGTTGAGCAATGTGCCAACACGGAGGCCCAGACAGAATTGATTGCAGGACCAGGCCATGTAAATCCAGATTTGACTTGAACAGTGGAGGAGAGAAGGAAATTTATTCTGATTAAAGAACTACTTGAGCTCTTGTCAATTTTATTTTTATGTTTCAAGGCATGTTTGAAACAAACAACAAAGTTGCTTTGCTGTGTCCTGAAACGGATTAGAAAATTAGCTTTATCCTTCAGCAGGACTTGTCAGCTGTATGTTGTTTTTATGGTTTTCAGTGACTCAAAAACGATTAGTCACTCGCTGAACTGTTCTCAGTGGCACTTATTACACAAAATGACCTTGATTTTTGAAATGAGTAAGAAGTCCTACACATTGGGGAAGTCTTTTATGTAATTGAGAGTTAGTCATAGGCCTTCCACTAAATTGAAAGGAATCTCTTGGGTGTGTGCTTTGTTTTTAAAGCAGTTTTATTTCTCTTGGTTAGGTCCTCGTTTGGGAAATTCGCCTGTACAGAGCATTGTTCAGTGTTTGGCGAGAAAAGATGGAACAGATGACTTCTATCAATTAAAAGTAAGTGAAGAAAGCCGACTAACACTGTACTTAAAATAAAAACCTGTTTCATGGAAGAACAAATATACTTTTTGATACGTTCAATTACAAATGTTTTTTGTACCCAATATGTTTATAGATAATATGACACATCCAGAGCAGGTGGGACTCTAATCTGGACCTTCTGGCTCGGAGATAGCAACACTGCCACTATACCACAAGAGTCCTTGAGTTCAATTATAAACCTTTCCATCACACATCAAAAATAGTCCAAAGAACTATTGTTACTAAGGTGACAGCATAATATAGTTGCAAAGCATATTTTACAGTAAAAGTATGTTATCATGTTAGTGTGATACATTAACCCAGTGAAGGTTGAGCTCCAAAGCCATTCTGATCTCCTTGCAGCTGCACTGCTTTGAGGATCCTTACCTAGAAAGGTGCTGACATGAGGCCAAATTTCAGTCACTGATATTTATGTATCTCCAAGTGCCAGCAAGTCTGCACTGTTTATTTGTAACTACATTTTACTGTTTGTATCTAGTTACTGCAGTACATTTTTTTTAAGCCCTAGGGAAAGCAAAACCATGTCTGCATTAAAAGGCTTGATTGAGTTGAACTTTGGTGCTTTCTTGCTGATGCATTTGTTGTCCAGGTTCTCTCAGGATGAGTGGCTGTCCAGACTTGACAGCAGAATACTATTTACTTCAAATTAAATAAATGCACCTTAAGGAAAGGTGTAAAAGTGGTACGCACACGTTACAAAGCATAACATGTTTGATTTCCTTTTTTTTCCTTCCCGCTGCTAGAAAACTGTGATTAGAATTAGATTGTGATCTGTCCAATATCTTTCTTTTTGCATATAATGTACACATGCTCAGACATCTCATCATCTTGGAACAAAACAGTTAATGGTGTGTAACTGTAAAATTATCATGTATGGTGACAATACAGATGGACAAATCTCTGAAGAGCATGATTCTTGATGGTGTAGGATTCTGCATGTTATTTATAAAGGGGCTAAAAATAAAAATAGGATAGATCTTCTTGAACTGCAGAATGGTCAAAACAGTGCACTATTATCTTAATGGTGAGACACTGACAAGATAGGGTTATCAGTACAAAAGATCAAATGTTTTAAGAGAACAAGATTATTTCATTGAATCTGTAAGTAGCCATAAATTGAGGTTGGTGGAAGTGTGAAAACACAGAACATCAATTTTTTTATCCTTTTAAAGATGTTACTAGTTGTTTACATGAGAAAATATTGGAGGGCCGCTGGGAAGAAGTGGGAAATTGGATTAGAATAAGTAGTTTAAATGTGGAAATAGCAAAGGTACAGTGATTCCAGTAGCTATGACCTGTATTGAATTTGTCATCCTATTATTTAGGGTTCATATTTGCTGAAAAATACCAGGAAAAGTTGCTTCCATGAGATCAAAGAAGAATATTTTTACTTCTATGTTACGACTTCAATGTGTTTTATAAACCTTGTGACAATCAGTTGTTAAAATGAAGAAAAATGCTCTTCATGGTAAATAAACATTTGAATTCTCACTATTTTTCCTCCCTTTTAGATTCTCACGCTTGAAGATCGAGGTGAGAGAATGGAAACTCAGGAAGAAAGGCAAGGAAAGATGCTTCTGCATACAGAATACTCGCTTCTGTCCTTGCTTCCCAATCAAGATGGAGTGGTGCATCACCACGGCCTCTTTCAGGTAACTGTAAAAAAGCACAGAATGTATGTATTTTTACTAATCCCATTAATAACATTTTTCTTGTACAATCAATGGTGTAGCACAGGTGCCATTTGGCCTGTTGGTTCTCGTATAGAGCAAGTTATGGAGTGTTACACTCCTGCTTTCTCCTGGAGCCCAGTACGTTCATCCTTATCAAGCAATAATCCAATTTTCTCTTGAATTTGGCAAATTCTGGGCATTTTGGAGAAAGAGTTTCCAAGCACTCAAGGTATGCTTGTATGCTTGAAGTCTACAAGTGGCTCAAAAGATGGACTGATTCTCAATGTTTACTCTTTTATAGGATAGGGCTGTTGTCGAAGAGTTTGAATCCAGCAAGCTTATGCGGAGGATGAAGAAAAGGATCTGTTTAGTTCTTGACTGCCTCTGTGCCCATGACTTTAGTGATAAAACTGCAGATCTCATCAATCTACAACATTATGTCATCAAAGAGAAGAGGCTCAGTGAGCGTGAAACAATCGCAATATTCTATGATGTGGTACGGGTAGTGGAAGCTTTACACAAGGTAAAAGGATTTTGTGTTTAATTAATTTTTTACTTCTGATCAGGAGTATGTTGATGTTGCAGCAGATGCTGTTTTCCAACTCCCTATTGTCTGCATTGAGTTTGTTTTTTTTTAATTTGGAGCCAATGCATACATCTGCAAAGACTGGGGAGGCAGTAATCCAGTTGATTTGAGAAGAACCACTGCAAACTCCTGTGACTTTAAAGGAAAAGTAATATTAACATCACAAGGTCTCGAATACCTGTGGAAGGACAAAACAACAACAAAATGGCCGCTCAGTCACGAGAACCATTGAAGAACATTGTTAGATTGCTGCAGTTATGTACCTTGACCTTGATTCATTTCTCATAGTCATAACTAATAATGTGTAAATTTCCATTTAGCTCATTGCTGTACTAGACAGGTTCACCCTGTCTAGTTTCTGTTTATATTCTGAACTTCCTTGATGTGCTTCCCCGTATGACCATATCATTCCATTGACTTAGTCGTTTAAGTAAACACCTATTAGTTTAACTTAATCTAATTTGTCTAGTTTTAAATATGCAGTAAGCATCTCAGTGGGGACTAAGTACCTACCTTGTAACTAAGACTAGCTATATTTCCGAGGGCATATAGTGTTTAATCTACCTTTTCCTTACTTCTCCATTTTGTTTTTACCTCACTTTTTTGTCAATGTAAGGAAGTATTAGTGGCACAAACCTGAACCATTTCAAAAGTGATTCAAGCAGTGCTATTGCGTGCTGTGTACTTAACTGCTGATTATCTGTTGCTTTTTTTCTATGAACGTTTGGGGTAGGAATTCATTTGGTTAGATGTAGCACGTGAGAAAAAGGTTTCTGAAAATATCCTCATTTAGAAATCAGACATATTCTGGCAGTCAGAAAATGATACTTCATATGCGACAGGGCAGACATTGGACAGATCATCAGTTAGTTATTATCATAACAAAGCAGCCCTGAATTGATGCTCCAAACTCGACTGGACTATTCTGACATCAAATCAAAAATGATGACATTCCATCCTTGCTTGTAATTCATAATGTCATTTGTGATTTTGCTACTGAGAAATCTGATCTTTAAATTTTTGTGGCTGTGTGGTTTGATGTAAACCAAGCTTCTGACTGTGTGAACCTTTTATAAGTTAATTTATGTTCAGCTTCAAGCAGGTTGCATTGCTGAAGGCTGATCAATTACAGAAAAAATCTTTGTTTTCCTTTCTTCTGCAGAAGAACATTGTGCACAGGGACCTGAAGCTGGGGAACATGGTGCTAAATAAAAGGTAATTTGAAATTGATTACGTATCGGTTATTGAATCAATATAGTGTTAATACTTGGCTCATCAAGTTGAGTGATATTAGTGCAAGGAGAATGTAACACTTGCTGTGGCTACTGTGTTAAGCATTTCTAGATACGATTTGGCACTGCTAATTCTAAACTCTTCTATTTTACTTGGTATAATTTGACTCAAAGCTTTGAAAGGTCAGTCTGTTGCATCACTGATGTTTTGCTTCTCTCCCATTAGTCACTCGTGGCTTTCTGTGTGTGATTGCCAGTTGCAAGCAAGTGTGCATTATTAGATTAGATTAGACTTACAGTGTGGAAACAGGCCCTTCGGCCCAACAAGTCCACACCGACCCGCCGAAGCGAAACCCACCCATACCCCTACATTACCCCTTACCTAACACTACGGGCAATTTAGCATGGCCAATTCACCTGACCCGCACATCTTTGGACTGTGGGAGGAAACCGGAGCACCCGGAGGAAACCCACGCAGACACGGGGAGAACGTGCAAACTCCACACAGTCAGTCGCCTGAGTCGGGAATTGAACCCGGGTCTCTGGCGCTGTGAGGCAGCAGTGCTAACCACTGTGCCACCGTGCCGCCCATTATGGTCCCAATACCCACACAGATTGGTCTACAGTTACTTAAAAATGATTTCTCACCTGGCAGGTAATGAGCGGTGAATAAGGAGAAATTTTCAAACTGTTCTCCTAAACATTGTTTTAATCCAGCTCGAAAGGTAAACGCTAGTGTCCAACACAATGCATAGCCATATCTCATTGCTTCTTTATTTAGTAATGCTGTTTCTGTAAAGCAACCAGTTGTAACTGGTTTGACTTGAGTCAGCCAGGAGGCACCAATAAGTCACTACTTAACAGTGTCATGAGTCTTGGTATTCTAGTGTAAATATGAAACTTGAAAGCAGTAATTCATGTGACCATGTGAAGCAGTTCAGGCATTGCAGAGAAAAACATGAGAGCTGGCAATGTGTAATAAAACCACCAATTACTGAGTGTAAATCTGGTCAATGGATGAAGGGCAAGTGTGCAGTTTTTTTTCTGATTAGGAATGAAAGAAGATGTCAAAACACAAGACCAAAGCTCTATATCTCTCTATATCTCTCTATATCGCTCTCTCTCGCTCTCTCTCGCTCTCTCTCGCTCTCTCTCGCTCTCTCTCGCTCTCTCTCGCTCTCTCTCGCTCTCTCTCGCTCTCTCTCGCTCTCTCTCGCTCTCTCTCGCTCTCTCTCGCTCTCTCTCGCTCTCTCTCGCTCTCTCTCGCTCTCTCTCGCTCTCTCTCGCTCTCTCTCGCTCTCTCTCGCTCTCTCTCGCTCTCTCTCGCTCTCTCTCGCTCTCTCTCGCTCTCTCTCGCTCTCTCTCGCTCTCTCTCGCTCTCTCTCGCTCTCTCTCGCTCTCTCTCGCTCTCTCTATCTATCTATCTATATATTTATAGAGAGAGATAGAAGATTGGTCTTGTGTTTTGACATCTTCTTTCATTCCCTTCATGGAAGGGAAACATTGTAATGAATGGTCTTCTCTGATCAGTTGCTTGGAGATGTGTGAGACCAGTTTAACCAAGTGTTTATTCAGCTCAACATATTTAGTTTTTTTTCCCTTGTATAAGGATTGATGTTTGATCTCTCTTGTCACTGCAGTCCCTTTTTGCCTTGTTTCTTACCTTATCTTTACAATTCCCACCCTCCCCTGTGCCGTCCAAAATGTGTTGATCAAAAGTCAGTGCAAAAAAGAAAATCCCAACTCAAAAATATCACAATGCTTACTCATTCTATGTAGAGAATTGTTTAATTACAAAGTTATCAATTGATGGAAAATAATTGAGCATTAATCGAGAAATTCTTGGCCAAAGAAATGTACCTTCAGTACAGCATATGGTATTGTACTGCGCAACTCAGAATTGTCAGTCTTAATTTGTTCGCATTTTTCAAAAGATTGAAAGCAAGTTCGTGTAGTTAGATCACATTTAAATGACGACTGCATTTGTGAAGTCTGAGTTCAGTATCCTGGAACAATAACCCCATTGCATCCATAAAAGAACAGAAAGTTTGGACCTGCTTCCACATGCTTTATGAATGTAACTCAATTTACTTTTGCAAAAGATACTTACCGCTGTATTGTTAAGTCCTGTGAGTGAGTATGTTTTGTATTTGGATTCTGTCATTGTTCCTTATGCACATCTTGCTAAGTGTATTTAATCATGTCTGTAAATTGGGCAAATTTGCCAATTACATGGTCAATTTGTTTTAAGAAATGAGCACTTACATGAGTCCTGTCTTTTTGAAAACCACAATATTACTCCTGCCCACAGTAGGTTACATAACGTCTATTAATGTTGCACAGTTGGAGAGACTTCCCCCTTAAAAAGCATGCATTTAATAATAATAAGTCAGTAAGTCAAGATTATTTTTATTAAATTGTTAAGAGAACAGTTTCTAGTATTCCATGAGATTTTAAATTGTTTCTTTTGCCTATCTCTGTTAGTCTGTCAGAGAACCTATACTACATAGGTGTAAATTGCTGTGTCTATACTGCACAAGAGGAAGGAAATAAAGAAACAAGCAAAAGTAACCTTGTTCTTTAATTGCACATAATAGAACTTTACATTAACATCTGTTGAAAAAAATGTTCAGGTTTCTTTCCCTTCTATGTTGATGAGGTAAGATGGTACAGATGAGGCGATGGAGAGTTACAGATTAGCTAGGAAAGACTTAAATGAGAGTTAAGAGGAGCCAAGAGAGGACACGACCAGTCTTTAGCAAATAGAATAAAGGAGAACCCTAAAGCTTTCTATAGGTATGTGAGGAATAAAAGGATGATTAGGGTAGGAGTAGGGCCAGTCAAAGACAAAAGTGGGAAGTTAAGTGTGGACCTTGTAGAGATTGGAGAGGTACTAAATGAACATTTCTCATCGGTGCTCACTCAGGAAAAGGAGAATATTGTTGAGGAGAAGAATGAGGTACGAGGTATTAGACTAGAGGTTAGTTAAGCACAGGTATTATCAATTCTAGAAGGAGTGATAGGAGTGATAGTAGACAAGTCCCCTGGGCCAGATGGGATTTATCCGAGGATTCTCTGGGAAGCTAGCGAGGAGATAGCAGAACCTTTGGCTTTGATATTTGAGTCATCATTGTCTACAGGTTTAGTACCTGAGGACTGGAGGATTGCAAATGTTGTGCTTTTGTTCAAGAAGGGCAGCAGAGATGTCCCAGATAATTATAGACCAGTGAGCCTTACTTCTGTTGTAGGAAAGGTTTTGGAAAGGATTATAAGAGGTAGGATTTATAATCATCTAGCAAGCAACAATTTGATTTCAGGTAGTCAACATGGTTTCATCGAGGGCAGGTTGTGTCCCACAAACCTCAGAGTTTTTTTAGAGAAGGTGACCAAGCATGTAGATGAGGGTAGGGCAGTTGACGTGGTTGGTATACATGGACTTCATTAAAGCCTTTGATAAGGTTCCACGTGATAGGCTTGATGGAGAAAATGCAGAGGCATGGAGTTGAGGGTGATTTAGCAGTTTGGATTAGAAACTGGCCTTTCTGAAAGAAGGCAGCAAGTGGTGGTTGATGGAAAATATTCAGTCTGGAGTCCAGTTACTAGTGGTGTGCCGCAATGATCTGTTTTGGGACCATTGCTGTTTGTCATTTTTAAAAATGACTTAGACGCAGGCATAGGTGGATGGAATAGTAAATTTGCAGATGACACTAAAGTCTGTTGAGTAGTAGACAGTTTGGAAGAATGTTACAGGTTGCAGAGGGACTTGGATGAACTGCAGAATTGGGCTGAGATGTAGCAAATGGAGTTCAATGCAGCTAAATGTGAGGTGATGCACTTTGGGAAGAATAACAGGAAGGCAGAGTACTAGGTCAATGGAAAGATTCTTGGTAGTATGGATGTGCAGAGGGATCTTGGAGTCCATGTGCATAGATTCCTGAAAGTTGCCACCCAGATGGATAGTGCTGTTAAAAAGGTGTACGATGTGTTAGGATTCATTGGTAGAGGGACTGAGTTCCGGAACCGCACTGTCTTGCTACAACTATACAAAACGCTGGTGCGGCCACACTTGGAATATTGTGTACAGTTCTGGTCACCCCATTACAGGAAGGATGTGGAAGCATTGGAAAAGGTGCAGAGGAGATTTACCAGGATGTTGCCTGGTCTGGAGGGAAGGTTTTATGAGGAAAGGCTGAGAGACTTGGGTCTGTTCTCATTGAAAGAAGGCGGCTAAGGGGGCATTTGATAGAGACATACAAGATGATCAGAAATGGTTGACAGAGAAAGATAGTGATGACATCAGCTTGTACAAGAGGGCATAACTACAAATTGAGGGGTGATCGATTTAAGACTAATGTCAGAGGCAGGTTCTTTAAGCAGAGAGTGGTAAGGATGTGGAATGCCCTACCTGCTAATGTAGTCAACTCAGCCACATTAGGGAGATTTAAACAATCCTTAGATAAGCACATGGATGATTTTGGGATAGGGTAGGGGATCGAAATGAGAATAGTTCACGGGTCGGCACAATGTCGAGGGCCAATGTGCCTGTTTTGCACTGTATTGTTCTATGTTCTATGTTGATATAGCTGTGGAATCTGTGCTAAATTTCACCAAAAGGTTGTCTTTCAGTAAGGTAAAATCAGAGGTTCATCCTACAGTTGAATATATACTATGCAACACATGTGCAAGTTCCCTGACGGTGTTTTCTTTGCTTTTGGTTTTGCCTTTGTTTTCAACTTTGGGATGAACAGATGTTTTGAATTTGTTTTTCCAATCCTTATACAAACAATAAGATAGTTGAATGTAGCTGGCAATTTTTAAACCACTTTAATGTGTCTAGAACTGATAATGCCTGAATCATGAGAATAAATTTCTACATTTAGTGCTTTAGGAATGCAGCTTGATTGGTTGCTCTGATTATCCATTGAAAGAACATTGATATTCATTGTGAAATTTGTGATATTTTAATTTAACTGACAAGAAGCAGCTCGCAACTTTTTGTTTCATTTTATAGGTTGAGCATCCTGTCAACTTTTGTATTTTATTTTGAAAACAGTTCGACAGGAGTATCTTGCTCTACGCAATATTGAATTAGCGAACAACTTAGTTTTATAGTTAATTGCCGTTAGCTGAGGAGCGCACACAGATTGCACATTATCTTTACAAGAAGAAAGGAAATAATATCTATCCACAATGCTGAATTGAAGCCAGTGTACACACTATCATAATTTTGTTTCACTCAGTGTTTGATCCCGAATATTTCAATTTAATTGTGCAATGGCTAAAATTCCCATAACCCTTTTAGACAAGATGTCATTTTGAGAGTGCATACTGTTGAGTTTTTTTTTGTTTTAGCATATCTGGCTTTTTCTGGTCCGTGTTCGTCTACATAGCTCCACACTGATGTTGCGCTTTGCTTTGATCGTTTTTGGAGACAGGCAAGGAAAGGAATCTTTTCTGTAGTATGGGAGGCTAGCAAAACTAGGTAGTTGAAGGGTTAAAGTTCTTCCTCCTGTGTAAAGGGAGAGGTTTTCCGAGCCCTTCAACAGAAGCAAACAATAGTCGTTTGCCAGAGGAACCATGGCTTGGATGACTCATGCAGTGTAAATTGTGCTGACGCAAGAGAAGGCTTGCTCATATTTATAACTCTGGGTAATGCAGCACAGGGAGCAATTAAAGCAGCAAGTGTCCTACCCAATGTGGGGGTGTGCGTGTACCTTCTATTTCCCACCCTTACCATCTCCCCCATTTGCTTTTAAACTTTCAGATACTGCAAGAAGCATACTTCAAGCATTCCAGTTTCGAAAGTTGTGCAAATACATTACATAAATGTAATTTAATGTTTGGTTTAAGGTGATGGCAGTTTGTAAGCAGTAATGAGACCTCACGAGTGCTTCTGTTCTTTCTCAAAAGCATGCCATCGATTTAACAACCTGTTTTTGCTTTGTGATAAGGCAGTGCCATATTGAAATGCTTTTGTGTTACATATCTTTTGAATATTTTAGTTCATCATTGTAACTGCTGCTTCTGAATTCTGTTACTTCTGTCTTGTTGAGTATGATTTTCATTTTGAAGAGTTGGACTAGATCTGTGTGGGACAGAATCTGTTCAAAATACCTTTGGATATAGAGGGGTTTCAGATACAATGATAAATTCAATGTCACCAGTATTTCTGTTCAAATTCTTCCCTGTGGCTATACAACAGCTTCATGCTCTGCACTATAGGTTTATTCTCCTCTAAGTTTTAAGGTGAAAATTCCAACATGATATATTTATGCCCCTAACCAATATAAATAATGTCGACTTCAGAAGACCAGTCTCTATTGCGCCAATATGAAATTTTCTTTTTGTTTAACCAGACATCCAGGAGCCCTTTGGCAGAGGCTGCAAAATGCTAGGTATCTTGATGCTGCAAACTCCAATCACTGTTTATAAATGAAGAATAAAATTTGACCTCTTTTGGAAGCATTTTTTTCCATTTTTATTTTTTTTCTGTCTCCTCTCAAGACACAGAGTGCTGTTAGGGGATTTCATGCTACATCCATATAGTCCCATATGCCTGTTCTTCATATGTGGGCCAGGTCATGAGTATTTGCAAGTTTAAGCATAGGAGTTAGCATAGACTAGCTTATTTTTGCCTTGAACACTTGAACTTTATAATAAGAATAGTGATGACTGGAACAGTAGTTCAGAAAGTAAGTTCATGACTGTTTGGGAATTTGAATTCACATTTAAAAGTGAAGCTGAAATTGGTTAAAGTTGTCAGGGTATCATTTAACAAAAAAACAAATGAATTGATATCCTGAAGGGAAGGAAAATTGCTGTCCATACTTGGTCTTGCTAAGAAGTGATCCAGTTCCAAATCAGTATCAGTGATATAACTTTCCTCCAACTAGGTTGTGAAGTCACACAACTAAACCAAAACTGTTGTACTGACCTGTTGAAGAGATTCTCCAGACTCAGACTTCAGAGCGTTGATATACTTTATTGTGTGATATCATGGGGAGCACACCTTGTCTTAGTACAGTCAGGTGATACTCCAAAGTGCTGCAGATCGCCACGGATATAAATAGTACAACCAATGCCGATCTGACAGTTGCTCAATCAGACACAGATCCACATGATAATCAAGAGTGAGTCTGCGTGAGCATACACCAGGCAGAGTCTGAAGTTGGCCTCACCTAAGACTGTATATAACGAGTTATTGTTCTCAGACCTTGAGTCAATGCATACTCCAGATACGACATACACCCATTGATGGTATCTAGCTGGGTTGCAGTTTTGCTTAACAGGTGTCTGCAGATAAACATTGTGGGAAAAGAAGTAGTTATGTGATTGTTTCAGAATGTTCTCGCAGGCTAGGGGTCACCCAGGGCAAGGGGCCAAGCCAGGCGAGAGCAATATCATAACTGATGAAAATGGCTGCAAACAAGCTGGCCAGCAAAATCAGCTCCCCCACTTGGTTGAAACTAATGATTAATAAATGCAATGAATTTGTCAAAATGAGTATAATGCTGTCTTAAGCGGTGTTCTAATGGAAATCTGCTGCTTGGTTTGTAACCCTAAATCAGTGTCAGCCAGAGTAATTCTAAAATGTTTTGCTCACTATGGCATCACATTTGCTCCCTGAGGAGCTCCATCAGTGTCTCACCTCTTTTAAACAAACATGAACGTGAGGGTGAGTTGATTTCTATCTTGGGCATCTGGACCTGACTTGCTGATTAGCAAGGTGCAATTTCTACTGTTTTATCTTTCTTTTAGCCTGAGACATTGAATCGAAGCTCCTCCATTCGGCTCAGATGGAATTTTGAAAGAGATTTTGGGATGGATTCAAGAGGGTAAAAGTGTTGATTCCCAGTGATAGAGTATCGTGTTCCTTTAACAGTGTGATTTTATTCTGCTTCTATTGTCTTGATTCAAGAATTGTGCCAGAAGTATGTTTACATTTGAGTGGGTCCGCAGAGTTTGTCCATGAGCTCAGAGCTTCCTGTTAGAATCTTGTCTTGTAATATCCCAAATCAAATGTCTTTTAGATGTAGAAAGTCCCTTCTGGCTAAAGTCTTGAATGAAAGTCTTTTGCTTACACTTTTACTCTACCCCCCCCCCCCCCCCCCCCCCCCACCATTGATTTTTCTGGGCTTTCCATCTTACACAGAACAATACAGCATAGTATTCAGCCCTCAATGTTGTGCTGACCTTTTATCCCACTCTAAGATCAAACTAACCGACATATCCAAGAGTTGCTTAAATGTCCCTAATGTATCTAACTCGACTACCGTGGTTGGCAGTTCATTCCACGCACCCACCACTCTGTGTAAAGGACCTATATCTGGTGTCTCCCAAAACCTCCTTCTAATCACCTTTAAAATTATGACCCTTTATGATAGCCATTTCCGTCCTGGGAACAGGTCTCTGGCTGTCCACTCTATCTATGCCTCTTATTATCTTGTACATCTCTATCAAGCCATCACTCATCCTTCTTTGTTCCAATGAGAAACGCCCGAGCCTCTCTAAAGTTTCCACATCTTTCCTGTAACGAGGTGACCAGAACTGAACACAATACTCCATGTGTAGTCTAACCAGCGCTTTATCAAGCTGCAGCATAACCTCGCAGCTCTTAAACCCAATCCCCTTGCTAATGAAAGGCAACACATCTTAAACTGCCTTATTAATCCTATCAACTTACGTGACAACTTTTGAAGGATCTATGGACATGGCCCCCAAGATCCTTCTGTTCCTCCACATTGCCACGAATCCTGCATTTAACCGTGCAATTTGCATTTAAATTCAACCTTTCAAAATGAATCACTTCACACTTTTCCAGGTTGAACTCCCCCTGCCACTTCTCAGCCCAGTTCTGCATTCTTTCAGTGTCCTATTGCAATCTACAACAGCCCTCCACACTATCCACAACTCTTCCAACCTTCACGTCATCGGAAAACTTAGTAACCCACTCTTCCGCTTCGTCATCCAAGTCATTTATCAAATCACAAAGAGCAGAGCAGCTCCCTTTTGGAATGCCACTGGTTACCAAGCTCCAGGCTGAATACTTTCCATCTGCTACCACCCTCTGTCTTCTATGGGCTAGCCAGTTCTGTATCCTGACAACCTAATTTCCTTGTATCCCATGCTTCCTTATTTTCTGTTTGTGCCTACCAGTGGGATCCTTATCAAACATTTTGCTAAAATCCATTTCCACTACATCCACTGTTCTACCTTCATCAATGTCTTTTGTCACATTCTCAAAGAATTCAATAAAGTTTGTTAGGCATGACCTTCCCCTCACAAAACTGTCTGACTATCTCTAATCAAACTTTTCCAAATAATCGCAAATCTTGTCTCTCAGAATCCTCTCCAATAATTTGATGTAAGACTGACTGGTCTGTAATTTCCAGGATTATCCCTTTTCCTTTACTTGAACAAGGGAATAACATTTGCCACCATCCAATCATCTGGTACGACTACAGTGGACAGTGAGGATGCAAAGACCATTGCCAAGGGCACAGCAATCTCTTCCTTCGCTTCCCACAGTAACCTTGGGTATATCTTGTCTGGCCCAGGGGTCTTACCTATCCTCATTTTTCTAAATTTCCAGCACATTTTCTTTCTTAACCTCAGCCTGTTCAAGCATACCAGCCTGTTTGACACTGTCCTTACAAACAACAAAGTCCCTATCACTAATAAATACTGAAGCAAAAAATTCATTAAGGACCTCACTGACCTCATCCGACTCCAGGCACAAGTTCCCTCCACTATCGTTGATTGGCCCTACCCTCAAGCTCACCTCACCTCACCATCCTCTTGTTCCTCGCACAAGTGTAGAACACCTTGCGGTTTTCCTTAATCCTACCCATCAAGGCTTTTTCACGTCCCCTTCTAGTTCTCCTACATCTATTCTTCAGTTCTTTCCTGACTGCTTTGTAACCCTCTAAAACCCTGCCTGATCCTTGCTTCCTCAGCCTTAAGCTTCCTTCTTTCTCTTGACTAGGTGTTCCACATCTCTTGTCATCCAAGGTTCCTTCACCCTACCATCCCTTCCTTGTCTCAGTGGGACAAATCTATATAACACTCAGAAGAAATGCTCCCTAAACAACCTCCACATTTCTGTCATGCATTTCCCTGAGAATATCTGCTCCCAATTTGTGCTCTACAGTTCCTGCCTAATAGCATTGTAATTCCCCTCCCCCAATTAAATACCTTCCCATACCATCTGCTCCTATCCCTCTCCTTGAATATAGTAAAGATCAAGGAATTGTGATCTCTCGGTGGGACAGCATTTCTGTGATAGTGATCTGCCACCTGGCCTGGTTCATTGCCAAGCACCAAATCCAATTTGGCTTCCCCTCTAGTTGGCCTATGTACCTATTGAGTCAGGAATCCTTCCCGGATACACGTGACAAAATTGCTCCATCCAAACTATTTGTATTAAGGAGGTTCCCATCAATATTAGGGAAGTTGAAGTCACCTTTAACAACAGCCCTGTTTTCTGCACCTTTCCAAAATTTGCCTCCCAGTCTGCTCCTCTGTGTCTCTGTAGAAAACTCCTAAAGAAGTGACTGCTCCTTTCCTGTTTCTACCTTCCATCCATAATGACTCAGTAGACAAATGCTGTTTGATGGCTTCCCTTTCTGCAGCTGTGATACTATCCCTGATCAGCAATACCACCCCCTCACCTCTTTTACCTCCCTCCCTATTCCTTTTGAAACATCTGTACTCCGGAGCATCCATCAATCATTCCTGCCCATGTGATATCCAGATCTCCGTAATGGCCACAACATCATCCCTCCAACTACTGATCCATGCTGTAAGGTCATCACTTTTTGTGTTAAAATAGACACACTGCAAACCATCACACTGCCTCCAACTTTGCCCTACCAACTGTCTATCCTTCCTCACAGAACCTCTGCATTTGCCTGTTCAACTACTACTTATCCTCTGATCCATCGCTCTGGTTCCCATACCCCTGTCAAACTAGTCTAAACCATCCCAAAGAGCTCCCACACAGGTTATTGGTGCCCCTCCAGTTCAGGTGCAACCCATCCTCCTTATACAGGTCCTACGTTCCCCAGAAGGTATCCCAATGATCCACATATCTGAAGCCTTCTTTCCTCCACCAGCCCTGCAACTATTTGTTCATTTGCACTTACTGTCTGTCCCTAACCTCACCAGCCTGTGGAACCAGTAGCTATCCTGAGATTACTACTTTGCTCGTCCTGCCTGTTAGCTTCCAACCTAACTCCCTATATTCACTTTTCACATCTTCTTTTCCTAGCTATGTCATTAGTGCCAATATGCACCATGACCTCTGACTGCTCCCCCTCCCCCTTAAGAATCCAGTTGACTTAATTCGAGACATCCCTGACCCTGGCCCTTGGGAGACAACCTACCATCAGTGTGTCTTGTTCATGACCACAGAATCTCCTATCCTTGTCGCTGTTCCATTCTCCCCCTTTCTCCTCTGAGCAACACAGGCTCCGTGCCAGAGACCTGGCCGCTGTGGCTTTTCCCTGGTAAGTCCTCTACAGAAGTAATTTGTCAAAATATGTGAAATATTCTGTGAGGAGGGTACCAGAAGTAATAAACATAGCATGGTTTGTGAACTTCAGAAATCATTTTGAAAATAGGCACTGTTGCAGTTCTTTAGTATTGCTATATTGTAAATATCTAAACGAATCAAGCACAATGCTTTACAATTAGGTCACTTTATTAAGAACATGCTATGTATCTTCACTGTTTTAATCTGATTAAGAAATCTGCACTGGAGAAATTATTATTATTATTATTATTATTATTAATTATTATTATTATTTTTTCTTTCACCTGGCCTTCCTCAAGCTCTGGACTCCATTTAGCAGGTAGAAAAAAGAAAAGACCTTTACATAGTGCCTTTCACAAAAGACATCACAATGCAGTTTCCAGCTGCTGAGGTTCTTTTGAAGTCCATTCACTGTTATAATAAAGGAGATATGGTATCTAATTTGTACACAACAAGCTCTCATAAACAGCAATGTGAGAATTATCACAGATAATCTGTCTCTTATTGAGGAATGAATAGTAGCCAGCAGAATAGTACTGTGGAACATTTCTGCCCACTTGTGAGGGGTGACATGTTGTTTTAAGATTCTGCAGTACAGCACTTCTACCAGTGCAGCAAGCCATAAGCATTTGGAATTGTAAGCGAGAGCAGTTGTGTTGTTGGATGAGAAGGGGCATAAATTGATAATCTAGAGAGTGCAAATGTATATCCTGTATAGCAGCTTGAGGCAGCATGCAAGTTGTGTGTGTGTGTGTCTGTATTAGATTGCATCCTTCTTCTGGTGACATTGGCTAATTCTGGAAGCCCCATTATCTGGTCGAAACATGCGACCTCAATATGGACCATTGATCAGAGATCAAGAATACCAGTGCAACACTTGGCTTTCTTTTTAGACCTGAGCACATATCAGGAATAGCATGGTGATGGGAAAATGTGACTTGGGTTATATGGAATGATGTCATTGCAGTTGCATTTCCCTTTTCTTTCCTTCCTGCCTGAATGTCTCTCTGTCCCCACCTCCAAATTAAAATCAATCTGTGGAGCTAAAGTTAGAATTCCTTATTTTAGAAATCCTGTCTATTATTTATTTTGCAATGTGTTCATATACAACACTATTTGGATGTAGGCATAGTAAGCCTAAAATGAATTACATTAATGTACATTAAGAATTTCTGTGCTGTGCCTTGCAATTCTGGCGGCATCCACAGCCCATTGTTTGAGAGTTGGATATGATGTGTGGTTAAGTTGCATGCCTCAAATGTTATAATATTTGTCATAACTTGCTGGTTTTTGAAATGACTTAAATTTTTCAAGTAGATTCACTCCTCTCTGCTATGTGTGCCCCCTTCCCAAAAGCAAATAATTTTCAGGCAAAGCCCTGGTGCGCAGATGATGTAAAGTAAGATTTGAGCCTGTCTTTTGGTCTGTTTAGCCTGTACAACTCCTTCAGATTTTATTGATTTCATGGAATATCATCCATGTGACATGTGCATTCACAGATGTCGTCCAGGCTCTGTGGAGTCAGGTAGTGAGTTACTTGCCACAGAATTTGTAGGCTATGATCTGTTGTTGTAGTCAGTATTTAAATTACTGATCATGTTTCTGCTCAGTGGTAACCCTCAGGATGTCGATGGGGAGTTCAGCAATGGCAGTGCCACTGAATGTCAAGGGATGATGGATTCTCTCTTGTTGGAAGATAATCTTTCTTAGTCATGACATGGTCATTGCCACTTATCAATCTAAGCCTGCATGTTGTGTAGGTCTAGTGTAGACATTATCTGATTCAGAGTCTGAGTCGTCGTGAAAGGTACCATTGCAATCATCAGAGAACATCACTACTTCTGACCTTGTGATTGAGGGAAGATTGTTCATGAAGCATCTGAAGATGTTTGGGTCTTGGACACTGCTAGAGGAGCTCTGACGGAGTTAAGTTGGAACCGAGATACTATGAATGACTTTGTTTGCATACATAATGATACTTTGCAGCTTTGATACTGAAACTTGGCATAATATGTTATAACTTTATGTAAGTGGAGTAGTACCCATGAAGTGTAGTCCAGTTGGTCGTTTCATCTTCAAGGTTAATTGCAGACATTTGCAAAAGTAAATTAGTATCTATTGGTGTTTCACCGGATCTTGCAACTTGTCTGGCCATGAGTTACATGCATAGCCACTAACTGCAAGGACTTACGTAGGTTGAAGGTTGGGGGCAGGTGCTGGGGACTGTTGATTATAATGTCCTTCTATTTTGCAGTGATCCACCCTTGCAATATTTAGGTTCTGTAATCAAATACGTATTCTATGAAATCCTTTCCATATGTGTTTATCATTTCCCTAATCTTTACCAGACTCGTGTTTGGAAATACAAATTTAGCTTCAGGCTGTTGGTCTATATTTGGTGCTGGTTGTTATTGTGGTGGGGCATTGCTGAAAGGTGAGTCACATATGCGAGTTTAATTGTAGCCATCTGTGGTTTGAGCTGCTGACTGATGTGTACCTGTTCCAGGCTTTCAAAACAGTACTACCGTAGAATTGCCAAATTAAGTCTATTGTTCTTGGAAAGGTTTGTTCATGTGATGACCTTAAGCCATTGTAGGGACCTAACAGTAGTTCTTATTGCATTGTTCATACCAAGATGTGCCTGGTATAAGTTTCCCTTGGTTGAAGGACGTTTCAATTATGAGCTTCCATCACAAGTTAGTTTGAATCATGGATTCTGTACAGTGTGGAGACAGGCTATTTGGCCCAACAAGTCTACACCGACCCTCCGAAGAGTAAATCACCCACACCCATTCCCCTACCCTATTACTCTACATTTACCCCTAACTAATGCACCTAACGTATATATTCCTGAATACGCTGAGCAATTTAACATGGCCAATTAACCTAGCCCGCACATCTTTAGATTGTCCCTGTGTCTGCATGAGTTTCCTCACACAATGTGCAAACTTCACACAGATAGTTGCCCGAGGCAGGAATCAAACCCAGGTTCCTGGAGCTGTGAGGCAGCAGTGCTACCTACTGAGCCACCATACCAAACCTGCCTCCAATCTTCACCCTCGCAGCTAGTGCTATTGGGTGCAGTATTATAGCCTTTTGTAATCATTAGGATTACTTAGCTTATTGGAAATGCTGTTTGGGTGGAAAGTTCAGACATCTATGCATTATATTGACCCTTGACTTACAGGCTTAGCTTAAACTCGGACAGTCTGTTGTGGCACTGCTGGGTGTTGTACAACTCACATGGGCACATGTTCCATGACATTTTATTCAAATTCTAATCACAGTTCTGTTTGAATTGTTTCTTTTAATATAGAGAGACCAGAGGGGCTGGGCTAGTTCTCCTTAGCACAGCAGATTAAAGGGAGATTTAATAGTGTTCATAGTTTATGACTAAGAACTTTATTTAGGTTACCCTCTTGAAAATTAATTTGCTTAGACTTTGAGGGTAACTGGCTTTCCCTTGTAGATATATTTGCAACATAGAACTATAGAAACAATGCAGTTCATTAATGTGTGCTTTTCGTAATGTGTCAGCAATGCTCAACTTCTGAAAGGGGAATCCTGCTTAATATTTCAGATGGAGCTCATTTGTCAGGAATTTTCTCATCAAGTTCATATGTGAAGTGGTAAATCTTTGGCAGGAAGGCGAGTGACAGAGATTTGAGGGCGCTGTTAGTTTCTGTTCATGTTCTTTCTGATGGAGCAAGACGAGAGCATGAATGTCCTCAAACACTTCAGACTTCTGTTTCTTGCAGACTGAAGTTAACTTTTACTCAAGATTGTTGCAAGGAAGCATATTCCCACAGTTCAAATTAAATCGACATCAGGATGCATTAAAAATTGTTGCAACCAGTTCAAGCAAAGGTTAAGTTTTCTTTTTTAGCCTGTGGATGTATTTTGTTAGTTGGATGTTTGAACCAAAGAGATATATATATCTGGTTAACGATCTAGTCAGTCTGCTAAGAAATGTGAAATTGTATTTGAGAAGCTAAAAGATGGAAAAAATGTTCAATTTTTTAAAAATCCTCATTTCCTGAAGGCACTGACTCATGCTAAGGTTCAGTTCTTTGGGTGTTGCCTGCACTATTATGGAAAAAATGTCAGGCGTCTCTTTAACCACAGTGTTGGATTCCCTCCTTTTTAAAACAGCTGTAATTGAGTTCACAGTGATTGTCCCATTCATGTGCCATTGCCATCTGACACCGTGATTATCTCTTCAATCTTTACAGCACATTTTTATCCTACTCACACCTTTTAGAATGACACTTGGAGTCAAAATGCATTTACCCCTTTGTCTTTATTGAAGATTTCTGATCTGCTCGCTCTGTTGCTTCACTTTTGTCATGTGACCTACATCTGATTTTGCGTTTTCCCCATATGATCAGAAAATTGACTTCATTCTCTCTTATTCAACCTTTCTATTTCACATTTATGTAATGACCCTTGGTGACTGCTTGTTTGATGGTAGTAGTGGATGCCAGAAAATCTGTTCTAATATTTTCCCTGCTGTTTGCTCAGACTGTTCGCAACCTTGAGCTGAGCTTCAAACTTCATGTTGTATCCATGACTGACACCATCTGTTTCTACCATAATACCTGCTTCTCCCATGTATACCTTATTGCCTTTAGTAATTTTTATCCATTCTTGTCTTCACCATCTGCAAGCTTGACTTCTCTGCCTCTTTGTTTGCCACTTGAGCTCCATCCAATATGAAGATTTAATTAATCCAGAGCACCTCTGTAATTTCCTAGCCTTATTCTGCTATTCAATTCTACTCGCTGGCCATTTTCTTGATTGGCTTCCTGCTCCCAGCAGGCTGACATGAGGATGGTTGGGAATCCTCTTGTCCTCCGTTCACCTTTCTGTCCCTCCGTTGACCTACTTGATGTTGGCTGCTTTCGTCCAAAAGTTCCTGGCTTCCTCCCATCAATCATAATGGTAGAAGTGTCAGTAATCTGTTGAACTATGAAATTTTCTTCCTAAGACATTTCCAACTTCCTAATCTCTCTCCACTTTCAAAAGGCTTCCCAAATGACAAACCTGCATTTTAATTTTATGTGGTGGCTCTTTTATGTACAGGTGCACTCTCTCAAATCTGGGAGCCTTGAGATCAAGCCATTCAAAATTTCAGAGCTTGCAGGTTTCCAGAAAAAAAACCCATTTGAGCATTGTTAATTCAAATTGAAATGCCTTAACCCAGATAATAGGGGAAAGAGGGAAAGCATTTCAGGATAATGGCCATGTTGCTGCTGACATTAATTCACTTCTCATGGATTAGGTGTACTAACTCCTTCATACCTCCTCCTACATGAGCACCGTTTAAAATGAAAACAAAATGTTTTTAAATGTCCGTTGTTTTTAGGTAGCTGGATTTGAGAGTATACCTATAATAAAAAAAACCCTCTCATTCACACAGACTTTTAAAACTGAGCCATGTAAAGAGCTGTGATCAAGCACTTTAACAGAGGAGTGCTGTCGAGGATGTGAATTTCAGAGCTTGGAGACGAGGCACAACCACAACTAATGGCATGAGAAACTTGGAATATCCCACTAATTTTAGCTTGTGTATGCGTTTGAGTATTGTAGGGCTAGAGGAGCTTAAGTAGGATGAAACCATGAGATCTCAAAGTAAGTTTCAAAATCATTGACACTAGCGCTCAGTTCAGCAATGAGCTGTTATTGAAATGATTTGGAGAAATGCTCTAATGGTTTAGAGTTCATCAGAGAAAATTTTACAGTTGTGCACTTGGAAACAGTGACAGGATTGCCATGGATTTACAGAGGGGAAATCATGCTTCATAGATTAGATTAGATTACTTAGTGTGGAAACAGGCCCTTCGGCTCAACAAGTCCACAACGACCCGCTGAAGCATAACCCACCCAGACCCATTCTCCTACACTTACCCCTTCACCTAACACTCTGGGCAATTTAGCATGGCCAATTCACCTAACCTGCACATTTTTGGATTGTGGGAGGAAACGGGAGCACCCGGAGGAACCCCACGCAGACACTGGGGGAATGTGCAAACTCCACAGAGAATCGCCTGAGGCGGGACTTGAACCCGGGTCTCTGGCGCTGAGAGGCAACAGTGCTAACCACTGAACAATGTACTGGAATTTTTCGAGGGTGTAATTAGACTAGAGTTGGTCAGGGGAACCCAGTGGATATGGTTTGCTTGGACTTTAAAAAGACTTTTGATAAGGTCCCACGTCAAAGATTGGAATGTGGAACATAAATCCTTAGGACTGGGTATACTATACTGACATATATAAGGAACTAATTGGCAGGCAAACAAAAAAAAAGGATAAACCAGGTCTTTTTACAAGTGATAGTCAATGATTCGTGGGGTATAACAGGAAGTTCATGCCTGCACCCCAGTTCTTCATGATATCTATATGTTGATGATTAAGATGAGGGAACTAAAAGAGAACTTTTCAGACAAGACAACGTTGGTTGGAAGGGTGAACTGTGAGAAAAATGCAGAGATGCTTCAATGTGATTTGGACAAAATTTGAGTGAATGGACAAATGCATGACAAATGAAGTATCATGTGGATAAATTAGATGATCTACTTTGGTAATTGTAACAAGAAGATCATCATTATCTGAATGGCAGTAGATTGGGAAAGAGTGAGGTGCACTCTTGTAAGCCTGGGTGTTCTTGTAAGCTAGTTGTTGAAAGTAAGCATGCAAATTAGTGGGCTGTGAAGAAGGCAAATAGTCCATTCGTCTTCTACGTGTAAGGATTTGAGTACAGGATGCCTTCCTGTAATTGCCAAGGGCCTTTGCTGAGATAACACCCTGGAGTATTGTGTGCAGCTTTGGCCTCCTTATTTGAGGAAGAATGTTCCTTTTATGTTGGAGGTGCAAGGAGGTTTACCAGACTGATTCCTGGGATGACAAGCCTGATGTATGAAGAGTGACTGGATCAGTTAGGTCCATATTCACTGAAGTAAGTGAGGACTGCAGATGCTGGAGATCAGAGTCGAGAGTGTGGTGCTGGAAAATCACAGCAGGTCAGGCAGAATAGCAGGAAAGTTGACGTTTTGGGCAAGAGCCCTTCATCAGGAATGAGGCTTGTGAGGCAAGGGGGTGGAGAGATAAATGAGAGGTGAGTAGGGGTGGGTGGGAGCGGGGAAGGTAGTTGGAGGTAGAAGTAGAGGTAATGGTGATAGGTCAGAGAGGAGGGTAGAGTGGATAGGTGGCATAGAAGGAAGATGGACAGGTATGACCGGCCGCAGGCAGTGCTGACTTAGAAGGTTGGATCTGAATAATGGGGTGGGGGCTGATGGAGAAATCAGGAAACTGGTGAAGTTCAAATTGTTGCCATGTGGTTGGAGCGTCCCATGGCAGAAGATGAGGCGTTCTTCCTACAGGCTTTGGGTGGTTAGGGTGTGGCACCTATCGCACTCTCAGCTACCCCTCTTTCTCCCCCAACCCACCTTCATAACCTTCAACTTGAAGTATCTCCTATCAAAATGTCCTGAAAATGCAAGGGGTAGGTTTTTTTTAAATTGGCTGCTTTTTCTGAAGGAGTAGGAACAAATTGCTGTTGATTTGGAATCTGTACTGAAAACTACAAATACTGGAAATCACAGTGGGTCAGGCAGCATCCATGAAGAGAGAGAAAACAGACTAATGTTTCAAGTCAGAGCTGAAGTTTCTCTGAAGTTGCTTTGCTGTGTCTTTTGATCCTAGAATTGTTGTTTTAGTCCAGTTGTTCAGTGGCAAACTTCAGCCTTGATCTTGGTTTGCTGTTGGCTGTTTTTCAAGATAAAATTGAGACAATATTTATGTAATCTTTTTTACCATTAATTTTTTGGGGGTTGTACGTGGTGTGCAACAAGTTAAGTTAATTGAAAAGTGCTGTTAGTATTATGATATGCTCAACAATCTTTCCAAAGGATTATAGTGTGTTAATGTGCAAAGTTGTGCATTTGATCAACTTGTCTTCTTGGAGGGTGTTGGCTGTAACCAACTGCATTATTGATGTAGAGAATCTACTGATTCAACAACTTCCTGATTTGTCCACAGAAAACATCATTACTGTATAATACATGATATAATCTACATATACTGCTTAGACACTGACATTTGGTATTTCTATTTGTGAAGCTGGTTGTAGGAATGTCAAATTCTCATTCTCAGAAAAAAAAATAGATGTTCATGGCTTATTTTACAGCTTGTTTAAAAGCAGGCTACTTCTAACTTGCTTCTCTGGTCTCCTTTCTGTTCTCCACCTTCAGTGCTTTGAAAAAAATACGTTTGGTGCACACTTACTCTTTTTTTTTATTTCTTTTGCCCATAGGACGCACAGAATCACCATCACTAACTTCTGTCTTGGAAAGCATCTAGTTAGTGAGGATGATTTACTGAAAGATCAGCGGGGGAGCCCTGCCTACATTAGCCCTGATGTTCTGAGTGGTGAGTTCCCAATTCTGTCTGATGACTATATACTGTTGGCAGGAGAGTGGGTGGTTTGCAATGTTAAGGCTGCCTGTGTTCTTGCATCAGTGTTTACTGAGTATAGCAATATGAGACAGGAAAGCCTTCTCCAGTCACTACACCCACTATTTTTTCCTGTTATTCAGTCCTTCCAGCTTCCACTAAAGTGTTTCTGTACTGTAATCATATTTATCATCTAGATGTTTTAACAAGTGGCAAAACAGATGTATGAGAATGTGAGGAAGTACCTTTCTTGCTGTTGAAAAGAGGTCTTCATCCTAGTTCAGATATGAATATTCAAATTTTCAGTTCTTGTCGAGACCTATAACTCTTTTGAAGAGATTTGAATTTCCTGTTGAAAAAATACACAGGATTTCATGTTTTAAAATCTGTACTGACTAAAAGCAGTAATGATAAAAGTTTTTTTTTCCTGAACTTATTTTTGAAACACACTCTGTAAATTACACTCTTTTAAAGCAAACAGTCCAGGACCCATCCTTCAGTGAGTTTCTATGACTCCACTTTGCTGAGTATTAATTTTGAATGACTATTCCAAGGTACTTTGATCAGTTTTAGGAGCTTCTTAAACGCCTGGATAATAGTAAATCTGTTTCTGTTGCTGCTTTTTCCAAGCTTTACAGGACAAATTTCCCCAGATCTTTGAGATGGCTGCTGAATGTATCATTTCAACTAGTCTCCCTTCTGCATCCGGATGCTGGACCTTGCAAAATATCACAACTTCACACTGCTAACCTCCTAGAACTACTGTCTGTGTTCCTTGGTTTAGTGAGAAGTTTGTAAACCAATAGAAAGCCAACTGACTTTCTCTGCCATCTTACACTCAAAGCCATATGAAACATACAAACTTTCATCTAGGGAAAAAAAACTGCTGATATTTAGCTTGACTCGTCCTCAACTCCCTTTTATGTTTGAAATAAATAGACAATTTATAGTGCAAACTGTTTGAAATCTGATACCTACAAGCTCTTGTAGGGACCTTTTTGGAGGCAGTCTTTTTTTTTAAAACTCAGGATCTGCAACCATTGTCATGCAACGTAATACCTTGCACAGCCTTCTCTATAAAATGAACTCTTCTTTTGATTGTTTCAAACCACCAAACTTTGTGTCAGGCAGACTTTAGAGCAGGTCACATGAATCATGTTTGAAACGTCAGCGAAGCAGAGGGGGTGGAGAGAACAAACAAGATTCTGTGTGAGAGGGTCAGTAGTGGTGGTGTGGCCATAAAGAGCCTGGGTAGCTTGGTGTTACAGTTATGGTAACTGAGTGGAAAGGAGAGGGTTTTGAAGTGGAGCAGCTCAGTGAGTTAAAAGTTTGGAAAGAGAACTTCAACATGAATGTACCAGCCAGACTGAATACTTAAATGCTGAGGTTACTTCAGATATTTGCTGCAATTGTATTGGTTAGTGGTATTGATGATGATAGAAAATGTGTGGAATACCAATGTTTCTATTCATCAGCAGTTTAATTATTCTTTCTACTTGAAGTAGTGTAGAGGTACTTGCAATTCACTGTAGATCCGCATTAGTGCTGTAATAGTGCGATTCTTGGTTACAAGAGTGTTTCAGGTCTTCTGACAACTGATAACCCTGGGTAATCCAGATGTTCACAGATGTGACTTGAAACATTATGGCAGCTGATGAAATTTAAATTTTGTTAATTTAGTCTGGAATTCCGGGTTTGTCTCATTCATGATCATCAAACTGTTAAATTGGTGTAAAAACCTCTCCTGTTCACTCATGTCGTTCAGAGATGAAAATCTGTCCATATCCAACTTGGTTGGTATGTGACCTCACTCCCACAGGAGTGCTTGACCTTTTGCCTCTGAAATGATCCAACAAGTTAATAAGGAAAACTTCAGGATAGGCAATAAAACGCCAGCATTGCACAAGAGCCAAGGAGGAGAGGGGATATTGCAGTTGAACTTGATTTGCTCTTTTATTTTGAGACTCGCATCTGTGCAGTTTCCTCCATCGAGTCATTGGTAAGTGACCAGAATATGGAGTTTGGCTGCTTCTCTTCCACAAATACTGAAACCAGTTGTCACACTTCAGGTGATAGCTCACCGGGCATGGTGGGAATTAAATCTGTGATTTTTCTGATTGTTCTAACTTTTTGTTGTGCTTTTATCATATGTTTCTTGGTATGCCAATGTTGCTACCAAAGCTGAGTTGTTTTGCATCTCTAGTTGTCCAAAGGTTTGCAGTGCAATGTCTTGAATTGATTTTCTTTGTGGCTGAATGCATTAATGAACACTCAAGTCAACTATACAGTGTGGGGCTGGCATCGCATGTATGACTGGTTGGGTTATACTGCAATGTTTGTTTTCTTACACAGCAATATTCTCCAAGAAATTGGCAGCTTCCACGCTGATGAAGGACTTATGCCTGAAATATCAACTTTTCTGCTCCTTGGATGCTGCCTGACCTGCTGTGCTTTTCCAGTGCCACACTTCTTGACTCACCCTTCAGTATCTGCACTCTACACTTTCTCTCAGCTTGCAAGCTTTTCCTTGTTCACCTTCACAATTCACAATGACAGGAATGGAGTGTGCGTTTTTCTAAATTCTAATGTGGTACTGTTGATACAACACCAAATGGCATCCAGCCTCTTCAGCTTAGTCTTGTTACCAATCTTAATTCTGCAATCTTGCAGCAGTAACTTGAAATAGGATTTGATTTGTATTTTGTGTACTTGACATGATGTAACAGTATGTTTAGGCTGGTCAAATAGCAACAATATGTTTAATTGGATTACTATTTTGAATTGTCAACAATTTACCTTCTTTATGAAGCTTTTATCAATTTTTTTTCCCATCACCCTCAAAAGCACTTGACTCCTGTTTTGGGTTGTGATAATACTGCTTTTCCTTTCCAAATTGTTTGAAGGAAATTATGTTGTTAGTGTTTGAGTTGTGGCTGCTCAGTATTCCTCCTTTCCCCACTCCATTTCTTTCCTTCTGTTCTGAATATATTTGCTCAAGATTTCTAACTGGTTTCCTAATGGACAGTATTTCATCAAAGCCTTAATAGTAAGTGGTGACAAGCAGTGGGAAAACATTGCAGCCAACACTGATATTTACCCGAACAGTGGCTTTAGGGAGCAGAATTGTTCTTTCTCTCTGTTGCCCTGACTTAACCATGATAGTAAGGCAGCCTTTGTCTTGCCATTTCGATGAAATTAGTAAATCGTGTAAAAGCTAGAGTTTTTGAATCTTGGACCTTCAGCTCTCTGCAACTCAGTATTGCATTAGTAAATTTAAGTAAGCAGTAGGAGAATCTTCACGTTTGGATAGGTGTATTTATGAATGTTTATCACAATTTGTATGTTAACTTCACAGTTTTGGGGCTAGTTGATGTGTAACTATTGTCATGTAGATTTTAAGAGGATTGCAAATATGGCGGTGTACCATGTTTACCTGTCAAACAAAAGAGCAGCCATCAGTTTAATCGCTCTAACCTTGCAAAGCAAATTAAATCTCAATAATTTGAACAATAAATTAGATTTCGAACAAGTACATAGACCAAGCCTTGAGCATAGTATGTCAGACTAAGTCAGCTGGAAATGGGCATTTCTTGTTCACTATCTGCTTGGTCAGTTGTAATTCCCTAAGTGATGGTATATATTTACAAGTTTTGGAGAAACATTTTATAAACTGAAACTGCTTCCTGGTCTGAAGTGTTGATGGCCACCAAAGTCAACTGCCCATGAACAAGTAATATTTTAAAAAAAAAATTTGAGGTATCAATTCAGTTCGTCTGTATGTGATGCCAAATACATGCCGTTGTTGACTCTAGATTGCTTGCTGAAATAGCTGAGGAAGCCACGTTGTTTGGCTAAAGACCTACCATGCTACAGCATTTCAATGCTCTGGTCTCACCTCCATATTCAGATAATTGAGGGATGGGCAAGAAATATTGGTCTCACCAGCAACGCTGACATTTTGAGAATGTGTGAATCTAAAAACAAAATCAATCAAGAACCAGCTGTTAACTAACGGAGTAATCGGCTTTCTATAAACTAGTTAGGTGTCAGAAACTGACGTGACGGCTTTCTGGTCATGACAGTCGATGGGATTTGAATGAGCAGCAGTGCACCGCCATAATAATTGAGTAGAATCTGGATGTAGCAAATTGTTGTGATAGCATTCCTTCATCTTTTATAAACAAGATGTGATAAGTGTGTGTTATAAAACTTTTTTTTCTCTGCAGTGGATGTGTCAAATTACACAATTTTCTACAAAATAGTTGGGAAGCCAAAAAAAGCAGATGTGATGTTGGATACCAGTGGTCATTGGTCAGTTTCACTTAGATTATCTATATGGTGTGGCATTGAGCCCCAAGTTCATCACTGACACCAATTCTGTAATATAACGTACCAAGCATTTGTGCATATCTGTTGTTACTCGCAGTGTTAGACATGGTTTTCATTTTCTCTATATCCATTATTTGAGTTATGCTTGTTGGAATTTGCATCACAATCATCTGATTATCTGTAAGATCAACAAAGGCACTTGAGACTGACCATGATTATTGGCTGTTGGAGGAATTGGGCTTGGATATTCATTGTTCTATCATACTGCCTTCCCAACAAAAGATCACAAAGTTGACATGATTGTCTCAGCCCTGCCAACTGATGTCAAAACATGTGGCTTTGGGTCAGTATATGGAAAATCTGGGAAATGGTGGACAAGAGCTTAATGTTGAGGAAAGTGAGATTCATTAGTTTCAAATTGGGGAATATTAGTCAAGTTAAGGCTATTGAGGGAAAGAAACATTCAGTGGCTGTAGTTACAGTTATCGCAGAGAAAGATGGTCATGGTTATTGGAGGCTGCTCACTGTGGTTCGAGAATATTGCCGTAGAGGTTAGTAGAAGCAGACTCAACCTGCCCGCCATAAGCTGTATCATCAAAAGGGTCCCTCTTTTATTGAATCGCGTTGTTTATTTGTTCCAGCTTCTGCTGAAGTATTTGTGCACAGGATACAACCCACATCAAATTTGTAACTGCTGCATTGGTTAGTCCCACCCCTATAATCTTCATCAGTATTTTCCCCTACTATCAGTAACAGGGTGGTTGCCATTGACCAAGAAGTTAACTGAGCCAGCCACATCAACAACCTGTTTAAAAGTTGATTACTGTTTTTGAAATTTGAATCTCCAGTAAAACTGTCTGACATGGCGAGGGGGGAGTGAAAAATAAAACCAGACTTAACTTCTATAACAGATTCCACTCTTGGAACTGTGCCACTCGTGTTTGGCACTATTGGGCCGAGCTCTACACTCTTGGACTTCTGCCCATTGAAGCAAGAACTTGTGTTCTAAAAGAAACCAAGCAACCTGAGCACTCCTAATATTACCCACTGGCTGTTTATTTCACTAATGATCCACTGTGTCCTCTGACCTTGATTCAGTCTCCTCCTTTTGTCAGGAATCCACAGGAGAGAGAACCAATATTTTTCAATCTGCAATTCCGTTCAATAGTTCTGATTTATAACAGAATTTCTGAATTTTTACTAATGTAATTCAATTATTAATATGCTAACAGCTATAAAACAAATCTATGATTACAAACATTTAGGTAATTAAAGTTCGTACTGATTTAGCAATAAAACCTTGGGAATTGCAGTGTACAAACCAACAAAGCTTTGTCCTGAATAAACAAGACCTTTTGCTGAGCAATTTGTGAGCATGTGGAAATAGTTGTATGTTGCTTAATCATTGCATAGCGAGTTGCACTTTACATCTTTATTTTGGCTGGAGCTGTAAAAAGATAACTGGATTTAGTGGGAAATAGGTTCTGGACAAGCTTCTTGGAGTTGTATGAACTTGATGCATTTCTGATTAAGTTACTGCCTTATTTTTGAAAACTTATGCATTTTAGTTAAAATAAAATTTGGATTGGCAATGATTGCCTAATCATAGTATAGTCAATGGATATAAAATATTTTTCTCCCAATAATGATCCTCTTCTTTTTAGAATTACTCTAAAAACATCAGAAAGCATTGCATTCCTTATTTTGAGTTGGTTTTGCTGAAAGTGGGATATTGTTGATCATTATGGGCAAGTAGCAGTCATGTTGAATAATTACTTTGCTTCAGTATTTCCGGTAGAAAAGAAAGAGAGCTTTCGAGAAGTCCTGAGGAAATTAATAGTGGATGAGGGACGGGGACTGAATAAAATTAACATAAGACATTGATCATGAGGAAAGTAATGGAACCACACAGAAAATAAAAAATGCTGGAAATCACAGCAGGTAAGGCAGCATACGTGGAGAGAGCGCAATCTAGTGTTTAGAGTCTAGATAATTCTTCAATAGTATCCACCCCACGCATGTTAAAGGATTTGGGAGAGCACATTGTAGATGCCCTAATTATTATAATTGCATTTCCTAGATACTCTGGATTGTAAAATTGCCTGACACTGCTTATTAAGAAGGATAAAAGAGGAAAACCAGTGAATTACAGGCATCTTAGCCTAACATTGATGGCAGAGAAATTTTTAAGAGTCTGAAATCAAGAACATGGAAACTGCGCACCTCAAATTTTCAGTGAATCAGGGAGCTGCAAATGTGTTGCTGGTCAAAGCACAGCAGGCCAGGCAGCATCTCAGGAATAGAGAATTCGACGTTTCGAGCATAAGCCCTTCATCTATGCTCGAAACGTCGAATTCTCTATTCCTGAGATGCTGCCTGGCCTGCTGTGCTTTGACCAGCAACACATTTGCAGCTGTGATCTCCAGCATCTGCAGACCTCATTTTTTACAGTGAATCAGGGAGAGCCAGCATAGATTTGTGACAATTAGGTCATGCCTGACAAACCTCATTGAATGTTTTGAAGAGGTGAAGGAGGTATTGGACAGGGGAATGCCTATGGATGTTGTTTCTCTGGATTTCCAGAAGGCATTTGATAAGGTCGTACAGAAGAAAATGTTAACTCAAGTAAAAGCCCACGGAATTGGGTGCAAATTATTGACATGGCTGGGAAATTAGTTGAATAGCAGGTAACAAAGTCGGGCGAATGGGTAGGCACTCAAATTGGCAGGATGTGACTGGTGGCATTCCACAGATCTGCTAGGTTTTCAATTATTCTCATTATTTATTAGCAACTTGAATAAAAACAAAGAAAGTTATATAACCAAATATGATGATGACACAGTTATTCTGCATTGTAGGCAGTGCAGATGATAACATAAAATTAACAAAGACATATTGAGAGGTGAATAGGCAAAACTTCGGCAGATGAAGTTCAATACATGCAACTGAGAGGTTATCCATTTGGGTCCACAAAAGATAGGTCAGGTATTTTCTAGATGGCATGAACTTACATACAGTGGATCTCCAAAGAGACTTCGCAGTTCAGAATTTAAAAAGTCATGAACAGGTGCAGAAAATAATCAAGAAGGCTAATAGAATGCTGGTCTTTTTCTCAAGAGAGCTCAAACGTAAGGATGTAGACATTATGCTGCAGTTGTCCAAAGCCCTGCTTAGATTCTACTGGAGTATGAGAGCAGATCTGAGCACTACACTTTAGGGAGGATATACTGGCCTCGTGGGAGTGCAACATAGGTTTACAAAAATGGCTCTTGGACCTCGGGGGTTGAGTTATGTGCACAAATTTTACAAATTAGGTCTGCTTCTCTAGAATTTAGAAAGTTTAAGTCTTCAAGACGTTAGCAGGAAAAGACAGGGTAGATAAAGATGAACTGTTTCCACTGGTTGGGGTTCTAGAACCAGGAGGCGTAGTGTAAAGCTTCAGACCAGACCAGTGAGGAGGGATGTTTGGCACTTTCCTGTACAGAGGTGGAAGAGGTTTGGAATTCTCTTACACATCTGCAGTTGGTGCTAGATCACTTGTTAGCTTTAAATCTTACATGCTCGTTTTTTTTTTTATTGAGCAAAGCTATTAAGGGCTATGAGCTAAAGGCAGATACAAGGAATTAGGCAAAAGATCGACCATGATCTGATTGAATGGTGGAACAGGTTTGATGGGCTGAATGGCCTGCTGTTGTTCCTATGTTCCTAAGATTAGATATTACGTAAGAAGAAGCTCAAGTTCTGCTCCCTCCCTGCCTCTGATATCCTTTATTCACTAACAGGCAAGTTAGAGGGCAAGGAATCAACAGTTTCAGAAATCATGATATACAATTCATCAAAACTTATGGTGCAGTACAAGCCATTCAGCCCACTGATCTGTGCTTCATGGTAGACTATGGTATATTGGTAACGTCACTTGGCGAGTAATGCAGCGGCCAAGGCTAATATTCTGGCAATGAGGCATTCGCACCTCACCGGGACAGCCAGTGGAATTTCAAGACCATTAATAGCACTGGAATCTAAAGCGAGGCTTCATCCTGGTGGTCAGTACAGCCATCATCAAAGTTGCTGTTTGAAACAAAATGTTGTTCACTAATGCCCTTTAAATCTGTCATGTTTACCAAACCCAGAGCAGTGTGATTGATTATTGGTTGCCCTCTGAAGAGGGCCCTGCAGTTCAATGCAGTTAGGAATGGACGACAAATACTGGCTAAATTATAAATGCCAAGCAACACTGTCAGCATCCCACACAATAATAAAGAGGGGCTAAAAGACCGGCTCCCGTATTTATCTAACTCTGTCAGCACATTTTATTCTCATTTACTTAGTGCCTAGATTTCCTGTGGTAAAAATGCTACTTGCAGTTTTAATTCTCCTGTGTGGAGTAGGTTCAATTTTGAATTGAAGAAATGTTCTACAGTTTCAGCAGGCTGTGGGGGGAACCACTTGCTGTCATTTTTTGCTGCGCATGATGTAAATTTCTGTGCTTGATGTCTTGAGTGCAATCTGTCTTAATTTTGGTTGTTCCGAACCAAAATCGACGTAAGGTAAGCACATTAGTTAAACGATGGCCTTCAGTTTTATTGTGGGATATCGTTTTACCATTCATTCACTTTTTATTATGTCAATTACGTCTTGAAACTCAAAATATGGTGTGAACGTTCTGTTTTCATTTTCATTCTCTTTACAGGAATGAGTCAGGAGTTCACGTTTCACATTTTGAATAGATTATGCACAAACCACAAAAACCCCAGCTATCCCAGAATTTAGTAATTTCATTTGTAACCTGGTTTGGAAGTGTCATTGGTGCTAAATTGTTGCACTCATTTCTGTTATAGGATTATAATGAGTTAAGTGGAAACGATGGCCTAGCGGTGATATCGTTAAACTATGAACCCAGAAAATCAACTAATGATCTCGGGTGCCAGGTTCATTCCCACCACAGTACATGGAGGAAGTTGAATTTGATTAAAAACCTTTCTAGAATTAAGAATTCACCAGTGACACTGAAACCATTGTCGATTGTCTGAAAAATCCATCTGGCTCACTAATGTCCTTCAGGGAAGGTAATTTGCCATCCTCACCTGATGTGGACTTCTAAATGTGTATCCAGACCCATAGCAATGGGTCTGAACTCAGCTGCCCTCTGAAATGGTCTAGGAACCACTCAGTTCTATTAATTGCTGTGAAGTCTCAACAAAGACCCCATAAAGTCTTGCGCCTTGGGTTAAACATTTGCAAGGAAACCTTCTTGATTATCACAAACTGTCCTCCCTCTGCTAACGAATCAGTGCTCTTCCATGTTGAACAATGGAGAAAGCAGTGAGGGCAGCAAGGGTGAAAAATGCACTCTGGGTGGTGGATTTCACTTGCCACCACTAAAAGTGCCTCTGCAGCAGCACTATTGATTAAATTGGTGGGGTTCAAAAGGACATTGCTTCTAGACTGGGTTTGCAGCTGGTGGTGAGGGAACCAACAAGAGGGAAAACATACCTGACCTCATCCTTACCAATCTCTCAGCTGCAGATACATCTGTCCATGACCGTATCAATAAGAATGACCAACACACAGTCCTTGTGGAGAGGAGTCCTGCCTTCTCATTGAGAATGATCTCCATCATGTTTGTAGCACTATCCCTGTACTAAATGGGACAGGCTTCAAACAGATCTAGCTAACATTGGTGAGGCACGTAAACTGAAATCACTGGATATCAGGGGGCAAACTCTACCTACTGAAGTTGTACATGGCATATGGGAAGATGGTTGAGATTGTTGGTCAGTCATCTCAGCTGCACTGCTTCTCTGCAGGATTTCCGCAGGGTCGTGTCCGAGGTCCATCCATCTTCAGCTGCTTCTTCATTGACCTTCTCTCATTCATTAAACGATTAATTATGGAATCATGGAATTCTAAACTGAAGGGCATTTTGTCAACCTACAGCACATGGTAGTTCAAGAAGGAAGCTCATTAGCACCTTCTCAAGGGCAACTAGGGATAGGCAATAAATGCTGGCCGACCAATTATGCTCATATCACGAGTAAATAAAAGCACTTGGAACTCAGCAGTCTATATGGTGAAATGATTTGGCAATGCCGGTGTTTGACAGGGGTGTACAAAGTTAAAAATCACTCAACACCAGGTTATAGTCCAACAGGTTTATATGGAAGCACTAGCTTTCAGAGCGCTGCTCCTTCATCAGGTGGTTGTGGAGAATCACAACCGTCACAGCTGCAACCACCTGATGAAGGAGCAGCACTCTGAAAGCTAGTGCTTCCAAGTAAACCTGTTGGACTATAACCTGGTGTTGTGTGATTTTTAACTGTGTGGTGAAAGCACTTCTATAGTGCTGTTTAGTTAGGAGTGCCAATACATTGACTTTGACAGTGGAGGAACTGCAATGTAGTTCTCTATCAGGATGTTTTAGGGGAGAATTTCGGGTGATGTTGCCTTGTGCTTGCAGCCCTTGTTCTGGGCCAAGGGCATTTTTTTTTTTACCTGAAAAAGAAAAATTGCTCAAAGTAAAGACTGTTGGGAACTATGTGCTGAAAATTTGGCATTTCTAAACCAAGTACCTAACGTGACAAATACTCTAGTACATTGTTTAGTTTGTACATGTAATAACTAAAGTACATCTTCTATTAATATCAAGAAAAGTAAATTGAAGCAGACTTAATTTTCACCGTTATAATTTCTTTGTATAATGTTCAGTAAAGTCTCTTTGAAACCAAAAGTTTACTTAAGATGCGTATAATTAAGACAATTTTTTGCTTGCTTATTCTCGAGCCAAACCTAGCTAATTGTGTCAGGCGATGTTAGAAACACTAATAATTGTGGCCTGTAATGATTGGTGTAGCTTTATTTTAGAGCATGATGGTTTCTGTTAAAATAATTTTAAGCAGGAAAGTGGGGGATCATGATGAGCTTTATATCTTCACAATGTAAACACAACTCTTACTATGTGTTTTGAAAAATTGAAACTCTTCTAATGACGCAGTATACAGAAAAGCTTTGGAATCAGTAAATGAGATGTTAAGGAGCTGTCTGCAGCTTGAATTGCGGACCCATATTCATGTGGTAGAGGTTGCTGGTTTGGGAGATGCTGATGAAGATTTTCCAAAATGCATCTTGGGGATAGTACTGTACACATTGAAACCAAATTGTGTAGGTCAAGGTAACGAACGTTTAAGACCTTATTTAAGTTTGCATAGAAGACTGAAATGCAAAAATGAATCATTGAGTGAAATGCTTCTATGATCTAAGCAACACCTAACATTGTTAAATGTGCAGAGACCAGTATTATTTCATGTAGGATTCCAAGCAACAGTTCCATGTTCTGTCATGGTTAAGGATGGGGGAAATTAGAGCAGTGAGCATTCAGGGCTTGTGGGGCTCTGCTAAGCCTTGCACTGAAGGCTAATGTTTGTGTCTGTAGTGGCACTTAATGGTATGTGTGATGACGTAGAAATGAAAATAATTTTTAAAAAATCTTTAATGCAAGACATCCTTGGTTACATTGTCAACCCCTTGTGCTGTTGTAGTGTTGGATTGGCAGGGGCCTGGAAGCCGATTGTAAGACAGCTAAGTCTCTTAGTTAATGAGTCACATGTACGAAGGACGCTGCAGCTTTAGCCAAGTACATTATTTTGTGTGTTTTTTTTCAGGTCGACCATACAGGGGCAAACCCAGTGACATGTGGGCACTTGGTGTAGTGCTCTTCACCATGCTTTATGGGCAGTTTCCATTTTATGACAGCATACCTCAAGAGCTCTTCAGGAAAATAAAAGCGGCTGAATATACCATCCCAGAGTAAGTTGGTAATTTTGTCTTTGGCTTAAAAATAACTTGTTACAAATGTGATTTTATGTCAATGTTTTTTATTCTTGTCATATCCTCTGGATGTTGACCGTAATGGACAGCTGGATGGAGCTATTCTCGATCCGAGGTATTTGTTATTTTCACAAGCCAGTTTCGAGTGGCCACGTTACAACAGCTAGTAATTGAGAGTTTAAGAGACAGTTAAAAGTGGATTTTGTTTTGTTAAATGCAGATGGAAGTAGTCTGCTTATTCATAAGATTTTCACTTTTAAAGGAAGTATTTGCCCCTGCAGAAAGTCCTTGTGATCCCTTCATTGCAGCACCTGACCTAAGTGATTCAGTGGTTTTTATTTCACTGCTTGGGAGTACATCCATGTGTCGATTACCCCTCGTGTAAAGCGCTTTGTGATATATTTTCCATTTTTTAGCTTTTGTTGGTTCACACCAATGTCACCTCGTTTTACTGTTTGGATTTGCCTTTTTTTAAACCATTTAATAATGTTGAATATCTCTAAGATTACCTCTTCGCCATCTGCCTTCAAAGCTGAAGAGCTCAAATTTCTCTACTGTGCGGCCTCAGAGCCGGGACAGTCCTACTCCTGACCCTGAATGTCTTAGTGAACAGAATTGGATGCAGTTGAGGTGCTGTCTGACCAGAGCACTATATTAATTGGGCATATTTCTTCTTGCTTGTATTGAATCTGTAATTACATAATTAATGGGCCTCGTTTGCAGTTCTTCATTATTTACTCATTGTTAAAAGCTATATCTATGAAGGCTCCTGGATCTATTTCATTGTTTCTTCCAATCTGACCACTTTGCATTGATCTGCCATTATTCTTGCATGAGTCAGTGTGTTGTATCTGTTCTCTTGGTTTTTTTAGATATTGTCTTTAATGAGCTGACTTGTCTATTTCTTTCTATTTTTGCTTGCATAAGGTGCAAATTTGTACCGCTGTTGAAAGTGTTGCTGACCCTGACAATCTGAAGAAGCTGAATTGCATGTACAACTGAAATGAACAAAGTTGCTGAAACTTCTGGGAGTGGGATTGGTGACTGTAGCTTTTATTGCTGATGAGTCACTTGCCACATACTGGCTAGGCTCCACAGTGCCTCCATGTCAGCTTTCTGGTTATTAGTCAGTGTTTAAACAACACGACTCAAAACAAACACCATGAAATATCTGTGTTCCGAGTTCTTTGAAAATATGCTTCCACTATTAAAGGGATATGAAAATGCTTCAGTTTTCTTTGTGAGCAGGATGAATCTATCTTTATCTCTCATCAGCCTATTCAGCTCAATGTTAAATGATGTAACTGGGAGATAGCACTTTGGGATCTCAGCAACATAAGGACAAGTACACAACTGTGGTGCCTTTATACAAGTTAGTCCTGAAAGCTAGCACTGTTTGTTGAACAACGTCTGTGCTAGCTTGTGAAGATTTGCCAGTTGGGCAAAATCCTGGAATGCTGTGGCACCTGTAGGACTACTTCAGAAATTAGTGACACCTTAAGGAAAGAGAGTTCAACATTTGTGCTTTAATTGTGAAATCAAGGAGTGGTTTTATGTTCTTTTTGCAGCTAGGAAATTCCTTTTCAAACATATTCATTTGTAGGCAAATATGATAACAGTCTATGCACAAAATTCCTTTGTTTTTTAGAAACAAAAGTTGTGGATGACCACTGATTCCATTTAGGTGTTTAGTTGCAAACTGATGAAAGTGAAAGCTGGGAAAAGTTCCAGTAGGTCCATTTTTTTTCAATAGTGTGTAGCTAATTGTTACACTAAACTGACCTTTTGTTCCCTCGCCATCCACCAATCATGCAGTCACGTGAGATGGAAGTGGAATGAAAGCACCAAACAAATTTTAGGCATTTGAAACAAAAACTGGTAAAGGATTTGTTAGTTTCCAATGAGAGTCTGAGTCACAGGGTGGTTTCAGGTAACCTGTATTTTCAGTTCAGTGTCATTTCTCCAGAGCAATAAGGCACACAAAGTTTGTAAGTTTATTTCAAAGAGCTCAAGCTGTAAGTGCCACCCCCCTGCCCCCTCCCCCCCAAAAAACCACCACCCCAATCCCAAGTACAGCATCTTATACAATTCAAGCTTGCCTTAGCAATTTACTTGCTGTCTTGTACGTAGTTTAACTGTCGATAATCCTTAACCCAAAGGACGTACAACAATTAAGCTAATCATATCACTGAATGACACAAAGAGATGGACAGGCTTGTGGTCAATCCCGGTTCTCCATGGTTTCATGATTCTGCTAGACTTTCTTATCTCTCTGTCATAATATGGGGGTTGCTTTGGCTGTCTGAGACTAGTTTGAATCTTTTTATCTCATATATAAGTGGATCTAAAGCTACTTCTGAATCTATATTTATGATTATCTGAAGAATCTTACCTAAAGCCTGTTCTTTGTATTGTAACAGATTGATTTAGTAATTCAAGAGCATTAATTAGTGTGAAATGTCATTATACATAAATACTGCATATTATATCTCAGTCCAGTAACCTTGAGTCTACAGAGTCACTATCGTTCTACTTGTGAAGACTGCATTAAGCAACTATTTTCCCAATCCCTCTAACTATTGTCAGCCATGTTCTGCTGCTCAGTCTTGGGTAGCCTTAGCAGGATTCCACAATGACTTGATGCACCATTTTCTAGTATCAACTATGTGGCACTGTCAGCCATACTTCTATACCCCACATTACTTGAGGTTGAGGGGGGAATGTTGCTGACAGTGATCACACTCTCTCTCTTCATTCAAAATTGCCATGTGCTTTCCTTCATCCAGCTACACAGGCAGACATGTCTCCGCTAAAGATTGCATCAATACTATGCCCTACTCTAGCCATTCTGTACTGAAGTATCAGCACAAATTGTAGTCAATTTCTGAAATACTTCTTGTGCCCACATTCTGCTGAAGTGAGAGTACAGAGGTGAAAAGATTGGAAAGCTTCTCAAGTCAGAGAAATCATGTAAAATTTGTCGTCGTCAGAAAGTCCTCTGCAAACCAAACAGTTTGGCTTAGAATGAGGTGATGAAGATCAGAATTGTAAATATAATGTGAGAGCGATAAAGGAATGGGTGTGTTCCTGCTGAATCATTCTTGGATCTGACTCTTGAAGAATGATTCAACTCTCTAAGACTTGATCATTCCCTTTGGCAGTTTCCTGATGGCGCCAGGACTTGCTAATTTAAAGGATAATTAAATGGAGGAGGCACAACTGAGCATGTTAATTGCAATCCTTTGTAATCATTAATTGTGGAGTCTGACGCTGAGAACTGCTTCAGAAAAGTTTGTCATAGGTTTGACTGTAAATGGGGAATGAAAATTTAAAGCCCCGGTATTCACCGACTTGAGATTTGCAAGAAATGATTTACTCAATATTCACCACTTTACAGGTTTATATACCAACCTGGCAATTTCCCTTCCTGCCTTTCAAAGAACTGTAGAATGATAGTTCATGATTTTTAAAAAAAAAAATCAAACTGCCATTTCACAGACATCTGCTTTATAATTAAAAGCAAAAGCACTACTTAGAACAATACACTTATTGATCAATGATTTGTTACGTTCTTATTCATTTTCCAAGAAACATTGCTTTGATTTTAAATGTGGGAGCATTTGTTCTGAAACCTTTAAGCTTGCTGTGTTTTGAAAAGTCTCATTACTGCATAGATCTGTAGGGGTTGTTTTGTTTGGGGAGATGGATTTTGTGAGCATTACTCACTGGTTTCTAGTTGCTTGTCTTGTGCCTGAAGTATTGGGTGTGCTGCTTTGTGACTCATAGGTTTACATGTTTTACACTGCTTTGTGTCAAATTGATACAAGTCTCACTCTACAGCTGGCATAATATTGTTATGTGGTCAATATATGTTGTCTTTTTCCATTAAAAATACTGTCCAGCCATAACTCTCTGCTTTATTTTTCCTTCCCTCCCCTCGTGCAGGGATTGCCGTGTGTCAGAAAACACCGTTTGTTTGATTCAAAAGCTGTTGCTTCTGGACCCTCAGCAAAGGCTGACAGCCACTGAAGTGCTAGATTCTCTGAGCTCCATCATAGCTACATGGTGAGTTTGCTATGTTGTACATACAAAATTATTTTGTTTGTTTATGACCAACCTAAACCAGTCATCTCTTAACACGCAGCTATAGATTTCTTAACTTCCTCTAGACAGACTTCACTTCAAATCCATATTGTCAGAGGTTCTGTCTTTGAGGTCCTGTCTCGCTTGCCTGTATTACTGTGATTTGACTGCATGCTTGCAATAAATAAATCAGGAAAAGATTTGCAATCAGGCTGATCCCTTTTAAAGCCTCATGTCTTTTTTTCCCCTCATCAAATGCCACTCGGAGCCTTTGTCACCTGGAACTGTAAATTTTGTTGAGTCATTTCATAAAAGAATTGACTACTTGCACAGCTAACTGCAACTTACAAATTTCAGGGTGTTGCAAAAGCATGAGTAGGAAAGTGTACATTCAGCACATTCGGATAAAAAATAGTTTTGGTTTGAATAGTTTTGGTTTGAACAATTTTGACAACATTTTTGAAGCAGTGCAAATGATGCATGACATTATTATTAAATAATGGTTTCTTACAAGTTGTCGAGAATGTGGTGCTGGAAAATCAGAGGTCAGGCAGAATCCGAGGAGCAGGAGATTTGACATTTCGGGCAAAGCCGTTCATCAGGACTTGTGCCCGAAACGTTGATTCTCCTCCTTGGATACTGCCTGACCTGTTGTGCTTTTCCAGTGCCACACTCTCTACTCTGATCTCAAGCATCTGCAGTCCTCACTTTCTCTTCATGAGATTCAAATCCCAACCAAGTACCTGAGCGTTAAACTCAAGGCTGACACTTCAGTACAGAGGGAATGCTGCACTGTTGCGGATGCCATTCTTTTGTTGGGACACTAAACTGAAACCACATCCGCCTGTGTGAGTGGATGCAAAAATGTCCCATGTCATTTTGTTAAAGAAGAGTGGAGTGTTGTCCCTGTGTCCTGGTCAGCATCACAAAAAACAGTTTATCTGGTCATTATCACATTGCTGTTTCTGGGAGTTTGCTGTGTGCAAATTAACAGCCACACTTGCAAGATTATAATAATGACTACACTTCAAAATTTATTACTTCGGCTGTGAAGTATCTTCAGACCTCTAGTGCATGTGGAAAGTGCTATACAAATGCATGTCTTTATCTCTTGAGGCCAACCATCTTTTGAAATCTCAATTCCCACTACTTCCCTTCTTGCCATGCTGATTAATTTCCTGGAAGATATCTCATTGCCCTGTGAATCCATCAATAGTACCTTACTGAGTGAATCTCCCTTATGACTTCCAAAAGGGAAAGTCTTCATTTCTTTCTCCCAACCCCAGCTTCCTAGGTTTCAACCTAGTTCCCTGGCTGAAGATGTTGCTTTGCATCAGATTTCAACGAATAGAATTGCTGTTTCTAAGTGCTTGCTATTGTATTAAAATGCAAGTTGTAACGTTATTCATCAACTGTTTAGATGAAGTGCAACAGCAGATTTTTCTGATACACTGCTTCTGTATCCTCTTGTAGGCAATCTCTTTCATCACTTCATGGCCCTTTGCAGGTGGTGCCAGATATTGATGACCAAGTCAACAATCCAGAAATCCTACAGGAGGTAAGAACTCCTAGGCCTGAGTTGCTGTGCCTGATATGTTGTACCTTTTCAGTTTGCTAAAAGTAGGAATAAAGTAAGTCAGCCTGAATCAAGTCTACTCGAGTGTATTAAGTTTGTTTCTGTAACCAGGAATTGATCAGTCTGGGTTGGAACTATTTGCACAAAGCATGAGTCCAACCTTGCAAGCAAGCAATTTTCTGATATACTGCTTCATGACCCAGAAGATGCTTAAGCCTGAACTTGTAATTTTTCTTTTGTCATTTTGTCATTGAACCTGTAAATTTTGCTCTTTGGCTTCATGACAGTTTTGAATATTTCTTAAAATTCACCACCTGTTTCATCTGCCTTTAACCCCTTATGTTTCTGCTGTTAATTTGGCAGCTTGTGCTTGGTTTAAGTTGCAAAGAATCCAGATATTTGGACATGGACTCAACCAGGGTGTGCACCCTGGTTAATCTGGGCAGTTGACCATGCAGTATGTCCTTGCTTTTGGTACTGAGACATGATCACTTCAATCAATCAATCAAGCTGGTTGCTGACATTGCTTCCTGTCTTTGAAGGCTGGCACCTTATCCACTGGCAACTCATTAAAACTAGTATTATTTGTGTTCTTTTTAATTCTTTAGTGAGTAGCAACTCCCAAGCGATGAGTGTCCTCATTTGCCCATGAGGGGCATCATAGCCAAGTGGATTCTATTCCCTTTTAATAACTGCACACATTCGGAATAAAGTGACACCGAATAGTGATCAGGCAGGGAATGTCCTTCTCCATAGATAAATGTAAGCTTCCCAACTGCTGTTTCATCTGAACTTCAGAAAAGACTGCCACCTGAGCCATTCTGTTCTATTGATTCAGTGCCATATTTGTCCAATGGCTGACTTCTCAGTGAGAGATGCTGTTGTTTATATGACAGAATAAACTACCAGCAGCATTCATTGACTGGGAAAGAGGGAGGACCAGAAGTATCAACATTTTAATCCTTTGAATATGTTCCACCCAATTGTGACTGTTCTGCACCTCAACTTCATTTTCATTCCTGTCTGTCCCCTCACCCGTCAGTCTCTGCTTTGAAAGTTTCATGATGTGGAGGTGCTGATGTTGAACTGCAGTGGACAAAGTTAAAAATCACATCACACTAGGTCATAGTCCAATGGGTTTATTTGGAAGTACAAGCTTTCGTTGCGGTACTCCTTCCATCAGGTAACTAGTGGTGCACGATCATAAGATACAGAATTTATAGCAGAAGATCATAGTGTCGTGCAATTGATACGATATATTGAACAAACCTAGATTGTTAAGTCTTTCATCTTTTATCTTTGCAAGTGTTGATGCCTTAGAAGTAAGCCCCATGCTTCTTTCAAGTCATTTTGCTGAGATAACTTGAGGTTTTGTTTTAAATAAAAGGGACATCTCATTGCATTAAAGGTGTGAGGTTAGAGTCTGTCTATATCCCAACCTTGACTCTGACTGGTTCTATTTCCAAAGTAGGAATTTATGAAATGTCACATGGATTGATTCCCTGCAGACTGTGTGCTTTTTGAACAAAATAGGATCCATCTACAAATACAATTCTGCAGTAGACTATAGAATTGTGTGTATGGATGCATGTGAGGGAGAGAATATTTGTGTGTGCGTATTTACATATTAATGAATCGATACCTGCAACACATTCTAAAAGATGAACGACTTAACAGCAATCTAGGTTTGTTCATATATCATGTCAATTGAATGACACTATGATCTTTTGGTGTAAATTCTGTTTCTTGTGATCTTGCCCCATTACTTACTGATGAAGGAGTGCCGCTCTGAAAGCTAGTATTTCCAAATAAACCTGTTGGACCAGAACCTGGTGTTATGATTTTTTAACTTTGCAACTTTCAAAAATTGTCAGTCTCCATATCCATTTGGGAAAAGTGTTCCAGATTTCGACTACCTTCTGTGTGAAGGAGTCGCGAACAAGAGGGGCACAAATTTGAATGAAATTATCAAAAGAAGCAAAAGTGAGATGAGATGAAGCTTTTTCATGCTGTATGTGGTTGAAATCTGGAATGTGCTGCCTGAGAGAATAGTAGAGGCAGATACAATTGTTGCATTCAAAGGAGAAATCAACTGTTTAGAAAAGGAACAAAATATGTCGTTATAGGCAGGAGAATGGAATTAAATAAAATCCTTGTTTTAGAGACTTGGTGTAGATATGATGGGCTGAATGGCCTCCTTTTGCACCATAACAATTCTGTGATACAGAGTACTTCCTGATTTCTAACCTTAATATCCTAGCACAAATTATTTTTTTAAATATTGTAGCTCTTTTTCTTTGGAAACCTCCCTCACCAAGTGGAAAGACTTTCCCTGTGTTGACTCAGTACTTTAATGTTAAACACTGCGATTACATCATCCCTCAATCTTGTAAACTCGAGGAAATGCAAGTCAGGTTTATATGTTTGACGTGCGTTCAGTTTAATCCTTGAAGTTCTGAGATTGTTCCAGTGTACCTGCATTGTAACTCTTCCATGGTTATGCTTTTTCTTCCCTCTCACAGCGTCAGCAAAGCTGAATGTCTCAGTGGCTTGAAGAGAAATTGCTTCCTCGCTCTAAACCCCTTGAGTTAGAGACTAACATTCCAATTGCCTTTGTGATTGTGCATTAGATTTTAGTAATATGTTGACATTTACTTAAATGCCTGTGCTCATCCATGGCTCTAGGCTCTTTCCATTAGAATTTATTCTGATTTATGTTTTAGATACAAAGTGAGTAATCTCTCATTTCCCTACAACGTGTCTGGCTTGTCAGTTTTGTTCTTTCATTTTTGTCTTTCATTTTACCTTTCTGCTGCCAATTGCACTATTTGCTGTGCCTCCTAACTTAGTGCCATCTGTAAACTTAGATTTACAACTTGCTGACTTTTTAAAAATCAAATCAATTATACATAGATTACAAAGAAATGAAAGCCTTCATCCCGATCCTTAGAGGAAAATGGATAAGTTAGTCATCCTTGAAGTCTATGACTGGATATTGAGCTGTGATTATTTTGGGAAAGAACAAAAAGAACAGATGCTGGAAATAAAAGCAGCAAAAAAGCCACAAGTGCTAGAGGACTTCACAGAAGAATCATCATGCTCAAAATGTTAACTCTCTTTCTCTGTCTCTCTATGGATGCTGCTGGACAGCTGCGTTCTCCAGCATTTTTTGTTTTTGTTGTATGTTTGAATTTTGATTCTCATTCAAGATTTACTCCTGGTTTCACAGTAATGCTGTGCAGTCACCACTGATCCCAGAGTTAGCAACGTGCTGTAATTAGTGATTCTTCAGTGTTGAAGGGCTGTGTAACCAATCATTGATTTAATTGGCTTTTTCAGTTGTTAATATTATCAAATTAAGTGCTAGAGACCAGCTATCAGCCACGTCCATCTTGATTTTTGTTGCTGTTTTTCAATAATTGTCTTCACAGCAAGCAGAGGTTTCTGAAATGGAAAAATTTTTCCAGTGCTGATGGGACAGTACGATTGATGCAGAGTGAAGTGTGTGATCTTGTGATGTGCTGTGTTTTAGTTACATACATTATAATTTGATATTTGGATGGGATCACATGTTAAGCAATAAGAGGTTGAGCTGTGTGTTCTAACCATTCCTGCAGTTGCACTTTAAGGGACGTTGGAAGGCAGTAGACTGATGAATGGACCATTGCCAGCAATCATACATTTTTAAAATTAGAGTTAAATTTTCTTCATTTGTGGTGTCTGAGGTTAAATTCAGCCAAGAATTGCGGTTAAAAGCCACCTGTCTCTGATTGAAAGAAGGTTCTAATGTATAAGAAATATTGGCAGTCTCTTTACAAATACAGGACTAGACAAATTCGTTTGCTTTTAATGTATACTTGTGTTGAGAGACCGCAGAGTCTTCTGTGGGAAAGGGCCACAACACCATCAACTTATTAGGATGGAGGTACATTGGGACAGTGCAGAGTTGTTACTGTAAGTATAGGAGTTTGCTCTGTGTCGAGCTGCTGTACCTAATGGGGGAGTGATTAAATACCACAAATGGAAAAAAGTATATTATTCCCTAGAATAGGGAACAGAAATTTCACAAAACCACATGTAAGTTCAGATACCAGCTCCTAACTGCTTTCTAAACAGTTACTGACTTGACACATTCAAACTCAAGATTTAATATGTTGTCATTAAAGTCACTTCTTAAAATGCCCTTTTTGCGGAAGATCATGGTGGGTCTTTTTATTATATCCAACTGAACAATGTAAGCACAGCATTACATTTAGAAGATTTAGTTCCAAATATAGGTTGCACAAAGAGTTACCAGGTACTATGGTGAAGTATGAGTGGCTAAATGTTTACTACTACTCTCAGCAACTGATGTCTAAAGACAGGAGTAGGTCATTCAACCTATTGATCCTGCTTGAATACAATCATGGCTGACGGGTGTGAAATTCCGAAGGTTCACAGCCCTCTGAATGAATGCAAATTCTTCTCATCGCCATCCTAAATGGCAACTCCCTCTTATCTTTAAATTTGTACTCCCTGCTACTCGTCTTCCTCACCAACGTTTAATCCTTTTTGATATTTTGTAGATTTCAATGAGATCACATGTCAGTCTTTGAAACGCTGATGAATCTGGGTCCTGTTTGTCCAATCTCCCCTTCGTTGGACAGTCCCACTATCTTGGGATCAAACTTGGTGAACCTAACAGTTCCAAAGTTTTCCATCCTCAGATGTATTTACACCACGACACTAAATGTGCTGGGCGTGGGGTGGCAGATGATATAGATGGGAACCTTACATTTTTCTAATGACTTGACTCCCAGCCCTTTATAGTGATGGTGTGTGGAGAGGAAAAAGCTGCACATTTTTTTAAAAAAATCTTGCTTTCCTTCTCAGGCAAAAGTCACAGAAGAGTCCTCACAATATGAATTTGAAAACTACATGCGGCAGCAGTTGATGCTGGCTGAGGGAAACACTATGCACGAGGTGAAGAGTTTTGCACACAAGCGACAGTTCAGCAACATCCCGCCAGTGCGACGACTGGGCCACGATGCTCAGCCCATAAACCCCCTCGATGCGGCAATCCTTGCTCAGCGTTACTTGCGGAAATGACAGCTGTAAACAGCATCTGAAGCTCCACAAGCCAAGTTCACAGCACAGTAATACTCATCATGCCACGTAGTACCAATCCTGAGCAATACAGTATTCTGTGACCGATATGTAGCATTGGACGGAGTCTCTTCGAAAGGAAAACTGTTATTTTAAGAGGCAAAATAAGACGGCTTTTTTTATATACCCATATAAAGAAAGGACAGTATTGCAACATCGCCTGGGGCCGTAGTAGATGTTTAGTTTTTACTTTATATAATCTACCTCTTTCTTCATTTAACCAAGACATTCTCAGAACTATAGATTGAGAGACTGAGCTAAGTTTTGTTTTGTCCTATGTTGTGATTCTGAAAAGGACGTGTACTGCAAGAGATTTTAAGAGCATTAAGAATTGGGTGTGTTCATTCGCTGTGGAATCCCCTTTGCCTGCATTACCCGCTGAATAGTAGACTAAAATGTAGCTTGTTGGGTTTTTTTTTCCCCTTCCTCATCCCCTTTTTGTGAAAGATTTTCGAGCAGAATTCAGTGTGGTACAAAATGCCCAACAAAGGAAAATGTGAAGGAAAGAAAATCAATGTGATCCGTAGATATGTTGCTTTTATTGTACTTAACAGCAGAGATCACTTTAATTGGCCTTTCCCATCTTTTTCTAGTTATTTTTATTTTGGAATTTGAAAGCTGTTAGCTTGGAGGTTGGATTTTTAAAAACTCATGACATACTTCAGCAGTTGTTTTTGATCCAGAACTACTGGAATTTGTCAAGTTCACTGAGCTGCAGAAACTGTTAGAACACTAAAGAGCAATTGAGGGTATAATTTTCTTTTATTTTACAAGCTCAGGGAGAACATTCAGCGTTGCCACCAGGATTTCACTAAAGCATTGAACAAGAGAGATTCCCACACAACTATTCATGGTGCTTCAGTGCCCAGTAATGATTTTGCCCTTTCATACATCACTTTTGAGTCAATGGAGACTTTGAATTTATAGAAGACTGGTGACAGCAGGCATCATGCTTGTGGTGGGAGTGATTTTGAAATGAATTGGTCATCTCCCAATCAAATGACCTGACAGAATTGTCGTTTGGTTTGGTAGCAGTGGGCCTGGTGACAACGTGACATTGTTGTGTTTCTGAGCATTCAGTGAGTCCCTTCAGTTTAGGTTTCACTGCATTAAGTGCACAGGATTTGTAATTGTAAAACATTCATCACCTGCAGAATTGGTTAACTGGACAATTATGAGGCAAATCTTTCTTTTATTGTAACCATTGCTCAGATTTTGTGCTGCTGCATGGACCATTTGTGTCATGTCTGCCTCTTCCCACTTGCCTTTTCTCTGGGCGTGCATTTTACTTTGTCTGTAAGTAACAATGGACTTTTTGATTTACTGTTTTAGAAGTGGCCATCACATTACACAATAATGGTCATGCTCAGTTAATCCTCTATCTTACCATTTATTGAGGAATGATCCATTTATTGCTTGCCACCTCATCCAGTCAGTCTGGCTCGGGTATAAAACTTGTACCGTTTGGGGATCTGTGAATACATCGGGTCTGCTTTTATGATGGGCCAGTACAATCTGATCTTTTCAGATCTGTTCTAGTTTGCTGTCAGTCCCAGAAGAGTCATCAGTGAAGAACATATATGGACCCTTTAATAAGGGCAATAGATCTAAACCTACTCTGCATTTTCATTTTCCCATCACTCTGTAAAATAACAACAGAGACTACTTAATCTTATTCCAACCATCCAAAGATTGAGGTTCAGATGCTTGCCTCCTGATTGACAGACCATACTCCTGGTTCTGGTGATCCTTTTTGGGTCTTGGGAGTATCATTTAACTGTAGCACAAATTACTTATGCCAGCCAAATGTTGCCTAAGTGACTTTGGAATTATGTTGGGTTTTTTTTTAACCCCTATTTTAATGAGGGGAGGGTATAGACAATGATTCCAGGGCGGTCTGCAGTAACATGGAGCTTGGTGTACGTTTTTTTTTGTGGTGGCTTTCAACTTCTTTGAGTTTTCTCAATGTTGAGAATTTTAGTTAGTATTAAAACCAGTGATAAATGCCTGTCTTGCCCAAATTTGTTGAACCTGTGAAAATATACAAGGACTCAAGTCGATTTATTTCAAATTTAATAATTGAGGGAAGGTTTGGTCTCTTGTGGTTAAACAAGGAAACCTCTACCATTCAGGGATGATCTCAAGTGATCTCTGGTCAGTGTGAACTTGTAGATTGTTTTTGTTGGGAGGGGAGAGAAATGCTGTGATGCGGTCAAGGGTTATATTTATTAAATACAGTGTGTTCCTCAAAGCTTTATATTGTGTGATTGGGTAAACAAATTGAATGCTTGGGGTAGGGTGAAGTTTGATCTTACGTTGACAATTTCTAACATTCTGCAGATCTTTGGGTCCTTGTGGAAGTGGGTTTTCTGGTGCTAGTGTGTATATTGTTGGGACATCCGACTGCCTGTCCGTTATCATGCAGTAAGTGGACTCATACGTACAGAGGTGATGTCCTGAAACTGTACTGCAAATGTTTGCTTATTATTAATGAGACAGGTTTTCACTGTCCATTCAGTGCTTCACTAAAGTGAGTTTGAAGAGCCCCTGATTTCACCACTGGGGACAACTTGGGTAAGTGAATGTGTCCCATTTTGAGTGTGGTATTTTAATCAATTTGGTGGAACACAAAGTAGCAGTTTATGATAAGACTCCAATATGAATGCAGTAAAGCATAGAAGGTCTTAAAAATGCATAAGTAAATAATTTTTGAACGGCCTTTAAAGGCCAAGGTAGCTTTTAATGGTGCGATAGGAGGGTTGTTGAAGAAATAGTCCCCATTTCACTGACCAGCTTGAGTTGAATCTGAAGATATTGTGATGTTGGTAGAGTGATGCTCACGTTGAGGTCTCGACCCAAGAACTTGTTGATCTTTAATGTATTCTTGTTGGAAGTTGGCATTTTGGAATCGGGCTGTATTTTCTAACTGACTCTTAACCACAGTGCTCAGGATCCATGAAAATTAGTTTTTTTTGGGGGGGGTACTTACCAGCACTGTGGAATTCACCTTCCTGTATTAGATGTTATTAATGGTGAGGTAACTATGATTTTGCCAGTGAGGGCACATCAGTGCTGTAGAGGATGAAGGGTTTCACCAAAGACCGTGCTGTGCTGCTATTGGGTCTTGGCTCGTGCTTTTCCAAAAAAAAACTGCTTTGGGGAGTGCTGAGCCCAATGGAGAGAGCAGCAGAGGAGTGGCCCCATCACTTGTTACATCGTAGACTGTTTCTTCAACTCCTCATTCACTGAGTTCTCTGAGCCTTACTCCAGTCTGGCTGCTCCAGTTACTTTTTTTTTGTAATACAATAAATTGTATATAATTCCTGATAACCTTAATTCAGTGGAAAGGCAAAGTATTACAATTTGTCACAATTAGAAGCCGTGGCTTTTTACTTCATCCTGGGAAGTCTTTTTATTGAGCAATTTTTTTTTGTTTCCCTTGAATTATGTCTTTATAGTAAAAGTGATTATCTAATCAGACTGGAATAATGCAGCAGCCTATGCATGTCGATGATTTGTGTGCTTTGAGCTGCCTCTGGGTGTACCAATTGAAGTACGTTGTATGAGATGTCAGTAGAAAGGAATTGTGATCATTGTATACAAATTTGTATAAATAAAGATGACATATTTTTGTACTTCATTTAAAATCTACTTGCATGTCAGCAATAAATTTCATACTGTAGAGATGTTCATTTTGATTTGTGGTTGAATGTGGGTTCATATCAAGTTACCTGTTGTCAGTCTCCAATGGAATCATTGTAAAGTTGATCTCTGTGACACTGAGACCATTATGTTCAAGGATGGCCACCATTCCTGTGGTGATTGGGCTCAAGGTTAAAGAGTGCTGCTCCTTTCGAATGAGATATTTGTCATTTCAAAGCTGAAAATGTGTCGCTGGAAAAGCGCAGCAGGTCAGGCAGCATCCAAGGAACAGGAAATTCGACGTTTCGGGCATAAGCCTTTCTTCAGCCCATTTCTGAAGAAGGGCTTATGCCAGAAACGTCGAATTTCCTGTTCCTTGGATGCTGCCTGACCTGCTGCGCTTTTCCAGCAACACATTTTCAGCTCTGATCTCCAGCATCTGCAGACCTCACTTTCTCCCCATTTGTCATTTCAAGTCATGAGTATCTTCAGCCATACTCCCAGGCCAGATGTAGCTGAAAGCTCCCTCTACTTAGTTTCCTTTGATCATGTTACACTGGTACAGCATGGATGCATTTTCAGTGCTTGGGCTACAGTAACAAGGTTTTAGATCTGCACTGTGTGTTCTCTCAGAAATGGGAACACCTCCATTTCTTAGAATTATTCTCCCTGGTCATATATTGCACTGTTTGAGACATTGCTGTGTGCAAATATATTGCTGCTTTTCCTACAAAATCAATAAGTATTTATAGAATATTCCAGTGACTATTTTCACATCCCTTTCTAATTAACTTAGCAATCTTAATTGGTAATATCTCCCCTTCTCCCAGTTAATTTTATTACTCCTGCTGAGTTGTATTCATTTTTGGTTTATGTTGCATTGTTTAGAGATCTGACACTGAACGGCAAGTGGGATGTCTTAAAGTTGTTATTATTTATTCTTTCGTGTAATGTAGGCATCACTGATGAGGCTCGTTGTTGTCTTCCCCTAATTGTCCCAAAACTGAGTTGGTTGCTCAGCTATTTCAGAGGGTAGTAAAGAGTCAACCACATTGCCTTGGGTTAGAGTCTCATGTAGGCCAGATCAAGGATGGCAGCTTTCCTTCCCTAAAGGACATTTGTGAACCAGATGGGTTTTTACAAAAATTGATAATTAATAAGAAATTGTCAGTTTTATATTCCAAATTAATTTATCAATTTAAACTTCACCACCTGCTGTGGTGGGAATTCCACCAACACGTTTGCAGTCCTTATTCGAGGCATACGACAGTATTGTCACACTGCTACAGCTGTACCAGCCAAGAGCAGGGAACCAACCTAACTAAGTCTATCCGAGACTCTGTTCCACTCCTGACTTTCTATGGATTATTTTTTCAAAAAAAGAACCTGAGTGTACCTTGTTTAGTGTTTATTCATATATGTGAAAAAAAAATATGTTTAACGACTGTGTTATTCTCTGCTATTCTATTCAATATCTGATTTCTCTCCAGGTTAGTGGATTTTTAAGTTCTAGTTCATGCTACGCAGGTCATGAATGCTGTGCTGTCAAAATATGATGTGCTGCTCATTAAGGCTGATAATATCCACATTCCTGCAGCGACAGCCTTTCTGTATATCTCGTGATTATTAGTCGGCTTCATGTTGCTGTGCTGTGTTCTGCTTTTTACTCCCTTTTGTTGAGGTGGTTCACAATAGCACTCTGTTCTTGCTCTGAAATGTAAGGCGTTGTTTTGAACACCCACTTCAGACAATTGAGTGTAAAGTCTGGGCTGTTGCTGCAGCTCAGGAGCAAAGAGGTGCATGGAGATGCAAAGTTTGACTCATGTCTACATTTTCAAGTGGCCCAGCATATTATTGTGGAGAACAGTCGGGCAATTCTTTCCCATGTCTTCGTGCCTTTAATGTTTGCTGTAAAGCTGATGTAATGCTTTCATTAAGTTTGAATTTAGTTATTTACTTTCATTGCACTAACTTCATTCTCACTACCTCTGCAATTACTACCTGTGGCTGCAGAGTTAAAAATCACACAACACCAGGTTATGGTCCAACAGGTTTATTTGGAAGCACATGCTTTCGGAGCGCTGCTCCTTCATCAGGTGACAATCACCTGATGAAGGAGCAGCGCACCAAAAGCTAGTGCTTTCAAATGAATCTGTTGGACTATAAACCTGGTGTTGTGTGATTCTTTTGAAAATTTTTGTAAACCCTAGTCCAGCACCATCTCTAAATTGTGGCTGCAAAGGCAGCTTTGGATGTAGGTACAGGCATGGATGCACCCTCTAGGGACAACATGCTATTATGACACACAGATTATTTAATCGTGTGCGCTGCAAACTGTAATTAACAATGAAAGCATAAACTGATATCCAGCTCAACAATTAATCATGAAAGTAGTGCAAATATTCCAGTTAATATTTTCATATTCCTTTCTATTAGCTTACTAACTTTATTTGGCAGCATATATCTCACCCAGATAAGTTCACTGCCCCTGCTAAGTTGTATTCCTTCTTGGTGTCAAAAATCACCAGCCCCGCATTGTGTCAAAATAAGTGGCTGTGCTTGATGAAGGATGTGAGAGAAAACATTTGGAGAAGAGAGCTGCTATGGGTCATTTTAGAATGTGCTATCAAATATAGCTCCTTCCTGCGTCATGACCCTAAAGCATCAACCATGATTGTATTGATTTAGCTGAACAGGCTCCTGCTGTCCTATTATCTAACTGTTCACATTCCTTGTGTTCTTGAGGGCTGAATGAGAGATTGAACTATGTGTCTAAAACGTACGCTGGCATTTCCTTTAAAGTTTACCCTTGGAGTATAGATGTGGCACTATTCAGCCATCTCTCTGTTATAATCTTCGAAGGTTTTGTTCTTGGGATTATTTGCTTGCCCGGTAGTTGGGTGTGAGTAGTCCTCTTGAATGCTACACCATGTCAAGCCTCCAACACTACCAGTAGAACTTTGAATTAAAAACAGCTGCCATTGCCTGAAATGGACGTGTGTGTGTGTGAGACACTCTTTAGGCAAGGAGTGAGGTTGAGAAGGCAGGAACCTCCAACCAGCATGGGAAAAGAGCCACCCCTGTTGTCATCACTTTGCGTCGCAAACCAACTTAGCTGACTGAAATGCTGTCAACGTACGATGTAGAAGTTGACGATTGTTTGTATTTGCACTGACTGCACATTTTCTGCCCTTTCTCTGCAACCCTGCACACTCTCTTTCTTTCTAAATAATCACTGCCCCATTTGAACCCGCACCATCCCACTTCTTAGGCAGTACATTTCAGGCTCTAAATGCTCGCTGGGAATAAGTTCTCAATTTGTTTACCAGCAGGATCCATTTCTCTCTAGCCACTCTGTCTCGACCCTTCATGATTGTAAAAAGGTCTCTCAAATTGCCTTGGCTTTCTCCATCACCAGGCAGAGCAGTTCCACCCTCTCCAATTTTTCCTGATAACTGAAGTGTCTCAAGCCTGGAAAACCCTTCTCATAAACCTGTTCTGGATTCTCCCCAGTCCATTTACATGCTTCCTACTTGCGGGTGTCTGTGTAGTTAGCATTGCTGCCTCAATGCACCAGGCTGTGCAAACTCCACACACGTTCTCCCCGTGTCTGTGGGTTTCCACCGCATTCTCTGGTTTCATCCCACACTTTAAAGGTGTGCAAGTTAGATGGATTAGCTATGGTAAATGCAGGGTCATAAGGATAGAGTGCGGGGGAGGAGGGGAGATGGCTGGGTGAGATGACCTTTGAAGGGTCAGTGTGACTCAGTGGGCTGAATGGAGTCCAGAACAGTACTCAGGCTGAGGTCTAATCATTATTTTGTGTATAACTTTGTCGTGACTTGCCTGCACTTGAATCTTATTGCCCTATGAATTTTTCATCTCATCAGTTCTAGGTACAGTCCATTTCAGCATCACTGTATTGTGTCACCAGAGCGCACACTGTTTTGTCTCTCACTTTGCTGAAAGGGAGGTTGTAGGGCATTGCCATAATCTGTCACCTACGCTCTGAGGAGCGGCCCACCCACCTTCACTTCATTGTACATAAGGTGGATGTGGAGGATCATCTTCTGAATCAAGTTCACCCACAAGTTACTTTAGACTGAACTGTTAGATTTTTATCTATGAATTCAAGAGGTTAATCACTGCACAGTAGGTTGGACAGTAACATTTGCGATGAATTGTTCTCCAGCTGCATGTGCAGTGTATTTAAATGATAACATACTAAGTGTCTGCCCCATATTTGATGAGTGATTGGAGATTCCTGTTTGCAATAACTCAGGAAGCCTGACTGCAAAGGAAATCTTTGTTATTGTTGTTGAACTCAATAGATTTAAAATAAAAACTAAATTTTTAACTGTAACCAGTAGTCACCCATGCAGCCAATTAGAAGTCTACAGCCAGAGAGCCTATTTTGGGTGATGGAAACCAGGAAGAGGTGAGATCCCACTGGAGTTGGAGGGGGAGATAAAGCACTCGATCCCCCACGGTGCACACTTCTCACTAAAAGCAGTAAGAGTATTGATGGACACTATGCTACCTCTCTTAGGACACTCAGCCAAAAGATAGCTAGGGTGACCCTCCTCCTGACGTATTGCTTGGAGCTGCTTATAGACAGCATAGCTATGCCCATTGAGGAGATCCTCTGATCTACTTCTACCCCTCTGCACCAGCTGCTCAAAGGTCAGGAGTGGGTGGGGCTGAATGCTAACAAAAAACTTTATTAAGTAACAGAAAAGGGGGTGCAACTACCCACAACCAATATAAGTATAATCCACAGTCCTGCAAACTAAACAGTTGGGTTACTGGCCACTTGGCTGTCTCCTTTCTCCCTGGTGGTGGGACTTGAATAAAGATTTGTACACCTGTTGTCTTTCACTGTGTCTCATACCTGAACGCACACAACATAGGGGGTGGGAGAAGAATAAGAAGTACTACTGCAGTTAGGTGGTAGTATGGGGGCTTTTTAAAAAAAATAAAAAAATTCTGATGCCTTTTCAAAAAAAAAAGTTGAGTTGGGAGTTTGTGAACAGCCACAATCAATTGTTATAAAGTACTGCTGTGTGTAACACCCTCCACTCCAGCTCCCTGATGGAAAGAGGGAGCACTCCATCATCGAGAGCTCTTCACTGCCCAGTGACCAACAACTACACTACGCCATGTCTGCGGAAGCAAATGTTGGAGTTGAGATGATGTGTAACAGCAGCCAGGACAAAAAGCACCTCTATCCATGGACGCTACAAGCTTTATCAAGTTTCTGACCAACACTCAGATCCTGTAAGGTAGCATTCAGTGCAGTCCTGTCCAGAAGCCTAGGCAAGCTGCGACTTTGGTCTCCAGCTGCTGTCAATTCATTGGCCAGGCTTCCTCTGCTGGTCTAAGGTAGACCCCTAGCTAGAGGGAGATGGGTGCTGTTCCAGCTAAACCCCTGTAACTCCTCTGGCAGACAATCCATGGACCAACCAGGAGCCTGGGATACTTGGCCCAGTTGATCCTGATGGAAGCTGCAGCCGAGTACACGGCCTGGCACTTGAACATCCTGTCTACGTTAGCCGGGTCAGTGAATGGGAGGAGTATGTCCGTGTAAGCCAAAAGGACTATGCCCATGCTGTTCAGAGCCACCCCTGACAATCTCTGCAGGAGGCACAGGAAGTGCTTCATGTACAGGAAATACAGTTGGCCGGACAAGGGACAGCCCTGACGTGTTCCTCTCTTGAAGCAAGGTGGTGCTGTCAGGGACCCATTAACTTTGTACACCACCACAGTGTCTGGTTAAAGGTCAAATCTAGGCAACAAACTACGTCTCAAACCCATATGCCTGCTGAGTCCTGAGTAGGTATTCATGATCCACCCTGTCAAATGGCTTCTCCTGGTCAGGAGACAGGAAGGCGTTCGACAGACCTGTCCTCTGGGAAAAAAAAATGTATCAGGTCCCAGATCAAATGGATGTTGTCTTGAATCCTCCAGCCTGTGACTGTATGCAACTGGTCAGTACGGATCCCAGGTGAGATGACAGCACTATGGCAAAGACTTTAGTCTCTGTTCTCAGGGTTGATTACAGACACTCGTTCTTAAGCAAAAAGGTGACCCTTCTTTGGCAGCAGGCCCATACTCACACCATATTCTACTCATTAGCACCCAGCTCCCTGACAGCAAAATATTCCTCCAAGACCTGTCCTTCTTAGAACAGCTGGTGCTGGAGCCTACCAGAGAGAAGGCAATTCTGAATCTGGTATTGTGCAAATTGATCAGGGACCTTGAAGTGAAGGAGCCATTGGGAAGTAGTGACCATAATACAATAAGCTTCAATCTGCAATTTGAGAGGGAGAGGGTACAATCGGAAGTGACAATATTTCTGTTGAATAAAGGGAACTATGGAGCTATGAGGGAGGAGCTGGCCAAAGTTCAATGGTGCAATACCTTAGCAGGGATGACAGTGGAGAAACAATGGCAGATATTTCTGTGTATAATGCAGAAGTTGCAGGATCAGTTCACTCCAATAAGGAAGAAAGACCCTAGGAGGAGGCATGGGTGGCCGTGGCTGACGAGGGAAGTTAAGAAACATATAAAGTCAAAAGAGAAAAAGTATAACATAGCAAAGATAAGTGGGAAAACGGAGGACTGGGAAGCTTTTAAAGAACAACAGAGGATTACTAAGAAGGAAATACGCAGAGAAAAAATGAGGTACAAAGGTAAACTGGCCAAAAATATAAAGGAGGATAGTAAAAACTTTTTTAGGTATGTGAAAGGCAATAAAATGGTTAAGACTAAAATTGGGCCCTTGAAGGCAGAAACAGGGGAATGTATTACGGGGAACAAAGAAATGGCAGAAGAATTAAATGGGTACTTCAGATCTGTGTTCACTGGGGAAGACACAAGCAATCTCCCCGAGGTAACAGTGGCTGAAGGACCTGAACTTAAGGGAATTTATATTTGCCAGGAATTGGTGTTGGAGAGATTGTTAGATATGAAGATTGATAAGTCCCCGGGGCCTGATGGTCTACATCGCAGGGTACTGAAGGAGGTGGCTCGGGAAATCGTGGATGCGTTGGTGATTATTTTCCAGAGTTCGATAGATTAGGGATCAGTTCCTGCGAATTGGAGGGTGGCTAATGTTGTACCCCTTTTTAAGAAAGGTGGGAGAGAGAAAGCAGGAAATTATAGACCAGTTAGTCTGATCTCAGTGATGGGAAAGATGCTGGAGTCTATTATAAAGGATGAAATTATGACACATCTGGATAGTAGTAACAGGATAGGACAGAGTCAGCATGGATTTATGAAGGAGAAATCATGCTTGACTAATCTTCTGGAATTTTTTGAGGATGTAACTCTGAAGATGGACGAGGGAGATCCAGTAGATGTAGCGTACCTGGACTTTCAGAAAGCTTTTGATAAAATCCTACATAGGTTAGTGAGCAAAATTAGGGTGCGTGGTATTGGGGGCAAAGTAATAACTTGGATTGAAAGTTGTTGGCTGATAGGAAACAAAGAGCAGTGATAAACGGCTCCATTTAGGAATGGCAGGCAGTGACAGGTGTGGTACCACAGGGATCAGTACTGGGACCGCAGCTTTTTACAATTTATGTTAATGATCTAGAAGATGATATTAGTAATAATATTAGGAAATTTGCTGATGATACTAAACTGGGTGGCAGGGTGAAATGTGAGGAGGATGTTAGGAGATTACAGGGTTACCTGGACAGGTTGGGTGAGTGGTCAGATGCATGGCAGATGCAGTTTAATGTGGATAAGTGTATGGTTATCCACTTTGGTGGCAAGAACAGGAAGGCAGATTACTACCTCAATGGAATCAATTTAGGTAAAGGGGCTGTACAAAGAGATTTGTGTGTTTTTGTACACCAGTCAATGAGTGCAAGCATGTAGATACAACAGGTAGTGAAGAAGGCTACTAGCATGCTGGCCTTCATAACAAGAGGGATTGAGTATAGAAGCAAAGAGGTTCTTCTATAGCTGTACAGGGCCCTGGTGAGACCACACCTGGAGTACTGTGTGCAGTTCTGGTCTCCAAATTTGAGGAAAGACATTCTGGCTATTGAGGGAGTGCAGCGTAGGTTCACGAGGTCAATTCCTGGAATGGTGGGACTACCTTACGCTGAAAGACTGGAGCGACTGGGCTTGTATACCCTTGAGTTTAGAAGACTGAGAGGGGATCTGATTGAGACGTATAAGATTATTAAACTATTGGACACTCTGGAGGCAGGAAGCATGATTCCGCTGATGGGTGAGTGCCGAACCAGAGAACACAGCTTAAAAAACGGGATAGACCATTTAGGACAGAGATGAGGAGAAACCTCTTCACCCAGAGAGTGGTGGCTGTGTGGAATGCTCTGCCCCAGAGGGCAGTGGAGGCCCAGTTTCTGGATTCATTTAAGAAAGAGTTGGATAGAGCTCTCAAGGATAGTGGAATCAAGGGTTATGGAGATAAGGCAGGAACAGGATACTGATTAAGGATGATCAGCCATGATCATATTGAATGGTGGTACAGGGTCGAAGGCCAGAATGGCCTACTCCTGCACCTATTGTCTATTGTCTAAATAGTGGCTCCTCGAGATATCCCAGATTACCCTAAAGAACTCCACAGTCAGTCTGCCTAACCCTGGGGACTTATCTCTTGAGAGCTGGGTGAGGGCCTCAGTCAGCTCCATTAAAGTATGGAGGAACTGTAGGAACAATTCTGTCTGGTTCAAAGCAAAAAAAGAGGTTCTGCTATGTGACTTTTTTTTTCTTTATATCCAGAAATGCTCTTACATGTAACTGAGCGATGTGTTTTCCATCACTAAATCACTATGGCATTTTTACTTTGTTCTTCATCTATTAATTGCCACTAGTAAATCACCCATGTAGCCAATTATGTACAAAGCCCATTGTGGGCAATGCTAGCCATCAGAAGGTGAGGGGAGGTAGGGAGAGTGGGAAGGGACTAAATCAAAATGGAAATGGAGGGACAAATAAAGCTCACCTCTGCCTAAAGGCATCAACAGCATTAATGAACTTCACATGCTCCCACTCCAAGAACACCTGAGCATGACCATAACCCCAGCAGCGGGCCAGGCAGTCACCATGTTTCTGCTTTATAAAGGGCTCAGGTGATGAGTTCCTATTGGGCAGGCTATTGCCTGCTGCAAGGGAATGGAAGGGGAATCCAAGGGAAATTCAATCCTCAGAATTTCCAGCAATTTCTAAATTTGTTTGTAATTTACAGCATTTGCAGTTCTTTTGGTTTTCACTCATTAGCAGTGCCTGACATGCACCAAATCAATAACTGACCTCGAGTGTTATCCAGCAGGATCACTTTGCAAAGACAGACTCGTGATTAACAAATGGCCCAAGTGTATCTGTGAAGCTACACTAAATGGGAAGAGAATCATTTGAGCCCAGACAGTGGTGCACTGTTCAAGCTAGTAGAGTATGTATCATCCCATTGAGCTCATCTCTTCGGTACTCACGTGCAGTCACCCTTGACTCCACTTTCCATCCATTTTCTTCTGAATGTCATCCTCTCTTGAAATATTTCTAAGAGAGTGGGGTATCCATGCTGAATTATGATGATGGAGTTAGTCAGGTCTGATTACCAACTTCCGAGTGATGTTCTATATTCTCCTGTCATCTCTTGAAGATGATGTGGATGCAAGCTGAGTGATGTTCCACAAGCACTGAAGATTCCAGTATCTTGATAAAGTGGCAACCCTTTTTTAAAAAAAAATTGATTCACAGGATGTTGGTATCACTGGCCAGGCCAGCAGTAATTATCCACCCCTAATTGCAGTAAAAGTCAACCACTTTGCCGCAGGTCTGGAGTCACATTTAGACCAGACCAGATAAGGATGGCAGTTTCCTTCCATAAAGGGCATTAGTGACCCAGATGGGTTTTTCCTGACAATGGATTTATGGTCATAATTAGACTTCTTATTCCAAATATTTATTTAATTCAAATTCCACCATCTGCCATGGCAGGATTCAAAGCCAAGTCTCCTGACTATTTCTGTAACCACTGAATTAATAATCTAGCGATAATTACCATGCTGGTGATACCCATCTACTGCAACCGCAGCTAAGAGCGTTTCATTGAAAAAAGGAACAGCAGCAACTTCTATCACACACTAAAACACCAAGAATCTTATGAGAAGAATCAGACAAAAAATGACTCCTCAGCAAACAATTTGACTAACAACTTGGGGTGGCACAGTGGCTCAGCGGTTAGCACTGCTGCCTCACTGCACCAAGGACCCAGGTTCAATTCCAGCCTCAGGCAACTGTCTGTGTGGAGTTTGCACATTCTCCCTGCGTCTGTATAGGTTTTCTCCCACAATCCAAAGATGTGCAGGTTAAGTGAATTGACCATGCTAAATTGCCCATAGTGTTAGGGTGCATTAGACAGGGGTAAATATAGGGTAGAGGAATGGGGTCTGGGTGGGTTACTCTTCGGAGGGGTGGTGTGGACTTGTTGGGCTGAAGGGCCTGATTCCATATTGTGGGGTTCTAATCTATTTACAACTTGATTAGATTAGATTACTTACAGTGTGGAAACAGGCCCTTCGGCCCAACAAGTCCACACCGACCCGCCGAAGCACAACCCACCCATACCCCTACATTTACCCCTTACCTAACACTACAGGCAATTTAGCATGGCCAATTCACCTGACCCGCACATCTTTGGACTGTGGGAGGAAACCGGAGCACCCGGAGGAAACCCACGCAGAGACGGGGAGAATGTGCAAACTCCACACAGTCAGTCGCCTGAGTCAGGAACTGAACCCAGGTCTCTGGCGCTGTGAGGCAGCAGTGCTAACCACTGTGCCACCGTGCCGCACTTGGTGAGAGTTCAACTTTAAATCCCATTTCAAAGCAGCAGAGATAGAAAGGGATAGGATACAAGTTCCTGGTCTGAAAGAATTGAAAAACGCGCACCAAGAAATGAACCTCTTCTGAAGAAGGGTCACTGGACCCAAAACGTTAACTCAGTTTCCTCTCTACAGATGCTGCCAGACCTGTTGAATTTTTCCAGCAATATCAGTTTTTGTTTCTGATTTCCAGTATCTGCAGTTTTTTTTTGTTAAGAAAATAATCTACTTGCCTTGTATAGCTGATACCTGCCCCATCTGTTTGAGAAGCATGTACCATTACTTGACAGTTTCCTGATTGTTAAGTTTAAATCATATCCTCTGATTTTGCAGTTCTGTTTATAATTTCTAACAAATGAACTGTAACTTTGATTCAGAAGGCAGGCAGTTGAAGTTGTTGGTGTTGAGGAGGTGGCAGGAACAGGCTGTCTGCTCTTGCAGTGACACATGTCTTTCGTTTCCTGTATCACCCGTATAGAAACCAGCTCAAAGGTTTTAAAGAGATCCAAACATCCATTTCCCATGGCTTTCCTGAGTGAGAGTGCCCCACTACTAATCGCAGAGGTATAGAGGTGGGACACAATAAACGCTTCATAAAGACTTGCATTTACATGATGTATTTCATGACCTCAAGATATTCCAATTAATTTTTAAACATATACCAAATTGGAGCACAGCAAGATCATATGAAGAACATTGGTGTAAGAAATGTTAAATCTTTAAAATAGAATCTTACAGTAACAGAATAAAACCTGTTTGGTTCATTACGTCTATGCTGATGTTTCTTGAACAACGACCCAACCATTATCCATCAATGACCTTCTCTCTATCATAATGTCAGAAGTGGGGATTTTCGCCAATGATTACACAGTGTTCAGCAACTCTCCTCAGATACTATAACAGTCCATGTCCAAATACATCAAGATCTGGACAATATCCAGATTTGGGCTGGCAAGTGGGAAGTCATATTCGTACCACACAAATGCCAGACTATAACCATCACCATTAAGAGACAAACTAGCCACCACCCTTGACGTTCAATGGTGTTACCATCACTAAACCCTCCATTTTCAACATCCTGGGTGTCATCATTGACCAGAAATTTATCTTGACTCACCACATAAAAACTGTGGCTATAAGAGCAGGTCAGGGGCTAGGAATGCTGTGGGGAGGAACTCACCTCCTGACTCCTGCCCATCCACCATCTACAAGGCACAAATCAGGACTGTGGTGGAATACTCCCCATTTGCCTGGCTGGATGCAGGTCCAACAACTCTCAAGAAACTTGACTCCATCCAGGACAAAGCAGCTTGCTTGATTGGCATTACATCCACAAGCATCCACTTCCCCCACCACCTACATTCAGTAGCATCAGTGTGTACAATGTACAGATACACTGCAGACATTCACCACAGATTCTCAATCAGGCTCTTCAAAACTCATGACCACTTCCATCTAGAATGTCAAGGGCAGCAGATACATGGGAATACCACCACCTGTAAGTACCCCTACAAGTCACTCACCATCCTGACTGGGAAATGTATCATCGTTGCTGGGTCGAAATCCTGGAATGTCCTCCCTACAGCAGGTGCACTGCAGAGTTTCAGGATGGCAACTAGGGATAGGCTATAAATACTGGCCAGCCAGCAATGTACACATCCCACAAAGGAATTTTTAGAAGAGCCTCCCTCAAAACCCCATGCACCCTCCTGCTCCCACCATCTTCATCAGGGTTCTTGTTTTCTTCACTATTTTAAGTGGCTACTTCTTAAATGTATTTGATGCTATTCATCTCAAACACTCCACATGGGAGCAAGGTTTTCATTCTCATCACATTCCAAAGGAAGTGGATTAACTTGTTGAGTTTATTAGTGACTATATTACATTTATTATCCTAGTTTTGGATTTTGGCACCAATGGAAGTATCTCTATATCTAACCCACTGAAAATTCATAATCTCTTCCAACCTCTTCTGACGGGCTGGAGATAAAAAGCTTAAAAGTGCGTACCAACACATTCAAGAACAGAGTCTTCCCCACTCTTATTAGACTTCTGAATGGACCTCTCAAATTTCAAACTTAATGTCTATCCTGCTCTTTGTGCACCTTCTCTGTAGCCGTAACGTTGTATTCTTCGCTCTGTTCTATTATCCAAATGCACTTGGTATGGTATGACCTGCCTGTGCTGCACGCAGAACAAAACTTTTCACTGTACCTAGGTGCATGTGACAATAATAATAAATCAAATCAAATCAGCATAATTTTGAAGACTCTAACAGATCAGCTTTTAGTTTTCATTTGCTGAGGGAAAGAGCCCCAGTTTCTATAATTTGTCTTTATAGTTGTATTATCCTGATACTGGTATCATCATTGCAAATCTTCTATTCCACTTTTTTCTAGGGCCTGTGGTTTTTTTTTATATAATGAAGAAAACAGAGGTCCAACTGAAGTCTAACCAAGGCTCTGTGTATGTTTTATATAAATTCTCTTCTTTGGAAGTCATTCTTCTATAAATAAGTGTCAACAATTTGCATTTTTTAAAGTCTTTATTAGTCGATCTTGCCACATTTAATAGTTTTGTATATCTGTACCCCTGTGTCCCTTGTGACTCTTGTACTTTGATTCTTACTTTCCAAGATATAGGTAGCATTTTGCCTCAAACCTAGGTTGGTTGTTAGATAGACGTTGTCCAGGACACTAACAGACTGCCCTACTTTACAAATAATGCCATAGAATTGGGTCAATACAGAAATGGTGGATGAAGCCTAAGCTTGAAAATAAAAGTACCAACAATGCAGCACTCTTGATTGTAACAATATTTTGTGCTCAAGACACTGAAATAGAACTTGAAAGTATGACTGTCATGATAAGGTAAGTGCTGTCCCCTACTGGCCACAGGTAGCACTGAGCTGGAGAATCATAGAACCCTACAATGTGGATGCAGGCCATTTGGCCCATCAAGCCCACATCGACCCTCTGAAGACCTTCCTACCCAGACCCCCATGCCGACTATATCCCTGTTACCCTACATTTCCCATGGCCAGTCCACCCAACCTACACATCTCCGGACGCTATAGGCAATTTATCATGGCCAATCAACCTAGCCTGCAGATCTTTGGACTGTGGGAGGAAACCAGAGCACCTGGAGGAAACCCGTAAAGACACAGGGAGAACATGTAAACTCCATACAGGTAGTCACCTGAGGCCGGAATCAAACCTGGGTCGCTGGCACTGTGAAGCAACAGCGTTAAGCCAGTCTTTCATGGGAATAGCTGGGGAAGGGGGAAAAACAATGCAGTAGTCTCCTTTCCTCAGCTGCAAGTATTGACTGCCTGCTTCAGGATTGTAAAGTGAATCAAGCTGTTCCTTCTCTTCTGAGTACAGTTATTCACTTTGAGGAAAAGGTTTATACAGTATGGGCTGCACTTGTGATACTGCAAACCACCAGGCAGTGGCACTGTTGGTCTTATGGCTGTCAGCTTCAGTAATGATTTGGAGATGCTGGTGTTGGACTGGGGTGTACAAAGTTACAAACCACACAACACCAGGTATAGCCCAACAGGTTTAATTGGAAGTACACTAGCTTTCGCAGCGATGCACTCCACAACTGCCTGATGAAGGAGTGGCGCTCCGAAAGCTAGTGCTTCCAATTAAACCTGTTGGACTATAATCTGGTGTTGTGTGATTTATAACTTCAGTACGAGTATCAGGCTTTTGAATGGACCTCTTAAATATTAATAGGAGAAAGTGAGGGCTGCAGCTGCTGGAGGTCAGAGTCAAAAAGTGTGACACTAGAAAAGCACAGTCGATCAGGCAGTATCCAAGGAGCCAGAGAGTCGACGTTTCAAGCATAAGGTCTTCATCAGGAATGCATTGATCTCTCTCTCTGCCCCTTCTCTGTTGCCGTAGCATTGTATTCTACACTCTGTTTTGCCACCTGATGCCTTTTGGAAGGTACGATCTGCCTGCAGAGCAAAACAACACTTTTCATTGTATCTTGGTACATGCAACAACAATAAATCCAATCAAATCAAAATCAGTAGGCCTTTCACGGATACTGAATCTAATACATTCATCACTAAAGAAGTCATTGAAAGAATGTTATAAGAGAGAAGTCTTTAGTTATTATTGGCCCAGATACTTTGATGGCCAGATAGTAGTTGCTGCAGCACAGACTGGAGTTGCACATTGGGACCATGCAGAATTCCCAATGCAGCACAGTCCCTGAAAATTGCCAAGGTAATTGAAAATTGTAATGGGCAATTCCTCTGGGTCTGGAACCCTTAGCAAAAGCCTCTTAAAGTTGGAGAATTTCGAAGCTTCCAACTTGTATATGCTTTGTAACTACCCAGGAATGGTTAAAGGATAAAACCTACTGTAACTCCTGGGTAACTATGGAACTGAAGCTCTTATTCACCCTTACCACTGACCCCAACACACCAACTGAACTAGTTACCCCCAAACTAATTTTCAGGGAACATGGGTTCGAATCTCACCATGGCAAATGGAGAAGTTTGAATTCAGTAAAAAGCAGGCCAAATTGCAACAGTGTAACCATTATCAAAGTGGTGCTCATGGCACAGTGGTAATATTTCTATCTCTGGGCTAGGTGTCAGGAGTTCAAGTCCCACCTATTCCAAAGGGGTGTCATAACATCCTTGAACAGGTTGATTAGCAGAAATATCTGTAACCACTGCTGGTTATCATTAAAAAAAATCCATTTGCTTCACAATGACCTTTAGAGACACCAATCTACCATCCTAACCCAGCAAGCTGGTAGACTCTTCACTGGCCTCTGGGCAATTAGAGATTGGTAGTAAGTGTTGGCCTAGCCAGTGACACTCACTCCTCATCAACAAATGAAAAAGAAAGCACAGCACACAACTTGCCTGTGCCTTTCACTTCAATTATCACAAAATATATTTACGTGGCATTGTGGTAACATCCCCACCCCTGACTGGGAAGCCCTGGTTCAAGTCCCACCTGCTCCAGAGGTGTGTAATACCATCTCTGAGCAGGTTGATTAGAAAAATACCTGAAATATCTTATTTTGTATCATGCATTTGTTTGACAATTCAAATATGCATGGAAAGTCAGTAGCATTTTTCACACAATAAACAGAGACAAGGCATATATAATGGACATGTGTTTAAAAGTTCTCATTACACAGTTTAGATCATTTTCTTTCAATTCAGTTTTGGGATGCAAACTTGGTAGCCAAAACCAATATTTATTGTCCATCCCCTAATTGCCTTTGAGAAGATGGTGGTGAGTCATCTTTGTGAACCGCTGAGGTCCATGTACTAGAGGTTGACCCATAATGCCCTAAGGAAGGGAGCAACAGGATTTTGACCCAGTGACAGCAAAGGAACGACGATATGCTTCCAAGCCAGGATGGTGAGTGGCTTGGAGGGGAATGTGCAGGTGGAGATGTCCCTATATGTCTGCTGCCCTTGTCTTTCTAATATATTGATGCATAATACCTCCATTCTATAATAGGAACAGGGGGTGCAAGTGTAAAGACTTTCATACTCATATCATTGGCTTCTGTCACTCAATTGTATCAAATTGCTGTAAAGATGCCAGAATAAAACAGGTTGGAACACTCAGCTGGGATCCTGGCATTGAGTTGGAACTAAGAAATGCACATTGGGTCCATTTGATGTTGCAAAATCCTCCTCACTAACATCTGGGGACTGACCTGGTATTCCCACTGATGAAATTTATTCCAGCCAATCACCTAACAGTTTGACATAATCATACTTCCTGGGTCATATATCAACAGACACTTCAAACATCTCCATCACTATTTCCAGATAGTGGACGACACGGTAGCCCAATGGTCAGCTCTGCTGCCTCACAGCACCAGGGACTCAGATTGAATTCTACTCACAGGCGACTGTTTGTGTGTAGTCTGCACTTTCTCCTCATGTCTGCATGGGCTTCCTCCAGCTGCTCCAGTTCCCTCCCACAGTCCAAAGATATTGCGGGCAATTCTGGTCTCTTTCCTATCGGAAAGATATTGTGAAACTTGAAAGGGTTCAGAAAAGATTTACAAGGATGTTGCCAGGGTTGGAGGATCTGAGCTATAGGGAGAAGCTGAACAGGCTGGGGCTGTTTACCCTGGAGCGTCAGAGGCTGAGGGGTGACCTTGTAAAGGTTTACAAAATTATGAGAGGCATGGATAGGGTAAATAGTATTTTCCTGGGGTCAGGAAGTCCAGAACTAGAGGGCATAGGTTTAGGGTGAGAGGGGAAAGATATAAAAGAGACCTAAGGGGCAACTTTTTCACACAGAGGGTGGTACGTGTATGGAATGAGCTGTCAGAGGATGTGGTGGAGGCTGGTACAATTGCAACATTTAAGAGGCATTTGGATGGGTATATGAATAGGAAGGGTTTGGAGGGATATGGGCCGGGTGCTGGCAGGTGGGACTAGATTGGGTTGGGATATCTGGTCGGCATGGACAGGTTGTACCGAAGGGTCTGTTTTCATGCTGTACATCTCTATGAGTCTATGACTCTATGTGCAGATTAGATAGATTGTCCATGCTAAATTGCCTGTAGTGTCCAGGGATGTGTAGGTTAGGTGAATTAGCCATGGGAAACGCAGGATTACAGGATAAGGTAGGGAGGATTGGATGCTCTATGGAGGATCAGTACAGGCTGAATGGCTTGCTTCTGCCACTGTAGGGATTCTATGAATATGTCCTGTCTACCTCATTGGAGAGAGTGGGATACTTACAGTCTGATGGTACTGTTCCTTGGAGACCACAACAATAATGGGTTTCTATGATGTCTTGCGGTTTCTGGCCAAGCACAGCCACAAAATCTCCATTCCACCCTTTCCCTGAGCTGTTAAATCAATGCTCTATCATGTTGAAAAACACTTAGAAGAAGCATTGAGGGTGGGAAGGGAACAGAATATACTTTGGTCCATCACCAAGAGTGGCTTGAGTTTATGGACACAGCTACCAAATCAAATTTGTTGGTGGTGAGAGAATCAATATGAAAAATAAACTACCTGATTTGTCCTCTCCAACTTCCATGTCACAGACACTTTGTGCCTGAAAGTATTGGTAGGGGTGACAACCTCACAGTTCTTGTGGAGACTTGTGTTATTTAGCGTTGCCATCATACTAGATATTCAGATTTGATCAAGAAATCGATGTAATGCTGTGAACCATTACAGCAAAATGTTAATCCCCTGTGATCTTCCAGCACTGCATTTCCCTCAGGCCTTCATCATGTTCACACACTCCTGGTTCAATGTTGATTTCACTGGAAGATCCTCAGGGCAGCACCAGGTGAAACCACAAGCCAGGGCTACATACAGGCCTAATGGTAGAAACAGAGCTAAGTAATCCCACAACCAACTATTGAGACTAAGACCTGCAGTCCTGCTATATCTTGAATGTGGGTGGACAATTAAACCAGTAACAGGAGGAAGGCACTCCTTGTGTGGAGGGAGCCCCACACATGAGTCCAAAGGACAAGGTTGAAGCATTTATGGCCATCTTTGGCCAGAAGTGGCTGTAGATGATCTATCTAGGTCTCCTCCCAAAGATCCCAGCTTCATATTTGTCAACTTGCAAGCCATTTCAACTTACTTCACGTGATGTCAAGTATCAGCTGAAGGCACTGGATGAATCAAAGGTATATCAACGTGCAGACTTGTTGTACAGAATGAGGCATTACCTCAGCAAAGCTGTTCTCGTGCAGCTACAAAACTGGCATCCACCTGAAGCTGTAAAACACTACCCAGGTATGTCCTGTCCACAAAAAAATAGACAAATCAAACTTGGCCAATTGCTGACCCATCAATCACTCGGTCATTAATCATGTGATGGGAGGATCCTTGATAGTGTAACACCTTCTCACAAATAACATACAATGGCGCTCAATTTGGGTTTTGTTCAAGGCCACACAGCAGCTGACCTCATTACATCCTTTCTCCAAGAGTGGACAACAGAGCAGAATTCCAGAGATGAGGAAGAAGTGATTCTAAATCAAATCACTTAAATAAGTGTTTGTAAAGCACCTTTAATACAGCAAATATCTCAAAGTGCCCCATAGAAATGTCACCCAGCACAATTTGACACAGAACAATATGAAATGAAATTAGGACTGAATGTGGGTTTTACAGAATATTTTATAGCAAAAGAGAGAGAGAGAGATGGAAAGATTTGTGGAGGGAGTTTTAAAGCTTTTGGTAAATAAAGACTCAGGAACTTATGGGCGGCACGGTGGCACAGTGGTTAGCACTGCTGTCTCACAGCGCCTGAGACCCGGGTTCAATTCCCGACTCAGGCGACTGACTGTGTGGAGTTTGCACGTTCTCCCCGTGTCTGCGTGGGTTTCCTCCGGGTGCTCCGGTTTCCTCCCACAGTCCAAAGATGTGCGGATCAGGTGAATTGGCCATGCTAAATTGCCCATAGTGTTAGTAAGAGGTAAATATAGGGGTATGGGTGGGTTGCGCTTCGGCGGGTCGGTGTGAACTTGTTGGGCCGAAGGGCCTGTTTCCACACTGTAAGTAATCTAATCTAAAAGTGAGGAATGAATGATGCTGAGAGTTACGAAGAACCCAGATCCCGGGGTATGCAGGTATCTCCGTTGTTGATGGGACTGGATCAGCTGGGATAGCTTTCCACAGGCTAGGGCTGTTTTCTTTGAAACAGAGGAGGTCAAGGGGAGATTTAACTGAGGTGGGTAAAATTATGATGGACCACAATAGAGTGAATAGGAAGGAAATATTTCCCTTTGAGTTTTATTTTAAATGTGATGCTCCCTTTGCAGAGAAAGCAATAACTTGGGAAGTTGGAATGAAAATAATAGCCTGAAGGATCAGATGTGAATTGAGGAGATGTTATTTCAATTAAACTGTTTTAGATGTCTGGAACCTCCTTCCTGAAAGAGTGGGAGAGACAGAAACCCTCATCACATTTAAAATAAAACACCTGGATATGTGCTTGAGGTACTGTAACGACACAGCTACAAACCATGTGTAGAAACGTGGGATGAAGTTGGCTAGATTTACTTTGGACATCACATACAGTCAACTAAATGGTTTCCTACTATGACATATATTTGCAATGAGCACAATTTCCCCTCTTTTTGGATTTATAAGGAAGTTGTCGAGAAGGGTGGATAATTGGGCGATTTGTCCCAGGATCAAAATGTATCCACTTAGTGCCACCTCAGCAACTAAATGCTGGGCAAGAAAATCCTGTGGAGGCCATCTCAACTTGCCATCAATGAGTTCCCTTTAATGATGAATTGGCAGCCTTGCCAAGGGCTTCAGTTCACCACCAACTTGGTTACCTGGCTCCCCTGCACATGGCAAATAGAGTGAATTTCACGACTGGGAAGCCAGGGTGACGTACCCAACAGGTTAAGGGGGTGGGCTATTTGCACTGGTGTGAGGCCACTTGGGATATTGGGCTTGGCATGGTCATTGGAAGCCATACTCCTTACATTTACCTCAGACCCCATATTCCTTTTACACCGCAACCCCACCCTGTGAGACCCAAAAGCAAATGGCCTATCTTTCTATCATTGATCCTTTGAAGGTTAGGCCTTAATGATGGTCTCTACACCCCAAAATCCAATGGTTTCTGATTGGCTGGCAACTTTTGATGAGGCAGGAGACCTATGATTTGCTCAGAATCTCACTGGTCTGTTCTTAATAGGGGATTGGAGTGCAATACAGCACAGATTCTCATTGGTGGAGGCAGATAATCAGTTAGGTCTGAACAAGTCCACCCACACACCCTTTTCACCATCAATGCTCAGTGGCAGCTGTGCATGCCATCTACTGAATCCACTGCAATAGCTTACCAACAGCAGCCTCCAAACCCACAACCGCTACCATTTGCCCTCCAAGCCACTCACTCTGCTGAATTCGAAAGATATCACTGTTCCTTCAGTGTTACTGCTTCAGAATCCTGCGACTCCTTCCCTAAGGGCATCAGGAGTGTACATACACCAAGTGGACTGCAGCAGCTCAAGAAGGCAGCAAATCATGACCTTCTCCAGGGCTATTAGGGATGGGCAATAAATGCTGACCCAGCTAGCGATGCCCACATCCCAAGAGTAAACAAATGATGTAAAGAATGGGGAAGTCCCAGAACGCTGGAAGAAAGTAAAATCAAAAACAAAAATCTATCAACCGGGAAATGTGTTTGGAGGGGGTTAACAAGGCAAGTGTTACATCTTAGATGGTAGGACTTGGAAGGAACTGAAGATCAGAGGAACCCTCTTGTGCACCTGCCTGAATCCCTGAAGGAGCAGGTCAGATAGACGAGATGGTGAAAAAGGCAGGTGAGATACTTGTCTTTATTAGGCAAGGCATAGAATAAAAAGTAGGAAGGTTAGGCCAAAACTGGGGTACTGCGTACAGCTCTGGTCACCACATTATAGGAGGATTATGTGATAGCACTGGAGAGAGTACAGAGGAGATTTACCACTATGCTGCCTGGACTGGAAGGTCTGAGCTACGAAGAAAGATTGGCTAGGGTGGGGCTCTTTCCCTTGGAGCAGTGAAGGTTGAGAAGGGGCCTAATGGAGGTGTATGGTTTGGGGAAGGCATAAATAGGGTGGAGAGCAAAGCCATTTTACTGTTAGTAGAGGGTTCAATAAGCAGAGATTTAATGTAAGAGTTAGAAGATTAAGATGAGAGTTGAGAAGAGGTTCTTTTCAGCTGAAGGGTGTTAGGAGTGTGGAACACTCTGCATGAAGAAGTGGTTGAGTCAGAAACTCTCGTACATTTAAGCTGTCTTCAAATATTCACTCACATCGCCATAGCCTCCAGTGTTATGGCCAAGAGCTGGCAATTAGATCTTTGTTGACTGTTGGGGACACAGCAGAGCGAATGGTTTCCTTCTGCGCTTTAAATGTTAGTGAGTCTGTACCCTCCAAGGATCCTCTGTTTGTATTAATCCATGTCTCTGTTATTCATTTCATAGAATCGCCAGAGTGTGGAAGCAGACCATTCAGCTCGAGTCCACACAGACCTTGCAAAGAGCAGCCCACTCTGACCCAACCATCGCAGTAACCCTGCATTTCCCATGGCTAATTCACGTAACCTACACATACCTGGACATTATAGGCAATTTAGCATGGTCAATCTACATAGCCTGCACATCTTTGGATTGTGGGAGGAAACCCACGCAGACACGGGGAGAATGTACAAACTCCACACAGACAGTTGCCCGAGGCTGGAACCAAACCTGGGTCCCTGGTGCTGCGAGGCAGCAGTGCTAAACACTGAGCCACCGTTCCACTCATTCCTCGACTGCACTCTCATCGAATCATAGAATTCCTGCAGTTCCATTTGGCCCATTGACCCCACACTGACCCTCCAAAAAGCATCCCACCCAGTCCCACCCTGCTACTCTATCCCTGTAACCGTGCATTTCCCATGGCTAACCTACCTAGCCTGCACACCCCTGGACACTATTTTTGTACTGTGAAAGACTCTTAGTGTCCCTAATACAATCTAAGAATGTGGAGTTATCTGGATATAGGGGTTCTCCCTCACTACATGTGTCCAACATGGAGAATCAATAATGTACAGGATGGACGGCCACCATTTTATTTTTTTTGCTGCTTTTACCTTGTGCACTGTGCTGGCCTTCAGCACAAACACTGCTTGGCTGCTGTAGCTGAGACTTCCGCTGTCCTGAAGGTTGTTGCTTCAATGAACCCTCTGTTAAACCAGAAGGTCACATGCGAACCAGATGTCCCCTTTCTGAGACGGATTGTGCAAGCTTTGAAGAGCCAGATTTATCATATCCTGTTGAATCTGCACCAACATAACAGGATTACTGTTCAGCCTCCAGAGAAACACGTCATTTGTTTCACTGAAAGTTCCCCCATCCAGAAAGACACCTTTTTATATTCGCACCCCAAGAGATTTTCCTTTGTCCTTTCTGAAAGATTCTTGCTGTGGTTGGGTTCTGTTTGAACCCCGCAATGGTCATTGTTTCTATTTGAGCTTCATCAGTCATTATTGGCAAACTATTTGGCAATGATGGGAATGTTGATGGTTTAAGGAATAGAAATAGGCCATTCAGCCCATCGAGTCTGCTCCTAGATTCAATGAGATCACAAGGATCATCCTCCACTCCACTTTCCTACCTTTTCTCCATAACCCTCGATACATTTATTGATTAAAAATCTGTCCATCTCAGCCTTGAATATACTTACTGACCCCACACCTACAGTCCTCTACTGTCATGAATTCCACAATTTCAATACACTGTGAGGGAAGAAAGTCCTCCTCGTTTCTCTCTTAAATGTGGCCCTTTCTCTCTTAAGTGTGACCCGAGATTATAATCTTGGGTTCTAGACTCCATCATTCAGGGAAACAACCTTTCCACATCTCCATGCCAGGCTCCTATAAAATATTGTACATTTCAATATGGGCACCATTCATTTTTCTAAACTCCAACACGTACATGCCCAACTCACTCAACCTTTCCTTGGAAGATAGTTCTTTCACAACTAGGATAAGGCTGGTGAACCTTCTCTGATCTGTTTCCAATTCCAGTCTATCTTTCCTTAGATAATGGATCCAAAACTGTTCACAATATTCCATCTGTGGTCTAACTACTGCCTGGTGTAGTTTTAGCAAAACTGCCCCACTTTACAACTCCACTCCCATTGAAATAAAGATGAACATTGCATTTTTGCCTTTCCTATTATCTGCTAAACGTGGATGCTCGCTCGCTTTTGTGATTTATGTACGAATACACCCAAATGTCTTTCTCTGCTTAAATATTGTTCAGCTCCTCTATTCATTCTGCCAAAGTATATAACCTTACGTTTCCCCACATTAGAAAATCATGGGAATTTAGAAAGTAGGTGCAGGAGTAGGCCATTTGGCTCTTCAAGCCTGCACTAACCATTCAATACGATCATTACTGATCATGCAATCTCAGTATCTCCCTCCCACTTTGTCTCCAAACCCCTTTAGCTGCAAGAGCTACATTCAGCTCTCTCTTGAATATATCTAAAGGGAGAGAATTCTACAGGTTTACAACTCTCTAAGTGAAGGAATTCTTCCTCATCTCAATCCTGAATGGCTTACCCCTTACTTGTTGACTGTGACCCCCTGGTTCAGAACTTCCTCAACACTGGGATAGGTTTCATCTCTCTGATAGGGTTTTGCCCAATTTCAGGTAATTGTGTTTCAGGAGAAAAAAAAATGGTGGAAACATTAGTGTGTAAAAGCTAGTATGTTACCTTCAGCTACTACAACTGCTCTTGTTAACAGTGATTCCATAATACTCCAGACAAGTTCATAATCGATACTTTTACAAGTTGACACTGCACCTAGACTTTGCAGTAAATGTTTTTGTAGTAAAATGATAGAGGAATTTATTAAGTAAACAAACGTCCCTCCCTTTAGTTCAAAAATAAATGTGGTAACAAGTTTATATGGATCATAACATTTGAGGTTTCATCTGCAGCCTATGCTGTGTTAGCTATTCCCAGCTGTGCAGTTAGACTATCATTAGCCCCACTGTCTGCAGACACAGAATGAAGGTGAGAGAAAATTCCCCTCATAATCACGATTGAGTAACTCAGGCTGGAGTGTGAGTGTGGGAGGGCTTCAGGCGGTGAGGAGTTAACAAAGTGTTTAGCAAGCGAGCATCAGTTGGAATCTCACCACTGCCTGGTGAGAATCTCACCACGCTGTCTGCGAAAATTATAAAAGATGGAATGAGATAATCTCAGCATCCAGATGGGTTAGACTTTGCTGCGCTTTTTGTCTGATTCTGCTACACATCTCGCCAAGGCACACGCCCATGATAAGATTCTGCCCAAGCTTTGGAAAGAGTTTAGAGGAGATTTACTGGATGACTAAAGAAATTGAGGGTTTGGTTAAGAAAAAGAAGGAAGCATATATAAGGTAGAGACAGGATAGACCGCATGAACCCTGAGAAGGGTATAAACGCAGTAGGAGTATACTTAAGAGGAAAATCAGGAGGGCAAAAAGGGGACATGAGATAGCTTTGGCAAATACAGTTAAGGAGAATCCAAAGGGTTTTTACAAATATATTAAGGACAAAAGAATAACTAGGGAGAGGATAGAGCCCCTCAAAGATCAGTAAGGCAGCCTTTGTGTGGAGCCACGGAAAGCGGGTGAGATACTAAACGAGTATTTTGCATCAGTATTTACTGTGGAAAAGGATATGGAAGATATAGACTGTAGGGAAATAGATGGTGACACTTTGAAAAATGTCCATATTATGGAGGAGGAAGTGCTGGATGTCTTGGAACCCATAAAGGTGGATAAATCCCCACTACCTGATCAAGTGTACCCTAGAACTCTATGGGAAGCTAGACAAGTGATTGCTGGGCCTCTTGCTGAGATATTTGTATCATCGATAGTCACAGGTGAGGTATCGGAAGACTGGAAGTTGGCTAATGTGGTGCCACTGTTTAAGAAGGGTGGTAGGGACAAGCCAGGGACCTTCAGACCAGTGAGCCTGACATTGGTGGTGGGCAATTTGTTGGAAGGAATCCTGAGGGACAGGATGTACATATATTTGGAAAGGCAAGGACTGATTAGGGATAGTCAACATGGCTTTGTGAGTGGGAAATCATGTCTCACAAACTTAATTGAGTTTTTTGAAGAAGTAACAAAGAGGATTGATGAGGGCGGAGTGGTAGATGTGATCTATATGGACTTCAGTAAGGTGTTCAACAAGGTTCCCTATGGGAGACTGATTAGCAAGGTTAGATCTCATGGAATACAGGGAGAACTAGCTGTTTGGATACAGAACTGGTTTAAATGTAAAAGACAGAGAGTGGTGGTGGAGGGTTGTTTTTCAGACTGGAGGCCTGTGACCAGTCGAGTGCCACAAGGGTTGGTGCTGGGTTCACTACTTTTCATCATTTATGTAAATGATTTGGATGTGAGCATAAAAAGTACAGTTAGTAAGTTTGCAGATGACACCAAAATTGCAGGTGTAGTGGACAGCAAAGAGGGATACCTCAGATTACAACAGGATCTGGACCAGTTGAGCCAAGATGTGAGAAGTTGTAGTGGTTCTGTTCGCCGAGCTGGAAGTTTTTGTTGCAAACGTTTTGTCCCCTGGCTAGGAGACATCATCAGTGCTCTGGAGCCTCCTGCGAAGCGCTTCTTTGATGTTTCTTCCGGCATTTATAGTGGTCTGTCCTTGCCGCTTCCGGGTGTCAGTTTCAGCTGTCCGCTGTAGTGATTGGTATATTGGGTCCAGGTCGATGTGTCTGTTGATGGAATTTGTGGATGAATGCCATGCCTCTAGGAATTCCCTGGCTGTTCTCTGCCTGGCTTGCCCTATGATAGTAGTGTTTTCCCAGTCGAATTCATGTTGCTTGTTGTCTGAGTGTGTGGCTACTAGGGATAGCTGGTCGTGTCGTTTCGTGGCTAGTTGGTGTTCATGTATGCGGATTGTTAGCTGTCTTCCTGTTTGTCCTATATAGTGTTTTGTGCAGTCCTTGCATGGTATTTTATAAACTACATTAGTTTTGCTCATGTTGGGTATTGGCTCCTTTGTTCTAGTAAGTTGTTGTCTGAGCGTGACTGTTGGTTTGTGTGCCGTTATGAGTCCTAGGGGTCGCAGTAGTCTGGCTGTCAGTTCTGAAACGCTCCTGATGTATGGTAGTGTGGCTAGTCCTGTGAGAAGTGACAGATGGAGTTTAATTCAGATAAATGTGAGGTGCTGCATTTTGGGAAAGCAAATCTTAGCAGGACTTATTAACTTAATGGTAAGGTCCTAGGGAGTGTTGCTGAACAAAGAGACCTTGGAGTGCAGGTTCATAGCTCCTTGAAAGTGGAGTTGCAGGTAGATAGGATAGTGAAAAAGGCATTTGGTACGCATTCTTTTATTGGTCAGTGTATTGAGTCCAGGAGTTGAGAGGTCATGTTGAGGCTATACAGGACATTAGGCCACTGTTGGAATATTGTGTACAATTCTGGTCTCCTTCCTATCGGAAACTTGAAAGATTCAGAAAAGATTTACTAGGATGTTGCCAGGGTTGAAGAATTTGAGCTATAGGGAGATGCTGAACAGGCTGGGGCTGTTTTTTCTGGAGCATCAGAGACTGAGGTTTACAAAATTATGAGGTGCATGGACAGGGTAAATAGACAAAGTCTTTCCCCTGGGGTCAGGGAGTCCAGAACTAGAGGGCATAGGTTTAGGCTGAGAGGGGAATGATATAAAAGAGACCTAAGGGGCAACTTCTTCTCACAGAAGGTGGTATGTGTATGGAATGAGCTGCCAGAGGAAGTGGTGGAGGCTGGTACAATTGCAACATTTAAGAGGCATTTGGATGGGTATATAAATAGGAAGGGTTTGGAGGGATATGGGTCGGATTGGGTTGGGATATCTGGTTGGCATGGATGGGTTGGACCGAAGGGTCTGTTTCCATGCTGTACATCTCTATGACTATAATGACCAGAATGTGCACTTCAAGTATTACCCTTTTATTTTACTGTTTTTGCCCATCTGGGCAGGAGAAGGAAATTGAGGTTGTAATATTCAGTCAGTCAGAAGACTCAGTGACATATCCTTTAAGCCTGAGCAAGTTAAATTCACCCTTTCCCCAAGCTACATCCTCTATCCAGTGCTCCCATGTCACCTGAACAGTAGAAACCTTGAGTTCTGATCACAGTTGCTCAGAAAGTGTAACGCATGGATTTCCCAAATTGTGTCTCAGTTGAATATAATTCAGCTCTCTGACTCTTGGATTCTAACCCAAGGGAAAGGGTTCACTGAATGGTCTGTGCTGATTGAACTGAAACAACTTATCTGCTGTACTCCTGGTCAGGAAAGGGGTCAGCAGCTCTCAAATGCCTGCTGCTTTCAAATTGTATTTTGCCAAAATAAACTGCATCTTGAACTCAATAAGCAGTGAATGGCTGATTTGTTCAGACTTGGCTTTCTCTATCCTCTACAAGGGATGCTTTCCTCATCTGTGTGGGATTGGGAAATAATTATTCATACAACAACTGCTCCTAAGCTGTTTTACCGTTCAACCTTTCTCAGATGTAAATTTCTTTCTTTATCCCACTCACCTGCTCTTTCCCAAACAGACTCCTTTCATCTTTCAGGACCTCACCCCAATGGCCAACTTTGAGTGAAGACAATGGGGTTGATTTTGAGTCTCCTCACCTAGCAGTAATGGGGCTTACTGTCAAGTGTCGAAAGTGGTTGGCTGTTTCAGGAAGTAGGTCCCCACTGAATATGATAGACACCTGTGCTATATCCGGGACACCCATCACCATTTCAGTTTTGGCTGCTGGCCTACCAGATTTAAATAAAGTTGAGGCCTGAAGATCACAAGGAACTCAGAGTTATATAGTCATACTGCATGGAAAGAGACCCTTCCCCCATCTCATTCATGCCAACTAGGGTTTCCCAAACCAAGTTAGTCCCGTTTGCCTGCATTCATGTACAGTATTCATGTACAGTATTCATGTACAGTATTTGTCCACATGTTTTTTAAATGTTCTAACTGGATCTGCATCTACCATTTCCTCTGGCAATTAATTCCACATATGCACCACCCACTGTGAGAAAATCTTGCCCCTCAGGTCCCTTCTAAATCTTTCCCCTCTCACTTTATGCCATGTAGTTTTGAGCTTCCCTATCCTAAGAAAAGACCTTGGCTATTCATCTTATCTATGCCCCTCATGATTTTAAAACCTCTATAAATTCAACCCACAACCTCCAACACTCCAGGGAAAAAAAGTTCCAGCCAATCTAGCCTCTCCTTATAACTCAAACTCTCTATTGTGCCAAACACAATATTCACCACCCTGTCCATCTGCAACTCCACTTTCAAAGAATTGTGTACTTGAACCCCTAGATCTCTCTGTTCAACAGCTCTCCCTTTAACTGTATAAATCTTGCCCTGGTTTGTCTTACTTCTTCACTACCAGAATGTGAGGGTAGCTTGGTTAGACTGCAATGATCCTTCAAAACTGAAACCAATGAGTGTTAAAAGACAGAAGGACTTGAACTGCATCCCAAAATGTTTTACAACCTATGAATAAGCTTTGAAATTTAGTCACTGCTGTAGAAAGTAGAAGGTGCAGTTTGTGCTACTTGTTCACAGCAAGTTCCCACAAACAAAAGTGTGATAATAACTAATCAGTTTTAAAAATATTGATTGAGAAATGTTTATCAAGGTATTAGAGAGAACTCCACTGCTCTCCATTGATTAGCAGGATTAGGGTCTTTATGTTTACCTGGGAGGGAAGATGAGGACTCTGATTTAATATCTCAAACGTAAGGCAATAACGCCACCAGAACAGCACTCCTTCAGTACCATCAATCAGATTTTCTGAAATGTGACTTGAGTATGTGATCTCTGCATCAAGGAAAGCCTGCTGCTAACTGGGCCACTGTTCTTTCAGTGGTTCTGCAGTTCAGCTCAACTCTGTCCTTCCCAATGGATATTTTAGGACAGGATGTGTGGGAAAGGAAAATGAATTCTGCTGCTCTGTTTTTCCACTCCTTCAGCCAGTAGCACTGAATGTAATTTTAGCATAATGTTTGATCATCTCCTTTTGAAAAAGCTCCAATTGTGTATTGCAATTCAAAGATAATGTAGATACATTAGTTTGATTCAATTGTGCTACTTCTGTTATACAGACAACCTAGAATTTGGCCAGTATGCACGGTCTGTTCATTTACCATTCAATAAAAGCATTCCCATTATGTTAATGAAGTTTGTAGTAATGGTACTTGGAATCATACAGTACAGAAGGAGACCTTTTTGCCAATCATTAATAAAGTGGCTTTTTGAAAGCACGAAGCAATTAGTGCGTCTTTGCCACTCTTACCCAAAACGTCTTACAATTTTTAAAAAACTAACTCCCTTTCGCAAGTTGCTGTTAAATCTGCTTCCACCTCTCTGTCAGGCAGAGCATTCCACGCTGCAACCTACTGTGTAAAACAATTCTCCCCAACTCCCCACAGCTTTTGTTTTTGCCAATTTTTCTCTAGTTATTGACCTTCCTGCTAACAGTAGCTTCTTCTCCTTATTTCCTCTGCTAAATCCCCTTTTTCATGTTAAACACCTCTATCTAATCTCTCATTAACATTCTCCCCCAATGGCAGAATTGTTGTTTCATTTTACTTATTATTTCTAACTGTAGATATAAATTGGCTTGACCTATTAAAAAAAACCCTCGACAAGTTCATTCATAGAATTCCTCCAATGTGGAAACAGGCCATTCAGCCAAACAGTGTATACAACATAATGTGTACTTCATGATGATCAAGAGCTTGTTGCTGTAGTGTGTGGCAGATTATGTAATATCCAGATGGCTGCAGATGGCGTGATAGTTAATGCTGTGACAATGTATGCCTACTGCGGAACCAACGTGTACAAAGTAAGTCTCTAGGAGATGAGGCCTACTTACTGGACCCATTGGTAACTTACTGAGTGACACTGCTGTTTGTAAAACATACTAGGATTCCAAATGACTTCGATCCAGGCACTAACTAACACCAGAGAGCATTGGTTTTGTTTTATCAGCGGTAGTACTGCTTTCGTATTGACTCAAAGGAAGAACTGATCACATTTATTTCGGAAGGATAAAGTTAAACATGAGACACACTGCCGATTAGCTTTAACCCTCTGGTCATGTGAGTTGACTGTGAGCAAGCTACACTGGATGGTGGGTTAGGAATGCACCGCCTTCTGCAAAGTTAGATATTTATCCTGTGGCTCGTGGCAACTCGTAAATTAGATTGGAAAAGCTGGCAGCTTCTCTCTTCATTCAGCACTCTGTAAATACTCCTTTCCCTGAGGTTCAAAGAATCCATACAGACCTGTACAGGTCAGGTTTAACAAGGGCACATTAAGTGCTCAGTGTAAACCTGCCCCAGGAGACAAGTTATGCAGAGCCATGTCAAACACTCATTTCTCTCATTCACTGACATGTTTGAATTAGTTATAAGTCAGTGTTGATTGTAGCTGGAAGGTTTATCAAGGGCCCACAAGATTGGTCTTATAACAGTCAGATCATTTGAAATGTTAAACAAGTAGTTTCACATACTGAAACCTTTCTAGAAATGATGGATATAGTTAAAGGAATGTAATGACCTCAAACCTCCTCTAAATGTTTAAAAGAACATACATCTGTGAAGACAGAAGAATATGATAGGAAAGTGTTTGTTGAAGCACTCCCCATTTTTGTCTGTTTTGAATTGCTAGTGCCTTATGTGAAGAGCAGCCCTGTTGCAATGTTGTATGTTCTCCCTCAGCACAGCAGCAGACTGGATGAGAAGCTGATCTGGGTCTTCAGAGATAAGACTGTGATTGATGTATCACTTATCCAACTAATGAGCAAGGCTTTGGCTCTTTGTCAATCCTTACAATGGTTTACCTTTTTAAAAAAAGGGTGAGTCTCTCTCCAGAAGGTTTTGTGGTGCAGTTGGTAATGTTCCTATCTGTGGGCCAGAAGGTCCAGGGTCTACACCCACTTCAGGGCATGAGAGTAGTGGAATGTGTCCTAAAGCAGTCAGACAGATTGATGATCTATCTGTAACTCCTCCTGATACACGGATGGGAGGCAGTAAGAGTGGGAGGTTTTCCTGGTCGGGCAGAACAAAGTGTACCTGCAGTACAACAGCCTCCCATGTTAAAAGCCTCTACATACAGGATCTTGCCCTAAGCAAGTGTCATTCTTGTTTTGAGAGGCTACCTCACATGCATACACAATGCCCATCTCTACTGGAAATAAGCCAACCATTTTTTTTTCACAAAGCATATTCAAAACAAATAGTTTAATTTTGTAGACTTTTTTTTCTCTCTTAGGTCCAGCTGTTGGTTTTGGAAAATAGAACATAGAACAGGAAATTCACAGGAGTGCACCTAAGCTTTCCCATTATCTGCTGACTGTGAGGAGCCATTGGTTTGAGGGAATTGAAGAATCTTTTTGCCTTTGGTGTTAACATCACTCCAATGAAAGCTTCTATCTCTTCCTCCTCAAACTTAGGATTTACAGGAACCAACCGTGTTGCCCTCACCCTTAAGTCTCATTGGTTAGCTGAGTCAGCTAGACACCTGGTTTATGATGCAGAGTGACACCAACAAGCTGGGTTCCATTCTCACACTGGCTGAGGTTACCATGAACGACACTTCTTCTCCCCTTGTCTGAGGTGACCCTCAGGTTAAACCACCACTAGTCAACTCTCTAATGGAAGACCAAGCCTGTGTGTTTGGTAAGACTATAATGACTTTAACTCCCAGCCAATGCTGTCTTCATGAAACACAGTAGAACTTTTGCTCTTTGGTTTGAACTGTCTTTATTCAAACTCCCTCTCTTTTTCCTGAATCTTCTTTCCGTGTTCTCCTCCTCCATTCTCTTTGCCATTTCCCTCTCTCTTTTCTCTCTTTCTTCTTCTTCTTGAAGTTCTGATTTCCACTATTCCAATTGTAATCTCTCTATCACAACTTTATCCATTTCAAGCCCCCACTCTATACAAGACTCCACAGTTTTCTGGCTTTCACATGAAATTCTAACCCCAAGTGCCTCACTAAGTCTCTTAGCTCGTTGAGGGACAAAACTTCTAAATCCTTAAGAGTAATTTACCCTAATTCTTCTAGGAATGTGCTGGCTTAGAATATGTACATCTCTATACTGGAGCAGAGTGAACGCAAGAAGAACCTTTCACAGGTTTTTAGATTTTGATTTAAAAGTGACAATTTGCCCACTCTAAACATTTTGTTTTGTCTGTGTATCAAAATCTTGGCCAAGTGAATTTATCCTTTCAAATGATGAGATACTACCGAATACAGAGCAACCTCGATTGTCCTAACGAAATGGGCAGGCACTATTTCATTCAGATAATTTATTATTCGGTCAATTAATTTTCTCTGGGGCTCGGAGTTTTCTGTGAAGTCTGCTCCCCATGCAGGAGACTAGGCAGCAGTGAGCGTGGGCCCCTGACACCCAACACTGTCCGTCTCTCCGTCTGCCCCCCCAACCCTCTCCACTCCCACCCCGCCTGCCCCCACAAACCCATCCAGCCCCGCCTGCCCCCAAAGCCATCCAACCCGCCCCCGACCACCCCCAACCCTGTCTAACACTGATTGTTTGACACAATGTTTCTATCGGGACCTTGAGATCCCCTTTGGATTATTCGATATTTGGATAATTGGTATTTGGATAATCGAGGTTCCTCTGTATTAGTTTTGGTTTTTACTGTGGAGAAAGATATGAAAGTTCTGGGACTTAAGGAAACTAATACTGATGTCTTGAAAAGAGTCCACATTACAGAAGAGGAGGTGCTGGAGGTCTTACAAAACATGAAAGTGGATAGATCTCCAGGACCTGATCAAGGGTATCCCAGGACGTTGTGGGAAGATAGGGGAGAAATTGCGGGATCTGAAAATGTGTTGCTGGAAAAGCGCAGCAGGTCAGGCAGCATCCAAGGAGCAGGAGAATCGATGTTTCGGGCATAAGCCCTTCTTCAGGAAGAGTTCATGATTTATACCTGAAGAAGGGCTTATGCCCGAAACATCGATTCTCCTGTTCCTTGGATGTTGCCTGACCTGGTGCGCTTTTCCAGCAACACATTTTCAGCTCTGATCTCCAGTATCATTTGCAGCCACGGGTGGATTGCTGAAAGACTGGGGGGTAGTTAACATTTCGCCTCTTTTTAAGAAAGGCTGTATGGAGAGCCAGGGAACTATAGAGTGGTGACTCTGACATCACTGTGGGTAAATTGTTCCGGGGGGATTCTGAGAGATAGGAGTTACATGCATTTGGAGAGGCAAGGAATGATTAGGGATAGTCAACATGGCTGAATGCCTTGGAAATAGAGTTTCACTAATTTGATTGAGCTTTTTGAGGACATAACCAATAAGATTAATGAGGGCAGAGTGGTAGATATCGTCTACATGGACTTTAATAAAGCCTTTAACAAGGTTCCGCATGGTAAGCTAACTAGTAAAATTAGTTCATATGGGATTTAGGGAGAGCTTGCCAAATGGATATAAAATTGCCTTGATGGTAGGAGACTGAGGGTGGTGGTGGATGGGGTATTTTTCATATCTGAGACCTGTAACCAGGAGTGTTCCACAGGGATTGAGGTGGGTCCACTATTGTTTGTCATTTATATAAACGATTTGGATGAAAATTTAGGAGACATGGTTAGTAAGTTTGTGGATGACATCAAAATTGGTGATGTCGTCAATAGTGAAGAAGATTATCTAAGATTACAAAGAGATCTTGGGCCATTGGACTGAGAAGTGAGAGATGGAATTTAATTTGAATAAATGCAAGATATTCCATTTTGGTAGAACAAACAAGGGCATGATTTATACCGTTGATGATAGGGGCCTGAATAGTGTTTTCAAACAGAGAGACCTAGGGGGTTTGCATGCATAGTTCTTTGAAAGTTGTGTCACAGGTAGACAGGGTGTTTAAGAAGATGTTTAGCATGCTTCCTTCATTGCTCACACTATTGAGTACAGAAGTTGTGACATCATATAGAGGTTGTATGGAACATTCGAGAGGCCACTTCTGGAGTACTGTGTCCAGTTCTGGTCACTCTGCTATAGAAAGGATATTATTAAATTGGAAAGGATTCAGACAAGGTTTACCTGGACGTTGCCAGGACTGAAGCATTTGAGTTAGAAGGAGAGGTTAGATAGGCTGGGACTTTTTTAGCTGGAGCATAGGAGGTTGAGAGATGATCTTAAAGGGGTTTATAAGACCATGAGGGGCATAGATAAGGTGAATAATAAAGGACTTTTCCCTAGAGTGCTGGAGTTCAAAACAAGGGGGCATGTTTTTAAGGTGAGAGGAGAAAGATTTAAAAAGGACCTGAGGGGCAACTTTTTCACAGAGGGTGGTTCATATGTAGAATGAACTGCCATTGGAAGTGGTAATTGCAGGTATAGTTATAACATTTAAAAGACATTTGGACAGGTATATGGGTGGGAAAGGTACATGGTTTGGAAAGGGTGGACGCTAGGAAATTGTTTCCGTTAGGCGAGGAGACTAGGACCCATGGACACAGCCTTAGAATTAGAGGGGGTCAATTCAGAACAGAAATGCGGAGACACTTCTTCAGCCAGAGAGTGGTGGGCCTGTGGAATTCATTGCCGCAGAGTGCAGTGGAGGCCGGGACGCTAAATGTCTTCAAGTCAGAGATTGACAGATTCTTGATGTCACGAGGAATTAAGGGCTATGGGGAGAATTCGGGTAAGTGGAGTTGAAATGCCCATAGCCATGACTGAATGGCAGAGTGGACTCGATGGGTCGAATGGCCTTACTTCCACTCCTATGTCTTATGTCTTATGGTCTTATGGAAAGGCTTAGAGGTGTTTGCAGGCAAATGCGACTAGTTTAGTTTGAGAAACTTGGTCGGCATGGATGAGTTGAACTGAAGGGTCTGCTTCCATGCTGTATGACTCTATAGGCCAGCGGCCATCAAGCTATTGTCAAAAGGAACATGAAAAAGGTCAATGTAACCAAACTTTCTTGAGTTAACAACTGAGTGAGTTTATTCATTACTAAACATGCGAAGACATAAAACAATATTCTTGCACACAGATTAGGAATGAGAAATCAGTTCAGATAAAGATAAAAGTTTAAAAAAAAAGAGTCATTTATGAAGAGTAGAGGGAAGAACATTGCAGTCTCTAAAGTACATTTTGCCAGTAGTATTCACAGTGAATAGTGAATAGTAAGATTGCTGGTTTCTCAGGTTAATCAAAATTCTTTTAATGCGGTTTCTTCCCATAATGAGCTGCCAACTAGCTGGCTTGTAGACTCAGAGTGAAAAAGTTCTTTACTTGCAATACAAGGGTGACTGGTGGGTGGTTCTTAGCCATGGCCTTTCCAATGCACTGGTGCTCATACCCAGACTAGTTCAATGAGCATGTCAGCTCATTACCACATCTTCTATATTCTTGAAAGCGGAAGACAAAAATGTCTAGCAACCAGACTGCTGTGTTTTTTGCTGTTATGTTCACAAACTCGCAGGAGATTTAAGTTTATTTGTCCCCTTTAAGTCCATCCCTTTGAAGCTTCACTGATTCTGTACAGGTGTAACATTTGAGAAATTTTCACCAGACAACCACTGAAATTACATCCTCTGTTATTTTATCTTTCAAAAATACACATGTTGGAGTCAACGTTCGTGAGGTCCACAAGTGATCATGGTTACGATCTGCGATCATGGCATTAACTGAGCTTGTACCTGCTTGAATTTAGAAGTCTAACGAGGGATCTTATTGAGGTGTTTAACATTATCAAAGGATTTGTTTAAATAGATTGAGAAAAACTAATTCCTTTTGTTGGACAATCCAACTAGGCTATTCAGGACAATAGGAGAAAGTGAGGACAGCAGATGCTGGAGATCAGAGCTGAAAATGTGTTGCTGGAAAAGCGTAGCAGGTCAGGCAGCATCCAAGGAACAGGAGAATCGGCGTTTTGGGCATGAGCCCTTCTTCAGGAATGACCTATTCAGGACAATATCAGAAAACACTTCTCCACACAATGGCTAGTGGTAATGTGGAATTCACCAAAAGTTAAAAATTTCATAACTCAGATTAATAGCTGTTGATTTGGTTAAGGAGGGTTATGGACACAGACAGAAGTCATTCAACTGAAGTGCTGGAAAAGGTTTGAAAGACTTGATGGCCCCCTGCTCCTCATCAACAAGAGTAAAATTGTAAAACCTCTACCCTTTTTGATAGGTAGTTGATTTGGAATATTTTCAGCTACAGTTGTGAAATTTCGGCTGCAGGAACATTCAAACCAGTCATTTCAACAGACACTTTGACCTCACCACAGGAGACTCTCTCATAACAGTTCAAACATGCCAAAGTTATCAATCATTGTCATCTCTGTAAATAAGAGAGCTGGCCCATTTCAAGATGCAGATCATTCCATGAAGAAAGTCGTTTTCTTATTGATGTTAGGAAATCAATTATGTCTGAATACATAGTGACTATCTTCTTGGACTTAAAGTACATGGGAAACTTCCGTCCGATATTGGAAAAATGTGCTCAGTGACACTGACTAGGTTATAGTTTATAGACTCTGGAAGATCTTCAACAGCTGCTGACTGTCTCTTGCCTGAAAACAATTATAGACTGTCAATTGAAAATATGGCTCTGCTGTGGCCCCATGATAATATCCCTATCTCTGGACTGGGAGACCTAGGTTCAAGTCCCACCTGCTTCCAGAAGTGTGTAATAACATCTCTGAACAGATCGATTAGAAAAATAGGTTAAATACACATTGAAAACCTTAGGAGGGGCACTCTTGTGGTGCAGTGGTAGTGTCTCTACCCTTAGACCCAGAGGTCTGGGTTCAAGACCCACTTGTGGAGCTGGAGTACTTGATTCAGCTTCTCACCCTCTTCCTCTCTCCTTCTGTTAGTTCTTGGCTCGTTTACCCTCCTCAGCTCCATCTGCCTCTTTCCCTTACCCAATAGAAATCTGTTGATCTTAGTCCTGAAAGCATTACCAATCCCCCTGGGACAACTGTTAGGCAAAGTTATCAAGCAACCACCGAATGAAAAAATTGCTGAGAAGATTTCACTCGTGGTAACTTTTACTTTAATAAGAATCAGAACCTATACTGATTATATATGAATTAAGTCAAAAAAACACTTCCAATAAAAAGGCAAATTTCCCACGTGATAGCCACACTACGTGCAATCTAAATACATTCCCTTCAGCACAAATGGGATTAAGTTACACAGTTCTACTGTTTTGTGTTTTTTATTTTGAGATGGTGATGTTGTTGTAATGTCACTCGAGTCGAAAACCAGAACCTCAGGCATGGGGATTCATCTCACCTTGACAGATTGTGAAAGCTTAAATTCAAGAAAGGTGTGAATTATAGGTTACCCTAACGATGATTGTGTAACCAATATTGATTGTCATAAAAAGCCATCTGGTTCAGTAATGTCCTTTAGGGAAGGGAAAATGCCATGGTCAGCCTACACATGACTCCTCATCCATGTTAGTGGGACAGTAACAGGCTGAACATAGTCTCTTACCACCTCATCTTGCCCCAGTCCATGCCTGTTTCAAGAGGGCCAACATCATCCCTGTGCCTAAGAAGGCTCATGCAGCATGTCTCTATTACCACCACCCAGTAGTAACCTCAGTGGTCATGAAGTGCTTTGAAAGGCTGGTCATGGCATTAATCAACTCCAGCCTCCCCACTACTCTTGACCCACTCCAATTTGCCTATCAGACCAACAGATCCACATCAGATGGTACATCACTTGCCCTTCACTCCTCCCTAAACATTTTGACACCAAGAACAGCTACATAAAAATCCTACTAATTAACTATAGTTCAGCCTTCAACACCATTATCCCCTTGTGACTGATTACTAAACTTTGTGATCTCAGACTAAGCCCCACTCTGCAACTGGATCCTCAGTTTCCTGACCCACAGGCCACAATCAGTGAAGAGTGGGACAATATTTCATTGTCACTAACACTCAAAACTTGAGCCCCCAGTGGTGCGTAATCAGCCCCCTATTGTACTCACTGTATACCCATGACTGCATCACCAAATATCAGACTAATGCCATTTACAAGTTCGCCGATGACACCACCATAGTTGGTTGAATCTCAGATGGCAATGAAACAGACTACAGATGGGAGGTGGAAGACCTGGCAAAATGGTGCACTGAGAACAACCTAGCTCTCAATGCTGGCAAAACCAAGGAACTCATTATTGACTTTCAGCGAGATATTTCTCATGCTTCCCTACATATTAACAGCACACAGGAGGAATGTGTCGAGAGTGTCAAGCTCCTGGGAGTCGTCATCCACAACAAGCTTTTTTGGACTCTTTATGTGGATGCACTAGTTACAAAGGCCCAACAACGTCTCTTATTCCTCAGGCAGCTGAGGAAAGTTGGCATGACGGTGAATACCCTTGCCAACTTTTATAGGTTCACCATCGAGAGCATTCTTCTGGATGGATCACTACCTGGTATGGCAACTGTATCATTCAGACGGTTACAGAAAGTAGTGAACTCAGCCCGGACAATCACAAAGGCCAACCTCCCACCGATAGAATCCATCTACCAGGCCCACTGTCAAGGAAAGTCCGCTAGCATTCTCAAAGATCCATCCCACCCTGGCAATGTTTTTCTCATCGGGGAGAAGGTACAGAAGCCTGAACACACGCACCAGCCAGGTTCAAAACAGTTTCTGCCCTACTGCTGTTAGAATTCTTAGAATTGTGAATAGACTCACAAATTCTTAGCATTTGCCTGTACCTGTGTTTTTGTTTTGCTGCTTTTTACCTATTATGTAGTATCTATGCTACTTAACTCTGTGATCTTAGTATTGCTCACAAAACAAAGCTTTTCACTGTACACGTGACAACAAATTCAATTCAATTCAATTCATTAGTGCCAGCATGGTTCAGAACTGGATCATAAGGTGGGATTGGAGATAGGGTTATAATTGGGATTGGCTTCAAATTTGGGATCATGGCTGGTGTCATGAGTTAGATCAAAGTGGGGATCAAGATCAGGATCATCTCCCCCCCAGTTTGCTTGGCTAATATAACCAAAGTTACGACTGGAATCTTAAACAATAAAATGTTGATAATGACTCCAGTGTCTCATGGGACCCCTGAGGTGCTGCCAGTGCCTTGTGCCTTGTGTCTTTTAGAGTAGTCATGGGAAGGGAGGGCCCTGATGGAGGTCCTGTTTGCCAGTCCACAGCCAACTGTGATTCAGTGGTGGCGCTCTCAACTTAATCAAGGGACAATGTGTCAAAGTTCCACTGCAGAAACCTGAACACACAGATCAAGGTGATCATTGAGATTTTCCTGATATGGCAGAACTGACATATGAGGCAAGATTGGATCAGTTAGGACTATATTCACTGGTGTTTAGAAGAATGAGGGAGGGATCACATGGAAACCTATTAAATTCTAATAGGGCTAGACAGGGTAGATGCAGGAAGGGTGTTCCCAATGACTGGGGAGTCAGGACAAGGGGTTACAGGGTTACAGGGATACAGGGTTACAGGGATACAGGGATACAGGGATACAGGGTAACTATTTAGGAGTGAGATAAGGCAAAATGCACCAAGAGACTTAGTGGAAACCTTTACCACAGAAAACGATTGCAATCAAAACATTGAATTTTTTAAGAAGATATTAAATATGGTTCATAGGGTATAGGGATCAAAGAGGATGGGGAGAAAGCAGGAACAAGGTGGATGATTAGCCATAATCAGATTGAATAGTGGAGCAGGCTCAAAAGACTGAATGGCCTACTCTTGCTCCTAGTTTCTGTGTTCCGATCTATAACACTCCAGGGCAGTACTGAGGGAGTGCTGCATTGCTGGAGGTGAGGTCACTCAGATAAGCTATTAAATAGAATCCCCATCTGTCCTCTCAGGCAGATCTAAATGATCCCCTTGCATAACTTGAAGAACAGGAAATAACTCTCTCAAGTGCCCTGACGGGTATTTATCCCCCAACGCAACATCACTCAGAAAAACAAGTTTCTCTAATTAAAACCACATGGGTTGTCGGAGTTTGCTATATGTCAGTGGCTGTTTTTTAACTACAATTCAATGGAGTTGGAATGGTGCAGTGGTTCAGTGGTTAGCACTGCTGCTTCACAGTGCCAGGGACCTGGGTTTGATTCCAGTCTTTGGTGACTGTCGGTGTGGAGTTTGCACATTTTCCCCGTGTCTGTGTGGGTTTGCTCTGGTTTTCTCCCACCAGATACATCCAAGAAAACGGCAAGAGGCCAAGATGTACAGACTAGGTGGAATGACCATGCTAAATTGCCCATTGTGTCCAGGGGTGTGCAGACTAGGTGGATTGACCGTGCTAAATTGCCAATTGTGTCCAGAGTTGTGCAGGTTAGGTGGATTGACCGTGCTAAATTGCTCATTGTGTCCAGGGATGTGCAGGTTAAGTGGATTGACCGTGCTAAATTGCCCATTGTGTCCAGGGGTGTGCAGGTTAGGTGGATTGACCGTGCTAAATTGCCCATTGTGTCCAGGGGTGTGCAGACTAGGTGGATTGACCGTGCTAAATTGCCCATTGTGTCCAGAGATGTGCAGGTTAGGTGGATTGACTGTGCTAAATTGCCCATTGTGTCCAGGGATGTGCAGGTTAGGTGGTATGACCGTGCTAAATTGCCCATTGTGTCCAGGCATGTGCAGGTTTTTTTTCTTTTATTTCCTTACCCCCACACTCCTGCCTAACTGCAGTAGTGCTTATTTTATCCCCAGCACGTATGGTGTGTGTGTGTGCAGCTGTGAGACACAGTGAGAGACACAAGGTGTACAAATCTTTATTTAATTTCCTCCACCAGGAAGATAGGAAAACACCCGAGTGGCCAGTGAGAAGCAGTGCCTTCCAAAAAGAGCAATAGGGATGTGCAGACTAGGTGGATTGACTGTGCTAAATTGCCCATTGTGTCCCGGGCTGTGCAGACTAGGTGGATTAGCCATGGGAATGCAGGGATAAGGTAGAGGGCTTGACCTGGTGGGATACGTTTCAGAGGGTCCATGCAGATTTGATCGGCTGAATGGCCCCTTTCATCACAGTAGGTAAGGCCAATGAACTCAGGGCGTGGATATTAGAGTGGGACTGGGATATTATCCCCATTACAGAAAGTTGGCTAAGGGAGGGACAGGTCTGGCTGCTTAATGTATCAGGGTACAGATGCTTTAGGCAGGACAGAGGTTGTGGAAGGAGGGGAGGTGGAGTTACATTTTTGATTAAGGTGAGTATCACAGCAAAGGTCAGACATAAAATAACTGAAAGATCATCCAGTGAGGTTTTGTGGGTGGTGCTAAGATAAGAAGGGAAGTGTGACATAGAACATAGAACAGTGCAGCACAGTACAGGCCCTTCGGCCCACGGTGTTGTGCCAAGCATTTACCTCAATCTAAGATCAACATAACCGACGCACCCCTCAATTTACTGCCATCCATGTGTTTATCCAGCAGTCGCTTAAATGTCCCTAATGGCTCTACTACCACTACGTAGCAGTGCCTTCCACACACACACTCTCTGCGTAAAGAACCTACCTCTGACATCTCCCCTGTACCTTCCTTCAATCACTTTATGACCCCTTGTGACAGCCATTTCTGCGCTGGGGAAAAGTCTCTGGCTATCTACTCTATCTATGCCTCTCATTACCTTGTACACCTCTATCAAGTCACCTACCTTCCTCCTTCTCTCCACTGTGAAAGGCCTGAGCTCACTCAACCTCTCTTCATAAGACAAGCCCTCCAATACAGGCAGAATCCTGGTAAATCTCCTCTGTGCCCTCTCTAAAACATCCACATCCATCCTATAATGAGGCGACCAGAATTGAACACAATATTCCAAGTGCAGTCTAACCAGGGTTTCATAGAGCTGCAGAAAAACCTCACGGCTCTTAAACTCAATCTCCCTGTTAATGAAAGCCAAAATACCATATGCCTTCTTAACAACCTGATCAACTTGGGTGGCAACTTTATAGGATCTATGTATGTGGACCCTAAAATCCCGCTGTTCCTTCACACTGCCAAGAATCCTGTCTTTAACCCTGTACTCAGCATTCAAATTCGACTTTCCAAATTGAACCATTTCACATTTATCTACAACTCACTGACTTCTTTTGGCCAGCCAATTCTGTATCCAGACAGACAAATTTCCCTGTATCCCATACGTCCTAACTTTCTGAATTAGCCTACCGTGGCGAACCTTATCAAATGCCTTTCTGAAATCCATATACATCACATCCATTGCTCGATCATTGTCAACCTGTCTCGTCACATCCTTAAAGAACTCAATAAGGCTTGTGAGGCATGACCTGCCCCTCACAAAGCCATGCTGACTATCTTTAATCAAACTATGTTTTTCCAAGTAGTCATAAATCCTATCTCTCCGAATCCTTTCCAGTACCTTGCTTATCACAGATGTAACACTGATTGGTCTGTATTTCCCAGAGATTTCCCTATTCCCTTTCTTGAACAGAAGAACAACATTCACCTCCCTCCAATTATCTCGTACTAGTCCTGTGGAGAGTGAGGATGCAATGATCGCTGTCAGAGGCACAGTGATCTCATTTCTCGATTCCCATAGTAACCTTGGATATATCAGATCTGGCCCTGGGGACTTATCTATCTTGTTGCTTCCCAGAATTTCCAGCACATCCACTTCCTTAATATCAATCTGGTCAAGCCTATTAACCTGGTCCATGGTATTCTCACTTTCAACAAGGTCCCTCTCTCTAGTGAAAGCTGAAGCAAAAAATTCATTTAGGGCCTCCCCTACCTCTTCAGACTCCAGGCACAAGTTCCCTCCACTGTCCCTGATCGGCCCTACCCTCTGTCTGATCATTCTCTTATTCCTCACGTAAGTGTAGAATGTCTTTGGGTTTTCCCTAATCCTTCCCACCAAGGCTTTTTTGTGCCCCCTCCTAGCTCTCCTTAGTCCATTTTTATGTTCTTTCCTAGCTGCTGTGTAATCCTCTAAACTGTGCCAGATCCTTGCTTCTTCAACATTAAGTAAGCTTCCTTCTTCCTCTTGAACAGACGCTCCTCTGCACTTGTCATCCAAGGCTCCTTCACATTACCATTCCTTGCCTCTCTCAGTGGGACAAAGTTATCCAACACTCGCAACAAGTGCTCCTTAAACAGCCGCCACATTTCTGTTGTGCATTTCCCGTAGAACAGTTGTTCCCAATTTATACTCCACACCTCATGTCTAATAGCAGTATAATTTCCCCTGGTCCAATTAAGTATCTTCCCAAACTATCTGTTCCTGTCCCTCTCCATGGTGATGGTAAAGGTGAGGTAGTCATGCTCACTGTCACCGAAATACTGTCCCAACGAGAGATCTGACATCTGGCCTAGCTCGTTGGGACAGTATTTCGGTGACAGTGAGCATGACATCTGGCCTAGCACCAAATCCAATTTGGCCACCCCCGGAGATGGCCTATCTACATATTGAGTCAGGAATCCTTTGTGGACACACCTGACAAGTCTGTTCCATCCAAACTATTTGCACTTAGAAGGTTCCAGTCGATATTAAGGAGGTTGAAGTCACCCATGACAACAACCCTGGTATTTCTGCACCTTCCAAGACCTGCTGTCCAATCTGTTCTTCCATCTCTCTGCTGCTATTGGGAGGGGGGTGTATAGAAAACATCGAATAAAGTTACTACTCCTTTCCTGTTACTGATTTCCACCCATACTGACTTAGTAGACAAACCCTCCTCAAAAATCTCTTTTTCTGCAACTGTGGTGCACTCTTGCATTAAAAATGCTACTCCCCCTCCTCTTTTGTCCTACTCCCTGTTCTTTTTAAAAGATCTAAACCCTGGAACACCCAGCAACCACACTCCTGCTCTTGCGAAATCCATGTCTCCATTATGTCCACAACATCATAGTTCCAAGTACTTATCCATGCTCTAAGTTCATTACTCCTATTCCTGGCACTCATTGAAGTAGACACAGTTTAACCCATTCCTTTGCCCTATCAACTGTGTATCCTTCCTGACAGACTCTTTGCATTTTATTTCTGCCTGTTCAACAACTACCCTCTCCTCTGATCTGTAGCTCTGGTTGCCATCCCCCTGCCAAAAAGAGTTTAAAACCTCCCAAAGTGCTCTTGGAAATCTCCCACTCAGGACATTAGTGCCCCTCCAGTTTAAGTGCAACCCATCCTTTGTGTACAGGTCCTACCTTGCCCAGAATGAAGCCTTCCCTCGTGCACCAGCCCTTAGCCACGTGTTTAGCTGCACTAGCTCCCTGTTCCTCGCCTCACATGCACATGGCACCAGTAGTAAAACTGAGATTACTGCTCTGCTTGTCCTGCTCTTTAGCTTCCAACCTAACTCCCTGAAATCACTTTTTAGATCCTCATCTCTTTTACTAGCTTTGACGTTGGTGTCGATGTGCATCACTACTTCTGGCTGCTCCCCCTCCCCCTTCAGAATCTTGTAGACTCAATTAGAGACATCCCAGACTCTGGCACCTGGGAGGCAACATACCTTCTGGGAGTCCTGTTCGTAACCACAGAATCTCCTGTCCATTCCTCTAACTATTGAGTCTCCTAAAACTAGCACTTTTCTATTCTCCCCTCTTCCCTTCTGAGCCACATTGTTGGGATTGTATGATTGGCTCCACGAGGGCAGCATGGTGGCACAGTGGTTAGCACTGCTGCCTCACAGCGCCAGAGACCTGGGTTCAATTCCCGCTTCAGGCGATTGACGGTGTAGAGTTTGCACATTCTCCCTGTGTCTGCGTGGGTTTCCTCCGGGTGCTCTGGTTTCTTCCCACAGTCCAAAAATGTGCAGGTTAGGTAAAATGGCCATGCTAAATTGCCCGTAGTGTTAGGTGCAGGGGTAAATGTAGGGGAATGTGTCTGGGTGGGTGCGCTTCGGCGGGTCGGTGTGGACTTGTTGCGCCAATGGGCCTGTTTCCACACTGTAAGTAATCTAATCTAAAAATAGTCAACAGGAATTAGAAGAATAAATATGCAGGAAGACTGAGGAGACTTGCAGGAGCAGTAGGGTTGTCATAATAACGGATTTTAATTTTCCTAACGTAGACTGGGACTGCCTGAGCATTAAGAGTTTTGATGGGTGAAACTTTGTTAAGTGTGTTCAGGAAATTTTCCTCAAGCAGTATATAAAGGTTCCTACTTGGGAAGGGGCAAAACTGGACCAACTCTTGAGAAATAGGGCAGGACAGGTGTCGGAGGTTACAATGGAGGAACAATTGGGACCAATGACCATGTTTCTAATAATTCTAAAATAGTTATGGAGAGGGACAAAACTGGCCCACAGGTTCAAGTTCTGGCACAAATTGAATTTTGATGGAATTAGACAGGAACTTGCAGGGGTTGATTGGAGTTGTCTATTTGTAAGCAAAAGGACCTCTAACAAGTGGGAGGCCTTTAAAAGTGAGATAGCTTAGAGTTCAAGGTCTATATGTTCCTGTGAAAGTGAAAGGCAAGTTTGGCAGGAACATGGAACCCTGGATAACCAGAAAAAAGGAGGCATTGCTCAGGTAGCTGGGATCAAAGAAATCCTTGGAGTTATACGGGGGATACAGGAATTTACTGATGAAGGAAATCAGGCAGACAAAAAGGGGCATGCTTTAACCTTGGCTGAGAAGATTAGGGTGAATCCAAAAGGGTAAGTATATTGAAGAAAAAAAGAGTAGCTAGAGAGAGAATAGAACTCCTATAGGACCAGCATTGACATCTATGTGTAGAACCACAGCAGATGGATGAGGTCCTCAATGAATATTTCTCCTCTGTGTTTACCATGGAGAAAGACATGAAGACTTAGGAACTTGGGGAAGTTAGTGATGATACCTTGGGGACAGTCCATATCACAGTAGAGGAGGTTGTGGATGTATTAGAAGTATGAAAGTAGATAAATCTCCTGGTCCTGACCAGCAACACTGCTTCAGGGAAGCAGAAAACCAGAACAATGAGGGTGCGACCCATTGTCAGCCATGACTGAAAGGGGCCTCACGACCAGATATATCAAAGGACACTGCAAGAGGCTGGAGAAGAAATTGCAGGAGCCCTGGCAGATATTTTTGCATCATCATTAGCCATGGGTGAGGTCCCAGAAGATTAGAGGGTAGTGAATGCCGTGCCCTTATTCAAGAAGGGCTGCAAAGAAAAACCTGGGAACTGTAGACCAGTTAGGCTAACATCTGTGGTGGGTAAGTTACTTGAGAAGATTCTGAGAGATAAGATATACATGCATTTGGAAAGTCAGGATTTGATTAGGCATAGTCAGCATAGATTTGTGTGTGGGAGATGGTGCCTCACAAATTTGTTAGAGTTCTTTGAGGAAGTGACTAGGAAGGTGACAAGGGCAGGGCAGTAGATGGAGTCCATATGGATTTCAGTATAACCTTTGATAAGGTTGCACATGGTAGGTTGCTCTGGAAGGTTAGATCTCATGGAATCCAGGGGGAGCTGGTAAATTGGATACACAACTGGCTTGATGGTAGGAGGCAGACAGTAATAGTAGAAGGATGCTTGTCGAACTGAAGGCTTGTGACTATTGGAGTGCCTGTGGGTCAGTGCTGGGCCCATTGCAGTTGTTATCTATATCAATGATTTGGATGAGAATGTATATGATTAGTAAGTTTGCGGATGACACTAAAGTAAGTGTTATCATGGACAGTGAAGACAATTATCAGAAATTGCAGCAGGATCTTGATCAGCTGGGGAAGTGGGCTGACAAATGGCAAATGGGGTTTAACATAGTGTGAGGTATTGCATTTTTGAAAATAAAACCAAAGTAGGAGTTTGATGGTGAATGGTAGGTCCTTAAGGAGTGTAGTGGAACAGAGGAAACATAGAATTCAGGTCCACAGTTCTCTGAAAGTGGAGTCACGGGCAGACAGGACAGTGAAAAAGGCTTTTGGCACACTGGCCTTCATCAGTCAGGGCACTGAGGGTAGAAATTGAGAAGTTATGTTGCAGTTATATACGACATTGGTGAGGGCGCACTTTAGTATTGTGTTTAGTTTTGGTCACCTTGCTATAGGAAGGATGTTACTAAACTGGAAGGAATGCAGAAAAAATTTACAAGGATGTTGCCAGGACTTAACCGTCTGAATTACAGGGAGAGGTTGGACAAACTAGGACATTTTTCTTTAGAGCGTAGGACACCGAGGAGAGATCTTTTAGAAGTGTGCAAGATGATAAGAGGTATGGATGGGGCGAATACATTCAGTCTTTTTACCAGGGCTGGGGAATCGAGGACTAGACAGCATCGGTTTAAGGTGACAGGGGAAAGAATAAAAGGCAACCTGAGGGGCAACATTTTTACAGAGGGAGGTATTTATATGGAATAAGCTGCCAGCAGAAGTGGCTGAGGCAGGTACATTAACAACATTTAAAAGGCATTTGGACAAATATATGGATAGCAAAGATTTAGAAGGATATGGGCCAAGTGCAGGGAAGTGGGGTTAGCGTGGATGGACATTTTGTTCAACATGGACCAATTTGGGTCAAAGGGCTTGTCTCCGTGCTAGCACGGCATCTCAGTGGTTAACTTTGCTGCCTCATGAAGGGCTTATGCTCGAAACGTCGAATTCTCTATTCCTGAGATGCTGCCTGGCCTGCTGTGCTTGACCAGCAACACATTTGCAGCTGTGATCTCCAGCATCTGCAGACCTCATTTTTTACTCACAGTTGCAGGGACCTGGGCTCGATTCCAGCCTTGGGTGACTGTCTGTGTGGAGTGTACACATTCTCCCTGCATCTGCGTGGGTTTCCTCCAGGTGTTCTGGTTTCCTCCCACAGTCCAAAGATATGCAGGTTCGGTGAATTGGCCATGCTAAATTGCCTATGTTCAGGAATGTGTGTGTGTTTGGTGCATTAGTCGGGGTAAATGTTGAGTAATACGGTAGGGGAATGGGTCTTGGTGGGTTACTCTTCGGAGGATCGGTGTGGAGTTGTTGGGCCAAATGGCCTGTTTCCACATTGGAGGGAATCTATGATTCTAAGAGACTATTACAAAGCACATCATCAGCTTTATAACATCCAGTGACTTTCTGAGATTGTGAAAGGCACGACAGAAATTCAAGCCCTTCCTTTCATTGGTAAGTGGTGCTGCTATCAATTTGTATGTTGCAACTGCTGCTCTGCTTTAGGCTACAAGAGGCCAAGCAACAACCCTGAGCCAACTTGGTATTGTCAAGCTCAGTGTGTTAACTAGGGAACCATTAGCAACACATTGTTCTTATTGTGAAGACGTATTTATAAAGTTATCATTTTTAAAAAGATATAAAAGTTATTGTTGGTTAAATTATTCCCAAACCTGGGGTGATATTCCATTTCGGTGTGTTTTAGTTTACTGATCTGTTAATGACAGATAATGCTCAAGTGCAAATTTTTAGGCCTAGAAATTCAATCCAATCTAAGTTTGGGCAGGCAGCAGACATTGGGACTATCCCCTGCCCTCTTAATGGTAGGACTTCAGCCACTCAGTATTGAGTCACTGTGGGGAAAGGTGGGCAGTTGACTGGCTAAATATGGTCAAGGATCGGGTCTGATTTGGCCCTCAAGCCAGTGAGGAAAAGGCTGATCATTCTTGCCAGGAGGTGATGCCAGTGGGGAGCTTATACAATGGTGTAGGGACATGGGAAGTGGGCATGGTTCTCTTTAACTGTGAGGCTGGGGTGAGGGTGGTTGGGGTGAATGAAGGTGGTGTGGGAAGCAGGGGAAGTAAACAACTTTCCCAGCTCCACCTTCGGGCCGCTATCTTTCCAAACCCTGATCTTATTGGCTGTGGCCAGGGATGGTCCCTTTAAGTTCTGCTTGTTCGGCCACGTGTAAAGATGGCATCAGCTGCCTCAGTGCCAGTCAGTCTCAGTGAGGTCCCCAGGCAGCCACGGGGCGTTATATTTCCACAAGTCTATTGTAGGTGTGGGCGCTGCTGCGGAACCTCTGGTGCAGTCAAGCTGCTCAAATGCAGGAAGCTTGTTAGCAGCAATATTACAGGAACTAGACAAGAGTTTATGAAAACATTTGAGTCCACCAGCTGGGATCTATGTGCGTGCCGAGAGAGAGGAATGCATTCTCTCAATTCCAAAAATAATCTGTGACCCGTTTTCCTGCTGTAAATCTACCCTCGCTGTTTGCTGGTGACCTTTGAGAGGCTGAAAATTGCTTAGAAAATGAGACATCTGGATCACGAATTCTCTGTGTAACGAATCTCAAAAAAAAACCACAACTCAATGAGTGATGATCTCTCCCTATACAGAGCCAAGGAGGTGTGTGTGTTTGTGCGTGAGTATCTGTATCTGTGTGTGTGTGTTTGTTTATGTATCTGTGTGTGTGTGTGTGTGTGTGTGTGTGTGTGTGTGTGTGTGTGTGTGTGTGTGTGTGTGTGTGTGTGTGTGTGTGTGTGTGAAGCTAATTCACAAGTTTTAGTTTCTCTTCCAGTTAAGGTTTGCCTTTAAAGGCAAGGATGATAGGTCCATGAGGGAGAAAGGAATGAAAGGACATTCTGATAAATAGAGATGAAGTAGGGCAAGAGAAGGTTTATATGGAGTTTTGTCCAGTCAGATCACACAGCTCAGTGCTGTAGCCTCTGATTCTCTCTAAGAATATTGATGCACTCTGGTATCTCAGTCCAACAGTCCATTCTTCCTAGGCCATCGTGCTCAGGCTAAAATAAAACACATTTCCCACTGTATACACCTCAGTATTAACCTGGTTGCACAGAGTTAATATTTCAAATGCAATATTTGACCAATTTCTCAACTCAGTTTATAACTTTGGCTTATTCTTCACAAATGAAATGGATATATGGCTACAAGAAAGATCAGAGATCAGGAATCCTGCAGACTAACTCACCTCCTGACTCCCCAAAGCCTGTCCACCATTGATAAGTGGGAGTGTGATGGAATAGTCCTCATTTACCTGGATGGGTGCTGCTCCAACAACACTCAAGCTTGATACCATCCAGGACAAAGCAGCCCACTCAATTATCACAATATTCACCACCTTCAACATTCATTAAAGGGGATAGAAGATAGAGGTAAGGAAATATTGTTGCAACCATGCACGGTACTGGTGAGACCGCACCTGGAGTATTGCACACACTTTTGGTCCTCTTATTTGAGGAAAGATATAGCAGCATTGGAGGCAGTTCAGAGAAGACTCACTAGATTGATCCCAGAGATGAGGGGTTTGTCCCATGAAGAGAGATTGAACAGTTTAGGCCACTGTCTGCAATTTAGAAGAATGAGAGGAGATCAAATTGACATTTTCAAGCTGACAAAAGGTGTGGATAAAATAGATGTGGAGCAGATGCTTCCTCTTGTGAGGCATTCTAGGGGTGTGAGGTCATAGTCTTAGGATAAGGGGTGGCAAATTTAGAACAGAGTTGAGAAGATCATACTTTTCCCAAAGGGTTGTGAATCTGTGGAATTCGCTACCCCAAAGTGCGGTGGATGCTGCGACAGTGAGTAAATTTAAGGAGGAGTTAGACTGATTTTTACTTGGTAATGTGTTGAAGAGTAATGGGGAGAAGGCAGGAAAATGGGGTTGAGGAGCATATCAGCCATGGTCGAATGGAGGAGCAGACTCAATGGGCCAAATGGCCTAAATCTGCTCCATGTCTTATGACCTTATGAATGTCCTACACCATTGATGCACAGTAACAGTAGGGTATACCATCTACAAGATACCTTCAGCTGTTTAACAAAGCTCCCCTGACAGCACCTTCCAAATCCAACCATCTAGAAGGCCAAAGGCAGCAGATACGTGGGCGTATCACCCGCTGCAGATTCCCCTCCACGCTAGTCGCCATTCAGATTTGGAAGAGTAATGTTGCTACTTCACTGTCACCGTGACTCAGTTAAAATCCTGCACCTCCCTCTTTAACAGCAGTTTGGGTATCCCTGCTCCAGAAGGGTTGTAGCAGACAAAGAAGGCAGCCTATTGCCAGCTTCTTTGGGCAATTAGGGAAGGGAAATAAATACTGATCCCAGCACCAATGCCCACATATCATAGATGAATTATAAAGAAACCAGTCTTAGGGCTTACAGCATCTTAGTGTAGTCCTGCTTAGTGTAGTCCTGAACCACACAGACCAAGGGGTATATGACGCCTAATTCCTGACCCAAGCTAGTTGTTTAATGTCAGGCTGGTGAAGGTGACTGAATGTGTAGGTGGTTAGACCATAAGAAGTAGGAACAGGAGTGGGCCATTCAACCCATCAAATCTGCTTCACCATTTAGTAGCATTGTGGCTGATCTGTCAAACTCCTTAAGAATCCGATCTGTTTCAATGAGATTACCTCTCATGTAGGGGTATGGGTGAGTTGCGCTTCGGCGGGTCGGTGTAGACTTGTTGGGCTGAAGGGCCTGTTTCCACACTGTAAGTAATCTAATCTAATCTAATCTTCTAAACTCCAGTGAGTAGAATCCCAATTGTTTAGTCTTTGCTCACAAGAGAATCCCTCCATACCAAGGATCTTCCAAGTGAACCTTCTCTGAACTGCCTCCAATGAAATGATATCTTTCCTTCAATAAGAGAAGGAATCCTGCTCATACTCCAACCCCTTTGACATAAGGCCTACATTCCATTAGCCTTCCTGATTACCTGCTGCACCTGTGTGCTAGCTCTCTGTGTGGGGACAGCTGAGACAATTCACCACGAAGCTCCTGGCTCATGGAAAGGTAAAAGCAGCTGGGCTCTTCATGCTCCTGATCTCTAGACTTCTTCAATTCTAACCTCTTCAACCCTGGAACAGCCTCTTAGGTGCCAAGATCTGATAGCCCTCCCTCAACCACGCTGTCTTTCTCTCCTCCTTTCAGATACTCCCTTATGCCTTCTTTATTAACAAAACATTTGATCTTGTGTCCCAATATCTCCTGACGTGTCTGGTTCAGCTCCTGTGACCCTTGGGATGTTTCATTGCATTAAATGTGCTATTGAAATGTTTGTTGCTGCTGTTAACTGGCTTTCTTACTAATGTGACGGTCAAGTGAAGTTGAAACACAGGAAGGCCAGAAAGGAATACATGTATTTGCTTATTAAGAGAGATGAAGAGCGTGGAAGAGATTTTTGAGGAGATTAAAGACAGGCATACATCAATTAGGCTGAACTATTCCACTGATGTTACCAGGCAAGTTGGAAATTCCCAGCATTTTCCGCTTCTACTTCAGATTTAAAGCATCTGCAGTATTTTGCTTTCACGTGTGCTGCTGTGTTGATGTAATTGACTGCATGTGAAACTGCACAGAAATAAAGGTAGCTCCGAGAATTTAATTCAGACCACGGGACTCAGAAGATGTAAACTGGTTCAGGATGAGATTGCTCTGTACTGCATTCTCAGAATGTTTACACTGCATGGATCCTGAAAGCCAGACTGACTCAATGGTAATTACGATGGGAGCCAGCCTGGCTTGATGCCTGGTCTTATCTGGAGCAGGGTGGATCCACAAATGTGAGGAAAAACAGAACTGGGTTTGGTGCCAGGTTCGTGCGCACTTTGATTCATCAGACGAACTCTGGCAAGTCTGAAATTGCACTGGTCTCTCTGTGCATTTGTTTATATTCATTCATGGGATCTGGGCATCACTGGCTTGTCTAGCATTCATTGCCTAGCTCTAATTGACCTGGAGAAGATGGTGATGAGCTGCCATTTTGTACCAATACAGTTCTTGAGGTGTAGGGGTATCCACAGGACTGTTAGGGAGGCAGTTCCAGGATTTTGTCCCGTGGACTGTGAGGAAAGTACAATATATTTCTAAGTCAGGGTGGAGACCAGCTTGAAATGGAATTGGCAAATAGGTTGTATGCCCATGTGTCTGCTGCTCTTCTCCTACTAGGCTGTAAAGAGCATGGCTTTGCAAGGACTGGTCTAAAGAGACTTGGTGAATTGTTGCATGTTGTAAATGGCACATCCTGCTATGACAGTGTGTCGGTGGTGAAGGGAATAGATGTTGAAGGTGGTGGACGTGGTGCCAATTATCGGGATGCTTTATCTTGGATAGTGTCAGGCTTCTTGAATGTTGCTGGAGTTGCGCCTATCTAGGCAAGTGAGTATTCCATTACACTCCTGACGTGTACCTTATAGTTGGTGGACAGACTTTGAGGAGTCAGGAAGTGATTACTCGCTGCAATATTCCTAACCTCCGACGTGCTTTTGTAACCCCTGTGTTTATATGGTGAATCCACTTTAGCTTTTGGTCAATGGATGTTGATAGTGGATGACTTAGTAATGATGATGCCATTGAATGGTAAGAGGCAGTGGGGTTAAAGTTCTCTCTTGTTGGAGATTGCCATTACCTGGCACTTATGTGATGCAAATATTTTATAGAATCCCTACAGTGTGGAAACCTGCCCTTGGGCCCAACGAATCCACACCGACCCTCCGAAAAGTAACCCATCCAGACCCATTCCTCTACCCTATTATCCTATATTCACCTAACCTGGACATCCCAGAATACTATGGACAATTTAACATGGCTAATTCAGCTAACCTGCACATCTTTGGAATGTGGGAGGCAACCAGAGCACCCGAAAGAAACCCATGCAGACACAGGGAGAATGTGCAAACTCCACACTGACAGTCATCCAAGGCTGGATTCAAACCCGGGTCCCTGGTGCTGCGAGGCAGTAGGGCTAACCACTGAGCCACAATGCCGCCCCAATTTATTACTTGCCACATATTGTTTTCCATGTTTTGTTGCACTCAAACATGGACTGCTTAAGTATCTGAGGAGTTGCAAATGGTGCCGAACATTATGCAATCATCAGCAAACATCCGACTTCCGACATTATAATGGAGGGAACATCATTGATGAAGCAGCTGAAGATGATTGGGCCCAGGACATGGCCCTGAGGAACTCCTGCAGAAATGTCCTGGACCTGAGATAACTGACCCTCAATACTAACAACCATCTTTCTTTGCACTAGGGATAACACCAAGCAGCCAAGAGTTTCCTCCCAATTCTCCCTATCATGAGCTTTGCTATGGCTTCTTCACGTGTGATCCAGGCGGTCATGTTGAAAGACCTTCAGTCCTTGAGCTTGTCCAATAGGTTTAGATTCTTGCTCTCTATGTGGATGAGAGGGGGGGCTGAAGGGAGGATGAGCAAACTGACCATAGCGCCATGGTACGTGGTCAAGAGGGACGAGAGAAAAGAAATGTATTTGTAATTGGGAAGAGTATAGTCAGGGGAACAGACGTTGTTTTCTGTGGCCAGGATTGAGAGTCCCAAAGGGTGCATTGTCTGCCTGGGGCCTGGATTCGGGATATCTCATCTCGGCTGCAGAGGAACTTGGAGTTGGAGGGGAAGGATCCAGTTGTTGTGGTCCACGTAGGTGATATAAGTAGAAAGAATAAAGAGGGTTATGAGGGAATATGAGCAGCTAGGGGCAAATTTAGAAAGCAGAACCAAAAAAGATAATATTCTCTAGATTATTCCCTGAGGCACAAACTAATTGGCATCGGATCAACAAGATTGAAGAGGTATTTTATATCTTGGATTTTATACCTAGGTATCTCTGTACCTCAGATAGAAGTGGAACTGATGACTTTATACACTTTTTACTGTACTTATGCACTTGAGTACACGTGACAATAAAACCTAATTCTAATTCCAATTCTAAGTAGATAAAGTGACAACTATGGGAAGGGAGCAGTCAATGCAGGACCGAGGGTATTGTGTTTAAATCACACAGTATACAAAACAAGGTAAATGAGCTATTAGTGCAAATTGAAATTGGCTGGAATGATGTTGTGACTATCACAGGGAAGTGGCTGCAAGGGGATAGGGATGGGAACTAAAATTCTAAAGAGATACGTCCTATCGAAAGGGCAGGCAGATGGGCAGAGAGATGAGGTTGCTTTGTTAGTAAGAAATGAAATTAAATGGATAGCAAGGATAGTAGAGACGCAAGTGTAAAATCTAGGTGGATAAAGTTGAGGAATCGTAAAGAGGAAATGACCCTGGTGGGAATTATTTACTGGCCTCCAAGCAGTAGTCAGGACGTGGGGAAGAAAATAAATCAAGAGATAGAAAAAGCATGTAAGAAAGGCATTGTCTCAATAATCATGGGAAACTGGAAACATCAGGCTGGTAGTGAATCTCAAGAAAAGGAGTTTGTAGAATATCTACAAGATTGGTTTTTGGAGCAGCTTATGATACAACCCACTAAGGAACAAGCAATTCTGGATTTGGTGATGTGTACCAAGACAGGCTTGATTACAGAACTTAAGGTGAAGGATGTTCTCATGGGCAGTGACTGTAAGTAATGGAATTCAGCATGCAGTTTGAGGGGGACAAACTGGAATCAAATGTAACAGTGCTACAACTGAATAAAGGTAACTACAAAGACATGTGAGTGAAGCTGGCCAGAGCTGATTGGACGGGAAGCCTAGCAGGGAAGAAGGTGGGGCAGCAATGGCAGGAGTTTATGGGGATAATTCGGGAGGCAAGGCAAAAACATCATCCAAGAAAATACATACTAAGGGCAGGATGAGGCAACCATAGCTGAGAAGGGAAGTCAGGGACAGCATACAAAGAGAAAGCATACAATATGGTGAAGACAAGTCAGAAACCAGAGGATTGAGAAATCTTAAATCAACCATCAGAGGATAAAGATAAAACGTTGGGGGGAGCGGGAGCGGGGAGAGGGGAGGATGATGAAATATGAGAGTAAGCTAGCTAGTATTATTAAAAAATATTGTAAGAGATTTTTTAGATATATACAGGGGAACCTCGATTATCCAAACAAGATGGGCAAGCACAGTTTTGTTCAGATAATCGATTATTCAGTTAATTGATTAAATGCCTTTCCTCTGGGGCTCGGAGTTTTCAAAGTCTGCTCCCCATTCAGGAGACTGCAGCAGCACATAGGACGCAAGACCTGCCCCTGACACCATGCAACACACCTCCCCACCCACAACCTTGTGCAACCCCACCCTGACACCGTGCAACACACCTTCCCCACCCCCAACCCTGTGCAACCCTGCCCTGACACCGTGCAACACACGTCCCCACCCCAACCCTGTGCAACCCCACCCTGACACCGTGCAACACATGTCCCCACCCCAACCCTGTGCAACCCCACCCTGACACCGTGCAACACACCTCCCCACCCCCAACCCTGTGCAACCCCACCCTGACACCGTGCAACACACGCCCCCACCTCAACCCTGTGCAACCCTACCCTGACACCGTGCAACACACCTCCCCACCCCCAACCCTGTGCAACCCTGCCCTGACACCGTGCAACACACGCCCCCACCTCAACCCTGTGCAACCCCGCCCTGACACCATGCAACACACACCCCCACCCCAATCCTGTGCAACCCTGCCCTGACACCGTGCAACACACCTCCCCACCCCCAACCCTGTGCAACCCTGCCCTGACACCGTGCAACACACCTCCCCACCCACAACCCTGTGCAACCCTGCCCTGACACCGTGCAACACACGTCCCCACCTCAACCCTGTGCAACCCTGCCCTGACACTGTGCAACACACCTCCCCACCCCCAACCCTGTGCAACCCTGCCCTGACACCGTGCAACGCACGCCCCCACCTCAACCCTGTGCAACCCCACCCCTGACACCGTGCAACACACCTCCCCACCCCCAACCCTGTGCAACCCTGCCCTGACACTGTGCAACACACCTCCCCACCCCCAACCCTGTGCAACCCTACCCTGACACCGTGCAACACACCTCCCCACCCCCAACCCTGTGCAACCCCGCCCTGACACCGTGCAACACGCACCCCCCACCCCAACCCTGTGCAACCCTACCCTGACACTGTACAATACGCACTCCCCACCCCCAACACTGTGCTACCCCGCCCTGACACCGTGCAACACACCTCCCCACCCCCAACCCTGTGCAACCCTGCCCTGCCACCGTGCAACACACCTCCCCACCCCCAACCCTGTGCAACCCTGCCCTGACACCATGCAACACACCTCCCCACCCCCAACCCTGTGCAACCCACCCCTGACACCATGCAACACACACACCCCCCATCCCGACCCCGCGCAATCCCACCCCTGTGCAACACCACACACCCTGCCCCCGAACCTGTCAAACACCACCCCCCCACCCCCCACCCGCGCACCCTCCCAACCCCATACACACTCACCCCCTCTCCAGGGCAGCTGGACTGTACACCACCAATAAGACTGCTGCTGCTGCAGTTGCCTTTGTGGGGAAGTCTCCAACTAGCACACACACAGCCGCAGCCACACACACAACTTTTTAGTGCAACTTTTTAACAGGTTTCACCTTTGCCCTGTACAGGACAATGTTAGAGAGCTTATCTGGGGATGGGGGGTTTAGGGTACACCCCTGTTTAGAACTCCAGGGAAAGTGTGGGGGGAGAGAGAGAGAGAGAGAAAGAGAGGGCGTCCAGTCAGTCATTTGGAGACGGTGCCTGTTTAATCACTGTAAACAAAAGACACGATCACTGTTGGAAACATGTCTTGGGTGTAATGTTTCCATCGGGACCTCAACATCGCCTTCGGATAATCCGATTTTTGGACAATTGGTATTCGGATAATTGAGGTTCCTCTGTAAAAGGTCAAGGAGTGACAAGAGTTGACCTCGCACTGCTGGAAAATGAGGCTGGAGAGGTAGTCCAAAAATAAGAGCTCATGGTGTTAAGGGCAAGGCACTGGCATGGATAGAGGATTGGCTGACTGGCAGAGAGCAGAGAATGGGGATAAAGGGGTCTTCTTCACGATGGCTGCCTGTGACGAGTGGAGTTCGGCAGAGGTCAGTGTTGGAATCACAACTGTTCATGTCATATATTCACAAACTGGATGAAAGGACTGAGGGCATTTTTGCAAAGTTTGCAGATGAAATAAAGATGGGATGGGTATTACAGGACAACCTCTGTTATCCGAACATCAATTAGCCGAATTTTGTATTATCCGAACAGGAACTGAAGATCCCGAAGTTTGAGATCAGAAACCAGACAGTCACTGCTTGCAGAAACTCTCTTTCTGAGACAGACTGCCTAGCAGCGGACTCAGCAACTTCTCTCCCGATCTGCCTCTGTCATTTATTTTCTTTCTTACTTGTTTTTTTTCTTTCTTCACTGTCCTTCTGCCTCATTCTACCTCTCTCACTTTGTCTCTGCCCTCTTTCTCTCTGTCTCCTTCTTTTTCTGTTATTCTCTCTCTCTCTCTCTGTGTCATACACAGCAGGAAGTTTCTGACAGCTGTTCTTTCAGGAGGTATATTACAGACTTACATGTACCTCTCTTTTTCCCTTGTACTTTAATTACAATCTGATGTTTGGGTTTGACTATTTCAGACAATCAGTTTTAGTCTCGGGTACCTGGTTCAATGATGCGAATGAGTGAAACAGCTTGGCTCTGAGCAGACACACTGACAGAAACCCAGATAGACATTTGAGAACCCATGTAAAGCCAAAGCATAGACTGCCCCGCTCTGTCCCAGAGTGCCTTTTGATTTGACTTGATCAAGTTGACTGGTGTAACACATGAGTCAGTGCTTCTGACTGAGGCCTTGTGTCACAGGGCTCCATTTACATTTGAGAATGCTTCCTTTGTTTATGATCAGATCAGTTATCCAAAAAAACTCCCTGCCCATCTTGTTCAGATAATCGAGGTTGTTCTGTACTGAGGAAGCAGGGAGGCTGCACAAGGACTTGGATGGGCTTGGAGAGTGAGCAAAGAAGTGACAGATGGAATACAATGTGTGAAAGTGTGAGGTTATGTACTTTTGTACGAAGAATAGAGGCATAGACTATTTCCGAAATGGGAAAAGACTTCAGAATTCTGAAGATCAATTGGACTTGGGAATCCTGGTTCAGGATTCTCTTATGGTAACATGTAGGTTCAGTTGGCAGTTAGAAAGGCAAATACAATGTTAGCACCCATTTAGGGAGGGCTAGAATACAAGAGCAGAGATGTACAGTTGAGGTTGAATAAGGCTGTATTTGGAATTGTGAGCAGATTTGGGACCCTATCTAAAGAAGGATGTGCTGGCATTGGAGGGAGTCCAGAAGAGGTTTAAGAGAATGATCCCAGAGATGAAGAGCTTGTCATATGAGGTATGGCTGAGGACTCTGGGTCTGTACTCAGTCGAGTTTAGAAGGATGATGGGGTATTGCATTGAGCTTAGAGAATACTGAGAGCCCTGGATAGAGTGGACATGGTGGTTAATCTGTGAGCTCACTGTCACAGAAGGCTGTGGAGTCCAAGTCATTCAGTGCATTTAAGATAACAATAGATAGGTTCTTGATTAGTAGGGGATCAAGGCTTATAGGGAAAAAGCAGGAAAATGAGGTTGAGAAATGTACCAGTCATGATCAAATGGCAGATCAGACTTGTTGGGCTGAATAGCCTAATTACTATGGTCTTTCATCATTGTTGCATTGTACAACTTGCCTTGAACAGGTAGTTAACTGCTTCAAGGATAAATTTCCATCAGAAGAAACTCCTTCCCATTCACTCACAATGTAAAAACCCTCATGGCACTGGCTCCCCTTCTGTTGCACAGCACTTCCTGTTCACCTTCCTACTCTGTGAAACACATTTTAATGAATACATGCCAGAGATGGTTATTTATTTTTACAACAATCCATGTGTTCTGCAGTAACATTCCAAAGAGATTTGGACATGAACAAGAAAGGGAGAAATTTGCAGAGCTATGGAGAAAGAGCAAGGAGAATTAACTCCTGTTGGATCCACAGAAATTGGATCATCCTAAACATTTCTGTCTTCAAATTGAGAGGCACTTCCTGAAAACAGCTGCAAATTCACTCATTTCTGCTTATTTCCTTGGCTTACCTCGAAGTAATAATTATAGTCGACTCTCGCACACACTAATATTTTCTGTGTAGAATTACATATTCTCTGTTTAAATTCAGAGTTACAATGTTTTATAACAATATGAGTCTTAGATCTAGTTTATTTTATAACTATTAAAAAGCCATCTTTGACCTTAAATTTATTTATTTCTCTCATTACCTAACACTCTTTTTGAAAGTCATGATAGCATCTGCAGTTTGAGGTAGCCCAGATCCTAACTACTCAATGCATAAAAAAGTTTCTCCTCATGTCGCTATTTCTTCTTTTGGTATTTGCTCTGTGTTTCAGTCTTTTCACTGATGGGGTAAGTTTCACCCTGTCTGCTCTTGGCAAATCTTTCCTGCAAGAATAACCCTGACAATGCAAAAACAACTGTGGACAAATTATCCACAATTCTTACACCTCACAGAGAATTTAACTATTTGCAGTCTGCACTTTGAGTTATATTAAGTCCTTGTGAGAATCATGAACATGGAGTTTAATTCCTATCTTCCTTACAGAGCAAGGCTCCAGTAAGAGAAAGACAAATGTGGATGTGGATGAGGACATAGAGCATAAGAAATAGGAGCAGGGTAGACCCTTCAGCCCTCAAGCCTCTTCCAAACTTCTATAAGATCATGGGTGATCTGCCCCAAGCCTCAACTCCTCTCCCATAGCCCTCAATTCATCAATATTTCAAAAAGTCTATTTACCTTCTCTTTAAATACTCCATGATTTAGCCTTCACACCTCTCGAGAGTAAAGAATTCCAGATATTCACTTCCTCTGCGAAAAGAAATTCCTTTACATCTCAGTTTTAAATGAAATCCCCGTATTCTGTAATTATGCCCCCTAGTTCAAGATTCCTCCACTTGTGGGAACACCTTCCCAACATCTACACTTCAACCCCCTCAAAATCTTGAATGTTTCAATAACATCACTCCTCAGTCTTCTTAACTCTAAAAGCATAACTTGCTGTTTAGCTGTTCTTGATAAGTAAATGCTTTCATCCCTGGAATCAGCCTAGCGAGGCTCTTTCAAACAACTTCCATTACCAGTATATCCTTTCTTAAAAACTGTACACAGTAATCCAGGTGCAGCCTCACCAACATTTTATACAGTTACAACAAGGTTTCCCTGTTTTTAAACACTAACCTTCTACCAATAAAGGCCAAAATTCCATTTGATTACTTAATTACTTGCTGCATCTACATGCAACTGTTTTGTCTTTTGGGCACCCAGATCCCTCTGCACTGTAATTTTTTTGGAGTCTCGCCCCACTTGAATAATAGTCTGCCACATGATTCTTCTTACTAAAGTGCATAACCTCACACTTCCCTACAATAAACTCCATGTGCTATCTTTGTACCCACTCGATCAACTTAACGTTATCTCCTTGCAGTTTTCTTCTGTCCTCATCACAACATGCCCATCCTCCAGTTTTATATTGTTAGCAAACTTGAAAACTTTGCACTTGGCCCCACTTCCTTCAACTCCTTAACACAGACAATAATCTTTGGGGCCCTGGGGAAAATCCTTATGACATTCCACTAGTTGTACATTTCCATCCTGGAAAAGACCTGGCAATCCCAAATCTCTTTCTTCTGTATGCAAACTATGCTAATACATTACCCCCAATACCATGAGTATTGTTATATTCTTTTATGTGGCATCTTAACAAATGCCCTCTGGATATTCATATAAACTACAACTTTCAGTTCCCCTTTATCAACTCATCTTATTATAACCTCAAAGGACTATAGCAAACTTGTCAAACATTTGTCATCAGTAATTTTCTCCTTCTTTATTCGCTTAATACTCATTCGCTGATGGTTCCTAACAAAATACCAATCCTCATGCCTACGATTAATTTTTGCAGTTATTGTTGCAAAATGTAATTGAGGAAGTTAATTGAATGCTGGTCTTTATGTCTAGAGGGCTGGAGTATAAGAATGCAGAGGATTTGCTACAGTTAAGCCAACCATGGTAAGATCCCACTTGACGTACAGTGAGTAGATCTGGGCACCACACCTTAGGAAGGATATATTGGCCTTGGAGGGAGTACAATGCAGACTTTCAAGATTGATACCTGGATTTCAGGGGTAATGAGGAGTGATTGTACAAATTGAGCCTGTTTTCTCAAGCATTTGGAAGGTTATGGGGTGATCTGATCAAAGTCTTCAAGTTATTAACTGGAAAGGTCAGGGTAGATAAAGATAAACTATTTCCACTCATTGGGAATTCCAAACCTAGGGGCACAATCTGAGCATTAGCACCAGACCATTCAGGAGAGATGTTAGGAAGCACTTCTACACACAAACAGGCTTGGAAATGTCTTCAATAAACAGCAGTTGAGGCAGAATCAGTCATCAATTTTAATCTGAGATAGATAAATATTTGTAAAGCAAAGTTATAAAGGGATTTATGTGAAAGGTATACATATTGAGTTAGGCCACAGATCATACCATGTCTCATTAAATTGCAGAACAGGTTTGAAGGGGTGAATGGTCTACTCCTGTTCATATGTTCCTCCGTATGACTTAGTTGCTTGATCGAATACTCTCCTTGACACAATTGTTAAGCAGGTGTGGTTCATTTTTGATCGTAATAAATATTTGCTCAGACTTATGAAATATCTGTTTAAGTGTCTGCCGCTGGACATCCCCATCCACTGACATTAACATTAAAAAAATTCAAAGTGCAGAACAGCAGGTCTAACATCAATGACTCTCTCTGCTGCTGATGATGCTAGGATAACATCAGCCATATATTCACATGTTGCCTCTCGTCCTCCATTGAGGTAGGCCAAGAGAGAATTGCATAGCAGGCAGGCTACGAAGCGAGAGAAAGGCAAGTAGTAGACACACTTTGGCCAGTTTTGTCTGGGACTGTGAGGCTAATGACAGTAGTAGGAAGTTAACGATTTGAATGTGGAGATCAATTTCATAGTTCTAAGTTTGTGGAAGACACAAGACCTGATCGGAATGTAAGGAGGATGCAATGAGGCTTCGAGGAGATTTAGACAGGCTGAGTGAGTGAGCAAGGGCACAGCTGAGCAATATCATTAAAAGGTAGGTTTGAGATCACTCACTTTGATAGGGAGAATGAGGAGCAGAGAACTACCAGAGCAGCAGATGCTTTCCTCATGAACTTTAACAAGACTGTTTGACAAGATTCCACAAGGTAGATGGGTTAGTAAAGTTAGATCTCATGGGATTCAGGGAGAGCTTGTCAAATGGATACAAAATTGATGGTAGGAGGCAGGGGTGGTGGTAGAGGACTGTTGTTCAGAATGGGGGCCTGTGACCAGCGATTTTTACTCAGGTTTAGTGGTGGTCCACTGTTGTTTGTCATTTATATAAATGGGTTGGATGAGATTATAGGTAAAATGGTTAGTAAATTGATGGATGACATCAACATTGATTTGGAGGTGCCTGTGTTGGACTGAGATGTGCAAAGTTAAAAATCACACAATACCAGGTTATAGTCCAACAGGTTTATTTGGAAACGCTAGCTGTTGGAGTGCTGCTCCTTCATCAGGTGGTTGTGGAATAGATACTCCACACCACCTGATGATGAAGCAGCGCTCTGAAAGCTAGTGCTTCCAAATAAACCTGTTGGACTATAACCTGGTCTTGTATGATTTTTAACTTTGGACACCAAAATTGATAGTGTAGTGGACTGTGGAGAAGTTATCCGGGAGTACGACGGGCCAGTGGGCTGAGGAATGGAGTTTAATTTAGGTAAATGTGAGGTGTTGCATTTTTGGTAAGACAAACCAGGGCAGGACTTTAATGCTAGAGCCTTGGGCTGTGTTGTCAGGCAGAAGGACCGAGAGGTTCAGGTACACAGTTCCTTGAAAGTGGCATCACAGATAGATAGGGTGGTGAAGAAGGTGTTTGGCATACTTGCTTATATTAGCCAGAACATTCAGTACAGGAGTTAACCCGTCATGTTACAGCTATACAAAACATTGGTAATGGCACATTTAGAGCACAGCGTACAATTCTGGTTACCCTGCTGTAGGAAGGACGTTGTAAAACTGCTCTGTGTTGTATGACTCAATGTCTCTAGGAGCTCAAGTAACAAAAGCAGCTTGAAATTTTTAATCAAGTTGATCTTTTCAAAGTGGGAACTCACTGCAATGTTTTCACCAATGTTGTGTTGCCACTTACGTGATCCTGATTATATGTATCAGATTTAGTTTGTGTTGTATACTGTTGCTGCACCCATTGTATTAGCACTGTACCGTGATCTAATCTGATAGTGGCATCCCTATTAGTCTGTGTAGCTGCAAGTATATTCCTTGACTCATTACTGGAAGTGAATATAATGTTTAACTTTGCGACCCATGGAATTTCAGGAATTCCCATTAATTTTAATTGGAGTTGTGTGCCTGGCAAGCTGGGGCTTGACCCATAGGGCCAGATTCGAGTCTCATGCATTCCTCCAATGATAGTGAATTCCTCAGCCCTACTGAGATTTCCAAGTATATATCCATTTATCATTCCCTTTGGGATGCTGGTAAATGGCTGTTTCTCGAGTATTGCAGATTGGGAAGTGATTTTTGTTAGCTATTTGTTGCGATTACTGAGAAGGAGCCCCTCAACCAGATGCCACTATGTTTTAGCTTTTAGTTTCAAAATTTCTTTTGTATCAATTGAGTATTTTGTTCTAAATTTAAAGCAAATGGAACAAAGAGATTAAATTACATTAAATACTGTTGCCATAGCATTCAGCTATTGGCTATAAACAATGGGATTAAATTGAATGGATAACGCTGAAAAAATTTTGACTGTTTTTAAAACTCCTTTTAATCAAAGTTCAAAGTTTCCTACTCTAATTTATTCTTTCCCAGAACCTTAGAGCTGGAAGTCCCCAGTCTTTCCTATATTCCTCAGGCTTTTGAAAGCTGAGTGTACCGTGATCTGATCATTCTTTCATGATTTATTATCGCCTTCTTTTTTATTCTCTTCATATCTGGAGGAGACAGCTCTTAACACTCTACAGATTTGTCACAAGCTCATGAGTACAGTGAAAGATTTACAAGTCCCCAGTTGTGGCGCCATCTTAGACACCAAGGTACCTAGGTATAGATTCTTAAGTGGGAAAGAATTAGAAAAATAAAGAAATTATAAGTCCAGCAATAAATTAGAAAAATAGAGGAATAAGAGTTCAGAATAACAGTCCTTCTAACCACACCCATCCTGCTTCAACTAAAGGCCAGAGTGCTGGGAGTCAAGTCCACGCTGAGGCCAGTGGTCCGAGTCCACACTGAGGCCGGGGGGGTCCGAGTCCACACTGAGGCCGGGGGGGTCTGAGTCCATGCTGAGGCCGGGGGGGTCTGAGTCCACACTGAGGCCGGGGGGGTCTGAGTCCATGCTGAGACTGGGAGTTTGAATCTATGCTGAGGCTGAGTCTCTGAGTCCACACTGAGGCCAAGAGTTTGAGTCCACATTGAGGCCAAGAGTTTGAGTCCACACTGAGGCCGGAAGTTCGAGTCCAAGCTGAGGCAGAGTGTCTGAGTCCACATTGAGGCCGGGAGTTTGAATCCATACTGAGGCCAAGAGTTTGTGTCCACACTGAGGCCAAGAGTTTGAATCCACACTGAGGCGAAGAGTTTGAGTCCACACTGAGGCCGGGAGTTTGAGTCCATACTGAGGCGAAGAGTTTGAGTCCACACTGAGGCCAAGAGTTTGTGTCCACACTGAGGCAGGGAGTTTGCGTCCACACGGAGGCTGGGAGTTTGCGTCCACATTGAGGCTGGGAGTTCGAGTCCACGCTGAGGCTGGGAGTTCGAGTCCACACTGAGGCTGGGAGTTCGCGTCCACACTGAGGTTTGGTGTCCGAGTCCACACTGAGGCTGGGAGTTCGAGTCCAGACTGAGGCCGGGAGTTCGAGTTCACACTGAGGCCGGGAGTCTGAGTCCACTCTGAGGCCGGGAGTCTGAGTCCACTCTGAGGCCGGGAATGGGAGTCCACACTGAGGCCAGGAATTTGAGTCCACTTTGAGGCTGGGAATTCGAGTCCACACTGAGGCCAGGAGTTTGAGTCCACACTGAGGCCGGGAGTTCAAGTCCACACTGAGGCCAGGAGTTTGAGTCCACGCTGAGGCTGAAAGTCCATGCTGGCTTTCATCTTGGACATCGTTGATGTCACCCGAGGAAGGGAGAAAAAAAGAAAAGAGAAAGAGGTGAAAAGGGAGAGAAAAAATGAAAAGAAATGGATGGAGTGGACGAGCTCCAACTCAGGAGTCCTACACTATTGCCAACTTGTTACTAAATCCAATATAGGAACAGCAGGAGGCCACACAACCCTTTTGCACCATCCCATTAGATCATTGCTTCATTGTTCCTTGTGACGAGGCTATTCACCATTAGTTTTGAAGATTTTTGAATGTTCAACTAGTTAGAACAAACAGAAGTGGGACAAAGCAAACTCTTTTCTTTCTTTGCTCATGGATGTGGGTGTCGTTGGTAAGGCTGACGTTATTGCCCATCCCTAATTGCCCTGGAACTGAGTGGCTCGCTCTGAATTGATTGAGGGATTGAGTAATTGAGTAATTGAGTGATTGAGTGACTGAGTGAGTGAATCCAAATGACTGCACAGAGGCTGTATGTTTGACCTCATTTTTTATTTGCTCAGGTTTAGCAGATAATACATTTGCTGTTTCTTTACTTCAGAAAAATCTTGTGATTGGCTCCTTGTTGCTTCCAGTAATAAATAGCAAAATATATATTTAATTGGAGATAAGATTTAAACCTTCGTTGTGACCAATTAAAGGATTAAACCAATCAAATCCAGCACACCCTTCTCACCTTCACTCTGTTAGAAGGTGGGGATTATTAAATATTTTTAAGATAGAGTTGGATAGACAGAGAATCAAAATTTATATAGGTAGTTGGGAATGTGGAATCCAAAACACAAACACATCAGCCATGATTTTATTAAATAGTATAGCAGGTTTGAAGGGCTGAATGGTCTTCTTCCACTCGTATTTGTTATCATCATATGTTCACACCTGGTAATAATACCTTTAGCTCCCATGTTTGCCCCATTTTCCATGGTATCCTTACTCAATTTTTCTTTTATTCATTTGTGGGAGGTGGGCAATGTTGGCTGGCCAACATTTATTGTCCCTCCCTAGTTGCCCTTGAGAAGGTGGGGGTGAGTTGCCTTCTTGAACCGCTACCGTCCACCTGCTGATGGTTGACCCACAATGCCATTAGGGAGGGAATTCCAGGATTTTGACCCAGTGACAGTGAATGAATGGCAATATATTTCCGAGTCAGGATGGTGAGTGACTTGGAGGGAAACCTGAAGGTGGTGGTGTTCCCGTATCTCTGCTGCCTTTGTCCTTCTAGTTGGAAGTAGTTGTGGGTTTGGAAGGTGCTGTCTGAGGACCTTTGGTGAATTTCTGCAGTGTATCTTGTAGATAGTAAACACTGCTGCTACTGAATGTCGGTGGTGGAGGGAGTGGATGCAGTGCCAATCAGATGGGCTGCTTTATCCTGGAAGATGTCAAGCTTCTTGAATGTTGTTGGGGCTGCAGCCATCCAGGCAAGTCAGGAGTATTCCATCACACTCCTGACTTGTGCCTTGTTGATAGTGGACACATTTTGGGGAGTCAGGAGGTGAGTTACTTGCCACAGTATTCCTAGCCTTTGAACCGCTCTCATAGCCACTGTGTTTATGTGGCAAGGCCAGTTCAGTTTCTGGTCAATAGTAACCCCTAGGATGTTGAAACTGAGGGAGTCAGTGATGGTAACACCATTGAAAGTGAAGGGGCGGTGGATAGAATGTCTCTTACTGGGATGGTCGTTGCCCGGCATTTCTGTGGTGCAAATGTTACTTGCCACCTGTCAGCCCAAGCCTGGATACTGTCCAGATCCTGTTGCATTTGGACATGGACTGCTTCAATACCTGAGGAGCCATGAATGGTGCTGAACATTGTGCAATCATTGACAAGCATCCCTACCTATGACTTTAGGACGGAGGGAAGGTCATTGATGAAGCAACGTTGATGGGCTGAGGACACTACTCTGAGGAACTCTTGCAGAGATGTCCTTGAGCTGAGATGACTGACCTCCAACAACCACAACCATCTTCCTATGTGTCAGGTATGATTCTAATCACTGGAGAGCTTTCCCCCGATGCGTATTGATTCCAGTTTTGCTAGGTTCTGCTTGATGCCACACTCGGTTGAATGTAGCTGTCAAGGGCTGAAACTCTCACCTCCCCTCGTCCATGTTTGAACTCAGACTGTAAGGAAGTCAGGAGCTGAGTGGTCCTGGCAGAACCAAAACTGAGTGTCACTGAGTGGATTATTGCTACCTCCACCAGTGAGTTCTTTAATTGCCCACCATGCACAACTGGATGAGGCAGGACTGTGGAGCTTGGATCTGATCTGTTGGTTGTAGGATCACTCAGCTCTATTACTTGCTGCTTATGCTGTTTGGTATTCAAATAGTCCTGTCTCGTAAAGCACAGCAGATCAGGCAACATTTAGGAGCAGGAAAATCAATGTTTTGGGCATGAGCCCATCATCAGGAAGCATCACTTTAATCTTGACTCTAATTCCAGCATCTGCAGTACCCACGTTCGCCTAGTCCAATCTAGTAACTTCACCAGGGTGACACCTCATCTTCAGGTATACCTGGTGCTGCTCCTGGCATGCCCCCCTGCACTCTCCATTGAACCAGGCTCCATTGATCTCCTGGCTTAATGGTAATGGTTGAGTGTTAGTTATTCCGGGTATGAGGTTACAGATTGTGCTCTTGATGGTCCACAGTGCCTTGTGGATGTCTAGTCTTGAGTTACTAGATCTGTTCGAAGTTTGTCCCATTTAGCATATGTGGAGGAACCGGTGTTAGACTGGTGTGGACAAAGTTAAAATTACACAACACCAGGTTATAGTCCAACATGTTTATTTGGAAGCACTAGCTTTCGGAGTGCTGCTCCTTCAACCGACTGATGAAGGAGCGGCGCTTCGAAAGCTAGTGCTTCCAAATAAACCTGTTGGACTATAAGCTGGTATTGTATGATTTTTAACTTTGTCCATTTAACACAATGATAGTGCCACACAGCTTGATGGATGCTACTCTTAATGTGAAGGCAGGACTTCGTCTCCACAAGGACTGTGCAGTAATTGCTCTTAACGATACTGTCATGGACAGATGCATCTGCTGCCAGCAGATTGGTAAGGATAAGGTCAAGTAAGATTTTCCCTCTTTTTGGTTCCCTCACCATCTACCGCAGACCCAGACTAGCAGCTATGTCTTTTAGCACCCGACCAGCTCGATCAGTAGTACTGCTGCCGAGTCACTCTTGCTGTTGGACATTGAAACCCCCACCCATAGGACATTTTGTACCCTTGCCATCCTCAGTGTTTCCTCCATGGGCTGTTCAGCATGGAGGAGGACTGACTCATCAGCCAAGGGAGAATGATACGTAAGAGGTTTCCAGTGCAGCGAAGAGTGGCTTTTGTCAAGGTTCATCCCGAGCAGTTCCATGATGCAGGATTCTGTGCTCTATGGTCTGTTCCCCGGGACGCACACAGAGACAAACATCGACTGTGCTTGGAGGGCCATAAGCTTGGTGAAAGACACTCTTTGGTCTGCTGAAACATGTTGGTCTTCCAGAGCAAAGCGTCCATCTGACTGAGTGTTACAGACTGGCACATTCTGAGGTCCAGGACTACGTGCTTAGGAACACATTAAAGCTCAGGGCAGCTGCTGCCAAGGCACAGTGGAGAAAGACCACTATCTAAGGTCATCCTGCTGAAGATAAGTGGGGGTTGGTTCAGTTATCAGACCAGTCCAGTACCTCAACCATACATAATCTTGCACAAGTACACGATGCCTTTGGTTTATTTGTTGAGTAGAATCAAACTCCAATGTTTCTTTGTTTTCTTCATATGCCACTGTGGAGAACTGAACGGCTTTTGTGACTTTGAGTCTGTGTATATATAATATATAGATACATATATTATGAATCAAATACATTTTTGAAATAAAAAAATGAACACACAACTTCAGGTCACCCAAAAAGGCCTTAGAGTCAATGAAGTGCTTTTGAAACACTGTTACTGTAGGAAATGCAGTGGCCAACTTGAGCACAGCAGGATCCCAAAACAGAAATGAAATAACCAATTTTTTTTCAAGTTACGAAAGTTAAATATTAGCCAAGGTACTGCCTTTCTTCAAAAAGGGATATTAAGATCAGACAGCGTTAACAGCAATGCATTTTAAAGTCTCACCTGGTAGATGGCACCTTCAACAACGTAATTCTACTTCGGTACTGAACTGGAGTGTCAGCTTACATTGTGACTGGACGTTTGCTGTAGTGAAACTGTCTGTAACCATCACTAATGCTTATGACAATTCTGGGACTCGAGACAAGCCAGAATGGCGTGGAATCCAGATATTATTATTCTCCACAGGGTGTGCTGTAGAGGGTTCCAGTTTGCTATTCCCAGTGTACTGACAGTGAAGAAAATGTGCACTCTCTACACTGTTAAAACACTTGAGAAAGTTAAACCTCTTGAATGAGGTGTAACTGGATTTTTAAAGTTAAAAATCACACAACACCAGGTTATAGTCCAACAGGTTTAATTGGAAGCACACTAGCTTTCGGAGCGACACTCCTTCATCAGGTGATTGTGGAGGGCTCGATCGTAACACAGAATTTATAACAAAAATTCAGTGTGATGTAACTGAAATTATACATTGAAAAATTGATTGTTAAGCCTTTCATCTGTTAGAATACAGTGATAGTTTCACTTCTTTCATGTGTAAATCACAAAACCTTTCTTTTAAAGTTGCATTCTTGGGTTAGCTGTGTCCGTGTGTATGTGAGAGTGCGTGTGTGTAGGAATATCTGTGTGTGTGTGTGTGTGTAGTGCAATGGAGATCACCTGTAATGTGACATGAACCAAAGGTCCCGGTTGAAGCCCTCCCTATGTGAGGATCTCTCCGGCTATGTGGAAGGCATCTTGAAACCTATTGTACAGGGGATCTCCAGCTTCTGTCTCGACACTATAGATTTCTCACAGAAACGCAGAACCCACGGACCAGTCGAACCGGAAACATTCCTTGTCACAATGGATGTTTCCGCACTCTACACCAGCATCCCCCACAAGGATGGCATCGTGGCAACAGCCTCAGTACTCAACACCAACAACTGCCTGTCTCCAAACACCATCCTACAACTCATCTGCTTTATCCTCGATCATAACGTCTTCACCTTTGGCAACCAATTCTTCATCCAGACACACGGAACAGTCATGGGGACCAAATTTGCACCCCAATATGCCAACATTTTTATGCACAGGTTTGATCAAGACTTCTTCTCTATGCAGGATCTCCAACCAACATTGTACACCAGGTACATTGATGACATTTTCTTCCTGTGGATCCATGGCGAGGAGTCACTGATAAAACTACACAGTGACATCAACAAGTTTCATCCCACCATCAAACTCACCATGGACTACTCTCGACTATCTGTCTCATCTTGGACACGTGCGTCTCCATCAAGGGTGGACACCTCAGCACCACACTCTACCGCAAACTCATAGACAACCTCGCAATGCTACACTTCTCCAGCTTCCACCCAAAACATATTAAAACAGCCATTCCCAATGGACAAGCCCTATGCATACACCGGATCTGCTCAGATGAGAAGGAACGTGACGGACACATGGAAGTACTCAAGGATGCCCTCACAAGAACGGGGTACGATGCTCAACTCATCGACCGCCAGTTCCGACGTGCCACAGCAAGGAACCGTAATGACCTCCTCAGGAAATAGATATGTGCTGCAACTGACAGGGTACCCTTCGTTGTTCAATACTTTCCAGGGGCTGAAAAATTACGCCATGTTCTTTGTGACCTGCAACACATTATCAATGTGAATGAGCACCTCACCAAGACCTTCCCCACATCTCCACTACTTGCCTTTAAACAACCGCCAAACCTTAAACAGATCATTGTTCGTAGCAAACTGCCCGGCTCTCAGGACAACTCCATACAACCCTGTCACAGAGGACGCTGCAAGACGTGTCAGATTGTGGACATAGATACCACTATTACGCATGGGGACATCTCCCACCTTGTACATGGCAGGTACTCATGTGACTCAGCCAATGTTGTCTATCTTATATGTTGCAGGCAAGGATGTCTGGAGGCATGGTACATTGGGGAAACCGAGCAAAGGCTACGACAACGGATGAATGGCCATGCACAACAATCAACAGACCAGTTGGGGAACACTTCAGTGGTCCAGGACATTCAGCCTGGGACCTTCGGGTGACCATCCTCCAAGGTGGACTTCGGGACAGGCAGCAGAGGAAAGTGGCCGAGCAGAGGCTGATAGCTAAGTTCGGTACCCATAGGGAGGGCCTCAACCGGGACCTTGGGTTCATGTCACATTACAGGTGACCACCATTGCACTACACACACACACACACACACACTCTCACATACACATGGACACAAGTACACACAGACATGCACACAGATACCCACACACACCCTTGTAGACACACACACTCTCACATTCACACATGCACACCCTCACAGACTTAAGACACTCTGCACTCACTACACACACACACACACTTTCTCACACTCACAACCCCCACCCCAGACAGACAGACAGATACAGACAGACAAAGATCCACATGCATACATATATTTTGTAGGGTGAATTTGTACTTGCAGAGTTACATTGTACTTTGCTCAAAAACTGCATACATTCATGTAGAACTCTGAGCTCAAAAACTGTATGAATTTATGTAAAACTTTGTTATCTCACTTTTTAGATTAGAATCAATCTAAACATCAGGTCATAGACAGAGAACACAGGGGCTAACACCTTCAACATATTGTCTAGCTATCACCATTGTTAACAGCTAACCTGAGAATGCAACTTTAAAAGAAAGGTTTTGTGATTTACACATGAAAGAAGTGAAACTATCACTGTATTCTAACAGATGAAAAGCTTAACAGACAATCAAGTTTTCAATGTATAATTTCAGTTACATCACACTGTAAACTTTTGCTATAAATTCTGTGTTACGATCGAGCCCTCCACTATCACCTGATGAAGGAGCGTCGCTCCGAAAGCTAGTGTGCTTCCAATTAAACCTGTTGGACTATAACCTGGTGTTGTGTGATTTTTAACTTTGTACACCCCAGTCCAACACCGGCATCTCCAAATCATAGATTTTTAAAGGCATGAATAACTACTGCTAAACATTTTCCTTGGTTCTGAAAAGCTAATTTGACACTTGTGGAATGTCAAATTCCTCCATAATTGTAACCAAAATCCATAGAGTCATAGAGTCATACAGCACAGAAACAGTCCCTTTGGTTCAACCAATCCACACCAACCATGTTCCTAAACTAAACCAGCCCCACCTGCCTGCTCTTGGCCCATATTTCTCCAGATCTTCCTATTCATTAGCTTATCTAAATGTCCTTTCAATATTGTAACTGTGGCAGTTCATTCCAGACATGAACCACTCTCTATATAAAAAGATTCCCCCTCACATATTCTTAAAACCCTTTTTTTAGAATGATTAGAATCCCTATACAGTCAGGAGGGAGTTGCTCAACATTGACTCCAGACCTCATGATGTCGCATTGCTTCAAGTCAAACACGGGCAAGGAAACCTCCACATACCATTCTCCCTCAGCTGATGAATCAGTACTCCTCAGCATTTCACGCACATAGTCTAGAGTGACAGAGGGAATGCTGCACTGTCAGAGGAGATGGTGAATTGATGGTCCTTTGCCTTCACAGATAGGTATAACTGATTCCTAGTGCAATTTCAAAGATCAGGGCTTTCTTCCACCCATCCTGACTAATATGTAGCCCTCAAACAACTTCAGTAACTGGTTCATTACAGTGACAGATTACTGCTTCATTACCAGATTGTTTAGTAATAAAGGACTGTGAGGCTTTTGACCATATTAAAGGCACTACATAACTGTAAATCATTGTCTTTATTTGTGCAAACTGATGCAAGGTGACTGCCCCATTACTTTACAACAGTAACAACGCAATGCACTTCCTTTGAGACATGCTGAGGCAGTGAAAGAGGCTGTATAAATACAAGTCAGTTTTTCTCAAGGGCTTGGATCTTGCAATGAGAATTCAACCCTAAAATCACACCCCGATCAGCTCCTAGTGTGATTTTATTACTCCTATTGTGATTGGACTGCAGAATCAACAGGTTATTGTTTCAGTACAGAACAGTCAGCTTTTACATTGTAAAACAGACTGAGAGTGCTTGGACTGGTAAATCATTTAAAGAGGGAATAGCATGATGAACACACTTGTTATATTAACACACACAACGCATTTGGATGTAAAGCATAATTTCATCATTATTTCCATCTGGTTAGACCATACCTGGACTACAGTGTGCATTTTTGGTTTCCTTATCTCTGGAAAAATATTAAGACCTTCAAGGGAGTTCAATGAAGGTTTACCAGATTTGTTCCCAAGATGGCGGGTCTGTCCTATGAAGAGAAATTGGGCAAAGTTTGTCAGTATTCTCGAGGACTTTGAAGAATGAAAGATAGAGTGATTATGTAATCAGCAAGGGAATTGAGGGTTCTGGGGAAAAGGGCAGGAAAGTGGAGTTGAGGATGAGCATTATCAACCATGATCTCATTGAATGGTGGAACAAACTCAATGGGCTGAATGGCCTACTTCTGCTCTTACATTTTATATTCTCACGGTTTTATGAAAAATATTTAAATGATAGACAAATCATTGATAGGCAAAACAAATAAGATAAAGTGAAATAGAATCCCTACAGTGTGGAAACAGGCCATTCGGCCCAACAAGTCCACACAGACTGTCCGAACAGCATCCCACCCAGACTCACTTCCCTACCCTATCCCTGTAACCCTGCATTTCCTACAGTTAATCCACTTAATCTACACATCCCTAGACACCACTGGCAATTTAGTAGGCCAATCCACCTAACCTGCACATCTTTGGACAATGGGAGGAAACCGGAGCACCCAGAGGAAACCCACGCTGATACGGGGAGAATAAAACTAGGGCACAACTTAAAAATAAAGACACTGTCACTTAGGCCCAAGATGGGGTAAAATTATTTTACTCCAAATGTTGTGTATTTTTGGAACCTGTGGAGGTTCAGCCTTTGAATGTGTTTATGGTGGAGATTGATAGCTTTCTGATTACAGGGTCGCGAGGATGAGTAAAAGGCTTGTTCAACCATGCTTGTATTGAATGGCAGGATAGGCTTAATGGCCTCCTCCTGTTCCTATGGTTTACGTTCTCATGGTTATCATTCCTATTTCTCCCTTTTTAAAGTTTTAGAAAGCACTTTTCTAGTCAGAATCAAATGGCCATTTTAAGAAGAGCTTATGGGATGCGTGGCGTGGTGGAAAATTCTTTGCAACAATTCCGTGAGCTGAGTAAATGCAATCGGCTGCTCCTTTATGATAGTAGGCCCTACCCCCATTCCCACAACTCACTGGCAGAACCTAGCAGGTCAGTACTCTGTCGATAAGGAGTCAGCTGCTTCACATTCTAGAAACACAGAGTGTCGAACTTGTGATGTGGATTATGATGTTGTGGACTTCGTTTAATCATTTACTTGAAACTCTTGGTTGGATAGGAGGGTGAGAATGCTGTCAAATCTTAGAACAAGGACCTGCAAATGGATGATGGGTGCTCTCGGTGGGTTTGTTGAGGTTGGGGTCCTGCTTAGTGCCCTCCTCAACAAGGCAGTGGTGGGTACTTGACTAAGCATGCAAGGTGGTGCCACTGAGAAGCCTCAGGTGCAACAATTGGTGTTCAGAGCAAACTGCCTCCCAACCCTGAGAATCCAGTTGCAGTCTCTGCAAGACACTCTTTGAAGGGAGTGAACAACACTCAGGTGAATGCAGCAGAAAGCAGGGAGGCATATGTTTAAGATGAGAGGGGAGAGATACAAAAGAGTCCAGAGGGGCATTGTTTTCACACAGGCTGGTGAGTGTCTGAGATGTAGTGGTGGAAGCGAGTACAATTTCATCATTTAAGAAACATTTGGACAGAGACATGGATGGGATAGGTAAGGAGGGATAAGGACCAAACCCATCCGAATGGGACTAGTTTAATTATGAAAACTAGGCAGCATGGACAAATTGGGCTGAAGGGCCTGTTTCCATGCTCTAGATGTCTATGACTCGAAGCTTCGGCAAGTGATTCAACTGGTAATAGCATTCAAGGGTAAAAGGGCAGAAGGAAGAGGATGAATAGACAAGGAAGCAGTGAAAGCAGAGAGAGATAGCAAGGTGGCAAAGGCCAGAGAATGGCAGGAAAGACGATGGGGAGGTGGAGGTGGATCCAGCATGCATTGGTCAGGGAGCCTGTTAACTAACGTTCTAAAATAACCTCAGTGATTGTAGAATCTGTGTTTCCAATTGCATTAAGGAGCCTCAGGGTGTTATTTTAGTTTTGAGTTACAAAGGCAGTCAGCACTCTGTCCTTAACTCGTGGGAACGCTTAAGCCAAATTTAATTTGTTTTGCTTTCCCAAAGCCTGACAATGAAGTAAATAAACCTTTTGTCCTGTTAAATGCTGTCAGCTGCAGGGTTGTGCCGCTGATGGTATCCGCTGTGGGCAAGTATTCTGTGATGTGAGTGAAGTTGAATTGTTTGAATTATTGACATTTGATTTGATTTATTTATTGTCAGATATATCTTGTGACAAGTCAATATTGTGAAAAGTGTTGTATTGTGTCGCCACTCTCTGGTGCCATCTGGTGCCCTGGTGGGTGGCACGGTGGCACAGTGGTTAGCACTGCTGTCTCACAGTGCCAGAGACCTGGGTTCAATTCCCGACTCAGGCGACTATCTGTGTGGAGTTTGCACATTCTCCCCGTGTCTGCGTGGGTTTCTCCGGGTGCTCTGGTTTCCTCCCACAATCCAAAAATGTGCAGGTTAGGTGAATTGGCCATGCTAAATTGCCCGGAGTGTTAGGTAAGGGGTAAATGTAGGAGAATGGGTCTGGGTGAGTTACGCTTCGGCGGGTCAGTGTGGACTTGCTGGGCCAAAAGGCCTGTAAGTAATCTAATCTTAAAAAAAACACAGATAAATAAAACAAAATATAGAATGTAAAGGCAAAACAAATGAAGAAATAAAGAGCCAAGGGCCTGGTGGCCAGGCGTGAGTCACCTTAGCCATGCTGCCGCTGCTGGAATGAAAGTCACCCATTCTTTAGCGCAATCTCATCTCCACCAACACCATTGCCACCATGACTCCTTGCTGGACCTTGCCAATGCAGACGGCACAGATGCCGCTGGATACCACACTGGCCCAGACTCGACTCCACAACCATCATGAGTCCACTTTAGACCCACTTCACTGGTGGCAGCCGTTGCTGATGTTGCCGGTTCTGGTGCTGGGCCTCAACTCGTCTCCGCTACAGTCACCTCCACGAATCTGGGCTGGACACAGACGCTGCTGGGAACCCGAATGTGCCTCAGCCATAACAGCAGCCGCAAGTCGGCACTGGGACTGCCTCCATGATGTAGAGGCTGCTGCAGATATCAGAGTGACAGCAGTTCCCTTCTCTTCTCACCACTCCCTTCAAAACCAGACCCCACCAGTCCTCCTGGATTTCTGTTCTATTCTGTAACTGAGGTTTCTTGCTGAAGTTCTAAAGAAAGGTCACTGGACTTGAAACGTTAACTCTGCTTTCTCTCCACAGATGCTGAATTTCTCCAACAATTTCTGTATCTGTTTGTAGCTGGGTATGAATTCCAAGTGCCAAGCAGCCAAGGCTATCATGTCCAAGTTGTCATTCCTTGGATGTGAGGCAAGACAGCAGATGTTCATTGGGTTCCTTCCATTCTTTCATGGGCCAGCTTATGCTTCCTGTCCCTAATTTCCCTGGACAAAATGGTGGTCAGCCATTTTCTTGAGCTGAGCCTAGGTCAATGTAGAGGTCAGCTGATAGTCAACCAAGTTGCTATATGTCTGGGGTCATATGTAGACAAGGACAGATAAAGGCAGCAGATTTCTTTCCTTAAAGGACATTGGGGACCAGATTAATCTTTTTGAACACAACTGGTAATGAAATATCTGGAATGAAGAATCTACTGGTGACTATGAAGCCATTGTTGATTGTCAGGAAAAGCCCATCGGCATCACTAAAGTCTTTTGGGGAAGGAAATCTACCATCCTCCCCTGGCCTGGCCTACACGTGCCTACAGACCCAGAGCAATGTTGTTGACTTTCAATGACTCTCTGAAATGGCCCAGCAAGCCACTCAAGTTCAACGGTAGAGAGGGATGGGCAATAACCACTGACCAGCCAAAGACACTCACATCCCATGAGTGAATAAAAATGAACTACAGAGATTATGTTTTAATTTCAGATTTCTGATTAGCAGGTATAAATTCCACCAAATACTGCGATGGCTTTGAATCTCTGGGCCCCTGAACCAGAGACAGAATGCCACTATCTAATGAACTGTGGGAGTATCACAAATTGTCCTCAGCCGAGTCCAGCAGGGTGGCAGACAGGTGGAGGAACTGAGGTCTGAGTTGTGTCCATCCCTGGCACAGGGGCATCGAGGCTAATTGCAACAGCTGGGCATGGATTGAAGCTTGTTAGTACAGCTCTGTTATTCACCAAGTGTTGTAAGCAGATTGGAAAGGGGCCAGACGCAATTTGACAGCTTTTAATTATTCTGCAAAATGACCACAACTATAAACGATGGTGCAGTTCAGCGTGAGATATGAAAGCGACGTTTGTGTAAACAAGTTTGATTGTGATATTAAGTCTGATTCACCAGCTCCATTTACTCATGGAGGCTGGTGATATTTGTTTTTTTTTAACCAGCTAGGTTAAAGATGGACAATGAAGGTGAAAATGGATGGGTTTCCTGTTTCCCAGGGATTTAGCCCTTTATTTCCGAGATTCTTGCTGATGATTCCTAAGAATATCAATGGATTTTCTGTCCTCAAGTGAACAGCAAAGAGATCCCAGTCTGTGGTGATTAAACCTGGGACAGATGTCTGGTTTCTAACTCTGGGCCATATTTTAACAACAGAAACTCTGAGAACAGGAGATGATAAACTTCTGAATGTCTACAGTGATAGCTAATTTTCATTTTGGCTGTTGTAACTGAAAGACCAAGTCCCTTGTCTCTCTTAACATGCAATCATACAACACAAGGAGGCCATTTGACTTACCTGGTGTCTACGGGCATTTTGAAAGAGGTCTGCATTTATTCCCACTCCTTAGCCTTTTCAGTAAAGTCTTGCAAAGCTTTCCAGTTGAAATATCTATCCAAACTCTGTGTGGCCTGCAATTTCCTATCCCAACATAAATTTTGCAGCTTTGCTGTAATTCTCTGTTAACTTGCTCTAAGGTTTCTTGCTTTCCTAAAGGAAAGAAACATATTGCATTTATATGGCACCTTTCTTATCTCAGAATATCCTAAAGTGCTTTAAGCCAATGAAGTACTTTCACAGTGTAGTCACAGTGTTGGGAAGACAGCAACCAGTTTACACAGAGTGAGCTCACACAAATAGCATTGTGATAATGATCAGATTCTTCATGTTAGGTGAGGAACTAATACTGAGCTGAAAATGTGTTGCTGGTTAAAACACAGCAGGTCAGGCAGCATCCAAGGAACAGGAAATTCGACGTTTCGGGCCGGAGCCCTTCATCAGGAATCCTGATGAAGGGCTCTGGCCTGAAACGTCGAATTTCCTGTTCCTTGGATGCTGCCTGACCTGCTGTGCTTTAACCAGCAACACATTTTCAGCTCTGATCTCCAGCATCTGCAGTCCTCACTTTTTACTCGAGGAACTAATACTGGCCAAGGCCCTGAGATGAACATTTTTTCAGTTCTTCAAAGTAACATCATGGAATCATTGAGATCCACTTAAGAGGAAGGTTGTGGCCTCAGTTTTAGTATCTCGTCTGAAGTTAGAATGCATTGAGTAAGCAAAGTGCCAAATTGTCAAATGTGAAAGTTTATCAACCAACAGTGGAGTCTTGTGGCCCAGCTGGTAGTGTCCCTACCTCTGGGCCAGATGATCCAAGATCTAGTCACTTACCATGCTGACTTGGAAATTGTATCACCGTTCCCTCACTGTCGCTGGGTCAAAATCCTGGAATTCCCTCCCTAATGCCATTATTGATTTACCTGCAGCATACAGACTGCAGTAGTTCAAGAATGCAGCTTGGCACTATCTTTGCAAGGGCAACTAGGGGTGGACAATAAATGCTGGCCCACATAGCAATGCCCACATCCCATGAGTGAATAAGAAAAGTCCCACCTCATGACTTGATGGCAGTATATCAGAATACAAAACACTGATTATCAAACAGTGAATATTTTTGCTATGCCTCTGGCTTCGTTCCCAGCAAAGCACAGAATATAGGTAGGGCAGTCACAGATGAATGTATGAATGAAATGAAAAAGAAAGTTTCAGTGTCTTGTGTGTTGATTTGAAACCCTGACCTTAAATCCACAGCTGGAGAGAAACCAACATCTCCACTGTTTGCAGCAAACCAGCTGTGGTTAGTGATGGAAACAGGCAATGTGAGAAACGGCTTACAAGTCAGAGTGGAAAAACATTTCAATTGAACTCACAGTTTGACGTACAAGCAGGACCTTATCCAAGAAAATTGTAATTATTACATTAAAAACCCATTGACAGAAAGAAATGTATACTTTACATGGAGAGCTCTACACTTATTATAGAACTCTTGTCTACTCCGATCTAAGTCAGTGAAACAGAAATGAAGATGCTTTTGTTTGTGAATAGAGTTTATTACTTATTCAGTCTTCCAACTCTTTCCACACATTAGTCCCAGTCAGTTTATTAATCAATTAACCCCATCACTTGCTTACTACTTACGAAATTAACAACCTTCATCCAGGTCCCTGCACTACACAGTGTTCTTTAAGTATTTATTACATATACAAGTCCTACGCTGAGTGTAGTTCCGGTCACTCTATTATAGAAAGGATACTATTAAGCTAGCAAGTGTACAGAAAAGATTGACTATGAGCTACCTGGATTAGAAGATTGAGTTAGAAGGAGAGATTAGATAACCTGGGACTTTTTCCCCTGGAGTGTAGGAGGCTGAAGGGTGACCTTATAGGGGTCTATAAAAACATGAGATGCAAAGATAAGATAGATAACCAACAGCTTTTCCTATGGTAGGGAAGTCTAAAACTAGAGGGCAAATGTTTGAGATGAGAGGGGAGAGATACAAAAGATCCAGAGGGGCACACAGAGGGTGATGAGTATCTGGAACTGGCTGTCAGATGTAATGGTGTAAGGAAATACAATTTCATCATTTAAGAAACATTTAGATAGGTACATGGATAGGATAGGTATGAAGGGATGTGGGCAAAAAGCAGTCAAATGGGACTAGTTTAATTGAGAAAACTGGGCGGCATTGGCAAGTTGGGCCGAAGGGCCTGTTTCCATGTGTAGCTCTCTATGCCTCTATAACTAAATCACCTGTTGGTACTTTATTATATTTTACTTGCTCTGAATATAAGGTTGCATTTTTTCTTTTATTTTTATGCTCTTGAAAGATGTTATTATATTATAGATATTATTTAGGTACCAGTTGCTATTGTTATCCTGACACATGCCAATTTCTTCCAGTCATCCTCCAGGTAGCATCCACTGTAGTTTGAAATATACTGGGAAGACAGGCTGATAGAGTATAGTCTGTTTGACATGGTATAGCCTTGACTAATGTTACGTCTGTAATGTAAATAGCTTGAAGATTCCAAGGGAGATGTAGGTTCGTCTATAATTCTGTCGAAGATGTCCCAGAGTGAAGCTGCCCAAATCTTACTGAAGGGATCAAGTTAACAATATAGTACATTAAAAGTCAAAAGGAAACAATGAGCAGTTGCATTTCTTTTAACCTCCCCTTGACAGTGCAAGAAATAAAGACATGACATCCTGATGGAAATAAATCAGTGTTTTTACTAAGACTTGTAAAATTTCCATTCACTCCATAAACTGGTCACTCCTGAGGAATGTGTGCATCTATCAATTTGTTTTACTGTAATATTGACCTGCTTGTAGATTGTTCAAACTACTGCCAACTCACCAATGGCCCTGATGGTGTTGTTCCTTCATGACTTACATGGCAAGTCCAATCAAAGGAGCTTACATTCAGCAAATTTGTGATCACCATTGATTTTAAAGTTGTTTTGAGCTAATTGCTGTTTCTGTCTGGTGATATGGTGCAGCAATAGAAAGATCCCAGGAAATTACTGAGCAGCCATAGTAATGACACATGTTCCCCTGAGGTTTCATAATATGGGCTGATGACTTGGATGCACAAGTTTCCAGCATGTTTGTAAAAAGGGGTTGGAATTACGTAGGAGCCTGTAAACTGCTTTTCTTTGATGTTAGATATTTCTTGAATGGTTCTTAAGCTGCTGGTAAAAACAATGATTGAAAGACATGTCTGAGTTAAAAACAGGAGCTTCCAAAAGTGAATTTTAAATCCCAGGCCACACCTGTTTTGGGGTTAAAATGCAGAGATTTCTAATATAAGATCAACAGTGATAGAAGTGAATTGCAAAGAAGGGCCACAGACCTACAGGAGCTATTGATGAACTTTACATGGAAAGTATTAGAGAAGATTTGCTTATTTTGCTATATCCCTCATGATTTTACAAATCTCTATAAGGTCACCTCTCAGTCTCCGATGCTTTAGGGAAAATGGTGCCAGCCTATCCAGCCTCCCCTTATAACTCAAACCCTCCAGTCCCAGCTATATCCTTGTAGATCTTTTGTGCACCCTCTCCAGTTTAATGACATCCTTCCTACAGCAGGATGACTAGAACCATACACAGTACTCCAAAGTGGCCTCACCAACATCCTGCACAAGTGCAAATAATGATGGACCAACATGCAAATCCAACCTCTCAACAACTTCTGTGGGCATAGTGCCTAAAGAGTGGGATTATGTGATAAATAGTGTCTGAAGCACTGAGCAAATTTCCCCTGTTACTTTTTGACATTGTATCACGTAACGTTAGAGGCCACCTGAGAGGACAGCTTGGCTGGAGCCGTCAATTGGTATTTTAACGCAGGTGATAAACCGTATCTTACTGCTGGCATTAAAGTAACATAGGTTGAGCATTTGGGCGGCAGTGGTTAGATTTTGCCAGCATTCTGGAGTTGGCCTGGAAGGCAGTAAGGGTAACAAAATGAGAGGAGATGTTGCTGTGAGGGGAGCCTCATGTTTTACCATGGCAGTGAGATGCCACTAGCAGCAGGAAGCTCAATAGCATTGCTGCCCATTGTGTGCCAGTTGCATCATTAAGTGCCCAGTTCAGGACCTTCTCTCACCTACATGCCATTTTGTCAGAATTGAAATGGAGCGGTTGTCATCCTGGGGGCAGGTCTCTGCCTCCTTCCTCTCAGGCAGCCCCTCAGGATCATGGATAACGTACTTATATTCCAGGGTATGGGTCCTGACATGACAAAACAGTGCAATGTTGGACCCACATTGCCTACCATGGAGAGGGCAGATATTGTTAGCAAAGGTGGGATTCTTGGGTTTTTATACACATCCCTTACTGTTTGTGCTGGTTCACCATCTGGGACTGTCCGAGAGGTGCTCAGAATGGGGTCGGCCCCTTTGCAGATGCTTCTTTATCCAGTTGGGACAGACTTGGGCTCGAGGTTCCCATGGGTAGAGCTGCTATGCTTTCCTGAGGGGGAAATGGAGGACATCCTCTACCTCTTGGTGCCACTTGCCATTTGTTAGCTTTGTTGCCATTTGAAGTTTGGAGTAAATGATTTTTTTTTAGATTAGATTAGATTACTTACAGTGTGGAAACAGGCCCTTCGGCCCAATAAGTCCACACCGACCCACCGAAGCGCAACCCACCCATACCCCTACATTACCCCTTACCTAACACTATGGGCAATTTAGCATGGCCAATTCACCTGACCCGCACATCTTTGTGACTGTGGGAGGAAACCGGAGCACCCGGAGGAAACCCACGCAGACACGGGGAGAACGTGCAAACTCCACACAGTCTGTCGCCTGAGTTGGGAATTGAACCCGGGTCTCAGGCGCTGTGAGGCAGCAGTGCTAACCACTGTGCCACCGTGCCGCCCATTTGTTGGGGAATCTGATGTCAGACACATGGACAATATGTCCCACCTGTTATAGAGCTGCCCAGGCCCCCACAAAACATTTCAAGAAAGTAGCCCAGACCCTATCTTTGTGAGTTGTTTTAATCAGGTCTAATGCGGATACTCCAGGAGGGATACAGTTGGTCAAACCACGCAGTTTTAAACAAAACAGAATTTATTTACAAGATTACCGAATGGAATGTAAACAAAAGAGAACAGAATACCGAAAACCTAAATCTATCCGAAAACTCAACAGATCATCCCAAAGTAATGATGCTGTTCCCAATTCTTGCAACAATTCCCATAAACACCCCTTGACATTAAAGGTAAAATCTAACACGGGGTCTTACAGGAGAGATGTCAGAGAGATTTTAAATTAGATTTCTTTAAATTTTAAATTAGATTACTTACAGTGTGGAAACAGGCCCTTCGGCCCTACAAGTCCACACCGACCCACCGAAGCACAACCCATCCAGACCCATTCCCCTGTATTTACCCCTTCACCTAACACTACGGACAATTTATCATGGCCAATTCACCTGACCTGCACATTTTTTGGATTGTGGGAGGAAACCGGAGCATCTGAAGGAAATCCACGCAGACACGGGGAGAATGTGCAAACTCCACACAGAGAGTTGCCTGAGGCGGGAATTGAACCAGGGTCTCTGGCGCTGTGAGGCAGCAGTGCCACCGTGCCACCTGCTTCTTTGGATCCAGTAGCTTCACAACGCTATTACTAGAAACCAAACCAAACCAGAGAAAACCAGAGAAAAGAGAAGGGGAACTAGCCACTTCTCTTTCATTGTACAAGTGTTTTCTTTCCTCCAAAAACATGAAAGCCTGTTGTTTGAGGCAGTATCTGCTAGCTATAATCAAACTGGCCCTAACACCTTTCAACATCCACTTTTTGGAGTCTGTGTCTTTTATGATCTCCTGCAAAAAAAGCCAAGGACAACATAACCTTGATAAAGGAGCAGCATCGTCACACACTCAATATAACTGATCCACAGTAACTAGTGCCTCAATAATGGGAATGTAGTGCTGAATGAGGACATTGATATTAGAGTGTCTACCCTGATGGCAGATTTGCAAGATTTTATGGAGGCATCATTGGTGACTTTTCTCAAGGTATTGAGATGCCTACCATACATTGTTCATATTGATTTGGAGATACTGGTGTTGGACTGGGGTGGACAAAGTTAAAAATCACACAAAACCAGGTTATAGTCCAACAGGTTTATTTGGAATTATGAGCTTTCGGAGCACTGCTTCTTCACCACCTGATGAAGGAACAGTCCTCCGAAAGCTAGTGCCTCCAAATAAACCTGTTGGACTATAACCTGGCTTTGTGTGATTTTTAACTTTGTCCATATTGCTAACGCATATAATTACACCGCTACCTTGTACGCCACAATATTAATGCTGATGATATTAATCCTACAAGTAAACCTTGTCAGCCTCCCTCTGAGGTCATGGTGTGGAATCCTGAATATTTACGATTGCTGCATTGCCCATGGGAGGGGCCCCTCCCTCCACATCCTGCCCCAGCAACAATAGCTGCCCCTACAGCCACTGCACCGTGGCTGGAAAATGAACTCCCTCCCCAATTTCAAGAGCCTGTCTGGTCCCAGCCTTGTCAGAGCAATTGTATTTAATCTTTGTGGGAGGCGTATAATGGTTGAACAGTGATGATGCTCTGACAGGTCAAGGAGGCTGGTTACTATACTCAGCAATCCCCAATCTCTTTATTGGCAATTGGAGGCATATGTCTGCCCTGACTCATCCTGGTAACAGAAGCCTCAACATCGAGATTACTGCCCCTTCAATCAGATTCAGCCTAGAGTTTCAAAAACACCAGAGATATTGGACAATTTCCTCCACTGATCGTGCAATTCTGGTCTCCTTCCTATCAGAAAGATGTTGTCAAACTTAAAAGTGTTCAGAAAAGATTTACAAGGATGTTGCCAGGGTTGGAGGATTTGAGCTATAGGGAGAGGCTGAACAGGCTGGGGCTGTTTACCCTGGAGCGTCGGAGGCTGAGGGGTGACCTTATAGAGGTTTACAAAATCATGAGGGGCATGGATAGGATAAATAGACAAAGTCTTTTCCCTGGGGTCAGGGAGTCTAGAACTAGAGGGTATACATTTAGGGTGAGAGGGGAAAGATATAAAAGAGAACTAAGGGACAACTTTTTCACGCAGAGGGTGGTACGTGTATGGAATGAGCTGCCAGAAGAAGTGGTGGAGGCTGGTACAATTGCAACATTTAAGAGGCATTTGGATGGGTATATGAATAGGAAGGGTTTGGAGAGATATGGGCCGGGTGCTGGCAGGTGGGACTAGTTTGGGTTGGGATATCTGGTCGGCATGGACGGGTTGGACTGAAGGGTCTGTTTCCATTCTATACATCTCTATGACTCTATGACTCTATGAGTGCTAAGAAGTATACGTCGTAATACCCTTACCTCAGCAAAACATCAACAGCTGCTTTGCAGGGAGTGCTATTGAACATAAATATCAACACCAAGTTAAAGAGGGAGGCACTGGGATAGGTGACACCAAATATGTGGCCAAAGAGGTAGAGTCTGATAGCGAGTTTTGAGAAGACTCTGAGCAGCATCTAATGGGATGAAGCAGAAGTTGAGCCACTGAGAGGTTCCAGGAGTGAATTTCAGAACCTACAACTGAGATGATGAAGACATAGCCACCAATGAGAACAAAAAACAAAGAAAATTACAGCACACCAACAGGCCCTTCAGCCCTCCAAGCCCGTGTTGACCCAGATCCACCTAAGCCTGTCGCCTATTTTCTAAGGAGCTGTATCCCTCTGCTCACTGCCTATTCATGTATCTGTCTAGATACATCTTAAATGATGCTATTGTGCCCACCTCTAAAAGCTCTGCTGTCAATGCTTTCCAGGCACCCATTACCCTCTATGTAAAGAACTTTCCACGCATATCTCCCTTAGACTTTTGCCCTCTCACTTTGAACATGTGACCCCTAGTAATTGAGAGAGGGAATATGATATCCACAATTGGCATATAGTTTGGCTTCTGCCAAAGCCACTCTGCTATTTTTATGTTTCTGGTTGCAAATTAACTCTGATTTGGCTTAATGATGTTACTGCACCTTGACTAAGAACTAGGGTATGTTCTGAATTATCTCACTGTAGTAATGTAGAACAGTTGGCAGCCAATTTGTGGACAGTAACATCTCACAAAGACCAATGTGATAACGATCAGATAACCTGTTGAACGATCTAGGTAGAAGGATAAATATCGGCTGAGTGTCCAGTGAGAACTCCTTTGTTCTTTTTCAAAACAGTCACAGATGCACACTTGATTTAATATCTTGCATGAGACATAGCGCCTCTGAAAATAGAGCACCGTCTCAGTGTCACAGTAGAAGTGTCAACTTAGTTTCACATGTATGGGACTCTGAGGAGATGTTGCAGAGGTTAGGCTTGTACTCACTGGAGTTTAGAAGAATTGAAGGTGATCTTATTGCAACATATAAGATTCTGAGGGTGATTGACAGGGCAGATACAGAGAAGTTGTTTCCCCTTGATGATTGTGAAGTTTTTGTAGCATAGCAAAGGTGAACTAATAAACTAATAAGGGAAGGGAGAAGAGAACTCAAAGACAGTCTAGCAAAAACATAAAATTAGACAGTAAAACCTCCACAAGTACATAAAAGAAAGGCTTAGAAAAATGGAGAAATTACAATTAAATGAAATGATTACTTTGTGCCTGTTTTCAGAACTGGGATCAAAACAATGAGAATCTTAAGGAATTTAGAATTACTAAGAAGATTGTACAGGAGAAATTATTCGGGCTGAAAATTGGCAAGTCTTGGAACTGAAAATGTGTTGCTGGTCAAAGCACAGCAGGTCAGGCAGCATCCAAGGAACAGGAAATTCGACGTTTCGGGCCAGAGCCCTTCATCAGGAATGAGGAGAGGGTGCCAGGCAGGCTAAGAAAAAAGGTAGGGAGGAGGGACTTGGGGGAGGGGCGATGGAGATGTGATAGGTGGAAGGAGGTCAAGGTGAGGGTGATAGGCCGGAGTGGGGTGGGGGCGGAGAGGTCAGGAAGAGGATTGCAGGTTAGGAGGGCGGTGCTGAGTTCAAGGGAATCGACTGAGACAAGGTGGGGGGAGGGGGGGGAAATGCATCCGCTGCACCCGATGTGGCCTCCTCTATATTGGGGAGACAGGCCACCTACTTGCAGAACTCTTCAGGGAACACCTCTGGGACGCCGAAACCAACCAACCCAACCACCCCATGGCTCAACACTTTAACTCTCCCTCCCACTCCACCGAAGACATGCAGGTCCTTGGACTCCTCCATCGCCAGAACATAACAACACGATGGTTGGAGGAAGAGCGCCTCATCTTCCGCCTGGGAACCCTCCAGCCACAAGGGATGAACTCAGATTTCTCCAGTTTCCTCATATCCCCCCTCCCCTCACCTTGTCTCAGTCGATTCCCTTGAACTCAGCACCGCCCTCCTAACCTGCAATCCTCTTCCTGACCTCTCCGCCCCCACCCCACTCCGGCCTATCACCCTCACCTTGACCTCCTTCCACCTATCACATCTCCATCGCCCCTCCCTCAAGTCCCCCCTCCCTACCTTTTATCTTAGCCTGCCTGGCACCCTCTCCTCATTCCTGATGAAGGGCTCTGGCCCGAAACGTCGAATTTCCTGTTCCTTGGATGCTGCCTAACCTGCTGTGCTTTAACCAGCAACACATTTTCAGCTCTGATCTCCAGCATCTGCAGACCTCACTTTTTACTCGAAGTCTTGGAACTGATTGTTTATATCCAGAATTTTGAAGGAATTGGCTGTAGAGATAGTCAATGTATTGGTACTTCTAAAATTGTGTAGAGTCATAGAGTCATAGGGATGTACAGCACGGAAACAGATCCTGCGGTCCAACCCGTTCAAGCCGACCAGATATCCCAACCCAATCTAATCCCACCTGCCAGCCCATATCCCTCCAAACCCTTCCTCTTTTAAATGTTGCAATTGTACCAGCCTCCACCACTTTCTCTGACAGCTCATTCTATACACGTACCATCCTCTGCGTGAAAAAGTTGCCCCTTAGGTCTCTTTTATATCTTTCCCCAGGGAAAAGACTTTGTCTGTTTAACCTATCCATGCCCCTCATGATTTTGTAAACCTCTGTAAGGTCACCCATCAGCCTCCAACGCTCCCGAAAAACAGCCCCAGCCTGTTCAGCCTCTCCCTGTAGCTCAAATCCTCCAATACCGGCAACATCCTTGTAAATCTTTTCTGAACCCTTTCAAGTTTCACAACATCTTTCCGGTAGGAAGGAGACCAGAATTGCACGCAATATTCCAACAGTGGCCTAACCAATGTCCTGTACAGCCGCAGCATGACCTCCCAACTCCTACTCAATAAAGGAAAGCATACCAAACACCTTCTTCACTTTCCTATCTACTGCAACTCCACTTTCAAGGAGCAATGAACCTACATGTCAAGATCTCCTAGTTCAGCAACACTCCCTAGGACCTTACCGTTAAGTGTATAAGTCCTGCTAAGTTTCCTTTCCCAAAATGCAGCACCTCGAATAATTCTTACAGGTTGGAAGTTTGCAGATATGATCTCACAATGAACTACAAACCCACATCTGTGGTGAGGAAATGCTAGAATCTATCATAAAGAATGTGTTAAATGGACATTTGACAAAAATGATCCGATTTGGTGTAGTCATCATGGATCTGTGAGTGGACAATCGTGTTTGACAAACTTGTTGGAGTTTTCAAGAATGTTAATGACAAATTAAAAAAGAAAAAACAATGTAATTCATATATTTAAATTTTCTGCAGGTGTTTTCCCCTACAGGAGGTTGGTTAGCAAAGTTAAAGCACATGGTATAGGGGGTAACGTACTGGCATCAATTAATGATTGGCAAACAGATAGGTAACAAAGGTTAGGGTAGGAATAAATGGGTCATTCTCAAGTTGACATGTTGTGACTAGTGGGATATCACAAGGACCAGAACTCAGGCCCCAGCTGTTCATAATGTAAATCAATAATTTGGACATGGGGACCAAACATAATATTTCCAAATTTTTAGATGATAATAGCTAAGCAGGAATGTGTGTTGTGAAGAAGATGTAAAATGTTTGCATGAAGATTTGGACAGGCATAATGATAATGCAAGAACATGGCAAATGGAATATAACATGGAGAAATGTGAAGTTATTCTCTTTGACAGTACCTTCTAAATGGTGAGAGGTTGGGAAGTATAGATGTGCAAAAAGACTTGGGTGTTCTTGTTGATATGTTACTGAAGGCTGACATGCAGGTACAGCAAACTAATAGGAAAGAAAATGGAATGTTAACCTTTATCACATGGGGATTAGAATACAGGAATAGTGAAGTCTTGCCTCAGTCATATAGGAGCTATGTTAGACTGGACATGGAATATTGTGTGTAGTTCTGGTCTCCTTAACTCAGAAAAGATATTATTGCCAGAAATGGAGTGCAATACTGTGCTCATGACCTGCCAATCTCCCTTCCCACCTATCTGCTCCACCCTCCCCTCTGATCTATCACCTTCATCCCCATCCCCATCCACCTATTGTACTCTTTGCTACCTCCTCCCCAGCTCCCCCCTTTATCTCTCCACCCAGAGGCTCTCTGCCTTCATTCCTGATGAAGGGCTTTTGTCCAAAACATCGATTCTCCTGCTCGTCGGATGCTGCCTGACCTGCTGTGCATTTCCAGCACCACTCTAATCTAAACACAGGTTCATCAGACTACTTCCTCTAATGGCAGGAATGTCCTTTTATGAGAGATTGGGAAAACACGGTCTTTATTCACTAGGGTTCCAAAGTATGAGAGGTAATTTCATTAAAAAATGCTTTAAGGGCTAAACAGGGTAGAAGAAAGTAAGCTGTTCCCCTGTTTGGGGAAACGGAGCTCAATTTAACAGTCAGGGAGACACCATTTCAGATTCAAATGAGGAAGAATTGAACACAGTTTGGAATTTGTGAAACTTTGGAACTCTGCTCCAGAAGGCTGTGGAAGCTCAGTCTTCATTTAAAATAGAATCATAGTTATAGAGGTGTACAGCACAGAAAGAGACCCTTCAGTCCAACTCGTTCATGCCAACCAGATATCCTAAATTAATCGAGTCTCATTTGTCAGTGTTTTGCTCATATCCCTCTAAATATTTCCTATTTATATACTCATCCAGATGCCCTTTAAATGTTGTAATTGTACCAGCCTCCACCACTTCCTCTGGCAGCTCATTCCATACACACACCATCCTCTGTGTGAAAATATTTCCCGTTAGGTCCCTTTTAAATCTTTCCGCTCTCAACTTAAACCTATGCTCTCTAGTTTTGGACTCCCTCACCCCAGGGCAAAGACCGTGCCTATTTACCTTATCCATGCCCCTCATGATTTTATAAACATCTATAAGGTCATCCCTCAGCCTCTGATGCTCCAGGGAAAATAGCCCCAGCCTATTCAGCCTCTCCTTATACCTCAAACCTTCCAACCCCAGCAACATCCTTGTAAATTGTTTCTGAACCCTTTCAACAGGAGCTTTTCAAAGCAGGGAGCTGGGAATTGAATGCAGTATTCCAAAGGTGGTCTAACCAATGTCCTGTAAAACCAAGGTTGATATATTTTTGATTACCAATCATATAAGGTCAGAGGGACAGTCTGACTGAAAGGCATTGAATTATTCAATCAGCCATGATTGTATTAAAATGGTGTTGCAGGTTTGATGGGCAGAATAGCCTCCTCCTGTTCCTGTATTTTTATGTTCACATATTGAATCAGGATCATGGATCTAAGTTGTGTTAGATGATGTTGCCATGGTCCCAGCAGCAAACATTTTTGTTGCATCAGGCTAAATGATCCTCGCCAATGCAGGCACGGAGTCCTGTGAAGGAGCATCAATAAAAAGCTTATCAGAAATCTGGCACTTGGACAGTGAAAAGTCAACATAGATCCTTCATTGTTGCGATAAGCAGAATGCAGGCAATTTGATCTTATCAACGCTCTCTGCTGTTATTCAGCAGTGTCTAAATAGAGACATGTAAAACATGCTCATGTAACTTTACACATTTTGTTCTTCAATGCTCTCCGACTTATTAATTGTGCTCTGTTTTAGTGTGGAATGGTGAAAAGGAAGAACATACATACTAGCTGATGCAATAGGAGCAGGATCATCTCCTTGGCCCCTTGTGCCTCCTCCGCCATTCAGTGGGATCATTGTTGATCGCATTGTTCCAGTTAACACTGGTTCCTGGGTGAGGGGTCCCAGTTTGTTATGATCCTGGCTAAGGAGGGATAACTTGCTCTTCCTTAATCAACCCCTTCCATAGTTGGTCACAATAAGGTATTTTAAAAGGATACCCTTCCCTTATCAATAACTTTTCTCATCTCAAATATATTTGAGTTTTAGAAGGTGTCAGTCTGACAAGGTGTTTTGAATTAGAGTGAGTCAGTTTAGAGATAATGGAACACAGTACACATAAACACAGATTAGAAATCAGAGGTAAGTCAAAAAAGCAAAAGCAAGTCCACAAAGTGTGAATCAGTCTTTGGGTTGTTCATGAGAATGGATACATGAATAGGAAAATATAGGCCAAATGCAGGCAAATGAGACTAGATTATTTGAGGATATCTAGTTGGCATGGGCAGATTCTGTGCTGTACAACTCTTTGATGAATAGATTGTGAAATGTTGTAGGCATGAAGGTGGGTGATTCTGAGAGCACTGGCCTTTTGTAGTTGAGTGGTTGTTTGGAGTTTCTTGGTTCTGCAGTTAGCTGAGAGATATTTGTTGCATTTTCTTCAACAGTGGCTTTGCTGCAAAGTTTTTTTCAGCAGAAAGAGAGTGACTCTATTTCTTTTTACCTGCACAAACTGGCATGTCCAGTGGAAGTTCTCAGCTGTGTCATTTCACATCACAATTCAGCACTGTAAATAGAACCATAAACTAGTATATTAGCACATCATCTTGCTAACACACAAAGAGATTGCAGTTGGTGCTTAACCCCATTTCTCTGTGTTCCTGGAAAGGTAACACACAAATGTTGACTTCACCCAGAGCAGCCTCTCTATCAACTCATCCAGTCTGTGGTCTCAGACTCAATCTGTAGGAGATCACAGTTCAGTTTTTTTTAATGATATCCCTCACTTTGAAGTGTTGCTGTCTCTTTGTACTCTTCAGACATGACATTCCATGACTCCTGTCAGGAATCATGTAATCCATACAGAGATTTTAGACAACCAGTGAATTTACATCCTCAGTCATCTTTCGGTGTGTAAATTCTTCTTTGAAAAACAAATATTCTCTTTCAAAGTTAAGTATATCTATAAATTTTATTATATTCTTACCTATCACTCCCTAGATTGTTAAAATTTTGTTTGCCTCTGCTTTAAAGGTACACCAACACTGTGCTTACACCTTCTTTTGAGAAAGTGAATTAAAGTATTCATGGCTATTTCCCCTTCTCTCTGACTTTAATAGGCAACCCTTAATTTGTAAATAGTGATCCACAAAAGGAAACCTCCAGACCACACACATCTGATCAAGAGCTCACAGGACCTTTTGTGTTTCAGCTCTTATTCTTCTAGACCCCAGTGGATGCAAATCTGGGCTGTCCAATCCTTTCTCCTAGGTCCGATGTTCCACATCCAGCATGATGCTGTTAAGGCTATACATTTTAGAAATTGTGACAGAAACAGTCATCATCATTGGAGGTTCCTCGCAGACGAGGAGAATTCTCTTCTACTCTCAGGGCGGCCGTACAGGCTGATTTAGCTTGGGGCAGACAGTGATCATGGAAAGAGATGGGTGAGACGTTGGTATGGCAGCATGCTCCTTTCCCTGTTTTCGCCCAGCTTCCACTTCTTTCCTACGGCAAGTCTCAAGGTGCTCGATGCCTTCCGGGATACTGCTCCTCCATTTTGCACAGTCTTGGGCCAGTCATTCCCAAATATCTGTGGGAATGCCACAGTCCGACAGTGAGGCCTTGAGGGTATCCCTGAAGTGCTTCCTCCGTCCACCTGGGGCTCGGCTGCCGTTTCGGAGCTGGGAGTAGAGCACCTACTGGGGGAGTCTCATGCGGACAATGTGCCCAGCCCATCGCAGTCAATCAAGGAGGGGTCAGTGCCTCAATGCTGGGGATGTTGGCCTGGTCGAGGATGCTGGTGTTGGTGCGTCTCTCTTCCCAACAGATTTGCAGGATCTTGCTCAGGCAGCATTGGTGGTACTGCTCCATTGCCTTGAGCTGTTTGCTGTCGACAGAAGAAGTGCAATAAGGAAACTATGCAATTTCTTTAGAATGTCAGTGGAACCTGCCTTTGTTTCTTTCAGAATGTTTGAAAAGCCCTTTAAGCAATTGCATCAGTTCTAAAGGGGTCAATTGTAATACCATGCCCAGTATGGGGAGTGAAGATATGACAAATTTTCAAGCTTTTTCTAAAATAAATGTATACACAAAAGCTGTTACATGGCTGCAGTATATCAAGTGACTTTTGGCAGCAGCAGCTCTATACAGCCCTGAAACGTGAGCACGTATCTGACTAAATAAAGACAATCATAACCACTTGTGAAATTCACACCCCCTTTTGTTTAAGGATGGACTATCGACAAACAGAACAATGACACAGCTGATGCAACTTGCTATTTCACCATGGATAGAAACAGACATTAAAATGGAATGGGTGTGAGATAAATATGAAATGGATCTGACCAATCTTTCATTGTACAGTATAATGTTATGACCCCTTATCCAAACACCAAGAACCTGGCTGTCTCAAACTGTCAAGATGTAAAAATGCAACATCACACTATGTTTGTCAACCCATCGCAACACTTTATTTGAAAAAGGACTTACAACTGGTCAAATGGATAAAAGAACCATGTTTGTTTTCTGCTTTTAAGATAACAGTAGAAGCTGTTCTGGTACAAAGAAAGAACATTTGGGTGTCACCAAACCAACTGCAACAAGCTATACGTTTCAAGGTAATGAACAGTTAAACTAGACCAAGTAAGAGTGGCAGATTTCCTTTCCTAAAGGACATTAGTGAACAAGATGAGTTTTTCCCAATAAATTACCATGGTTTTATGATCATCATGTGACTCTTAAATCCAGATTATTATTGAATTCAAATTCCATCATCTGCTGCGGATGGATTTGAACCCAAGTCCCAGGATGTTGCTTGGGTCTCTGGATTAATATTCTAGTGATAATACCATGGGCCATTGCACCACCCTTCATTGAAACATGGGACATGGATTAGAATTAGAGTTAGATGCTTCCTTTAAAACACAGTAATTCATTTTTTTTTCCCAAGGTTCATATTTGGAAACATTTTTAGGAAAATAGTAGTTCAGTAATTTGGATTTAAGTGTTGAATCTCCTCCGTGATGGCATTGCTCATGGGTGTCCTAATGGTTACCTGCCAGAGCTCAGCCAATGCCCATTCAATACTTTGCTTACGTTCTGTTTTTGTAGCATCACCTTAGAGTCCCTCATGAACCAATTGCTAGCCTCCTTTTCTCTCTGTCCCTTCAGCATCTTCATCAAAGTTCAAACAGTTGTCTGCAATGAACCCAGCTGACTCATTTCTATATCTGTCTCTATTCTTGAAAACAGCCAGCCCTAAGTGATCATGTAAAATTTTATTCAACCGAACTTCAAGAATACCAAAGCCATCGTTCCTAGGACTAAATGGATCAAAGGGTATTGGAAGAAAATGGAAACTGAGTTGGATGATCAACCATGATCATATTGAACAGGGGATTAGGTTCAAATGCTCTATTCCTGCTCCTATTTTCGACACTGCTACGTCTTCAGCTACCATCTCATTTATTGAACCTTTAACATTGGACTTTGCCCAAAACACCCTCCCAATTGCTTATCCAGGATCAGCCAAAGCCTGAAAAACCTCTGTATTCCAGAGTTCAGCTTCAAATTCCACAATCCTCGCTGGTGCCAAATACTCCTATATCCACCACAATTGCCTGCAAAATTACTATTATGTTTTAGATTAGATTAGATTACTTACAGTGTGGAAACAGGCCCTTTGGCCTAACAAGTCCACACCAACCCGCCGAAGCGCAACCCACCCATACATTTACCCCTTACCTAACACTACGGGCAATTTAGCATGGCCAATTCACATGACTCGCACATCTTTGGACTGTGGGAGGAAACCGGAGCACCCGGAGGAAACCCACGCAGACATTGGGTGAACATGCAAACTCCACACAGTCAGTCGCCTGAGTCGGGAATTGAACCCAGGTCTCTGGCGCTGTGAGGCAGCAGTGCTAACCACTGTGCCACCGTGCTCTGTCACTCCATAATTGATTTAACCAATTTTTGACTTGTTAGTTTCCATTTATTGCTCTACATAAACTCTAAATGCTCTACAATTCTGGTCTGCATACCCCTCCCAGGAGCAAATCTTCTTTGCCGATTGCTCCATATTCATTGATCTATAATGCCTCCCTCTGTTTACAGTCTTTTCAATTCACAGCCTTTATTCTTATCAAGTGTCTCCCAGTACTTCCTCCACTTATTTCTGTAACCTCCTCCAAACACTCTAAGCTCTTTGATATCTTTCAGTCTGTTTTGTGCAACACACACCCTTCACTCAATCAATGCGGGTGGATCGGTGTCTCACATCACCAGGGTTTTGGTTCAATTCAACCCTTGGGTGACTGTCTGTGTGGAGTTTGCATGTTCTCCCCATATCTGTATGGGTTTCCTCTGGATGCTCTGGTTACCTTCATCAGTTCAAAGATAGATTGAGTTGGGATATCTGGTCGGCATGGACGGGTTGGACTGAAGGGTCTGTTTCTATGCTGTGCATCTCTATGACTCTATGTGCAGCTTAGTTGGATCGGCCGTGCTAAAGTTTCCAGGGATGTGAAGGTTAGGTGGATTAACCATGGGACTGCAAAGTTACAAGGATATGGCAGGGGTGGGTCTGGGTGGGATGCTCTTCAGAGGGTTGTAATGGCCTTGATGAGCTGAAAGGCATGCTTCCACACTGTAGGGGTTCTGTGAATGGTTCCATAAACATCAGTGACATGGTCTCCGCTCTCTAGAAATTGTACGGGGCCCAGGCATTTGAATACATTGCCTGACTTGCAGTGACCTCCTGTCATGGCCAAGGGTGACTTGCCCTGTAAGGGAATCTAGGCTGTGACGGCCCACTTAGACGAATATCCATCATTAAAAAGTATGCATAATGAATGAGCCCTTCAGTTAAATATCAGTAGCCTCAGGGTTTCCAGAAAACCATACAGCAACAGGAGAAAAAGAATTAAGAATGTTGGAACACTGTTTTGTTTCTGTTTATAAAACGATAGTGATCTCCTGCTCTGATCCATGATGTCCTTGTCCATCACTTAATGTGGGAGGAACCCCACTAAATGAACCTGATTCTTGTGCTGTGATATTCAGGGCAAATTCCACACAGGAACCCTTTGGGAGTGGTGCTGGAACACATTCATGGAGAGCGGATTTGGAAATGACCTGTCACCAAATTATGTCTGGTGTATTTCCTGTCAGATATGGAGACAATGGTAGAAATATAGGAAAGAGCCATGTCAGCATGTAACTATAAGAGCCAGAGGGAAAGGGAAGGTTTGTCTGAGATAACTAAGAGAATGGAATTCTAATGATTAAACTGTAGGAAGTCACTACTGCAAGCTAATAATTCAGTGATAGGGTCAGTGGCAGTATCCCAATCTCTGAGCCATGAGGCCCATGTTCAAGTCCCATCAGCTCTTGAAGTATGTAATAATATCTCTGACTTGGTTGAGATAGAAAATATCAAATGACTCTTCCTCAACACGGACGAAAACTCCATTTTAACTTAGTCCCCTCCCTCTCTCTCTTTCTTCCCTCATTTTCGTTGTAATTCTGCTGCCCCTGCTGGGTGAAATGTCCATTCATGGGGCAGCCCTTTTATGTTCCTGTACATGCACAGATGCACCAAACAATTTAAAGGGCTTGTCCACCTAAACAAATGATTGGAGGCATTGGCTGAACTACAGCTGTCGCATGGAAACACCACCACTTTCCACTGCCCCTCCAAGCCACACATCATCCTGAAATATGTTGCTGTTCCTTCCTTGTTGCTGGGTCCAAATCCTGTAACTCCCTTTCTAACAGCAATGTGAGAGTACCTTCATCACACAGACTGCAGAGGTTCAAGGAGGCAGCTCATAAAATCATCTCAAGGACAATTAGGGATAGACAATAAATTAGGTCCCAGCCTGTGACATCACACCCCTTGAATGAATACGAAGATCCAAATATGACTAAATTCTCATTTGCCTGTAGATCTTATTCAGAACACATTATGTTCGATAGTCTATGTGGTTTCTGATTGTGTATATGCTTTATGATTTCATCCACAATATCTGATTTTGTGTAAAGTGTTTGATTCCCTCAACAGTGTTGAATATTCCCCATGCTAAAGCTAATCTCTTTCTTTCTCATGTGTATGTGTTTGTTTCCATCTCCACTATTCTATCTTATGAGTTGTAATCTGGATTAGAATTTGCTGTAGCACAACACCATTAGTTAGACTTGATTTCTCCAACCTTCAGCTCAAATAACTTGGTCCATTAGGTAGTTGATAAAGTGTGAGCTGACTGTGTGCGGTGAAAGAGATGAAATCTGAGTGAATATAGCAACAGATGAGGTGTCTCCTTAATCAGTAATGTGTCAGAATGGGAAAGTAAAAAGTGGAAAGACTGAGGAGAGGTAATTCAAACAGGTGCTTTCAGCTCCAGGAAGAAAAGTAGAGGTGGAAAGAAAGATTCTTGAATGAGAGAGCGAGGATAAAGTTGGGAGGGAAACATATGAGAAAAAAAAGTGTACAAATTGATTTTTGTTTAAGAACATGGGTGGCATGGTGGCACAGTGGTTAGCACTGCTGCCTCACAGTGCCAGAGACCAGGGTTCAATTCCCGTCTCAGGTGACTCTCTGTGTGGAGTTTGCACATTCTCCCCATGTCTGCGTGGGTTTCCTCCCACAATCCAAAAAAATGTGCAGGTTAGGTGAATTGGCCATGCTAAATTGCCCATAGTGTTAGGTGAAGGGGTAAATATAGGGGAATGGGTCTGGGTGGGTTGTGCTTCAGCGGGTCAGTGTGGACTTGTTGGGCCAAAGGGCCTGTTTCCACGCTGTAAGTAATCTAATCTAATCTAAAACTCCAACAATTCATAGTCTGGAGTGAGAGTTCACATGTGCAAATTAATTTTCAGTGCCACAGAGGTTGACTGTAATTAGTTAACATTTATTGAATTGTCACAATGCAGTTATGAGATTAGATTTGATTCCTTACGGTGTTGAAACAGTTCCTTTGGACCAACAAGTCCACACCGACCCTCCGAAGGGTAAGCCATTCAGACCCATTCCTTTACTCTATACTTACCCCTGACTAATATACCTAACAGTATGGGCAATTTAGCCTGGCGAATTCACCTGAGCTGCACATCTTTGGAGTGTGGGAGGAAACCAGAGCACCCCGACATAAACCACAGGGAGAATGTGCAGACTCCACACAGACATTCGGCTGAGAGGGAATTAAACCTGAGTCCCTGGTGCTGTGAGGCAGCAGTGCTAACTACTGAGCCACCGTGCTGCCCAATTATGATTACTAGCCTTAAATATCAATGGCAAATTCAACTGTTTTTTTAAAATTCATTAATGGGCATTTTTGGCTCGGCTAGAATTTATTGCCCAACCCTAACAGCCCAGAAGGTAGCTGAAAAATGTGTTGCTGGAAAAGCACAGCAGGTCAGGCAGCATCCAAGGAGCAGAAGAATCGACGTTTCAGGCATAAGCCCTTCTTCAGCAATGAGAAAGGTGTGCCAAGCAGGCTAAGATAAAAGGTAGGGAGGAGGGACTTGGGGGAGGGGCGTTGGGAATGCGATAGGTGGAAAGAGGTTAAGGTGAGGGTGATACGCTGGAGAGGGGGTGGGGTGGAGAGGTCGGGAAGAAGATTGCAGGTCAAGAAGGCAGTGCTGAGTCTGAGGGTTGGAACTGAGATAAGGTGGGGGGAGGGGAAATGAGGAAGCTGGAGAAATCTGCATTCATCCCTTGTGGTTGGAGGGTTCCTAGGCGGAAGATGAGGCACTCTTCCTCCAGGCGTCATGTTGCCATGGTCTGGCGATGGAGGAGGCCAAGGACCTGCATGTCCTTGGCAGAGTGGGAGGGGGAGTTAAAGTGTTCAGCCACGGGATGGTTGGGTTGGTTGGTCCGGGGGTCCCAGAGGTGTTCTCTGAAATTTTCCGCATGTAGGCGGCCGGTCTCCCCAATATAGAGGAGGCCACATTGGGTGCAGCGGATGCAGTAAGTGATGTGTGTGGAGGTGCAGGTGAATTTGTGACGGATATGGAAGGATCCCTTGGCTTTGGAGGGAAGTGAGGGGGGGGAGGTGTGGGCGCAAGTTTTGCATTTCTTGCGATTGCAGGGGAAGGTGCCGGAAGTGGAGGTTGGGTTGGTAGGGGATGTGGACCTGATGAGGGAGTTGCGGAGGGAGTGGTCTTTCCGGAACGCTGATAGGGGAGGGAAATATATCCCTGGTGGTGGGGACTGTTTGGAGGTGGCAGAAATGACGAAGGATGATACGATGTATCTGGAGGTTGGTGGGGTGGTAGGTGAGTACCAATGGGGTACTGTCCTGGTGGCAATTGGAGAGGTGGGGTTCAAGGGCGGAGGAGCGGGAAGTGGAGGAGATGTGGTGGAGAGCATTGTCAACCACGTCTGAGGGGAAAGTGCGGTCTTTGAAGAAAGAGGCCATCTGGGTTGTTCAGTATTGGAATTGGTCCTCCTGGAAGCAGATAGAACGGAGGCGAAGGAACTGGAAATATGGGATTTTTACAGGGGGCAGGATGGGAAGAGGTGTACTCTAGGTAGCTGTGGGAGTTGGTCGGTTTATAGTAAATGTCCGTGTTGAGTCGGTCGCCCGAGATAGAAATGGAGAGGTCTAGGAAGGTGGTAGCTTGGCGCACCGATCTTTACATTGCTGAGGCTAAATGCCAGCTCGCAGAATGCAGCCCTCCACTCCCTCTGCTCCAACCCCAACCTCACTATCAAACCGGCAGACAAGGGAGGCGCGGTGGTAGTTTGGCGCACCGATCTTTACATTGCTGAGGCTAAACGCCAGCTCGCAGACACATCCTCCTACTGCCCCCTTGACCATGACCCCATCTCCCACCACCAAACCATCATCTCCCAGACCACCCATAACCTCATCACCTCAGGGGATCTCCCATCCACCACCTCCAACCTCATAGTCCCACAACCCCGCACCGCACGTTTCTACCTCCTGCTGAAAATCCACAAATCTGACTGCCCCGGCCGACCCATTGTCTCAGCCTGCTCCTGCCCCACCGAACTCATCTCTGCATACCTCGACACGGTCCTGTCCTCCTTAGTCCAAGAACTCCCCACCTATGTTCAGGACAGCACCCACACCCTCCACGTCCTCCAGGATTTTCGCTTCCCCGGCCCCCAACACCTTATCTTCACCATGGACATGCAGTCCCTATACACCTCCATCCCCCTTCACGAAGACCTCAAAGCCCTCCACTTCTTCCTTTCCCGCTGACCCAACCTCCTTCAACTGACTGAACTGGTCCTCACTCTAAACAACTTCTCTTTCCAATCATCCCACTTCCTCCAAACCAAAGGAGTAGCCATGGGCACCCGCATGGGCCCCAGCTATGCCTGTCTCTTCGTCGGATATGTGGAACAGTCCATCTTCCGCAGCTACACTGGCACCACCCCCCACCTTTTCCTCTGCTACATCGATGACTGTATCGGCGCTGCCTCGTGCTCCCACGAGGTGGTTGAACAGTTCATCCACTTTACTAACACCTTCCACCCCGACCTCAAATTTACCTGGACAATCTCAGACTCCTCCCTCCCTTCCTAGACCTCTCTATTTCTATCTCGGGCGACCGACTCAACACGACCATATACCGACCGACTCCCACAGCTACCTAGATTACACCTTCTCCCACCTTGCTCCCTGTAAAAACGCCATCCCATATTCTCAATTCCTTCACTTTCGCTGCATCTGCTCCCAGGAGGACCAATTCCAATACCGAACAACCCAGATAACCTCCTTCTTCAAAGACTACAATTTCCCCTCAGACGTGGTTGACGATGCCCTCCACCGCACCTCCTCCACTTCCCCCTCCTCCGCCCTTGAACCCCGCCCCTCCAATCGCCACCAGGACAGTACCCCACTGGTTCTCACCTACCACCCCACCAACCTCCATATACATCGTATCATCCTTCGTCATTTCCGTCACCTCCAGACAGACCCCACCACTAGGGATATATTCCCCTTCCCCCCTCCCTATCAGCGTTCCAGAAAGACCACTCCCTCCACGACTCCCTCGTCAGGTCCACACCCCTCACCAACCCAAGCCAACCTCCATTCCCGGCACCTTCCTCCGCAACCGAAGAAATGCAAAACTTGCGCCCACACCTCCCCCCTCACTTCCCATTATGGCCCCAAATCCATCACAAATTCACCTGCACCTCTACACACATCATTTACTGCGTCTGCTGCACCCGATGTGGCCTCCTCTACATTGGGGAGACAGGCCGCCTATTTGCGGAACATTTCAGAGCACACCTCTGGGACACCCGCACCAAACAACTCAACCGCCACGTGGTTCAACACTTTAACTCCCCCTCCCACTCCGCCAAGGACATGCAGGTCCTTGGTCTCCTCCATTGCCAGATGCCTGGAGGAAGAGCGCCTCATCTTCCGCCTAGGAACCCTCCAACCACAAGGGATGAATGCAGATTTTTCCAGCTTCCTCATTCCCCCCCCCCCCCACCTTATCTCAGTCCCGACCTTTGGACTCAGCACTGCCTTCTTGACCTGCAATCTTCTTCCCAACCTCTCCGTCCGCACCCACACTCCGGCCTATCACCCTCACCTTAACCTCCTTCCACCTATCGCATTCCCAATGCCCATCCCCCAAGTCCCTCCTCCCTACCTTTTATCTTAGCCTGCTTGGTACACCCTCCTCATTCCTGAAGAAGGGCTTATGCCCAAAACGTCGATTCTCCTGCTTCTTGGATGCTGCCTGACCTGCTGCTCTTTTCCAGCAACACATTTTTCAGCTCTGATCTCCCGCATCTGCAGTCCTCACTTTGCCCAGAAGGTAGTGAAGAGTCAATCACATTGTTGATGTTGTAGAGTTACATGTAGGCTAGACCAGGTAAAGATGGCAGATTTCCTTCACCAAAGGGCATTGGTGAACCAGATGGGTTTTTAATGATAATTGACAGTGGTCACCATTAAGTTGGACTTTTTATCAAATACAAATTTCTTCCATGTTGAAATTTGAAGTGATGCCCCAGAACAAAATGCCGGAGCTCTGAATTACTGGTCCAGTGACATTATTATGATTCATCATCTTCTCTGGAGAGGTTGGTGGAAGAGACACCTCTAGCTTTGATCGGATGGCAGTTTCAGAATTTCAACCCAGGAAACTATATAGAAGTCAGGACGGTGAGTGGCTCAGAGGGCACCTTGCAGTTTGTACTGCTTTCATTCATCTGCTGGCCTTGTACTTCTGGGTTGGAGTTGTGGGTTTGTCAGATGCTTACAAAGGAGCCAAGATGAATTATTTTGTGAACTTAGCAATTTCATGATAAACAAAGCATGCCAACAGTGGACTGGTGCAACTGAGACAAGAATTTTTGGATATTTGCCTTTAACCTTATACCTCCCTGACCTGAAGTTACTGCGCCCTTTCTGCATAATGACAACGAACAGCAATTGCCTCACCATCATTGTGACCGCAAAAAAAAAGTGTCAATGGCTTCACCTCCTGATTAAATAGTAACGTTCTCTTCACTTTCCAAGGCTGAGCTCAGCCAGAGTTTCCTGATCATGTTTAAAATGCTGCTAAAATTTCCTGTGCTGAGCCTCAACATCACCTCATCCACAACAGCACCATTATTCCCTTCTGCACATTGGCACCAGTCTGAGTGAGCTAGTCCACAGGGCTGCCAAAATACGCTCCTCAAACATTCCAGAAGATTACCCCGGCCTCTGGAACTACTTCGACTCCATTAGCCATGCGGCTGGTGCAGCTGCCACCCCCACGCTGATTGATGAGGTCACTTCCGCCACCATCATGGACACTCCCACGACCACTTCTGCCCCTCACAATTCCTCATACATAACACGTGACATCACTTCCACCCCTCACATCATCGCTGATGTCACATGCTCAGTGACTTCCGCCACCCCTACTGCCGTGTCTGCCACCACTTCCGCCCCCACCAACGCCACTCACCTGCATTCTGCTGACATGCCCCCCACATATCCCACTGTCACCATTCCCAGCCCTCAGAACCCTGAGGGGAACACCACCCCAGCTCATGACTCCATCCCCATTCCCCCCACCATCACACCCACTCCAGTTACCGGCTCTGCCCCCACTCCCAGCTCCACACCCACACCAGATCCCAGCTCCCAGCCCTGCCGAGTTCTCACCATCCCTCCAGACCTCCCCCTCACTGAGGACGAATGATCAGTCCTCAGCAAAGGACTCACCTTCATCCCCCTCCGCACACGCATCAATGAATTTAATACAGGTCGTGACGTCAAACACTTCTTCCGTCGCCTCCGCCCCCGAGCTTACTTTCACAAACAGGACTCCCGTCCACCTTCCGAGGACCCCTTCGCCCACCTCCAACAGACTGCATCCACCTGGACACCCCGCGCTGGCCTATTACCTGCCCTCGACCTCTTCATTTCCAACTGCCGCAGGGACATTAATCGCCTCAACCTGTCTACCCCCCTCCCCCACTCCAACCTCTCACCCTCACAACGCACAATCCTCCAATCCCTCTGCTCCAATCCCAACCTCACCATCAAGCCAGCAGATAAAGGGGGCTCAGTGGTAGTCTGGCGCACTGACCTCTACACCGCTGAAGCCAAATGCCAACTGGAGGACACCTCTTCCTACCGCCCCCTCGACCACGACCCCACCCCCCATCACCAAACCATCATCTCCCAGACCATACAGAACCTCATCACCTCAGGAGATCTCCCACCCACAGCTTCCAACCTCATAGTCCGGGAACCCCGCACTGCCCGGTTCTACCTCCTTCCCAAGATCCACAAGCCTGACCACCCCGGCCGACCCATTGTCTCAGCATGCTCCTGCCCCACTGAACTCATCTCTACCTACCTCGACACTGTCCTATCCCCTCTAGTCCAGGAACTCCCCACATACGTTCGAGACACCACCCACACCCTCCACCTCCTCCAAGACTTCCGTTTCGCCGGCCCCCAACGCCTCATCTTCACCATGGATATCCAATCCCTCTACACCTCCATGCGCCATGACCAGGGCCTCCAAGCCCTCCGTTTTTACATTTCCCGGCGTCCCCAACAGTACCCTTCCGCTGACACTCTCATTCGTTTGGCCGAACTGGTCCTCACCCTCAACAATTACTCTTTCGAATCTTCCCACTTCCTCCAGACCAAAGGGGTAGCCATGGGCACACGAATGGGCCCCAGCTATGCCTGTCTCTTTGTTGGCTACATAGACCAGTCCATCTTCCGTAATTACACCGGCACCATTCCCCACCTCTTCCTCCGCTACATTGATGACTGCATTGGCGCCACCTCATGCTCCCGTGAGGAGGTTGAGCAATTCATCAACTTCACCAACACATTCCACCTTGACCTTAAATTTACCTGGACCATCTCTGACACCTCCCTCCCCTTCCTGGACCTCTCCATCTCCATTAATGACGACCGACTTGACACTGACATTTTTTACAAACCCACCGACTCCCACAGCTACCTGGATTGCACCTCTTCCCACCCTACCTCTTGCAAAAATGCCATCCCATATTCCCAATTCCTCTGCCTCCGCCGTATCTGCTCACGGGAGGACCAGTTCCACCACAGAACACACCAGATGGCCTCATTCTTTAGAGACCGCAATTTCCCTTTCCACGTGGTTAAAGATGCCCTCCAATGCATCTCGTCCACATCCCGCACCTTCGCCCTCAGACCCCATCCCTCCAACGTAACAAGGACAGAACGGCCCTGGTGCTCACCTTCCACTCTACCAACCTTTGCATAAACCAAATCATCAGCCAACATTTCCACCACCTCCAAAAAGACCCCACCACCAGGGATATATTTCCCTCCCCACCCCTTTCCGCCTTCCGCAAAGACCGTTCCCTCTGTGACTACCTGGTCAGGTCCACGCCCCCCTACAACCCACCCTCCCATCCTGGCACCTTCCCCTGCCACCGCAGGAACTGCAAAACCTGCACCCACACCTCCTCCCTCACCTCCATCCAAGGCCCTAAAGGAGCCTACCACATCCATCAAAGTTTTACCTGCACATCCACTAATATCATTTATTGGATCCGTTGCTCCCGATGTGATCTCCTCTACATTGGGGAGACTGGACGCCTCCTAGCAGAGCGCTTTAGGGAACATCAACCACACTGCCCTGTGGCCCAACATTTCAACTCCCCCTCCCACTCTGCCGAGGACATGGAGGTCCTGGGCCTCCTTCACCGCCGCTCCCTCACCACCAGACGCCTGGAGGAAGAATGCCTCATCTTCCTCCTCGGAACACTTCAACCCCAGGGCATCAATGTGGACTTCAACAGTTTCCTCATTTTCTCTTCCCCCGCCTCATCCTAGTTCCAAACTTCCTGCTCAGCACTGTCCCCATGACTTGTCCTACCTGCCTATCTTCTTTTCCACCTATCCACTCCACCCTCCTCCCTGACCTATCACCTTCATCCCCTCCCCCACTCACCCATTGTACTCTATGCTACTTTCTCCCCACCCCCACCCTCCTCTAGCTTATCTCTCCACCCTTCAGGCTCACTGCCTTTATTCCTGATGAAGGGCTTTTGCCCGAAACATCAATTTTACTGCTCCTTGGATGCTGCCTGAACTGCTGTGCTCTTTCAGCACCACTAATCCAGAATCTGGTTTCCAGCATCTGCAGTCATTGTTTTACCCTGCCAAAATAGGGCGTGTGCTCGTGTGTTCTGGAGTTTGGAAGTGACTTGAATCTCCCCAAATATGGCTGCAAGGAAGGAGACTATCCCAGCAGTTCTGACTCAATTCTAAAACGCATTATGAAGGTTGTATTCAGCTTGAGATAATAACCTGCAGTCAATTATAGTCCATTTGGCAAAGCCGCATAAAGTTTTGTCTGAGTGGCCCAATGACTAGCACTGGTATCGCAAAGCCCCAGGAACCCCGGTTCTATTCCACTCTCAGGTAGCACCTGTGTGGGCTACCTCACACTGTCCAAAGATGTGCAGGTCAGGTGGATTGGGTGTGTTAAATTGTCCTCTAATGCATAGGGATTATGAAGGTTAGGTGGATTAGCCATGGGAAATGGAGGGCTACAGGGAATGTGGGTCAATCTTCAGAGGATCGGTGTGGACTGGATGGGTCGAATGGCTTGCTCCCACACTGTAGGAATTCTTAGGTAAGCATTAGTCTGCACTCAATCGTTCCCAGAGAATGCACCGTGGATTTATTAACTTTCCCTGTGACGTTTTATAATCTCCTCCTCCTCCCTCCTGCAAAATAACTCCAAAATCTTTCTGTGGCTGTGATTTTAAGGAGGCAATATTACACTCAGCGTCGGACCTAAGGAGACGATTGAATGAACCACAGTGTAAACCGCCTTTAGCACAGGGGAGTACACCAATCCCTTTGGCAACTATTTCCTGTTGCCGCTGCTTTAATGCTAAACAGATCTCTTTCTTTTTCCCCCCTCAATTCCTAGCCAGAGATCCGGACTCCTGTCAACTCGCCGCATGTTCCCTCCCTCTCTCTCTATTTGCTGGAGGCAGTGAACACCGAAGGCAGGGGAAGGAGCAAGGAGAGACTATATCCTGGTAAGAGTGTCTTTTATTTGAGGGGGTGCTTTCTGTTTTCTCTAGGTCATGAGCAGTCAACATTTCTCGAGGCTGTTAGCTCATGGGTGCCTGGGAACATCTGGAAGGAAGTGGTCCCCTTTCTGAGATTGTTTGCTGGGAGTGAGTGAGAGAGAGACACACACAGCTTCCTGCAGGCAGGCAGTCTGTGAGTATTGCAACTCCCCTGTTACTTTACTGGACAGGGTTTTTTTCAGCATCCCCGGACTCTGTCAGCTCAGGCAGGAGGCTGGCCAGGGACACTGAGACTCTGTCAGAAGGCTCTAGGCTTACTGAGCTGCAGAAAGTTGATCATTTTGAAGGTCTGTAAATTGAGAGTTTTTTTTGTTTGTTTCCCTACTCTTTTGTGTGTGTTTAAGTTTCACAGGGTAGCCGCGAGTGGGGAAATATCTAATTAGGAGCTAAGTGACCGTCCAAAATTTCAGTGTTACACAGCCAGCGTGAGTTAAAATGGGATGAAGAGTGCCTGATTATTGGTGGTCAGTGATGTGTTGCTGGATTCGGTGTGAGTGGAACCAGTTCCCCCTCTCACTGAGGATTAATGCTTTACCGGGAATTCCAAAAACCGTCTCTGGTGAAGACATACTCGGCCAAAAACAAAACCGAGAAGCTTCTGCTCGGCACTGAACGGAGACAGAGTGAGGAATTAGGGACTGCGTTTAAAGGGGCAGAGGGACCTCAGAAACACTGGATTTAAAGGGGCGGGGGTGTCTGAGAAACAGACACCAGATTTGTAAGTTAACTGCTTTAAGAGTGTGAACATCTAGAGAGGTGTGGGGCTCATTTTTAATCTTGAGATCTTTGAGTCAGTTAAAATCTTGCATTGTAAAATTTATTATTGAATTGGAGCTAGTCCAGACCTCTTCACTATCTAAACATTCTATTTGTGCGTGTATAATCTGTGCACTAAGTACATTTTTACTGTGGATGGACATTGGAAGAATTTTAAGGGATAAGGGGAAATGGGTAACATCGACACAAAGGATATTCTGTGCATTTGATGTAACTGTTTAATCTTAGTGAGTATCGCATGCAGTGAAATTAATTGCTTAAATGTTGCAAAAGAACTTCTAGCTTTCCAGCAACTGCCTATTTTCATGTGTACAACTGATGTTAAACAGCACAGTGGTGAAAAATAGCTGTGAGGCTCAGTTTCACAGACCAATGGAATCAATTCAACAGAGAATCAGTTATGGTGCGAATATTGACATGTATCCTACCCACTCAGTATGATGCAGAGACTGAAATAAGATTGTGTCTGGGGTAAATTTGCTTCCCTAACCCAGGCAGGAGAGAGACAATCTGAGAGATGATTCAGCTTGTTAGCAAGAAACAATTTTTACTTATTGGTCTTTCTAATTCTACTAATTGGGAGACTGGTTTCTGAGTTCAGATTCTTCTTCTCTGTTCAATTCACTAACCCCCTCCTCCCAATGGACAATGATCCCTGTAGTGGTCTTAGGATCAGCTGTACAGTGTAGTGCAGACGTTATCCTCAAATACTGAAACCCTGACCCATAGGTTTCCAGTTCTGAGAGTCTGTTATGTTTGTTTCTGAAATATTTCAGCACTAATACTCTAGGATTACACATTTGTCATTTGCAAAAAAAATCATGCAAATTAATTAAAATTAATAATTATTGCAGCAGCACTGACTCTTTCACATGAATTTGTGGCAGATCTCTTACTGATGTGTTTCTCAGGTCACTTTCTATGTTCTAAATATTTAAATTTTGACCCTCCGGTAATTCTTTAACTCCGGGACCCAGGACGCCAGGCTCCCAGACCTGAGCTAGGTTCAAACCTCTGAATGATTGCCACTGCTGTGACGATTCCCAAACAATGAACTTAAGATATTTAACAGGCAGCTCCTCTGAGATCGTAGACTGCTAATTCATCACATACATCCTTCCAGTCTCACTTCTGCCAAGAAACACAGTTTGACTCGCTGCCTTGAATCTTCTTGAAGTTTAAGTGACCTTGAGGGATTGCCAGATTTCATTCTAGAGAGGCCCAAAATAGAAACACGGTCGAGGTGTCAGTCATGAATCAGTGATGGCAATCTCGATTTGAAATCAAAGGTTTGTGGGTTCTATGCACTCTGGAGACTTGGCAGGTTGGGACTACAGTGCAATGCTGAGAGAGTGCTACACTGCTGGTGGTGCGGACTTTCAGATGAGGTGTTAAACAGAAACCTGGTCTGTTGTCATGGAAGCTCCCAGGATACTAGTGTAAGAAGAAGAGAGAGATGATTTTGTGAGCCTCTTGTCAGATTGCCCGAGTCTCCTGTGCTCCAGGAATGGGGATCCCAGTCTGTGAGGCCTGTCCTTTTGTGGTATTTGTGCAAGATGGCTGTAGCGTAAGACGCTCACATCTGAGCTCCTCTGCTCTGCCCATATTCTTTTTTTTCTTTCATCGTTTTTTTTCTCTTTTTTTCTCCTTTGTTTTTCTCCTTCCTGTTTTTTTTCAACGAGTGACTTTGATTTACTCGGAAGGGAATGGAGGAGCTGGCGAGCTCCGGAGGCAAGTTCCGTGACAATAAAAGATACCAAATTCTATTGTATTGTAGCTTGGGCCTTTCAGTCTTGGTAAATCCTTGGTCAGCATGGACAAGTTGGGCCCAAGGGCCTGTTTCCATGCTCTATGACTGTACGACTCTATAACTGCCCTGATGTCCATTCCTCAAGCATCAATGAAAACAGAGTAATACCTGGTCACTGCTGTTTGAGTGTCTTTGTCATATGCAAATTAGCTGCCATATATTGCAAAAGGGATCAAAGTTCAAAAATACTTTTTTTGGACCATTGTGCGGTTGTTAAAGGTACCATGTTTCCTTTTAATCTTCTGCTTATTGTATGCCAGCGGTGATCAGATACTGTCATAAGCTACCAATATGCGGCCTGGAATCACTGTCTGTAATTTCCGTTGGCAGAAAGCAATAACATCGATAGCTTTGACACCTGACTGCCCAAATCCAACATCTTGAAAACCATGATTAATACAGTAAATTTGTTAAAATATTCATTCACAAACTCTAAGCACAGTTTTGGTCAGCACAGTACCAGAAAGATGTGGATTTTTGGAGGGGGTACAGATAAGTTTTACCAGGATGTTGCCCGATATGGGGGAATATTTAGCTATGAAGAAAGGTTGGATAGACTGGGTTTGTTTTCAGTGGAACGCAAGATGTTGTGCAGCGAACAGTGGAAGTTTATAAGATTATGAATGGCATGGACAGAGTGGAAAGTATGAGGCATTTTTTCACAGTGGAGAGGTAAATTACCAGGGGTCACAAGTTCTGGGGGGGGGGATAGGAGGGAAGTTTAAAAGAGATGTGCGAGGCAATGTTTTCACACAGGGTGGTGAGTGCCTGCAATGTGTGCCAGAGGAGGTAATGGAAGCAGACACAATAGCAGCACCTGAACGAATACATAAATAGGAAGGGAATAGAGGGATACGGATCCTGTAAGTGAAGACAGTTTTAGCATGGAAGAGCAAAACGTGGCAGCGCAGGCTTGGAGGGCCGAAGGACCTGTTCCTTTGCTGCATTGTTCTGTGTTCTAAGTGTGAGTCTGAATGACACTAACATTACTTGCTCCAAAATATGCCAGAGCGACTCAACAAATTGGACACGGCACTATAGGAAGGGATCAAGAAGGACATCAAAACTTTTTTACAATGGAAAGGAAAAGGATAACTTAATAAACTGAATATGTTTCCAGATAGAATGCTCAAAGACATTTGCAGAAACGGGCAAAAGACAGTATATTGCACGTATTTTAAAAAAAGTACAGTGATATAGAAGGGACAGACAGCTAAGATTATCCAACATTTAGTCAGAAGTCACATAACACCAGGTTATATTCCCAACAGGTTTATTTAAAATCTCAAACTTTCGGAGCGGTGCTCCTCCATCAGATGAACTTCACTTGAGGAAGGAGCAGCACTTTGAAAGCTTGTGATTTTATGTAAACCTGGTGTCATGTGACTTCTGACTTTGTCCACATCATCCTATATTTTAAAAAAGAGACGGGGGGAGAAATGTAAGAAATATAGATCAATGAAATTAAAGTCAGTGGTAGGAAAGGTGTTAATTTTATTCAAAGACTTTTTATTGTTGAAACTTGGGGAAATCAAAAGTATGATAAAGGATAGGTGGCAAAGATTTTAAAAGAAAAGGTCTTACTTCACCTTCTGAAATCCTCTGGAGTAGTAATAGAGCAGACAAAAGTAATTGAGTGGTTGTAATGTCTGTGAACTTTCAAAAGGTCTTTGATAAATAACTGCATGGTAGACACGTGAGTATAAGGTCAGAACGTAAGGCATCAAAGGACAAGTCACAGAATGAATAACTAACTACAAAAGCAGAAAACAGGGTGGGTTAAAGGTAGTCACTGTGAGTAGTGGACAATGGGAAATAGTGTCTCCTATTGGCTGGAGGTGTGACACTTTTGTTGACTATTAACATAAGTTATCAGGACTCTGAAGTCAGAAAGAGATAGTCAAATAGCATTGTGTGTCCGTCTCTCTTAATTTGTTTATCTGCACAAAACAATTACACATTTTCATCCACTGCAAATTTAGTCTTCTATGATTCACAGTTTTAAAGAAAACAAATGAAAAGGACGCTTACCTTCTGAAGTAGAAGGTGTGCGCTGTGGATGTGCCTTGTACTGTACCTGGACAGTCTGTCATGTTCATATATTGCAAAAAACATGGTGGGAGTTTACTGTAATGGGAAAAACTGTGGATGGAACTAACTTGGAGATATGGTTATTCTGAGTGACAATGACAAAATGCATAGTGACCTTTAATGGAGAATGTATGTGTAAGTAGTGAAAGAGTTTGAATATAAATAGGTTTAATTTGGATCACGTTGATTAAAGGAATAATCAGATCTCACACTCCTTTGAAAGTACAAGTCTAAATGAATTACAGTTAGTTGTAAGACATTCAGCGATACAAAATCATAAATTAAAATTAGTAATACAGACACCAAATGAAACGGAAACAAAACAGTATGTTCGTTTCTAGACAGCTAGAATGCAAAATCCATGGGATGAAATTAACCTAATTTAGACACGCTTGAGTACAGTTTTGGACTCCGTGCCATAAAAGGGGTATAAATGCCCTGAAGAAAATGAAATAATTATTTACCAGGATTATAACAACAGAGATGGTGCAATTATCAGGCAAAGCAAGAAAGCACCGAATAGAGTTATCTTCTGTAGAAAAGAGAAGATTGAGGAGGTGACCACATGGAAGTTGTTGGATTATGAAAGGATTTGATTGAGTAGATGTGGAGAAGATAGTTGCCCAGCACAGAAACAAACCCTATGATCCAACTTGTCCATGCTGACCAGATATCCTAAATTAATCCAGTCCCATATCCCTCGAAACCCTTCCTATTCAGGTACCCATCTAGATGCCTTTTGCAATGGTATCAGCCTCCACCACTTTCTCTAGCAGTTCATTCCATACATGCACCATCCTCTGTGTGGGAAAAAAAATGCCCCTTCATTCCCTTTCATATTTTCCAACACCTTTCCGTCCGCCCCCCACCCAGCTGTAAACCAATGCCCTCTTGTTTTGGACTCCCCCCACCCTGGGGGAAAAAAGATCTTTATTTACCTTATCCATGCCCCACATGATTCTGTAAATCTCTATAAGATTACCCCTCAGCCTCCAATGTTCCGGGGAAAACAGCCCCAGCCTATTCAGTCTCTCCTTGTAGCTCAAAGTCTCTAACCCCAGCAACGTCCTTGTAAATCCTTTCTGCACCCTTTCAAGTCTGTCTTAAATTTACCACTGGCCTCTTCAAGCAGTTTTTACATCCTGCCTCTTTGCAAATCTTTTGTCAGCTCGAGAGATAACGCAAAAGGTTTGAAAAAATACCACAGAGCTCAAGTTGAAACACATTAAAATGTTTCCTGTGCTTGTCTTGGACAGATGGTCAGTACGTTCCTATTCTGGACCCTAAATATCAAGAGTATTGAAGCAGTTCAGCAGTTTCCATGTGCTGTGGAGGTGAAAGTAAGGGTCATAAATAGAAGTTAATCACTCAGACATTCAAAAAGATATTCAGGAAAACCTTTGCTCAGAAAGTTTGAGGTAAATAGCACAGACACATATAAGGAAAATCTACATAAATATGTGAAGAAGAATAGAGGGTTAAATAAACCGGGAACAGGTGAAAGGTCATGTGGAACTTCAACACTGCAGAGATCAAGTTCAGCTGCTTCTGCACTATAGAGTCTATGTAATTCCATGAAATAAAGTGTTCCTAACAAGCTAGCTTGACACTAAGCTCAGTCATCATCTCTCATCAGCCAGAGATTTGAGAAGTGGAAGGTTTAACTGTAGTCTAGAAGCCAGTCAGTGCCTACTTCCAATTTATACACCCTCAGACTGCGTTCCCGTGACTGCTGTGGGACCCATGATGGGCATGTGATTGGTGGATGAGCATTACATCATGAAGAGAGCATCTATTAGAAGGAACCAGCAACGACTGTTGTCTCTGCAGTAGATACTTTCTCCAAATCCCTGTCAATTGTCACACTTCTGAGTAAATCTCTTGTGCCTTATACAATATTTCAATGTTGAGTTGCATTGCTCAGTATGCATTTCTACGATAGCCCAGGAACCTAACAATGTGTACTCTTTACTTAAAATGTAAAGATAGAATGCACTTCATATATGACCTTATGTCGCCTGTGGACTATCAATGTTGGTGAGATGAAGCTAAAATAACATTTTTAAGTAGTTTTATCAGACAGATAGGAAATGGGCTTACGAAAATGATTGGATTAATAGTTTATGATTGGATTCAGTTTAATTTCTCTGTAAATCACCTTATTTAACTTTAAACAAAGTAACTTCTGAAATAATGTCATGAATCCTGCTTTCTGAACCTGGATGAGCTGTCATTTGAGATCTTCACTTTGTGATTTATTTTATCACTATATTCCCAAATATTCCTGAGGAGTGGGTCAGTGCCAGGTAATTCCTGTGGGACCAGAGGCCTAGCAGGCATGAACTATGTCTCATCTATTGGATTTATCCAATGTGCATGCATGTGAAGTTATTCACTTTGTTAGCAGAAACAGGAATGCAGATTATTATCTGAATGGTGATTAAATTGAGAAAGAGGGAGGTGTAACGTGACCTAGGTGTCCTTCTACACCAGCCACTGAAAGTAAGCAAGACCCAGCAGGTGGTTAAGAAAGCAAATTGTATATTAGCCTTCATCCTGCAAGGATTCAAGTACAGGACTAGGGATGTCTTTCTGCAATTTAACAGGTGCAACCACACCTAGAATATTAAGTGCAGTTTTGGTCTCCTTTTATTTGATTCCCCTACAGTGTGGAAACAGGCCCTTCGGCCCAACCAGTCCACACGACCCTCCGAAGAGTGACCCTCCGAAGAGTAACCCACCCAGACCCATTTCCCTCTGACTAACCCACCTAACACTACGGGCAATTTAGCTTGGCCAATTCACCCTAACCTGCACATCTTTGGACTGTGGGAGGAAACCAGAGGAAACCCACGCAGACACTGGGAGAATGTGCAAACTCCGCACACACAGTTGCCTGAGGCTGGAATTGAACTTGGGACCTTGGTGCTGTGAGGCAGCAGTGCTAATCACTGAGCCACCTTGCTGCCCACTTTTTGAGGAAAGATTTTCCTGCAAGGAAAGTTTCCCAGACTGATTCCTGGGATGACAAGACTGGTGCGCAAAGAGACTGGATCAATTAGGACTATATTCACTGGAGTTTAGAAGAATGACAGGAGATTTTGTATAAATCCATAAAATCATACAGGACGTGACAGGATAAATGCAGGATATTCCTGATGACTGGGGAGTCCAGAAAAAGGGATCACAGTCTAACGATATGTGGTAGGTCATTTAGGACTGAGATAAGGAGACATTTCTTCACCTAGAGAGTGGTGAGGCTGTAGAATTTGCTATCTACAATGTTGAGTATTTTCAAAGAAGTAGTTGCCAGGCTAAAGGGATCAAAGGGAATGAGGAGAAAGTGAGATGGGAACTGAGTTGGATGATCAGCCATGGTCATATTGAATGGTAAAGCAGGCATGAAGGGCTGAATGGTCTCCTGCTCCTATTTTCTTTGTTTCTATGTTCTCCATTATTAAGATATGCTATGAAATGCTGCTGGGTTTCAGTCTTGGTGAACCTCTCCTGCTGGTTTGGTCATTGACAGTCTACCCAAGAGAATTAAATACTGTAAGGTGAATTGTCATTGCAGCTCACCAGACCCACCTGAAAGGATAGCGGGCACTATCTTCTTTCCCTGTATGACTCTACAGGGCCTGTGTGGTTAGGGATGGGTAAGGAATACCACCCAAAGTCTAATGGGAAGATGCTTATGTCGTAAACAAGATGTAGTCTTTTGGATGATACCTGTTTGCTATGATAGAATTATTACTGAGGCTATGCATCTGTGAGGAAGGTGTCTATATTGGGTCTGTCTTCTTCAAGATCCAAAGCTGTTTCCCCATTTGAGTCCATGTGATATCATCATATTGGACAATTCTTAATGCACTCCACAGCATTAATCCTTTAAGACGGCTTACACAATATAACACAGCTATTTCAGTTTAAAGCCACAACTTTGGAAAAGTAAAAGTGGTCCCAAAAGCGTATGAAACCAGTCATCATAATTTCACCTATTCAGTCCTGCCACCTTTCTGGTGAATCTATACTGCACCCTCCCCCTGGGACAGTACATAATGCTCAAAGCTGAACACACTGCTCCACATGAAGTTCAAGTCACTCTGACAGCAACTGTGGAGTTTCTTTTTCCAGCCGTATCACTGAGATCTGCTGAATGTTTGACAATTCCTGGCAAATTTATAGTGCACACCTGTGTGCTTTGGAGTTTATAAGAAATCCCATTTGGGCTTTTTAAAATTCTGAATTGCAGACAAGACATTCACTGCACCCCAGGACAAAGTGACCTTGGCAATGAGTTGCAGGACAGTACTGCTGCATAGCCCAGCAACAATAGCATAATGTTGACATTTCCCATAGTGATGCATCCATTTTACATAATCTACTGATGTTTGATGAAATAGCCTTGGGGTCCAGGGGAGATTTGCTGAACTGGAGCCTGCTCAGAGGTTCGAATGAATAAAGGATGTTTCTTAGGCACTGATGCTGGTTCAGTCTATCTAAGGTCAACATATACACAGCAACTGAAAAGCTTTGCTGTATCTTACTATTAATTCATTTTTGTTCTTTGTTAATTACATTTGACATCTTTCAACTTGATCACAAAACATCACCATTTTTCCATTGAACTGTCAACATTGAGTAATGTCCGTCTAGTACTATAGATTGTACTAGTTTCAGAATGAAGCTCTCTTCCCAGTAACTGGGCTGAGGCATGACTTTAGAAGATTATCCACCACTGCAGCAGTGTGGCAGCTCCATTTTGTGTACTATAAAGCTCCCTGGATAAAAGCACTTCCATATTGAACAAGACATATCTTTGTATAAACTTTTTTAACACAGTAACATGGAAAATAGGTGCAGAAGTATGCCATTCGGCCCTTCGAGCCTGCACTATCATTCAGTATGATCACGGCTGATCATGCAATCTCAGTATCCCACCCGCACTTTCTCTCCATACTCCTTGGTCTCTTTAGCTGCATGGGCCGCGTCCAGCTCCCATTTGAATATAACTAATGAACTGGCCCCAACAGCTTCCTGTGGGAGATAATTCCACAGGTTCACAACTGAGTGAAGGAATTATTCCTCATCTCAGTCCTAAATGACTTACCCCTTATTATTTGACTCTGACCCCTAGTTCTGGACTTCCCCAGCATCAGGAACATACTTCCTGCAGCTAGCCTGTCCAGTCCCATCAGGATTTTATGTTTCTATGCAATCTCCCCCACATTCATCTAAGTTCCAGTGAGTAAAAGCCCAGCCGATCAGTGTTTCCTCATATGTCAGCCCTGCCATTCCAGGAATCCGTCTGGTGAACCTTCGCTGGATTCCCTCAATAACAAGAATGTCCTTCCTCAGACTAGGAGACCAAAACTGCATACAATCTCGAGGTGTGGCCTCACTGAGGCCTTGTATAATTGCAGCAGGACATTTTTACTCTGATACTCAAATTTTCTCACTATGAAGGCCAGCATACCATTAGCTACACTTGCACTCTAACCTTCAGCGACTGCTCCACCGTGACCCATGTTTTGTTGCACCTCACCTTTTCATAAACTGCCACCATTCAGATGATAATCTGAACAATTAATTATAATAATTAAGATGAATGTAGAATCACTGCTAGCCATGTCTTAGTGATGCACTCCCTCACTACTGCCAGAAAGCTATGGATTCCTGAGTCCAATTCCAAAGACTTGAGTACACATCTCTATGCTGACACTCAAATGTAGTATTGAGGGAGTACTGTTGAAAGTGCCATAATTCTGACTAAACATTAAATCAATTCTCCGTCTGCCCCCTCCAGTGGATGTAAAAGGCCCCCATGACATAATTTGAAGGAGAGCAGGGATGCCTTTTCTGGTATTCTGGCCAAGGTTTGTCTCTTGGTCAACAGTTGACCTGTTATTTAACTGCAGGCCTTAGGATTGAAGGTGTTTGATAGTTGGGAAGTAGCCACATTCAGGATTGCACCTAGTGTGTAATACCTGTATCATTTTGAGGGTTTTTTTACTCTACATCAAATCTTTTTGGATGATATTGTTATAAAATGAGAAGGATCTCATTTATCATCATTAGATCAATTAGAGAGATAATGAGGATTAGTTTAGATTCCCCACTGTGTGGAAACAGGCCATTTGACCCAACAAGTCCACACCGACACTCCAGGGAGTAACCCACCCAGATTCATTTCCCTCTGACTAATGCACCGAACATGATGGGCAGTTTAGCATGACCAATCTACTTGATCTGCACACCTTTGGATTGTGGGAGGAAACCAGAGCACCCAGAGAAAACCCACACAGACACTGAGAATGTGCAAACTCCACTCAGACAGTTGCCCGAGGCTGGAATTGAACCTGGGTCCCTGGCGCTGTGAGGCTGCAGTGCTAACCACTGAGCCACCGTTGTTGCCGTCTGGAATGCACAGTCTGAAAATGTGGTGGAAGCTGATTCAACAACAACTTAGAAAATTGAATTGTTTTTATTCCCATGGGAAAAGTGAACCAGAGTGGGATACATTGGATAGCTCTTTTTCAAAGATTTGGAATAGACTTGATGAGCCAAATGGCCTAATTTCTCTGCTGCATTATCCGTTCAGTCCTTTTTACATGAATTGGGCTTTTGTTTGATGCCAAAAGTTTGAAATTACTTCTGAAACAGTGGGAAGTTAGGAATGTGGAAGGGTCTTAATGAACTGGCTTGAAGGAGTTTTCTTGTCCTCGGTGTCTCTCTCGTTGCTCTGTATGTGACCTCTCCATCAGGAACCAACAACATTTGCACTCTGGTCTCTGCTCATGGCTGATGGTGTTGATGAAAGTGTGAGGCATTTATTTGACATCATTCTGCCTCTAACTATCAATAAACAAGTTATTAAAGTGCTTGGCTTTCTCTGGTCTTAGAGGGAGAATCACCGGGGCAGCATGGTGGCTCAGTGGTTAGCACTGCTATCTCACAGCACCAGGAATCTGTATTTGATTCCAGCCTTGGGCGACTATCTGTGTGGAGTTTGCACATTCTCCCCGTGTCTGTGTGGGTTTCCTCTGGGTACTCCAGTTCCATCCCACAATCCAAAGTTGTGCAGGTTAGGTGAATTGGCCATGTTACATTGCCCATAGTGTTCAGGGATGTGTAGGTTAGGTGCATTAGTCAGGGGTAAGTGTAGAATAATGGGGAACAGGTTTGGATGGATTACTGTTTGGAGGGTCGGTATGAACTTGTTGGGCTGAAGGGCCTGTTTCCACAATGTAGGCATTCTATGACTGGAATGCTGGAGGTTCAGCTGGGCTCCATGGACACAGATAAAAATGTCCAGGACACATACAAAAACAACTGAGAAGGCGAACTGAATTATCCTTGAATAGAAGGAGAAAGCATGACGGAACAGAAGAGTTAACCATACTGCTGCCGGCCCTTTATTGAAGATGCCTTCAGGTCCATACAACTCTCCATATCTTTCTCTCCAAAAGCTGCCAGACTTGCTGCGGCTTAATAACATTTTCTGTTGTTATTTCTGATTTCTGGCATCTATAATTTTCCCTTTAATGGTTAAATGGCGTGTAGAGGTGTTGCAACATTAGCTTAACCTTTTGACAAGTGCAACAGCCTGCGAAATGGTGGGAGTTCCTGTCAGAGTCATTTATTTTAATCCAGAGGTCAGTCACATTGCAGGTTCTGCCCTAAGGCATGGAGGCATCCACAGTGTCAGCACAAAGTCCGTGCAAACCGCGTCAAACCTGTACAGTGGTTTCAACACACACTTTCCTGAATGTGCGCTCCTATTTGAAACGACATTTGGAAAATATTTGTCCCTAGAATAATGCATTCTGCTAACAGGCCTTGTAAGATTAACTATCAGTATAATGTCAAAGATGCTGATGAAGTCTATCCCCAGTTGTGATGAATTCTAGATAAAGTTTGAAGTTGGGGAATTGAACTTGCACCCCCATGAGGATGTACCCCTTCCAGACAATTCCTCAGCATTGTAGCACCATGAGATCTCTCACATGATACCGTGACATTCTGTGAGAGAACAGCAGACACGCACGTGGTGCTATTCCCAACAGCTCCCTCTGCATTGTGGATGAAAGCACGACGGTGCTTCAGAGGAAGCAAAGTCTGACAATTTGTGTGTCTTAAATGTGGCACCCAGAAGATCACATATACAGAATTCACAGCATGCAACTGACCATGAATCCCCACTGACTCTCTTGCTATTTGCAGTCACATGAACAAATGGCTGTCATGTTAACTGTTGGTTTCATATCCCTTCAGTTCCTCCTCTCTCTGATTTATTTATGAATGTTAATGTGAAAAGAATTGTATGTAAATAGCATACTGTACAGCCTTGTTTGCTAAATGACTTTGCAGACAATGTGTCATAGCTGCTGTGATAAGGACAAGTGGCCAATGTCCACATAACACGCCCAAGGCCACACAAACAGTAATGAACTTTTTGACCACTGCAGTAATTTACCTATTGTTTGAGTGATAAATGTTGTCTAGGACTCTCAAACTCCACTGCGCTGCTTTAGTAAGTGCTAAGATCTGTTACATCCACCCGAGAGAAGTGAAGTGTCCACTTTGAGTGGAAGTTGACCACATGACTCCCTGACTCTGACAAGTGCTAACAATTCATTCCTCCATCTTTAGCCATGGAAGTGAATCTGTCTGACTCTATGAAAAATAATTTCCCTTGTATCCTGCTGCCAATCTCTTCAATTTATTCATAGAACCATAGCATTCCTACAAGTGTGGAAACAGGCCTTTTGGCCCAACAAGTCCACACTGACCCTCCAAAGAGTAACCCACCCAGACCCATTCTCCTACCCCATAACTCTACATTTACTCCTGACTAATACACCAAACATACACATCCCTGAATTCTATGGGCAATTTAGCATGGCCAATTCACCTAACCTGTACATCTTTGGAGTGTGGGAGGAAACTGAGCACCCAGAGGAAACCTACACAGGCATGTGGAGAATGTGCAAACTCCACACAGACAGTCGCCCGAGGGTGCCTGGTCCTGTGAGGCACTGTGTCACCCATATTCTTTCCTCTCTGAACCCTCATTTGTGCTGCTGCTGCTGAAAACCCTGTATTATTTTGTAATTTTAAGCATCTTCATCAAATTACTTTGTAATTTCGAATGACAAGTTAATTTTTTCCAGTTTGCATTTGCTCCCAGGAGAGATCCCAACAATTCTACCTTCTCATTCTCCCCATCACAAAAAGAGCCCCAAAATCCTCCAGGAGGAGAGATCAGAGTACAGTGTGTCTGTCTGTTTACAGGGTTTTATTCTGACCCTTTTCTTTTCGTTAAAAGACAGAGTTAAGAATAAAGTATTGGAACATGTTGATGAGTGGGTATGGTTCAGTCTGGCTTGGGGAATGTATCCTATTTGGAAACAAAATCCTTTGGGAAGGATTTAATTGATGCTAGCATTCTCCTGTGGGTATATTGGCTGGTAGAAGAACCATTTGAGGGGTGGAATGTAACGACAGCTTTTATATGCACAGTGGTTAAGAGCCGGAAAGACACTTTGACAGCACTGTGTGGTTTAAATGAAACAGTAAGAGTTCTGATGATTGTTCACTGAGCATTGTAGCAACAAAGAGCAAGTGGGTTCCAGGTCCGTCTGCAAAATCTGTTGAGGATGAATGGGTGATATATTGGCTCTTGACTAACTCTCTTTTGAAAAGATCTGCAATTTCCTCTCCCCTAGATAGACTGACAGGTGGTGAAGCCTGATGGTCACCTCATCACTCTGCTGCTGTCTTTGTGTTCCTATCCGGCTGGTGAGGTGTCATCATTTGTACACCCACCTCATCACAAGGCAGGTCTTGGACCAGAGCAGAAACATTTTAAGTCGGCTGTCCCTACTTCCCCTGCACAAGGTTGCAATGATGAGTGGTCTGATGAGGAACTGACTTCTTCTCTGGCACAGAGATGCAGCATGTTGTATCACTTGGCTGTCTGATGAAACTTCATAGGCTGAACAGAAGATAGTTGGAATTGGGAGGGGTCATTAAGGCTCCCAGACCATGACTTATAAGGGGCTAGGTTACTGTTCAAAGCCCCCGTACTATTGAGGTTCCCTTCTATCCACCCCACAAAGCCAGAATTGGACATGATCCTGATGCTGTACAGATTAACATTTAAGATCATCGGTCAGAGCATTGAGTACAGGAGTTGCAGCAGTACAAGACGTTGGGGCAAGGCCACGTTTGGAGTACCGCATGCAGTTCTGGTCACCCCACTGCAGAAAGGATATTATTAAACTAGAAAGTGTGCAGACAAGATTGATCAGGATGCTACCTGGACTGGAAGGTTTGAGTTATAAGGAAAGGCCGGATAGCCTGGGACACTTTTCCCCTTGGAGTGTAGGAGACTGAGGGGTGACCTTATAGAGGATTATGAAATGACAAGAGGCATAGATAAGGTAGAAAGCCAACAGCATTTCTTGAGAGTAGGGGAGTCTAAAACTAGAGGGCATAGGTTTAAGGGGAGAAGTACAAAAGGATCCAGAGGGGCAATTATTTCACACACAGAATGGTGAGTGTCTGGAACGGGTTGCCAGAGGTCATGGTGGAGATGAGCACAGTTTTATCATTAAAGAAACATTTGAACAGGTATGGAGGGTTATGGACTAAACACAAGCAATTGGGACTAGATTAATTGTGAAAATTGAGCGTCATGGACAAGTTGGGCCGAAAGGCCTATTTATATGCTGTAGAACTGTATCTCTCTAAGAGCTGAGTCTTTGCCCTGGACACCCCAGCTCTTGTCCAACGAGTGATTAGGTGGAGAAAGCATTTTGCCATGGCTATCATCAATAAAACAAAATACCACAGACTGGAGAAAACCCTGTGCTTCCTGGTTCAAATGGTGCTGGACTGTATTTATCAAGCGAATTGCTTAGAATCCCATAATTTGAATGGTGTTGACAGTTTTACGAAGACTGTTTATTTTATTCAATCATGGGATGTTGGTGTTGCTGGTTGAGCCTGCACTTATTACCCATCCCTAGGGAAGTTGTGGTGAGTTGCATTCTTGTACTGCTACAGTCCTCTGGGTGTAAGGATAGTCGCAGTGCTGGGGAGGACCAGGAAACACTGCCAGAGGCTGGAGAAGAAATTGCGGGGGCCCTGGCTGATATTTTTGTATCATTGTTAGCTACGGGTGAGGTCCCAGAAGACTGGAGGGTAGTGAATGTTTTGCCCTTATTCAAGAAGGGCTGCAAAGAAAAACCTAGGAATTATAGACCAGTAAATCGAACATCTGTGGTAGGTAAGTTATTGAGAATATTCTTAGAAATGCGATATACATGCTTTTGGAAAGACCATGTTTGATTAGGAGTAGTCAGCTGGGCTTTTTGCGTGGGAGGTCATGCCCCACAAATTTGTTAGAGTTCTTTGATCAAGTGGCCAGGAGTGTTGACGAGAGCAGAGTGGTAAACGTAGTCTGTACAGATTTCAGTAAGATCTTTGATCAGGTTCCACATGGACATGGCAAATTGGATACACAATTGGCTTGATGGTAGGAAGCAGAGTGTAATAGTGGAAGGATGCTTGTCGGACTGGAGGCCTGTGACTAATGGTGTGCTTTATGGGTTGGTGCTGAGCCCATTGATATAAATAACAAACAGCAATGATTTGGATGAGATTGCACAAGGCATGATTAGTAAGTTCACAGATGACACTAAAATAGGAAGTATCGTGGACAGTGAGGAAGGTTGTCAGAAATTGCAGCAGGACCATCATCAGCTGGGGAAGAGGGCTGAGAAATAGCAAATAGAGTTTAATAGAGAGAAGTGTGAGGTCTTGTATTTTGGAAAGTCAAATCAAGGTAGGAGTTTCATGGTGAATGGTAGGACCTTAAGGAGTGTAGTGAAACAGAGCGACCTTGGAGTTCGGGTGCACAGTTCTCTGAAAGTGGAATTACAGGTAGACAGGGCAGTGAAGAAGGCTTTTGGCACACTGGCCTTCATCATTCAGGGCATTGAGTTATGTTGCAGTTGTACAGGTCATTGGTGAGACCGCCCTTGGAGGATTGTGTTCAGTTTTGGTCACCTTGCTATAGGAAGGATGTTATTAAACTGGAAAAAGTGCAAAAGAAATTTACAGAATGTTGCCAGGAATCAAGGGTCTGAGCTATAGGGAGAGGTTGGACAAGCTAGGGTTTTTTTGCTTTAGAACGTATGAGAATGAGGTGGGGGGGGAGGACGGGAGATCCTGTAGAAGTGAATAAGGAATAAGATCATGAGACAAGGTGAATGCACTCCATCTTTTTCCCAGGGTTGGGGAATCGAGGACTAGAGGGCATCAGTTTAAATTGAAAAGGGAAAGAATAAAAGGGGACTTGAGGGGCAAATGTCTTACACAGAGGGTGGTATGCATATGGAGTGAATTGCCAGTGGAAGTGGTTGAGGCAGGTACACTAACAACATTTTAAAAGGCATTTGGACAACACATAAATAGGAAATGTTTAGAATGATATGAACCAAGTGCAGAGTAATAGGGTTAGCATTGATGGACATTTTGGTGCGTATGGAACAGTTTGGGCCAAATATCCTGATACTGTGCTGTAGGACTCGATGGCTCTATTTTGATCCAGTGACGATGAAGGAGCAGCAGTTATAATTACAATTCAGGAGGTTAGATATTATTCACCCATCCTGGCGACTGGGGAGTATTCCACCACATTCCTGACTTGTGCTTTGTGGATGACGGACTGGCTTTGGGGAGTCAGGAAGTGAGTTACTTACTGTTGTTTTCCTAGCCTTTAACCTACTATTGTAGCCTCTGTTTTTATGTGACAAATCCAGTCAGTGGTAACCCCAAGATGTTGATGATGGTAGTAGTAATAATAATGATGTCAAGTCCAGTTACTACTTTGTAAGTCTTGCTTGATAGCACTGTGATGCCCCCTTCCAACACTATACTGATAATTGAGTGCAGACTGATGGGGCAGTAATTGGCTGGGTTGGATTTATCCAGTTTTTTGTGTACAGGACACAGCTGGACAATTTTCCACATTGTCTGAGCAGCATAGAACATGAAACTTCAGCATTATTGCAGGAATGTTGTCAGTGTCTGTAGCCTTTGCAGTAACCAGTGTCTTCCATCATTGCTGGGTATCATATGGAGTGAACTGAATTGGCTAGAGACTGGTATCTGTGATGCTGGGCACCATTGGAGGAGCCCAAGTTGGATCATTCACTGGTCAATTCATGTTGACATTTAATGTAATTGCTTCAGATTTGCGTTTTGCACTGATTTTACTGGGCACACCCATCACCAGGGATGGGAGATATCTGGAGGGCCTTGTCTCTTGTTTGTTGTTAAATCTCCTCCACAGTTTGTGTATCCCCATGATAGGAAGGGTATTAAGCTTGCAAGGGTTTAGAAAAAAATTACAAGGGTGTTGCTAGGGTTGGAGTGTTTGAGCTACAGGGAGAGACTGAATAGGCTGCGGCTGCTTTCCCTGGAACATTGGAGGTGGAGATGTAATCTTATCGAGGTTTACAGAATCATGAGAGACATGGATAGTGTAAATAGATAAGTTTTTTTTTCCCCCCAGGATGGGGGAATGCAAAACACTAGTGAATAAGATGGGTTTTTATGACAATTGACAATGGTTACGTGGTCACCATTAGGCTAGCCTTTTATAAATATACAGCTTTTATTGAATTCACACTTTACCATCTGCAATACTGGGATCCACACTCCTATCTCCAGAACATTAGGCTAGGGCTCTGAATTACTAGCACAATAACTTGTCCATGTTTTGTATTCGTAATTTAAGCATTGTTTATTTTCATCCATGTGTCTCAGTCAGCAACTCCCATTCAGGATGACATTACCACTTTACCATTAATGCTGCCAACTTAGCTCTATCTATCACTTGCTGTCGACACTGTATGGCATGGCTTCACCATGTTGACACTTTACTCTAAGGAAGGTGCTGCTCCTGGCACGCCTTCCTGCACTCTTCATTGAACCTCCTGCACATCTTCTGGCCTGACATTAATGTCAGAGTGAGGGATATGCCAGTGCACAGCGTTACAGACTGCCTTTGAGTACCATTCTGCTGATGGTCCACACCACATCATCGATGCCCAGTCTTGAGTACTAGATCCGTTTGAACTCTTTCCCGTTTAGTCTGATGATGATAATGTAGGACAGGTATTTGGCAAAAGAAAAAATTCGGTGCTTTTATGGTATCGTTTCAGGTTTGATGATGGAAAGATGGGCTTTCATGAAATATTTGTAGTGAGTACATGACCAATTTTATGATATGAGATGTAGTAAGTGCAGCATACTTAGCAGCTAGTGCTGTTGGAGGTGCTTTTAGCTAAACCAAAATAACAGGAACCCCTTCCCCCTTTCTGGTTGACAGAAAAGATACCAAGGTAGTATTTACTTTAGCTCATGATATCAGTTTTTCAAGTACTAACTGCCTCCTTGTAGAACAGACTACACCAACAATTTTATCATTTTGAAGAAAACAAACTTACTGGGTTCTGAGGAAGGGTCACTGGACCTGAAATGTTAACTCTAATTTCTCTCCACAAATACTGCCAGACCTGCTGAGTCTTTCCAGCAATTTCAGTTCTTGCTGGAACCAGTGCTCTTTTTTTTCTGTTTACAAACTCCTACTACTACCACTTCGAATTCTGTAGACTCCTTTGTTCGTGTGTCCATTGGTTGCATAGAATTGAGTTTCCCAGTCGTGTTCTACCCATTGTGCTCCTACAGCTTTGGTCTGTGATGACGACAATCTAATAATTTGCACAGGAACTGTGTATAGGATTTCCCAGTGAGGCAACAAGCTATTATATTGAGATGATTTACTTTGTTCTACAAAGAATATATGGGCTTTGGACAATATTCAATCATTTGGAAGTCCAGTGACTTGCTCTTTAATGGATCTGCTAACCTCAACTGGTTTTGCCTTTGATGTATATAACTTGTCCACATTTTGTGTTAATAATTCAGGCATTGTTTATTTTCATCCATGTGTCTCAGTCAGCAACTCCCATTCAGGACCCACCGCTCAGCTGCCTCCTGTCATGACACTCTGTCAAACCAAAACCTATTCCTCACAAGGCTTTGGGTCAAGGATCAAAGAAGTGTGAATAAGATTTTTCAGAACCCTTTCTGACTGTAAAACTTTATTACAGTCAGCGTGTCATTGGCCTCAGCCTAGTTCTCTCTTTAATGAATTAGTCGCTCACGACTCTTTGGACTGTTTTCAGACAAGCTGTTGCTCATGGCACCAACCCAAAAATAAAACCACTTTAGCACTGCACTGATCAAAAAGAAAGAACTTGCATGTATATAGCACCTTTCGGGAACCTGCGACCATCCAAGGGGCTTTATAACTGCAGACCGATTATACAAACCATGATATGGCCATCTACATGCACAGAAGAAGCTAGTGTCCTTGCTGGTCATTATTCACCTCCCCTCAACCCCTTGCAATTATTCACATGTCCCATTGTTTCCATGATGTCTCAGAACCTCAGAGCAAGAGGAGGCCATTCAGCCCTTCGAGCCTGCTCCACCATTCAATACAGTCATGGCTACTCTTCTATCTCAGTGCCATATACCCGCTTTCTCCCCGTGTCCCTTGATGCCTTTAAAGTCTAAATCTTCATCTCTCTCTTTCTTTCTTGAATATATTCAGTGACATTGCCTCCACAGCCTCCTGTGGTTGAGATTTCCAGCCCTTCATTATCTTTTAATTGAAGAAATCTTTCATCATCTCAGATGTAAAATGGTCTACCCATACCCTGAGGTTGTGTCTGCTGGTTCTAGTCTCCGCACCCAGAGCAAAAATACCCTCTGTGTAGGGCAGGGTAGACATGATTTACACACCACCTGGTGGTGGCATTCATAATAAACACAGCCTTCTACTGGATGGAGTTCCTCGTGTCGTATAAGGACTGACTGAAGCAATAGAGAACCAGCAATTTAAAGTCATCTCACGTTTTTTTTTAATGTCTGGTGCTTTGAGTTACTGTACAGGGTAAATTCTTTCCTCACTCAGCCATCTCTTATGAACCCTCCTGCCCTCACCCCAACCCCCCCACATCCACCGGCATCCTCCTCACCCCACACCGTCCTTTCCCTAAACCATGCAGCAAGAAGGTGGTTGAGAAGATGATTTGGGGTGTGGGTGAACTGGATACTAGACATCGTTGTAATCGGCTCAGGTGGACTTTTCCCGACCCTTACACAATGCAAACTACTGCCAATGCTGGAGATCTGAAATGGAAAGAGCATTAAATGCCGGAAATATAAAGAAAGTCAGGCAATTCCTGTGGAGCGGGAAGAGGTGGAATCTCAGTGCGGCAAAGTAAGGGTAGGAGGTTTGTGAGGGAACTGTTTGCCAACCAGCAGGAGAACTAGCAAGCGATCCATATTGCCTCATCCAGGGCAAGTTCACCAAAACGCACACCATTCAGGCAGTGGCAAGGGCACTAGTGGGCATTTCCTTAGCATCAAGATGCTGGGACCAAAATTCCAAGCCACTTAGAATGGCAAAGATTTTCACAATAAATTTTATTGGAGCCAGCAAGTAATTGGCAGCTATATGTTTAACTGACCTCTGATTCATAAAGTGCTGTGATTGGATACAGTGGAATTTTAATGCCACTGCAATCGATCTTCCATCAAGGACAGACACTGGTCCCATTCCCAGTAGTTGGGGAGACCAAATCCCCATCCCACATCTTGGGCACGGGATTGATTGGTGAGGCTGTCTTTTAGTGAAAGTGGCCAATTAAAGGATAACCCTTACATCCCTGCACCCCTCCCTATCCAGCTCCCACCCCTGTAATTGTCTGTCTCTCCAGCCTCTTGAAATGGGACCTGTGTCTGTCCTTGTTGAAAGGACAATTGCAAAGGCATTGACATTCCATTCTGTCCAAACATGGCACTTTATGAGTTGGAAGTCAGTTAAACATATACCTGCTAATTTCTGACAGTTACCAGTAAAATATACTGAGGAAACCTTGGATTGTTGTAAAAACTCATCTGATTCCTGACTGTCAATTAGAGAAAGAGACCTATATAACTGATTCAGTGTATATGTTACTCCAGTCCCAATGCAGGCATGGTTAACTCTTAACTGCCTTTGAAATGGCCTGGGAAGCCACTCTGTTACACCAAACATGGAGAGATCAAGAACACTTGCAACCCTCATCTCGGGATGAGAAACACTGACAATGAACTTTGTTCAATTTTGAGTATTTCTTCATTTTCAATATCTAACCCATTTTCCCTCTTCTATGAGAGGAACCTCACATTTGATTACACCACCACCACCATGCAACTATCATTGTCATGGTGACTAGAGACACAAGAAAATTTATCCCCAATCTCTTTCAAAATGGTGTGAAGAATTGGTTGCAACCTTTGATAAAGATAGCATGAGCTCAGCTCTTTATTGAATAGGATTTGTCCCTTTAACAATAATCAATTGACCTTTCTTTTTGTTATTGTTGTTGAGAGGCTGAGTAACTTTGAGCCTTCATGGTCTGGAGTTTAGAAGAATCATCAGTGATTTCCTTCAGAGACATAGACTCTGAAGTGGCTCCATAGGATAGACGCCAACGTTTTTTCTACTGGCTGGGAAATCTATAACATGGCGGGAGTGGGCAGACTCCAACTATGTGAGTTATTGTTTAGAACTGAGATAAGCAGAAATTTCTTCATTTGGAAACTTCAGAGGGTTATGGATAGGACATCATGGAGTACATTCAAAATAGAGATTGTTAGATACTTGTTTCCTTAAATGAACAGCCAGGGGATTTAACAGGAAAGGGACGGTTGGCATTCTTATTCTTTTCCAAATCACAGGTATTAGCAGCAGAATTGGTCACTAGTCAAAGGGGGATTAGGGACCCTGTCTAATTTTTCTCTCCCTGGTCCTTCCAAACTCCGAGAGAACAGAAGTTAGTTCTATCAGCTCTACCACTAGCTCGCTGAACAGAGACCGATGATTGATGTTCAGGCCCTTTTAGTTCGTTTACTTCAATGCCACACCTACTCTTAAATCTTAGTGCGTGGAAATGGTTTTTCTTTGCTCAGCTGCACAGCCTACCTGTTGAAACATATCTTCACAGGATCTTTCCACATGCCCTATTTATGAGTCTAGACAATAATTGTAGAGTCTGCTCCTTGATGCAAATCTATTATCTGTGGTTGGAGGGGGAAAGAAACTCCTGCACAAGTCAGAGCTTGAAGTTTTAAAACATTCCCCGCATCAACAACTTGAAAAATAAAGTGACAAAATAAAGGGAGAAAGTGTTTGAAGTTTTGAGAACCAGCGCCAGTCCATCATTTCCTTATCCATTGTCAATAACTGGTCATTGGTTTTTCAACCATTTAAGATGATGGCTAATTTTCCATCTCAAGGGCACCTTTTACCTCTCATTCCTTTTCAGCAACCAAAAAGCTATTGCCTTGAATCTTGAACTACTGCACGCCAGAGATTTTTTATGCTTTTGAGTGAAAAAATTCCTCTATGTCTCAGTCACAAATGGCTGACCCTTTTAATTTTGAGCTAGTGATACGTGAATAGGCAACCCAAAAGAAGTAGTCATATCTGTTTTTATTTTAAACAGGGAAGATGTTTTGTCATTTTTACTTCAAAATTTTCAATCATATTTATAAAATTACAATTGTTGGCGCAAATAGGAATCATTTTAATGGCATTGGAAGGATTGTGTTCCTTTTCTAGTTGGTGTGGGATGTTGGGAACATAGATGTATTATGTAGGTCAATGATGGGAAGGTGTAACAACAACTCGAGTAGTCCATCCAATTAGACTAACATTGCCGGTGATATCAGTCCATAAGGATGAAAGATCTCTGAGGATGAAAGATCAGTCCTCGGCAGAGGCCTCACCTTCATTCCCCTATGCTCTCGGATTAACGAGTTCAACTCATGGCAAGACATCAAACAATTCTCCTGCCACCTTCACCTCCGCGCCTACTTCTTCAAACAGGATTTTCGCCCACCCTCTGATGACCCCTTCTCCCGCCTCCAACACACCCCATCCCCTGGACACCCTGTGCTGGCCTCTTAGCTGCCCTCGATCTCTTCATAGCCAACTGCCGCCGCGACATTAACTGCCTTGACCTCTCCACCCCTCTCACCCACTCCAACCTCTCACCCTTGGAACATGCAGCCCTCCACTCTCTCCGTTCCAACCCCAACCTCACTATCAAATCGGTAGACAAGGGAGGCGCGGTAGTAGTTTGGCGCACTGATTTTTTACCACTGAGGCTAAACGCCAGCTCATGGACACCTCCTCCTACTGCCCCCTTGACCATGACCCCACCTCCCACCACCAAACCATCATCGCCCAGACCATCCATAACCTTATCTCCGCAGGGGATCCACCACCTCCAACCTCATAGTCCCACAATCCCGCACCGCCAGTTTCTACCTCCTGCCCAAAATCCACAAGCCTGACTGCCCCGGCCGACCCATTGTCTCAGCCTGCTCCTGCCCCACCGAACTCATCTCTGCGTACCTTGACACGGTCCTGTCCCCCTTAGTCCAAGAACCCCCCACCTATGTTCGGGACACCACCCACGCCCTCCACCTCCTCCAGGATTTTCGCTTCCCCCAACACCTTATCTTCACCATGGGCATCCAGTCCCTGTACACCTCCATCCCCCATCACGAAGGACTCAAAGCCCTCCGCTTCTTCCTTTCCCGCCGCACCAACCAGTACCCTTCCACTGACACCCTCCTTTGACTGACTGAACTGGTCCTCACTCTGAACAACTTCTCTTTCCAAACCACCCACTTCCTCCAAACCAAAGGAGTAGCCATGGGCACCCGCAAGGGCCCCAGCTATGCCTGTCTCTTCGTAGACTGTTCCACATATCCTATCTTCCGCAGCTACACTGGTACCACCCCCATCTTTTTCCTCCACTACATCGATTACTGTATCGATGCTGCCTCGTGCTCACACGAGGAAGTTGAACAGTTCATCCACTTTACTAACACCTTCCACCCTGACCTCAAATTTACCTGGACCCTCTCGGACTCCTCCCTCCCCTCCCTAGACCTCTCCATTTCTATCTCGGGTGACCGAATCAACACGGACATTAACTATAAACCAACCGACTCCCACAGCTACCTAGATTACACCTCCTCCCACCCTGGCCCCTGTAAAGATGCCATCCCATATTCTCAATTCCTTTGTCTCCGCCGCATCTGCTCCCAGGAGGACCAGTTCCAACACCGCACAGCCCAGATGGCCTCCTTCATCAAAGCGTAATTTCCCCCCAGACGTGATCGACGATGCCCTCCACCGCATCTCCTCCACTTCCCGCTCCTCCGCCCTTGAACCCCGCCCCTCCAATCGCCACCAGGACAGAACCCCACTGGTTCTCACCTACCACCCCACCAACCTCCATATACATTGTATCATCCTTCGTCATTTCCGTCACCTCCAAATGAACCCTACCACCAGTGATATGTTTCCTTCCCCTCCCCTATCAGCATTCTGAAAATACCACTCCCTCCGTGACTCCCTTGTCAGGTCCACACCCCCCACCAACCCAACCTCCACACCTGGTACCTTCCCCTGCAACCGCAAGAAATGCAAAACTGGCGCCCACACCTCTTTTCCCCCTCCCTCCCCCCCTCCCCCCCTCCCCCCTCACTTCCCTCCAAGGCCCCAAGAGATCCTTCCATATCCGCCACAAATTCACCTGCACCTCCACACAATCATTTACTGCATCCACTGCACCCGATGTGGCCTCCTCTATATTGGGGAGACGTTTCAGAGAACACCTCTGGGAACCCAGACCAACCAATCCAATCACCCCATGGCTCAACACTTCAACTCCCCCTCCCACTCCACCCAGGACATGCAGGTCTTGGACTCGTCCATCGCCAGACCATAGCAACACGACGGCTGGAGGAAGAGCGCCTCATCTTCCGCCTAGGAACTCTCCAACCACAAGGGATGAACTCCGATTTCTCCTCCCCCCACCTTGTCTCAGTCCCAACCCTCGAACTCAGCACCACCTTCCTAACCTGCAATCTTCTTCCTGACCTCTCTGCACCCATCCCCAACTCTGGCCTATCACCCACCTTATCACACTCACCTTAACCTCCTTCCACCTATCACATTCCCAACACCCCTCCCCCAAGTCCCTCCTCCCTACCTTTTATTTTAGCCTGCTTGGCACACTTTCCTAATTTCTGAAGAAGGGCTCATGCCCAAAACGTCAATTCTCCTTCTCCTTGGACGCTGCCTGACCTGCTGTGCTTTTCCAGCAACACATTTTCAGATCAGTCTATAATCAACCAGTTGCCTGGCTAAGGTTATTTGATCCTGGTGGCCATGTTACCATTTCTCTGAAATTGTTTTTTGCCTGACCCTCAGCAGAACCTGTGAATTAATTGTTACTACACCAAATTAGAGTGGGGTTTAATGAGTCATGTGCTAAGGAACATTAGTGACAGGAATTAATGCATTCAGCTCCCTGAACTCTCTCCCATTGCACAATTAGCTCTCTGTTCCCAAACATTTTCTCACTCTGACCTCATATCGAGGTTTGAAAATTGTTGCGAACCCCTTGGTGAAAACCTGTTATAAATTAACTTGTGGGATGTAGGCATCATTGGCTGGACCAGCATTTATTGCCCATCCTTAATTGCCTGGGGCCAGTTAAGAGTCAACCACATTGCCATCCTTACCTGGTCTTGCCAACATGTGACTCCAAACCAAAAGCAGTTTCCTTCCCTAATGACCATTAGTGAAACAGATGGGATTTTCCTCACAATCGGCAACGATTTCATGGTCATCATTAGACTCTTAATTCCAGGTTTTTATTGAATTCAAATTCCACAATCTGCCATGGTGCGATTCAAGCCCACCTCCCCAGAACACTAGGGTCCATGCAATAATAGGCTAACGATAACACCACTAGTCTGTTGCCTTAATTGGTAGTGGAGTAAGGGGCTTTTGAGAGCCAGGAGCTTTTGTAACTTATTTGGAGCCCCTTGGCAGCCATTTCAGTCAATACAAAAAGATCAGGTTCCTTAACATTTCAGTCATGCTTCCACGTGGGATCTTGGTCCCCACTTTAGGAGGGCCTGAATTAGATTTTGACTGGTCTGTACTTAGAGTCCTTTTTTTTTTCTTGCTTTTATCCATTTCCTTTAGTATCCTTAAGACCTGTCTCTCAATTTCATAGTGAATTGGATCTCCATGGAGGTCTCTCCCCACGTTAGTACATTGCTGCCTTTCAGTGATCTGTAGGAATATATTTCCAGTTAGCTGCTAGTGCACTGCTTCATTTGTTCACTTGGTCTGAGATATGAGTGTGCTGTAAAAGTGCATGAAAATAGAAAAGAGAATAAAATTTTTCACTAGTCCAACAAAAGATTATTTGTGTTCCTGGGCGGAAATTCATCACTGGTGATGCTCTGTGTATTGACGAAAAGTGACTGCAGTCTGAGGCTTGACCTTTTCCCAGGAAGCTGTGGGAGCCAAAGCAAACAATCCCATCTCCGTAATTCATTTTTAAAAATATGCTTCAAGGCATTTGATTGCTATGAGCAGCATTCTCATTGCCTCAGGGGAGGAGAGAATTCTATATCAAGCAAAAGTTGACACTGGTGCAGTTCTTTCTTTTCTCAGTTCACCCACTTATTGGAGATCGGTCTGTGCTGCACGGTAACTTTCGGAGGTTCATTCAAGATCTACTTACTCTTTTTTAAAATGTCATAATAATTGCTTGTCCCAGGTAGTTGAACTAGTCGTTGGTATTGTGATTTTCCTGTGAACTCCCTGAACTCTCTCTCATTGCACAATTAGCTCTCTGTTTGAAAGCAGTCTCCTAATATTTTCCCCCAATAACTATATCCCAGCAGAATAATGTCAGCACAAACCAAAATCTGTGCAAAGGAGAAAATAGGTGCTGCATTGATGCAGCATCTATCATGACTTCAGGCTATCCAAAGCTCATTACTTTGAAGTATAAACTGTATTTGACATTGGAAATGATGAAGGGCTTATGGCTGGACCGTGGACTCTCCTGCTCCTCGGATGCTGCCTGACCAGCTGTACTTTTCCAGCACCACACTCTTTGACTCTAATCTCCAGCATCTGCAGCCTGGACTTTCTGCTAATTGAAAATGAGGTAGTCAATTTAGACATAGCAATGTCCTCAAACAACGATGTGATAATGTGGCTGCATTTACGATCTCTGTCCAACCTGCTGGACTATAACTTTGTGTTGTGTGATTTTATTAACTTTGTCCACCCCAGTCCAACACTGGCTCCTCCACATCATGGCTACGTTTCTTTGGATAAACCAAAGGATCCCATCACACAAAGTGAAAGATGGTAGAGTGCTCTAAAGCCTTGTACTAGGCGTCAGCTTAGATATCTGCTGAAGTGCCTGGACAGAACTGACTCCCCACCTTCCAAATCAGAAGCATGGGTAATTGAACAGCACAGGCCCTATGCTTATGCCTTTCCTGGAATTTGGCTCAACCCTCTTCCAAAGTGTTTCAAGCCATCCACCATAATTCTTTCTTCAATCATCTATTTGGCTTGGTAAGGCGTTCAAAGGTTACAGGGCAAAGGCAGGAAGCTGAGGTTGAGAAACATATTAGCCATGATTGAAGGGCAGAATGGACTCCATGGACCAAATGGCCTAATTCCACTCCTATTTTTCTAATCAGTCTGTTATTACACACCACCTGGAGCAAGGGAAATTGAACCTGGGCCTCCGGGTACAGGGGTAGGGGCACTACCACTGCACCACAATAGCTGTTATATTCTACTCCTATGTCTTATGGTATTATTGTCTTAAGTGGTTAATTAATTATTACTTAAGGACTGATCCCACTTGTACTGCAATCACATTACCTCCCAGGTGAGACAGGGAAGAGTTGGCCTTCCCAACTGGTAAACAAGAGCAGGTTTGAAAAGAAAGGTCCACATCCAAAATACACGTTTACCCTTTGATGGCTGAGGTCTCTAGTATGGACCAACCATGACTGTGTCACTACATTCTGGGTGGCAGCTTTATCATTATTTGAAGATCTCCAGGTTGTGGAGAGGTGATGGCCTAGTGGTATTACTGCTAGACTATTAATCTAGTAAGGCAGCTGATATTCTGAGGGCCTGAGTTAAAATCCCACCACGGCAAATGGTGGAATGTGAATTCAATAAAAGAAAATGTGGAATTAAGAAGTTCCTGATGACCATGGAAACTATTTGCCAATTGTTAGGGGGAAAAATCCATCTGGCTCACTCACTAATATCCTTCAGGAAAGGAAGTTTGCCATCCTCACCTGGTCTGGCCTAATGTGGCTCCAGACCCACAGCAATGTGGTTGATTCTCGAATAATCTCTGAATTGTCTTGCAAACCACTCAGTGACATCAATTGCTGCAAAGTCTCAACAAAGAAGTGAAACTGGATGGACTACCTGGCATCGACCCAGGTGCTGACAAAGACAACTGCAGAAACAGCCTGTTGACCCTGCAAAGTCGTATTTACTAGCATCTAGGGGCCAGTGCCAAAATTGGGAGAGCTGTTTCACTGACTGGTCAAGCAATAAAGTGATACTCACGGAATCATTACTTGCAGACAATGTCTCAGACACCCAATCACCATCCCTGGACATGTCCTGCCCTACTGGCAAGACATACCCAGCAGAGGTGGCGACACAGTGTTATAGATTAGGGAGGGAGTTATCCTGGGTACCTTCAACATTGACTCTGGACCCCATGAAATCTCATGGCTTCAAGTTAAACATGGGCAAGGAAACCTGCTGATTACCATGTACCATCTTCTATCGGCTGATGAATCAGTACTCTTCCATGTTGAACATATTTGGAGGAAGCACTGAGGGTGGTAAGGGTGAAAAATGTACTCTAGGTGGGGTATTTCAACGTCCAACACCAAGTTATACTGATCGAGCTGATTGGATCCTAAAGGACATAGACTGGGTCTACGGCAGATGGTGAGGGAAAAACCTACTTGACTTTATTCTTACCATTCTGCCGGCTACAGATGCATCTGTCATGACAGCATGAATAAGAGTGATCACCATACAGTCCTTGTGGAGACTAAGTCCCACCTTCACTGTGTTAAATAAAACAGACTTCAAGCAGATCTAGTAACTCCAGACTGGACATCCAAGAGGTGCTGTGGGCCATCAACAACAGCAGAATTGTACTCCAGCACACAATCTGTAACCTCATGGCCCAGCGTATCCCCCACTCAATCACTACGATCAAGCCAGGGGATCAACCCTGGTTCAATGGACAGTGTAAGAGAGCATGCCAGGAACAGTACCAGGCATATCTGAAGATGAGGTGCCAACCTAATGAAGCTACCAAACAGCACTACTTGCATGACAAATCACATAAGCAGCTGGTGACAGACCGACTTAAGTAATCCCACAACCAACGGTTCAGATCCAAACTCTGCAGTCCTGTCACATTCAGTCAGGAATAGTGGTGGACAGTTAAGGAGGAGGAGTCTCCACAAATTTCCCCGTCCAGGAGGTTGAAGAGCCCAGCACATCATTACAAAAGATAAGGCTGAAGTATTCTCAGCAATCTTCAGCCAGAAGTGCTGAGTGGGTGATCCATCTTGGCCTCCTCCAGTAGTCCCCAACATTACAGATACCGGTCTTCAGTCAATTCAATTCACTCCAGGTGATATCAAGAAATGGTTGAAGATACTGGGTACTGCAAAGGCTATGGATCCTAACAACATTCTGCCAAAACTACTAAAGACTTCTGATCCAGAACTTGCCATACCCCAGCAGGGTTACTGTTGACTAAACTTGCCGGATAAAGACAATGGCTACAAGGGCAGGTCAGGGACTAGGATGCTGCAGTGAGTAACTCACCACCTGACTCCCCAAACCCTGTCCATCAGCTACAAGTCACAAATCAGGAGTGTAATGGAATACTCCCCACTTCCCTGGATGTGTGCAGCTCCAACAACACTCGAGAAGCCAAACACCTTCCAAGACAAAGTAGCTGCTTTGATTGATACCACCTCCGTAAGCATCCACTCCCTCCACCACTGACACTCAGTAGCAGCAGTGTGTACCATCTACAAAATGCACGTAGAAATTCACCAATGCTTCTTAGACAGCATATTCCACTTCCAACTAGAAGGACAAGTGCAGCAGGCACATAGGAACACAACCGCCCACAAGTTCCCTTCCAAACCACCCACCATCTTGACTTGGAAAATATATCACTGTTCCTTCATTGCCATTGGATCAAAATCCTGGAATTCCTTCCCCAAGGGCAATATGGGTTGACCTACAGCACATGGTCTGCAGCAGTTCAAGAGGCAGCTCACCACCACCTTCTCAAGGGCGACTAGGGACAGGCAATAAAAATGCTGGCCCAGGCAACGATCCCCACGACCCACAAGTGAATAAATAATGAGCAGCTCCCTGACCACCACCGATCTGGTTGGCTTTCTACCTGATCTCAATTCCAAGTTTTAGTTTCAGGACTAAAGATGTTTTTGTACACTTTGTCCCTCTTGGAGACAAAGAGGGACCTAGACAGATGAAGCCATTCAGATGGAGCTATGATTTGTCCATCAATTTGAATGTTCTGTGCAAAGACAAAGTGTTTTTCTCTTCAAAGTGTAAATATAAGGAGTAACAGCTGTTCTCTTGAACTCCCTGTACTAATCAGGGCCGTGTCAATAGTGTGCAAATCGTATTCTTGGTCAGGTTGTCCTTAAGAATTTGAAACTACAGTATATGGTTTACTTTTTTTTGTAAGGTCATTCCGATCTTGGCAGAGTGACAACAGGATCTTGCTGCTGGAGAGCTAGAGGGATTCATGTTTGTGGCTACAGTGGTTGGGGTTGGGGTGGCGGGGTGGTGGAATTTTATTTTCAGTGATGTTCAGCCTAGATGGTGAGAAGGCGTTAGGAGTTGTCGGTGATATCCTATTATTTGTCGTCCTTGGAATCAGCTTTCAGGACTTGTCTCCTGTTGATGACACATCAAATGTCACTGCTCTTAAAGTTAAACTGACCAGAACAAAACAGCAGTATAGGTACGAGACGTCCCTCAGGCCTGGTCTGTCAGTCTGTAAGAACTTGGCTGATTTACCCCATCTAACTGCCTTGTGCCTGAATCTTTAATTACCTTTTAATAAACCTTTTATTAAACTCAGTTTTAGAGTTAACAATTGACCTGGCATCAAGAGACTTCCAATATTCTAGCAGCCTTGGTGGAAGTGTTTCTAAACTTCACTCCTGAAAGGCCTTTCTCTAACCTCTAGGCCGTTTGCCCTTGTCTTTGACTTACCAACCAGCAGCAATATTTTCTATCGAAACAAATTCTTCTCCCAAAAACTTTATCGATCATACCATCCCCTTACTATCAAAATTCCAGGGACTGCAATCCTACTTTAGTATACAAGTAGTTCTGGAATAAAGTGTGTTTTGGAAACGCGATTTGGCTATAACATTGCTGAAGAAAAAGGGAACGGCATTTTCGAGAACGCTTACCTTCTATCGGCAATTGTTTCGCACACTCCTTCTACGCACGCGTCGATGTCAGCTGCTGACAGAGCAGCTTTCTGTGAGAGGTACTGTACAGAGAGCAGCTTTCTTACATTGTTTAAATGTGTTATGTTAAATTTACATTTGTTTTATTAATAAATATGATTTAAACCTTTGTTCAGGCTGTGCTATACTTTGCCTTAGGCTTTTGGGTGATTTTTGAGCAATATTGTTTTGCTGTCTGCCCCAACCTCCCCCCTTTTCCCGTAGGCCTCATTACTTTTATTAAGTGATTTTCGAGGTTTCGCTGGAACACAACTACAGTGTTATAGGAGGACTGCCTGTAATCTCGCCGCATGAATCAACCCTTGGAGCCCCAATAACATACTGCACTGTTCTCAAGGCTGATCCATCTTTGTGAGGGTGTGTTGCCCAGGCTGGACATAGTAGGTTTGCTTGAACTCTTCAACACAGCAGTGTGTCAACACAAGGACATTATTAAAGTAAACATGCAGTGTGCTTACTCTGTGTGTGTGTGTGTGTGTGTGTCTGTCTCATGATGGAGGTCACATGACTACAGCAGACTAGGACAGACATTTACACAGATTACTTTTCAATCCAACCATCCCTTTTGATACAAAACAATTGTGTACTTTAACGTAAGGGCTTTGTGTTACCTAAGTTTCCAACTATGTACAAGTACTGTTAGCAACTGCTTGTGATTTCAGCTCATCCCCACCTTCTTCTGTTTATTTACACACATAATCTTTAAAATGTTTGCTGTGATGGGATACACGTGGCTGTCGGCTTTTGCTTCAAAATCTTTTTGGCTGACTGCAGATTTGTTGCTGCATTCAACACCCCTTTCCTTCAGTTCCATTGGCTGTGTCAGACAAGGTGATCATTTTCATTCTGGGGTTTCAGTATCAGGACTCTACCATGTTCCTGCAGTCAGACCCTCCGCTGTCTTGCATTGTTTGTCTGTCTCTGTCTGTCTCCGTCTCAATGCAGCCTGTGAAATACTGTCAATCTCTTCTTGAGCACTTAGGGTTATTAGTCTGAGTTTTTAATTTCTACTAGAAATGAATAGCCTCAGCTTTGTGTTCAATATCTGGATTTCCATCTTCTGTCAGGTTAATTTGTCCCCTTGGAGTGAACATCGTTCCATCTCAGAATCTCAACTTCAGCTTTTGTGGGTTTCAATTTTGGTTTGCTATTTGGTATAACCTTACCTTGCAAAGCTCATAATATTGCAGGAAAAATTAGTCTCTATTTGGTATCTCATTCACTTAATGCTGTCATCCTACTGTCGTCTTCACAACAGTTACAAACCATTTGTGTCCTTTTAGATTTGAAGTTACCAGCCTGCTGTAAAGTGTTAAGTGAATTATTTGAAACCTCTGTAGTAGCCAGGCTTGATTCATCTGAATCATTGTCATCTTTGTAGCAATTGTCTCTAAAGGCTTGTTTGTCCTTTTCTAGCTAAACACTTTTTTTATGGCAAAACAGTTTCACTGCTTCCTGTTAAACACTATTATTTCCCGTTGGACCACCAGAATATCTGCAACTCGACCTTCAGTCTTGCTTTCTCCTCTGTGGATACTTATTGCTTTTCTCCATTTTGCTGCATGTTGTAAGATGAAGGTCCTGTTCAAATGCAGTGCTCAAACCTGATCTGCTTCTCTGCATTGTGGACAGACTCACCTATTTCCCAGTGTATGTGCTGTAGCTGTTGATTTACAAGCTCAGAGATTCTGCACACATTTATAACTTTGAGAGTCAGATTTCATTCCTTTAGCAATCATACTGTCATGGTAGGATCATCTTGTGTCTAAGATCATTATATTTTTAATTAGGTCATTTTAAAAATTGTTTAAATTCACAGGTTTCTGCAAGCTAGGTTAAGTATTGATCAATGGACTTTTGCTCCACTTGTTTCCAGATATTGAATATGCACCGATCATATGTAATGTTTACTTGTGGCTAAAAGCGTATCTTCAAAGTTTTGAAAAATTCTACCATGTGTGTTTTTATGTTCTTCAGGGAGAGTCCATGTGAAATATACTTTGCAATAATCTCTTCCCAATGATGATAAAAGTGTCATGACTTTTACTTGTTTCATTTGCTCAACAGGTCCATGACTATTGCGTAGTTCTGCCATTAAGTGGAAGAATTCCCGGTTTTACCTCATTATTCCCAGTAATTTGAATAGCAACAGACTGGGGAAATCCACCGTCCTATTGTGCAATATTTTTACTGCAGCTTGCTTTGTAGATCTCTGTTTTTCTGCTGGCAGCTCTCAGCTCTACGTATCTCTGTGCTGAGCTGTGCATTCTTATGACTCTGCAGCCATCACTTCCCGTGCCTCCACTGACACCATGCTTTGGTTCCACAGTACAACAGTGTGTTCAATACAAGGACTTTATTGAAGTGAACATGCTGCGAACGTCTCAAGCCGCCATGGTCTTCCTAGACCATAGGGCTCCCCTCTCATTAGAGAGACAACTGGTCATGATTTAACCTGAGGGCCACCATACCCCAGGTGAGTGTCAAGGTTGAGAAGGAGAGTCCTTCATGGAAACCTCAGCCGGTGATGGGAATTGAACCCACACTGTTAGCGTCACGCTGCTTCGCAAACCAACCATCCGGCCAGCCGAGTTACACTGACCTCAAGGTAGAGATCACGTGACTATAGCAAACTGGGACAGACATTTGTACAAATGTTCATTTCAATCCAAACTCTAAACAAGGCTGTATATAACTGTGGAATGGCTTCTAACCCCTTGTCCTGTGACAATTCCAACAGTCTAGCAACTTTCTGGTTTAGTATATGTACCTGTTTGTGACACTTGTATTGATTTGCATTCACTGGCTAACACACACGTACACACACACGTGTACGTACACACACACACACACACACACATACGTGTGCGCATGTGTACACGCACACACCTCACCATTCATACCACAGGCCCTTTGGACCCCTGCTGTTTCTAGCTTATCACTATTCAGAAAGTCTTTCTTTTGAAGTTCAATGTTGAAATCTATTTTCTGCAATATTTCCACTTAAAATTACATGAGTTATCAATAGATTATGCTGTCAACCACACTGCTAACCATATCAATCTTTGTGTTATTACTGGCATAGATATGTGACTTACCAACCTTACATCTCAGTTGGAAATAAATGTGTAAGTACCTGAGGCCTCAATGCTGTTGCCTGTGGGACACCACAGGCTGGGTTTAGTTAGGAGTCTAGGAGAAAGTGAGGACTGCAGATGCTGGAGACCAGAGTTGAAAAATGTGGTGCTGGAAAAACACAGCAGGCCAGGGAGCATCCGAGGAGCAGGAGAATCGACGTTTCGGGCATAAGCCCTTCTTCAGGAATGAGGCTGGTGTGCCAAGCGTGCTGAGTTAGGAGTCTGCCCACCAGTCAGAAGTGAAATTCCTGTCCTCTCCAATTAGAAGGCCCAGTGGTATCAAATGCATTCAAAAGGGCGTCAGGCCTTTCACAGGATTCAGAACCTTGGCAGTAGATGTACTGTCTATTGAGAGTTGCCACGCAGTCAGAGCCCCACTGCTCCTCTGTCGCATCAGGAATGGTATCCGGGTACATCCACCATTTTTCCAGGATCACCGGGGCAGATGTGAATGAGAGTGGGATCGGAAGACGAGATAAGAATTGCAGGAAGGTCAGCGCAGAGATGTATGAGGCAAGGCTGGCAGCTTCCTACAACCCTCGCCCCATCACTCCATACCCCCTCTCCAACTCCATAATCCCCAACTCCATTTGCTGCCACAATGAATCCAGCCCCACTCTCTCATCCAATGGCGTGTCTACTCTCTGTCTCCTGCGACTCCAGTCATTTGTCTAAGCCACTCGCTAATTTATCTTCAATTCCATGAGCTTCAGCTTTGGTTAACAGTCTCCAATCAGGGACTTTACTGAATGCTTTTTGGAAATCTATTTAAATTGAATTCAATGACATTCCAACATCCAATACTTCAGTCACTGGATTCCATTTGTCAGGAACTGTCAGTCTTGCTGTTCCCTTGATAAATCCCTGCAGCTCTATTGAATCAACAGTTGAAACCCTGCTGGAGCCCAGATGGCTCTGTTCCATTTGCCATTGTCTGATGGCTTTTGGCTAATTATAGAGGTGAGAATGTAAGCTTCTTTTTGGCAGGGATTATGAACCATTAAATTCAAACGTAATTTGAATAGCTTAGAACATGCATCTCTACAGTCTCAATATTCAAAAGTGGTTGGGTCACCACAATAGGGATGAGGTAGGACCAGTGAACATTGGGAGCAATTGTCCAGGTTTACGAAGGCTCTTGATGTCGGAATCCAAAGCTTGCAAGGAAAATACAGTTTCTATACTATTTCTATTTCTAATAAAGCATATTAATAGCGCTAGGCTCTATTAATAGTGGGATAGACAGCAAGAGTGAAGGACTTATGTTAAAATCATAGCCAACACTGGTCCAATCTCGGTTGCATAACCAGGGCACCACACTTTGTCCCAAGGCTGAGGAGTTTAAGTTAACACACACACACAGATTTGGATAAGCTTAGGCAGCCTTCCATGGAGAAGCAAAGATTAACAGGAGATTTGTTAGTGGCTTCAAAGTTATTAAGGGTTTGTTCAAAGCAGATAAGGAGAAACTGTTTCTGTTGGTGCAATGATTGGAGAGGGACACAGATCTGAAATAATTTGGCTAAAAAAGCAATGAAGACATAAGGAGGATATTCAGTAAGTAGATTAGGATCTGGGATTTGGTGCACAGACCCTGGAACTACGCAAACCAGAGGAGAATCACCCATAACGAGTATTCCAAAATAAAATGGGTACCCAATGAATACAGTCCACTGATTTCTCAGCAACAAACACTAACAAGCAGACAAAACACATCCAGAAACCCTATCCACTCTCCCCTACATCAAGGACATCTAGGAAATGACTGCCAGACTACTCAGACCCCTTGGCATCATGGTAGCCCACAAACCCACCAACACCAGCAGCTAATGAACTTGAAAGATCCTATACAGGCAACAAGCAAAACTAAAGTTATTTACAAAATACTGTGCAAGAACTGTAACAAACACTACATTGGACAGAAAACTAGCCACCAGGCTACATGAACATCAATTAGCCACAAAACGACATGACCCTGTCTCACTACGATCCTTGCATACAGATAAGGAAGGAAACATCACTTTGGGACAACACCTCCATCCTAGGACAAGCCAAACAGAGACATGCACGAGAATTTCTAGAAGCATGGCATTCCAACCAGAACTCTATCAACAAACACATCGAGTTAGACACCCCATTTACCACCCCCTGAGAGAAAGAGCAGGAAATGACATCAACCCAAAGAAACCGAAACATATGAATAGAAAGCAGAAGTCATCCACAGTGCTTCACCCGGAGGCCCACTGAAGGTGTTAGCTAGTAAGGTAGTGAAACGTCTGGAAATGAACCTTCCAGCTCCGTGAGCAAACCTACATCCAGACTCTGGTGGGGACAGGGTCAGTCGAGGTATTCAAGAAGAGTGAATGTTTGGTGTCCCCCAAAAGATCACCTCAGGGAATGGTCCCAAGTACAACAACAAACCATTCCAAGCTATGTGAGAAAATGGGGAGCCCAGCAAATCAACATCTTGTCTCTGCATTAGCCACAATCTGCAGCCACCAGCAAAACCAGTTCATTAACGATTCTGTCCGTGTTAGCTTGTAAACTGTTCTGATATTAACTTTCTGGGATGCATAATCTTAATCGCTGTGTACATTTCAGTTCTTCTAATAATGATACCAGCGTGATGTGACGGATTGACCATGTGTGGTTCGATTAGGATCTGGATGTTGCTTGGTTACAGGTATTTCCTTAGCTTTATTCACATGTTTGCATTTGAGGTGTAACCTTAGTAACATCCTTTTGTGTTGGACTTTGGCTGAACCCTTTTCACATGTTGTTATTGAGCTTTGCACTGCACCTTTGGATGTTCCTCATGGTAAGACTTTCTCCAGTGCCTTGCATAAGTCATTAAATGCCCGCCACTCTTTCAGTAAATGGGATAAAATGCATCTCGAGTGGTTTTGTTCACTTGCTATTGCTGTAGAATCAAGAGCTTGAAGTATTGTTGTCCTGGAACAATGGGTGGCTTTGAACATACACCCATCTTCAATAGCATGGCTATAGTGTACCCTTTAGCTTTGACGGAGGGTTGGTTTTCAGACTGAGTTGATTGAAATTGTACATATTTCTAATTACCTGAGTCTCTCAGCTAGCTCCCCCTCACTAAAGTCACACTCCACTCTTTTGTGTCGACATCTGATAAACTGGACAATTGTTTTACTGCCTTTCAGACATAAACTCTGAATTCTCAAGTTTAGCCTGACCTTGAACTCAACTGAATTTCAAGTTCTTTTTGAGGTTGGCCGCGGTAATTACCAAAGAGATCTGAGGAAATTGACAGCTTTCTTTGCTCGGTCAGCTATTTGTTCATCACTGAAGTAAACTATCATTTTGTTTTTGTTTGTTTAAATAATCGGAACGTTGTTCCCAGGTCAGGAGCTTACCAATCCATGTTGTGAATTTTACACAATGTATGGTTTGTATGTTATATGTTTGCTGTATCACACTGTACTTACAGAACAGTTGGTAGAAACTGAAGTATGCTGCACTGATTAAACTGTAGCCAAAGCTGTAAGTTAATTTTCTTCTCACTAAACGGAAAGAGAACCTGTTGTAACTGGATACAGTCTAGTAAATCAATGGCTGTGGATTGCAGTCTCGTTGACTTGAATGGGACTTAAAGCTGCCACTGTTTGCGCTAAATGTGAAAAACAAAATGAAATCTTGCACAGGTTCTTTGCATTTCATATCGGTTCCTAAAAACTAAGATGACAGATCTTGAGAGATGATTTGACAGTGGAGAGTCTTGCAAACACTGAGCACGTCACTGGCTGTCTTGTTCACGTTTTGTTGGCAACACTACTGCTGTACAATTAGGTTTTGCTTTCAAAGTGCTGACAGCTTTTGTCGATCAGGTGTGGATCTATTCAGGAATTTTTTTTTAATTAGTGGGTCTGTTGTGCCAGAATGTAACAGCAGGTTAGTCAATGGCACTCTTACTGATCAGGGTATATCCCAAGATCATCCGTTCTCTGAGGGGGTGCAGTGCTGAGAAATGAGTTGAAAGACTTTGATTATCGCTCAGCTCTGTCCTAGAATCAGCGATTGAGCTGCCATGATGACAAAGGTCGCGCAGAGTTAAGTAAAATCTTTTTTTGTTTTGGAGCACTAGCGACTGAGCACTCTTCTAGAAAGTTCTTCTAATACAGTACATTAGCAGCTGCCAAGTTGCCCTCATGATGATTTCACTTGGGTTATTAGGTTGGCACTGATAGCTGGATTCTGACTGAGAAAATGTTTATTCACAGAGCAATTAAATACACTGCAGCTCAGTCGCAGCCACTGGGATAGTCTGGGCTCAAGCAGGTTAACAAACTGTCTTTGATGGCTTAAGGGGCAGCATGATGGTTAGCACTGCACCCTCACACAGTGCCAGGGGTCCTGGGTTTGATTCCAGCCTCCTGGTGATTGTCTGTCTGGCATTTGCACATTCTCCCTGTGTCTATGCTGGTTTCCTCCGGGTGGTCCAGTTTCCTCCCACAGTCCAAAGATATGCAGGTTAGATGGATTGGACATGCAAAATTGCCCCCTAGTGTTCAGGGCCGCGCAGACAAGGTGGATTAACCATGGGAAAAGCAGAATTATGGGGACAGTGTGGAAAGCTGGGTTTCGGTGGAATGCTGTTGGAGGGTCAGTGCAGATTTGAGGGGCCAAATGGCCTGTTTCCACACTGTAGGGATTCTAATAAGCTGCAGAATGAGATATTCAAAATGATATCTTTGCATGAATATCATATACCATCATACTGATGTTATCAGTTAATGCTCTCTTAGTGGGACTTACTTGCTTGATCAGAGCTACGTGCAATATCACAGCATAGTCACAGTTTATAATGATGGATAAGTAGCAGCCAATTTGGATGCAGCCAACTCCCACTAACAACAATGTGCTAATGACCAGATCATCTATGTTTAGTGATGTTTGCTGATGGATTAATAAACATCAGAGAGCACTCTCCTGCACCTTTTTGAAATGTTTAGATTATAGTAGATTCCCTACAGTGTGGAAACAGGCCCTTCGGCCCAACAAGTCCACACTGACTCTCCGAAGAGCAACCCACCCAAACCCATTCCCCTCTGACTAATGCACCTAACACGATGGGCAATCGAGCAGTGCCAATTCACCTGACTTGCACACCTTTGGACTGTGGGAGGAAACTGGAGCACCCGGAGGAAACCCACGCAGATGTGGGCAGAGGCTGGAATCGAACCTGGGTCCCTGACGCTGAGAGGCAGCAGTGCTAACCACTGAGCCACCGTGCTGCCCTTTGACATGGATTTTTAAAAAAATATATATTAACTCAGTGTGGGCAGAGGATTTCACATCTTAAATTAAAAAAAAACAAAAGAACTGCAGATGCTGGAAATCAGGATCAAAAACAGGAATTGTTGGAAAAGTTCAGCAAGGTTGATGGAGCGAGATTAGAGTTAACATTTTAGTCCATGGACCCTTTGTCAGAACATCTTGTCCAAAAAGACTGCACTTGCAGTGGTGCAGCCCTCTGTCAGGAGAGCGCTGAGTGTCTATCTAGATTCTGAGCTCAGGTCTTTGAAGGGGGATTTGAACCAGTGATTGTCTGACTGTAGGGCCACAAGTACAGCCTGTTGATCCAGGGTTGAAAAGGGATCAATAGTGCCTGGTGCATCACTTAATCATGACAAGACTTCACAGTTCTTCAGTTAATGTACAATGCTCATTTTGACAAGGCATTTGGGGCCAGGAATTTCCCTCATCACCTCACGATCGCCAAGTCTGGGTGCCCTTTTACTAGTCAGCTAATATTACCACTTTTAAGCAGCAAGAAACTGCACAGAATCGTCTACATTACTCTGCAGTGGGGCTGAGCTGCTGAGACACCCCAGGATACAAATTTAACACACCAATACCCCCTTCTTTCTCTGTCCTTTACACCGTTTCCTGTTGAAGACTGTTTTATAAATTCAATAAGAGAAATAGCAGCAAACCAACTCTCTTTCAAAGTTCCTAAAATTTTCTTGACCGTTAATGTATTCATTCCATGTAAAACCTGGCATATGAAGTAGTGTGTGTGGAGTTAACCTTTTTTAAAAAAAACAAAATTCCATACATTGCAGTGGTTACATTCCACAAAATAAACCACAGAGAGATGTCAGTCTGCTTTTCTTAAACAAAAATGATATATTGCCTCTTCCAGTGTTCTGAGATTTGCTTAAACCCAATCCATTTGGTCATATTGCAGCCTTGTCAATGTGCAGTCCTGGACTGTGTTGACCCCAGTACATCCCCTGAGCTATAATCTATTTAACCCTGTTCTGTATCCATTCTGACCTGGATCTGGTTCCTCTCCCTGATATGTGACAATTAGAATTGTTGAATCCTACAGTGCAGACGGAGGCTGTTCAGCCCATTGAGTCCGCACCAATCCTCCAAACATCATTTCGCCCAGCCCACTGTCCCACCCTGTCCTCATAACCCCACGTTTGTCATCACCGATCCACCTAGCCTGCAAATCTCAGGACACCATGGGCAATGTAGCATGGCCAATCCACTTTAACCTGCACATCTTTTGGACTGTGGGAGAAAACTGGATTATCTGGAGGAAGTCCATGCAGACACTGGGAGAATGTACAAACTCCACACAGTCTCCCAAGGCTGGATTCGAACCCAGGTCCCTGGCGCTGTGAGGTAGCAGTGCTAACCACTGAGCCACCATGCTTCCCCCAATCCTGTCTTTTCAGTCCACCCTCGTTTCCACCATTCACCTGCCCCTCTATTCTTTGCGCACCCTGGTCATTGCCCTGCTCCCTTTTTGTATTGTTATACAGTGCTAAAGGAGATGATCTTTTTTGCTGTGCTTGCCAAGTCCAGGGTAGTCAGTGCTGAGGAACAAAATATTGTGTGTCTGTTGGTATCAAGGCCTTGCAGGTCAAGTAATGAGCATCCATATTCCAGAATAAAGCTTCCTCAAAAATGTAACGTGGCCCATTCTGTACAACATTTCCTCCTTCACCATCCTAAACTGTAATGTTTCTGGATGAGGCTGCCTTTAGTATTAACTGAGCTATGATTATAGGAGCAACATTTGACACATTTCGCATTGGCAATTCCAGCCAGTGAGAAGCTCTTCACCACTGTAATGAGAGCTATTTGCAGCTGGCATCTTGTTTTAAGGGAAAGTGTTGCTTGTTATTAAAGATGAATGAAGATCTTGGGCAGAAAGCAACCACAGCATCACTTCTAGTATTAGGCTTGAGTTGCAAAGGCTAACCACTTGGAAATCTCCAACAAACAGCATGTTAACTGAGCACATAAATAAAAGCGGGCTATACCACCAGTGCTTCACCAGAGGCTCATTGATGATGTTACCTAGCGTGGTGACAAAACATCTGAAAATGAACCTTCCAGCTTAGCAAGCAAACTTACATCCATGTTCTTGAGTAACATGTTTATTCCATACCAATAAGATAGTCAGTTATGGAAGAATGAGACGAAATAACTACATTATGGGTTAATGCTGAAAAAGACATGTCAAAATGTTCTGTTGTGTGGTCCTCAGAGCAATTCCCATTTGAAATGTAAATTTTTGTGAATTGTCCCGATGAACCCAATGCACAAAGTTTTCTTTGTGTCTCAGCATTACTGAAGTTCTATGCTACAAAACAACAATTGCCATGCAAATAATACTGTTAAAAATCACACAACACCAGATTATAGTCCAACAGGTATAATTGGAATCACACTAGCTTTCGGAGAGTCGCTCCTTCATCAGGTGATTCATCAACAACCTGATGAAGGAGCGTTGCTCTGAACGCTAATGTGCTTCCAATTAAACCTGTTGAACTATATCCTGGAGTTGTGTGATTTTGAACTTTGTACACCCCAGTCCAACACCGGCATCTCCAAATCATAAATAATACTGTAACTATGATGTGGTGGCAAACTCTAAACTACATAATTGCAGACTACAGGGTCCTAACTGCAGACTACTTAGCTCCACCCAGATGCAGTCATTTATATAGAAGGCCATGACAAATTGGAACTGTAGACCATTCAACCCTGCGAGCTTGTCCTGCCATTCACTAGGATCCAACATTCCTCATGTCCACTTTCCTGCATTTTCCCCATAACCCTTAATTTTCCTACTGATCAAGAATTTATATATCTTCGTCTTAAAAATAAGCAAGGACTCTGCCCTCACAGCTCTCTGCGGCAAGGAGTTCCAAAGACATTCCACCTTCTGAGAAAAGACATTCTCCCTGATCTCAGTCTTAAATTGGCACCCCTTTATTCTGAGACTGTCTTCTGATCCTAGACTCTCCTATGGGGGGGGGAGGGAGGTGGGAAGCATCCTCTCTGTATTTACCTGTCAACCCCCTTAGGAATTTGGTATGTTACAATGAGATCATTGTTAGATTCTCCTCGCAAATAGAGTCCCACTCTCTTTAGCCTTTGCTCATAAGACAATCCTTCTCAACCAGGGATCATCTTAGGGGATGGAGATCACCCAAAGTTTGATAGTTAACCCTTCCAGGCCAGCTGACTTCTACAGGAAGAATCCTGGTCACAGATGAGCATGAGAAATGACACCAACCCCGGATCCATGGTCAATTATTTTGGAGACTACCTCACAATGTACTAAAAATAACCAAGAAATTCATTATTCAGTCACTGTCACTGTTCTTTAAGTAGCTGTTCCAAACATGTGTTACCCCCGCAGACCGGGTCTAATAGAGAAAGGATGGTTCCATTTCTGAAACAAAATAGAAACCATTCCTCATTTGCACACCTGATTTTCTTTTCTATTCAGGCAAATAGTTCTGAACAGGCCCATGGGCCTGAAACAATCCATCCCTTATTAAAGTATTTTTCCATAACAAAACTAAGATATCTTCAGGCCTTCCTATACTTCCCAGGATATTCCCTGTGTGAGAAGCAAATGAGACTTAATTGGTATCCGAGAGCACTTCAAGGATGTGGCTCAGACTGGGTCAAAAGGTTCGCTTATAATAACTTCTTCCTGTTGTGTTTTTTTCCCAGTATAATCTCAGCCAAATGTTTTTAATTGGGGCTTTGGGCAGGTCTGAGTTGCTAGCTAATTATGTGTATGATGTACATGCAGTGAGACTCCAGGCTTCACATCAGGAGGAACTAGGATGGTTAAAACTTCCCTTTTTATTTACAAATGCAGGTCTCTGTCAAGAGGTTGGCTGTCTTAATAACATCAGTTACCTCCAGAATTAGCTCAAGTCTCTCAGTTTGATCCCTACTACCAGAAAACCAATAGAGAAATCATTGTATTATTTAAAAACAAAGATTAATTTTTCCACATTGTTTGTTTGACTATTTGCACTTATAAAACAGTCAATGATCACCTCATTAAGGCATAATTCTCTGATTTCATAATTCTTTGAGTTTATAGTTGCTGGGAGAATCCGTATCTTGTCAATGGAGCGAGAATGGGAAAATGGGCACAGATGCAAAAACTTCCTTGAATACAGAATTGGCAGTGCCATCTCCTGGCATTTATCATTAAAGGACAAACAACCACCTTGAACCCTCCCACATTTCAACCCTCAACCAGTGTTGGTTGAAATGAGTTTTTGCAATGGAAGTAGATGGTAATGTTAGGTCAGACTCCATTCATGGAGCCATTTGTTGGCTCCACTGCTCCCAAGGATTCAACCTTGACTGTGCTGGGATTGTGACCTTCACCAGAGTGGATGCCAGATATGACATCATTGGGGATGGAACCAAGGAAGGTTCCTGTTGCTGATTTATTGTTCGGTGAACATTGATGGAAAGTGTGCACTGTGGGGAAAGGTGTGCAAAATATATCACCGTTTTTGAAACTTGGTTTGTTTTACGAAGAGAGGCATATGGCTGTGAGGTAGTGCTGTTAAGGAGAGAAAAGGTCAAAGTCATTCTGAAACTAAACGCACCAGTTTTAAGGAGACGTGACTTCAATCTAGGGGTCAAGAGAACTCAAGTGTGTTCACGGAATAAAAAGTTTATACTTTGAGGTTTATGACAGGCAGTGTAAACACATTAAGCCATTAGTATTGTTTTGACTTTAGGGCAGAGACTCAAGCTTTTAGTTGAGAAGAATCAAAAGTTGAATTCAGAATTTAGTTCCTCACTTAGTAGAAGGACCGAGTTCAGTCACCACAGCAGCAGTATATTTTTGTAGATTACGAAGTTTCCAAACTAGGAGAGTTTGCGACAGTAATCATCAGGTTGTTAGAATTCAAGGAACTCAGGCCAAGAAAATTATGAAAGGATCATAAATTTCTTTCAGCTTCTGATGGCATCAATATTCCTACAGTTCAAGAATAAAAATTGGAAGGAGTCAGTTGGATTTAGGTTTAAATTTTATTGCCACGTGTACTCAAGTGCAGGAGGACAGTGAAAAGTGTACAATATTTTCTCACATGGCAAAGAGAAACACAGCTAAAAGATTTAGGAGGAAAATAGGTTAGGTTTGGTTCTGGAATTGAGTCATGCTTCATTATGGGATTTGACTTGTCCAATAGTACCATCAGCTGGGATCACAGCTTTAGGAGGTGTCTCTCAGGTAGGGGAGGGATTAGGTTTAATGGTGATTGTCACTAGCCCCACATAGTGTTGTATTTCAGACACACCCTGAAAAATGGTGATTTGGAAATGCAACAATTGATGCCAGCATTGATGGGACTGAGATAAAAGGAAAGTGCTGGAGGGACTCAGTAGGTCGGGTAGAAAGAAACAGAATTAACATTTCAAGGCTAGTATGCCAATCCAGTGGACTCTCAATATTAATTTTATATCTTGCCTGTGTGCTTGCTCTGGTCTTGTTCACTCTCCTGTTCTGTCTCTCCTCTGTTCCCCCCCCCCCCCCCGCCCCATCACTCTCCCTCCCTCTGTCTGTCTCTCTCCACAGATGCTGCAGAACCTGCTGAGTTTCTCTTGTACTTTCCTCTAATTTCACATTTCCAGCCTTTACAGTATTTTGCTTTTATATAGTGGAACTGAAGGTTACTTAAGGTATTTTATTTCCCACACCCCACCACATCCATTCTTCAAATGGTGTTAAAAGCTAATCATGGAAAGCAACACCAGGCATTGAACTGATTCCATCTGGTGAGTGTTAATAAACACACTTACTACACATTGACAATTGCCCTCCTCGGAACATCATTCCTTTCCAACCCCCTACCCGCTTTCTCAGAGGACTCAGTAGCAACTGTTTGATTTGGAAATCAGCCCCCTGAATATTTTGCTGAGAGGTTAAAGACATGATGGGAAATATTTGTACCTCTTCTCTCCTGCCAAGAATTCTGCAATACATCACTTATGTCAGGAGCTGGGGAGTTGGGAATTACATTCTATAAAGACCGCTGGGCGTTTACAGAGAATAGAAAGAAATGAGTTCATTTAATGTAGAACAGGACATTGCAGACCTATGTTCCTTTAGAATTGTGAGCATACCTCTGTTATTGCAATTCTATTTTTCACGCTCAGACCCTGGAGCCTTCCGTTATTCAGTTGTAGTGAGAAAAGCTCTTACTGCTGAAATTCATTCTTTCGAGTTTACAAAGATGTGCATATTGCTTTGAGCTATTTCTAATTCTTGGGAAGTTGACATTGTTAATAAAACTACCATCAAATTTCTTTCCCTGAACTGATGCTTAGCTGGGCAGCTTCAGTGCAACTGTTAAGAATTATACCAGGCTGGTGTGGGATTGGAGTGGTGTATGAATCCATAGAGACAGCAGGTATCCTTCCCTTTTTTTGGGGTAACAAACCTATGTTCTGTTGTTAAAGCATATCTGCAGCCTCATGTGAACATGTTTCAGTTCAGAGTACCCACCACATTAGCAAACTAGACAAACATTACATGTGATCCACTGAGGCAGGTTGGATTCTGGAATTGAGTCCTGTTTCATTCCAGGATCTGATTTGTCTACTAGTACGATTAGCTGGATTCACAGCAATGTGAGGTGTGTGAGAGGAAGGGAGGGATTAGGTTTGACGGTGACTGTGACTACATAATGCTGTAGTCCAAACACTGAAAAATGGTGATTTGGAAGCTCAAAGGTTGATGCCAGAATCAATGGAACTGAGATAAAAGCAGGGCAATAATGAAACAGATGTACTTTTTTGGTCACTTTTAAAGCTTCCAATGACTTGGCACATTGCAAGTTGTAACATGCTTGGGTGCACATTATTCTTAGGCAGTGTGCATTATAACATGCAGGCATGTGGTGTGTCCACACCTAATCCTGTTAATAGGAGGCAAATCCCTGGGGTTAAAAGTAGTCAAGCGTTGTGAAATAATTAGTTAAGAAATGTGTACAATTTAGAGGGCTTTTGTAGTGCTGTGAAAGTATCCCTATCTCTGAGCTAGAAGACTTGGGTTCAAGTCCCACCTGCTTCAGAGGTGAGTGAATGGGTTGCTTCAAAATATTTATTATACATAAGGGCAAGTCGGCCAGAGGTTTGGTAGTCTTATGGCAGATGGTTATTTGAAATAAATCTCTAACTAAAAAATATATAACTGGACTTTGTCTAAAATAATTTAACTTCTGGTGGACAACATGGTCTATTGAACAAATTGGAAGATTTCCTGAGTGGTCCCATGAATGCTTCTATATTTTTGATGGCATGTCTCTTCCATGACTGTCTCAAAGATTCCACAGCCTTTTGAGTGAATCGGTTTTGCCCAATATAGGGAGGACAAAGGTCACTGCCCATGGAGACTTCGATAGGGTCAACAAATCAGGTGACTTCCTTGACACTGAGAAGATTAAGGGAGGGAGATTTGAATCAATATTGGAGATGGACAAAAAAATAGCAAATTTACTGACAATTGTGAATCATCCAATTAAGGTGGGGGTGGTGATGACCTGGTGTATTATTCCTGGAGTGTTAACCCAGAGACCCAGATAATGCACTCACAGCCCCGGTTCAAATCCTGCCAAAGCAGGTAGTAGAATTTGAATTCAGTGAAAATCTGGGATTAAGAGTCTAATGTCTACAAATCCAATTTTGATTTTCAGAAAAACTCATCTGGTTCACAAATGTCCTTCAGGAAGGAAAGTGCCATCCTTACCTGGTCTGGCCTATATGTGACTCCAGACCCATGGCAATGTGGTTGACTCTTAATTGCCCACTGAGCAATTAGGAATGGGCAAGAAATACTGACCTAGCCAGTTACGCCCTTATCCCATGAATGAATGAATGGAAAAAGGATGCTATTGATTATTTCTGCTTGGATGACGGTAACACGTTCTGAGGATAGTTGTTAGGTGACCAATGGCAGAAGCCAGAGGCCAGAGCTTTGTGACCACGTGATGATCCTCCTGGAATATGGTCAAGCAGAATTGGCAACCCAATAATTTATGTTGGGCAACATGGTTTAAACATTTAAAAGGTTGTGAAAGTATCCCAAACATGGATTGTTCTGGATTTTGTTGTGCCAATGGACCCTTTGGGGAGGATGGAATGGTATGTGACCCTAGAGATATTGTCTATGTCCCTGATTCTCTCCAACTGCCAACACCAACCTGTATGTCGGGAAGATATGGAATGGGGAGGTGGGATTTGAGTCTTTCAGTTGCTGTGAATTGCTGGAAATGGACATCAGTTGAGACCTTGGTAGCACTGAAACCCATTAAACACTGATTTTTAAATCTTTATTAAGACAGTTCATAGAAAAGCCAGAGGGAAGATGAGCAGTAATTGTGTTAGGCAGCAATTGTGAGAAAGGGAGAGTGAATCGCTAAGCTTCTAAGCAGAAATTGAGTGGATACTTTTAAGATGGGAAAAGATTCCGGGCTTGGTGAATGAAGTGAGAGATTCCTCTTTCCAAGAGTTAGCATAGGCACAGTGTGCTGTGTGGCTCCTGGGAATCTATAGTCAGCTCTTATCTTTGTTTTTCAGAGCTTAAAACATTGGCGGAAGAAAGGTGAAAGTTGAAGATAGACTGCTGAGTGAAACAATGCCTACAGTGCATCATACTTCATGGAGAGTTCTTTCTATTTTAATTTATTAGGCAATGTGAACAACATCTCATTGGAACCCTCCTGTCTGGACTTCTCCTTTATTCCAGTGAGTAATTTTATTTATTCTACCTCAGTTTTAAAGACTCAATAATTGTTGTAACGATTCCACTAATCTCGCAGAATGCACTTCTGAGTGGTTGCACCATGTTGGGAGTGTTGCTAATTTCTGTGGACCAGAATGCACGTGGGTTTGAGCTGTGGTCTGGGCTAAGTATATTGGGATCAAATAGCTTGATTCAGGGCCCCCCAGTTTGAAAGGACAAGCCTTTCAATCAAGCCTTTTGCCCATGCTCACTCTGCCATAAATTGCAGAACTAGGGGCTGAGTGATTAGCACTGCTGTCTCACAGCGCCAAAGAACCAGGTTTAATTCCACCCTCTGGCAACTGTCTATGTTGAGTTTGTGCATTTCTCCCAGTGTCTGCGTGGGTTTCCTCTGGGTGCACCAATCTCCTCCCATAGTCCAATGATGTGCAAGTTAGGTGGATTGGCCATGCTAAATTGTCCATAGTGTCCAGGGGTGTGCAGGCTCGGTGGATTAGCCATAGGAAAATGTATGGTTACGGGTATAGGGTAAGGAATTGGATCTGGGTGGGATGGTCTTTGGAGGCTCAGTGTGGACTTGATGGGCCAAATGGCCTGATTCCACTCTGTAGGGAGTCTATGATTCTATGTCAAACCAGGATTGGACTTGAAGCAGGGCTCCCTTATCATTAATAAGGTGCTCAATGTCTTTTTTTGTGCACCTTCCCTTCACCCTAATGGTGCTTGTGCTTTCAGCTGCGTTGGTCCTAAGTTCTGAAATTCTTTCTCTTAAACCATTCCACTATCTCCTGGGAACATGGGAACATGGGAACAGAGCAACATAGGACTTTAGATCACAACTAGACCTTTCAACGCTGTGAACCTGCCCTGACCTTCAACAAGATCATGGCTGATCTGGTTGTGGGCTCAATGGAACATTTCCTGTCTGCAACTTCCCATCCCTACTAGCCCTTTGCCACCCTTGACTAGTGCTCAGGAAAACTTAGACCATTCTGTCCTTCCTTTAAGATGCTGCTGAAGCTCTATCTGTTTGACCACGTTTTTGGTAAATTGCCCTAATACCTCTGCTTTTGTTTGGTGACAGATATTTATATCTTTGTGAAGGGCATTGAGATGTTGTACTATTTAAAGGCCCAGTATTGATGCAAGTTGGTCTTGTAATGAGAAACTTGAAGAAGGAACAAAACAAACAACAGCCACAGAATGACAGGGAGGAGTGAAGTAGCAAACACAGTTAGTTGAATTAAACTGGATGATGAAAGTTGCCTCAAACTACACCCTCCCAACACTTGCATTGTAAAAATAATCTTAACAAAGGGGATGTTAAATATATTCACTGAAATGCTTTGTGAGATGATTACGATCACGTGGTTCCAACTTGGTCAAAGTCTATATTTGTGAATGGAGAGGTTTAAGTGACGGGCTTGTGAACAGCAGCATAACTGAACGAATACAAACACAGGCAAGAGACAACAAGAAATGGTGTTTGAGTGATGTTGTGATGTGATTGTGAGAACCTATAGATTACAGGAGGGAGAGAAGATCCAAGTTTTGATTTCAGTATATTTGACATGGAGGAACCCTTATTGGTTGACTCCTGTTTAGAAAAAGTGAGGACTGCAGATGCTGGAGATCAGAGCTGAAAATGTGTTGCTGGAAAAGCGCAGCAGGTCAGGCAGCATCCAAGAAACAGGACAGTCGCCGTTTCAGGCATGAGCCCTTCTTCAGGAATCAGGATTCCTCATTCCTGAAGAAGGGCTCATGCCTGAAACATCGACTCTCCTGCTCCTTGGATGCTGCCTGCACTGCTGCGCTTTTCCAGCAACACATTTTCAGCTCTGATCTCCTGTTTGTACCACATGATCTTGCGAGGCAAACTTTATTTCCCCCATATTTTACACCATCAAGTCACTCACAGGTGATTCATCAACTGAATGGTTTTTCTGTCACATTAGGTGGTCATTTGTGGCTAAGTTGTGGGCTATAACTGGAGAAGGCTTTTCAGCTTGATTTGCTTTTTAAAAACTCTTCAAATAATCATTCGAAACAGCTTGCAAACTGAACTTGAATTATGCTACATTCGGGCAATTTGACTATAGAAAGGTAGGAGTCACCTGTGAAATATTTGTCTTTTCTGTTCCTCCTTTCTTTCCTCTTCCCTTACTCTTCTCCATTAACTCACATCACTATTTCAAGTCTCTTCTCAGAGTTTAACAACGGTGAAAGTTATTCCTGAGCTGTACCAGGTACTATCATTAGGTTATGGTGTTGTAAAGGAGAAGGCACCTCTTTTGTTGCTGTTCCCAGTCAATATCCACCCAACATTCCCAGAGGGGGTTTCTGTCTAATTTCCAGATGTGGTGAACCATTGACACACCCATTCTGAAGAGCCCTAAATTTGTTCCATTGTGGTAAAAATAATTATCGGGTTTTCTTTTTCCCTTCTACACCTCATTAGATTTTGATTCCATGCCTTGACCACACTTTATACAATGATAAACCTCTAAATATCAGTGCGAATGTTACCATATTTCATTGAAAGCCACCCCTTCCACACATTAGTACCTCAAAATGGTCACTTGAGAGGTGCCACTCCCGGGTTACAAAGCTACCAGTTTCTCCAATCTTTCCTTGCAACTCAAATCTTCGGTATAGAAGATGTACATAGATCCTTGAAAGTTGCCACCCAGGTTGATAGGATTGTTAAGAAGGCATTTGGTGCATGAGCTTTTATTGATAGAGGAATTGAGTTTTGGAGCATCGAGACCATGCTGCAGCTGTACAAAACTCTGGTGTGGCCACACTTGGAGTATTTTATACAGTTTTGGTCACCGCATTGTGGGAAGGATGTGGAAGCTTTGGAAAGGGTGCAAAGGAGATTTACTAGGATGTTGCCTGGTATGGAGGGAAGGTCCTATGAGAAAAGGCTGAGGGACTTGAGGTTGTTTTCTTTAGAGAGAAGAGGGTTGAGAGGTGACTTAATTGAGACATATAAGATAATCAGAGGGTTAGATAGGGTGGACAGTGAGAGCCTTTTCCCTCTGATGGTGATGGCTAGCAAGAGGGGACATAGCTTTAATTTGAGGAGTGATAGACATAGGACAGGTGTCAGAGGTAGTCTCTTTACTCAAAGTAGTAGTAGGGGCGTGGAAGGCACTGCCTGCAACAATAGTAGACTCATTAATTTTAACGGCATTTAAATGGTTATTGAATAAATATATGGATGAAAATGGAATAGTGTTGATTAGTTGTGCTTCAGATTGGTTCCACAGGTTGGTGCAACATCGAGCGCCGAAGGGCCTGTACTGCGCTGAAATGGGCTATGTTCTAAGGTTAGCTCTTAGGATTTTGGATTCTTTCCAGGTAGAGCTGCCAAGTCTGGTTTGATGTATTCTGGTATTTACATCATGGGCCCTTCTGCTACCAACCACCTGCTGAGCCAATCTACCCTTTCCAACATCTCCAATACTGTACTTTTAAGCAGTAGTGTTCAAAGCAATTTTTCAAACTAGGTCATGTTTTGAAAACTCCTATGATTTGCCACTTCTTACAGAAAGAGATTGATTTGAAATTTCTGGAGACTCCTGATTGACCGGGAGAGTTGGCAAGCAGGCCTTGAATGGCATCCTTCTGCCCCAGTAATCTGACTATAGCAATTGCAAAGTGATGGTTTGATCACCAGCTCTTCTGACTTGTACTCTATTACTTGGCTACGTAATTTGACAGAGTCATGGAGATATACATCATGGAATCACACCTTTTGGTCCAACTCATCCATGTCTACCAGATATCCTATCTAGTCCCATTTGGCAGCACTTGGCCCATATCCCTCTTAAACCCTTCCTATTCATGTAACCATCCAGATGCCTTTTAAATGCTGTGGTTGTATCAGTCTCCACCACTTCCTCTGGCAGCTCATTCCATACACGCACCATCCTCTGCATGAACAGGTTGTCCCTAAGGTCCATTTTTAAATTTTTCCCCTCTATCCTTAAGTCTATGCCCCCTAGTTTTGGATTCCCCTACCTTGAGGAAAAGACCTTGACTATTCACCCTATCCTTTCCCCTCCAGACTTTATAAACCTGTGTATGATTCCCCCTCAGCCTCCGATGCTCCAGGGACAATAGCCCCAGCTTATTCAGCCTCTCCCTATAGCTCAAATCCTCCAACCCTGGCAATATCCTTATAAATTTTTTCCGAGCCCTTTTAAGTTTCACCATAGGATAGAGGGTGATTCACCTGTAGAGAGAACTTCCTGAGGAAGTGGTGGATGCGGACATAATTATGTTTAAACAAATTTGGATAGACACATGAATGGGAAAAGTTTGGAGGGATATTGGGCCAGGAGCAGACAGGTGGGACTAGTCTAGTTTGCGGTTGTGTTCGGCGTGGACTAGTTAGGCTGAAAGGTTTGTGCCTGAGCTGTATGACTCTATGATGATTCTTAGTTTTGATAATCATTGGGTCTGGAATAATATGTGATTTCTTTAACTTATTCAACACTGTTTATAGAGTTGCGTGTGTTGTCCTCTTCCTGAACATGCTAGTTCACTGCATTTGCTTGCTTTGAATGCCACCCACTGTTGTGAATTTTGTAGTTTGTGCTAACAACCTGTAACATCATATCACGGAACGGAATCCAAAATCTCCAACTGGTCGGTCCAAGCTTTGCAAACGCTTTCGTTAATAACTCTGCGATATCAGTTCCAGAAATACAGTCCAAATACAAATTCATCACAAAGGATCATTAATGATTTAATCCACTACAAAGCAACCGGGTGTAAGTGAGGTTTCATCATTCAGCTGTAATAGTCATTTTTATTAATTACGACAGAATTTAGTGAAGAAGTATGATCATTCTCATGATGTCAGAGTTTAAAAATAGTTCTTTTTAAATCATGTTTTATATCATCTAAGTTGGAGGAGTGAGAGATTGTTCTCTGCTTGGATCCATATTTGTTGAGCTCACAGGTAGATGGGGTAGTGAAGAAGGTATTTGCCACACTTGCCTTTTATTAAGTTTTTGGAAGTACTAGCTTTCAGAACTCTGCTCCTTCATCAGGTAGCTAGTGCTTCCAAGTAAACCTGTTGGACTATAACCTGGTGTTGTGTGATTTTTTACTTTATTGGTAAGTTGTTGTGGTTCTGTTCGCCGAGCTGGGAGTTTTTCTTGCAAACGTTTCGTCCCCTTTCTAGGTGACATCTTCAGTGCTGGGGAGCCTCCTGTGAAGCTATCCCTAGTAGCTATACACTCAGATGACAAACAACATGAATTCGACTGGGACAACACCACCATTATAGGCCAGGCCAAACAGAGAACAGCCAGGGAATTCCTAGAAGCATGGCACTCATCCATGAATTCGATCAACAGACACATTGACATAGACCCTATATACCGGCCACTGCAGCGGACAGCTACTGACAACCGGAAGTGGGAGATTCAAACCAGTATAAATGCCGGAGGAATCAGCACAGAAGCGCTTCACAGGAGGCTCCCAAGCACTGAAGCTGTCACCTAGAAAGGGGATGAAAAGTTTGCAAGAAAAACTCTTAGCTTGGCGAACGGAACCACAACAACGAGCACCCAAGCTACAAATCTTCTCACAAACTTATTGGTAAGTGCATTGAGTATAGGAGTTGAGGGGTCAAGTTGCGACAGTACTGGACATTGGTTAGGCCACTTTTGGAATACTGTGTTCAATTCTGGTCTCCCTGCTATAGAAAAAGATGTTGTGAAACTTGAAAGGGTTCAGAAAAGATTTACAAGGATTTTACTGAGACTTGAGGGTTTAAGTTAAAAGGAGGGGCTGGACAGGCTGGGACTTTTTTTTTCCCTGGGTGACCTTTTGGAGGTTTATAAAATCATGAGGGATATGGGTAGGTCGGATGGCCAAGGTCTTTTCCCCACAGCAGTGAAGTGCAAAACTTAGAGGGTGTAGGTTTTCACGCAGAGGATTGTGCATGTATGGAATGAGCTGCCAGAGGAGGTGATAGCGGCTGGTACAATTCCAACATTTATAAGTCATCTGGAAGGATATATGAATAGGCAGGATCTAAGAGGGATTTGGGCCAAATGCTGGCAAATGGGACTAGATTAGTTTAGGATATCTGGTCAGAATGGACAAGTTGGACTGAAGGGCCTGTTTCCATGTTGAACATCTCTACGACTCTGAGCTCATTGACTACTAGCACTCCCCACTACTTGGCTTTGCTAAGCCTTGGTAATTAGTTCCTATAAGAAAGTGCGCACAAGAAAAAAATTAACTTTGAGGTTTATGGTGCAACTATTGGTGATGCAACTCCTTAATCAGGCTGGTGGGTGGGTAAGGAGGAGACTGTACAATCTGATGTGGGAGCATTTATTTTATCCATTGACAGTAATGGAAGGGAAAACAGCTGAAGTTTGTGATAGTAATTAAGAAACGGTGCCTTGAAATCTTTACCTCAAAACTCTAAAATGGAAGGTGTCTAGCTTTTTTAAAAAAAATTGTGAAATAGTCAGTCTTGGTTCCTGTTTTTTCAAAAATAACACACTCAGCTATATAGGCCAAGCTATCCAAGTCCACGTAAACATACTTTATCCACAGACATGCAGAAAATCTCTCACACATACACAGTTAAAGACATTGGTACATATATGCAACACAAAGTAGCCTGTGTATAAGTGCAGCTATTTGGTGTGTGTCTGTGTGTGTGTGTCTGTGTGTGTCTGTGTCTGTGTATAGGTAGGGGGCCTGTTAATGTGCCATTAAGGGCTAAGTACTTTGGGTCTGTTAGATTGCTGATACCTTGGTGTTCACATCTCGGTTCACAGACAGGATTACAGAATTTGTCCCCAGATTTGCTCCCCCTTGGCTGTACAGCAGGACATTGTTCGGGCTCTGATTTTAAACTGTCTTTTGATCAGCAGATTCAATCCTGATTAAACAGGGTCGGATACATTCAGACCCAAAGCTTCTCTCATAACACAATTTTAAAAAAGCACTGGGAGAAATCTTTTCTATGTCAATCTGCTGTTTTCAATCTGTGGCTCTAACAAAGAATGATCACAGCTAATCATTTTCCGCTAGGAATTTGGTTGAGATTTATCAAATCTAGTTCATTCGGAACCTGTTTCCAATATAGGTTTGACCATGCTATCAATCTTAAAGATTGTCTCTGCGGCAGTGTGATCCCTGTTCGCGTTCCAAATAATTATCATCAAAATCTTCGACTAATGTTTACGTTCAGCAAGGTTTCATATCAAAGTGGAGTCTGATGAGAGCGCCCTTCTTAGTGCACTGTCTCACAGACTGAATCACATTCCTGCCATATTCCAAAACTTTCCCTGATGCTGTTCTGTAATTTGTGTACAAATCTCCTTGAAACCAGCACCTTTTGGGATTTGAGCCTCCAATGACAACTGACAGGTTCACACAATGAGGTTTCGCATTTTAAAAACTTGTATTGTAACAAACCAACAACAACAACAACAACTAGACATTACTTAATTAGGTATTTCACTTTATTAGTTGAATACATGACCAGAAACTTTGAGCTGTGTTTATACACTACATCTTTCCCTTCACAAAATTGTATTCTTCACAGGAATCTGTTTGAATTTAGCACCAGTTTCTAACAGGCTCATTTCTCCTTATTTCACTGAATAGTAAGGTCCAGCGTCCATCACAAGTCATTTTCCTTAGTTTTCTGACAATTCTCAAACAACACACACACACACATTTTCACTCGTCCTAAGTCTTTAACGAACAATTGTGCTTCCGCCAGAAATGGAGAACAGTCTTTCCCTCTGAAAGCAGCAAGCACACAACATCCTTCACAATCAAATGTGAAACCTTCCACTCTTTTTAAAAGGACTCGATCTGGGCCTTGTTGTCCATGGTGACAGAGTCATGTTGATTTAACTCTGGACGAAACTAATAGGTGACAACCTGCTCCTTTTTAAGATTAGAATAGATTCTCTACAGTATAGAAACAGGCCCTTCGGCCCAACAAGTCCAGAGCAACCCGTTTCCTCTGACTAATGCACCTAACACTACGGGCAATTTAGCACGGCCAATTCACCTGCCTTGCACAGTGGGAGGAAACCAGAGCACCCAGAGGAAACCCATGCAGACACAGGGAGAATGGATAGAGTTTGCACAGGCAGTCACCCAAGGCGGGAATCGAACCTGGGTCCCTGGTGCTGTGAGGCAGCAGTGCTAACCACTGAGCCACCATGCTGCCTTAACTGAGGCAAGTTACAGTATAACCATCTTTATAAAACCTAGCACTGGTAAGATTTATAAGGAGCAGTATAAAAACCAACAGTGATATAATTCCTCCCGGATTGATTGATAATGGAAACAATTTTAATCCATCAGTCTACCTTGAGGATAAACAGAGCCCTGTCTATCCTCCAAACCTATGGTTCTCATTGTCCACAGGAAATTGGGGCAATCGCTCACTCTCCCGATTTCCTGACCAGAGGTAAGGTTAAACTTCTGGCTCTCCTACTGAAGGTCGACCAGGAAATCCATCTGGACCTTCTACTGGAGCAGACTTGGTCACTTACCACACTTGCAAATGACAAGGAGCAGCCAGGTTTTGCTCTGATCTCTGTAACTAAGGCATCTGCTTTCCAGGTTTAACAAGCAAAATGGTTAAATCATAAAGTCCGGTTCCCAAGAACAGCAGTTAATATTTATGGAATGCCTTGTAATAAAAGTGGAATTTGCCTTGCCATTAATCACTGACCCCTGCTTATTGGAAACAGCAACTCCTTTTGCTTTCCTATATACATTTTCTCTTGTCACAGAGAATGACGTCATGTAGGTTCAAGTCATGTAGCGAGTAAAAAGTGAGGTCTGCAGATGCTGGAGATCAGAGCTGAAAATGTGTTGCTGGTTAAAGCGCAGCAGGTCAGGCAGCATCCAAGGAACAGGAAATTCGACGTTTCGGGCATAAGCCCTTCATCAGGAATGAGGAAAGTGTGTCCAGCAGGCTGAGATAAAAGGTAGGGAGGAGGGACTTGGGGGAGGGGCGATGGAGATGTGATAGGTGGAAGGAGGTCAAGGTGAGGGTGATAGGCCGGAGTGGGGTGGGGGCGGAGAGGTGGAAGAAGATTGCAGGTTAGGAGGGCGGTGCTGATTTCGAGGGAATCGACTGAGACAAGGTGGGGGGAGGGGGGGAAATGAGGAAACTGGAGAAATCTGAGTTCATCCCTTGTGGTTGGAGGGTTCCCAGGCGGAAGATGAGGCTTTGTACAAATATTTGTTCAATAAACTCTCTCCTGTTGCAATGGAATCTGAACAAAATAATAATAAGCACAGATTTTGCTCAATAATCCAGTGTGCCAACCTTCACTGACTATTTCACTGACAAACGTAAGAAGGTGTCTCCTTCAGTAACAGCCCTAGTGTGGTTTTGAGCTTCCTCAGCATTAGCCTCAACCGCACCGCTCATTCCACCTCCTGTCTGTGTTCTGCTGACTTGTCTCTCCCAGAGTGGCCATGAATTAATGTGAGGGCTCAGTGGTTAGCACTGCAGCCTCACAGCACAAGGAATCAGGGTTCGATTTCTGCTACGGGTGACTGTCTGTGTGGAGTTTGCATGTTCTGCCCTTGTCTGCCTGGGTTTCCTCTGGGTGCTCCGGTTTCCTCCCACAATCCAAAGATGTGCAGGTCAGGGTGAATTGACCATGGAAAGTTGCCACATAGTGTTAGGTTCATTAGTCAGGGGTAAATATAGGGTAAGGGAATGAGTCTGAGTGGGTTACTCTTCAAAGGGTCGGTGGGGACCTGTTGGGCCGAAGGGCCTGTTTCCATAGTGTAGGGAATCTGATCGAATCTAATATGGTTGTCTTCCAGGAGTGTGGGGAATGTCAGCTGGTGGTTCAGATATCCTACAGGAAACTAGGATTTATAGATAGCATCGAACTTTGAAATAATGCACGGTATGAAGACTTCATGGATGATCCAGGGCACGACCTCTAAACTCAATACCTGGATTAGCAAACTCCAGAGATTTGCTGTTAATTTTCTGCATGTTACTGTAAAAGAAACACAAGAGAAAGTGGTCGTAGAAGTGTTCAAATTAAGATGTGTGTCTAAATTTTTCTTTGCTGTTCAAAAATACTGACGATGTGGGCAATAGGTGGTTTGACAGGTTGGGTAACAGTGAGTTAATCTCCAGGAATGTATTCATTGTGAGGTGGCAACTCTAACCAATGCTCCAACACCCGCCAGGACCCCGGGAAACATTGCCACCCCAGGCACGGGCCATCAGAGCGAATGTTCATTGCCTGACCTGGGGGCAGTCCACCTTGAGAGCTACACGTGATTACAAATGTCTTCTGCATTTCCAGATCTTCGGACGAAACGTTTCCTGAGCTGACCCCTTGGCAAGGCTGCCCTTACTTGCTGAGCTGAATGGATATTCCAAAGGCAGAGGTGACCCTCCTCACTAACAGCATCCAGGCATACATGCAAATCAAATGTAAGTACCTAATACCACCTTGGGCTTAAATATTTTAATCATACTTGCCTCTTGCCACTTCCCCTGGCAGTTCATTCTATATATGAACCATCCCCTGTGTGAAAAAGTTGCCTGTCAGGCCTTTTTCAAATCTTTATCCTCTCACCTTAAACCTATGCTGTCTAGCTTTGAACTCCCCCAAAAAGACTTTGCTGTTCACCCTGTCTATGCCCCTCATGATTTTATAAGCCTCTCCATTCATCCAAAATACCGTTTCAGTGAGGAATGCGTCTTCCTGCATCTGAACTCCTGTTGCTACCTGGAAACTGAATGACAAACAAGGTACCTTTTAAAGGACATGTTACTCTGTATCTCATTACAAAATAAGGAGTCACACAACCGCGGGTTATAGTGCAACAGGTTTATTTAAAATCACAAGCTTTCGGAGCACTGCTTCTTCACCTGACAAAGGGACAGCGATCTGAAAGCTGGTGATTTTAAATAAACCTGTTGGACCATAACCTGGTGTCATGTGAATTCTGACTTTGTCCACTTCAATCCAACTCCGGCACCTCCACATCCAAAATAAGGTACTGCGGCTAGCTGGGGGAACAACAAAAAGCAGCCTGATTAAGTCTTCTATTCTCCCATTACTAACTATTTTCAGTTTGATACTAATATAAATACACATATCAGTGCACATCAAAACATGCCGAGTGCTTTTCAGTGTGTTCCCTCAGAAGAGATGAAAGGCCAATGTTAAAACCTACTGAGGCATTCAGTCCTTCATTGTAGCGGTCCAGTGGTGTAGAGTTATGTTAGTGAACTAATTGAATCTCGAAGTCTGAACTAACAATCTAGAAAATGTGATTCTAAGTCCCACAGTGGCAGTTTGAGTATCTTACTTCTTAAAAGGAATCTGAAAATAGAAAGTTGGTCTCAGTAAAACTGACAATGAATTAAAAGCAAAAATAAAGCTGGAATAAATTATAGCATCCCTTCAGTGCAGAAAGAGGTCATTTGGCCCATCAAGTGTGTACTACCCCTCTGAAGAGCGTGCCACCCAGCCCACTCCCATTCTTTGGGGTCCTGGATTTCCCTTGGCTAATCTACCTAGCCTTTTACATCCCTGGACACTCTAGCATGGCCAATCTGGCTAACTTCTTATCTTTGGATTGTGGGAGGAAACCAGAGGAAGCCCACACAAATGCAGAGAGAATGTGCAAACTCTGCACAGCCAGTTGCCCGAGGGTGGAATTGAACCCGTGTCCCTGGTGCTGAGAGGCAGCAGTGCTAACCGCTGAGCCACCGTGCTGCCCATGAAGTTAGCAGGTTGGGCATTAACTGGTACAGAGCTAATGTTTCAGATAGGTTGTCAACTTGCAGCATCTCTCCACAGACCAGCCACGCTTTTCTTGTGAGCTCTGTTTTGTTCCTGTAGCAGATTTGCGAACCTGCAGTATTTTCTCCTATTGGATTGTCACAAAGATTGAATTTGTTCACTTATAGCCATTTTATTTTAAATGGAAGGAAACTTACTACCAGCCCCCAGACTTATTTCAAACATTCAGTCTTGGGAACTGGGTGTCACTTGCAAGGCTGAAATACCTCGTCCATCTCTGAATAGCTCTGGAGAAAATGCCAGTGGGCCATGCTCTTGATCCAGAGTTTCATAGACTAGAATCCCTACAGCATAGAAACTGGGCCTTGGGCACTACAAGTCCACACCAACCCTCTGAAGAGTATCCCACCCAACCCATTACTTTACATTTACCCCTAAGCTATCCATCCCTGAAAGCTATGGGAAATTTAGCATGTCCAATTCACCCTGACCTGCACGTCTTTGGACCGTGGGAGGAAACCCACGCAGACACTGGGAGAACGTGCAAACTCCACACAGACAGTTGCCCGAGACTGGAATCGAACCTGGGTCGCTGGTGCTGTTGTAACCACTGTGACCCCAAGTTCTGGTCAATGTGAATTCTGTGGGGCTGGTACAAGTGAATTCCAGGATTTGCTCACAGTGGCATTGAGGGAATGACACTATCTTGCCCAGGTCGGAATGGCACAACTTGGATAGGGGCTTGCATTGCTATGACTGGTCTCTGTGATGCTGCAGTCACACATGAACGTAGTTTGTTTTTAAGCTGTACTTTTGTGGACATAGCCATCTACTACAAAGAAAGGCCTACTGCTACCAGGAAGAATGAACAAAAATGTCAGACTTGCTACCTTGTGTGAAAATAATTTTTATTTTTTGAGGCCTCTCTTGAGATTTTCTTGAGGGCTCCTTTTTTGGGGAGCTGAATTCTCAGGCACTTTTACGAGGTGATGATGTCATGTATTTGTGTTGATATATGGAAAAATTGGAAATAGCATAGTTAGAAGAATTAATCAACATCCCTGACAGTGATTAACATTGAACTTAAAGTCACAACATGGGAGGAAGTCATTCATTTCCTGGCTACTACAGTAATTAAATAGCTACAAGATAATAGCTACAAACTAACTGATGAATGCTTCTACACACACAAAGCCATCATGCTAGGCACACCTTCCACTAACAGCTAATGGGTTTCCACTGACCTGTGATTGGAGGAGCAGCTGATCACCATTTCCTTCCATTCACTTTAAGGGAAAAAACAATGTGCCCAAAAACAATCTGTTTTTTTTTTGGAAAAATGAAGATTCCCTGTATTCAGAAACATAGGTCCCTATGGGCATGAGTTGTAAGCACATTCCATCTTGAATTCAATGTTCATGTGGGGCTGGCATTCTGAGAGGGTGTACAGTCCAAGAGTGATGAAATGTCACGTCCTGGATGAGAGTCGATTATGTTTTGTGGCCCAAATTGCACCTGACCTGGGAAAGGAAAGGTTCAGACAAAAAAGGAATCACTTAAAGTTAGAAGAAGTCAACAATTGTGCATAATAATAATAGTAATAATAATAATAACAACCAGCGTCACAATGAGGAGCTGAAAGAATGTAGAACAGTCAATCAAGTTGCCATAGTCTTATCAGACCATAGGGCTGCTCTCTCATTACAGAGAGATGATTGGTGACATAACCTGAGGGCTACCATACTGCAGGTGAAGGGAGAGATTGAGAAGGAGAGTCCTTTATGGTAACCCCAGCTGATGGGAATTAAACCATGCTGTTGGCATTACACTGCTTTGCAAAGTAATTATCCAGCCAACTGAACCCCATAGAACAGTGAAGCACGTGATCAGGCCCTGTGGCCCACTATGTTTATGTTGACCTCCATACCATTCTAAACTAATCCCATCTCCCTGCACAGGGTCCATGCCCCTCTATTCCCTGCCTGTTCATGCATCTGTAGGGATGCCTGTCAAACGTTGCTATCATTTCTGCTTCTACCACTGACGGTGCATTCCAGACTCTGTGTCATTTCCTTGCGCACGCCCTTTAAACTTTTCCCCTCTCACCTTAAACCCATGCCCCCTCGTTTTAGACATTTCCACCTTGGGTGGGAAAAAACTTCAACTATCCATCCTATCCATGCCTTTCATAATTTTATATATTTCTATCAGGTTGCCCCACAGCCTCCGATGCTCTAACAAAAACAATCCAAGTTTGTCTTGTTTATAGCTAATACACTCCAATCCAGGCAACATCCTGGTAAACGCTTTGCACCCTCTCCAAAGCCACCATATGCTTCCTGTTTTATGGCAAAACTGCACACAGTACTCCAGATGTGGCCTAACTAAAGTTTCACACAGCTGCAACAAGACATGATAACTTTTCTACTCAATGGTCCGATGAAGGTAAGCATGCCCTGTGCCGCCTTTACCAATACTTGTTGCTACTTGCACGGAGAACATCTGTTAAATTTCCAAGTGCAGCCAAACTGCTCTTCAGAAATCCTGTGTTCTTCTGATTGCTGTTCAAGATCCAGATTAACTGAGCAATTTGATCCTACTGTTTTACAGCAAACCCAGAAAAGGCTGCCTTATACTTCATCACTGGGGTGTGTTTTGGCCTGGTGCTGACTCTCTGCCTGTTGGTAATCCGAATATCATGCCATACTCGCACAGCTGCTTCCCCGCCAGCCAAGAAGAAGGTCGAGGAAGGCAGCGAAGAAGAGGATGAGGAGGAAGATGAGGACGAGGAGGAGGAGGGAGACAGCGTGTTGCCCACGACGACAGACCTGACCCTGGGCAACCACACCCAGCCCCACACCAGCTCCAACGTGAACGTCTTCACTTCGGCCGAGGAACTGGAGCGCGCCCAGCTGCTGGAAGAGCGGGAGCGCATCATCCGTGAGATTTGGCGAAGTGGGCAGCCGGATATTCTGGGCAGCGGCTGCCATCAGTTTGAAATGGAGCTGATGCCCAATGGAGGTCAGAGAGAACACCGAACCTGGAGCCCGACCTCAGAGGGCAAGTACTAGGACGGGAAAGGAGAAATTAGCCTTTCTTTCAAGTGATGATAAAGAGAGAATCTTATCAATTAGCCATGAAAAGCAGAGAACCAAAGATGAATAGATGAGAATTTGCACCAGATGGATGGCAATACCAGAAATCAGAAAGCACAAAGAAACAAAATAGAAGCAAAAGACTGCAATATAAAACTTTTTATTTAGTCTAGATTTGTGTTGGTACACCATTATTATGTTAAAGTTACACCTGTCTGATACAGTATATGGATCAGGTGACTCCTTTGATGGGGTAAGAAGCCAATCATTCACCCAGGAAAACTTAATCTGATCAGAAACATTCAAGTATTGACAATCCAACTCTTGTCAAAGAGGCAATGACACAATTACATGCCCTCTTAAATTTGTCAGATTTAACTGTTGCTGTAAGAGTAGCCACTGAAACCAGGGAGCATGTTACTCAACTCCCCAATTCCACTTAGACTGTGACCAATTCAAACTTTATATCCTGTAGTTTTTGTATATTCAGAAACAGTATTTTCTGGTGAGCTCGTGAATGCTTGATATTTTAAAGTGTCTAACTAATGCAATGATCTGGGCCCATTTCCAGAGCCTCATTGCATGTGGTGCTTGGACTCTTTCAGAAATGCACTAGTAGAAAAATGGTACTGGCATTACCCAGAATGGGACCAAGGTGTTACATGTTGCTTACCTGTATAGTCCAATGTTTTCAATGTTGATTTTTCAAATATATCTTGTCTGTATGATCAGAGACATATCTGATAAATCTGTATGGACAGATTGTTACATGTGATTTGTTTAAACCAATGCATTGCATGTGAGGAATAAGTTGTTTTATGTGACTGAGACGTACCTTATTGTTGTTTGTTTTAATAATGCAAAGGATATTTGTGACTGAGGCAAACATCTGGAATTGAAATTTTATAACAATGTAATACAGTTCTTACTCATAATATTGATAGTGAAAATAAATCCTATTCAAAACATTTAATGCCAAGCAGTTAATGTCTTATAAAGATAAACAGACATCTCATCCCTTCCATATAAAAGACAGCTAATCCTTTAATAGCCTCTTTAAAATAAACCACAAACTCTGAATCCCCTGCAGAGATAGATTTTGAAACTTAACCAACCATTTGGAGTAAATAATAACAGCTGTTTGGGAAATCTCAACAAAGAACTTGATTGAAACTGCATATCTAGATGGTCCACTTTTTTTGTAACTGACACCAGATGGTTTATCGATCAAAGTAGAAGTTTAGTTTTTAATTCTTACTGACAGATTCTATCTTTTTTTTTAATGTTTGAAGACCAAAAGATTTCTCTTTTAAAAAACTTCAGATCCTGACATTTAAATGGACGGTATCCATTCTTCTTGTCAACTCTATCAATGTGTGACTCCCACCCTGTGTATTGAGGACCTTGCAGTAGCCCATAGATGGATTGCTCGAGTCTGGGAGGCAGTTTCAATAGTAATTTTCAAAAGGGAATGGGAAAAGCTGAAAGCGAAGAACTGGCTGCCTTTCTTTTGTAGTTCCATCCACTTCTAGAGAGAAGCGTGTGGAGTGCACTGGTATATGTGAGGCCTTCTGGGTATTGCAGGAGCTCCAATGACTTATCTCAGCCCACAACAACATTCCAATTCAAATTTTAAAATTTCATTAGAATATTTGATTTTCAGTGCCCATGAAGTGGCAGATTCTTTTTGATTTGGCTTAATTTGGTTTATTTTGTTTAATATAATTTTTGGACTTCATTGATCACAACATTGACTTTAGGAGTTGGGACATCATGTTGCAGATATACCGGACCTAGGTGAGGCTACTATTGAAATACTGGATACAGTTCTATTTGCCCTATTATAGGATGTTAGAGGGTGAAGAAAAGGTGTACCAGGATGATGCTGAGACTGGAGGGTTTCAGTTATGTGGTGGCACTGGATAGGTTGGGACATTTTTCCCTGGAGTATAGGAGGCTGAAGGGTGACCTTCTAGAGGTCGATAAAATCATAAGGGGCACAAATTAGGTGAATAGCAAAGATCTTTTCCTTATAATAGGGGAGTTCAAAACTAGAGGGCATAGATTTAAGGTGAGACAGAAAAGTTTTAAAAGTAACCTGAGGTACAACTTCTACATGCAGAATGTAGTCTATTGAATGAATAGATGGAATGAGCTGCCAGAGGATGTGTTGGAGGCTGGTACAATTGCAACATTTAGAAGGCATCTGGATGGATATATGAATAGGGAGGGTGTAGTGGTCCAAATGCAAGTCAACAGGACTAACTTAGTTTTGGAAACCTGGCTGGCTAATTTAGTTTGTGAAACCTGGGTGAATTGGACAAAAGGGTCTGTTTCCATGCTGTATGAGCCTGACACCTGCAGGGCAGTGGGGACAAGTCAGGAATTTAGGTGCTTAGTTCTTTCACCTTCTTCTGTAGCCTTTTCTGAGTCCATAAATCATTTTTGGAATAATCCCAGTCCAACCCACAGGGAGACCCAGCACTAAAGCTCTCTCAATTGCCAATCACAGAGAGCCATGGAGATTTGGAAACAGCAACCTGATTTGGAATGTAGTGCAGAGGATGATTACCCTGTAGAAAACCTGCACTTTACCTGTCCTGGGACTGCTTGATGGGACACCGCAGAGAAAAATATTAGTTTGTTTTGTACCTCACCTGCTTGACACTGTAGCTTCCAAACTGGGATCCATGTTCTTCGCTAGCATTAATGTCTCACCTTGATGACCATAAAATTCTGTCTTTGTTTTATGTCCTTCTCTTTCCCATGTATTAATGCTGGTGGGCACCAACAAGAGGCAGAAACTACACATGAATGCCTTCAACATCTTTCAACTGAGGGCCTATTAGTAAGCTGCCATGTTAGCCAATAAGTTGGTTGATTGGTTATAATTAAAATTCCCTTGACAATATGCCACTGAGGTGGGCCCTATGTTTTACTTAGTGAAATATCTGGCTACAATAGACAGCAAAACTGTTTCAACCCTTTCAGCAAAGCTAACATAGTGGAATTTAAAATAGACTCTCGCACTAAGATAATTCTGCGAAGCAAAATAAGAAGGCTTCATTTGTCCTGGCCTGGCCAGGTGACTGTAGCTCTTTAGGAATTGTTTCCTGTAAAATATTGCATTGTAGCTACACTGCAGGACATTCGTGTGAATTTTGGGTCAGTCCGTTACTGTCTCTGAGGTAATTGAAACCTGTGTGAGTGAAGAACTCAAAACAGAGACTTGAGGATTTTTCCAGGAGCATGTCAATGTTGTTCAACACCGTTTCAAACCCGCAGTGCGCCTGGTTGGAAGGGAAAGTGATGCATTGATTTAAACGGTGTGTGCTTCAAGCTCTAAGCTAATAACTCTGTCATTGCAACTATCACCATTGCTTTAGGTTATATTTTATTTAGCCTAATAATAACAATGGTTGAATCAGTACTCATAATGGTTCTGCGTATATGTGGAGCTGCCAGATGTGATCAGGAGTCACTTGGGCCTCATGCAAGGCATTATTTGCAAGATAGCCTGAAAATGCTGTCCAACCATCCTTCCCCACCCCCAACACTTCTAACCCCTCCAATAACCAATCCTACCCCCAAAGTGTTTAATAGACATGATGAGATGGGTGTAATGTGTGAGAAGTGTTAGGTGGCCTGCAGCAGAACTGGCTGCTAGATTGGTTAAGAGCTACAATCAAGCATGCTGGGAATTTTGGTCAATCTAGTTTAAACCCTGACCTCTGTTAAAACTGCAGTCAGGACATTTTGTGAGCTGCAATTTTCTGTGTTGACAAAATAAGGCAAGAAAAAAGGTTACTTTAATTAACTTCTGAGTCAGTTCCCTGCCTTTTGCCTGTCACACGAGGGACGAAGGCCTGGGTAAAAGGGTTTAAGTACTCTTTTTCAGATACCACTCTGCAGTGTCAATGAGGCAAGCCATTGAGAGAGATGGAGATCTGTGTTCCTTTGTGAATACAACATTTGAGAATGTGCTATTTTTTCCACTTCTCAGTCTCAGAATCTCACACACATGAATGTTTCCAGTCACAGCAGCTGGTTTTCTTGTGGGCGGATTGAAAAGCAAATTATTTCTTTTTTTTTTAATCCAGAAGTGCTCTTACACAACTGAACCGTTTTTTTTTTCTTTGCCCGTCACTAAATCACCTGTGGTATTTTATTTTCCATTTATCACCCACCAGCAGTAAATCGCTTGTTGTCCAATTTGATCATTTTATGTTTGAAGGCTGTTGAGGCCAATACAAACCACCGAAGGTGAGGGAGAGGGGGAGAGACAGGATCATTTTCTTAGCAAGTGGGATGTTGTTGAATCCTAACGCAGGGCAAATTAGAGGAGAATGAAAATATTTTCTGAATCAATCTGTTCAGAGATGTCTTTACACACCTTTGGAACAAGTGGGACTTGAACCTAGTCCTCCTGACTCAGAGATAGGGGCTGTTGTGACACAGTGTTAGTGTCCCTATGTCATAGCTGCTTTTCTTTCCTCCCCTGTTTTATGTTTGATAGTGTTATTACATGCAACTGAATGACTTTCCCACCACCAAGTCACCATGACTTTTTTTTAGTTCTTAGCCACCACACCAGGAATCACTCATGCGCCATTGAGGTTGTTTAACAGTTTAGTTCATGAATTGCAGCCTCCGACCCTCACCATGTGACCACACTCTCCATCATCACTCACCTCTGGTCTATGATGCTTAGAGATTCTGGGTTCCAGGTCAGTGCATTATCACCAGCAACCACCACCTCTCTGGTGGTGCTGTTGAGCAATGGCAGCCCCTGTCAGGTGAGATGCCCTTGTCCTTGGGGGTTGAAGGGGTCCTTCATTCTGTGGCCTCCGGCTGTCCCTTTAACTGCCTTATTGATATTTAAGAAGGCACTCCTTCCCTAAAAGGTGCTCTCACTGGATCTCCAGGAGGTGGGCAAGAGTCTGGGATCCCCACAACTTCCATTAAGTTCTGCCAAGACACATAGTGACACACAAATGGAGATTATGATACAGGCAGATGCAGATAATCACACAAACACAGGTATGAGTGGACACAACAACATAGATATGCAGCCATACAAGCCAGAAGCGAAACCCAGTAAGACTAGCGAATGACACACTCAAATCTAATTCATCTTGACATATACAAAATGGAGGACCAGTATGTTCATTTCCAAGTATTACTTATTTCTTCTACTGGTTCCTCCCTCTGGGAAACAAATGTTCACACAGTTACAGATGTGCACAAACCCACACACGCGCGGGTACACACATAACACATTCACACACATACCAAGCTTCATATTCCAACAAACATTGCATATACACAAACACAAACACACTGTGAGAACATTCTTCTGTGTGTATGTTCAGATTTAAAAGGTTACATTCACATAAAAAGCTTGAACTACTCATAACTCTGGAGTCTTCAGTTTTAAATCCGAGATGGGATCTGTGCCAAATGGTTCCACATGTTAATTTGGAAAGAAAACGTTTTGCACTGTTAACGCTTTCATTGCAGGTTTCCATGACTGTGGGTGACATTGGAGTTCTCAGATTTTTACAGAATGTTGTAAGTCAGATGCAACTCCATATCTGAAGGTTTACAGCAGTAGATGGAGGCCGTTTGACCCATTCAGTTTCTGTACTTAGAGTCATAGAATAATAGAAACTTACAGCATGAAAACAGATCGTTCAGTCCAACTCGTCCATGACAACCAGATATCCCAACCTAATCCAGTCCCACTTGCCAGCACCTGGCCCATATCCCTTCAAACCCTTCCTATTCATTTGCCCATCCGGTGCCTTTTAAATGTTGCAATTGTACCAGCCTCCATCACTTCCTCTGGCACTCATTCCATACACGTACCATCCTCTGCGTGAAAATGTTGCCCCTTGGGTACCTTTTATATTTTTCCCCTCTCACCCAAAACCTATGCCCTCCAGTTCTGGGTTTCCCCCACCCCAGGGAAAAGACTTTATCTATCTATCCTATCCATACCCCTCATGATTTTGTAAACCTCTATAAGATCACCCCTCATCCTCCGATGCTCCAGGGAAAACAGCTCCAGCCTATTCAACCTCTTCCTATAGCTCAAATCCTCCAACCCTGGCAACATCCTTGTAAATCTTTTCTGAACCCTTTTAAGTTTCACAACATCCTTCTGATAGGAAGGAGACCAGAATTGCACACAACATTTCAAAAGTGGCCTAACCAATGTCCTGTATAGCCACAAAATGACCTCCTAACTCCTGTACTCATTACTCTGACAAATAAAGGAAAGCATACCAAACGCCGCCTTCACTATCCTATCTATCTATGACTCTACTTTCAAGGAGCTATGAACCTAACAAAAGTTACTATTTAATTCAAATAAATACATTCTAACTGTGAGCAACTATAATCCATTGCGATATAGCTCTACTGAGACTTTAATCCTCCTATAAACTGCCCTGACGCACGCACAACCAGACAACCACACTCATGTCAGGCTCTAACAAAAGAGAATCTAACCACCACGACATTTGATGGCATTACTATCACTGAGTTCAACCAACTGGAGTTACCTTTGAACTGAAACTCAACTGGACTCTCCTCATAAATTCAGAGGATACAAGAGCAGGCCAGTGTTTAGGAATACTGCAGTCAGTGACTCACCTCCTGACTCCCCCATCTACAAGGCACAAGTCAGGAATGTGATGGAATACTCCACTTGCCTGGATGGGGGCAGCTACAGTATAATTCAAGAAGCTTGACACCATCCAGGACAAAACATCCCAATTGATTGTCACTACATCCACAAACATCCACTCCCTCCAACACTGACACTCAGTAGCAGCAGTGTGTACTATCTACAAGACGCACTGCAGAAATTCACCAAAGACTTTTAGGCAGCCCCTTCCAAATCCATGGCCATTTCCATTTAGAAGGACAAGGGCAGCAGATACGTGGGAAACCCAGCACCTGCAAGTTCCATTCTGAACCACTCACCATCCTGCCTTGGAAATACATTTATTTTGCAGTCGCTGGGTCAAATTCCTGCAACTGCCTTCATAGCAACAGTGACAGTATACCAAATGGACCGCAGTGGTTCATGGAGCTATCTCACCACCACCTTAGTATTGAGTAATAATTGCTGAACCAACCAGTGACATCTACATCCCATGAATGGGTTTTTTGAGACTGGCTGTTCCATGCAGGTGAATGGACTGGGAAGGCAGATTTGTGATGAGAGAATCCTTTGAGCTTGTCAGTACTTTCTGCTCCTTGATCCTCCTCCTCCATGTGCTTTCACTTACTTTCAGGAGGCACCGGGTGTCTGGTTCACATTTAGGAAGTCTGGCCACAGTTGTATACTCCTTTTTAAAGAGGGACCTAGTAGTATTGGAAGTGGTTTACAGAAATTGCAATCGGCTAATTCCTTGGTCAAAAGGGTTATCTAATTAGATTAGATTACTTACAATGTGGAAACAGGCCTTTCGGCCCAAAAAGTCCGCACCGACCCACCACCCACCCATTCCCCTACACCTAACACTACAGCAATTTAGCTTGGTCAATTCACCTGACCTGCACATCTTTGGACTGCGAGAGGAAACCGGAGCAAACCCACGCAGACACAGGGAGAACGTGCAAATTCCACACAGTCAGTCTCCTGAGTCAGGAATTGAACCCGGGTCTCTGGCACTGTGAGGCAGCAGTGCTAACCACTGTGCCACCATGCCACCCATACTGTGGAAAGGTTCAACACCGTGGGAAAAAAAATAAAGTCTCTGGCCTATTGGTTAAGAGTATCACTTAGGGCAACTACTGCGGGGATGAAAATAAAGTGGTTTCTTCAGGTGGATTTTACTGCAAGGCCAATAGGGACAGCTCCTGGCCGTTTGGAAAGCTAATGGCTTCTCCCAAACATTCACAACCCACAAGCTGTTCGGTGACCTAGGAGTCAATCACAAGCCAATCACAGGCAGAAAGCTTTTGCCATCGATAACTATGTAGCAGCCTTCTGGCTGCTGAAGCACAGATAGATCGCTAACTTGGCCAAACAGCAAGGGATGTTGGGTATGTTGGCAAGTAGAACTCTGAAGTCACAAAACTCACACACCAGACACAGTGCAAACAAGACAGCCAGATGCTAATGACATCAGCATAATGAAAAGGGCAACTCTTATCCTGGACAGATGTATCCATAACAATTTATCCACTAAACAAAAGACAACTCAGACAGAAAGGCACCAGGCCCTGCTCCACAAAGAAACTGACAGTAACATGCCATCTAAATGATTGACTCGGTTTCAAACTATTAATTATTTCTCCCTAATTGACCAGAATGATAGAAAGTTTCAGAAAATGATCTTAAAAGGTATAAAGACGGTTTTTGCAGACCACTCTCTTGGAATCTTCTGAGGCTTTTCCAAGGACACCAGGATAGCATGAGGCAGAGACCAGCTGACCATCCAGAGAGAGCGATAGAGAGAGAGAGATAGAAAGAGAGGAAGAAAGCAGTTTCACAGACCTAGACGCAGATCCAGAGAGAGAACAACTGTGTAAATCTACAAAAGACACGGGAAGTATTGTAACCTTAAGGGGCCAATAGGATTAGGGACAGTAGGTTTAGTAACAAAGGCTATTGTAACTTTGTTCCTAATAAAGTTGGGACTGCTTTGCATTGGTACCGGCTTGTACTTGAACAAGCAGCTGTGTAAACAGCATTTGCAATGAGGTTCGGGTAACTTTAGTTTGAAAGGTACAGCAGTCTTTCAATAAATTCTGGCTTTTGAAATGTTCCTTGTTCCACTTCAGTCCACACTCATGAGTACAGAAAACTAACAAGTCTTCACCCTATTGAATTTTGTTACCACTGCTCCCTCAGGGAATGCATTCCAGATCCCAGCAAGTTGCTGCCAGTCAGGCTGTGATTCTTTAGGTCACGGTTCTTGGCATGAATTTTGATCAACATTCTCCAGAAATAATGTTGTGGTAAGGCTGACCTCCACTGTGGGGGGCAAGCTTCACCGTTTATCCTACAATTTAAAGAGGTGGTGCTATTTAATCAGAGAAGCCTTCTTGTCATCCCACTTTCTGAAATGCACTGCTTCTAAGGATCAGTTGATGGTATAAATGCTGCTGTTTACTTGTGGTCTGGGAGGGACGAAGTAGGAAAAGCCAACAGTGAGATCCAGTGTCAGAGGCTGAGGGGGTGACCTTCTAGAGGTTTACAAAATCATGATGTGTATGGATAGGATAAATAGACAGGTCTTTTCCCTGGGGTGGCGGAGGCCAGAACTAGAGGGCATAAGTTTAGGGTGAGAGGGGAAAGATTTGAAAGGTACCTAAGGGGAAATGTTTTCACACAGAGGGTGGTGCATGTATGGAATGAGCTGCCGGGGAAGTGGTGGAGGTTGGTACAATTACAACATTTAAAAGGCATCTGAATGGGTATGTGAACAGGGATATGGTCGAAGCTGACAAATGGGACTAGATTAGTTTAGGATATCTGGTCGGCATGGACGAATTGAACTGAAGGATCTGTTCCCATTCTGCACATATCTATGACTCTAAGACTCTATGGCAGACATTATGTTTTTCAGTGATACCACACAGATATATTGATGGAGCTGCTGGCCTAGACTCTCAGATCAACTGTCAGCCCATCCTGATTTTAGCCAGTGCATTGTCACATTTGCTCAGCCATTCTCAAACCCTGAGACCACCTGACCCGCACTCACGACTGTTGCATTCTGTCCCCTCCTCTGAGCGGACATTGACAAATTGAGAGGGTCTAGGGAATTTGGAAATTTCCTAATTCAAGCTGACTGCTTCAATAATGAAAACCAATCCAAAGTTTCAGAACGGGATCAAGATTGAAAGGTACTGTATTCTTGACACAAGAAAGGTGGGAGTGACAAGGAAGAACACAAAGAAAGACCTGTAATAGGTGGCGGTCAGGAGAGATTAAATGACAAAAGATTTCATCATACGGAAGGCTAAAGGAGTGATAGTGGTTTCTACAACCTCCTATATTCCGATTATAGCAGCACGGTGGCACAGTGGTTAGCACTGCTGCCTCACAGCGCCAGGGACCTGGGTTCAATTCCCATCTCAGGCGACTGACTGTGTAGAGTTTGCACATTGTCTGCATGGGTTTCCTCCCACAGTCCAAAGATTTGTAGATCAGGTGAATTGGCCATGCTAAATTGCCCATAGAGTTAGGTGTAGGGGTATGGGTGGGTCGGTGTGGACTTGTTGGGCCGAAGGGCCTGTTTCCACTGTAAGTAATCCATACCATAAGCGTTTCATTTCATCTGTTTGTCACTCCAAGTGTTTGAGCTCAAGCCATTGTGTTCAGGAATGTCACTGACCTTATCGCCTCCTTCTCTACTTTATAGTCCCCAAACAAACCAGCCTGACATCCTTCCTGAGATTCACAAACAGCACTGTGCATTGTTTCAGCTTGTTCCTGCCCCACTGAAGGATCCTATTTCTATCTTCATTCTACATTCTTCCCCTCCTTTGTCCTATCTCCCCCCACCTGCATTTTGACTTCTTTGATGTCCTCGTGCCATTTCAACAATCTCCAGTTTCCTGGTCGTATTTGCCTCCTCTTCAGTTAAATTTCGCCACTTCAATGTCTCTCATTAGGATAGCCTGGGTTCTCCCCTTCTCCTCCTTGAACATAAACCTGAACAGACACAGTCAGTAGCCCCCTCCTCTGCCTTGCTGAGCTTGATTTCTCATTGAATATTTTCCCCTTTAACTTGACTCACTTCCTACAGATACAAGGTGTTACTGTTTTTGACTGTACGGATCCTTGCAATGTGGGATTCAATCTGTATACAATGTGGGGTATATAACTGGGCCTTCCTGTATAACTGGGCCACTACAAGATAGGAGCAGAAGTGGGCCATTAGGCCCATTGAATCTTCTCCAACATTCTATCATCCGACAATCCTTAACTCCACTTCCTTGTCTACCCCTTTTAATCATTGATTTCTTATTGATTAAAAGCCTGTCCATCACAGCCTTGAATATCTTTAATATCTTAACTTATATACAGCCTTCTACACTAAAGAATTCCACAGATTCCTGCCTTCTGAGAGAGGACATTCCTCCTCATTTCTGTCTTAAATGGGTGATCTCCTATTCTGAGATTATGCCCTTCAGTCCTACACCTCCACAAAGGGAAACAGTATCTCAGTACCTACTATGTTAAGCCCCCTTAGAATCTTACATGTTTCAACTGAAGGCACCTTTATTTCTTCAAAACTCCAATATGTAGAAGGACAATCTACTCCACCTCTCCTCATAGCAGCGCTCTGAAAACTGGCTCTTCAAAATAAACCTGAGTAGCCTTATATTTAATATCATATTGAACACATAGAATATGGAACAGTACAGCACCGGCCCTTTGGCCCACGATGGTGTGCCGAGTATGACGCCAAATCGAAGTATTCACTTCTGTCTGCCCGTGGTCCATATCCCTCCTGGCATTCATGTCCTTAACTAAAAACCTCTTAAACACCTCTACTGTATTTGCCCCCAACAGTGTGTTCCAGACTCCTACCACTCGCTGCGTAAACAGCCCCCCACCCCCCCCCCCCCCACCCCGTCACCTTAAATCTATGCCTTCTCATTTTAGACATTTCAACTCTAGGAAAAAGATTTTGAATGTCTATCCATGAATCACGTAATTTTATAGAATTCTATCAAGTCTTAGGGTGTAGATTTGATATCCAGATGTTTCATTACCTGGCTAGGTAACATCATCAGTGGTGACCTCCAAGTGACACGAAGCTGTTGTCTCCTGCTTTCTATTTATACCTTTCTCCTGGATGGGGTTCCTGGGGTTTGTGGTGATGTCATTTCCTGTTCGTTTTCTGAAGGGTTGATAGATGGCATCTAAATCTATCTGTTTGTTTACGGCGTTGTGGTTGGAGTGCCAGGCCTCTAGGACATGTCTTTGCTTAGCTTGTCCCAGGATAGATGTGTTGTCTATCAAGTCTTCTCTCAGCCTCCGTCACTCCAGAGAAAACAATCTGAGTTTTTGATTAGATTCCCTAAAGTGTGGAAACAGGTCCTTCGGCCCAACCAGTCCGCACTGACCCTCTGAAGATAACCCACCCAGACCCATTTCCCTCTGACTAATGCACCTAACACTACGGGCAATTTAACATGGCCAATTCACCATGCTGCACCTTTATAAGACCTTCTGAAAATCCAAATAAACTAAGTCTATGGTTCCTCTTTATCTATCCTGTTTGTTACCTCCTCAAAAAACTAAAATAAATTTGTCAGGCATAATTTCCTCTTGATGAAACTCTTTTTGATTTTATGATGTGTTTTTAAATGCTCTGTTTTTAAATTTCCCAATGACAAATGTTAAGCTAACTGGCCTCTTGTAACCTATTTTTGTCGCCTCTCTTTTTGAATAAAGACACTCCATTAACAGTTTTCCAGTTCTCAGGGACATCTCCCCATCTTAAGGATCCTTAGAAGATTATAACTCGTCCATCCACTATCTCTGAGCTACTTCTTTTAAAATCCTAGGGTGAATCCTAACAAGTTGGGAATTTATTAGTCTTTAGCTTCAGTCGCTTCTAGTGATGTGTTTATTTCATCCCCCGCTTTGTGATCGTTGATTATTTAGTAGTTTGGGGATTCTATCTCCTCTCCCATGAAGACTGATGCAAAGTATTTATTCAATCCTCTGCCATTTTAAATTAGATTTACCCTACAGTATGGAAACAGGCCCTTCAGCCCAACAAGTCCATACCGACCCTCTGAAGAGTAACCCACCCAGACCCATTCACTATATTCACCCCTGACTATGAGCAATTTAGCATGACCAATTCACCTGACCTGCACATCTTTGGATTCCTTGGTCCCCTTGTTTTTTTTCCACAGCCTCATCCTCTAATAGGCCAATTTTTCCTCTGACCTCTCTTTTTATTTTCATATATTTAAAGAAGCTCTGACAACCCATTTTCATATTACTTGCTAGTTTTCCCTCATAGTTATTGTCTTTTTGCTGCTCCTCTTTTGTTTGTCTTTCAAGCTTCCTAACTTCTGGTTTGCTACTAATCTAAGCCATGTTCTATCTTGTTTTCTTTCTCTTTGATGCTATCCTTAACTAATCATGCTCAGTTTATTCCTTTCCTGGAATCTGCCTGCCTTGCTGGGATATATCTTTGCTCCATCCCTAGATCCTTATTCTGTTACATTGGTAACTACCTCAGTGTTACGTCTTGATCATGCCCGCTACTGAAAAAAAATCTTCATCAACATTGCTTTCAATTTCCACCCTTATCTTAGTTTCATAATTCATGTTTACATTCTGTGGAGTTGACTGCATCTATTTTTGGGGAAGGCTTTCAACTAATGTTCATTAGAACCCACTGACCAACTAAACTACCTCATGCCCCAATTCCAATATGGCATCCATTCCATTCTGCTACTTTCTCCAACTCTGCTGATTCCACCATCCACTACAATATTTCTGATAAATCTTATTTTTTTGTTCGAAACAAGGCTAACATGAACCCTCACACTGTATCGGACCCAATTCCTGCACTGCATTTACCCACTCCACCTCCCTTCCAGAATCATGATAGGGTTACCCATTACCTCACCCTCTAGCCTCTGTACTCAAAGGATCATCTTCTGCCATTTCATCACCTCCAGAATGATGTCACCAAGCAAATACATCTTCCCCTCTCCTCCATTTTCAGTGGGAAAATTCACTCCACAAACCATAGTCAAATTACCACAACGTCCCTCCTCAAGAGACAAAGATAAACAAAGGAATTGTAACAATTGACCCTTTACTTTCTTTCTGTTCATTGTCTGCAGTCCCAAGTACACATTCCAAGCAAACTATCAATTTACTGAACTTCTTTCAATTCAGTCTGTCTTAGCTCCTCCTAATTTGGTCTCCTTAACATGGCTGAGTATTTCCAGCATTTTCTCTCTTTATTGCCATTTGCCTGTTGTCCTGAGAGCTTGATGAAAACTGAATAACTTTCCAGGTTGCCTTGGAGTCAACCATGTTGGTATAGGACTGGAGTCACATCCCGTCTCAGATCAGTGAAGGACAGCCTTCTCTAACGGCTATTCTATAATAATCTTAGCACTTCACCACCACCTCTTCCAGCTTTACTACCTAGTAAAATGAAATAATGGTAATAAGTGATTCAAATACTCATACTGCTCTGGTTAGATGTGAACTTGTAGCTACTCAGTTACTGACCTAACAGCATAACCATGTTATGTTGCTGAGTTATAGCTCCACACAAAATGGAAGGAGCCATTTTCACAAAGGTGCCTAGGCTTTGAGTGGTCATTTGGGCTATTCCAGGAGGATTATGGGTCAATACCAGCTTTTATTGCTAGTCTCCTAATTGACTTTGAAAAGGTGGGAGTGAGCTTCCTCTTGAACTGCTGAAAACCTTTCGGTGTATGTAGACCCACAATGCCGTTAGGAAAGCAAGTTCCAGGGGTTAGACTCAGCAATAATGCAGGAACAGTGATACATTTCCCAGTGAGGATAGCAAGTGGCTTTGAGGGAAACTTGCAGATAGTCGTGTTCCCATGTGTCTGTTGTGGTCACAGGTCTGGAAGATGCTGTGAAGGGAGACATGGTGAGTTACTGCAGTGCAACATATGAATGGTCCAGACTGTTGCCACTGTGCATCAGTTAGGGTGATGGGTGGGATGCCAATCAATCTTTAACATCATGTGGGGCATGGATAGGGTGAAGAGCCAAGATCTTTTCCCCAGGGTAGGGAAGTCCAAAACTAGAAGGCATAGGTTTAAGGTGAGAGGGGAAAGATTTAAAAGGGATCTGAAAGGCAATTTATTTTCACACAGAGGGTGGTGTGTGTATGGAATGAACAGCCAGAGGAAATGATGGAGCCTGGTGTAATTACAACATTTAAAAGGCATCTGGATGGGTATATGAATACGAAGGGTTTGGAGGGATATGGGCCAAATGCTGGCAAATGGGACTAGATTAATGGAGGATATCTGGTTGACATGGACGAGTTGGACCAAAGGATCTGTTTCCGTGCTGTACATCTCTATCACACTATGACTGCATGAATGCCAATCAAGTGGGTTGTTTTGATCTGGATGGTGTCAAGCTTCTTGAGTATTGTTGGACCTGCACCCATCCAGGCAAAACTGGAGTCTCCCTGCACTCTCTTGCCTTGAGTCTTGTCAGCCAGACATCTGTTAACTTGGAACAGATCAGGAATGTGGAGACACGGAAGCTGGAATTGCTTTCTTTAGATCAAGGAAGATTAAGGTAATTTATCACATTTGTCGTTAATAAGCCTTTGAATTGAGCAAATTGCTGTGTTTGCCTCTCAGATGATGTGTTGATTGACTTTAGGCTGTCTGAACTGATCGTCACTGAATGGTAATAGAGCTCTGTAGATAAAGAGCCATTTGCCTTATTCAGTCCCAAATGGTTTGATCCCAACTTTTCAAAGTTAATCAGAAATTCTGCTCATGTTTTCCCGGCACAACGCTGAATATTTGTGGAGGAGAGGGGTGCAGTATGGGGAATTTCCTGTTTATGCAAAGCTATTTGGTTTGTCTGTTTTTAAAGAAAAACTGCAGTTGACTATTCTTGGAATGAAAAATTCCCAGCTTCCTTGTTCCCTTAATTGGAAGCAGCCGTGCTGGAACCAAGCCTGCTCCCAGCCATGTTCCCGAAATGCTGTTGCCCTGACGACCCTGAGATGGCTTGCTTCCAGCTCATGTTCACATCAGCATTTCTGCCAGGAACCAGCAGATTGACGAGAGATCCAATCCCACAGCTTAGTTTTACAGTGGGCTTTGCTCCCTCCAAATGACTAATTTTAAAAGACATCCACCACAATTGCTCTATTATAAGGTTTTATAAACTGTAGCTTGGCAATTATGTCAAATTGAGGCCTATTTTTAACTAGAGGAATTTGAAAAAAAAATGCGTTCAGGCTGTTTTAAATTATAATTCCACCAGTTTTCTCACAGACCTGAAGACTGAAGAGCAAAGGAGCGCAGGACAGGTGGATGAAATCATGAAAACACCGTTGCAAAAATAATCATGAGGTATTGCTCAGGACTCTGGGGATACAGGTTCGAAACCCAGCTGTCAGCCGACAGAGTATAAATTTGGTTTCTAAAATAAAGTTGTTCATGGGATGTGGACACTATCGTCTGCCCATCCCTAGTTGTCCTTGAGAAAATGGTGATGTGCGAGTGGGTCATGTCTTTTTGTGGCTAGTTGATGTTCATGTATCCTGGTGAGTAGTTTTCTGCCTGTTTGTCTAATGTAGTGTTTGCTACAGTTATTGCAAGGTGTTTTGTAAATGCCATTAGTTTTGCTTGTTGTCTGTATATGGTCTTTCAAGTTCATTAGCTGCTGTTTTAGTGTGTTGCTGGGTTTGTGGGCTACCATGATGCCATGGGGTCCGAGTAGTCTGGCAGTCATTTCTGAGATGTCTTTGATGTTGGGGAGAGTGGCAAGGGTTTCTGGATGTGTTTTGTCAGCTTGTTGGGGTTTATTGCTGAGAAATCAATGGACTGTGCTCATTGGGTGCCCGTTCTTTTTGAATACACGGTGTCGGTGATTTTCCCCTGCTCTGCATGGCTCCTCTGTGATGCAGTGTGTGGTGGCTCATTGAAATAATGTTCTAATGCAGCTTTGTCTGTGGGTGTTGGGATGATTGCTTCTGTAGTTCAGTATTTGGTCCGTATGTGTTGTTTTCCTGTAGATGCTGGTTTGAAGATCCCCATATGTCGAAGGTATACCCGCAATGCTGTTAGGGAGGGAATTCCAGAATTTTGACCGGGTGACAGCGAAGGAACGGCAATATGTTTCTAAGTTGAGATGGTGAGTGTTTGGAGGGGAACTTGAAGGTAATGGTGTTCCCATGTATCTGCTGTCCTTCTAGATGGAAGTAGATTTGGAAGATATTGTATAAGAAATCTGGGTGTCATTAGCAGGTCTAATTTCTGCAATTACGTTTTTTCTCATATTCCAGATTATTCAGAAACAATTTGTACATTGTCAGTCAAGTCAAGTCACTATAGTGTTACCAGACCATAGGGCTACTCTCTCATTAGAGAGAGAGAGAGAGAGAGAGACGACAGGTGGTGGTTTAACCTAAAGGTCACCATACCTCAGGCGAGAGGAGAAGTTGAGAAGGAGAGTCCTTTATGGTAACCTCAGCTTGTGTGGGGATTGAACCCACACTGTTGGCATCACATTGCTTTGCAAACCAGCCATCCAGCCAACTAAGCTAAAATTGCACAAATTATGCAAATACTTGAATAGTAGATTTAAAACCGTTTTATCAGTAACTCAAAATTTTTTGCACTAACTTAAAACTAGCCAGCCAAAAGGTAAGGATTATACCATCAGTGAATGGAATACCACAATGAAAGATTTCATTGTTCAGGTATGATCTTTAAATAAGACTTGCCCAGAGAGTTTCCATACATAATAGTTTCCCTTCAAAGCCCATTCTAAGCCTTCTAATTCACATGTATTGTCAATGATCCAAGACATGTATTGAGCTATCATTGGAACTATTTCCTTTCTTGCTTCTCTGCCATTGCTCTCTGTTCATTAATTCTTCAGTAATTCTGGAATTGGAAGCCAGCGTCTTCGATTGTTGTAAAACCCCATTTGGTTCACTCAGGTTTTCTGTGTAAGGAAAGCTGCTATCCTTACAGGTCTGTATGTGACTCCAGGTCAATAGTAATAGTTTGGGGAGATGGTGACACGATGGTAATATGACTGGATTAGTAACCCAGAGGCCCAGTTTAATGATCTGGAGTCATGGGTTCGAATCCCACCACAGAATCACAGGCGTATTATGGTGCAGGAGGCGGCCATTCGGTCCATCATGCCTGCACCCAGTCTTCAAATGGCCATCGTTACTCAGTGCCAATCACCTGCTAAAGGGCTTTTGCCCAAAATGTCGACTCTCCTGCTCCTCGAATGTGGCATGACCTGCTGTGCTTTTCCAGCACCACACTCTCAACTCTAATCTTCGGCATCTGCAGTCCTCACTTTTGCCCAATCGTAATACATGACTGCCCAGTGACACTCACACACCCCAGAACAGAATTAACAAAGACAGTCTACCTAGAGCTGTCATAGGTATTGTGGGCCAAATGGCCTCCTTCCGTGACATAAAACTTCATTTCTGATTCTATATGTTATAAAAAATACATTTCACAACCTTATAAATACTGTATCTTGTATGATGCACTATTTAACAGTTCTCATCTAAAATGACAATGTTTGATGCACAGAGGTCAGGCACTTTTTTAAATATAATTTCCAGTGTTTTGCATGTGTTTAGACTGAGACATCATTCAAATAATTTTCAACACCTTAAAAGTGATCTAACATTCAGGCGAATATCCTGCACACGTTTGAGATGGCATTTTGTGAAGTATTCCTCCAGCTCCCAAGATTGTCAGTGTGCTCTTTGGTTCAATGTTCTCTGTGCTTGTCAGCTCAGACCTCTGCTGGGTCCATGCAATCACCTCTTGGGTGTTAGAAAATTGAAAGTTTTTTTCTAGACACGGTGTGTAGGGGAGGTTTGTCCCTCCCATAACCTCCACTAAGTTCCTTTAGAGAGCACCTTGCACCATGTCTAAGGGAAAAGGTGCTTGTCGGATGAAGTACAGGTTGAACACAAAACAGTACAGCGTGGGTTCCTTTCTAACACCTGACTGCAGGCTCAATGGATTCTATGTTAAGACAAGATGGCAATGCAATGAACTAGCTGATAGATAATCAGGACAGAGGATTGAAATAATCTGGGCCAGAAAGACTTGCATTTGTTTAGCACCTACCACAGCCTCAGGCTCTCTCTTAAGCCTTACAGCCAGCAACTATCTGGAACCCCTCATAGATCTCAGAAACCATCTTCGCAGCTTGGATCTCTCATAAAGAGGTGAATTTTGACGTGGGCAAACTCCTCATTAACCCAGGTCTGTAAAGCTTCGGAAAGTAGGCTGGGTGCAGCAGCCAATTTGTGCAGAGCAAGATCCCACTGGCAAGCGAAGCAATAATGGCCAGATCGTTGATTTTAGTGTCACGTTCCACTCCAGGGATTTGAGTGCTCACTCTAGGCTAATGTTCCTGGTGCAATGTGTGACAGGAACCCTGTCGATCCAGGAGAATGTTAAAGACCCCTGACAGAATTTGAAAAAGAACACTGGAGTTTCTTGCCCCATATGCTGGCTGGGATTTACCCCTCACCCTACCTAAGACGGGTGATCTGGTTATCAGAAAGGCCACTGGCAAATGAGGCTTTAATTTTGGTTGTTCAGAGAGATCAACAAGGAGGATATATTCCTTGAGAGGGGCTTTCAGCAGCTTCCCTTGGAAGACTCGGGATGGGGAAGGCCAGATCTTTCACACAGAATCCCTGCAGTGTGGAAAGAGGCCATTCAGCCCATCAGATCTACATTGACTCTCACCTGGACCTACACCCACACCTACATATTATCCCAGTAACTTTTCATTTCCCATGGTCAATTCACCCTAAACTGCACATCTTTGTGACCGTGGGATGGAACCAGAGCTCCCAGAGGAAAGCCACGCAGACACAGGTAGAATGAGCAAACTCCACACAGTCACCTGATGCTGGAATCGAACCCAGGTCCCTAGTGCTGTGAGGCAGCAGTGCTACCCACTGAGCCACAGTGCCAGTCTATGTAAATATACCTTTTAGACTTCTGATTCCCCACAGCCAATAAATTAATAGATCTGGTCCACCATTTCTTGTCCTTTCTCGTGTTCCCCTCCCTGGGAGGTAATCCTGCTCTCGCTCACCCAAGCCACTCCTCAACTTAACATAATTGGATCACATTCTGCATGTTTAAGAAAGAGCCCACTGGTCTCAACTGGGTGCATTCACCAAGCTCTCAAAAGAGACTGTTTGACTGTGGCATGCATCAGAGCTGAAAATGTGTTGCTGGAAAAGCGCAGCAGGTCAGGCAGCATCCAAGGAGCAGGAGAGTCGACGTTTCAGGCATGAAGAAGGGCTCATGCCCGAAACGTCGACTCTCCTGCTCCTTGGATGCTGTCTGACCTGCTGCGCTTTTCCAACAACACATTTTCAGCTCTGATCTCCAGTATCTGCAGTCCCCACTTTCTCCTGTGGCATGCATCACTCCGCAACTGTTGCCAGACGTAGGAGAAGGAGTCTCTGGTGCCGTTGCTTGTTAAACCAATTGCAGTAGCCAGGTGGCTGCTGAGAGTAGGGTCGACTCCCACAACTGGGCTCGGATTGAATGGGACACTCCTGGTGCTGAACATGACACCTCTCTCCTATCAGTGAAACCTACCCATTGTGTTCCTATAGCTCTCATTTTTTCACTGTGTTTCTGAGACTGTGTATCTCTCACTTTATCCCTCTATCTCACTGTATCTGTGTGCCTCCTTGCCTTGCTCTGCCTCTCACATTTTGTTTAATGTAATGGAGTTTCTAAACGGCATTATTTGGCACTGGCCCCGCACTCAGAAGAAAAATTAGCAGTTCATACAAAGTAGCTCTTCTATTTGAATTACAAATATTTTGGTGACAGAACAGACTAAAATTGTTGAACATGTAAAAGACCCCCATGTTGTCAGTGGCCATGAGAAACTTGACACAGAACAGCACGCTCTTTAAAATGACTGTGCTCAGGAGGTAATATGAATTTACTTCATATCACATCTCAACCAATGTGATGGGAGCTGACAGTCAGGAAGCTTGGGCAGACATTAACTTTAGGAGAGATGATGGCCTAGTGGAATGATCACTGGACTGTTAATCCAGTGACCCAGATACTGCTCCGGGGATCAGGAATTGAATTCCATTATGGTGGAATGTGAATTCAATAAAAATCTGGAATTAAGAGTCTAACAATAACCATGAATCCATTGTCAATTGTCAGAAAAACCCATCTGATTCACTAATGTCCTTTAGGGAGGGAAACTGCCTTCTTTACCCAGTCTGGCCTACATGTGACTCTAGACCCATAGCAATATGGTTCACACTTAACTGCCCTCTGAGCCTAGCCTAGATCCTCATTAATTTTTTAAAACCTCCTGGTTTATTCCAGGTTTGACCATCTGTAGATGCCATGTTCTGGCACCAGTCTGTGATGCCCAGGTGTAAACTCACACGGTGCCAAACACTGGGTCAATCTGAACATCTGACTGGAGTTTGAAGACTGTTGAGTGGTAGAAAGAGAATTGACCTGACTGTATTAGTTTGGTTGAGAAGTGGAATCTGCCACTCTAACAATACAGAGGGTGCAGGATACCAGTGCAAGACTTTCACCCAGTTAGCCCCCTTGGATTTACATCACCAAACCTCAGTCATAAATTGGAAAGTATTTGAGAATGTCTTGAGGTCATGCATAGTGCCAAACAAATAGAAGCCTATTCAAGTGTGTTTTTTTTCCAAGCTGGTGGCTGTCCTGTCTGGCTCTGTGTCTTCACCTTTTGACACTGGGAATGCACAGACCTCCATCACCACCAGGTATGACACACACACACACACACACACACACACACACACACACACACACCAAACTGCTTAACAATCCCATATTGCCTGAATAGGCTTCAGATTTGTCAAACTCCAGGGCATTGTCCACTTGAATTTTAACTTCACAGAGGGTGGGTCACAGGCTGGGGCCAGGAATCAGGGGATAGAGAGCAAGGTTTGAAATCAGTGCTTTTGTAGAGTTGTTGTGAATTTTCTCAGGTTTTCAATCTCCGCCTGAAACAAAACAAAATGTTTTGAATGATCAAATCAGATGAAAATATACTTTTCATTTACTTTTGTCGGAATCCTCGGTATTCTATTACTCACAGAGCATACACAGGCTATAGTTCTTCTCCACCACCCCTTCTCCCTGTTAGTGATAATAAATGTCCCCCTTTGACAATTGTCTCACTGGCACCCCCAGAGACAGAGACAGATATTGCTGGTGGATCAGTCCAGTCTGCAGCAGGCACTGCTCAGCAGCGCCACCTGCAGGGTCTTCAGTGGCACTTCAAGTACAACCAGAACGCGACAGAGATTCATCAGTTTTCAATCTGTTCACAATCCCATCAAAAGATCACACCTCAACACTTGAAATATTCAGATTTGTCTCAGCCAATAGCGGCAGGTCAGACGTAAATGAGATACTTTCAGGATGTGGTCAGAAATCAGACGGCACCGGGTTATAGATCAACAGGTTTATTTGAAAGCTTTCGGAGCGTTGTCGCTTCGGCAGTTAATGAAGGGGCAGAGCTCCAAAAGCTTGTGATTTCAAATAAACCTGTTGGACTATAACCTGGTACCGTCTGATGTCTGACCTTGTCCATCTCAGTCCAATACCAGTTGTGGGCATCGATGGCAGTTATTGTCTGTCACCAGTGGCCCAGTTTACTACAACAGATTGACAGGGATACAACCGAAGGAACAATCTTGATGTCGGACTAAAGTCACATGTTGGTCAGACTGAAAGAAGGACAACACTTTCCTACAGGATAGTAATGAATAACCTGACATGGTTGTTCTACTAACCCCAACATGCTATTTTGCCAAATATCTTTTTAATTCATATTGTCAAGTTTGCATGAGATTTGAACTCACTCTAGATGGATTACTAATCTACAAACGTAACTACTGCATTGCCATAGCGTCCAGTTGAGTTGTCTGAGTTTAACAGTTGTGGCGCTGGAAAAGCACATCCGGTCAGGCAGCATCTGAGGAGCAGGAGAGTCAGGGCTCCAAGCTTCATCAGGACGTTGCTGATGAAGAGCTTATGCTCGCGATGTCGACTCCCCTGCCCCTTGGCAGCTGCCTGACTGATCTGTGCTTTTCCAGCCCTACACTTTTTGACTCTGATCCCCAGCATCTGCAGTCCTCATTTTCTCCTGAGTTTAACACTTGCTGAGGGAGTGTTTGCTGATACTATACTGAAGTTGTGGGGATGTTGAACAGAGAGTTGTCTGTGTTTAGGTGAAACTGTGGCTCAAACAGCTATACAGGGAAAACCAGGAACAGTTGGAAATGACTAGAACTAGGATAAAGTGCCGGAACTGATCTTTTATATTTGCTAATGAAACTCCAGTGGTAGATGGTTTCTGATTGTTTTGAACTGTATATTTTCTTGTAGCTTCTAACTCTCAATGTTTCTGCAGTGAGCTGCCAGGAGCAGAGATAGTTCTTGGGTCACCTTTCAGACTCTATTTGCAAGCTGCACCACAGACAGCGGATTTCCCGAGGAATTCTACTCAGGTCAGCTGAACAACTCTGCACTGCTCAAGCTCACCAATGGATGGCAGCACAGTCAAGTAATGCCACCGGGTCTGTCCTGGAGCTTGGAGCATTAGTGAGAGAGTGGGCAGTCAGGATAGGGTGGGTAAGGGCGTACCGTATCAAACCGGAGCAACCTTTGAAGGCAGAACTCCAAAGAAAGGAAAGTCACTTTCAGTCTACAAAATAATAAATTCTGGAAAAAGGAACAGGGAGACCATTCAGCAGATTATTATTTAAATGGAGAGGGACTGCAGAATGCATTGGGAGAGGGAGTGTACATGGATCACAACAAGTTAGTTTGCAGACACAGCAAGAAATTAGGAAGGCAAATGGATGGGGGCCTTTGTTGTGAAGGGGATGGAGTACAAAAGTCTAGCTCTATCTTAATGTTGGTGAGACCACAGTTGGAGAACTGTGTAGAGTTCTGGCCTGATACCACAAACAGGGGTATGTTTGCACTGGAAGCATTTCAGAGAAAGTTCACTTGGCCAATTCCTGTGATGAAGGTGTGGTCTGATGAAGGAAAGGGTTGAGCAGCTTGTGCTGATACTCACTGGAGTTTTGAAGAATGCGAGGAGACCTTATTGAAACATAAAAAGAGGCTGAGGAGGCTTGGCAGCGTGCATACAGGGAGGAGGATCTTTCCTGCCATCGAGAATTCAGGATAGCACATTTTCAAAATAAAGGTTGTCTCATTTTAGCTGGATGTGAGGAGCAGTTTCTTCTTTCAGATGGTCTCTAACTTCTGGAAATCTCTAGCCCAGAAAGCAATGAAGGTTGGTTTATCAAAAAGATTCATGTTTTTACGTGTAACCTTGCTCTAAGTCTCTAGCAGTGGGTAGAGTGGGCTCTGCATGTTTTATTGAGATCTGTCTCTTGATTAAATTTTAAAAATATAAACCATAAGTACTAAGTTAACCTGGAACACTGTTTTTAGAGCAATAAGATGGTGCTATTTTCTGGGTCTGTAGATTATGAAGGAGTAAAAATGGTCTTTTTATAGATGATATGCTCTTCCTGTTCAGATATGGGAGTTTAGGGAGAGTTTACATATTAGTGATGATTATGTCTGCAGGAAGTGTCTTTGCCCCGGCTAATGTGGTGCCACTGTTTGAGAAGGCTGGTAAGGAGAAGCCAGGGAACTATAGACCGGTGAACCTGACATTGGTGGAAGGCAAGTTGTTGAAGGGAATGTTGGAGGGGCAGGATTTACATGTAATTGGAAAGGCAAGGACTGATTAGGGATAGTCAGCATGGCTTTGTGCATGGGTAATCATGTCTCATGAACTTGTTTGAGTTTTTGAAGAAGTAACAAAGAGTATTGATGAGGGCAGAGTGGTAGATGTGATCTATATGGACTTCAGTAAGTCGTTTGACAAGTTTCCTCAAGGAAGACTCATTAGCAAGGTTATATCTCACAGAATACAGGGAGAAGTAGCCATTTGGATACAGAACTGGCTCAAAGGTAGATGACAGAGGGTGGTGATGGAGGGTTGCTTTTCAGACTGGAGGCCTGTGACCAGTGGAGTGCCACAAGGATCGGTGCTGGGCTCACTCTTTTTGTCATTTATATAAATGATTTGGATGTGAACATAGGAGATGCAGTTAGTAAGGTTGCAGATGACACTAACATTGGAGAGCAAAGAAGGTTACCTCAGAGTACAACGGGATCTTAATCAGATGGGCCAATGGGTTGAGGAGTGGCTGATGGAGTTTAATTTAGATAAATGCGAGGTGCTGCATTTTGGAAAAACAAATCAGAGCAAGACTTATACACTTAATGCTGAAAATGTGTCACTGGAAAAGCGCAGCAGGGCAGGCAGCATTCAAGGAATCCCGAAGAAGGGCTCATGCACGAAATGTCGATTCTCCTGCTCCTTGGATGCTGCCTGACCTGCTGCGCTTTTCCAGCAACACATTTTCAGCTCTGATCTCCAGCATCTGCAGACCTCACTTTCTCCTTATACACTTAATGGTAAGGTCCTGAGGAATGTTGCTGAACAAAGATACCTTGGAATGCAGGTTCATAGCTCCTTGAAAGTAGAGTTGCAAGTAGATATAATAATGAAGAAGGTGTTTGGTATGCTTTCCTTTACTGGTCAGAGCATTGAGTATCAGAATTGGGAGGTCATATTGTGGCTGTACAGGACATTGGTTAGGCCACTTTTGGCCCTCACCTGTGACTATCGATGATACAAATATCTCAGGAAGAGGCCCAGCAATCACTTCTCTAGCTTCCTATAGAGTTCTAGTGTACACCTGATCAGGTCCTGGGGATTTATCTATCTTTATGCCTTTCAAGATATCCAGCATTTCCTCCTCTGTAATATAGACATTTTACAAGATGTCACCATCAATTTCCCCGCATTCTATACCTTCCATGTCCTTTTCCACAGTAAACACTGATGCAAAATAGTCATTTACTATCTTCCCCATCTCCTGCAGCTCCACACAAAGGCTGCCTTGCTGATCTTTGAGGAGCCCTATTCTCTCCCTGTTACTCTTGTGTCCTTAATGTATTTATAAAAAACCACTGGATTCTTCTTAACCCTATTTGCCAAAACTATCTCATGACTCCTTTTTGCCCTCCTGATTTCCCTCTTAAATATACTCCTACTGCCTTTATACTCTTCTATGGATTCATTCGATATCTCCTGTCTATACCTGACATATGCTTCCTTCTTTTTCTTAACCAAAACCTCAATTTCTTTAGTCATCCAGCTTTCCCAAAATCTACCAGCCTTGCCTTTCACCCAAACAGGAATATACTTTCTCTGGACTCTGGTTATCTAATTTCTGAGCACTTCCCATTTTCCAGCCATTCCTTTAACTGCGAACATCCGCCCCCAATCAGCTTACGAAAATTCTTGCCTAATACTGTCAAAATTAACCATCCTCTAACGTATACCATCAACTTTTAGATCTGGTCTATTCTTTTCCATCACTATTTTAAATCTAATAGAATTATGATCGCTGGCCCCAAAGTGCTCCCCCACTGACACCTCAGTCACCAGCCCTGCCTTATTTTCCAAGAGTAGGTCAAGGTTTGCACCTTCTCCAGTAGGTACATCCACGTACTGAATCAGAAAATGTTCTTGTACACACTTAACAAATTCCTCTCCATTTAAACCCTTAACACTATGGCAATCCCAGTCTATATTTGGAAAGTTAAATTCCCCTACCATAACCACCCTATTTTTCTTACAGATAGCTGTGATCTCCTTATAAGTTTGTTTCTCAATTTCCCTCTGACTATTAGGGGGTCTATAATACAATCCCAATAAGGTGATCATCCCTTTCTTCTTTCTCAGTTCCACAAAATAACTTCCCTGGATGTATTTCCGGGAATATCTTCCCTCAGCACAGCTTTATTGCTATCCCTTGTCAAAAACGCCACTCCCCCTCCTTTCTTGCCTCCCTTTCTGTCCATCCTGTAGCATTTGTATCCTGGAACATTAAGCTGCCAGTCCTGTCCATCCCTGAACCATGTTTCTGTAATTGCTATGATATCTCAGTCCCATGTTCCTAACCATGCCCTGAGTTCATCTGCTTTCCCTCTTAGGCCTCTTGCATTGAAATAAATGCAATTTAATTTGTCAGTCCTACCCTGTTCTCTGCTTTGTCCTTGCCTGCCCTGACTGTTTTACTCGCATCTTTTCTCAACTGTCCCAGTCTCAGATTGATCTCTTTCCTCACTATCTCTCTGGTCCAACCTCCCCCATCACACCCCCTCTCCCCCAACTAACCTTACTAGTTTAAATCCTCCTGACCAGTTCTAGCAAATCTCCCCATCAGTATATTAGTTCCCTTCCAATTCAGGTGCAATCTGGCCCTCTTGTACAGGTCACTTCTACCCCAGAAGAGATTCCAATGATCCAAAAATATGAATCCTTCTCCCATACACCAGCTCCTCAGCCACATATTCATCTGCTCTATCCTCCCATTCCTACCCTCACTAGCTCGTAGCACCATGAGTAATCCAGATATTATTACCCCTGAAGATCACCTTTTAAAATTCCTGCCTATCTTTCTATATTCTCCCTTTAGAATCTCATCCTTTTCCCTTCCTATGTCGTTGGTTCCAATGTATACAATGGCCTCCTGCTAGTCCCTCTCCCCCATGAGAACATTCTGCACCCTCTCTGAGACGTCCTTGATCCTGGCACCAGGGAGGCAACACAGCATTCTGATTTTTCACTGCTGGCCGCAGAAACAGTCTGTCTTTTCTGGTCTCCTTCCTGTTGGAAGGATGTTGCCAGGGTTGGAGAATTTGAGCTATAGGAATAGGCTGGGGCTGTTTTCCCTGGAGCGCGGAGGCTGAGGGGTGACCTTATAGAGGTTTACAAAATCATAAGGGGCATGGATAGGGTAAATAGACAAGGTCTTTTCCCTGGGGTGGGGGAGTTCAGAGCTAGAGGCAGTAGGTTTAGAGTGAGAGGGGAAAGATATAAAAGGGACTTAAGGGGCAACGTTTTCATATAGAGGGTGGTGCGTGTTTGAAATGAGCTGCCAGAGAAAGTGGTGGAGGCTGGTACAGCTACAACATTTAAAGATGTCTGGATGGGTCTCTGAATAGGAAGGTTATAGAGGGATATGGGCCAAATGGTAAATGGGACTAAATTAGGCTAGGGCATCTGGTCAGCACGGACAAGTTAGACCAAAGGTTTCTGTGCTGTACATTTCTGACTCTAAGCAGAGTGCAGTGATTTGAAGATGGATATGAATCCAGGAACACCATTTTGGGAAATATGAGTGAGGCTAGGAACAGTTTTTTTCAATTGTGCTGGCAAATGGGATGAGATTAGGTTAGGATATCTGGTCGGCATGGATGGGTTGGTTGGAGGGTCTGTTTCCGTGCTGTACATCTCTGTGAGTCTATCTATGACTCAAATGAACTCCACATGAGTCATGTGATGTCAAGGTTAGAGAAGGAAGTGGGGTTAAGGCCACAATTGGATCAGCCAGGATCTTCTAGGCTCATGGTGCAGGTTTGAGGGGCTGAATGGCCTCCTCCTTGCTACCACTACTTGTTCCACAATTCAATTCCCTTCATATCAAGAGGAATTGAGTATAGGAGCAAATACATCACTCTGCAGCTGTGCAGGGCCCTGATGAGGCTGTACCTGGAATATTGTGTGCAGTTCTGGTCTCCAAATTTGAGGAAGGACATTCTGGCTATTGAGGGAGTGCAGTGTAGGTTCACAAGGTCAATTTCTGGAATGGCGGGACTATCATAGGTCAAAAGAGTGAAGCAACTGGGCTTGTATACACTTGAGTTTAGAAGGATGAGAGGGGATCTGATTGAGACGTATAAGATTGTTAAAGGATTGGACACTCCAGAGGCAGGAAGCATGTTTCTGCTGATGGGTGAGTCCAGAACCAGAGGACACAGTTTAAAAATATGGGGTAGGCCATTTAGAACAGAGTTGAGGAGAAACTTCTTCACTCAGAGAGTGGTGGGAGTATGGAATGCTCTGCCCCAGAAGGCAGTAGGGGCCAAGTCTCTGGATATTTTCAAGAAAGAGATGGATAGAGCTCTTAGAGATAGTGGAATCAAGGGTTATGGGGATAAGGCAGGAACAGGATACTGATTGTGGATGATCAGCCATGATCATAATGAATGGTGGCGCTGGCTCGAAGGGTCAAATGGCCTCCTCCTGCACCTATTATCTATCGTCTAGAGCTTTGGATCGATCCCCAACTTCATCAGCTGTTTGGCAGTGAGTTCCAGATTTTCACTGCCTTTTGTGTCAGGAAGTCTGATTTGTCATTGACCCCCTGAATGGCCTGGCTCAAAGACTGAATTTTCTGCTCCCCTGTCCCCTCCCATTACAATTGTTTCTCTCTATCAACTCACGCATATCATAATAATTCAGAGACATGGCTTTCGAGCAGGATGTTTACCTGCAGTGCATTTCGTTTGATCCGCTCCTCTGCTATCTCTTCTTTTAAAGCAGTTATATCGCTCCTGTGATCGTAAAAAAAACACTTCATTACCCGAAACCTGCATTAAGCAGGTTCCAACTCTCACAGATTAAAAACAGACAGAAGTAAATGTGCAAATTACAAAACACAAATCCTTCCTTAAATCTCTCTGTCCATTTGCTCTCGCTGTGGATGGTTCTGGCCTCATTGGACAGGCAGCTGCCCAGGACTATCCTCACAAACAGTGACTCGATGATTATGGGTGATATCTCAGCTGAGACCACCCTCACCAGCTCAATGTCCAAACTAATCCATCCGGAATCATTGCTCAGCAATCAAACATCAGCTCTCTGAGAAATTACAGCCACTTTGGTGAAATGAGATCACTCAGCGCAGGGCACAGATTTACTACCACACCAGTCAGCATATATCACCAAGGGGTACCAGACTGGGCAGTACCAAACTGGGCAATATCATACTGGTCAGTGCAACTCAGACAGTACCACACTGGTCAGTACCACACTGCGTAGTATCATATTGATCAGTTGTATATGTGTCACTGTTCTCCACTCTGTCAAAAATTCCCCCATTTCCATTTCCATCAGCTCCCTGTCTCCATTTCTTATCCTTTCCACTCCAACTTAATGATATTCCTTCCTGTCCCTGTTTAAAGGTATTCACACTCTTTTTCTCTCTCCCCACTGTTCTGTTTGATGGTGCTCTCTCTCTCTTTCTCTCTCTCTCTCTCTCCCCTTTTCTGTTTGATGATGCTCTCTCTCTCTCCCCTGTTCTGTTTGATGGTGCTCGCTCTCTCTCTGTCTCTCTCTGTCTCTCTGTCTCTCTCTCCTGACCCCAGTTTGATGGTGCTCTCTCTCTGCTGTCTGCAGCTTGATGGTACTGAGCTGCCCCCTGTCAGATATAATAAAATCTGAGGACAGTTCTGAATGGGACATTACTTACAAATGTTGGTTCTTCAGTAGATCAACGCTCAGCTGGAGGCTTCGGACCTCAGCTCTCAAAGCTAGGAGTGTAATCGCTTTGTCGTCGCTCTCGGCCTCTCTCTGCGGTTTGCTTGTTGAATTGGTCAAATCAGTTGGTGGCTTGCCAGCTGTCCCCCTGTGCATTTTCAGTGGGGGAAGGTCTGTCTGCTGGCAGATCAGAGCAGTGACCTTCGCTCCTGAGAGCTGTACTGACCTTTTGACATCCTGCTACAAGCAGTCGAAGGAAAAGAAAGAAATCAATGGTAAAGCTTCCCTAGAATAGGGACCTTATTTACACATTCATAAAATCCCTACAGTGTGGGGCCCTTTGTCCCAACCGATCCTCTGAAGAATATCCCACCCAAACCCATGGCTTTACATTTACCCCTGACTCATGCACCTAACCCACACATCCCTGAGCACTCTGGGCAATCCAGCTGACCTGCACATCTTTGGATTGTGGGAGGAAACTAGAGCAAACCCACACAGACACCAGGAGAATGTGCAAACTCCACACAGACAGTCGCCCAAGGCTGGAATCGAACCCAAGTCCCTGGTGCTGTGAGGCAGCAATGCTAACCACTGAGCCACTGGCTACCCTGAAGGTCTGCCAAGAAAGTAGGATTGTCCACCTATAGAGCAGAGAAGCGTTAGGGTTAGATTTATTTGGGGTTTCAATACTGTGAAGGGTTTTGATAAAACAGAGAGGAAGAAACTGCTTCTGTTGATTGGAGGCTCAGTAACAAGAGGATGTGGGCTCAAAAATAACTGGTTTGAGAACCAGGAAGGAAATTAGGAAGATTTTCTTCTAAGGTCATGAGTTGTTACAGTCTGCAAAGTTCTGTCTGAAGCAAATTTAAAAACTATCAGGAGGCTGAATGGTAATATTGCTGAACTGTTAATCCAGAGACCCATGTTATATTCTGTGGACCTGGGTTCGAATCCTGTCATTGCAGACAGTGGAATTTGAATCTCACTTAAAATAAAGTCTGGAATTAAGAGTCTAATGACCACAAATCTGTTGTCAGGAAAAGCCCACCTGGTTCAGTAATGTCCGTCAGGGAGGGAATCTGCCATTCTTACCTGGTCTGGCCTACATGTGACTTCAGACCCACGGCAATATAGTTGACTCTCAATTGACCTCTGAGCAATAAGGGATGAGCAATAAATGTTGGTCTAGGCAGTGACATCCATGTGCCTTGAATGTTTTTCTTTTAAATGGGAATTTAATAAATAATTTAGAAAGGGAATTTGCAGGGGTATGGGAGCAGCAGAGTGGAATAATCGAATTGCTCTTTCGCAGAATGGCCACAGGCCTGATGGATCAAATGGCCTGTCTGAGCTCAGCAGGATAGTGTGATCACCTTAGACTAATGGTGGTGAGTGCCCCTTTGTGCACTGGTCATGTGGTAATGAGTTTGAGGGGCTGTCCTGTGCCAATGTCTGTGCCAGTGAAACTCTGTAACCAGAGGCAGGGTTCTTGTCCATCCTGTGAGGCACCCTGCCAGGTTAAATTCTCTGTGCCCTTCCCTCTGCCTGCACAGGGAGACTATTGGCCTGAATGCCAATTTGCCAGACTCCCAACCTAGGATGTTCATCTCGAACAGCAACAAATGTTCCCCTATACACCCGGGTAGAAATTGTAAAGGGAAAGGAAATGGGGAACGAGAAAATGAATGAATAACCAAACTTCAAATAAAAAGGTGCTTATTCACATAAGGTCACTGTTACTGAGCCTTGCCCTCTCCTCCAGATTGCCTTTGGCCTTGGAGGTCCTAATCTCTCTGTAGGTGTCCTCTGAAGCCCATTAGCACTGAGACTTTGCTGGAGTCAGGGTGAGGGTGAGACATATATGGGTACCTCCTGTCATTATAACCCTGCGTAGAGACTTCTCATGGAATGATGGGGTATTTTGAGAGGAAAACACAACAAAATTCACTCCAGACATTATATTTTTAAAATATCTCCAGTTCCGTTCAGAAACCTTACTTCCTGTTGTCAGCGTTTACCATCATGTCTTCAATGTCGCTATTTAACACTTTAAAAACAGAGTAGGAGAAGACCATAAGGGTCATTAGGTCTTCTCCACGATTCAATACGTTCGTGGGCTGATGAAATGGGAGACACATGGACTGGAAACTTCTCATCTTACGCCTATCAGGACAAATGCAAGAATGCTAGATTTTACATGATTGCAATACTGAAGGATATAATTGTGCTGATCGATTGCCAAGTCAATTCAATTTGGCCAAAATGTATCTCAAAGATATAATAGTCGAAGTTTGCAAACCCCAAAACATTGTTAGTTGCTACTTGATACACTTGCTGAGCAATCCTGAGTCTGTCAATAGCTCCATTAACATCCAACAGGAACAAAGGGATTAGCAGCAAGAATGGGCAATACTGACAGCTCTCTCATTCAACTAGATTAGAGTAGATTAGTTTGCCTACAGTGTGGAATCAAGTCATTTGGTCCAACCAGTCCACACTGACCCTCCTACCCAGACCCAGTTCCCTCTGACTAATGCGCCTAACACTATGGGCAATTTAGCATGGCTAATTCACCTGACCTGCACATCTTTGGATTGTAACTGATCTTATAACTTAATGCTATTTTCCCTACAATATTCCTGTAACAACTCATAGGCATTTACAGCATAGAAGGTGCCCACATCTACCCATTGTGTCCACATCTGTCGATTCCAAACCCATTTTCCAGCTTTTGGCCAATACCCTTGCAGGCTACGGCAGTGCAAGTGACAATCTGGACAGTGCTACAGTGTTACAAGAGCTCTTGTCTCAACTATCCTTTCAGGTCGTGAGTTCCAGATTCACGCTTCACTCTCTGTGAAGAAAGTACTCCTCAACTCTCCTGTTAGCTGTCTACCTCTTACCTTAAAGTTTGTTTTTGACCCAGTTACTAATGGAAAAAGTGCCTTCCCATCCCCGATCCATCTCCCTCATAATCCTACACACCTCCATCAGGTCCTCTCTCAATCTTCACTCTCCCAAGGAAAACAATCCCAGTCTATCCAATCTTTTCTCATAGCTCAGACCTCTAATCCAGGCAACATCCTGGGAAAACGTTACATCCAGTGTATTTACGTCCTTTCTATAATGTGGCAACCAGAACTGCATGCACTTCTCCAGTTGTGGCCAAACCATATTTCACACAGTTCCAGCATCAACTTCTTGCTCTGTATTGTATATCTTGACTAATAAAGGCAAGTAGCCCACATGTCTTCTCAAGCAATCTGATCTACCTGACCTACTACCTTCAGGGACCTGATTAGTTGATTAAATTATTCATGTCTACCGAGATCCAGCGAAAGGTGTTGTTTTGCGTACTACAGAGGCAGATCGTAACAAACAAAGTGCATCAGGATAGCAGAACAGAGTGCAGAGTACTGTGTTCCAGCTGCAGGAAAGGTTCAGACAGAGAGATCAGAATTAACATTGTAGAGACCCATTCAAAAGTCTGATGACTGTGGGGAAGAAGCTGTTTTTGAGTCTGTTCATACGCGCATTCAAACTTTTATATCTTCTGCTCAAGGGTGGAAGAGAGTGTATCCGGGTTGGGAGGGGTCTTTGATTATGTTGGTTATTTTCCTGAGGTATCAGGAAGCATAGACGGATGGGAGGCTGGCTTGCGTGATGGACTGGGCTGTGTTCACAACTCTCTGTAGTTTCTTGTGGAAGTGCACATTGAGATTCCTTTGATCTCAGACCCACCATCTGTGGCAGGGCCTAAACAACATTGCTGGATATAAAAGAGCAAGATAGCAAACAGAGACACATCCCTCCTGAAACACTCAATGCTTTCCAGGCTTAGTTTGGCAGAATGCCAGCGGCGCAGTGACATTAGCCCTGACAGCCCCAGACCCACCTGTTCCCTTGGTCACTGCCGCAGATGTCAGACCAGTCTTTCAGGGAGGAAACCCAAGGAAAGCAACGGGCCCTGACAGTGTCCCCAGCCGAGCACTCAGATCCTGTGCAGGCCAATTGAGGGAGGTATTCACCAACATCTCCAACCTCTCCCTCCTACAAGCCAAAGTCCCCACCTGCTTTAAGAAGACCACGTGCCTAAAAAAGCACCTGCAATGTGCTTTAATGTCATGGCTTACATCAACTCGAGTCTCCCAGCCCGCCTTGATCCCCTACAATTTGCTTACCGATGTAACAGGTCCACAGCGGTTGCCAAATTCCTAGCCTTGCACTCATCCCTGGAACATCGGGACAACTAGGACAGCTACATCAGACTCATCTGTAAGGAGAGAAAAGAGCTGACGTTTCGAGTCTAACTAACTCTTTGTCAAAGCTTTGTCAAGTCAGTTAGACTCGAAACGTCAGCTCTTTTCTCTCTTTATAGATGCTGCCAGACCTGCTGAGCTTTTCCAGCATTTTCTCTTTTGGTTTCAGATTCCAGCATCCGCAGTAATTTGCTTTTATACATCAGACTCATATTCATTGATGACTGATCCACCTTCAACACTTATTATCCCCTCCAGTCTGATCTCAAAACTCTTGTTGTTATTGTATGCAAGTGCCATGAAATTAGAAACACAATAAGTGCCTGATTTGTCTTGAGTTTTGGAAGGAATGTTATGTCAATAAAGATTGTGCATCAGTGAGAGAATCTTTTTACTTCCTTGGGATGTCCTAATGCCATTAAAAAAAACCTTTGCATTCCCATCAGTTAAACGCTCATAATATGAAGAAGTGTTTCGATATGCAAAATGGGATTAGAAAGAATGGTTGGTTTTAACTGGTGCAGACTTGATGGGCCGAAGGGCCTTTTTGCTGTGCCGTAGATCTCTATGACTGATATCATTTCCTCAATGTTAATACTCTCCGGATGCAATACCTCACACTTATGGAATCATAGAAAGGCCAAAGTACAGAAGGAGGCCATTTGGCCCATCTTGTCTGTACTGGCCCCTAAAAGAGCAACCCCGCTCATCCCATTCTCCATTCCTATCTTCATTGCCCTCTAAGTTCTTTGGGTCGTTCCGTGTATTCAAGACTGAGATAGACCAAGAGTCATTAGTAAGGGGGTCATGAGGGAAGAAAGTGAACTTGAGGATTATCAGATCAATCATGATGTCACTGAATTCCATTTGCTACTGCTCTGACCAGCTGACCAGTCTGTTTACAGCTCTCCTCCTCACTATTTGTCACTCTAGCAATTTTTAAAATCATCGGCAAACTTCCTGATCAAACGCACTACATTTTAGTCTAAATTATTGATGGACACCACAAACAGCAAGGTCCTCAGCCCTGAACCCTGTAGAAAAGATTTCCCATCACAGAAGCCTCCCTCTACCATCACCCTTTGCTTCCTGTCTCTCAGCCAATTATGGATCCAATGGGCCACCTTTCCTTGGATCCCATGGGCCGTTACTTCCTTCACCAGGCTGCTATGAAAGACCTTATCGAAAATCTTACAGAAGACCATATAGATCACATCAAATGCATGAATCTTGTCAACACTCTGATTACGTCCTCCAAAAATGTGATCAAATTTGTCAAAGAAGACCCTTTCTGAACAAATCCATGCTGACTTCTGTCCAAGTGTAGATATATTTTGCCCCTCAGAATTCTTTCTAATGACTTCTCACCATTGAGGTTAACCTGACTGGTGTTCCTAATTTCCTAATCTATCCTTCCCTCCCTTCTTTTTAAATGATGGGACAATAACCTTCTGGCAACTGTCTAGTATTCAGAGAAGATTTGAAAATTACTGCTTGGGCCCTTGATATTTCTTGTCTTGCCTCCCTCAACAGCCTGCGATATATCTTAGCCAGGTCTGCAGACATATCCACTTTCTAAGCTGCTAAACTCGCTAGCACCTCCTTTCTCTCTGTGTTACTTTATTGTAATATTTCACAGTCATCCACTCTAATGTCTATACCTACATTTTTTTTTCTGTTATGAAGAGTGACACCAACTATCCATTGAGGACCATATCTTCTTGGTCCACACATAGATTAGCTCGATGGTTCTTAACAGGTCCTACACTCTCCCTTGTTATTCTCTTGTTCTATATATATTTGGAAAACCTATTTATTCTACCCACACATACTTTCTCATGCAGTCCCTTTGCCTTCTTAAGTCCATTTTTGGGATTCTCCCATGCTATTTATATTCTTGTCAGGACAGTGTCATCTTGAACTCCCAGAACCTGCCATAACTCTTGATATCTTTAATATCTAGAGAACTACCAATTTCTGTCTTGATTATGCTCAATGACCAAGCCTCCACAGCCTACTGGAGCATAGAAATCCAAAGATTCACCACCCTCTGACTGAATAAATCTTCCTCATCTCTATCCTAAATGGCCTCTGTTATTCTAAGACTATCACTTGGTTCTAGACCCTCCAAAGCCTGGTGAAAAATGTAAGTTTTAATCAAATAATCAATGCAGAATGTAGCATGGCTCAGTTACACTTGCTGGAAGTGGCACACATTCATATCCAATGACCCACTGTCACAAATAAAAGGAATATGGGTGTTGTTTGTGCCTTTTATTTGAAGTATCCAGTAGCATGGGGAGACTGTGGTTGCCTGATGCTTTCTTCATAGCAGGATCTGTATTAGTCAGTGCTGATTTACCAATCAATCAGCAACCTTTTCTCCTATCATTTAAATTGAATATTGGCATTTGTCCTGATGACTGCAAGATGGGCAATTTCAGGAACATGTCTGTCTTTTCAATAATATCATGAATAATCTTCCTCTTCACTTCCCACCTGCTCCCGATGTCCCTGAATTCTCCAAGAATGTCCATCCCAGTCTGAAATATATTGAACAATGGAGCATCTGTAACCTTCCATGTTAGAGAGTTCCAAAGGTTCACAATTCTTTAAGTGAAAAAATTTCTCCTCATCTCATTCATGAACGTGCCCTTACCCTATTTGCCTCCAAGGCAAATGTATCGTTCCTTAGATATTGAGACCAAAACCGCACCTAGTACTGCACATGCAATTGCAGCAAAATCCTGTACACTTATAGCAAGATTTCCGTATTGTTGTGTGCCAGTGTCCTTGCAATCTGTGAGAATGGAAATTCTCAATGTAAATGGAGGCTGTGTAGAACACTGGCCACAGTTCTATTGTATCTTGTGACAGTGTGTACTCTTCATAAGAACAATGCTACAGGAGATCCACCCAGAGACGGGATGAAGACAGAAGGAGCTTCATAAGGTCCTATTATTTTAAGTTGCCTTGCCCTTTGGGTTTCAGTGTGTCTCTATCACCGTCCCTCTTAAAATTACTTTGAGATTTGGGATTTTCCCTCATGCAAGTGACAGAAGCTGCTCAGGTCCAAGAGGCAAATGGAAGACTCACGACAGGTGAAGTCACAAACTGAGAGGGTGGTCTGCGCCCCTTGGCTTTGGGCCTGTCTGTCGTCGGGTGGGTCAGCTTCTCTGTGGATGCAGCGAGGATGTCAAAGGTCACCGAATCTGAGGGGAGGGAACAGAAACAAAATACCATTAACTCAGAGTCTTCTGTGGTCAGAAAATGGGTTTTAATTAACCCCAGTTCAATTTTATCCATCATCACATGGAAATAGTGAGCACAGTCCTTCTTTGCATCGATTACATCCGCTTAACTTGATATTTCAGATAAACTTCTGAACTGGTTGGTTCAAAAATATCTCCAGATCATGTCCAACAGTTCGTGTGGTGCAGTGGTAGTGTCCCTGCTTCTGGGCCAGAAGTCCTCGACTCAAATCATGACTGTTCTAGAAGTGTGCCATAGAATGTGTGGGCAGGTTGATTTTTAAAACAAAAATTACACTTCAGATACACTGTCCATAAGAGACTCTCAAACATGGGCTGTCACTAGTCTATAAGGTCCTTACCTTGTATTTTGGTATCAATGAAACAAAACATTATGTGGTAACCACCTTATTACCACGCCTAGCAATGGCTGGTACTCACAAATGCAGTTGTTCAGTCAGATTTCATGTAAAAGCTTGTTACTATGAATGATTCTCCACGGATCTCCCTGGCACTGACACCATTATAATTCTGGCTGCAGCAGCAATGTCCTCAAAGGCTATGATTTTCAAACTCTTTCTGAGCCTGGACCTTAGGCCTGAAAGGCACAACTTCAAATTAGATCCTTCCATTGGTTATGCAGGAGCTCCACTGTATGGTCAAACCGTGCTCTCGGTTGATGGAGAAGGGGAACTTCTGTATCTAGCAGAGGAAAGAGAGGTCATTCACTCATACCCAAGAGACCATTGTCTACAGTCAGTTTCCATAGACAATGGTGTGTGTATGTCTCTGTGTGGATGTTTAAAGTACCTTTACAAATAGTGAGGTACTTTGCAAATGTAGTCACTGTTGGAATGTAGTTACACTAAAGTCCCACAAACAGCTAATGAGATAAATGACTAATTAGCCTGGTTTGGATTGTGGAAGGATATTGGTTAGGAGCTGCCATTTTTTATTTCTTTGCTGTTTTGTGGGACAAGGGTACTTGTTAACTATCCCTAACTGTGTCACTTGCACAGTGGCTTGGTGGTTAGCACTGCTGTCTCATAGTGCCAGGGACCTGGGTTCAATTCCGGCCTCAGGCCACTGTGAAACAAATTTGCAAGGAGCTCTCAGCTATCTGTAAGAATAATAAGGTCATTATGGCAGGGGATTTTAACTTTTCAAACATAGACTGGGACTGCCATAGTGTTAAAGGCTTAGATGGAGAGGAATTTCTTAAGTGTGTACAAGACAATTTTCTGATTCAGTATGCGGATGTACCTACTAGAGAAGGTGCAAAACTTGACCTACTCGTGGGAAATAAGGCAGGCAGGTGACTGAGGTGTCAGTGGGGCAGCACTTTGGGACCAGCGACCATAATTCTATTAGATTTAAAATAGTGATGGAAAAGGATAGACCGGATCTAAAAGTAGAAATTCTAAATTGGAGAAAGGCCAATTTTGATGGACTTATACACTTAATGGTAAGGTCCTCAGGAGTGTTGCTGAACAAAGGGACCTTGGAGTGCAGGTTCATAGCTCCTTGAAAGTGGAGTCACAGGTAGATAGGATCATGAAGAAGGCGTTTGGTATGCTTTCCTTCATTGGTCAGAGTATTGAGTACAGGAGTTGGGAGGTCATGTTGCGGCTATACAGGACATTGGTTAGGCCACTGTTGGAATATTGCATGCAATTCTGGTCTCCTTCCTATCAGAAAGATGCTATGAAACTTGAAACGGTTCAGAAAAGATCTATAAGGATGTTGTTAGGATTGGAGGATTTGAGCTATAGGGAGAGGCTGAACAGGCCTGGGCCTGTTTTCTCTGGAGTGTCGGAGGCTGAGGAGTGACCTTATAGAGGTTTACAAAATTATGAGGGGCATGGATAGTGTAAATAGGCAAAGTCTTTTCCCTGGGGTCAGGGAGTCCAGATCTAGAGGGCATAGGTTTGGGGTGAGAGGGGAAAGATATAAAAGACACCTACGGGGCAACTTTTTCACAGAGGGTGGTATGTGTATGGAATGAGTTGCCAGAAGAAGTGGTGGGGGTTGGTATAATTATGACATTTAAAAGGCATTTGGATGGGTATATGAATAGGAAGGGTTTGGAGGAATATGGGCCAGGTGCTGGCAGGTGGGACTAGATTGGGTTGGGATATCTGGTCGGCATGGACGGGTTGGACCGAAGGGTCTGTTTCCATGCTGTACATCTCTATGACTCTATGTCTGTGTGGAGTTAGTACATTCGCTCCGTGTTTACATGGGTTGTTTCCGGGTGCTCTGGTTTCCTCCTACAATACAAAGATGTGCAGGCTAGGTGAACTGGCCGTGCTAATTTTCCCATAGTGCCCAAGGATGTGTAGGTTATGTGCATTGGTCAGGGGTAAATCTGGGGTAGGGGGAATGGGTCTCCGTGTGTTACTCTTCAGAGAGTTGGTGTGGACTTGTTGGGCTGAAGGGCCTGTTTCCACATTGTAGGGATTCTATGGTCTTAGTGGACAGTTAAGTGCCAACCATATTGGTGTGGACCTGGAGTCACATGCAGTCCAGACCAGGTTAGGATGCAGTCCACCCTCCCTAATGAACAAGATAACCACATAGTTTCACAGTCATCACTGCTGAAGATGAACACTTCAGTTCCAGAACTGTTTATTAATTTCAATTCCAGAGGGACATGAACCAGTGATCCCCTGAGAATTAACCACTGCTGCCTCACAGCGCCAGGGACCTGGGTTCAATTCCCGACTCAGGCGACTGACTGTGTGGAGTTTGCACGTTCTCCCCGTGTCTGCGTGGGTTTCCTCCGGGTGCTCCGGTTTCCTCCCACAGTCCAAAAGATGTGCGGGTCAGGTGTATTGGCCATGCTAAATTGCCCATAGTGTTAGGTAAGGGGTAAGTGTAGGGGTATGGGTGGATGGCGGGTCGGTGTGGACTTGATGGGCCGAAGGGCCTGTTTCCACACTGTAAGTAATCTAATCTAAACCCAGGCCTCTGGGTTATTCACTCAATGTTATTAATGAATTAATGATTTTATTGTCACGTGCATTTTAAAGTGAGAAAAACAGTAAATGACACTGATGCCTTTTCCACTGATGCTGTGATCCGGAGCCATTTTGCATCGTTTTAAGAATAAGAAAACATGAGGAGAGTCTATCAGTCCTGAGCCAGCTCATTATCAGTGACTCCTGCACAGTCTTCCCTCCTCCACAGCCTAGCCCGTCATCTACACTGCACCTCACCAACATTGAAGTTACTGCTTTTCAGACGCTATCTTTCACCGCTGGGTTGATTCTCCTCTGCCACTGCCTGTGCAGGACCCACCAACATCAGAGTTGCAGCCGGGCCCACCTCACCGCTGCCAGCACCAGACCCAACCAATGACAAAGCCACCGATCCTCACCGTTTGCTGCTACTAACTCTTAGTCATACATTACATGATATATCTCTTCTTCTGGTACTGGAGAAGTCATTAGTTTAACATCTCAGACAAACAATCACACCACTCACAGCACAACACTCCCTCAACACCATCTTTAAGTGTCAACCAGGCTTTCCTGCTCATTCTCCAGACTGGCCTTAACTTGCTTGCCGGATGACTCACAGTGGAAGTGTCAGCGCTGAATCACTTCGAGCATGTGATCGCTGTTGCTCAGTTTGCAGTGATACAGAGAAGTGGTTTTAGGTTGAATCCAGGGAAATGCTGAATATAAAAGCTGCTTCAAATCTTCTTCCCTTTCTATTCCTATCATCGTATCAATCTAAATGCTAATTCAGGAGTGTTGCTCACTGTTAGCACTGCACATTCTAACTCTCAAAACAAAAGCTTTGACTCTGATAACACTTTTATAACTTCACAATGTTCGAAATAACCACGGTGGCACAGTGGTTAGCACTGCTGCCTCACAGTGCCTGAGACCCAGGTTTAATTCCCGACTCAGGTGACTGACTGTGTGGAGTTTGTACGTTCTCCCTGTCTCTGCGTGGGTTTCCTCTGGGTGCTCCGGTTTCCTCCCACAATCCAAAAGATGTGCGGGTCAGGTGAATTAGCCATGCTAAATTGCCCGGGGTGTATGTAGGGGTATGGGTGGGTTGCGGGTTGGTGTGGACTTGTTGGGCCGAAGGGCCTGTTTCCACACTGTAAGTAATCTAATTTAATCTGTAAGTACTTTACAGCAAACTAAATATTTTTGAAGTGTTTTAATGTAGGAGATAGAACAAATAATCTGTGCATAGCACACCGCAATGAGATAAAGACTGAGTTATTTGTTTTGGTGATGTTAGTTAAGGGATAGATGTTATCCACAACCCTAGAGAAGTCTCACCTGCTTCACTTCCAAATCACACCGCAGGTTCTTCTGTGTCTGTCTGAGGGGGAGAGCAGGGTCTCATCTTAATGTCTCACCTCTAACTCTTCAGCACTCCCTCGGTACAGTACTGCACAGGCGTGTCTGCCTAGATTATGGTCTCAAATTTCAGGGCCTGGGTCTTGATTTATTTAGTGAAAATGGCGACTGCCAATGCTGGAGATTAGAGTGGTGCTGGAAAAGCACAGCAGGTCAGCCAGCATCCAAAGAGCAGGAAAATCGGCAAAAGCCCTTCATCAGGATTTAACATTGATTTATTTGACCCAGAATTGATAATCTTGCCCATTCTGACAGGCTCGATGTCTGCAAAGCTGAAACACCTTCATAAATGACTGATGCCTCAGAATGAGATGTCAGGTATGAAACACTTCTCAATAAATATCTCTAAGATGTCTGCTTCAAGACAGTTGCATTGACTGGATATTTATGTGGGCTTGGGAAAGTCTGATGGGTGCACCTTTTCACATTCCAAAACGCAAATGATGTAAGGGTTTGCCGACAGTACTATCAATCAGCATTTGCTCAGTGATACTCTGCTCATTTAGGTTCTGCCAGAGACACCCAGCTCCTGACCTCATTACAGCCTTGGTTCAAATGCAGACAAAGAGCAGAACTGCAGAGGTGAAGTGAGAATGACTACTCTTGATATCAAGGCCATATTCGACCGAGTGTGGCATCAAGGAGCCCAAGCAAAACTGGGATCAATGGGAATTATGGGGAAAAAACTCTCTGCTGGATGTAATCATACTTAGTCTAATGGAAGATGGTTCTGTTTGTTGGAGGTCAATCATTTAAGGATATCTCTGGAAGTGTTCCTCAGGGAAGTATCCAGGACCCAATCATCTCAATTGTTTCATCAATTACTTCCTCTCCATCATAAAGTCAGTGGGGAGGATGTTTGCCAATGATTGTATAACATTCAGCATCGTTCACAACTCCTCAGAGATTGAAGCAGTCTGTGTCCAAATACAGCAAAACCTAAATAAAATCCTGCTTTGGGCTGATAAGTGGCAAGTAACATTTGCGCCAAACAAGAATCATCCTCTTGTTCATTTCCAAAAGATAAAATTCCAACCATCTTCATTTTTACTATCGCTGAATTCCCCACTATTGATATCCATTACCATTGACCAGAAAAGGAACTGGACCAATTATATAAAAATATGGCTACAAGAGAGCGGTCAGAGGGTAAGGATTCTGTAGACAGTAACTCAACATCCTGATTCCCCAAGGCCTGTCCACCATCTACAAGGCACAAGTTAGGAGTATGATGGATTTGCCTGGATGCAACTCCAACAAGCTTCAAGAACTTGGCATTCCAACCTTCAAAATTTCCTCCCTTTACTACGAATGCACAGTGGCATCAGTGTGTACCATCTACAAGGTGCATTGCAGATGTTCAGCAAGGCTCTTTTACAGCACCTTCCATGCCCATGATTACTACTCCTAGGACAAGGGCAGAGGGTACATGCAGGTTCCTCTCTAAACCACAAACCATCCTGACTTGGAAGTATATTGTTGTTGTTTCACTGTAATTGCCTTCCCAACAGTACGTACCTGCACTTTAATAATTGCAGCACTCACCGTATCTTCTCCAGGATGTTAAATGCTGGCTGAACTGCCAATGTTCACCATGAACAAATAAAGAAAAGAACCATTTGATTTGTGCCATTGTCCGGGATTTTTATCGTTTTACTCAGGTTTTACATAGGCAATGCCTTTTGCAAGTCCAGATCAGGCTCCCATTAATATTGCAAAACAATTCATCAAGGCAAAAAAAACTTTAATGAGCCTAACACAAAACCACATCAGAAGTAACAGTATTTTATTGCAGCCCCTGAAAACTGTCAATTGTTCTTAGATCAACAGACCACCTGTTAAGTTGAGGCCACTTAAACCTTTTGAAACCCACTCACTGACCACACCCCCACTATGCCCTCACCCACTGACCACACCCACACTACCTCCTCACCCACTGACCACACCCACACTACCCCCACTCACTGACCACACCCTCACTACCCCCTCACCCAATGACCACACCCCCACTACCTCCTCACCCACTGACCACACCCCCACTACCCCCACTCACTGACCACACCCACACTACCTCCTCACCCACTGACCACACCCCCACTACCCCCACTCACTGACCACACCCTCACTACCCCCTCACCCAATGACCACACCCCCACTACCTCCTCACCCACTGACCACACCCCCACTACCTCCTCACCCACTGACCACATTCCCACTACCCCCTCACCCACTGACCACACCCACACTAACCCCTCACCCACTGACCACACCCCCACAACCTCCTCACCCACTGACCACACCCACACTAACCCCTCACCTACTGATCACACCCACACCACCTCGTCACCCACTGACCACAACCACATTAACCCCTCACCCACTGATCACACCCACACCACCTCGTCACCCACTGACCACACCCACACTAACCCCTCACCCACTGATCACACCCACACCACCTCGTCACCCACTGACCACACCCACACTACCCCCTCACCCACTGAACACACCCACACTAACCCCTCACCCACTGATCACACTCCCACTAACCACTGACCTCACCCACACTACCCCCTCACCCACTGACCACACCCACACTAACCCCTCACCCACTGACCACACCCACACTAATCCCTCACCCATTGACCACACCCACACTACCCCCTCACCCACTCACTCCACGCACACTATTCTCTCATCCATTGACCACACCCACACTCACTTACCTCACCTACCCCATCCTTACCCATCTATCTCACCCAACCCACCTCCTTACTCCACCCTGTCTATATAAAATATTGCAGGATAGCACCATGTTACAGGTCAGGTGCAATTTAGGTTTGATTCAGAGTAAAGCCCCCTCTACACTGTTCCAGCAAAGATTCTTTGGACTGTGCTTGGCAGTGTTTCATGGGGCAGTTTGATTGGCTATAACACTGAGCAGTGCTCCAATTCCACATTGTGCTGTGGGTTCAGTTAGGTGTAATGTTAATCTGTTATTACCTGAATCACTGTTCCTGTCTCTGGCTGTTTTTTTCTGGTCCTGTGGAGCGAGAGCTTGTTCTCCATTAACTCTGTAATGACAGCATTTGTAATCATCTGTTCAACATCCCACTGCCTCTGCAATTTTTAACAAGGTAAAATAAAGTACATTTATGTAAAGCTGCTCTTAATCTTGAATATCCTTGAATGTGACTTTCTCTCCCCTTGTCTTAATTTGACAATGTTTTAGATCCATAATATCACTAGTATACCCAATGGAAGGATGCCACACAGTCAGCTGTAAGTCATTGTGGGAAATCTCTCGATGGGTTGGTGTCAAATCTGGCATGTCAGAAGATGGTTGTGATTGTTGGAGATCAGTCATCTCAGCCCCAGTGCAGGATTTCCTCAGGGCAGTGTCGTGGGCTCAACTATCTTCAGCTGCTTCATCAATAACCTTCCCTCAATAAGAAAGTTAGAAGTGGGGATGTTTGCTAACGATTGCACAACGTCCATCACCATTTGCATCCCCTCAGAGACTGAAGCAGTCCATGTCCAAATACAACAACACCAGGCTTCGGCTGACAAGCGGCAAGCAACATTAACGTGACATAAGTGCCAAGCAATGACCATCCCCAACAAGACAGATTCCAACCATAACTCTGTGACATTCAATATTATCACCATCACTGAATTCCGCCCCTATTCTGGGGATAGCCATTGACCAGAAACTCATCTGGACTTGCTATACAGTGGCTATGAGAGCAGGCCAGTGGTGAGTAACACACCTCCTACCTCTCCAAATCATATCCTTCATCGGCAAGGCAAGTGTCAGCAGTGTGATGGGATATTCTCCAGTTGCCTGGATGGGTGCAGCTCCAACAATGCTCAAGAAACTTGACATCATCCTGAACAAAATAGTCCACTTGATTGGCACCACACCCAGAAACATCCATTCCTATCACCACATATGCTCAGCAGTAGCAGTGTATACTGTCTAAAAGATGCACTAGAAAAATTCACCAAGTCCCTTTAGATAACACCTTCCAAACCTATGGTTATGATGACCTCAAAGATAAAAGGCAGCATGTAGATGGGAACACTACCATCTTCAAACTGCCCCTCCAAACCACTTACCATCCTGACTCAGAAATTTATTACTGTAACTTCACTGCTGCCGGGTCAAAATCCTGGAACTCCATCCCTAATGGCTTTGTGGGGCTACTTACAATAAATGGACTGCAGCAGTTTAAGAAGGTAGCTCACCACCACCTTCTGAAGGGCATTTAGGGACAGGCAATAAATGCTGACTCAGCCAGTAACACCCATACCCCATGTATCCACCGTGAATCTATACAATGTATTAAAGGACACATAACACTCCAAATGCAGTTGAAGGAAAACTTTATAGACGTTTTAAATTGAAGTCTTGCTTTTGTTTTCTGGGTTTGTTCTTTTTTTGGACAACTCTGAAGTACTGTGGATCAGCAGATTTCAGTTCCTTTCTTCTCTAATTCACCTGCTATCCTACTATTTAAGATATATTATTATTCCTCATATTTTATAACAAACTGCACCTGTAACACAGTGAAGGCAACAGCTTGCATGGACATAGCACCTTTAACAAAGTGAAACATTCCATGGAGCTTCAACAAATTGTAATCAGAAAAAAGCTGACATTGAGCAATATAAAGGAATATTATGACCAGTGACAAAATGCAGAATTAAGGAGGAATGGTTGCCGATGGTGGAGAGGATTACCGTGTGAGGAAGTGAGAACTGACATTTCTGAGGGTTGTAGGCCTGGGAGGAGTTACAGAATGTGGTAAGACCATGGAGAGTTTAAACATGATGGTAGAATTTTATATTTCAGTCACTTCCAGATTAGGAACCTGAGTAGGTCAGCTAGCACAGTGCCAACAGGTGAACCGGACTTGGGAGTTAGGGTAGGGGTAGAAGAATTTTGAATAAATGCAGGTTATAATAGTCATAGAGTCATATAGCACGGAAACAGGCTCTTCGATCCAACCAATCCATGCCGAACATAATCCCAAACTAAACTAGTCCCACCTGCTTGCTGTTAGCAAACCTCTCCTATTCATGTACTTGCCTAAGTGTCTTTTAAACATTATAGCTATGCCCACATCCACCACTTCCTTGGAAGTTCATTCCACACATGAACTTACTTCTGTGTAAAAAATTTGTTCCTGTCTTTTTAAAACTCTCTCCCCTCACCTTAAAAACATGTGCTTCCTAGTCTTGGAATTCCCCATCCTAGGGGAAAGACACCTACTATTAACCCTATTTATATTCCTCATGATTTTACAAATTCTATAAGGTCATCTCTCAACCTCCTATACCTCAGTGAAGAAAGTCTGAGCCTATCCAACCTTTCTTTATAACTCAAACCTCACTACCTGGCAACATCCTGGTAAATCTCTTCTGAACCCTCTCCAGCTTAATAATATCTTTCCTATAACAGGGCGACCAGAACTGCACACAGTACTCCAGAAGAGGTCTCACCAATGTCCTGTACAATCTCAAAATGACTTCCCAACTCCTATACTCGAAAGACTGAGCAAGCGTGCTGAACACCTTTGAACCACCCTGTCTAGATGTGAAGCAAACTTCAAATTATTATGCACCTGAAACCCCAGGTCCCTCTGTTCTACAACACAATGCAAGGCCCTACCATTAATTGTTTAAGTCCTGTACCAAATGCAATATCTCGGATTTATCCAAACTGAACTCCATCAGTCATTTCTCAATCTAGCAGAATCGGGGTGCATGCACTCCTTGTACAGCTGACTCTGGACAGACAAATGCCATAGCTATTTCAATCACCCTGCTCAGATTTGTAATGACACCTCTCCAGGGCAGATGAGATATCACCACTATGTCACAACGCTCTACCTGAACAGTTGTTATATGCCTGATCTGGTTGGAGTTTAGTTCAACTGACTGCCATCACTGTGATGTAATTATGCATGACCTTGTTAAAAGGGTCAATTTAGATAAAACATTTTGGTATTAAATGTTCTTTTCTGGAATAAATTATCAGGAGAGGTCATTGAACTGATAGCATGAATTGGTTCAATAGACAATTGGTGAGGTATCTTGAGAAATGAACTTGAGTAATGCAGTGGGAAGGTGATGTTAAAAGCAGTCCAATAAACTTGGTCGATTAAGATCTTCACCCAATCAATTTCCTCATTTGAAACTCACTGATAATCACCACTGCTCATCCCACTCTCTAACCAAAGTCAATACCTCACAGACTAGGCTATCACTAACCAATCTCACCACAAATCTCTGTTTCTTCCATAGGTATACCTCAGGCGCTAGACCAGTAATGATGGATCAGTTTGGGCTGAGACCTACTTTCAGAAGCCACTATTCATTTGGTCTGCACTTTGCTTGCCAGAGTGTGGACTAGAAAACTCCTCAAAGCTCAGATCTGAATTGAATATGCATCACCACAAACCATTTCACTTTACTGATTAGCATCCAATAACAATACATTAGAACAGGGTGGGCTATTTAGCTCCTCAAACCTTTCAATGCCATTCAACGAGATCATGACTGATCTGCAGCCTAACTCCATATAACTGCCTTTGCCACAGTGCCTCAATGTTACTGTTTACCAAACAGAGATCAATCTCTCAACTCTGATGAAGAGTCATCTAGACTCAAGACCTTAGCTTGCTCCCTCTCCACGGATGCTGTCTGACCCACTGCGATTCCAAGCATTGGTTGTTTCCCACAGGATCTTATTCGTTTCAATTTGATCACCTTTCATTCTGTCACACTCCACTCTGCACAGGGCCATCCTGCTTGACATTTTCATAAAAGACAATACCATCATCCTCGCAATCAGCTGAGTGAACCTAATGAAGCGCTTCTGAAATAACTCCACAGAGACTGGTATCAGGCCACCATGTCCTCCTGTACTTATATGTGGAGAGTCCATGACACGGATCTAGCTCCTTCAGAGCCAGTTCTCAGAGTTTACCTCTGTTCACTCACGTTTATCTCTGTCAGCCAGTGTTCTCTGATTGGACCTGATTAACAGCCCCAACCAGCCAGGGGCGGCATGGTGACTCAGTGGTTAGCACTGCTGTCTCACGGCACCAGGGACCCGGGTTCGATTCCCACCTCAGGCAACTGTCTGTGTGGAGTTTGCACATTCTCCCCATGTCTGTGTGCGTTTCGTCCGGGTGCTCTGGTTTCGTCCGGATGCTCTGGTTTCCTCGCACAGTCCAAAGATGTGCCGGATAGCTGAATTGGCCATGCTAAATTGCCCGTAGTGTTAGGTGCATTAGTCAGGGGTAAATATATGGGAATGGGTCTGGGCGGGTTACTCTTCGGAGGGTTGGTGTGGACTTGTTGGGCTGAAGGGCCTGTTTCCACACTGTAGGGAATCTAATCTAAAACCAGGGAACTCATATTCTATGAGGTCCATCCGGCTGACCTCATTACAATCACTAGTTGCCAATGCAAGTGTTTCCTTAGTTAATGAGACTCAAACTGTGTACAATACTTTAGATGCAGCCTCATCAATGTCCAATATCGATATACCAAGGTTTCTGCACATTTTTATTCATTTCTCTTTCAGTGAAGAGCAACATTCAATCTGGCTTTTCTCTTATCTGCTACCTGCTGCATGCTAACATCTTTATGTCTGAGGATGATCAGATCTGACTGTACTGCAGCATTCTGCAGTCTCTCTCCATTATATAATTTTCTGATTCACTATTCTTCCTGCCAAGGGGAAAGTCTCATATTTTCCCACATTATACTCCATCGGCCTAGTTATTGTCCAGTCACTTAACCTTTCTGTATCCCTCTGTGGAATCTTTATGCTGCTCACAACTTGCTTCCCGACCTATCATTTGGCTATAGTGCACACTTCATCCAGGACATTAATAGAGATGGTGAACAGTTACTGCCCCATTACTGATCCTGGCAACACTCCGTCAGTTACATTTTGTCAGCCTGAAAGTAACCCATTTCTCTGACTCTGTTAGTGAACAATTTCTTGATCCATGTCATACTCTGCCAGCTGCAAAAATTAGCAATAACCTTTAATGCAGCATCTTATTGAATGCCCATTGGAAACCTTTAACTTCAAGTTATGGGGAATTTTACCAGATTCTTTCCAGAAGACCAAATAAATAACATCCAAGTCCATTTAAATAAAAACTGTCCAAAAATTCAATTACTTTTCTTAAAATTCAGGTTTGTCAGGCGTGATTTACCCATTATGAGGTCATGCCTGCTCCTGATTTACTGAAAAACAACCCCAAGATTTTCCATCGTCCTATTCTTAAATATGGACACTTGCAATTTCCAAACAATGGACAAGTGAACCACTCCCCATAATTTCCTACTTTACTCCTCTCACCTTGCTTGAATGTGGTACGCAATTGTCCAATTCAAAGGAATGATTCTTAAGTTGACAGGACACTGGCAGTTTGTAGTTGGGAATCTGCAATGAATCTGCTTCCTCTAAATCCCTGGATGGAAACCACCTGATCCTGAGGACTTGTCACTCTATTGTATCATTATTTACAGCATTACTGGTATTTGGCTGTAGCTAATGTAGGTGAGTCCTTGGGCTGAACCTTATGGCAAAGTGTGAGTACATCAAGTTTCTTGGTGGGCTTCTCTTGCCACACGGCCTTGTGAGTTTTCATAGAATCATAGAATCCCTACAGTGTGGAAACAGACCCTTCGGCCCAACAAGTCCACACTAACCCTCCGAAGAGTAACTCACCCAGATCCATTCCCCTACCCTAAATTTCCCCTGATTAATGCACCTAACCTACACATCCCCGGACACTATGGGTAATTTAGCATGGCCAAGTCACCCAACCTAGACTGTGGCAGGAAACCGGAGCACCCGGAGGAAACCCACTCAGACATGGGGAGAATGTGCAAACTCCACACAGACAGTTACTTGAGGCTGGAATTGAACCTGGATCCCTGGCACTGTGAGGTAGCAGTGCTAACTACTGAGCCACCATGCTGCCCCACGGAGGAGGCTGTGCCGTCAGATCCTACCAGCCTTGCCTGAGGTTGCTGCCCAGCGCAGTGCTACCTCCAGACTAGGGAGGAAGAGTGGTCAGGGCATCAGTATTCACTGAGGAGAGGGACATGATGGATATTGAGGTTAGGGATAGATCTTTGAGTATTCTAGGTCAGGTCAGCACAAGGAGGGAGGGAGTTTTGGATATTCTAAAAGGCATTAAGGTAGACAAGTCCCCAGGACTGGATGGGATATATCCCAGGTTACTGAGGGAAGCGAGAGAGGAAATAGATGGGGCTTTAACAGATAATTTTGCAGCATCCTTGAACAGGATGAGGTCCTGGAGGACTGGAAAATTGCTAATGTTGTCCCCATGTTTAAGAAGGGTAGCAGGGATACTCAAGGTAATTATATACCGGTGAACCTGACATTAGTGGTAGGGAAGCTGCTGGAGAAGATGCTGAGGGATAGGATCTATTTGCATTTGGAAGAAAACGGGCTTATCAGTAATGGTTTTGTGCGGAGAAGGTCATGTCTTACAAACTTAATAGAATTGTATGAGGAGATGATAAAGTTGATTGATTGGGGAAGGGCTGTAGATGTCATATCCATGGACTTTAATAAGGCATTTGATAAGGTTCTCCATGGTAGGCTGATGGAGAAGGTGAATTCACATGGGGTTCAGGGTGTTCTAGCTAGATGGATAGAGAACTGGCTGAGCAACAGGAGACAGACAGTAGTAGTGGGAGGGAATTTCTCAAAATGGAGAACTGTGACCAGTGGTGTTCCATAGGGATCATGCTGGGACCACTGTTATTTATGATATGTATAAATGACTTGGAGGAAGGTATTGTTTGCCTGATTAGCAAGTTTGCAGATGACACTAAGATTGGTGGAGTAGCAGATAGTGAAGGAGACTGTCAGAGAATACAGCAGAATATAGATAGTTTGGAGAGATGGGCATATGGAGTTCAATCTAGGCAAAAGCGGGGTGATACATTTTGGAAGATGGAATTCAAGAACGAGATATACAGTAAATGGAAAAGTTCTGTGGAAAATTGATATACAGAAAGATCTAGGTGTTCAGGTCCATTGTTCCCTGAAGATGGCAACACAGGTCAGTAAAGTGGCCAAGAAGGCATACGGCATGCTTTCCTTCATTGGACGGGGTATTGAATACAAGAGTTGGCAGGTCATGTTACAGTTGCATAGGACTTTGGTTTGGCCACATTTGGAATACTGTATACAGTTCTGGTTGCCACATTGCCAAAAAGATGTTGAGCTTTGGAGAGGGTGCAGAGGAGATTCACCAGGATGTTGTCTGGTATGGAGGGCGCTAGCTATGAAGAGAGGTTGAGCAGATTAGGATTATTTTCATTAGAAAGACGGAGGTTGAGGGGGGAATCTGATTGAGGTCTACAAAATCATGAGAGGTATAGACAGGGTGGACTGCAAGAAGCTTTTTTCCAGAATGGGGGGACTCAATTACTAGGGGTCACAAGTTCAGAGTGAGAGGAGAAAGGTTTAGGGGAGATGTGAATGGAACGTTCTTTACGTAGAGGGTGGTGGGTGCCTGGAACGCGTTGCCAGCAGAGGTTATAGAGGCAGGAACAATGGCATCATTTAAGATGAATCTAGACAGGTACATGAATGGGCAGGGAGCAAAGGCATACAGGTCTTTAGAAAATAAGCTGCAGGTTTAGACAGAGGATCTGGATCGGCGCAGGCTTGGAGGGTCTTTTCCTGTGCTGTAATTTTCTTTGTTCTTGTTCTTTCACTTTTTCTCCTCTGCCCTACCTCACCCTATGCTACCAAACTCAATCTACTCCACCCCCATAGCATCTCTCACATCTGATTTCTGCTCCATCTTACATGCACCATTTCCACAGCAACTCCCCACTCAGTAAACATTCAGTAAATCACCAGCTTCCCCTGTGCCTATGCCACCTTTAAAAGCCTGTTGAGCATCTGGAGGAACACTGGCATTCTCCAGGTTGCAAGATCAGAGTCTGAAGATGTCAGAGAAGGGGAGGTTGGCACCCTGATTTCTGTCAATGGTCTGGAGAACCTAGTGATCAGGGCCAGGGGGAGGGTCTGCTATCAGGCCCTCACAGCTTTGTCTGAGGTCGTGACCCAGGTCAGTGCTGTCTGCAGGGTGGGGAGGAAGACGGAGCAGGGCAGAAAGAAGGTCATCGGCCTTCCCAACTCTGTCAGGGTGAGTCCCACACTACCGCTGCTACTGTACCCATCTCCCACCAAAACTCATGCTCTGCCATTCTCATCATAGCATGCAATAACTTCCTTCATTTGCTCTTGTTGCCCCCACAAACTTCCAAACCACTTAACACTGAGTAGCCCTTGTGCTGCTTCTCAGTCCATTGGTAGACCTCAGACCCTTTCTGCTTATTGCAGGAGTGAACATTCTATAAGAAGGCAGAGAGAGTTGTATGGGTTAAAGTGTGACTGATATTTGCATCAGACCCAGGTTTAAATCTGCCCATGGCAGGTGATGGAGTTTCTAATTCAGTACAAAAGAAAATCTGAATTAAGATCTAATGACGACCATGAATCCATTCATGATTATCGGAGAACCCATCTCTCACACTAGCAGAAGAGAGAAAGTCAATGATCTTCTTTCTGCCCTGCCCACATTTCTCCCCCACCCCCGCTCTGAAGAGATCACTGAGCTGGGTGGCAACCTCAGTCAACGATGGCACAATCTGATGGCACAGCCTGCTCTGGCAGATGTTGTAGGTTCTCCAGGCCCTTGTACACTCACTAATGTCCTTCAGGGAAGGAAACTGCCACCCTTTCCTGGTCTGGCCTACATGTGACTCCAGACCCACAGCAAGGTGATTGAGTCTTAACTGACCGCTGGGCATTTAGGGATGGACAATAAATGTGAATGAATGAAACAACATCCTGGACCTTGCAAGGAGAAGGACAAAGACTGATCCTGTGGGAATGCCAAGACATTCATGTCCCATCCGATGAAGAAGTCCCACTCATCACTCCACAGCAAAACCCCTCTATCACTAAGTTCCTTCTAAGCTGGCAAGGGTTTGTGCATGTCAGCTAGTGAGCCAGTGCCATTCCCAGCAATGCCATTGCTAGTGAGCCAGTGCCATTCTTCCAACTTCAGAGCTGGACATGGGGCTCAGGGGTCCACTCACGGAAGGAAAAAGGTTTCAAGGAAACCCGGACAATAATTTCACACCACTTCTAACCACTGGCCAGGATGCCTACGTTCTGATTTGCAGGCTCCACCAGCCTGCCCTTGATCTCTGCAGCGGAGCACTTGCCTCCATCAAAACCCGACATCCTTGACTTCTGAAGGCAAGATTACTGAAGGAGCATCAGCAAAGCTGCCTCCTGCAACCTCTAACTCTCCAACCGACCCAGATAGTGGCACCTCGGGGAGCAAGACAGTGGGTGGGCACACATGCTGACATAGGAGGTGACCATGCCATTGAGGTTGGGGTGTGCCTGACTGTGGATGAACTCTCCCTCCATTACCCCTTTCCCACCCATGCTTCAGCCTACCCCCCTTTACTGATCCTGCTGCACTCTTCCACAATTGTACAGTGCCTTCCCAGAGGGCTGGCTGGCCCAGACCTGAAAATAAAACTACAAGCATGGTCCAACAGCAATGGCCAGCGGTCCCTCCCAGTCGCCCTTACTTTCCATGGACAGGCCTAATGGAGCGACTGTACTCATCCCCTTAACCAGCATAAAGTCATACAGCATGAAAATAGACCCTTCTGTCCAACTCATCCATGCCAACCAGATATCCTATATAAATCTAATTCCATTTGCCCGCACTTGGCTATATCCCTTCCTACTCATGAACACATTCAGGTGCCTTTTAAATGTTATAATTTTACCAGCCTCTACCACCTCCTCTAGCAGATCATTCCATACACGTACCACCCTCTGTGTGAAAAAGTTACCCCTCAGGTCCTTTTTAAATCTTTCCCCTCTCACCTTAAACCTGTGCCCTCTAGTTTTGGACTCCATTAACCTGGGGAAAAGTCCTTGACTATTCACCTTATCCATGCTCCTCATGATTTTATAAGTCTCTAGACACCTCATGATGTTCCAGGGATAAAGGCCTCAGCCTAGTCAGCCTCTCCCTATAGCTCAAACCCTCCAACCCCGGGAACAAATTGGTAAATCAACATGTCAGATAGTACCAGACAAGACATTGCAGACCTCTGAATGGTGCCTGAGCATTTCCCCAGCTGTGTTAACACTGGACCTGCCTCTACAGAGACAATGGACCACTGCCTGCACTGCAGAATCATGGAGACACTGAGTGAGATCACCCTGACTGGATACCTGACCAGGTCCAATTCCCTGGACAGCATTGGGAGGCTGCTCTTGAGTGATTGTGCTGGGACCTTCCGAATTGAAGGGTGCCTCCATCACTGAGGACCACTCCCCTCAGACTCAGAGAGGTGGCTTCCCTTGCAATGTGTTTGCTGAGTAAACTGTTGACACATGGGGTGGGGGATGGGGTGGTTGTTGGGGATTGACACTACCTCCCAGATTGAGGACAGCTGAGCAGCAATGCAAGCTGCCCGGTCATGTGACTGTATGACCAGGCAGGGATACTGTGAGCATGCAAGCGCTAAGACTACATGAGCATCACTGAGATGCAGCCTGCTCCAGTCTGTGGGCTGAATGCTCTCTCCTTGTGCTGTGTCCCTGCTGCCGCCTATCAATGCTGGTTGCTGGTGCCCCCTGCAATTGTGATTCCAGAGCTCAGTGAATAGTTAAAGTCCCAGAATGTTTGTGATGAGGGAGCAGACACCAGATGCCAATGTCTGTGGAGGAAAGGTGTATGCATGTGGCACCCATTAATCAGATCCTGGGCCATGGTTTGGTCATATGCAACATGGAGGACGATAAGAGTAAGTGGTGAGCTGAGTCCACCGCTCCCTTGTCTCATTCTCCTAACTTCTACTTGTTGGCAAGTTTGGTAAGATGGGAGCCAAAAATCCTAAGGAACTGCATATGCTGGAAACCAGCAGGTCTGGCAGGACCTGTGGCGTGGAAGAAGAGCTAACATTTTGAATCCAGTGATCCTTCTTCAGAATTAAGAGTAGCCATGAAAAAGTTTGGTATATATGCTGAGGGTGGAGTGTGGCTTGGGAATCTTACAGAGTCTGGACTCAATATCAAGTCCAACAATTTTAGGGCCTAAGCATCTTCTCCCATCTCCTTGCCCCTAATCTTCACACACCAGACCTTGTCATCACATGAGCTGCTCCCACACACAACCTATTGTCAGCCACCATTGCAGCGGTGCATTCTCCAGGCTGACCTTTACCCAGTCCTTTCCATGTCTAATTGTCCTCTCTCTCCTTGGGCTCCATGCCATCTCTCCTCAGCTTATCTTCTGCATAAATACAAACCTTTTCCTGACTACCATTAGTTCTGAAGAAGGGTTACTAAACCAGAAAAGTTAAATCTGCTTTCTCTCCACATTTGGTAAAACGGGAGCCTGGATATTAATGAGGCAAGCTGTGGCATTAACAAAGCATTCAACGAGGCATTAATCCTTGTCAATTGCCATTTTGATGTTGCCTCACGGGAATCTTGCCACACTGCTTGTGAAAAGCAGAAAAAATGGCGTGAAGTGATATCAGATTCTGCCGCACATTGTAATGTAGTCTGCAACGGTCAGAGCCCTAGAGGATTTCACCTCATTCATTTGTTTCCTTATATGTGTGGCATTCTGACTACTTCCTCTTCTGTAAATACTGACACAAAATGCTTGCTCAGCATGTCCACCACTTCCAAACTGACAACTGGGCTCTCTTTGAGAGACTATGTACCTGGAGGTATTGTTCCTACTGAACTGCTTGATGAAGAGTATCAAAAAGAAGTGAGCAAAAGATGACTAAATAAACTCAGAATTTGTTCAGAAATAGGACTCAGTCATCAGACATGATGTGAGAAAGATTAAAAAGTATCATTCCAAACATGTGTGGCTGCATTAAAGAGTAACTCCAGGCCAAGATATTCAGGTGCACATTTGTGACACGACTGTATAATTTATTGTGTGTACATTGGAAACTGGAGCGGTGTGTGGTTAAGAGTGGGATCATTTACAGAAGTTGGCACCAGGTCACCTATCCAACTAGATGTCTGGTTTATTGAAATGACTGTCTGAGACTACTTATGGATGTGGGATGGCTGCTGATTGGAATCCCTTCCTTTGGGTACATGGTCGCTCTACTTGGAGGGCTGCTGTAGCTGTTGAGGAGTGATCTTATAGAAGTTTATAAAATCATGAGGGACGTGGATAGGGTGAACAGCCAAGGTCTTTTCCTCAGCGTAGGAGAAGGTTGGGGGTCATGTTTAAACAGTCTTTCCAGGTGAAGCAGCATTTCATCCGCACTTCCTCCAATGTGGTCAATTGCATTCACTGTGGCCTACTCAGCATTGGAGAAACCAAACACAGGCTGAGTGAATGCTTTGCAGACCCAATCTCCCCATAACCAGTCATTTTAACGCAGCATCCTGATTGTATGTTCATGCTGCAATGTTCCAGCGAATCACAGTGCAACCTGAAGGAAAAACTCCTCATCTTTAGAATAGGCACTTTATGAATTCTGGATTTAATATTGAGTTCAGAACCTTCAGAATGTGAACCAACTTCCATTCTTTCCCCTTCTTTTCAATTTACTTGGTCCGTTCTCTGTCACCATGTCTTCTCTCTCCTCCCCCCATTCCAGTGGGACTGTCTGTTCTTTCCACTTTCCACTCTGGTGGTTAGACACACCATTGTTCTGCCATTCTCACATTCTATCAGCAGCCTTTCTCCCCCAGTACTCCACCCTGACACTATTACATAAGTGCTGCCACCCTCCACACTTCACATCAACTTTGATGACGAGTCACCTTGACTCAAAAAGTTGGTTTGCTCTCTCACTGTGGATGCTGTTAGACTCGCTATGATTGCCAGCATTTTCCATTTTCAGTATAGATTCCAGCATCTGCAGTAATTTGCTCCTACATTTAAAAGGCATCTGGATGGGTATATGAATAGGAAGAGTTTAGAAGGATATGCACCAAATGCTGGCAAATGGGACTAGATTAATTTAGGATATTGTTTCAGCATGGACGAGTTGAACCAAAGAACCTGTTTCTGTGCTTACAGCTCTATGATTCTATGATGGATGTTGGTGTCAAAAGACCCCAGTTCCCTCCCAGCTTCTTGACTTTAACCTCTCCAGTGTCTGGGAGTTCTAGGTTCCATTTCAGACTCAACCCCAGCAACTTGGATCTCAGGCAAAAAGCAGCGCTGTGGTCTGCTAACACAACCATTGGGGATAGGTGGTCCCAAATGGAAGTGTGAGTTGCTGACTATGACTGCACTGACCGCGATGCAAGAGGGAGTGATGCTAGAGGAAGCTGTGTAACTAAGGAACTCACCATGATAATGAATATGAAAACAAGGTATTGGGTAAGAAAAGTTGAAAATAACATTTAAATAATGTTTAAAAACATAACTGATCTGAGATACAAAGGTTCATTTTGTCCCTGACATCCAATTATGATGTCCTGTTGTATCATCTGTTATCTGTTATCTAATAATGCCCAATTATCCACTTGCTTTAAAACAAATGTCACAGTGACATCATCCATTATCCAGAGGTGGTGTACATAGAGGTGACCTTACAGTATTGGAAATGGAGATGGTGCAGACAGCACTAGCCTCACTATAAACGTCATATTGTTCCACTTACTTGTTTTGCAGGGTTGACAACACTGGCTTCACTTTTACAGGTGGTGGCACCTTTTTCAGAGTCCCAGGTTTGACCACAGTACCTGACCGCTCATTCTTGGGCTCTTCCTTCTCACCTGCAGAGAGAGGAGGCAGAGAGTGAGAGAGGAAGCAACAGGGAGAGGGAGAGTGAACATCAGTCAGGCATAGACACAAAGTGAGAAGCAGAAACAGCAGCAGATTAAAGTGACAGGAAAAAAAAAATCCAAACAGGGTTAAAGAAGCCAATGTTTGTGTTTATATAGCTCTTTTCACAGTCTGGTTTATCAATACATTTTGTGGCTGTTGTGTGTTGTTTTCTTCAAGTCCAAAGTAATTAGGATATCCACTTTTTTGGTCTAATTACAAGAATCTTGTTGGGTAAATAATATGATGATGATTGCATTACTGCAACAACTTACAGTTTAATGGAATATGCCTACATTACATCAGAGATTGTCAGGACCACACCAGCCTTGGGTCCAGCTCCGACAAATAACCTTCTTTACCCTGACCATGTCTTCATGGCATTGTCACTGTGGGTGGTGCTTACTGCACACAGTTAAACACTAACCCCTTCAGACACAACAGCAGTCAAAACAGTATTTGTACAGTAGTAGTGTCCCTACCTCTGACCCCAGGAGACACTCGTTCAAGTCCCTTGTGCTGCAAAAGTGTGTTATGTCATCTCTGATCAGATTTATCAAAAATATCTACCACAACAGCCAGTGAAAGATGTTTTGAAGAGGGGGCCAGATTGTTCACAGTAAGCTCCTACAAATAGCATGGTAAGTGAGGCTTCAGCCCAATGTCTCATTTGTAAGATGACACCCCTTCAATCTTGCCTAGATTATCTGCTTCAATCTCTGGAAAGACATTTGAACAACTCGGAGGCGACAGGGTCACAGTTGACATTATAGATAGAAAATGGGGAGAATTTCAAAATGGGGGTCATATTAAGTGAGAAATTGCCACATGTGATGTCAAAGTGATACTCATTGGCCTTCAGTTGTCATGTGTGTGGGAACTGTCATGTTAGTGATGACGGTCTAATCATTCATCCAGGATTGATTAACTCTGCAGGTTAGTTAATTTAAAACAATAAAGCCCATTCTACGTTTTGCAGATATTACAGAAAACCAACTCATTTCTGAGTGTACAAGTTGCAAATTCATGGCAGACCACCTGCTAGGCAGGGTTATGACATTGTGTCCACACCGCACAAGAGATGAAATCTCTTAAAGGTAAGGCACCCATACAACATTCTCCACCTTTTTATAAAGACCAGCTAATTATTAACAATAACAAATGAGCCTCTGAGTCTCTGTAATTGATAGATAACTTGCTAAATTAAGTTCTTGTGATGATAATGCTGCCCAATGTGGGAGAGATCGTGCCCTCGTGGGATAGCCCAGCATGGAGCATTTGCACGCCCTTAGCCATAGCAGGACCGTGAAATAACTTGACAAAGGCAGTTATCCTGTCACCAAGTCACCCTATATTTACGCATGCACAGTACATGACACTGATGGAGTTAGCTCAAAGCCAGCTCCTACAGTGAACAGAACCTCTGACACTCCTGTTTATATCTGTCAGCCAGGATTCCCTAATTGGATCAGGTTAACAGCCCCAATCAGGGAACTCATATTCTGTGTGGTCATGTATTTCATGTATCGTATTTGTTGTTCCAGACTTTCTTTTCTCTGAATTTCTCCTGCAGCTGCTGCACAGTGAAAATCATGTCCTTCTGTAGTCGAAGGACATACTGCAATTCTGGAAGGGGGTCCTCAGCCACAGGGAGGGGGTGGTTGAGGAGGACATTGGTGATGGCAGCACGGGGATACCCCTGTAGTTACCAGTCAGACTTGAAGGTGTCGAGCACCTCGTGATTTGCCGTCGGGAACAAGTGGAAGCCAAGCAAAAACAGCGAAAGGGGCGTGTGGCCACACCAACACCCCTCCCATCCCTTGCCATGAGCATCTTCTGCTCCACATGCAACAGAGCCTGTTGTAGCCCCGTCAGTATGAACCCACTCTGAGAGTGGAATGGAGTCTTCCTCTTCTGCGATGGACAGCCAGTGACGTTCCAGGATTTGCAAATCCTGATGCACTACAGTCAGAATACTATATTTTATAGATGAGTCATTCCTCAAGTCACTTTGCATGTTTTAAATCATTTCCTGGCCTGTTCTTTAAGAGCTTTCAGCTTATTTTAAAGTTTCTGGTTTGCAGCCCTGGATCCTTCCAATTCTATCAAAGTTTTAGCCTTCTATGGGTCCAGTATATCATTTTTCCTTCATAATCAGCTGGAATAACAATCCAGCCTCTTCAACAGCTTTTCTTGTCCTTAATTTTCTTTGACCTCTTCCACTTGCTGTTCATGACTGACTGGTTTCCTTATAGATTGCTTAAGGTTTTTTACTGCAGCATCATTGCTGATTTTTAAAAAAAATGTCATTCACAGGATGAGGGCATCGCTGGCTAGACCAGCATATATTGACTACCCCTAGGTGCCCAGAGGGCAGTTAAGAGTCAACCACATTGCTGCTGGTCTGGAGTCACATACAGGCCAGACCAGATAAGGGTTGTAGATCCCTTAAGGGCATGAATGAACCAAATGGGTTTTTCCAACAATTGACAATTGAATCATGCTCATCAGTAGACACTTAATTCCAGACATTTGTTGAATTCAAATTCCACCAACTGCTATTGCAGGGTTCAAACCCGGACGCCCAGAACATTACCTGGGTCTCTGGATTAACAGTCCAGCGATAAAATACTAGGTCGTTACCTGCCCTAAATTATTTATTTATGAAAGAACTGTTTCATGAGTGATTTGTAGCTTTTTATTGTTTGCGCTGTACAGTTCAGTTGTTTTTGCAGGTATGTCATTATCTCCAGCACAGCTTTGAGCTCAAGTGATGTTTCTGCAGCTGCTCCTGCTGATTCTGATCTGTTTTATGTGAAAGTTGCTCTCGATCTTTCTGTAAACCAGCAATCCTTTTATTGGATTCATGATACAGAGCTGTGGTTCATCCTGCTTCCTTTCTTTCTCTTTCAGAATGAAAATTATGTTTGTAGTACAAAACTAGAATATTGCTAAAAGAAGTGGAGTTGTTAAAGCTTTTGGGACCAGGGCACATTTGAAGACCCTGGTTTATGGAGGCAAAAGGAGTTCCTACATACATTGCACTATCTTCATAACAAAAAGGGTCTTGAAGACTGCAGGATGGTGGCTCAGTGGTTAGCACTGCTGCCTCACAGAGCAAGGGGCCTGGGTTTAATTCCACCCCCAGGTGATTGTGTGGAGTTTTCATGCTCTCCCCCATGTCTGTGTGGGTTTCCACTGGGTGCTCTGCTTTCCTCCCACAGTCCAAAGGTGTGCAAGTTAGGTGGCTTGGCCATGCTAAATTACCCATAGTGTTCAGGGTTAGGTGCGTTAGCCATGGGAAATGAGGGATAGGGTAGTGGGATAAGTCTGCGTGAGATGCTCTTTGGAGGGCTCGTGTGTACTTGTTGGGCCAAATGGACTCTTTTCACACTGTTGGCGCTTAAAAACATCTCTGATGAAGTCCCATGACAACACTCAGCCCAATCAGAGCTTACTTGCTTGGTCTGAGAATGAAGATTGACAATTAATGTCTTACTATCTATAATTAGCCAACTAATCAACATTCTCTTTCTGTGCTGCATAAATTGGTGAACACTTTTTCAATTCTGTTTGTTACATGCTAGTTCTGATAAGTGCAAGGTAAAAACTTCAAACTCTTCTCCCTTTTTACTGTGTTCTTTCAGATCCTTATTCATTTCTGTGGGCTGAGCGGTCACGTTTTCTAAATACTCAACAATCTCAAAGATGGCATTGTCAAATTTGGATTTTCCATGAAATAATTGTTCAATCTTTTCTGATAGAACTTTCATTTTTACCTCCACAGGAGATTTTAGTTTGATTAATTCATCAGAGACTGTACTGTTCCAATCTTCTTTCACATTCAGTTCTGCAAGCATTTTGTGAATCTTCAGCTGCAGTTTCTGTTGTGTCTCTGACCTTTGATTTAGTCAATGGATTATGACTCACGTAAGGTCACAGCTTGCTGGTTTCCTGTAATTACTGATCCAGCAATGTGGCCGATGTAGAATATCTGCAGTATTCTGGTGGATTACACTCTGGCATGATTGACCTGCATCTGGGATTATGAACATTTGTATGCTGAAAGTTTTATACTTGTAGGTACATCATGACTTCTTCCCAGGTTTGTGGTCAATTTTATTTGTAGAACTTGCAGGGCTAGTATATAAATACTTACTACAGTAGATGGTGGAGTCCAAGGTAGGCAGAGGAGAAGCTTGGAAGACCACAGCTAGCCAGGCAGCATCAGAACATGGAGACGTCGATGTTTCTGGTTAACCGTCCTGAAGAAGAGTTACACCTGAAACGTCGACTTCTCCACCTCCTGATGCAGCCTGGCTTTCTGTGTTCTTCCAGCCTCCTGCCTGTCTGCAGTGTCAATAGAGTCATAGAGATGCACAGCACAGAAACAGACCCTTTGGTCCAATCCGTCCATGCCGACCAGATATCCCAACCCAATCTAGTCCCACCTGCCAGCACCCGGTCCATATCCCTCCAAATCCTTCCTGTTCATATACTCATGCAAATGCCTTTTAAATGTTGCAATTGTACCAGCCTCCACCACTTCCTCTGCAGCTCATTCCATACACGTACCGCTCTCTGCATGAAAAAGTTGCCCCTTAGGTCTCTTTTATATCATTCCCCTCTCACCCTAAACCAATGCCCTTTTGTTCTGGACTCCCCAACCCCTGGGAAAAGACTTTGCCTATTAACCTTATTCATGCCCCTCATAATTTTGTAAACCTCTATAAAGTTACCCCTCAGCCTCCGACACTCCAGGGAAAACAGCCCCAGCCTGTTCAGCCTCTCCCAATAGCTCAAATCCCCCAACCCTGGCAACAACCTTGTAAATCTTTTCTGAACCCTTTCAAGTTTCACAACATCTTTCCAATAGGAAGGAGACCAGAATTGCATGCAGTATTCCAATAGTGGCCTAACCAATGTCCTGTACAGCCACAACATGACCTCCCTATAGCTCAAATCCTGTTGCTCTGACCAACAAAGGAAAGCTTACCAAACGTCTTCTTCACTATCCTATCTACCCACGACTCCACTTTCAAGGAGCTATGACTCCAAGGTCTCTTTGTTCAGCAACACTCCCGAGGACCTTACCATTAAGTGTATAAGTCCTGCTAACATTTGCTTTCCCAAAAATACAGCACCTCATTTATCTGAATTAAACCTCATCTGCCACTTCTCAGCCCATTGGCCCATCTGATCAAGATCCTGTTGTAATCTGAGGTAACCTTCTTCGCTGTCCACTACACCTCCAATTTTGGTGTCATCTGCAAACTTACTAACTATACCTCTTATTTTCACATCCAAATCATTTATATAAATGACAAAATGTAGAGGACCCAGCGCCGATCCTTGTGGCACTCCACTGGTCACAGACCTCCAGTATGAAAAACAAACCTCCACCACCACCCTCTGTCTTCTACCTATGAGCCAGTTCTATATCCAAATGGCTAGTTCTCCCTGTATTCCTTGAGATATAACTTTGCTAACCAGTCTCCCATCGGGAACATCGTTGAATGCCTTACATCTACCGCTCTGCCCTCATCAAACCGCTTTGTTACTTCTTCAAAAAACTCGATCAAGTTTGTGAGACATGATTTTCCATGTACAAAGTCATGTTGACTATCCCTAATCAGTCCTTGCCTTTCAATCTTATCTCAATATCAAATAATCATCATTTCCATGATGATAGATCGTTTGAACTTTTACAAACATTTCAGATGGCTTAACGTCATTGATGTTTTCATATAAATTGACATGGTGAAGCATGTGGTCAACATCTTCATGTGCATTGCCAAATTCTGAACCATCGACCACTTCACTTATACATATCTAGCAGGATACTCGATGGTCTTTATTGCATGGCCTGCTGCATAGCCTGTTTGGGTCAGTGCATGACAAATCTGAATGGATTGCTTTTCTGCATTGAACTGTAAATCAGAAACTAAAACAGAGGTTGTTGGAAAAGCTCAGCAGGTCTGGCAGCATCAGTGTGGAGAAATCAAAGTTAATGTTTTGAATCTGGTGACCCTCCCTCAGGAAGGGTTCTAAGGAAGGGTCACTGGACCCTAAAACATTAATTTTCATTTCTCTTCATTGATGCTGACAAACTTTTCCAACAACTTCTGTTTTAGTTTCTGATTTGCAGCATCCACAATTGTTTTGGATTTTATTTAATCACATTGTGTTGTGTGCATATTCTGTTGAGACTTTGCCTGGCAGTTAGAGTGTTTTGAAATCAATTGACATGATGCCAAACTTTTCCAGCAACTTCTGTTTTTGGTACAAAGTCAATAAAGTTGAACTTCCTTCAAGACAAGGCACATATACAAGAGTAACCTATTTAGTTGCGATGGACTAACACCGCTGGTAAAATAACACGCAATTGAATTTCACAAATGTGTTAATTATTTGTCTTCTGATATCGTCAGAGTTTTCTAGAAAGGCAAAATTATCTCCAAGTATGGTGAGGAAAACACTGAGAATTGAACAGGGCAAACAGAGAGTGAGAAGATTTCTCAAGTATGACCCAAAAAGTGAAAGGAAGTCAAAGAGACAAAGATACACTAAAACAGGGAAAGCTGGAATGCACTGTCCAGGGAGAAAGTGAGATGTCCCAGGGTGGGGGGAGAGTGAACTGAAAGGGTCAAAAGGTCTCTCATCTTTGTCACTCTAATGATCCCACTCATGGGCATTAACATTACCACCCATCCCCACCCCCACCCCCACCCCCACCCCCACCCCCAACACCACACAATTGGAAAGTGAGTAGCCACTTTGGTATCTGATTAGATGACTCCTGACTGTCAGTCAAGCAGCCTTTTCCCTCCTCCAATAATTTTATTACTAATAGGAACTTTTCTATACATTATAAACAAGTAATTATATTCATTCTAGTTCCACAATTTTCTCAGGGATGCTGACAGTAGTTTATAATGCTGAATTTTGCTGACTCCAGGAAAATCATGGAAAGAGAAAAGAGCGAAAAAGGAACAAGGGAGCGATAAGCAATGATTAATTGTTTTTTGAGAATCAAGTCGCATGCAGAGATGGTTCACTTTATAAAACTGGAGCAGTTAGTGTTGGTCTGGTTAGGAGTTTGCTGGGGGAATTTTTGTCATGTTCACACATTCATTAACAGAATTTGATTTTGCCCACACGTTTCTGGTTTCCTGCCTGTGTATTACTTCTTTGAGAACTTACTCTTCAGGTTTCTGTAACAGAGTCATAGTAGAATCCTGCCAACTCCCTTTTAGAGTTTGGAATAGTGTGTGCAACTGAAGACTCATCAGGAGGAGAGCTGAAAATGTGTTGCTGGTTAAAGCACAGCAGGTCAGGCAGCATCCAAGGAACAGGAAATTCGACGTTCCGGGCTAAAGCCCTTCATCAGGAGGAGAGGCTAGTAGCTACTGCTGTCTGCCCTATGCCTGCTATCTCTGCTCTTACATTGTCCTCTGCCTATTACTCACAGCTTCCATCCACCCAGCACCCCCCACCCCCACCACCGTGCCCCCCCCCCGCTCGATATCTGACTGTCTGTTACTCCCATTCACACATCCACTTCCTTGGTAATGTTTTCATACGTCGTTAACATGAACCAGTGAGGCCACAGCAGGAAGTACTGCAACTCACACTTGGTACTTCACTACAAAATAGTTTATAGTAACATGACACTGTGAGTTAATTGCTACTGTTATTTGTCAGTTAACCACAATCAGAGGATGTAAGAATGAGCAGGGACCCTGAAATATAGCTGTAGCATTACTAAGTGTAGATTGTAGCTCAGCGCAGTAAATACAACCACTGTGCAACAAATTGAGACTCAGTGCAGTAAATGTAGCCTCAGTTCAGCAGAGCAGTGAAAAGCAATTCAACATCAATAAAGATTCAAATCAGACTTGGAAACAATAATTGCCCTTCTCCCTCCACAAATGCTGCCAGACCTGATGAGCTTCTCCAGCATTCTCTGTGTTTCTTTCAGATTTCCAGTATCTGCAGCATTTTATTTTTAATTCAATGACTGAATCTTCTATTTCTGTAGTATTCAGAAAACGACTCCCTCTTGTCACATACTGAACTGCCATTGCTAATGTACATCTTAACTCCCGTGGGTAGAAAGTACACAGATGGTCACCTCCACCTGTGTGAATTCACTGCCATCAGGAAGATGGTGCAGTGCTAATGTCAGTACCCAATCTTCAGGCATGAGTCCAAATCCCACCTCTGCGGCAGGTGGGATTCAAATTCAGTGAGGAAAATCAGGAATGGAAAGTGGAAAAAACCTGTTTCTCTCAAGAAGGAAATCTGCTTTCCTTATCTGATCTGGCTTATATATGACTCCAGAGCCACAGCAATGTCGTTGACTCTGAGCTGCCCTCTGCCACTCAGTTCAAAGGTCAATGGGCAACAAATGCTGACCTTGTCGGCAATGGTTCCATAATCTGGCTTGGTATTCTCCTGAGAAAGTGAGGACTGCAGATGCTGGGAATCAGAGTTGAGAGTGTGGAACTGGAAAAGCACAGCAGGTCAGGCAGCATCCGAGGAGTAGGAGAGCTGATGTTTCAGCCATAAGCCCTTCATCAGGAGTGAGGCTTGTGGGTCGGGGTTGAGAGTTAAATGGGACAGGGGTGAGGCTTGGGGGAGGGTAGCTCAGAACTGCACCACCCTCCGGACCTGTCCATCACTTCCCCCCCCGACCTATCACCTTCTCCCTCACCTTCATCCACCTATCACTTTCTGAGCTACCTTCCCACAAATCCCACCTCCTCCCATTTATCTCTCCGCCTCGACCCATAAGCCTCACTCCTGATGAAATGTCAATTCTCCTACTCCTCGGATGTTGCCTGACCCGCTGTCCTTTTCCAGCAACACACTCTCGACTTTGTATTCTCATGAGTTTAGATAGTGACCATGGAACATTGAGTGGTAATTGAGTTACAATCAAGGCTAACCCTGGTGAGATGGAAGCTGGAGGAGCTGATTAGTTATACAGCAACTCTGACATCATGACAGCAGTGACTAACACTTTAAAATGATAACTTCCAAAAAGATAAAACTCTTACAAAATTTTGGCCTGCTGGAACAAAACTTCAAAACAGCAATTTAATCTCGCAGCCAGCGATTATTTTGAACCCTTGTTAATTGCCAGCAACACAGGAATTTCCAGAGGTTGTAAAGACGTGAATTGTCAATGTCTCAATTATACCATCGAAGCTTGAGTTTGGTCCCTGTAACCTTCACCCTGTTCTGACAGATGGTCATTTAGAGTTTTCAAGTGTACCTTCTGTAGTCCAAAGGAAGCAGCTATCAAGTAACTAGCCAATGAAATTGCCAACAATGACATCAGATCATAGGATATTTAGAAATGTTACTCTTAGATGAGAAAGCAGGATCGGCTCATGCTCTGTGTGTAATGTATATCATTCAAACATTGTTCCAGCTACCAAGACTTGTACCTTGTCTGTCTCTAAGCATGTATACAGCATGGAGGCATCTGTAAATGAAAACAAAATCCTGTTCTGTCGGTATCTGTGGCATCCAGCAATGGCGAGGAAATTTATACAAAGGCCAACAGCATGTTCCAACGCAAAAGCAAGATGGGAGAAAAAACAGCAGTCTGACAAAAAGAGGTAAACAAAAACTGCAGACCTAGCCCAGTGAGACATGGCAAAAACCCACAAACACAGAACGGACAGACACTCATCAAAAGTAAAACCTCATATCTGGCAGTGTCGAACAGTGAGAAAAATGTCAGGGCAAGATGATGCCAGAGAAACATACAGGCCCCAGTTTCAGCGAAATCAGTAGCCTCTGGGAGGCAGATTGCATCAAACCTCTGAAGAGGCGGACTCCAGTGATAAACGAGACTCACAGATCTTGAAGTAGGTGGGCCCCAGTGCCAAGGAACCCAGCATCTAGGTACAGTCAGAGACCAGTTGCAAAAAGGATCAGGTGACAAAAGGCCCCAAACAAAATGCGGAACTAGCAAAGGACATTTTGACTCCATGCCCAACACAATATGCCACAAGGTTACCTCTTGATGAAGTTAACCCTTTGCCTACCTGAGCCACATCACCATGAGAAGGGCCTGAACCCGGCTCTACAGTGGCTCATTGGAGCCCAACTTTCCAATATGTCAGAATCACTTCAAGCCTCTCCCAAAAGACCTCAGGCAGAGAACAGCTCACTGTATTTTGTATCTGGTGAGAAATCTAGCTGATGATATATTGACAAGGCAATGAATCACTGAGGACTCCTTAATGTTTAATCATTATATTGAAGGCTTTTCATGAGTTTTGATATTAGACAAAACATTGTCATTGACTGTCCTAAGTTCAAATGAAGCATCCAAGACCGAGAAAAGAGGAGATTTATATGTGAGTGATTTCTCTCATACAATTATAACTATGATGCTGAGGGAAAAACTAACGTGAGAGCTAACGATTATAAGGGTGCATGATAAAACCCCCTTTACACCTCCTGCTGTTCAGAGAGGATTGTACATTGCCGAAATCAGTGTAGCCAGAGACTCAATGGGGGCTACAAAATAGAATTAAACAGATGGGAATGAGGTTTTGTCATCGAACCAGTTTATGAAGTCAGCACAGTTTCTCAACCACAGGGTTACACTATGCTTGCAGCACACAGCTTGGGCAGAAGACCATTGTGATGTCAAAGGAGTCCATCAGCACAAAGTATCTCCTGTTCTTGAAGTGGGCTATCATTCCTGTGGGAGAAGAGGCCATTGTGGCAGAGCAGGAAGTTTCCTGTTCTGAGGATCAGATCAATGGGTCACATTGATCCATTAGCGTACAGTAGAGGATTCCCAGCTATTTGAAGAGTCTTTTCTAGAAGAACTAATCCTGATGATAGAGGATTTCTGGAGCACAGAGCTCTTCGTCAAAGGGCAGAAGTAGAGATTTCAACTTGATCCAGGAGCAGCCATCTCCATTCTTTCAGATAACGTGCAGTGGCTGTGACCAGTGCTCCTGACGCTTTCCAGGATCTGACTTCACAGTCCAGTGGGAACTTCATCGAGGGCAGTCGGCTGTATGCTGGCACAGTTTTTGATTCAATCAAATCGACAAAACAGCTGATTATTTTTCTTTTGCAGTTTTGCTAAGAGACTAATTTCTTTTTAATGATCTCAATACTAATCCATTTGCTATAAAATAAAACTAATTTCCAAAAACCATGTGCAACAAGACTTAAGCTCAGTAATGGAGCAGCATCTCCCTTCTCTCAGATCCTATGCAATGAAGCTCTTCTAGTCTCCTCCTCCTCTAAAAATCATTTATTTATGACAAACCAAAACTAATTTCCAAGGGTAGGTGGTAAAACTGAGCAATATCTAAACTATTATTAACATATTGAGCTATATTACTTTTTAGAATTATCAAATCCTTACAGTGGCCTACCAAATCCACACCGACCCTCTGAAGGGTACCCCACCCAGACTCACCCACTTCCTCTAACCCTGCATTTCCCATAGCTAACCAACCTAGCCTACACATCTCTGGACACTATGGGCAATTTAGCATGGCCATCCACCTAACCTGGACTGTGGCATAAAACACGCACAGCCACCCAAGGAGGGAATCACATCTGGACACCTGGCTCTGTGAGGCAGCAGTGTTAACCACTGAACCACCATGTCACCCAACACTCAAACAACATAAAGGACACAAAGACTCTGCAGAGATGATATTTGAAGATGATGAAATTACGGGTCTGAAAACAAAAGATTGATCTCATAATCCACTGGATTTCTTGTTGACAAACTTGGATTGTTGATAGCTGTAAACTGATGGAAGATATTTGAAACTGTATTTGGTTCAGATAGAAATCAAGCTAGCTTCAAGCCAAAACAGAAACTGCTGGAAAATCTCAACAGGTCTGGCAGCATCTGTGAGGAGAGAAAAGAGCTGACGTTTCGAGTCTAACTGAAGCGAGTTTCAGGTCTTTGAAAGTGATCACAGATCAGCTTCACAGAGTTTAAAAGATTGACAAAATACTGAGATGCAGAAACATAGTCAGGTTGTCAAACACTCCACCCAAGAAAGGGAGAGAGAGATTTGCAACATTGGAGATTTTTCTTCATTCTGACTTCTCAGATTTTTGAAGCAAAACCAAGACAAAAGGCAACCATCAGCAAAAGGCCACAGAATCTCTTCCAAAGACAACTCTTGCACCAAGTAAGAGTAATAACTTCCTTTCTCGTATCACTCTAGAAGCTTTGCTGAGCTGTTTTCTCTCCCCCAAAGTTAGTGGCTTTCTGTACGTGCAAGTGGATCACAGCTCACACTAAGCTCTTGATCTCATTTTCCAAAAAAACAAAAGTTGCCTTCTCCCTCAGTAAAACCACTGCTCATTCTGGAAACATCTACACAATTTAATAACCTTCCAGTTTTTCACAAAGTCCTTAAATATACACACACCACATACACTATAGCAGAGAAAACTCTGTTGGATGCAGACAGCTTTGAAGAACTTCCAACAATGATATCCCATACCATCAGCCATAGGAAGACCTTAAGGAGAGTATACCAGTCTTCAGGGAGCATGTCAAAGGGCACACAGAACATGACAACACTAACAACAATGATTAGCCAAAATAGGAGACTCTCAAACTCCCATTGACTGATCTGAGATAGATGGGTGTGCAACACCAAGGCACTACAAGGATTGGTGACCAGCTGAAGGAGAAGATGGTGAGAGTGGGGAAGGAGGATGCCACTATAAAATAACACAACACAATGCATACTGCCAAAAAGCCCAAGTCTATTTCCTTGAATAAGCTTCTTAGCTAGAGAAAGGCATGGTCATAACCACTGAGGAATCAACAGAAACAAATCCACAGATTGACCTGAGTAGAAACTCCTGGCAGTGCCAGAGTCTAGATAAAGGAAGGAACAATATGGGACTGCAGTAGTGTTTTGGTCAATTTCAGGGACTTCAGAGGTTGAATTGATTAGGATCATAGGAGAAAGTGAGGACTGCAGATGCTGGAGATGAGAGTTGAGAGTGTGGTGCTGGAAAAGCACTGCAGGTCAGGCCTCATTCCTGATGAAGGGTTTTTGACCAAAACGTCGATTCTCCTGCTCCTCGGATGCTGCCTGACCTGCTGTGCTTTTACAGCATCACACTCTCGACTCTTGGTTAGGATTATACTCACCGAAGTTCAGGAGTATGAAGGAAAATCTAATAGAAATCTATAAAATTCGAACAGGACCCAGATGTTGGAAAGATATTTCTCATGGCACGGAGTCCAGAACCAAGGGCCACAGTCTAAGGATACAGGTAAACGATTCAGAATTGAGATGAGGAGAAATTTCTTCACCACAGATAGTGGTGAGTCTGCCAGGGAATGCAGTCAAGGACAAAACATTATATAATTTCAATATGAAGATAGATATAGCTCTGGGGCTAAAGGAATCAAAGGATATGGGGGATGAGCAGGAATGTGTTAACAAGTTGGATGATCAGACGTGATCATGAGGAATGGTTGAGCAGGTTTGAAGGGCTGAGTGGCCTATTCTTGCATCTGTTTTCTGTATGAACTACTTTCAGATGATGGAACAAACATGGCGGAAACTGTGGATGATGTGTCAACTGCGAAAGCCAACATTGAGGACTATGCAGCAGTTGAAGGACGGAAAGACCTTATGTAACCAGACCACCAGAAAGTACCAAAACCAAAATCAGAAATTGCTGGAAAGACTCAGCAGGTCTGGCAGCACCTGTGGAGAGAAATCAGAGTTAATGTTTCGGGTCCAGTGACCCTTCTTCAGAACCAGAGATGAGCCTGACAAACAGAATAAGAGAGCCTCTGCAGAACTCTTGCAGTAACCAAAGGGAAACAAGATGAGACACCTGAAAATCCATTTCAGCACAGAGCTCATCCAGATGCTTGCATCATTCCTGTGTCGCATTGCCTTGCCTTGCCTTATATTGATGCACTTTGACCCCGCTGCCAGAGCTACCACAGTGCTTCTATCTTTCCTTGCCAATTAATGCTGATACAAAGCCAGAAAGCTTGTCATGCTTCACATCAAAGGAGATAGCCTTCCCTCCGGAAGTCCGGACACAGTGAGTCAGTGCCAGTCTCTGATGCCAACCCAGGGGTTTGGACACGGTCAGTCAGCTGCTTGGGGTGGTCAGGATCAGGAACCACTCCTTGGAAGGGCTAAGGAGCCAAATGTTCGGAAGCCACCCACCTGTCTCGCCACTTCCTGTCCAATTGTGGGCTGCTGAAATGTGAGAAAGGGAGGGATTGGGTGAGGTGAAAGTGATGGGCACAACTGTTAGTGCCGGCATAGGTGAGGAAAGGGTGGCAAGTGTCCTGAGTGAGTGTGGAGGGAACACAGAGGGTACATCAGGTGAGTGGTGCCAGGAGCTGAGGGGTGTGAGGGCAGGTGAGGGGAGATGTTGCAGACAATAGTTTGAGAGTGGTAGAGCCTGAGCCTCAGTGAGAGGTAGATGCAGTTGCAGAGACTGAATGGATGTGAGGTAACAGGGAGAAGCTGGTACTCAGTAGAATGACCTTTTTCCCCCAGTATGGGGCATCCCTCCAGGTGGCTGGGATTTCACAAACCAGGGTTGATAATCTCAGAGCAGGCTGGCACAGTCTGGTATCATGATCTCCAATGCTAGGCCTGGGGGGAGAGGATCACCGTGCTTTGCAAAATACCATCCACCAAGACCTCCAGGTTGATAGAGTGACATGCCAGATCCCCCTTCTGTGCCATGCCCACAGCAAATACCATGGACCATGCAGGGTGGCTTCACTCTGACAATGCTTGTCTGGCTACACAGCGGCCTTTTAAAGATGCCACCGGTGCCAGGGAGGACAGTTCATTCCGAGATATCCTGACACTGGTGAGTTCTTCAGCGTGGTGGAATCAGCCTTTCATTGGACAAGTGCACTGGTGATGGGGCCTGGTTAGGTGGTCAATGAAGTGAGTTTGGGATGATACAGTGAGAAAACTCACTTGGCCTTACAGAGTAAAACGTCAAAAATAGGAGCAGGAGTAGGCCATTTGGCCCTTTAAGTTTGCTCCATCATTCAAACCCTCCCCAAAACTCAACAAAATTGACACTTCGCCAAAATATGACAAGATTGAACCCTTTGGTTACCTGCTTTAACCTAATACCTATTGATGTTTGGGCCTCATGTGGATGTCAGCACCAATTCTTTCACCTTGTAATTGCAAGAGTTGAAGACCAACCCCAGCAGAAGGGCCTAGGATGATGACCAGAATTGTTCACAATTAAAATAGGATCCATTCATCCTCAATAGAAATGACTGGCACTGGGCTGGACAGTCGACCTGTTCAGTACTTTTCAGCTGGTTCATATCATTGCTAGTCATTGACCGGTCAGCCCAGGGCCAATCATTTCCAGTCCCTCCTGCAGTAAGGTGAATTTCTCTGGACCAAGACGCTTGGCCACCATGCACTGTCAAATAAGAAGCCTTGTCAATCAAAGTGTGTGAGCGCTTCCTTGACTTTATCTGGAGATGCCGGTGTTGGACAAAGTTAGAAATCACAGAACACCAGGTTATAGTCCAACAGGTTTATTTGGAAGCACAAACTTTCAGAGTGCTGCTCCTTCATCAGGTTTGGCACAGGTAGCTGTTTGGGACAAATACCTGATGAAGGAGCAGTACTCTGAAAGTTTGTGCTTCCAAATAAACCTGTTGGACTATAACCTGATTTGTGTGATTTTTTAATTCTGACTTTACCTGACAGTGTAGGACCACATCTCTACCAGCTTCACTTACTATTCACTTCATTGTGAAAGAGACTGTGAACTCACTAGCACCCGTCAAACTGTGGACTTGGCTTTGCTTTGTTTAATAATGAACAGATTAGTCCCAGCAGTTAAATGTTGGCAGAACAGCCTACATAAACCCTCCAGTACCCAAGTGTTAACATTCACTGGGTACCATATAAAAACAATAGACTTTTATATTGCACCAATTATAAGGCATTCCCTCAACTTTAGGCTTCTGGCTAAAAGTACAGTCAGGGAATTAGACAATGCCAAAAACAAAAGCTGTAAGTGTGAGTGAGGTCCTTTTCTAGCCCCTGCTCTTTACAGTCATGCTCACGGATAGTATGACTTTCTGCACTTACCTTTGTTGTCAATTTTCCAGGCGATCTGTTCTGGGTTCTTCACTGATGCCATGCTGTCAGGTTTAGAAGCTGAAATGAAGTAAGGACTCAAAAAGGCGCCAGCTGTCAAACACAGGTCTTGTCTCACACACAGATGAAGCAAAGGTGCGAAAGTACAGTGTAATCAGAAACTGATTTGAACGTGACATCCATGGATTCCGAGTGCCATAGCTTCAAGTATCTTCAAGTTTAAATCATATCTCCAACTTAGGAAATGGCAGATTGGAACTATCTGAGCTTCTTAATGCTTTATAAATTTAGACCGAGGAGGAAAATTCTTGGATCTTACAAGTTCCTGTTTCAGAGTCAAGATCTTACTTCCCCAGCCCCATTGTCAGCACTCCTCCCCACCTTCCCCTGCTCACACTCAGTACAAACCCGAACCTAAGGCCTGAGTCCAAACTCCCTTGGTGCGTCTTGCTGCAAAGTGGCGTGTCAGCTTGCAGACTGCCGTTTAGTACAGGCTGGCTGACAGCCCACAGGTTTAGTCACATGTTGTGTGGTTTTGTGCAGCTTCCTGAGCACAGTGAAAACAGGCCGCATAACCCACACCATTCCTTTCGAAGCCCAGCAATGCCATATAAAGAGAAGCCTTGAATCTGCCCAGGGCCCTGTCATCCCACGCAGAAGTAGGTCAAACTGCTTTATAGGCTTGTGATGCCCCCAAATCCTTACTGTGGGTCCCCGTGCTCCATAATAATACATTCGAGGTCCAATTACTGACTGATGGCTTGTGCAATCTGTGCTATCTGAAAACTAAACAATCTTCCTTTTGACGTGAATTAGGCACTTAATCCTGGTGGGAGTAAGATTTGTGATCCTGGGGAGGAGATCCATTGTCCAATCCAGATTTGGGTTCAATTCCTATCCCAGGGGGCCTATTGACCAATGCTATGGAAGTGCTTACCTTCTTGAAACTATCCTTGCTTTGTTTTGGCTCTGTAGAACTCCCATGCTGCAAACCCTTTAGAATCGTATTGTTGCCCATCTTTATTTTCAGGTCGTGCATCTATTGCATTTCTCTCTGGACTCTGCTTCTAGGGTTTGTTCCATACAAACTTCACTGTGTAACAACACCCTTTGAGCAACTTCAGACAGGTTGCTGCACACGGTGCTATGGTGCCCCGTTCCTAACTGTGGCCTGCCGATCTCAGTCACGGCTGGCAAGACAGCGAGGAAGTAGCTGCAATCAGGTTACAGCCTTCCCCATCACAACACGGACTGCGTTCACTGAAAGGAGTACAAGCCGACAAGAGAACTGGTGAGGGATTCTGTTCCAGGGACTGCCAAATGGCACAGTGTCTTTGGCATCAACATGATTCCTTGTACAGAGAGTTATGTCAGGCACGTGTGTTACAGACAGTGGGCATATTGGGAATAGACAGAGGAAAAGATGCCCATAGACAGTGTGTGCGCTGAGGTGGATGGAGACCATGTTGGAGGGTGCGATGTAGTAGATAGAGTCTCCAGTTGTCTAGACAGAAGATGTGATAATGTGCATCAAGGGTGTAGCGGTCTAGATGGAGGATATGATTGTACAGATGTATAGATTGTTGGCATTGGCAGAGAGAATGATGGTTTAAATGCAGAGATGTAGATTTCTTCAGGGTGTACTAGTAACATGGTCATGTTAGTGGACAAATAACATGAATTAAACATGAGAATGGTAGCCAGATACCACTGCCCATCTGGTTTCACAGGCAACTCATCTCCGGAGGACCAAGTTCACCAGTCCCAATGCCCTGGGTGAAAGGGGGATTGGAGTGCGCCATATGAATTGGGTGGGACAGAGAAGGCAATTGTCTCTGTGGAAGGGGAGCAAGGTGTCTGGGATGTACTGGATGTGGAGGAGGAGGTAAATCCCTCTGTGATTTGGGGTGTTGGTCATGGGAGGGTGAATGAAATGCAAATGGTACTTTGCCTTTTTTTTTAATAGATCAATAATCTAAGAATGGTATTTTCAATGTATGCCAACATATCTTGCTTATAATGAAAAGAAGTTAACATTTCCATTAGCAGCAGCTTCTTAGGCTCTCCCTAACTCAGAAATATATCAACAGTTTAGTGCTTTTGACTTTTAATATGCTCCCTTAGCCTTTCAGCCTCTTAATTGGTTATTATCTCATATTCAAGTAGGTCAATCTACAGTTTCATTGTGAAACACCCAGTAATTATATCAGCTTGGACATGTCTTGGGCTTGTAATCAGTGTCAATTTTCAGTCGTCACCTTTTCAGTTGGTCTTTCAGACTTTACAAAACTTTTGGTTCAGCTTCTCCCACTTTTCTACATTTGAATACACATATATCTACCCTGGAAATGTTCGACAGGACAATGTAAAGCGAACTTTATTTAGATTCCAACCCATGTTGTAGCTACCCTGGGAACGTTTGAGGGAACAAGTATTGGAGCTCCTTTACTCTACATTTAGCTAGTGTTGGACTTACCTGGATTGCTGTATGGATGTGCAGGGGGCGATTAATTCAACCCTTGTCATATCTAATCAGGCAATATCACTGCTGATTTTGAATTCATATGGCTTAAAATGGTCACGTCTCTCAGATGAATAAATACCCAATTTCTTCTTAAGCACTAAACTTGGACTTTTGCTCCAATGCAGTGGGAGCATAATGCATCAGGATTTTCTCTGCCAGATCCTTGAACTCCCTCAGTTCTCAGCATTGAGTCACGAGAATTGCTACAGAGTGACAAATCAGGTTAGCTAGTTAATTGGTGAACTGAGTGGTTCGGTTATTGGTGCATTGGTTGTGGCGCTTCAACTCAGACACTGCCTTTGACTTCCAGGTTGAAAATGGCCAGTCCAATATGTTTCTAATGAGTACACTCTGATGTTTCTACCTCGCCTATGTTTAAGCAGATGGTTTGTAATATGGGCCTTTACTTACACAGATCCACATCTGTTTTGACTCCTGGAGGGAAGTCCTTGCTCATCTGCATTTAAAACAGAGATAAATTAGAGTCATAGAGATGTACAGCATGGAAGCAGACCCTTTGGTCCAACTCATCCATGCCAACCAGATATCCTAAACTCATCTAGTCCCATTTACCAGTGCTTGGCCCATATCCCTCTAAACCCTTCCTATTCACGTACTCATCCAGATGCCTTTTAAATGTTATACTTGTACCAGCCTCCACCACTTCCTCTGGCAGTTCATTCCTTACACGTACCACCCTCTGCGTGAAAAGGTTGCCCCTTAGGTCCTTTTCAAATCTTTCCCCTCTCACCTTGAACCTATACCCTCTAGTTTTGAACACCCCTTTCCCAGGGAAAAAGATCTTGACTATTTACCCAATCCATGCCCCTCATGATTTTATAAACCTCTATAAGGTCACCCCTCAGCCTCCGACTCTCCAGGGAAAACAGCCCCAGCGTATTCAGCCTCTCCCTACAACCTAAACCCTTCAACCCTGGCAATATCCTTGTAAATCTTTTCTGAATCCTTTCAAGTTTCATAACTCCATTTCTATATCAGTGAGACCAAGTTGTTAAACAAAAAAAGTGATGTTAACTTTCTTTATTCAAGCCCACTGCCCACTCCTTCACAGATCAAACATAACCCTCCTTACACCATGCCCAAAGTCTGCCTCAGGAACCGAGCCCAAAAAAAAACAAGGCTCATACAACAGGGGAATACTGAGTCAGTGCTGTCATCTCTGGATCACATTAACCTGAAGTTGCAGCTGCTCTCTTGAGCAGGTATTGAAGTTCCTGCATCCATGACATTATTTTGCAGAGCAGGAGACTTGATATTAGTAAATAATAATTGGAATGGCGAAAAAGCAACTGATTTACTCAGGCTCATTACCAGCGGCTGGTTTGAAAATTATCACCCATGTAGCAATCTATTTTGCTTTCATTTTTCTTATTGAGGAGCTAGTTACCTGATCTATTATTTGCAGCATACAAACCTGACTAGTTGTAGCAGACAGATTTGTGACACTGTAAGAATGATGTGACTTCAGTGCTCTACAATATGACGAGAATATTGTCAGTTATGATTAGCCTGAACAAGACTTCATGCAATCTATCCAGCTTCATTTAAATGGCTAACAGAGCTCCATACAAATTTAAAGCCACTTAGAGAAAATTGGAATGGTTAATGCACGCAGAACATTAACTGAACATTAAAATTATCAACCTGAAACATTAATTCTGCTCCTCTTTCCCATAGCTATTTCCAGGCCTGTTGAATGTTTCAAAATTGCCGCATTAGCAATATTTCACTTTGGTTATTTCCTTATGTTGACTTTGTAACCAGGTGTGAACTGATAGGGAGCACATAAGCAGAACACTGAAGATACTATAATCAGAAATGTTAGAATCGAAAGTAGTTAAGTGACTACATCTATTAAACTTGGGTGCTTAAAGTGGCTCATTATTCCATCCTTTGGCTCATGGTCTACTTTACAAATTTGTCCCATTCTTGTATCTTTTGTAAGGATGTGAGATGCAGTCAAACTGTCAGAGAATGAAATGACCCCCCCCCCAGTGGAAATATAGGACACACTTCAACATCTTCAAGGCATGTTACAGAACATGGATAAAATAGACATTCTCAAAGTTCTGGAATAGAGTCATAGAGTCATACAGCACAGAAACAGACCCTTCGGCCCAACCAGTCCATGCCAACACTAATCACAAACTAAATTAGGGCCCAAATGCCTGTGCTTGGCCCATATCCCTCCAAACATTTTGTAAACATGTACTCATGTGATTGACTTTTAAATCTTGTAACTGTATCCACATCCACCACTTCCTCTGGCAGTTCATTCCACACATAAACCATTCTCTGTGTAAAGAAGTTGCCCTTCATGTCTTTATTAAATCTTTCTCCTCTCACCTTAAAAATATGCCCCCTAGTCTTGAAATCCCTTATTCTAGAGAAAAGATGCCCACCCTTCACCTTAACTATACCCCTCATGATTTTATAAACTTCTACAAGGTCACCCCTCAAATTCCTATGCTCCAGTGAAAAAAGTCAGAGCCTATCCAGCCTTTCTATATAACTCAAACCCTGTCCATACCAAGCAACATTTTGGTAAATCTCTTCTCTACCGTCTCTAGCTTAAGAATATCCTTCCTATCACAGGATGACCAGAACTGGACAAGTATTCCAGAAGAGGCATCCCCAATGTCTTGTACAACCTCAACATGGTGTCCTAACTCCTTTACTGAGATTTCCTCATGGGAGTACTTTAACGCATAACTATCAGAGCAACCTTGTGAAAGAAGGATGAAAGAGACCTAAAACTGTAACATAGGCACTACAGAAATACTGGGTAATTAAGTCTTACAGTCTGTACCTCAGCCAGATCAATGCTTAACTGGTCACTTCAGAGAGTAAACAGATTGACCCTGAGATGGGAAATAAACATCAATTCCACCGATGTCACACACATTGTGCGAATTCAAAATTATTAAGCTCTGCACTCATTCTCAACTAGAGGGGCTGTTGGGCTGTTGACAATGTCCAAGTGGCTCACTAATATCCTTCACACAGAGAGAGAGAGAGAGCTGGCCATCCATAGTTGATCCAACTGACCTGTCCAACCTCCTGCTCCACCTGGCTACAGATTCCTCCTCATCCTCATTCTTCACACTAAAAGGAATATGCTGGCGATCTGAAATAAAAGCACAGTGCTGGAGAAACTCAGCAGGTCTGGCAGCATCTGTGGTGAGAGAGACAGAGCGGGTGGAATGGAAGAAAATCATATCGGACTCAAAGTGTTTGTTTCTCTCTTCACAAATGCAGGTTTCTCCAGGATTTCCTGTTTTGAGCTGCACCTTCATGCATCTGTTGTGAACATTGTAGTGCCTCAATCTTCAATCTCATTTCACAGATTCTCTCATTCTCCATAATTCACTGGCCTTGTGAAAATTAACCTTGATGTCCAACACGGGAGACCTCTCGAATCTCAGCATTCCAGTATGGGAGTACCCCATATTTTCCAAACCCAAAAGTGCTCCCAGCTGAATTCCAGTGCTGATGTGTCTCAGTATTTTATTTCAAAATATATCCAGCCAACGTCACATGTAGTGAGCTCATTCATCCAGCGCCACGTTGGACTCAAGAAAAGCAATCAGAAGGACACTCACCTCTGCCTCTTCTACATAAGGAACCACATAGTTGTCTGGGAATAATCCTTGCTTTCCGTCCATATATCCCTCCCACCAGCCTTCTTCTCCTGTCTCCTATTAACAGAAATGAATCAAAAACTGCTGCTGAAAAAATGAAATAGGATGGTCAATGCAGTCGTCACCAAACCTACCACTGCATTTGGCTTCTATTTTCAGAATACTTACTGCGGACAGATTCACACCAATATACTTGCAGCTCAGCAGCAAATTTGAACACATTTAAATTTGTACAGAAATAAATTTATACTTGAGTTTTTTAAAAAAAAATTAGAAATAAATTTTAAAGACTTAAAAAGAATTGTTAAAGTAATGTTAGGATTTCAAATATTAAACCTGATCTCTTAAACTAAGCTTTTAGTGACCTGTCCTAGCACTTCATTCCTGGACTCAAGTGCCAATTTGTGTCTGAAAAGCTCTATGTGACATTTTACAGTTAGGCGCAATGTAAATGTAAGTTATTGGTGTTGCTGCTTAAATCAGATTCCCATGTGAGATGATACTGTGCTGTTGCCTTATCACTATTGGATAGGCATGTGTACTCACATTACTGGATAGGCATGTGTACTCACATTCCTGGATAGGCATGTGTATTCACATTACTGGATAGACATGGGTACTCACATTCCTGGATAGACATGTATACTCACATTACTGGATAGGCATGTGTACTGGATAGGCGTGGATAGGCATGTGTACTCACATTACTGGATAGGCATGGGTACTCACATTCCTGGATAGGCATGGGTACTCACATCCCTGGATAGGCATGTGTACTCACATTACTGGATAGACATTACTGGATAGACATGGATAGACATGTGTACTCACATTACTGGATACGCATGTGTACTCACATTACTGGATAGGCGTGTGTACTCACATTCCTGGATAGGCATGTGTACTCACATTACTGGATAGACATATGTACTCACATTACTGGATAGACATGCATACTCACATTCCTGGATAGGTGTGTGTACTCACATTCCTGGATAGGCGTGTGTACTGACATTACTGGATAGACATGTGTACACACATTACTGGGTAGGCATGTGTACTCACATTACTGGATAGATATGTGTACTCACATTACTGGATAGATATGTGTACTCACATTACTGGATAAACATGTGTACTCACATTACTGGATAGGCATGTGTACTCACATTACTGGATAGACATATGTACTCACATTCCTGGATAGGTGTGTGTACTCACATTCCTGGATAGGCGTGTGTACTGACATTACTGGATAGACATGTGTACACACATTACTGGGTAGGCATGTGTACTCACATTATTGGATAGATATGTGTACTCACATTACTGGATAAACATGTGTACTCACATTACTGAATAGACGTGTTTACTCACATTCCTGGATAGGCATGTGTACTCATATTACTGGATAGACATGTGTACTCACATTACTGGGTAGACATGTGTACTCACATTACTGGATAGGCATGTGTACTCATATTACTGGATAGACATGTATACTCACATTACTGGATAGGCATGTGTATTCACATTACTGAATAGACATGTGTACTCACATTACTGAATAGACATGTGTACTCACATTCCTGGATAGGCATGTGTACTCATGTTACTGGATAGACATGTGTACTCACATTACTGGATAGGCGTGTGTACTCACATTCCTGGATAGGCATGTGTACTCACATTACTGAATAGACATGTGTACTCACATTCCTGGATAGGCATGTGTACTCATATTACTGGATAGACATGTATACTCACATTACTGGATAGGCGTGTGTACTCACATTCCTGGATAGGCGTGTGTACTCACATTCCTGGATTGGCGTGTGTACTCACATTCCTGGATAGGCGTGTGTACTCACATTCCTGGATAGGCGTGTGTACTCACATTCCTGGATAGGCGTGTGTACTCACATTACTGGATAGGCATGTGTACTCACATTACTGAATAGACATGTGTACTCACATTCCTGGATAGGTGTGTGTACTCACATTCCTGGATAGGCGTGTGTACTCACATTCCTGGATAGGCGTGTGTACTCACATTCCTGGATAGGCGTGTGTACTCACATTACTGGTTGAAGTTGCTCGGTACTTAGCAGGTGACCTCCTCTGGGAATAACAATGCAGCTTTCAGTTATTCTGCTTTACAATAGGAAGCTTCCTCTATCCCAAATGTCCTTGTCATATAGGAGAGACTATTCAAAGCTTGGACACTGAAGGTGAGTGGCGGAGTTTCAGACCACTATGATTTGTTTGAGTGAAAGTAAACAGTGTGGGGCTGATGAAAGTCCTCTCACTCCTGAACCTCTGTAAACACCTTTTTTTGTTGCTATGCGCCACGCATTGATTTCAAAAGCCATGTCGTCATCCAAAGACCTCTCAATGGCCTTGTCCCTCCCATTAGCTCCAAGCTCTTTGATCTACCAGCCCTGCTTTGTATCCTTTTTCCTGTTTTCTTTGCCCTGCTTTTGACAACAAAATGTTTCACAAATTTGTTCTCACGCTCTGTAACTCCCTCTCTTTCCTATCAGGCTGTGCTCCATCAGAACTCACACAAAATGCAGATCTTTGAATCTCCTTTTGTTCACTTATCCATTGCTTGGCTTGCTTTCTTTGGTTTGACCTGCACAAAGTGTTTTGTTATGCTGCAGATGCTCCTCTTGCCAAGTTGTGGGTTATTTTAAGCATTTGAATTCTCCCCTCAAGTAACCGAGCACAGGTGTTTATACTGTTGGCCGTGGATACACTTTTTTTCAGCATTTACAATTGTTGACTAATACAAGAACATCTCTTTCCATCATAACCTCCCTACAGTGTGGAAGCAGGCTACTCAGCCCATCGAGTCCACACTGAACATCCCACCTAGTCCCACCCCCCTATCCTATCCCTGTAACCATGCATTTCCCAACCTGCACACTACGGGCAATTTAAGCATGAATAGTCTACCTAACCTGAACATCTCTGGATTGTGGGAGGAAACTGGAGCACCCAGAAGAAACTTACACATACACAGGGAGAATGTGCAAGATTCACAAATACAGTCACCCATGGGTGCCTGGTACTGTGAGGCAACAGTGCTAACCACTGAGCCACCCATGAATTGACATCACCCTCCCAACTTAGCTGAGCTTAGAGATTCAAATCCACTGATGAAACCAAGAAGAGTCTTCGAGGATAATCTTTAAATCCAGTAGTTTTTGACAGCAGGTTTGCAGAGTTTATCAGCGTTGTTTATGATTTATTTCAGTGAAGTTCTCATATGGTAACACATGAAAAACAATTACCTTCTCTAATACTAGGATGACATCTCCTTTGCGTAGATTGAGTTCATCTTCTGCCCATGTAGTGTAGTCAAATGCTGCCTTATAGTATTCTGAAAAGGAAGATTACTCCATAAAACAAACCAGACCCTAAAATAATGGGTAGAATCTTAATGGCCCTTGCAACATGGGAGCAAGGTGAGAGTTCCTAAGGTCAGGGGAAATGGGGCGCACAATGGCAGATTGATTCTCTGATCATGTCCCTCTGTCAATGAATTTTACTGATAGCAGGTGAGTGATTGAACAGTCTTCTGGATACAAGGAGCAGGTGAACCAGTTGAGTACCATTTTATCAGGGTCCCTATTATGCTCAATGGTAATTGCTTCTAAAAATATCTTCCACCTATCCCCACAGGCTTCAGGGCCTCTTCCTTCACCAGTAAATGGCCACCGTTCCTGACGCTGTTGAGGCTCCTAAGCCACCACTGTAAAGCAGGACTTCTTCCTGGGTGAGGGGTGATGTCCTGTTGAATGACCCTCCTCAGAGTGCTCCAGTGGTTGCTGAACATTGCTGGGATGGGGGAATCCCCATGGTCTGATCAATTCTGCCCACTGTGACTAACTTTCCGACTGAGTGGCTGACAAGTAAAGGTCTCAGGTTCTGTTTGATGTCAGGGTTAGATGATCTTGGCCAGGCTGCTAGTGGGGCTGTCACAATTGACCTCAGTGTCTATGGTAGGATGGGGGCGTGGAAATCGGCAAGCCTTTCCCACATGACTATCAGCTGCTGATCTTATTGGAAGGTACACGCGTTGAGTAAGAACAGGACCAGATTGAGACTATGCTGACAACCTACAATGCTCAGTTGTCTGTAATTAGTACCTCAAGGGCAGCCATGTGGGTGAGAAACCTGTCAGAAAACCCAGAGGAAGGGGAAGAAATGGTGGAAGACCAATATATAGACCAAAACCGACACCAATTGCAGAGGGACCACTGGATGACTGTGTCTCACTTTGAAGGGCTTAGGTTCCAATCATCTTCAACAGATTCCCACAAATAAACTCCTGAACTCTGTCTCAGACAAAACCCACCACTTCCCCATTCCATGTCAATATGTATTGGCATGCCTGTGTGCAAACAGACAAAGACCAGCACACGGACCACCTCCCACCATCTGAGCACCCAATAAATCAAATACTCTGATACAAACCCAGCTGTTGTCTCCCACTTCCAGGTTTTCCAAGGCTTGCACTGGGATGCAATGATCCAAACATTGGGACCTACAAAAAAAAGAACTTTTAGTTTCAATAGCAAACATTCTGAAATTTTTTTAAAAACTGATTATAATTTTCTGGTGCCAAATATGAGTCAACCCAGTGAATAGCACTCTCATTTCTCTGTTACAGAGTTGTCCATTCAAGTTCTAGACTCGACTGGTGAGCATAAAATTCAGGCTGATTCTACAGTGTAGTACTGAGGGAGTGCTGCATTGTCAGAGATGCCTGTCTTTTTGATAAGGCGTTAAACTGAGGCCCATTGGATGAATGTAAAATATTCTATTGTAATATTTTTAAGAACTGTGCTGCTTCTCTTGATGCTCCGTGAACTGATTATCCCTCAAACAACTTGACTATAAACAGAAAGTAATAAGCAGGTTAGACTAAGGATAGCCAATGGATGTTATCTACCTGGAAGTCAAGAAGGCTTTGGACAAGGTGCCACACAGGAGGCTACTGAGTGAGATGAGGGCCCATAGTGTTAGAGGCAAAGTGCTAGCATAGAGTCATAGAGATGTATAGTGTGGAAACAGACCCTTCGGTCCAACCCGTCCATGCCGACCAGATATCCCAACCCAATCTAGTCCCACCTGCTAGCACCCGGCCCATATCCCTCCAAACCCTTCCTATTCATATACCCATCCAAATGCCTTTTAAATGTTGCAATTGTACCAGCCTCCATCACATCCTCTGGCAGCTCATTCCATACATGTACCACCCTCTGCATGAAAGAGTTGCCTTTTAGGTCTCTTTTTATATCTTTCCCCTCTCACCCTAAACCTATGCCCTCTAGTTCTGGACTCCCTGACCCCAGGGAAAAGACTTTGTCTATTTACCCTATAAATGCCCCTCATAATTTTGTAAACCTGTATAAGGTCACCCCTCAGCCTCCGACGCTCCAGGGAAAACAGCCCCAGCCTGCTCAGCCTCTCCCTGTAGCTCAGATCCTCCAACCCTGGCAACATCCTTGTAAATCTTTTCTGAACCCTTTCAAGTTTCACAACATCTTTCCGATAGGAAGGAGACCAGAATTGCATGCAATATTCCAAAAGTGGCCTGACCAATGTCCTGTACAGCTGCAACATGACCTCCCAACTCCTATACTCAATACTTTGACCAATAAAGGAAAGCATACCAAACGCCTTCTTCACTATCCTATCTACCTGCAACTCCACTTTCAAGGAGCTATGGACCTGCACTCCGAGGTCTCTTTGTTTAGCAACACTCCCTAGAACCTTACCATTAAGTGTATAAGTCCTGCTAAGATTTGCTTTCCCAAAATGCAACACCTCACATTTATCTGAATTAAACTCCATCTGCCACTTCTCAGCCCATTGGCCCACTTGGTCCAGATCCTATTGTAATCTGAGGTAACCCTCTTCGCTGTCCACTACACCTCCAATTTTGGTGTCACGTGCAAACTTACTAACCGTATCTCTTATGCTCACATCCAAATCATTTATGTAAATGACAAAAAGTAGAGGGCCCAGCACCGATCCTTTGTGGCACTCCACTGGTCACAGGCCTCCAGTCTGAAAAACAACCCTCCACCACCACCCTATGTCTTCTACCTTTGAGCCAGTTCTGTATCCAAATGGTTAGTTCTCCCTGCATTCCACGAGATCTAACCTTACTAATCAGTCTCCCATGAGGAACCTTGTCGTACGCCTTACTGAAGTCCATATGGATCATATCCACTGCTCTGCCCTCATTAATCTTCTTTGTTAATTCTTCAAAAAACTCAATCAAGTTTGTGAGACATGATTTCCCACGCACAGAGCCATGTTGACTATCCCGAGTCAGTCCTTGCCTTTCGAATAAAATGTACATCCTGTCCCTCAGGATTCCCTCCAAACATTTGCCCACCACCGACGTCAGGCTCACCGGTCTATAGTTCCCTGGCTTGTCTTTGCCGCCCTTCTTAAACAGTGGCACCAAGTTTGCTAAACTCCAGTCTTCTGGCACCTCACCTGTGACTATCGATGATACAAATATCTCAGCAAGAGGCCCAGCAATCACTTCTCTAGCTTCCCACAGAGTTCTCGGGTACACCTGATCATGTCCTGGGGATTTATCCACTTTTAACCGTTTCAAGTCATCCAGCACTTCCTCCTCTGTAATTTGGACATTTTGCAAGATGTCACTATCTATTTCCCTACAGTCTATATGTTCCATATCCTTTCCCATAGTAAATACTGATGCAAAATATTCATTTAGTATCTCCCCCATTTTCTGTGGCTCCACACAAAGGTTGCCTTGCTAATCTTTGAGGAGCTCTATTCTCTCCCTAGTTATCCTTTTGTCCTTAATATATTTGTAAAAACTCTTTGGATTCTCCTTAATTCTATTTGCCAAAGCTATCTCATGTCCCTGTTTTGCCCTCCTGATTTCCCTCTTAAGTATACTCCTACTTTCTTTATACTCTTCTAAGGATTCACTCGATCTATCCTGTCTATACCTGACATATGCTTCCTTCTTTTTCTTAACCAAACCCTCAATTTCTTCAGTTATCCAGCATTCCCTATACGTACCAGCCTTCCCTTTCACCCTGACAGGAATATACTTTCTCTGGATTCTTGTGATCTCATTTCTGAAGGCTTCCCATTTTCCAGCCGTCCCTTTACCTGTGAACATCTGCCTCTAATCAGCTTTCGAAAGTTCTTGCCTAATACCATCAAAACTGACTTTTCTCCAATTTAGAACTTCAACTTTTAGATCTGGTCAATCCTTTTCCATCACTATTTTAAAACAAATAGTATTATGGTCGCTCGCCCCAAAGTGCTCCCCCATTGACACCTCAGTCACCTGCCCTGCCTTATTTCCCAAGAGTAGGTCAAGTTTTTCACCTTCTCTAGTAAGTACATCCACATACTGAATCAGAAAATTGTCTTGTACACACTTAAGAAATTCCTCTCAGTTCCACCCAAATAACCTCCCTGGATGTATTTCTGGGAATATCTTCCCTCAGCACAGCTGTAATGCTATCCCTTATCAGAAATACCCCTCTCCCTCCTCTCTTGCCTCCCTTTCTATCCTTCCTGTAGCATTTGTATCTTGGAACATTAAGCTGCCAGTCCTGCCCATCCCTGAGCCATGTTTCCGTAATTGCTATGATATCCCAGTCCCATATTGCTAACCATGCCTTGAGTTCATCTGCCTTCCCTGTTAGGCCCCTTGCATTGAAATAAATGCAATTTAATTTATTAGTCCTCGCTTGTCCCTGCCTGCCCTGACTGTTTGACTCACTTCTGTTCTCAGCTGTGCCCGTCTCAGAACAGATTCAGAAGAGGTTCATGAGAATGGTCCCAGGAATGATAACCTTAGCATGTGAGGAACATTTGAGCACTTTAGATCTATACTTGTTGGAGTTTAGAAGGATAAGGGGGGGATCTAATTGAGACATACAGAATACAAATAGTTTGCTCAGAGTAAATGTTGGGAAGATGTTTCCATTGGTAGGAGAGTCTAGGGCCCGAGAACACAGCCTTAGATTAAAGGGAAGACCTTGTAGAATGGAGATAAGGAGAAACTTCTTCAGCCAGAGAGTGGGGAATCCATGGAATTCACTGCCACAGAAGGTAGTGGAGGCCAGTTCTTTGAGTATATTTAAAACAGAGATAGATAGGTTCTTGATTGTCAAGGGGATCAAGGGTGATGGGGAGAAAGTGGGAAAATGGGGTTGAGAAACTTATCAGCCATGATTGGATGGCGGAACAGACTCGCTGGGCTGAATGGCCTAATTTCTGCTGCTATTTCTTATGGTCTAATGAGGGCATTTTTACCTTGATCTTTGGACAAAATGGTTCTATCGATCCGCCAGCAGTTCAACTATATTTCAAAAGTAATTCATCAACTGTACGGTACTTTGGAATATTGTGAAGTTGCAAAAGGCACAAGTTATTACAAAGTCATTTCGGTGTCCTCATATTCTGAGGGAATGTTTTCCATGAAGAGATATAGGTGTTAAAGAAAATGACAACACAACAGAAATGATTGTCTGATAATGCTCCTTTCTCAGTGAGCCTTTAGAACATGAACCTAATAAATGTGTTTCTCCATAATATTCCGTGTTCATTCTATTGCGTAGTGGCAGACATCAATCCTGAATAATACATTACTTTTTCACATTTCTTTGGCACACCATCAGTCTTAAACATTTCTCACTCTTTGCCACTTGATAGTTCACACCTTCCCTATTGTTCAAAGAGAAACAGTTGAAGCTTTTCATCTTGCCCTCATCAGGATTATCACAAGAATACCAAATTTCAAAGGCAGCAACAATTGCATGAGGGAAAGAGTGCTGACTGGTTGGCATATCCAGTTTGATTGGTTCCAGCATATCCTTGATGTATCCTACTTCAGCATCAAGCATGCCCAGTGAGCAATTGGCTCGGGCCTATTTACAAGATCATTTATGACGTCAATCTTGTAGCAGGTGGAGCTGTAGGATTCCCAACCAGCAAAGGTAGGATGCAGTAGATTATAGCACATTGGTTTCTCAACTAGCATGCTGGTGGGTACTGTGATACATTAATCACTTGTTGGCTCAATGGTTATCCTTGCTGCCTTACAGCACCAGGGACCCAGATTCGATTCTCTCTGTCTGTGTGAAGTTTGCATATTCTCCCCGTGTCTGCATGGGTTTCCTCTGAGTGCTCAGGTTTCCTCCCAGAGTCCGAAATGCGCCGGTTAGGTGTATTAGCCATGGGAAATGCAGCGTTTCAGGGATAGGGAAAGGTGGGTGGGTCTGAGTGGGATGCTCTTAGGATGGTCAATATGGACTCAATGAGCCAAATGGTCTGCCTCCACATTGTAGGGGTTCTATGAGTTTCAGTGCCGGGACACCTTAGTAACCAGTGATTTAATATCATACATGTTCCTTCAACTGTCCACAACAGACAGAATACTGACCATACTCAAATAAACTGCACTTGCAAAACTCAGAACAGAATGACTAATGTTACATGTGCTTCTGCAATTGGATAGCATTCATTGAACAATCCTGAGTAGGCTAAAAGAAACAGTAACAACTAGTTGAATACTATTAGTTGAGTTTGTAAGGTGGCACACCTATCCTTGCTAGTGGCTACATACGTTCACATGAAAGGACCTGCCATGTGCAGACAAAATGAATATATCCAGGCATTGCATCTTTTTTTTGAATACAGGAAAGCATGCGGGACAATACCTCCTGAGGCATTCGCCTGGCAACATCTCAACAAACCAGGTCGAACCTGTTAACTATTTAGCATCATTTTTTTTGGCATGCAGTAGAAATTGTTGTTCCCTTTGGCATTCTTGTGCCTGTGCCAATGAGTACAAGACGCAAGACTTCAGCCATTTCTCAGTCAGGTATAACAGGGACTGAACACAATGTGCTGCCTTTGGAATCTGGTGCAATGAACCTCTGGTTCTCAGCTCTTCCTTTAATAGTTGGGATTAGAAATTGAGATTTCTCAATGCTCAGGTACAATTTCTGGATCATTAGAAACCTCCATTGTGGTTGCTTCATAAGTTGGACACTGGTTGACACTAGGCCATGGATTCACTCCAAGCCTCAGTCCACAGGCTCCATCCACACTACACAACTTGCAGACGCTGCTAAGTTACCAAGGTCCAATTGTAATATTTTAAGGATAGATGAATGGCTCCTTGATTGTTTTGTAGTAAGTACATATTGACAGGTTAATATGTTGGCATCATTAGAATATTTGAGATTTGTCTGCTGGATACATCACAGCCAAACTGTGCGATTCGACCTCAGTGTGAAAGCTTTGGGGTCCGTCTACCTATCACTATTCATGGAAGGAGCAGATTGACAGAAGCTGACTCCAACACTGAGACTGCTTTTGCGTCTCCTCATCACAAAGACTGTTTCTGTTTTACCTGGATGTCTGAGCTTGGCATGCTTTCATTCAGGACACCAAAATCTAAGAGAAGAAAGGTTATGGTAAGAAATGACATGAAACTGGAGCATGAACATCTTCCCGTTGCTGTTCCTGGCAGAACCTGAAGTCCTGGCAGTTGTTACTAAAGCCCTTTCCCCCAACACTAAATACTCACAGAGAGAGGTACTTACTGAAACACAACATAAGATTAATTTAGGATACCTGGTTGGCATAGACAAGTTGGACAGAAGAGTCTGTTTCTGTGCTGTACATCTCGATGAATCTATGACTCTAGTTAGAATCCTGCAATATATTTGTATTGTTTTACCCTCTCCTTTCATCTGGGCAGTGGTCCGCTAAACATTTTGCATTTGAAGCTCCAATTAAATTAACCTCTATTCTCTGCTTTCTTCCACCCCTCATATCATTGCTGTAATTATTCCACAGGTTGTTCACATTCCTGTCTCAGCATCAGCACGTCATTGATTCCATAAGCCAGTAACGTAGACTGTGCACCCAGTGCAATCCCATACTGTTGGACGCTTCTTATTGCGATGATAAATCAAGATATTTTTGGTTGCCTCATACCGTCTAATCAATTTAAATGCAACAATGTAAGTGTTATTGCATTAAGAGCTGGATATACTAACAATTTTTTAGATTAGATTCCCTGCAGTGTGGAAACAGGTCCTTCGGCCCAACAAGTCCCCACCGACCCTCCGAAGAGCAACCCACCCCAGACCTATTTCCCTCTGACTAATGCACCTAACACTATGGGCAATTTAGCATGGCCAATTCACCTTACTTGCACATCTTTGGACTGTGGGAGGAAACCAGAACACCCAGAGGAAACCCACGCAGACACGAGGAGAATGTGCAAACTCCACACAGACAGTCACCCAAGACTGGAATCGAACCAGGGAACCTGGTGCTGTGAGGCAGCAGTGCTAACCACTGAGCCACCGTACCTCCCATTTTTAAAAAAATCAAAGATGTGCAGGTCAGGGAAATCAAATAATCCTGTGGACCAGGATGGAACCACCTGACTGACTGCCATGTGCAATCCAGGAGAAGCACATTAGAGTCAAGATGCATAAATTATTATCTTAGTTGTCTAGGTTAGCCAATTATTAACACAGAAAGCTGAGGAGGATAGGGCAGCAGAGGAGGGCAGGGTTAAGGTTAGATATTAAACTTTGTTTTTCTCTTTCACTGGAAAAGGTTGGGGTTTTAATGCCTGTAAGAGTGAGGGAGACAGAATAACCTCAGTTAATTTGCAACTAGAAGCTCTAAGTTGAGATATGAATTTATACAGTTCATAATAAAGGGTTAATGGTGATTAGCTTAGGGACTGCTACTTGTTAAGTCTTACAACAGAAGAATGGTAAATATGTTTCCTATGGTACAAGGGGCAGTAAAGGTTAGATATACGTTTCTGGAAAAGTCTGAATTGAGTTAAATTATTATTAAATTAAATTACAATCAATTGTTATACAAAATGATTTAGTTTGTAGATTCAATATTTACTTTGCCACAGAATTCTGTGAATTTTACCTTCTAAAGGTAAATGAAATTCATGCAGCAATCTCAACACAATCCAATAACCGAATGCAGGATCATATGTTCCATCCTCTGCATCATTCTCCTACTTAACAAGATCTGATAGAATGATCAGGATCCACTGACAGGAGTGACAGGCAATGTCGTACATTTGGTAACATTGACAACATTGACTGAATCCTCTAACACTTGGATTATTGATACAATAAATTGAAGATTCATACCAGACTCAGTAGCAAAGCCTCGGGCCTTCCCGTCTGTGTTGTCCATTTCTATGACAAAATTAGATGGGAAGCCCCCAGTCTGACCATTCTTTCTTCCTATCCACCAACCATCTTCAATCTGAAAGGCAAGCAATTTTTAAAATTAGCTTGGCATGGTGCCATGATGGAGCAAGTCTCCATTTAATGTTATGAGAAGTTTTGATGTAGTAGATTGTCAGAATCTAATTGGCAGGCAGATCTGTAAACACAGCCACAGATTAGCAATAAAGACAAGAAGGAGATGAGGAGAACTTTTTCTTCAATATAGTGAGTCTTTATGATCAGGAAGACAGTGTATTCTCGCGGTCCCAAATACAATTAACAATCAATCAGTGAGGACAGAACAGGAACACCTTTCAGGAAACACGTGGTTAGATTAATTTTTAATTTACACATAATCTGTCCATTGAATTGGATAACATAGATTATACAAACTTCCCCACTTGAGACTCCAGGCTTGGTTGACTGTTAACAATTAGGGACGGGCAATAAATGCTGGCCTAGCCAATGATGCCCACATCTTATGAATGAAGAAAGCTCTTGCAAAATTTGCAGGAAGACAATGGAAGTGGGCGAATTGGATCTTTCAATGAGCTAGTATAAGCACAGTAGGCCCAATGGCCATCTTCTGTGTGTATGATCGTAAGGGCTTTACCTCACTGTGAGCAAAATTTGCCCATGTTTCATTGATCTCTCCTCAGGATATCTTACACATATTCAAACATTACTCATTAGCTTCACAATGGGGGGGTAAGAATTTCCCTGAACCACATCAGTCCATATTGTTCCCAGTTAAACCTCAAACCCAGCAAAGGGGCAGCTCAGTACCTGATTACACTGCCTCCGAGTGCAACAAAAGCCCTGAAGCAAATTGTGAGTGAGGCTCCTTCAACTTTAATGCAAATTCACTTAATGGATATATTTTTTAATAAATTAAAATGTTACCTAATTCAGTTCGTGCCAATTTCCCTCCTCCCTCCAGCCCCCAGAAGGCATTCTAAACTAACGTTTCCTCTAAGACTTAACGGTTCCACACAATCTGATCAGCGTGCCGACACACTGACATCTACAGCCAGAAGCCACTGCTGCTCATGGACTTTGGAATCCGTGAAAAATGACAGGGAACGTGACCCTGGCACTAGGCAGGCAACACAACCTTCGGGGTTCATACTGTCTGCTGGAGGGAACAGTATCTGTCCCCATACTGTACTGTCCCCTTAACAGACATAACACGATAGACAGAATCACCATGGAGTCTGGTGAAGATAATATTGTTCATTGGTAAAACGCTTTTTGAAAGGGGATCTTACCTCATCGAGGATCTCAATGACATCTCCCAGGTTGAGTTCCAGCTCTTCTGCTTTCACAGGGCTGTAGGAAATGACCACCTCACACCATCTCTGCTTCTTCTTCTTTACCACTGGCTCTGTAATCACACACATGGCTGTTAGGGTTCCCTTGGTTTGAAGGAATAGAAATGCTGTTTCAGTCAGCCGTCACCCTCCCATACTTTCATCTCTGCAACGGTATATCCTTTCTGGGATACAGCCCCAGAAGCCCTCTAGGGCATTCTTATGATTGAATCTAAATCCTGACTTCATCATAGAATGCCTACAGTGTGGATGCAGGCATTTGGCCCACTGAGACTATACAAACACTCTGAAGACCCACCCATCCCTGTAACCCTGCATTTCCCACAGCTAATCCATGTAGCCTGCACATGACTGGACACTATGGGCAATTTAGCATGGCCAATCCACCTAACTTCCACATGTTTAGACTGTCAGAGGAAATGGAGCACCCAGAGGAAACCCACACAGACACAGGGAGAACATGCAACTCCGCACAGATAGTCACCCGAGGGTGGATTTGAACTTGGGTCTTTGGTACTGAGGCAGCAGATTTAACCACTGAGCCACCATGCCACCATATCATGAATGTCTTCTTTCCAAGTCTTTTGGCAACGTAAGGCACCACAATGTAATATTTCAAAACCTTCCAAAGCAAAGTCATTTCGCATTATTGAATTGATCTCATCCGTTATTTTCAGAGCTATCCCACCACCAAATTAGCTACACACACCTTTCTACTAATTTCCGATCAATCCTGGGTGAAATAGCTGAGTATGGCCAATTCTAACAAATGTCTGCTGTCTCAGCAATCGACTAGCCCAGAACAAACCAGGCACTGGACCCAACATTTCTCTCCCCCATTTGCTTCAGTGCCCCAATTGTTATAATTAGCATTACTCTTTCCAAAATTTCCATGATGGTTGCTAATCAACACAGTGGATAGTTCTTCTGACTCAAGTCTCGATTATGAATATAATTCAATAATTGGTTATTGACATCTGTCTTCCAGCCTACTGCTCTTACTTGGTGTCTATATGCCCGTTGGTATCATTGGTGTGGATGAATGCCATTAAAAACTATTTACCCAAATGAAGGATCAACACTGGCACAAACTGTTTCTGTGTTGACATCTCGATGTGTCTGCAACTGTCCGTCTCGCTGCCTGTCTGTGTCCCAGCTGGTGTCTGCCTGTACTGGTTAGTACTTCCTAACTCTCCATCAGGACTAATATTCTGCGTTAGGTCTGATCAGTGACACAGACCATTTTAAGAGGAATGGAGTAAAATATTTGGTTGAAAACTGAAGACGTCTCGTGGTGTTGGCTCCTGTAAATTTTGAATAATCAAGTTATTGTGGTCACAAAGAGATGGAGAAAAGTGAATCATTTCCGATGTAGCACAGACCTAAATTCTCCAAGTATCAGTAGCCTGCCTAAATACGAAAGATGATCCTTAAACCTCCAACTCTGAAGGAATCGGGCAGAGTCACTGCATGGCCACACAATCCCTATGTACTGCAGCCAGGAAAACAGGATATTTTATCCAACACGACAAATGGTCCTTTGGGAGAATTGACAAGTTAAATGAGGGAAGTGTAGGAATGACAGAAAGAGATAGCCAAGTTGGCAGAGTAGCCAGATAGATGGCAGGTGCATTTCAATGCAGATAAATATGAGGCAATACAAAGAAGGGACAGTATTAATGGTGGGGGTGGGGGTGGGAGAGGGAATGGATTATTGTTAGATTGTTAATCCAGTGACCCCAGATAATGAATGGGGACCTGGGTTCAAATCCCACACATGGCAGATGGTGGAATTGGAATTCAATAAATGTCCGGGATTAAGAGTCTAATTATGACCATTGTTGGAAAAACCCATCTGGTTCACTAATTTCCTTGAGGGAAAGAAACTGCCATCCTTACCTGGTCTGGCCTACATGTGACTCCAGGCCCACAACAAGGTGGTTGATTCTTAATTGCCCTCTGGGCAATTAGGGATGGGTAATAAATGCTGGTCTAGCCAGCGACACCCTCATCCTGTGTATGAACAAAAAAGGTAAAGGGCACTATTTGAACCATTATGCAGACCCAGATGATAAGAAAAACAGTAAATCTTGGAAGTCAATATACAGCTCATACTGGAGCTCCATTTTGAACTATACAGGATGAGTGATAGCAGTATTTGCAGTGCTATTGATCTTTTGTTCCGGAGAGACCTAGGTGTAGATGTGCAAAACTCATTTAAGGTAACCATACAGGTCAAGAGATCTGTCAACAGTGAATAGGATATTCAAGTTCCATTAATTGGGATGCAGTTCAAGAGCAGAGATTTTCTGATTATCTTACAATGGCTAGATCTCATCTAGACTATTGTGTAGTACTCTGGGTTACACTCTATCAGAAGAATGTGAATGCAGTGGAGAGAGTTCAGAACAGTCTTAGCAGATGGTTTCCAGGATTGAGACCTTGCAGTTACGTGGAAAGATTGGAAAATTGGGACTGTTTCCCTTGGAGAATGGAAAGCGAAGAAGAGATTTGAACGTGTTCTTCAAAATAATGACAAGTCTGAACAGAGTAGGGAGGGACAACTATTCCTACTTGCAAAAGAATTGAGAAGTGTACCACAACAAAAGCAAATGTGAATTGAGAAAACAAACATTTCACACAGCAAATGGCTCAGGTCTGGAACACGCAGGCTGGTGATGTGCTGGGCTCTTTCAGGAGGGCGGTGGACGATGAGTTAAATCAAAACAATAAGAAAGGTTAAAGGGAAGAGACAGAAGTTGGCATTAAGCTAAAACACTCAGAGGCCCAGACCAGACACAATGGGCCAAAAGTCCTCATTTCACATTCTTATAATTCTGTGATTCTGTGATTGTTGGTTTCCCTGGGTTAACTGAACCAAAATGAGAAATCTAGTTGTCAGAAAGGAATAAAACATGTGTGTAGCGGCCTGGGGATAAAAATCAATGCTTCCGAAATCCTGAGAATGATGAGCACAGAGGCAACAGGAAGCTCACCACTGGGTTATGTAGTTATTTATTTATTGACATTGATTGACCACAGACAAAGATCCGGATCTCGTGTTCCCATTGGCAATGGCACCTTACTGGATAGATCTGATTCCCTCATTAGATCCAACCCATTGTCAAAGATTCCCCTCAATGGATCAATCCCATTATCATTGATCAACTTCTCCAGATCTATTCAATTTGTCATTGATTCACTTCACTAGATCCATTCAATTCTCAATGATTCACTTCATTGGATCTATTCAATAGCCATTGATTCACATCAATGGATCCATCCGATCATCAGTGATTCATTTCACAAGATCTATCCAATTGTCAGTGATTCCCCTCACTGGATCCACCTGATTGGTAGTGATTCCCCTCACTGGATCCATCTGACTGTCAGTGATTCCCCTCACTGGATCCATCTCATTCTTAGTGATACCCCTCACTGGATCCATCCAATTGTTAGTGATTCCCCTCACTGGTTCCACCCGAATGTCAGTGATTCCCCTCACGGGATCCATCTGATTGTCAGTGATTCCTCTCACAGGATCCATCTGATTGTTAGTGATCCCCCTCACTGGATCCACCTGATTGTTAGTGATACCCCTCACGGGATCCATCTAATTGTCAGTGATGCCCCTCACTGGATCCACCCAATTGTCAGTGATTCCCCTCACTGGATTGACCTGATTGTTAGTGATTCCCCTCATTGGATCCACCTGATTGTCAGTGATTCCCCTCACTGGATCCATCCAATTGTTAGTGATTCCCCTCACTGGATCCACCCGAATGTCAGTAATTCCCCTCACTGGATCCATCTGATTGTCAGTGATTCCCCTCACTGGATCCACCTGATTGTAGTGATTCCCCTCACTGGATCCACCTGATTGTCAGTGATTCACCTCACTGGATCCACCCAATTGACAGGGAAAGACCTCACCATAGGAACAGGAGTAGTTCATTGAGCCCATCAAGCCTGCTGGCCATTCAACACAATCATGGCTGATTGAATATTTCTATGCCTTTTTCTCACCCTATCCCACAATCCTGTGCACCACTGGCAATCAGAAATCCAACAATCTCTACCACAAACATGCCAAAGACTAATCCTCCTCAGACCTGTGTGGTAGGTAATTAGAATATTCACAACGTTCTGAGGAAAAACAAAATTCTTCTCTGATCTAAGTGGCATTCCACTTTGTATATTTTGCCCCTAGTTCTAGACATCCCTATGATGAGAAACATTATATCTCCACCTATCCTGTCTATCCCTTCAAGTATTTTGTAAGTACAATGCAACTACCTCTCATTCTTCGAAAATCAAGAGAATTGCAAGATATCTGCCCAATCTCTCTTCACAGGGAAGTCCTGTCATCTCGGTCTAATAACTTCCCTTGAAGGCAATAATACTTCTGAGATAAGGAGACCAAAACTGCACACACTACTCCAGATGAACCAAACTCTGAAACAAGACCTCCCTGCTCCTATACTCGAAACCCCATGCAATAAAGGTAAAACTTCTTGCTGCACCTACATGTTAGCCCTTAGTGACTCATTGGCAAGGACAGAGGACCCTTTGCATATCTACACTTGCAAACCTCTTACCATTTAAGAACTATTCCTCTATTAAAGCAGATTTTCCCACAATATATTCTATCTGCCATGTTCTTGCACATTCACTAAGCCTGCTGAAACCTTCCTGAATCTGCTTTACACATCTTCCTCACAACATACAGTTCCAATTAAGTTGGTATATATTTGACACATTTGGAAATATTACATTTGCAATCCACCTCCAAATTTATTCCCACTGTATGTTTTCCACCTGTTAGCCAATCATTAATCCAGTGCATCACCTTCTATCACACGTAGTTTCATTTTTCTCTAACCAGCCTCCTGTGGAGGACTTTAGCAAAAGACTTCTGAAAATCCCTCTGCTCTCCTTTATCAGTTTTGTTGGTAACATCTTCCAAAATCTTCAGCAAGTTTCCCATTCACAAACCCATGCTGACTAGACACATTCAGATCATTAGCAATCCAAATGTCAGATTACCATATCCTTCAGAACAGGTTCTGGCCTTTCCCTTACTACTGCTGGAAGGCTAATAGGTCCGTCATTCCTGGTTTCTCTCTTAGTTTTCTCTTAAATAGTGAGGTGACCTTGAAATCCACAGGAATTATTGCAGAATTAGTACAACTTTGGAAGATAATAACCAATACATTGACTATCTCTACAGTCACCTCCTTCAACACCCTGGCTAGCGACAATCAGATTCTGGGGGTTTATTAACTTCCAACCCCATTAATCTCTCCAGTACAATCTTCTTACTAAGTTTCCTTTCATTCCTCATTCTGCAAGTCACTTGAATCTCTAGTTGTGGAAGTTTTCTTGTATCTTCCTTGGAGAAAATAGACATAAAGTAATCACATACCTTCTCTGCCATTTCTCTATTCTCCATTATAAATTCTCCTGATTCTGTCTTTGATGGACCTATATTTGTTTTAGCTAAATGTCACCTTTTTTTATAATCTATAGAAGCCTTTACAGTCCATTTTTATATATTTTAATAGATTACATTAATATTCCATTCTTCCTTTCCTTATCATTCTTTTTGTCCTCCTTTGTTATATTTAACCTCTGAATCCTGAGATGTACCGCTGTTTCTGGCAACTTTATAGGCCTTTTCTTTTAATCTTAAATAATCCTGAACTTCCTTTAGTCAGAGGTAAATGTAGAGTAATAGGGTAGGGAAATGGGTCTGGGTGGGTTACTCTACAGAAGATCGGTGTGGACTTGTTGGGCCAATGGCTTGTTTCCACACTGTAGGGATTCTATGAATTGTTAGTCACAGTGACTGGACCCTTTTTGAGTTTTTGCATGTTGCAGGAATAGCATTGTTGCAATGAGTCACACAATAGTTTTTTAATGATTGTCCATGGCCTATGAACAGTCAAGTCTTTTAATGTATTTTCCTCCTCCACCTCAACCAATCTGTGCCTTGTGTCTTTGTAACTTCCCTTAATCAAATTTAACACCTTTGCTTCAGATTTAACCAGCTAATTTTCAAACCTAATATTCTATCTTCTTGACAATGATTCACCTCATTGGAATTATCTGTTTGACAGAGAGACACCTCATTGTCTTAATGAGACATAAAGAGAAGACTAGGAACAGGAACAGGCCATTTGGCCCTTTGAGCCTGTTCTGTCAGTTAATCAATCATAAGACTTAAATCCACTTTCCCATCTGTCTCACAAAACCTTTTAGAAACTGTGTAGATAAAATCAGAGTTAATTTTTCAGGTTGATGACCTTCCATTCAAATGCATAATCCTTTATGGATCATCTGAACATCTGTAGAAGAGAATTCCAAAGGCTGACAATGTTTTGAGAGGAGAATTGCTTCCTCATCTCTGTCTTAACTGGGAGACCCCTCATTTTTGAAACTGTGATCCCAGTGCTGTACTCCCCATTGAGGGCTCATCATCATTTCCAGACTGTCCCCATAGCCCTATGGCTGAGGTTTCCAATCCCTTTTAAGGTTCAACTTTCACGTCCAACTCCCAGTCCAGCCACACTGCAGCATTAAACCCTAAATACGTTCCTGTAAATACAAGTTAAAATTACCATAGTCTTCCACACCAATGGGGCTGCTCTCTCTGTAGAGAGCGACAGCTGGTGGTTGTTTAACACGAGAGTCACCATTCCTCAGATGAGGGGCAAGGTTGAAAGAAGAGTCCTCCATGGTCTCAGTCTGCATCGCAAACCAGCTGTCCAGCCAACTGAGTGAAACTGACCACAGTTTCTGTAGCTCTGCAGCCATCAAACACAAATATAACCACAGCTCGAAGGTTTTCAGCAACAATCAAAAACCACAAACCAAAACGTTTCAAAAACTAAAAACGTCCAAGAGGGCGCTATATGGACGTGCAACAATCGATGGCAATGCAAGATGCAGAACACACCCCTGTCCTCCACAGCTAATTAACTCAGTGTACTCATTGATTGTGGTCAGCTTAATCTTTCTTACCCAGTCAATAGATCTTTTGACTCCCTCAGAGTCTAATTCCTATCTGCATGTCTTCAAAACATATTCTGATACATGCTTACTGTACCATGGATGACTGACAGCCTGGTTTCACATTCCAACAATTACTCCAATCAGACATGAACAATAAAGTCACCTCTGACCCCCTGGCCAGTGTTACAGAGTAAAACAAATCAATGATCATGGTTGATGTGTTACTTCCTACAGAGGGTGAGATCTAATCTGCTGCTTTCTTTCTCTCCATTCACTGGGCCGAGTTGGCTGGTGTTTTTGTTATCATGCCTTAATAAGGCACACTTCACCATAGTACAGCGATATTAAGCCACTTCATGAAAACAACTGCCCACAATAATCTGATGCACAGAAATACATCGAAAGTACAGCTCAGAACTAGGTTGTTCTGCTGAATCAATCCATTCTGGTGTTCAAGTTCCACACAGAATTCTCTCTGCTTCACACAATTTCTATTAGCACGACTTCCCATTCCTTTCTTCGAAAGTGTTCCATTGGCTGCACTCTGCATCAGGTGACCTAGGATTATGCAAGAAGCCCCATATACTGGTACCTATCCACTAGTAGCCAGAGTAACATTGCAATGGCCATTCTCCTCTTACTGCACCCATATCTCTGGTGTCCCCCTTGAGTTCCACTCCCACTTGTTTCTCCTGGATATAATATTCCTCAGTAACAACATCCAAAAGCAATGTCACCTCCAATGTGTGTACTCAGACAACACCCAGTTCTATCTTGCTCATACCCTTGTTTGAACCCTCCACTGTCACTCGTCCAATATTCTGCTGGGCTTCAGTTATTGGACCCCCCAGGTACCTCAAATGCATGCAAATATAGTCATAGATACGTACAGGAGGGAAACAGACCCTTATGTCCAACTCGTCCATGCTGACCAGATATCCTAAATTAATCTAGTCCCATTTTCAAGCATTTGGCCTATATCCCTCTAAACCCTTCCTATTCATACACCCATCCAGATGCCTTTTAAATGCTATAATTGTACCAGCCTCCACCACTTCCTTTGGCAGCTCATTCCATACACACATGTGGACAAGTAAGAGATGTCTTTTGTTTGTTTGTGGAATAGAATCAAACTCCAATGTTTGTTTTCTTCATTTGCTACTGTACAGACCCCAGCTGCATTTATGACTATGCCAAGATATTTTTATGAATAAAGTATATTTTTGAAATATGAAAAAAACATTCTGCTGGCCAGCCATTCTGGATTGCAGTCATGTTTTCCATCCAAATTCTGGCAAAATCAAAGCTATGGTTTTAGCCCTCATCATGAGCTGTGTTCTTCATACCATAACCCACAAACCAAGCATTGCCTTGGAATGATCCATGAACTACACATTTGTATAATCTCTTGAGTATGGATGCCCCCTTTCGAGGGCTTGGCATTTTAGACATTAGCAGCAGCGCAGCGTTATATTTTAAACAAAGTAAACGATGAGTTAACCACGCAAGTATTACTGCAAGTTACTCAAGTGAAAAGTGGGAGAGTCAAATGCAACTACAAACTTGAAGTGAGATTCAGCAGCTGCCATGGCTTCCAGAGTTGAATAGTTGGAGGCTGCTCCCTTAGGTGGGCTCTGTAAGTAGAACAGGTGCTGGGTGGAGTAAATGAAGTTTTCTTTGTTTCACTTTTACAACACTGCAGCTTGTGGCTGTTGGTGGCCTGGGCCAGTACAGCAGTCATTTAGCTGTTCCTTCCTCAATCGGAAGCTTTCGTCTGTCTCCCCACTGAGAAGTAGCTTCTGGTTCAAGCTGGCTCTCTCATGACATTCATATTGCTCTCCTCCAAATTCCAGCCTTTATCACAGTCAGACAGAATGGCAGCGAATGTTATCTTTGATGAATCATTGCTCAACAGACCAAAGTCAATTGGGCTGGGAATCCTCCTGCTGTTTTTTACTTTCTTGTTCAATGCTACAAAAGCTTTGATTTGTTATTAGTGGCTCACCAATGTCTGTTAGGGACGGAAATTTTTGCCACCCTCACTCGGTGCGGCCTACATGTGATTCCAGATCTATGGCAAAGTAGTTCAATTTTAACCACCCACTGAAAAAGGCAAGCAAGCCACTCAGTTCCACGGCAATTAGAGACAAGACCATAAGAAAGATGGGTTGGGGTAGACTATTCAGCCCCTCCTCGGACCTGCTCCACTATTGAATCGGATGATGGCTGATCCATCGTTCCTCTGGGACAGTGAGAGAATTCCAGAGTGGGGCAGTCCATGCTGGAGAGCTTTTGTCTTATTTGTAGTTACTTCAACAATTCTTCTTGCACTTTGATTGGACAATGTGGAGCAAATGGTTAACTAGATCAAAATGCTGAACCCAGTTATTGAGCATGTACAGAAGAAGCTATGTCCATATGATGCTAGATCAGATGGAATAGGGACCTTGAGGAAGCCAGTGCTGGCTCCACAATGTTTACCATGTTCTACAATGCTCCTGCACGTACCTTGCAAGTAGTCAATGTTTACCATTTATACTAAACTTGTATTGAGCTCTTGTATTTCTCGGCTCCTAACAAAATTCCTATAGACAATGGAATTCTCCTGGTGGAGGGTATGAGATGGGAACATTCAGAATCATAGAGTTATAGGTGACGTAAAGCACGGAAACCAACCTTTCGGTCCAACTTGTCCATACCACCCAGATATCTTAAATAAATGTAGTCCCATTCACCAGCATTTGGCCTCCAAGCCCTTCCTATTCAAATTCCCGTCCAGTTGTCTTTTAAATGCTGTATTCGCAGCAGCCTCCACCACTTTCTCTGGCTGTTTGCTCCATACACGCACCACCCTCTATGTGAAAAGGTTGCCCCTCAGATCCCTTTTAAATATTCCCTTCTCACCTTAAACCCAGGCCCTAATGGTTTGGACTCACCTACCCTGGGAAAAATACCTTGTCTATTTATCCTACCAACATTCCTCATGATTTTGTAAACCTCTATAAGGTCAGCCTCTGACACTCCAGGGAAAATAGTCCCATCCTATTCAGCCACGCCCTATAGCTCAAGACCTCCAACCCCAGTAACATCCTTGTCAATTGTTTCTGCACCCTCTCTCAATTTTCACAACATCTTTCCTATAGCAGGGATTTATTTCACAATAGTCCCTGTTTGAGGTTCTAAAACCAATCTCTAAAACCCAATGCTGATCCCTCCCTCTTTGCAAACTACTGTCTTATCTCTAACCCCCTTTTTCTCTCTAAAGCCCTTGAATGCATTACTTCTATGTCTTCCAAACCTCTATCTGTCTTTCCCACTGTTCCATGTTTGAATCTTTCCAATCCGGTTCCTGCCTTGCCGTTGTGTGGAACCAGTGTTTGTCAGTCACAAATGTCATCCTGTGTGACTGTGACAATGATAAACTATCTGTCTTCATCCTTCTCAACCTGTCCAACACTATCCCGTTCCAGTCTCTTCCCACTGCTGTCCTGCTGGGTCTGTGGGATATCTGTACTCATCCAACTGTGGCATCATGAGCATTCCTATTTTTAGAATTTAGGTCTTGTTGTCACGCGTACTCACGTACAGAGATACAGTAAAATATTTACAACATCGTCATTCACAAAGCCATCACAGGTACATGATACCAAGATACAAAATCTTAGGTAAAGAGTGAACAAATATAGAAATAAGTTAGAAGTTTGACATCACAGTTTTTGTCAGTATAAAGTAGCGAATAAGAAATAAAAGTTTCAAATCCCACAAGGGCTCGATCTCTCTCCTGCATGAGGTTTGATCTCTCCCCAACACTGGACTGACTCTGTTGATCCTTGTGTCTCCATGCCTCCTTCTCACCCACCAGCTGCCATCTGGGCACATAGACATCTTGTCACAGGCCACCAGAGTCCTGCTAAATCTAATCCCTACAATGAGGCCGTGTCTTCAGCTGCTGAGCTCCTGAGCTCCAAATCTCAGAATTGTTACAGTACATAATGAGGACATTCAACCTATCATCTCTCCTTAAACATTTCCCCCTGCATGCCTCCCTATCATCTCTCCTTAAACATTTCCCCCTGCATGCCTGCCTATCATCTCTCCTTAAACATTTCCCCCTGCATGCCTGCCTATCATCTCTCCTTAAACATTTCCCCCTGCATGCCTGCCTATTCTCCTCTAGAATCATAGATTCATGCAACATGGAAACAAATAACTCATCCTGTAGATAACAGATAACCAGACATCCTAAACTAATCCAGTCCCATTTGCGAGCACTTGGCCCACATCTCTCTAAACCCGTCCTATTCATATACCCATCCAGATGTCTTTCAAATGATATAATTATACCAACCTCCACCACTTCCTCTGGCCCCTCATTCCACATACACACCACCCTCTGTGTGAAAATGTTGTCCCTTAGGTCCCTTTTATATCTTACCCCTCTCACCTTAAACCTATGTCCTCTAGGTTTGGACTCCCATTCTCTGGGGAAAAGACCATGCCTCTCATGATTTTAAAAACTTTTATATGGTCACCCCTCACCCTCTGACATTCCAGGGAATATAATTCCACTCTATTCAGCTTTTCCCTATAGCTCAAGCCCTCCAACCATGGCAACATCTTTGCAAATCTTTTCTGACCCCCTTCAAGTGTCTCAACATCCTCTGGATAGGAAGGAGACCGGAATTGAACACAGGACAGGGCGGTGCCCATATCCATGGGTCCGGTTTCCATGGTTTCTATTACCCGCGGTTTATCGCAGCCTGAATATATAATAGGGAACCTTCTGGAACCAGGGACCGGGACCTGCCAGAAAGGTACATTTCCCATTGAAATAAATGGGTTGGCTCCTCTCCACAGTTCCGGGCTTCCATAGTAGCTCTTGGAACATATCCCCCACGGGTACGGGGTGGGGGGGCGGGGGGGGGAGGAGGTGAGGGGGAGTGGCTGCTCATTCCAAAACTGGCCTAAACAATGTCCTGTACAGCCACAACATGACCTCCCAACTCCTACACTCAGTGCGTTGACCAATGATGTAGAATGTACCAAACACCTTCTTCACCATCCTGTCTATCTGCGAGTCCACTTTCAAGGAATTATGAACCTTATTGAAACGTATAGAGTCATAGAATCATAGAGATGTACAGCATGGGAACAGACCCTTCAGTCCAACCCGTCCATGCCAACGAGATATCCCAACCCAATCTAGTCCCCTTTGCCAGCACCTGGCCCATATCCCTCCAAACCCTTCCTATTCATATACCCATCCAGATGCCTTTTAAATGTTGCAATCATACCAGCCTCCTCCACCTCCTCTGGCAGCTCCTTCCATATATATTCCACCCACTGCAAGAAAAAAGTTGCCCCTTAGGTCTCTTTTATATCTTTCCCCTCTCACCCTAAACCTATGCCCTCTAGGTCTGGACTCCCCCACCCAACGGAAGAGACTTTGTCTATTTATCCGATCCATACCCCTCATGATTTTATAAACCTCTATGAGGTCACCCTCTCAGCCTTTGACACTGCAGAGAAAACAGCCCCAGCTTCTCCCTATAGCTCAAATCCTCCAACCCTGGCAACATCCTTGTAAATCTTTTCTGAACCCTTTCAAGTTTCACAATATCCTTCTGATAGGAAGGAGACCAGAATTGCACACAATATTTCAAAAGTGGCCTAACCAATGTCCTGTACAGCCGCAACATGACCTCCCGACTCTTGTACTCAATACTCTGACCAATAAAGGAAAGCATACCAAACTCCTTCTTCACCATCCTATCCATCTGTGACTCTACTTTCAAGGAGCTATGAGCCTGCACTCCAAGGTCTCTTTGTTCAGCAACACTCTCCAGGACCTTACCATTAAATGTATAAGTCCTGCTAAGGTTTGTTTCCCAAAACGTAGTACCTCACATTTATCTAAATTAAACTCCATCTGCCACTTCTCAGTCCATTGGTCCATCTGATCAAGGTCCTACTGTAATCTGAGGTAACATTCTCCGCTGTCCACTATACCTCCAATTTTGGTGTCATCTGCAAACTTACTAACTGTACCTCTTATGCTCACATCCAAATCATTTATGTAAATGACAAAATATAGAGGGCCAAGCACCGATCCTTGTGGCACTCCATTGGTCACAGGCCTCCAGTCTGAAAAACAACCCTCCACCACCACCCTCTGTCTTCTACCTTTGAGCCAGTTCTGTATCCAAATAGCTAGTTATCCCTGTGTTCCATGAGATCTCTTTGACAAAATCTTTAATCATCTCCCCTATAGTGTCCTTAACAACGACAAGTTGTTGCTGCATGCTGCTGCTGTGAGGTTTCTTGGGCATGTTTTATTCCGTTCAAATGCTGTAATTTGTTGCTATTGAAAAGATTACAAAGGTGAAGTGTGAATGAATCAAACTGAGAAGTCTGCAGCCAATGAAATATGTAACACTGTCAGTGCAAGTGGAAACTTTACAGAATCTATCAAACTCAATGTTTCCTTTCAATTATTTGCAGGGGATAGTTAAACCACTTCCTGCTCCTCGGTAAAGTTGCAGATGAAGACAAACAAACAATATTGCCATTTGCTTGTTTGTGGATTATTGTTAGAGATGGTTAAAGGAAGGAAGCTGAAATATATTAAAAGGGAAATCGTTTTACTCAGACCTGATCAGCGATTTACTCCCGGATCACTCTTACAGAGTCCTGAGTTATAAGAATCACAAGCTGTTTAAACATTGTGTCGCCCACTGGTGGTGAGTTTGTACCAGCACAGGCTCCATCGAATCATCTCTCCTGCAAAGTTGTTTAGGCAAGGATTATCAATGCGAAGACTGAGGACATACAGCTGGGGAGCAAATAAATGTCAAACACAATGGGCAACCTCAGAGGGTCATTGATAAGTCTCTGCAGAATGGGCTTCAGAGTGCGAAGGGGAAAGCAAATACTCTTTGGAGGAACCAAAAATATTAGCAAAAGATTTAGGGGCGTGGGAGAAATGGAGAGAGGGAGGGACAGGAAGAAGGGAAGGAAAGACGTGCATTTATGTAGCACTTGGTATGACTTCAAGACATTCCAAAAGCTAATGAAGCAGAAGTGAACAAAGAACACAGAACATGGAACAGTACAGCACAGTACAGGCCCTTTGGCCCTCGATGTCGTGCCAAGCTTTTATTCCAGTCTAAGATCAGACTAACCTCCACGTGCCTATCCAAGAGTCGCTTAAATATCTGTCTCTATTACCATTGTTGGCAGTGCATTCCACGCACCCATCACTCTGTGTAAAAAAATGACAACTGACATCTACCCTTAACCTTCCTCCAATCATCTTAAAGATATGCTCCCTCGTGATAGACATTTCCACCATGGGAAAAATTTCTGGCTATCCACTCTATCTATGCCTCTTATCATCTTGTACACCTCTATCAAGTCACCTCACATCCTTCTTCGCTCCAACTGGAAAAGCCCTAGCTCCCTCAACTTTTCTTCCTAAGATATTCCCTCCTGTCCAAACAGCATCCTGGTAAATCTCCTCTGCACCCTCTCTAAAGCTTCCCCATCATTCCTATAATGAGGCAACCAGAACTGAACACAATATACCAAAGGTGGTCTAACCTGGGCTCTATCAAGCTGCAAAATAACTTCGCGGCTCTTAAACTCAATCCATCGGCTAATGAAAGCCTACAACCATATACCTTCTTAATAACCCTATCAACTTGGGTGGCAGCTTTGAGGGATCTATGGACATAGACCATGAGATCCCTCAGTTCCTCCGCACTGTCAAGAATCCTGCCTTTAACCCTATATTCTGCATTCAAATTTGACCTTCCAAAATGAATCACTTCACACTTTTGCAGGTTGAACTCCATCTGCCACTTACCAGCCCAGCTCTGTATCCTGTCAATGTCCCCTTGCAATCTACAACAGCCCTCCACACTATCCACAACTCCACCAACCTTCATGTCATTGGCAAACTTACTAACCCATCCTTCCACTTCCTCATCTAAGTTATTTATAAAAATCACAAAGAACAGAGGTCCCAGAACCAGTCCCTGCAGAACACCACTGGTCACCAACTCCAGGCTGAATACTTTCCATCTACCACCACTCTCTGTCTTATAAATCCTGTCTCTCAGAATCATCTACAATAATTTATCGTAAGACTGACTGGTCTGTAATTCCCAGGGTTATCCCTATTCCCTTTCTTGAACAAGGGAATAACATTTGCCACACTCCAATCACCTGGTACTACTCCAATGGATAGTGAGGACACAAGATCATCACTAAAGGCGCAGCAATCTCTTCCCTCACTTCCTGTAGTAACCTTGGGTATATCCCGTCTAGCCCAGGGGACTTATCTATCCTTATGTTTTTCAAAATTTTCAGCACATTCTCCTCTGTAACATTGACCTGTTAGTGTGTATCAGTCTGTTTCACGCTGTCTTCAGAAATGACAAGGACACTCTCAGTAGTGAAGACTGAAGCAAAGTATTCATTAAGGACCTCCCATACCTGATCTAACTCCAGGCACGAGGTCCCTCCGCGATACCTGATTGGCCCTATCCTCACTTTGGCCATCCTCTTGTTACTCACATAAATGTACAATATCTTAGGGTGTTCCTTAATCCTATCCGCTAATGTTTTTTCATGCCCCCTTCTAGCTCTCCTAAGTCCGTTCTTCAGTTCCTTCCTGGCTACCTTGTAACCCTCTACAGCCCTGTCTGATCCTTGCCTCCTCAACCATAAGTAAGCTTCCTTCTTCCTCTTGACTAGATGTTCCACATTCTTTTCACCCAAAGTTCCTTCACCCTACCATCCCTTCCTTGCTTCCATGGAACAAACCTATGGTATATAATCTGGTATAATGTATGAAACAGAGCAGCCATTCTGTGCCTAGCAAGATCCCATGAACAGCATTGTGCTAATGGTTAGATAATTAAGGGATAAAAGTTGGCCAAGGCACCTGGAGGAACCTTTGATTTCCAGCTGAGGGGAGTTGGGAGAGGGATGGATGGAGGGAGACAGGGCCTCATTTTCACAGTATGTTCAACAGTGTCGTATTCCCTTGGTCCTGCACTGGTGCCAGTCTTTATTTAATTCTCTGGTGCAAGTCCTATGACCTTTTGACTCGGAGGTTGAGAGCCTGGATGAACAAAACAGTGTAAGCTTTCAGTTTTAAATCACATCTGTAATTGCCCTATTAGTTTACACAGAGTGAAGTTCTCACTGCTTGACAAAGCTGGATGAAGAATCTTTATGGCCTGGCAGATGTCCCAACACTTTTGACGCCCCTCCACACTTTGCCCCACAGTTCCCCGCAAAATCACGCCTTCCTCACTGCTCGCTCTTCCCACATTGGGCCGTGATACCATCACTGCTGATGAAGCTGCTGTCTCCCCGAGCACTTCCCGCTGTCTCCCCGAGCACTACCCGCTGCCTCCCCAAGCACTTCCTGCTGCCTCCCCGAGCACTTCCTGCTGCCTCCCCAAGCACTTCCTGCTGCCTCCTTGAGCACTTCCTGCTGCCTCCCTGAGCACTTCCTGCTGCCTCCCGAGTACTTCCTGCTGCCTTCCCGAGCACTTCCTGCTGCCTCCCCAAGCACTTTCTGCTTCCTCCCGAGCACTTCCTGCTGCCTCCCTGAGCACTTCCTGCTGCCTCTAGAACATGCCCCGGGCATGGCCCACTCACATATACCACCACAACGGGCTGAAACTCTGCCATGGGCTTCCAAGAAGCTGGGCCGAGACACCATGCAGAGCTGGGCCAAGAGGATGGTCCCTCGGGTCCGCACTCAGGCCAGGAATAAAGAACAGCAAAAAGAAAAAAGAAAAAAAGGAAAAAAGAAGAGAAAGAGAAAAGAAGAAAGAAACAGATGGAGTGGACGAGCTCCGGCTGGGTGTCCCACTCTGCTGCCCTCTTGGAACATCTTAGTGTTTTATCTTAGTGTTTGATAGGAAGCATCAGATTATACCACACCCTTGCCTCGAGAAACCACGGTTTTCAGAATGCTTATGAGGACATTTCGCAGAAATCTGGCCTCATTTCTTTGTATTTAGAAGCTTGTGGGGTGAACTTATGATGATGTTTAAAATGTCAACATTTCTACAGCTGAGGGATCCTGAATGAAAGGCCATGCGTTTAAAATGAAAGCCAGCCAAGCAGGAGTAAAACCATAATGAATACACTTGTTCAAGCAAAAGGGGTTGTTAGCGGAAGTTGTTATTACGGTGTCTGGATGCAAAGGGAGGATTGGGAACTTTGGAGACAGGGACTGAAAGATTTTTGTTGAGCTATTTAGGGATATGGTGCAGCAGTAGGTAAATGAGTTGAGGTGTAGATTAGGCATGATCTGGTACAGCGGCTTGAGGCTTGAGAAGCTGAAGTGCGAGGTTCTCTACCTGAATTGATACTTGGCCATGAGCCTTTGCGTGAGTCTGCATTGCACTTCCCACATTGGACTGTGATGCCATCGCTGCTGCTGAAGCTCTGTCTCCCTGATCACCTCCTGCTGCCCCAGGAGAAAGTGAGGTCTGCAGATGCTGGAGATCAGAGCTGAAAATGTGTTGCTGGAAAAGCGCAGCAGGTCAGGCAGCATCCAAGGAACAGGAAATTCGACGTTTCGGGCATTCCTGATGAAGGGCTTATGCCCGAAACGTCGAATCTCCTGTTCTTTGGATGCTACCTGACCTGCTGCGCTTTTCCAGCAACACATTTTCAGCTCCTGCTGCCCCAGAACAATCCCAGGGCAGGGCCCACTCACATATGTTCCACTCTGTTCGTGTTATTTTTGTACAGGAATTTTGTATGGTGCACAAAACACTTGCACATAACTTTGACTCATTGGAACTCCTAATCTCAACTCTGAATCTGACCGATTGATTGGTGTGACCGGAATGAATAGGAGGAATGAAGCAGGACCTGAATTTCAGGACTGGTATAAAGCTCCAACACTGGGCTTGAAATGAGGGTTTTCCTGTAAGACTGTAGAAGAGTCAATAAAGCATACATCATAAAAGATGGAGATCACAAAAGGAACAAACAAGTAAGGGTCATTCAGTGTAACCTGACGCTATCAAAAAGGGAGTTCCCGCGCGGTTACCATCATGACAGTATTCTATTTGCTCTGCATTGACTTCACAAGTTTGTCTTTGTTAATTCACCAGAATGGCTGCTTTATATCTAAAGCAATTAGCTCAATGAGGACATCTGGAGTAGAAGTCTCTTTAATTATTGCATTACCATGCACATCATCAATTTGTGGTAGATGGACTCATTGACAGTGTTATCAAACAGCACTTCATCTCTAACAACCCGTCAGTTTCAGCTCAACCAGGGTCACTCAGCTCCTGACCTCATCGCAGACTTGGTGCAAATATGGACGAAAGACTGAATCCCAGAGGCGAGGTGAGGGTGACCGCTCCTGACATCAAGGCTACATTCAATTGACTGTGGCATCAAGGAGCTCCAGCAAAACTGGAGTCAATGGAAATCAGGAAGATGACTCTCCCTTGGTTGGAGTTATACCGAGAAGCATTTAAATGTGCACTTATGATGCCAAGGCATACAAGGCTATGGGCCAAGTGCTGAAAATGGGATTAGAATAGATAGGTGGTTGTTTCTGACCAGCACGGACACAATAGGTTGCAAGGCTTTTTTTTTGGCTTAAATCTCTATGACTCTAGATGAACATAGTTGTGGTTATTGGAGGTCAGTCACCTCAGTTCCAGGATATCTCTACAGGAATTCCTCGGCCTAGTGTCCGAAGCCCAAGCATCTTCAGCTGCTTCGTCAATGACCTTCCCTCCAATGGAAGGTGGGAGGTGAAGATGTTCGTCAATTATTGCATAATGTTCAGCACCATTTGCATCTCCTCAGATACTGAAGCAGTCCGTGTTCGGATCAATATCCAGGCTTGGGTTGAAAAGTGGCAAGTAATATTAGTGCCACATAAATATCAAACTATGACCATCTCCAATCAGAAAGAATGTAACCACTGCCATCACATTCAATGGCATTACTATTACTGAAATCCACCCCCCATCAACATTTGAGTACTTACCATCTCTTTCTCAAGGGCGATTAGAGATAGACAATAAATGATGCCCTGGCCAGTGACATCTGCATTTCATAAATGAATACAAAATGTTTCAAACTGAAGATGTGATTGTGAGTGACTATGAAATGTGGCACCAATTGGTACACAGCTACGTTCCACAATGTGATAACAACCAGGTCACCTATTTGAGTGCTGTTAATTGTTGGGTGAATGTTCACACCGTAAGAATTGTTGGAAAGTGAAGAACTGCCTTTCTCTTTTCTAAATAATCTATGGGATAATATACAGTCACTTCAACTGGCAGGTGAGGCCGCAGTTTTAGAGACAGAGCCTCAACTTATCCAGAAGACATCACATCACTGCAACAGTGCAACTTGTGTTCAAGGCATTGGAACCAGGTTAGATCTCATGGCCCATACCTCAGAGGCAAGAATGCTATAAACGCTGTCAGGGCTGACCTGGAGTGTACAGATATCCTGTTATCACGTGCTGGAAAAGCACAGCTGGTCAGACAGCATCCGAGGAGCAGGAGAATCATCAGGCCTCATTCCTGATGAAGAGCTTATGCTCGAAATATCAATTCTCCTACTCCTCGGAGGCTGCCTGACCTGCTGTGCTTTTCCAGCACCGCACTCTCAGCTCTGATCTCCAGCATCTGTAATACTCACTTTCTCCCATATCTTGTTACCTCTCAGCCTGATGTCCATTGAAATTCACAGAAACTATAGGAGGAGCAACTTCTAACATCCGTGGTCACCCTTTCCAGACCAATTGGCCCATTTCTGATTTATCACAACACCTGGAGCCAGACACGATGGCTTGAAATGTTCTTTCATGTACTATGCAGATTTTGGCAACTTTTGACAATCAGTTTCCTGAGCGATTATTTATGGTAACGTTGATTATTATAACCACGTGGCTTACCTCATTTAGGGTCAAAAGTGCAGAACTTGTTATAAAAATTCATCATGAAATTGTTACGGTGCAGAGGAGGCCATTCAGCCTACTGTCCCTGCACCAGTTCTGTTCCTTAGTGCCAATCTCCTGCCCCTTCCCCATATCCTTTACCATCGTTACTATCAAAATAACCACCCAATGCCTCTCTGGAATGCCTCAGTTGAACCTGCCCCTACCACATTTTCAGACAGTGCATTCCAGACCCTAATTAACCAGTTTTGATGTCATACCAGCCTCGCTTTATTTGCATGTCACTTTAAGTCTATACCCTCTCGTTATTTTCTCTTTTATGAGCAGGAACAGCTTTGCCCTATCTATTCTATCCAGCCCTGATTTTGAAAACCTCTATCAAATCTTCTGTCAGCTTCTTCTCTCTGAGGAGAACAGTCTTAACCTCTTCCATCTTTTCTCGTAGCTGAAGGTTTACGTTTCTGCAACCATTCTCGTAAACGACTATTTGCATGGCGAGATATAAAGAAAACTCTTCATGCGCTGAGGAGGTGTTGGTCTTTTATCTCAAAGGGGTGGAAGCTCTATTGCAGTTACAGAAAGCTCTGATCAGACTCCCAGCAGGAAGACTGTGCTCATTTCTGGGTGATGCCTCTCGGGTAGGTTCTGTTGGCATGAGAGCAGGCACAGCACAAATCCACTAAACCAAGGCAGATTAAATAGACTAGTGCTGTATTCCCTTCAATCTGGAAGATCGAGGGATAGACTCAAGGTGTTTAAGATGATTAAGGGATTTAACAGGCGCGTTGGAGCAAAACTGTTTTTTCCTGTGAGGTGTCCAGACATAGCCTTAAAATTAATGCTTAATTATCTTATTGAAATACATAAGATCCTTAGAGATCTTGTCAGGATAAATGCAAAGAGGTTGTTTCCCCTTGTGAGAGAGTCTGGAATCAGAGGACATAATATCAGAGGAAGAAGTTGGCCATTTTAAGACAGAGATGAGAGTGCAAATCTAGATTTCTTTACCTCAGAGGGGATGTCGGGTGGTTAAGAATATTAACATCGAAAATAGGAGTGAGACTTGACTGTTCAAACCTGCTATATTATGCAAGAGTGGCACAGTGGCCCAGTGGTTAGCACTGCTGCCCCACAGCACCAGGGATCTGGGTTCGATTCAACCCTTAGGTAACTGTCTGTGTGGAGTTTACACATTCTCCCTGCGTGAGTTTCCTCCGGGTGCTCTGGTTTCCTCCCACAGTCTAAAGATGTGCAGATTAGATGAATTGGCCAATCTAAATTGCCCATAATGTTCAGGGATGTGCAGGCAAGCCATGGGAAATGTAGAGTTACAGGGATTGGGGGGATGTCTGAGTAGGATGCTCTTTGGAGGTTTGGTGTTGACTTGATGAGCTGAATAGCCTGCTTCCACACTTTCGGGTTTCTATGATTCAATACAATTATGACTGATTTTCTATCTTAATGTTATTCTCCCCATACTCCTTGATGCCTTTAAAATTATAGAAACTATCTATTTCTTGAGTATATTCTGTGACTTGGCCTCCGCAGCCTTCTGTGACAGAGAATTCCACAGATTCACTATCCTTTGACTGAAGGAATGCTTCATTGTCTCAGTCCTGAATGGTCCACCTAGTATACAGAGACGGTGTGCCCAGTTCTAGAGTATTCAAGCTCAGATGGACTGATGTTTGATCAGGAAAGGAATCAAGGGTTACAGAGCAAAGGCAGGGATGTGAAGTTGAGGACTATCAGACCATCTATGATCTCACTGAATGGTGGAGCAGATCTGATGGGCCAAATGGCCAGCTTCTCTCCTCTATCTTATGGTACTATGGTATTCTGCTGTGCCATTTGGGATGCAGGAAACATTTCCCAAATGGAGGATAGTGGAAATCTGAACCTGCTCCATAATAGGCTGTTTAGGCTCACAGGTCAATTGAAACTTTCAAATTTGAGCTTGGTAGATCATTTTTAGAGAGGGACATGCAGAATAAAACCAGTCAATGGAGTTTTTTTTAGATTACTTAGATTACTTACTTACAGTGTGGAAACAGGCCCTTCGGCCCAACAAGTCCATACCGACCCACCGAAGCGCAACCCACCCAGACCCATTCCCTTACATTTACACCTTCGACTAACACTATGGGCAATTTATGATACAGACCAACAGGAATCTAATTGATGACTCTCGGCTCCAAGGGGGTTAATGGCCTCCTTCTGATTCTTAGAGCCTTTGTGTAAAGAGCCAATAATCGTAGGCCCAAGCACCAGGTCGGAGTGTCCGGATAAACTGGATTTTTTCATCAGGCGCTGATGAAGAGGCACCAAAGTCCTGCAACTCAAAGGAAATATTTCTGCACCTCATCGTACCTCATTGTATCACAGTGAGGGGTCTCAATGCCATTTTAGGTGGCACGTAAATGGTGTTTCAACACAAAAGTAAGTGGTAATGTAAAAGCAGCTTAAAAGAATCAAACTAATTGAAAGACTTTTAACCTCTTCGTGCTTCCGAACTAAGACTCAACTCTCGCTAAACAACTTCAGAGAAACAAAACAGACAGTTACGTGTGGATTTAATTCGACCATTCTTCCATTAGTTGTCTGTTAATTGGAAGATTGTCAACAGAGCAGGCTTTACTTGCAAATTCACCACACCCAACCTCAAACAGCATGCGCAAGGTCTGCTGGTTTGTTAGAGTATTAAATATTCTGATATAATTCTCATCTAAGATTGGGCCTGCCTATTCAGGTTGGTGTGAGAGATGTCTTCACTGTGTTTTGAAGAAAATCAGGCAGTTTACAGGTTGTAGGTTTATTGTACCTCCCTTGACTAAGCCTCGAAGAAACAGAAAACCTGCTCCTTCTTTAGGTTTATGGATGCGGTTCACACAGAATTTGTTTATGTAACATTTTATTTTAAAATTGCAGATGTGGATGTTCCTACGATGTTAATGTTTCCTATCTTTCTCTCTTTTGCTCATATTCATTCAAAGTTGGGCATTTACTGTCCATGGAGAAAGTGAGGACTGCAGATGCTGGACATCAGAGCTGAAAGTGTGTTGCTGGAAAAGCGCAGCAGGTCAGGCAGAACTGTTCCTTGGATGCTGCCTGACCTGCTGCGCTTTTCCAGCAACACATTTTCAGCTCATTTACTGTCCATCCCTAGTTGCCCCAGAAAGGCAATGGTGAGCCTTGCTCATGGCCTATGACAGTGGATTGAAATAACTGGGCAACCACAAGTCAATCACATTGCCTGGGACTGAAGATCAGATAAGGAAAGGTTGGTAGATGTCTGTCTAAAAAAATTATAGTGATAGAATTGAAGTCAAATTATTGACATGGTTAGGGAGTGGGCTGAGGTGCAGGAGATGGAGATTAGGGACAATGTGCAGGAAATTTAAATGGCATGATGGGATCAATTCAGCTCTTTATTCCCCATGTGTGAACCAAAACTGTAAGGATAACAGGAGCTGTGTGGTCCTGTGGAACCCAAACTGGGTGTCACTGAGCATGTCATAGCTGAGCAGGTCAGGCAGCATCCAAAGGGCAAGAAAATCGACGTTTCGGGCGAAAGCCCTTTATCAAGGCTCATTCCTGATGAAGAGCTTTTGCCCGAAACATTGATTTTCCTGCTCCTCTGATGCTGCCTGACCTGCTGTGCTTTTCCAGCACCACTCTAACCTTAACTCTGATCTCCAGCATTTGGTCCTCACTTTCGTCCTGTTCAAAGTCTGTCCCATTTAGCACAGTGATAGCGCCACACAGCTTGATTATTCTCAATGTGAATGTATAACTTCACCTCCACAAGGACTGTGCAGTAGTCAATCTTGCCAATACTGTCATGGACAGATGTGTCTGCAGCCAGCAGGCTAGTGAGGATGAGGTCAAGTATGCTTTTCCCTCTTGTTGGTTCCCTCACCCCTTGCTGCAGACCCAGTCTAATAGCTTCAGGATCTGACCAGCTCGATCAGCAATCCTGCTGCTGAAATACTCTTGGTGGTGGACATTGAAATCCCCTCACTCAGAGTACATGTTATGCCTTTTTGTGGGTTAGGGCCTAACCACTGGTTAGGTCAGCCTGTATTTCTCCTGATTGCCCAGAGAGCAGTTAAGAGCCATCCAGATTGCCATGGACCTGGAGTCAGTGTCAGTATCAGTGGACTGTAATCAGATGCCCAGGTTAAGCCTTAGTATGCTGGATGTCTAGCCAACTGGGACTTGTGTTCAAACTCAAAATGTTCCAAACACTGCAAAAGGTAATTGTTGCAAATTATATTCCTGACCACGATCAGAACAAACCTGTATAAGATCGTAATAACAATCAGAACATACAGTAATTTACAGTTAACCCAATTCGAGCATAGAGACATTACAGCTCAAGGGAATGATTTCCAGCACTAAACGATGATTAATTGTATAAATATATTCCACAACTAGATTGTCTTGAGCACAGCACTTTGACAGCGCAAATTTAATTCAGCAGGATATGACTCGCTGTCTTCCCAGAATTCTGTATTACAGTTCTCAACACTTTGACTGAGACAGACAGCCATAGATCTCAGTTTGCTGATGAAACTGAGCTAGGTGTCAAGGAAGGTGTGAGGTGGGAAACAAAAAACTACAAAAGGAAATTGATAGTTTCGATGAGTTGGATAAAAACTGTGATAGTTGGAGCTTGGTGTGAAAAAAAGTACATACCATTTAGGTCTATGTTAGAATATTTTTCTGTGGTTAAAAAGAGTGAGGAAATGTGAATGAGCAGAGAGATTTAGGTGCACAATATTCATTAAAATCTACAGAACAGGTACAAACAATAATTTTAAAGGCCAATGGTGTGTCACCCTTTTTTTTAAGTGGTGTAAAATACAAAGGGGTGTGAGGTAATGTTACAGCTTTATAGAGATCTGGTTAGACCACAACTGGAGGAATGTAATCAGTTTTGGGTATTGTATATCGAAAAGAATAGACTGGAGGGCACAGTGTAAGTTCAATTCAAAAAGACAAAGGTTAAATTATTTCACAAATATAGGCAGGTTGTATGGACTTGATTATAGAGGATTAAGGAAGGATATAATTGAGACCTTTCAAGGATTGCATAGGATAGAGAGGGAGAGTCTAAGGTTAAGGGGGATAATCTTAAAATCAGATCGAGATGGTGTCAGGTGTGGAGAGCAGGAAATATTTCTTCACATAAACCAAAGTGGGAATCTGGAACTCTTCCAGCTACCCGGAGACTGGGTGGGGGGTCATTAAATGGCAAAACTGATGTGTTTTTTTCATTAAACTAGGTATAAATGGTGAATGCTTGGGTAGGTGGATCTAGGGCATGGATTAGCCATGATCTCATTGAAAAGTCAACAGTACAAGCTTGAGGGGCTGAATGGCTTCCTCATGTTGCTGTATTGTGGGGTCTCAGGTAGATGGGATAGTGAAGAAAACTTGTGCTACGTTCGCTTTTAATGGTCAGTACATTGAGTATAGGAGTTGGAAGGTCATAGCAAGTTTTGAGAAGATTTATAGCTTAGGTTGAGGTTCTGGATGTAGGTTTGCTCGCTGAGATGGAAGGTTCATTTTCAGATGCTTCGTCACCATACTAGGTAACATCTTCAGTGAGCCTCCGGAGGCTCACTTAGATGTTACCTGGTATGGCGACGAAACGTCTGAAAAAGAACCTTCCAGATCAGCGAGAAAACCTACATTTGGTTGGAAAGTCATGTTGCACAGAACATTGATTCAACCACTTTTGTAATACTGTGTTCAATTCTGGCGTCCCTGCTTTAGGAAAGATGTTGTGAAACTTGAAAAGGTTCAGAAATGATTTACAAGAGTTTGAGCAGGGGAGAGGCAGAATAGGCTGGGACTGTTTTCCCTGGAGCATCAGAGGTTTATAAAATCATGAGGGGCATGGATAGGATAAATGGACAAGGTATCTTTCCCAGGGTAAGGGAATCCAAAACTAGAGGGTATAGGTTTAAGATGAGAGGGGAAAGTTTTAAAAGGGACCTAAGGGACAATATTTTCATTCAGAGAATGGTGCATGTACGGAATGAGCTGCCAGAGGAGGTGGTGGAGGTTCGTACAATTACGACATTTAAAAGGTATCGGATGGGTATATGAATAGGAAGGGTTTACAGGGTTTGGACCAAATTCTGGCAAATGGATTAATTTATGATATCTGGTTGGCAAGGATGATTTGGACTGTAGGGTCTGTTTCCGTGCTGTACATCTCTATGACTCTGTGACTCTGTTCTTTCTCAAAACAGTTTATCAGCTTCAATGAAGTTTTAACTCACTCACTGGACTGAATGATCTTGTTTTGAAACAGCTTTTCATTGAGTTGTCTGGAGGTTTCTATAATGTCAAATCAGCACAGGGATCTGATATTTGTTCTGAAAATGTACCTTTTCCCTTGTATCTCGTGATGTGGAAATTTTAAGATTATCGATTTTCAATTTTTCGAATGTATTCATGGGGCATGGGCATCACCATTTGAGAAAGTGATGGTGAGCTGCCTTCTTCAGGCTGTTTAGGACATAGGTACACTCACAGTGCTTTTCGGAAGGAGTTCTGGGATTTTGGTGACAACAATGACTGCAGATGCTGGAAACCAGATTCTGGATCAGTGGTGCTGGAAGAGCACAGCAGTTCAGACAGCATCCAATGAGCAGCGAAATCGATGTTTCGGGCAAAAGCCCTTCATCAGGAGTTCTGGGAAAATGACCCAGCGATGATGTAGGAACAGCCATATAGTTCTATGTCAAGAATTGCAGATCGGGAAATTGCAGATTTTGAAATACCTGCTGCCCCTGTCCTTTGAAGTTGTGGGTTTGGAAGGAGCTTGTGAATGAGTCTCAATGAGTTAATGCCATGCATTTGTTTGGATGGTGCACAATGCTGGCCGCTATGCCTCCAGGGCTGAAGGGAATAAGTGTTTGTGGATAAGGTGCCAACTGAGCAGCTGCTTTGTCTTAGATGGTGCCAAGCTTCTTGAATGTTGCTGGAGCTGGACCTTTCCAGGCAAATGGGGAGTTGTTCAATACACTCCTGACTTGTGCCTTGTGTCATGACAGTGGGGCATAACCCTGAATTTACTGACGAAAGCTTTATCTAGAAAATATGTTTATTTTTAAAGAAGGACACACAAGTCAAAAAAGAGCCAAGAATGGAAACCCAGTGGCCTTCTGAAACATTCAGTGAGCATTACCGTTAGTCTGAAGGGAACCAGGAAATGTTGTACCTGAAGAATGTCAAGGGAACTTCAGTCAGCAACACTTCAAAGGAAGAAATGTGATTGGAAAAGAAAACTGAATTTTAATCCCTGTGACTCCAGGGTTAATGATTACCCCTTCTCTGCAAAAAAAAATGATGCCCATGTGACTTCATGTCCCAGATTGTGGACATGATGTGAATTGGAAGAAAGTAAACATGGGCAGAAAACACATTTGTGTTTTACTCATCCAGAAATGCACACAACAAGGAGTTAAAGGACAAAATAGGCATTGTGCTAGAAGGGAGGACTTCTAGACACCCCTATATGTTCAGATCAAAAGAATTAAAATCGCTTTCCCTCTGATTAATCAACAGCTCACAACAGCAAAACGACTGCACAAAGGAGACTGCACAAACTCCTGTCAGCTAATGGCAGAACCAAGAACCTTCAAACTACCACTCAGCTGCCAAAGTCAGCATCTCTGAAACGACCCACCTTAATGACCACAACATTTTACAATCTATTCACCATGGACCAGCCAAAGACTGATTTGCAGATTTCTTTATTTTTACTTCTACTTTTACTTTTATTGAACTTATTTCTAACCCATATGTATATACGTCGTGTTTTATTATCTTTTTCACATTTTATTAGCCAATAAACTTGCTGCTATTTTTTAGCTCAAGGAAGGCTAGTTAAATTTGGTTCCTTTTAAAACATAGATCCATTTGGGCTTGGAAAAAGTATCTATGAGGGAAGGGATCCTTTTCAAATTAACTTTTCTGCGACTCACCCAGAGACGAGTTGATTTAAGTGGGAGATTCAGATCATTCCTGCTCACCATGGAGTAGATTGAGGTGTAACCCCTCCTGAATCGGACTAAACTGGGCACCTTTGCCTGATCATAATACTTGTAGATAGTGCACCGGCTTTGGGAAGTAAAGAGACAGCTTGCTCTGTATAGGATTCCTAGCCTCTGACCTGCTCTTACAAACACTTTATTTATAATCAGAATAAAGAACACAGAACAATGCAGCACAGAAACAAGCTCTTCAGCCCTCCAAGCCTGCCCCAACACATTTGGCCCTACCATATTAAAAATGTCTTCACTTACAGCATGTGTATCCCTCTATTCCCTTCCTATTCATGTATTCGCTCAGGTTCTTCCCGAATACTGCTATTGTGTTTGCTCCCACCACCTCCTCTGGCAGCTCTCACCACCCTTTGTAGGAAAAACGTGCCCTGCACATCTCCTTTGAACTCCCCTCTTGCCCCCTAGACCTTGATCTTGTGTCCCCTAGTAATTCACCCCTCCACCCTGGAAAAAAGCCTCATACCTTCCACTCTATCCATGTCATTATAATCTTATAAACTTCTGTCAGATCACCCCTCAACCTCCTATGTTCCAATGAAAACAAACCCAGTCTATCTAACCTTTCTTCATTGCTAAAATCCCCCATGCCAGGCAACATCCTAGTAAACCTTTTCTGTACCCTCTCCAAAGCATCCACATGATTCGTCCAGTTCAGTTTCTAGTAAATGGTGACCCTCAAGATGCTGCCAGTGGGGAAATTTGGTGATGGTAATGCCATCAACTGTCTAATGGTAATGGTTAGATAGTGCCTCACTGGAGATTAACTTTTATCATCAGCTGCATAATGTCAGCGAAAGCTCATATCTGACGTCTTACCCTTGCCTTGACTAACCCCTGTTTTGTCAACACTTGACTAAACTGAGTAGAAATCAGTTAAACCAAATAACACATTGAATTGTGACTGTTGCCCTAGTACCTTACAATCTATTAAGGATGTGGAACATTGATGGAGCTGCTTATGTGTGCTTGATCTGGTCTGCCTTTTAAAGGCTCCTTAAATTGGATAGACTGAAATTAAAATGACTGAGTTAGCCATTGTGGGGATGATAAGACTGGCAACTTCGGTCTGAATGGGCAGCAAGGACATGCCCAGTCCCATGCCAAAGGCAGGTGGTGGGTGCTGGTAGCAGTGTGTACCAATATAATTGCCAAACCTCGGTGAGGTTACCAGTACCGGACTACAATGTGACCTGAGACTGAGTAGGGAAATTCACTGCCGTCTCTGTATATGACAATGAGTACAGGCTCTGGAAGGTGTTGAAACATGAGCTGCCAGCTGTGTCCCACGTTGTTCTGGCTGAATGAATGAAGATGGCTCAAACAATTTGCCTCATTCCCCCCACTTTGTGATTGTGGGGATGTTGTAAGCCCAGAGCGGACACTGGGAGCTCCAATAGGGTCATATCAGCCTCACTGTTTGGGAACGCTCCTTGTACAGGCATCTTAAAGGGGCTGGGCCATGGGGTAGCTTTTGTGGAATGGAACACAGTTGCAAAATATCAGGCCTCACCTGGACAGGGTAGGCCCTGAAGGAGAAGGGGAATGTTCCATTTCACAGATGGAGGTAGAGCAGGAAGTTAAAAATCACACAACACCAGGTTATAACTCCCAACAGGTTTAATTGGAAGCACTAGCTTTCGGAGTGCTGCTCCTTTATCAGGTGGTTGTGTTGAGATCGATGTTAGCTATAATCTTAGCAAATGGTGGAGTTAGCTCAAAGAACTGTATATCCCACCTTCGTTTCTCTTCAGTCTTACCAACACATAAATAGTTCCTTTTCTGGATTCGCCATCAACACTGAATAAAAAACTGTACTTACTTCTGCGCATTGAACGAGGCTGTATACGGTTTCCAGATTCGTTGGTTTGAGTTGGCATTTCCTGTAAAACACAAACTTTGGTTTGTACTGAACTCCCTTCACTGCTGATCTTCTGAATATTTTAATTTCATGTTTCCAAACACTACTTTTACCACAGAAATCTCCACCAGGAAGTGATTAGTCTGCAATTGAACAGAGGGTACAGATATTTATATTTTTTCTTTATTTGACCATGGGGTGTAGACATCACTGGCATACTAGTATTTATTGCCCATCTTTAACTGCCCTTGAGAAGGTGGTAGTGAGCTGTCTTCTTGAACAACTGTAGTCTTTGGGATGTGGAACACCCATAATGCTGGCAGGGAGGGTGGTCCAGCATCTGGACCCAGTTACAATGAGAGAATGGCATTGAATTTCCAGGGAAGATTGGTGCTTGTGACTTGGGGAGAATGGGATAGGGGAGCAGCCATGAAGCTGCATCTGCTTAAATCTGCTGCCCTAGTCAGAGGAGGTGGGGGGAGTGTGGTGGCTCAGTGGTTAGCATTGCTGCCTCACAGTATCAGTATCAAGCAAACCCAAGTTCGATTCCAGCCTCGGGTGATCGTCTGTGCGGAGTTTGTAGATTTTTCCTGGATCTGTATGGGTTTCCTCCAAGTGCTCCAGTTTCCTCTCAAATTAGGCGGATTGGCCATTGCAAAATTGCCCAGGGATATGCTGGCTTGGGGGACTAGCCATGGGAAATGCAGGGATAAGGTAGGGGGGATTAATTAGATTACTTACAGTGTGGAAACAGGCCCTTCGGTCCAACAAGTCCACACCGAGCCACCGAAGCGCAACCCACCCAGACCCATTCCCCTACATTTGCCCCTTACCTAACACTACAGGCAATTTACCATGGCCAAATCACCTGACCCGCACATTTTTGGACTGTGAGAGGAAACCAGAGCACCCGGAGGAAACCTACACAGACACGGGGAGAACGTGCAAACTCCACACAGTCAGTCGCCTGAGGCGGGAATTGAACCCAGATCTCTGGCGCAGTGAGGCAGCAGTGCTAACCACTGTGGCACTGTGTCACCCACTAATGGGTCTAATGGGATGCTCTTTGGAAGGTTGTTGTGGAACTGTGGGCTAAATAGCCTGTTTCCACACCTTAGGGGTTCATTGATTCTGGTGGTAGAGATCATGGCTGATGTTGACAAAGGAATAGGGAGTTCCTGCGCAACATTGTGTAAATGGTACACACCACTGCCACTATTGGCCAGTGATGGTGAGGGTGGACTACCATTCACCATAATGGAATGTAACTGTTTCTTATTTTCTCTTTTCACTAAAAAGTATGCCTTGTGGAGTTTAAGAGAGATCCCCCAATGAAGATTTATTAATACAACTGAGAAATTAGATTATCAGCCATGGGAAGCCTTTTGAATAATGTTGTCCAGTCCTCTACCTGTGTGCAATCTGACCTCAACCCATTACAAATGGCTGAAACAGAAAGTTATACTGAATAATTTAATAATAGAATGAGCATTAGTTTCTTTGTTGATTAAATGGTCTGTAATAGGGAAAAGAATTAAACTATAGATGTGAGCGCACTGAGGAAAATGGGCACAGTTTGAAGAGGATTTCTGAGCCAGTGCGATCAGCAGAATTGTGACTGGAACTGAAGCCAGGGTCTGATCCAGCAAATTGCAAGTTAAATTGACAAAAAAAAACTACAGAGGAACCTTGATGATCCGAACGAGATGAGGGGCACTATTTTGTTCGGATAATTGATTATTTGGTTAATTGATTCAATGCCTCTCCTCTGGGGCTCAGAATTTTGTGAAGTTTCCTTTCTCTTCACTCTGCCTGCCTTGCTCTCTCTCTCTGTCTCAGGGTTTGTTTCTGACAGACACACACTTGTGGTGTGTAAGCCTCCTGCCTCCCAGCCCTGTCCAAACCCACCACCCCATCTGCCCCCTCCCACTTTCTACCCTCCCACCGACCCCCCCCAACCCCTGTCTGCGCCCCCACTCCTCTTTGGGGCAGCCAGACTGGACACCAACTGTCAGACGGCTGCTGCCTTTGGGGGTGGGGGTGAGTCTCAAAATAATACATTACACATACACACACACACACACACACACACACACACACACTCACACACACACACACACACACTCACACAAACACACACACACAAACACACACACACACACACTCGCACTCGCACAAACACACACACAAACACACACACACACATATACACACACAAACACACACTCACACACATACACTCACACATACACACACACATATACACACACAAACACACACTCACACATACACTCACACACACACATATACACACACAAACACACACAAACACACACTCACACACATACACTCACACACACTCACACACACACACATATACACACACAAACACACACAAACACACACTCACACACATACACTCACACACACACACTCACACACAAACACACACACACTCACAAACAAACACACACACACACTCACACAAACACACACAAACACACACACACTCACACACACACAAACACACACACACTCACACACACAAACACACACACACAAACACACACACACAAACACTCACACACACACACACACACACACTCACACACATACAAACACACACATACAAACACACACACAAAAACACAAAAACACACACATACAAAACAGTGTTGGAGAGATTATCTGGGGGCAGAAGTTTAGAGTACACCCCTGTGTAGAACTCCAGAGTAAGTGTTGGGGGTGGGGTGAGAGAGAGAGAGAGAGAGAGAGAGAGAAAGAGAGAGGGCAGAAGGTCAGTCACTTGGAGACATGCCTGGGCTCCTATCAATGTCCAGGACTGTTCTCAGCAGCATTTCAGTAAGCCGGTTTCATTTCTAATCATTGTAAACAGTGTTTCTATCAGGACCTTGAAATCTGAAATTTGGATAATTGATATTTGGATAATCGAGGTTCCTCTGTAATTGTTTTACGCATATCTTGCTTAGATTTAAAATTCCCCAGCCTCTTGCATCATTCAATTACAATCACAATGCATTGATTGCAGTAAAATAAGGTAAAACAGAAACTGAGCTCTGAGGAAAGGTCACTCGACCCCTAAACTTTAGCTCTGATTTCTCTCCACAGATGCTGCCAGACTTGCTGAAGGACGTTCAGACAAAAACTATTTCAATGTCCATCTCCACTAGCAGATCTTACAACATTCAAGAAGCTCAACACCATCCAAGACAAAACAGCCTGATTGATTGGCACGGTGGCACAGTGGTTAGCACTGCTGCCTCACAGCGCCTGTAGACCCGGGTTCAATTCCCGACTCAGGTGACTGACTGTGTGGAGTTTGCACGTTCTCCCCGTGTCTGTGTGGGTTTCCTCCGGGTGCTCCGGTTTCCTCCCACAGTCCAAAGATGTGCGGGTCAGGTGAATTGGCCAAGCTAAATTGCCCGTAGTGTTAGGTAAGGGGTAAATGTAGGGGTATGGGTGGGTTGCGCTTCGGCGGGTCGGTGTGGACTTGTTGGGCCGAAGGGCCTGTTTCCACACTGTAAGTCTAATCTAATCTAATCTAATCTTCATCCACCAACTTTCCCACCAACAGCCATCTTCAAGGTGCCCTGCACCAATTCACCACAACTCCGTCAATGGCATGTTCCAAATGCAATAGCATTCCCACCTTGAAGGACAAGTGCAGAGTTTTATTTTAACCATTCACGGAATGAGGGTGATACTGGCTAGACCAACATTTATAGCCAGAAGGACAGTGAGGACTCAACCACATGGCTGTTGGTTTTGGAGTCACATGTTGGCCAGACCAGGTACAGAAGTCAGTTTCCTTGCTAAAGGGCATTAGTGAACCAGATGGGTTTTCCTTGACAACTGACGATGGATTTATTAAACTTTTATTTCCTTTCAATTGAATTCAAACGAGCAGGATTCAAACCCTGGGCCCTAGAATGTTATTTGGGTTTTAGAATGAGCAAGCCAGTGATAGTACCACTAGGCCATTATCTCCCCTATGTTACAGTTCCTTCACTGTTACTGGGTGAAGATTCTGAAAGTCCCTCCCTCACTGCGCTGTCCCTACACCAAATGGACCACGGCAGTTCAAGAAGGCAGATCACCATCATCTTCCCAAGGGCATTTAACAAAGGACAATAAATGCTGGTATAGCCAGAAATGCCCACATCCCATTAATGAATAAATACGTTATTGACATTCGATGTCTCCCCGATGGCATCAGGGTAGTATTAACTCATAGGTAGCCCAATGTACAGGAATGCTCAATTACAAATGCACCCAGGACTTTGTCTAATACAGAGCATGAATACACCCAGATAGAGAAGGGAAGTTTGGCGGTCATATTTGGAGGCAGGTAGCTCCACCTATACCTTTACAGGAAATGAGGAAGTGGCCAAGGCATTAACAGGTGTTTTGTGTTGGTCTTCACAGTGTAAGACAGAAATAACATGTCAGTGGCCGATGACAAGGAGTCCATGGCAGGTGAGGACCTGGAAACAATCATTATCACAAAAGTGGCCATGCTGGGCAAGCTAACGGAGCTAAAGGTAGACAGGTCACCTGGCCCTGATGGAATGCGTGCCGAGGACTAAAATAAAAGGCAGGGGAAATAGCAAATGCACTCGTGGTAATTTACCAAAATTTGCTGGATTCTGGGTGGTTCCAACAGATTGGAAAAAAGCAAATGTGACATCACTATTTAAAACAGTAGGTAGACAACAGATGAATAACCATCAGCCCATTAGCTTAACTCCTATAGTAGGGAAAATGTTTGAATCTATCAGCAAAGAAGAAATAATGAGACATCTGCATAAAAATTGTCTCATCAGGCAAACATAATATGGGTTCATGAAGGGCAGGTTATGTTCAACTAATTTACGGGAATTCTTTGAGGATATTATGAGTGCGGTGGACAATGGGAAACTGGTTGATGTGGTATATCTGGATTTCCAGAAGACATTTAACAAGGTGCCACATGAAAGGCTGCTGCATAAGATAAAGGTGCATGGTGTTACAGGTAATGCATAGGCATGGTAGAAGATTGATTAACTAACAGAAAGCAAAGAGTGGGAACAAATAGGTGTTTTTCTGGCGATCAGTGGCTCGTGGTGTGCCTCAAGGATCAGTGTTGGGACCACAATTGTTTCCAATTTATATAGATGTTTTAGAATTGGGGACAAGGTGCAATGTTTCAAAGTTCAAAGATGACGGTAAAATGAGTGGTAGCACAAAATGTGCAGAGGACACTGCGTGTCTGCAGAGGGATATAGATAAGTTAAATGAGTGGGTAAGGGTCTAGCAGATGGAGTACAATGTTGGTAAATGTGGAGTCATTCATTTTAGTGGGAATTACAGCAAAATGGATTATTATTTAAATGGTGCAAAACTGCAGCACGCTGCTGTGCAGAGGGACCTGGGTATGCTTGTGCATGAATCACAAAACATTGGCTTGCAGGTGCAGCAGGTGATTACGAAGGCAAATGTAATATTGCCCTTCATTGCTAGAGAGATGGAGTTTAAAAATTGCAGCTGTACAGGCTGTTGGTGAGGCCACACCTGGAGTACTGTGTGTAGTTTTGGTCTCCTTACTTGAGAAAGGTGTCCTGGCACTGGAGGGGGTGCAGAGGAGGTTCACTGGGTTGATTCCAGAGGCGAGGGGGTTGGTTTAGGAGGAGAGACTAAGTAGATTGGGATTCTGTTCATTAGAATTTAGAAGAATGAGGTGGGAGTCTTATAGAAACATTAAAATTATGAAGGGGATGGGTAAGATAGGAGCGTGGAGGTTGTTTCCACTGGCAGGTGAATCTTTGAATTAGGGAGCATAGCCTGAAAATAAGGGGGAGCAGATTTAGGACTGGGTTGAGGGGGAACCATTTCACCCAAAGGGTTGTGAATCTGTGGAATTCCCTGCCCAGTGAAACAGTTGAGGCTTCCTCATTGAAGGTTTTTTTTTAAGGCAAAGATAGATGGTTTTCTGAAGATTAAAGGGATTAAGGATTATAGTGAGCAGGTGGGTAAGTGGAGCTGAGTCCATGAGAATATCAGCCAGGATCTTACTGCATGGTGGTGCAGGCTTAAGGGGCTAAATGACCTACTCTTGGTTCTAGTTCTTATGTTGTTATGTTCTTTTGTAAATTTGTAATAATAATGGACCACAAAGCCCTGCTGGGTCTACTTAAAAAGGACAAATCAGTGCTGCCCATAGCTCCAGGCCAAGTTCAGCAGTGAGCTTTAATACTCAGTGCATAAAATTACAAGTTGGAACATTGTACAGGAGGCCAAATAGTAAACGTCGATACGTTGACCACCTTCCCCTGGCAGAGACACCACTGGTGGTACAGCCACTGGAAGAGTCTGTGGTAGTTTTAAAGGTTCTAGACAGATTCACAGCTGACAAAATCAGACTTTGGATGCAGAACATGGAACATAGATCATTACAGCACTGTACAGGCCTTTCGGCCCTCAATGTTGTGCCGACCTATGGCGTCAATCTGAAGCCCATCTATCCCACACTATTCCAGTTTCATCCATATGTTTATGGTCTAGTCTAGTTCTGGCAAAACTGAAACAGCTGGTGGTGATGGGGGAAACCAAAGGGATGTAGCGACTGTAATGAAGTCAGGCAGGTGGACCATGTAGAATATGAGTTTCCTGACTGGGGCTGTTAACCAGGTCCAATCAGGGAGCCTTGGCTGACAGATAAGAACAGGAGTTTTACAGGTTCTGTTCTCTCTGAGAGCTGGCTCTGAGGGAGCTGGATCAGTGTCAAGGACTTACCACATGTAAATAAATGGTGACTTAGTGACAGGGTACCGGTCTCTGGGGTTATTTCACTTGGATTGCCATTCTGGTTTAGATTTACATTACTTACAGTGTGGAAACAGGCCCTTCGGCCCAACAAGTCCACACTGACCCGCCGAAGCGCAACCCACCCATACCCCTACATTTACCCCTTACCTAACACTACGGGCAATTTAGCATGGCCAATTCACCTGACCCGCACATCTTTGGACTGTGGGAGGAAACCGGAGCACCCGGAGGAAACCCACGCAGACACGGGGAAAACGTGCAAACTCCACACAGTCAGTCACCTGAGTCGGGAATTGAACCCGGGTCTCAGGCGCTGTGAGGCAGCAGTGCTAACCACTGTGCCACCGTGCCGCCCATATCTGGTTGGATACATTGCTGGAGATTTGATCACAAGATTTCCTCTTCAAAAATACCTTCCTGAAGCCCCATCAAACCTCACTCCCCTCCAACTGCCATATTGCTTCCACACTTAATCAAAGTGGGACAAGAAATAATAACACGTCAACTTTTATAATGCTTCTATCATTTTTCTCTCAAGTTGCTCACTATAGAGATTTAGTTTTGGTTCCTGCAGTGTTCAGGACAATTGTGGAGGTTTGGTAACAGTAGCCTATCCTTGTGATACTGAGACACACAGATTGAACTCATGGTCTGGAGTGGTTGGAATCAGGGTAGTATTTCTATGCCTCAGTCCTCTCCCCTTAGCAGGGGGAGGACAACTTTGCTTTAAGCTTGTCTGTGTGTATATGAGATTTTGGATAGGGACACAGTCACACATAGTGTGACGCAACTGAGAATGAAACAGTCTGGGTTTGGAATTTACCAGTTTCAGACCTGAAGGCAGTGACATGATGACAAAGTACCTGAAAACGGAGGAGTCACAAATTCACATCTTATCGACATCTTGTGGCTGATCAATTATCACTTGTAAGGACAGCACAGACAGAACAGCAAGGTTCGGTCTCAGGCTGTTTGACTTCACAGGACAACAGCCCAGACGTAAGAAGCACAAATCTGAAGGAGAACTGACACATGAAGCAGAGAGAAGAAAGTGAGGACTGCAGATGCTGGAGATCAGAGCTGAAAATGTGTTGCTGGAAAACCGCAGCAGGTCGGGTAGCATCCAAGGAACAGGAGATTCGACGTTTCAGGCATAAGCCCTTCTTCAGGAATCTTCCTGATGAAGGGCTTATGCCCGAAACGTCGAATCGCCTGTTCCTTGGATGCTGCCTGACATGAAGCAGAGAGACTGGATTGGTTGGGACTATAATCACTGGGGTTTAGCAGAACAAGGAGGTTCTCATAGAAACCTGTAAAATTCTAACAGGATAAGACAAGGTTGACACAGGCAGGGTGTTCCTGATGACCAGGGGAGTCCAGAACCAGGGGCTCACAGTCTAACGATGCAGGGTAAGCTGGTTAGGACGGAGATGAGGCGTGATCGCTTCACCCAGAGAGTGTTGAGCCTGTGGAATTCTCAAACACTGAAAGCATTTGATACCTAAACATTAAGTGATTTTAAGAAGGTGATAGGTTTAGTTTCTAAGGATACAGGGATCAAAAGGTCTAGGGGGAAAACAGGAAGAGGGTAGAGTTGGATGATCAGCCATGGTCATATTGAATGGCCAAGCAGGTTCAAAGGGCTGAATGGCCTCCTCCTGCTCCTATTGTCTATATTTTTATGAATGAGTTCAGAGCGGAACGGCAAAGTGAGGCAGGGATGTAATCAAAACACAACCGTTAGCTTCCCACAAGGGAAGTTGTTGTTTGGTGAATAGCTGTCTTTGATAAGTTTTGAGTTTATTTCTGGTGTAATAAGTGAAGACATTATAGGGAGCATTAGTCTGGAGGAATCTGCATCCTGTGGCTTGTTGGAATGCCAGGATAGTTCTCTTGTGTGGAAAGCTACAGCAGCTCAGGTTTCTGGATTTCAGTCACGGTCAGTGCCACTTAGTCCAGACAGAAAGGTTGAGAGCTACAGGAAGTTTGAAAATGTGACCAGTCTGCAGCTTAAAGGTGTACTTAGAAAATGGATGAGTGTCAGTCAGTGTAGGAGGCCCAGGCTTCTGAGAAAGGGTTACGTTGGATTAGAAACAATATCCCTTGATGCTGCCAGACCTGCTCGGTTTCTCTAGCACTTTGTTTTCAATTCAGATGCCTGGCATTCCACAGCAGTTCATTTTATTTTAGTTTTGACATTGGTTTGTTTTCCCTGACATCAGAGATATTTTTCTAGCCAACCTGTTCAGGGACGTTATTACACATCTCTGAAGAAGGTGGGATTTGAACCTAGGCCTCCTAGCTCAGAGGTCAGGACACTACCACTGCACCAAACGCACTCACCATTCCCCCCATCACATTCTAGCTCCAGCCTCTGCTCCATTTATTCTTTGGAGAGTCACTTACCTTGAGGAATATTCTTGGGAACCGGCCCCTTCTCCCATTCAGCTCTCCTTCCCACCAGCCATCCTCTTTCGTGCATTTAGAATTCTTGATGATGTCCCCAACCCCGAAACTCAGCTCATCGCCTTCCTGGCTCTGAAAGCTGCTCACAGCAATCAATTCCACTAAGGGTGACAAAAACAGGAAGAGGAGCAGTTAGGAAGAGAACAAATGCAGAAAGCTGGTGACTGACTGAACACATGAACCCCAATGATCATCAGACCAACTTGTACACTGAGTGCAATAACTGCACAGCATGGCTCTTGTCATCCACCCCATCATCAGTGGAAACAATCTCTACTCATTTACTTTATCAATATTCTTCCTAATCTTGAACACCCCCATTAAAACCTGGAAAGTGTCTCAACAACCAAGTCTGACTAATTTTTATTAGATTAGATTAGATTAGATTACTTACAGTGTGGAAACAGGCCCTTCGGCCCAACAAGTCCACACCGACCCGCCGAAGCGCAACCCACCCATGCCCCTACATATACCCCCTACCTAACACTACGGGCAATTTAGCATGGCCAATTCACCTGACCCGCACATCTTTGTGACTGTGGGAGGAAACCGGAGCACCCGGAGGAAACCCACGCAGACACGGGGAGAACGTGCAAACTCCACACAGTCAGTCGCCTGAGGCGGGAATTGAACCCTGGTCCCTGGCGCTGTGAGGCAGCAGTGCTAACCACTGTGCCACCGTGCCGCCCATATGATGCACCATTATCTGGATGCATCACACCTTACTATGGTAACTGCTCTTCCCAAGGTTGCAAGAAATTACTGAGTTGTGAACACAGTCCAGTCCATCACACAAACCAGCCTTCCATCCATTGACTCTGTCGTCACTTCCAGCTGCCTCAGAAAATCAGTAAACATAATCAAAGATCCCTCCCACCCTGATTATACTCTCTCCTACCTTCCTCCATTGAGGAGAATATATAAAAGATTAAAAACACGTTCCAACAGATTCAAGAACATTTCTTCCCTGCTGTTATCAGACTTATGAATGGACCTCTCATGTTGATCTTTCTCTGTACCTTCTCTGTAGCTGTAACATTATATTCTGCATTCTGCTCTATTACCCTGATGTGATGTAAGGTATGATTTGTCTGGATAGCACATAAAACAATACTTTTCACTGTGTCTGGGTACATGTGACAATAATAGAGAAGCATCAAAAACCAAATCAAATCCAACAAACAAGTTTGGGGTGACTGACACAGAGACCAACAGTCACCCAACTTCGGACTCTTTTATAACATGTAATTATATTGGTCAGTCAAGGTAACCCCTGTCCAACCTTTTGAATGCTTCCTCACAGGAACATATAAACAAGAGGAGGCTAATTAGCCCTCCGAGCCCATACCCTTGTTTAGTCCGATCAGAGCTGCTTACTATTTTAGCTTCACCCACCTGCTTTGATTCCATAATCTTACCAAACAAAATTCTAACAACTTCTTTTCTCACATTTTTAGTTGGGCTCATGGCCTCAAAAGATTTTGTGGTGATTGTATTTTGCAGATTTCCATTAGACCTTTGAGTAAAGTTGTGCTTCCTACCAATTCCCATTCCCAACAACTCAGCTTTGATTCCAAGAGTAACAGACAGGTACATGGATGGGAAAGCTTTAGAGGGTTATGGCAAAGTTCAGTTTGGAAAACATGGTCAACGTGGACAAGTTGAAACGAAGGGCCTGTTTCCTTGCTCTATGACTCTATGACATGGTGCCTGTATATGCATTTCCACAAAAGGAAATACTTTCTCTTGATCTCATCTATCTAATCCTTTAATCATCTTAAACACCTCAAGGATATCTCTGCTTAATCTTCCAAATGCAAAGAAACACATGCCTGATGTAACTCTTTTAGTGAATGTAATATTCTGGTGATGCCATGCAAGACCTCATCTGAGACCACTTTCTCTCTACCAATGTGCAGTGGTGAGAACTAATCGAAGTAATCTAAGTGGGATCTAATCAAACTTTCTGTTGCTTAGACATCATTCCCCATCACCCCATTTTATTCCAACTACTTGAAATAAAGGCCAACATTCCAGTCAGCACCTTGTTTACTGTATCTGCTCACTAGCTTTCAGTGATTGCTCTCCATCCACAGTTGATATTATTGCACCATTTAGAAAAGGTTCTGAGGCCTCCTGGGTCCATAATGGGCAACTTCATATTTTGCCCATTCACTTTCACATAAACCTGTAAAACAGGAGCAGGAGTAGGCCATTCTGACCCTTCTCCACCATCCAATAAGATCACAGCTGACCTATTTGTGTTTAGAATTTTACATTTGCGTCTAAACCCATAATCTTGGACTCCCTTCGTCACACATCAACCTATCTTAGTTGCTTTTGTAACTTCTTGTTCCTGCCTATATTATATGCCATGCAACCCTAACTTATTATTGTCAACAAGTTTAGTCTGATAACCCTCTATTCCTTCAGCTGGTTAATTCAGAAGAATAGTGAAACACTCAGTACAATCTCTGCCCATATTTTGCCAATTTGAGGAGCTACCCATTCTGTAGCCTTGGTCACTGTTCTGAAACATGTTAAGGGCTCTGGCCCGAAACGTCGAATTTCCTGTTCCTTGGATGCTGCCTGACCTGCTGTGCTTTAACCAGCAACACATTTTCAGCTCTGATCTCCAGCATCTGCAGACCTCACTTTTTACTCCAATTCCACACACTCTCATTTCAATTAACAATTGATGTTCATTTTCATTTCTTACTTTACTATCCAAAGAAAACTTCCAAATGCAATTTCATTTCGGTTACATCATTTGCTTGTTAAAAAAAAAGGCTTATATGCCTGTAGAGAAACAAAATTACTCTATCACAGAAATCAAACTCTAATTAAAATAGGTATTGAATCTGTTCCAACAGAATTCAAAAATCATTCAGTGAGTCACCCCCTGAGTACACATCCTCATCTAAAGTTCCAATTCCTATTAATGTTCTCACAGAGATTTGCAAAAATGTATAGCTGATTTGTCCCGTGTCTTTTCCTTAAATGCATCCAAAAGTAACATTGATACAGGGAGAATAAATGTAAAACTCACTATTCCTGATGCTCTTTACTATGGTTAGAATTTTTTGAGATGAGATTTTATAAAAGTAGATCAGCTCATTAAAATTCCTCGATGCCTGGTTTAGTCAGAGTAATACAGCACAGAAACAGACCCCTCGATCCAACTAGTCCATGCCAATCATTATCCCAAACTAAATAGTCCCACTAGCCGGTGCTTGGTCATATCCCTCCAAACTTTCCTATTCACGTATTTGTTCAAATGTCTTTTAAATGTTATAACTGTACCTGCATCCTCTGGCAGTTCATTCAACATACAGATCACTCTCTGTGTGAAATCATTGCCCCTCATATCCTTTATAAACCTTTCTCGTCTCACCTTAAAAATAAGACCACTATTTTAGAAATCCCCAACCTTAGGGAAAAGACATTTGTCATTCACCTTATCCATGCCCCTTATGATTTTATAAACCTCAATAAGGTCACCCTTCAGCCTCCTATGCTCCAGTGAAAGAAGTCCCAGTATTTCCAGTCTGTTTTATATCTTGAACCCTCCAATTCTGGCAACATTCTGTTAAGTCTTTTCTGAGCCCTCTCCAGCTTAATAATATCCTTCCTATAACAAGGTGATCAGAATGGTACCCTTTACTCCAGAAGATGCCTCACCAATGTCTTGTACAACCTCAACATGACTCCCCAACTCTTGTACTCAAAGGTCTGAGTAATGAAGGCAAGTGAGCTAAACATCTTAACACCCTAACTACCTGTGATGCAAACTTCAAAGAATGATGTAGTTGGACATTATTTTAAATAGGCATCTCATCAAAAAGGTCTGCATTCTTTAGACAATCATAGCAGGCAAGGTGTTCATAAAGGATGGAACTAAGTTGGACCTTAAATGAAAGCTTTCTGAAACTTCCTAAGTAACACTGAGAGACATTGCCCCAGGCCTGTGAGCTGTCGCCACCAAAACAAAACCATCAGCTAGACTCATGAGACATCATTTACTGTTTACAAATACACAAGGACTCTCTGATCAGTTTGTTTCCATTCAGCCCCCCCTCGTTCCTAATAATAGATACTCATAGGTCACTGTTGGGGCTAGATGCTCTCTCTACACAGATGTAGCCTACCTCGGACAGTTCCCCCTCCAAACCTGTTAATTCACATTGTCCATCCACATGGATTGCAACTTATCCTTGCATTACTTTAAATAGCACAACCTAACCTTCACAAACACTAACCTCTGTAAGTCTGGTAAACCAGGGCATTTAGAATCTAGTGAATAACCAGCAAAGCCAATCACAAAAAATATCGTTTGAATAGTTTACAATTTTCTATCACAAAAAAATTGATAAAATAATGTACGAATAACCAGACTGTAGTTAAACGTCTATATGGTGTTGACATTACAGTAGCACATGCCAGGAATTGCTTTACTGTAACTCCACCAAAACAGAATAGCCGAAACAGATTGTGCTGTCGTTAAACTGAACAGCTCATACCCATGTTTGTTGCTCTGCGATACACTTCCACCGGACCAGCTTAGGAACAACTTCAAAGTAGCACATTTAAAAATGCACAACTCAAAACCGAGACAAGCATTTAAGGCGGGTTCCAGAGGTGTCTGTCGACTTAAAATTACCAAGTAACTGTGAGTCAGAATGTGCCTGGGGAAGGGCAGGCAGCCACACGAACAGGTGGGACAGGTTTGGGGAAGCTGTTTTAAAGCTTAAGAACAGAAACATTTCCTGGTGGAATGCTGCTTTGCAAAACTAGAAAGCTGGGGGAGAAAAACAGCAATATTGAGTCAAACGTGAGGAGGAAAAAAAACCTTGCTCTGATGACCTCCCAGTTAGACCAAAATGCTTCTCAGTCAATGAAGGAGTTTGTGAAATATCAACATACTTACCACTCCCTTAAACCCCTGCACACACAGCCCACACACACACTCACCCCACCTGCAATCACCTCTCACCTCCCCCCCCATTCCCCCACACATACTCACACATACACCTTCACCCACACACCATCCCCCTCACCCTTCCATCACTTCTTGGCTAAGAACAATGTGTAGTTTCTGTTCTTGTCAGTTTGGCTCGGAATATGTGTAGTTCCTGAGGACCAGAGGAAGAGATGCAGCTCGAGCGCTGCAGGTTCGACACTGCGGACGTGCGCTGGCGGGGGAGAAACCACGGGGGTCGTGTTGCGAGTCGTCAGAGCTAGTGCATACCATCGCTGGATCGTAATTGGATGTTGGAGGATCGTTTGGTTGTGCTGAGCTGCTCTTGGTGGATCTTTATGCTGGCTCCGGCCTAACACCAATTCAGGTACTAGCCAACCTAGGGGCTATGGCCTCAGCAGCTGCTTGCAGCCTTGGCCAGGACATTCGCAACACAGTCAGGGTGACTGTGAAGAAGGTGGAGGAGCACACACTGGTCGATCAGAGGGTGTTTATGAAGAAGATCTTGCTGGAGTGTTGTGGATTTGCAGTAGTGGATGTGTCCATGCAGTCATTTGGGCTCTGCTGACACCTCAGCTCAATATATGAGTGAGAAATGCACTGATCTGTATGTAATAATGATAATTTGGAGCTGTGTATGTAAATGTGGAAATATGAATGGCATTACCTAATGTACAGTGTATCAAATCATTCTATGCATATTTTATGAATAAAGTATATTTTTGAAATTAAAAAAAAGTAGTGGATGTGTCCAAAGCAATTTGGCAGAATGCCTCATTGCCAGAACTTTCCAACAAGCACCAAGACATGGCTTGGCTGGTGGTGAGAAGGGCTCTACCTGTGAGATCATTTATGCATGCCCGGACTCTCAGCCGCACCGCACGCTGCCCTCGAAGTGGCTGCGGGGGGGAAGAGACTGTCACACACCTCCTTCTGGAATGTGCCTATGCAGAGGAAGTCTGGAGAGGAATGCAGTGGTGTTTGTCAAGGTTTATCCTGAACAGCGCCATGACGTGGGACTCTGTGCTCTACGGCCTGTTCCCCGGGACGCACACCGAGACGAACATCAACTGCGCCTGGAGGATCATCAACTCGGTGAAGGACGCTCTCTGGGTGGTCCGAAACCTGTTGATCTTCCAGCTGAAGGAGTTGACCCCGACTGAGTGTTGCAGACTGGCACATTCCAAGGTCCAGGACTACGTGTTGAGGGACGCGCTGAAGCTTGGGGCAGCTGCCGCCAAGGCGCGGTGGGGAAAGACCACTGTGTAACATCTGCCTGTCTAAAGAAGATCAGGGGGCCCTGCAGTCATTTGGGTTCTGCTGACACCTCAGCTCAATATGTGAGTGAGAAATGCACAGATTTGTATGTAATAATGAAAATTCTGAGCTGTGTATGTAAATGTTGACATATGTATGGCATTACCAAATGTACAGTGTATCAAATATTTTATGAATATTTTATGAATAAAGTATATTTTTGAAATAAAAAAAATGTGTCCAGAGCCCTGATGGACACGGTAAAAGATGCCAAGCTGCACAACGTCTTCAGACGGAGCGCAGCGTAGATACACCTGGTCACGGGCGGACAGGTCTATCCGCTCAAGGATAGATTGCCTGTTTGTGTTCCGAACGCTCTCGGTCAGATCCACCGACGTCAAGCTGATGTTCTTCTCTGACCACTGCCTCCTGCTGGCCGACTGTCACCTACAGGACGAGCAGCGGGCAGGTAAGGGAACGTGGAAGCTGAACACTAAGCTGTTGACCCCGGGAAACATTGAGGAGCTCAAGAGGGACTACGCAGGTTGGAGAACCGCGAAGCCCCTCTTTGAGTCTCCAGCAGACTGGTGGGAAACAGTTACAGGGAACATCAAGAGGTTCTTCATCCTCAAAGGTGTTCAGGAGGTGAGAGAGAGGCGGGGAAAACTGTCCCAGCTCCAGGAAAGTATGCAGAACCTGCTCCTGCTGCAGACGATGGGGGTCGATGTCACGGAGGGCCTCAAGTAGGTGAAGGGCCAGCAAGCCTCGCTCTTTTCCTCAGAGGCTTCCAAGATAATCTTCCGGTCCAGGGTCCGCTCGGTGGAGCAGGACGAGACGTGCTCACGTTTCTTCTTCCCGAAGGTGCGCAAAGAGAGCTCCGTGCTCAGCAGCCTGAAGGAAGAAGATGGCTCGGTAATGTCATCTCAGGCTGACGTCATGAGGATCAGTAAATCCTTCTATGCCAGTCTGTATGACGCGAAGCTGACCGACAGGGATATGATCGCCTACGTGCAGGACAGAGGGTTGGACACCTGTCTGATCAGCCTGGACCAGGAGAAAGCCTTTGACAGGATATCACGCACATATATGAGAGATGTTCTCTCCAAAATGGGCTTTGGGGAGGGAGTCTGCAATTGGATCAGACTGCTCTACACCAACATTGTCAGTGCAGTCTCAATCAATGGGTGGGAATCAGATAGCTTCCCAGTCAGATCTGGAGTCAGGCAGGGCTGCCCTCTCTCTCCAGCCTTGTTTGTGTGCTGCATAGAACCATTTGCTGAGTCCATCAGGAAGGATGCGAGCCTGAGAGGGGTGACTATTCCTGGCAGCGGGGGCCTACAGGTTAAGGCCTCCCTGTACATGGATGATGTCGCCGTTTTCTGCTCGGATCCGCTGTCCGTGCGCAGACTCATGTGCATTTGTGACCAGTTCGAACGGGCCTCGGGGCCAAGGTAAACCGAGGCAAGAGCGAGGCCATGCCGTTCGGGAACTGGGTCGACCAATCCTCGATCCCCTTCACTGTCAGGACCGAGCACCTGAAGGTGCTGGGTATTTGGTTCGGGGGGGCTGGGGCGTGCGCCAAGTCTTGGGAGGGGTGTATCAGTAAAGTGAGGCAGAAACTGGGCAGATGGAGGCTACGGTCGCTCTCCATCACGGGAAAAAACCTGGTCATTGCTGTTGTACGTGGCACAGGTCTGGCCTATTTCCAGAACCTGCGCCGCTGCAGTCACCCGGGCCATCTTCCAGTTTATATGGAGTTCAAAGATGGACCGGGTCCGAAGGGACTCGCTATACAAAGATCTGGGCAACGGGGGAAAAAATACACCCAATGCCATCCTCACCCTGACGGCCACCTTTGTGTGTGGCTGCATCAAGCTGTGCGTGGATCCCCGGTACGCAAACACCAAGTGTCACTACATACTGAGGTTCTACCTGTCCCCGGTGTTGCGAAGGATGGGCCTGGCCTCGCTGCCGCGGAACGCTCCGAGTAGTTGGACTGTTCCGTTTCACCTGTCCTTCGTGGAGAAATTTATGAAGAAAAACACCTTTGACCACAAGTCCATCAGGAAGTGGTCAGCACGTAGTGTCCTTGAGACCCTTCGGGAAAAGGAGAGGGCGGATCCTGTCGAGTGGTTCCCTGAGCAGACTGCCAAAGCAATTTGGCAGAATACCTCATCGCCAGAACTTTCCAACAAGCACCAAGTCATGGCTTGGCTGGTGGTGAGAAGGGCTCTACCTGTGAGATCATTTATGCACGCCCGGACTCTCAGCCGCACCGCACGCTGCCCTAGAAGTGGCTGCGGGGGGACGAGACTGTCACACACCTCCTTCTGGAATGTGCCTATGCAGAGGAAGTCTGGAGAGGAATGCAGTGGTATTTTTTGAGGTTCGTCCCGAGCAGTGCCATGACGCGGGACTCCTTGTTCTACGGCCTGTTCCCCGGGACGCACACCGAGACGAACATCAACTGCGCCTGGAGGATCATCAACTTGGTGAAGGACGCTCTCTGGGTGGTCCGAAACCCGTTGATCTTCCAGCTGAAGGAGTTGACCCCGACTGAGTGTTGCAGACTGGCACATTCCAAGGCCCAGGACTACGTGTTGAGGGACGCGCTGAAGCTTGGGGCAGCTGCCGCCATGGCGCGGTGGGGAAAGACCACCATTTAACATCTGCCTGCCTAAAGAAGATCAGGGGGCCCATGCAGTCATTTGGGCTCTGCTGACACCTCAGCTCAATATATGGGCATATGAGTGGGAAATGCACAGACCTGTATGTAATATTGATAATTCTGAGCTGTGTATGTAAATGTGGACATATGCATGGCGTTACCTAATGTACAGTGTATCAAATTATTTTATGAATATTTTACAAATAAAGTATATTTTTGAAATAAAAAAACGTGGACGTGTACTTCCTGCAGACACTTGATCTTCTTATCAGGACAGGGGTCGAGTTGTGAGTCATCAGAGCTCGTGGAGATCATTGCTGGATCATGACTGGATGTTGGAGGATCGTTTGGTTGTGCTGACCTGCTCTTGGTGGATCTTTATGCTGGCTTCAGCCTAACGCCAATTCGGCGACCAGCCAACCTCAGAGCTATAGCCTCAACAGCCACTCGCAGCCCTGGACAGGGGGTTCGAAACACAGTCAGGGTGATGGTGAAGAAAGTAGAGGGTTGTACAATGGTCGATTGCATCCCACTTATTAAGAAAGTGCTGTTGGGATGCTGTGGGTTCACTGCAGCGGACGTGTACTGCCTGCAGGATTTCCCCGGGGCAGGCTACTTTGATGTGACCTTCAGAAGTGTGAAGCAGTGTGAGCAGCTCCTGAAGGTCTTCAAGGAGAAGGAAGGGGAGCCACTGTTCTCCATCTTGTCGGCGATCCCATTGTGTGTGCTTCCTGCACAGAGGAGTCGGGTTGTTACAATCCATATGTACAACCCCTATGTTCCAGCGGCTGATGTCCTGACCTTCCTGGGAAGGTACGTCCAAGTTGAGGGAGAAGCCATTGATGTGATCGACCCTTTGGGATCTGGACCAGTAAGCGGCAGGTCAGGGTAACTCTGAGGGTCGATGATAATGGGATCATTCTCCACCCACCCTCGAACTTAGCAATCGGAGGGAGCAGAGGCTACCTGACATATGCAGGGCAGCCGAAAGTGTGCCGAACCTGCAGGAAGGCGAGACACGTGGTGGTAGATTGCAAGGTGACCATCTGCAGGAATTGCAAACAGGAGGGTCACCTGACTAAAGACTGTCAGGAAGCAAAGAGCTGCAACCTGTGTGGAGAGGCGGGCCACATGTACAAGACCTGCCCAAGACAGGGGGGCCCCACTTACGCACAGATGGCTGGAGGTGGCAATGTGAGCCGTGGACCCCCAAAGGCCAGCAAGGTCCACCCAGACAGCAGGGAAACGGAGACTGGTGGCACCCAGAAAGAAGATCAGGCTGGAGTGGAGGAGGCAGCAGCCAGCGGAGAGACACAGCAGCTGATCCTAGCTCTAGCTGGGCAGATGGAAGCAATGGAGGAGGAGGTAATCGAGAAGGCAGAGGAGTGGATACCGATTAAAAACAGGAAGAGAAAATCCTGCCAGGCCCCTAAAGCCTCCCAGCAAAGGGGGAAAAGACAACTGCACGAGGGAGAGAAGGCCAGCTCTTCAGAAGGGGAAGACGGGTGCAAAGAAGGTCACCACTACCAGAAGAAGAGACAGAGCGCTGTAGATAAAGAGGAGGGCATTTCCTCCCAACCAGGAAACAACGGACCCCCGAAGTCCACGCTCCACCCAGTGAGAACCAGGGGGTACCCACTGCCCCACAACGACAGGTAACTGAAAGCTGTGATCCTCTGATAGTCCCATTGTCAGACACAGAACTGGACGGTGCGGACCCTTGCCTTGGCTCAATGACACCAGAGCGGGTAAATGACCCCAGTGAGGAGCTGGATAGCTACCTCAGCCCAGCGAAGGTCAACAGTTTGTGCTCACCATGGGGATGCAGACAGCTACCCCAGAGACAGGACAGTCAAATGGACAATGGTAACACCATAAACTGGGAGTTAAAGAAGGTTCCTTTGCTATCATATAACAGGGCACCCACTCACTAGGTGGGTTCCGCTGAAGCCACAGCTAAATAATAAGAGACTGGATGGTTAAGAAAGGGAATTGTAAATAGGGAAACTGTAAATTCGATTAATTCAATCTGTTCTTTGTAATGTTAAGACATGCAATGTATATATCTATGAACGACATGACAAATTGTACAGGTACCAAAGATTTATTTCTATGAATAAAGTATATTTTGAAATAAAAAAAAGACGTGCACTGCCTGCAGGATTTCCCTGGGGCAGGCTATTTCGACATGACCTTCAGGACCGTGAAGAATTGCGAGCAGCTCCTGAAGGTCTTCAAGGAGAAGGAAGGGGAACCTCTGTTCTCCATCTTGTCGGCGGTCCCGTTGTGTGTGCTTCCTGTGCGGAGGAGTCAGGTTGTAACAATCCAGATGTACAACCCTTACGTCCCAGCAGCAGATGTCCTGACCTTCTTGAGAAGATACGTCCAGGTCAAGGGAGAGAGTACTGATGTGGGCGATCCTTTCGGGATCTGGACCAGCAAACGACAGGTCAGAGTAACCCTGAGGATTGTGCCAGTGGGAACATCCTCCACCCACCCTTCAGCTTTGCCATTGGAGGAAGCAGAGATTACCTGACATACGCAGGGCAGCCGAAAGTGTGCCGAACCTGCGGGAGGTCATACCAGGTGACTGTCTGCTGAAACTGCAAGCAGGAAGGCCACCCGACCAAGGAATGTAAGGAGGCCAAGAACTGTAATCTGTGCGGAGAGGCGGGCCACATGTACAAGGCCTGCCCAAGACGAGGAGCCGCCACCTACGCACAGATGGCCGGAGGTGGCGACACGAGCCGTGGACCGACTAAGACCAGCAAGGTACCACAAAACAGCACGGGAACGGTGTCTGGAGGCACCCAGAAGGAAGGGCAGGCGGTAGCAGAGCAGACGGCAGACAGTGGGGAGGTGCAGCAGCCGATCCAAACTCCAAGACAGATAGATGAAATGGAAGAGGAGGGATCAAAGGAGGCAGAGGATTGGATTACTGTCAAAAGCAGGAAGAGGAAGCCTCACCAGGCCCCCAAAGCCACCCAGCGAAGGGGAAGCGACACTTACATGATGAGGATACAGGCAGCTTTTCCGATGGTGAGGACAGGCGCAAGGAGGGTCGTCACCAGAGGAAGAGACAGAGCGCCGTGGGGAAAAAGGAGGGCAGCACAGCCCAAACAGGAAAAGACGATCCCTCTGAGGGGATGGGTAAAGGCCTCCCCCAACCCGGTGAGAACCGAGAGTTACCCACTGGCCCACAGCTCCAGGTAACTGGGAGCAGCGGTCCTGTGACAGCCCCGCTGTCAGATGGAGAACTGGACGGTGCAGACCCTGTGCCCGACACAAAGACACCAGAGCGGGGAAATGACCCCAGTGTGGAGCCGGACAGCTACCTCAGCCCTGGGAGGGTCCAGCAGTTTGTCGTCACCGCGGAGGTGCACACAGCTACCCCAGAGGAGCAAGACCAGCAGCAAATGCACACTGTTAACCTCGTAAACTGTTAAAATGGGGTTAAAAATTGCCAGCATCAATGTGCGTAGCATCAAATCGGCTACGCGATGTGTTTCTACGATGGCCTTCCTGGCCAACTTTAAAGCCGACAGGAGTGTGGGATACCGCACCTCAGCAGCTACAGGGGATGGTCGAGCTTGTGGGCCCATGGGCCATCAGTTTGGTTGGGAGGCCACGATAGCCGCACCTCCGGCCTGGGTATCCTGTGGCGAGGAGGTAACTTCACCATCTCCGAGGTTAAGGAGGTGGTGGGCGGGCGCCTCCTCATCGCCGACGTTGTGTACAGGAATGCTCCCCTGAGACTGATTAATGTGTACGCCCCAGTGGGTAAGAGTGAACGGTTGGCCGTCCTGCAGCAGCTTCCACTGTTGCTGGCTACGTCCAGGCCGGTCATTCTGGCCGGAGACTTCAACTGTATCATTGATGCAGATGGACGATCCGGCGGGGGGGACGTGGAAGCTGAACACAAAGCTGTTGATCCCGGGAAACATTGAGAAGCTCAAGAGGGACTACGCAGGTTGGAGAATCGTGAAGCCCCTCTTTGAGTCTCCAGCAGACTGGTGGGAAACAGTTAAAGGGAACATCAAGAGGTTCTTCATCCTCAAAGGTGTTCAGGAGTCGAGAGAGTGACGGGGAAAACTGTCCCAGCTCCAGGAAAGTATGCAGAACTGCTCCTGCTGCAGACAATAGGGATCGATGTCACGGAGGACCTCAAGGAGGTGAAGGGCTAGCAAGCCTCGCTCTTTGCCTCGGAGGCCTCCAAGATAATCTTCCGGTCCAGGGTCCGCTTGGTAGAGCAAGACGAGACATGCTCATGTTTCTTCTTCCAGAACATGCACAAAGAGAGGTCCGTGCTCAGCAGCCTGAAGGAAGAAGATGGCTCGTCAACGCCATCTCAGGCTGACATCATGAGGATCAGCAAATCCTTCTATGCCAGTCTGTATGACGTGAAGCCGACCGACAGCACGGCCTCCCAGTCATTCCTGTCCACTATCACGGAGGTCTTAGACGACAGAACACGCGAGATGCCCAGGACTACGTGTTGAGGGACGCGCTGAAGCCTGGGGCAGCTGCCGCCAAGGCGCGTTTGGTAAAGAGCACCGTGTAACATCTGCCTGCCTAAGAAGAACAGGGGGTCCACGCAGTCATTTGGGCTCTGCTGATGCCTCAGCTAATTATATGGGCATATAATTGATAAATGTACAGACCTGTATATAACAATGATAAAAACTGATAAAATATTTATATATGTATGGCATGACCAACTGCACAGACCATCAAATTATTTTATGGATATAGTATATTTTTGGGAAATATAAAAAAATCAACATGAGTAATTCAGGACAGCCATTTCTATGTGGAACAAGATCCCACATGATGAGACTAATGACCAGAGCTTTATTTTAAGGATGCTAAACTGAGGGGTAATTAAAAGGGCGAATTTGCTATAGTCCTGTTCTCTCATTAGAGTTATTTTACCTGAGGGTCACCACACATCAAGCAAGAGGAGACCTTATGGTGACCACTGGCATTCTGGGAATTGAACCTACACTATTGGCATCAGTCTGTATTATGAAGCAGCTGGCCAGCCAACTGAGCTAACCAACAATTATGACAGGCAAGTAAAGGTTGGCTATTTTTCTTCAAAGTAATCTTTAAACATCAATCAATAAGGCAGACAAGAGGTCAAGCTAGCGAAGAGCATCTCTAATAGTATAGCGTTTTTCTTGTAACATTCCCAAAAGTCAGTCTGGAATTTATGCTCAAGTCTCAGAACTGATGGATAAGGTTGCCAACTGGGATTAAACATATTTCTGGAGGTTTCATCACATGACCTCAAAATGTGACCACTGTTGAGCCACTAGTTAGCCAATATGTCTAGTCCTGTGGCACACCAATCCCTGCATCCATCAGAAAGCAAATAGACTCATGACCCAGCTGGATGATGTCAACAAGTAAGCTTTGCTCCCCCATCCATTTTAAATATTTTGAAGTCTGGTAAAAAGAAACGTTTACAGTAAATTACAGAACAGCCTAATCTTTTTCAATGCCCCCTGGTGGCACACAAGCAGTGCCCTGGAGATCGATCCTGGAGTCTCCAGGATTGGACTGTAGAGTTGGCGACAGGTGGAAAAGGCCTTTAATGTGTCATTGCAGCCTGAAAGGTTGGCCTGGACTGGTTGAGTTTTGGGGCTGACATTGGAGTGTGATTGGGAACCGTGCCTGCTGACTGAAACCCAGATGCTGGCTGCTGATAGGATAAATGGTGACCAGCAGATTTCAGAAGGCTTTTTGGTCGACCTATAAAATGGAGGCAGTTTTTAATGCCATAAATGGGATTGGCTGAGACGGGGAACATATGCAAATGAGGAAGCAACATCAAGAGACTGGAATCAACAGGGAATTCAAGATTGCTAGCATAAAGCATCACTGAGGAGATAGGTACATTGGATAGAGAACAGGTTCAGAATTGAAACAGTTGTGCAAAGAATCAAGAGAATAAATTTCGGAGTACAGGGATTGGCTTGGTGCCGGAAAAATAGATTCAGGAATGAAAGGATAAACTGAAATATAGAGATAAATTCAGAAGGGAATAACTGGATGCAGACAGATAGGGTTATAAGAGGGAGAGAATGAGTTCTTTTTTAGAAGGAAGCACTTGAGCGAAATGATAGTATTAGACTGTGGGAAATGAGAGCAGAGCTCGGATTTCTGAGGATAGGCTCGGATTGAGAAAATGGAATCTCAAACAGAGTGCTTTGAAATTACTCAATTAATTACCGAAATACTATCAGTCTCGCACAACACTGGGTACAATTGAGAAACTCCCAGCTCTCATCAGTTTTCAGTGTAAAATAGGATTGACCTTGCATTCTGCAGTCTGGTGTGATGAATATTAACCATCGCACATTGATTTTAGCTCAACCCCAAACTGAGTTACTGACCAGTTAAGGATTAGATCTGTTAAGAACTAAAATTTTATTTGCAGATGCCAAGGTGAGTTTTGGCCAAGATTAGCCATGTTTTTGACTGTTCAGTTTACCTTTTGTTCGGATATTACTTATGAATGGTTACAGCTGGAGTCTGCAGCGAGTCTATGAGGAGGAAACCGGAGTGATCCCTTCATAATGACAACAGGATGTTCTGTGCGAGTTATTTTGAGATCAACAAAGAATACGCATTTTCCTACATGATACACACCCACACAGTGTGGGAAAGCAAGAATTTGTTGACAACTTTTACAGAGGTACAACTTCTGCTGCTTAAGGCTGCCCTGCACTTTGGAGAGAGAAACACGGTTAAGGATTCAGGTCAACAGGCTATTCAGTCCCTCAAACCTGCTCTGCTGTCAATGATTCAATCATGACTGATCTGTTAGAATCGCAGATACAGTCACATTGATGGGTTAACCCCAGGAAAGGTAAAAGAGGTTGGCACATAGTGCATGAGTCTTCTGTGGCTATCCCCTTCTAACTTCAGCTGAATGCAGCACCAACACCCACGTCTCTGGTATTGAGACTGGCTGTAATGCAGTGAGGGGTCTGTTGGGTATGTCGGGTTCCAAAAGATCGATTGTGTTAGGGGACCCTCCGAGACATTTCTGTGGCCATGGAACATAGAATATAGAACATTACAGCGCAGTACAGATCCTTCAGCCTTCAATGTTGCACTGCCCTGTGGAACCAATCTCAAGCTCATCTAATCTACACTATTCCATTCTCCTCCATATGTTTATCCAATGACTATTTAAATGCCCTTAAGGTTGGTGAGTCTACTACTGTTGCAGGCAGTGAGTTCCAGGCCCCTACTACTCTCTGAGTAAAGATACTACCTCTCACATGTGTCCTATATCTATCATCCCTCAATTTAAAGCTATGTCCCCTCATGTTAGCCATCGCTATCTGAGGAAAAAGGCTCTCACTATCCAACCTATCTAACCCTCTGATTATCTTATATGTCTCAATTAAGTCACCTTTCAACCTTCTTTTCTCTAATGAAAACAATAGACAATAGACAATAGGTGCAGGAGTAGGCCATTCTGCCCTTCGAGCCTGCACCACCATTCATTATGATCATGGCTGATCATCCTCAATCAGTATCTTGTTCCTACCTTACCTCCATAACCCTTGATTCCACTATCCTTGAGAGCTCTATCCAACTCTTTCTTAAACGAATCCAGAGACTGGGCCTCCACTGCCTTCTGGGGCAGAGCATTCCACACAGCCACCACTCTCTGGGTGAAGAAGTTTCTCCTCATCTCTGTCCTAAATAGCCTACCCCTTATTTTTAAGTTGTGTCCTCTGGTTCGGGACTCACCCATCAGCGGAAACATGTTTCCTGCCTCCAGAGCGTCCAATCCTTTAATAATCTTATACGTCTCAATCAGTTCCCCTCTCAGTCTTCTAAACTCAAGGGTATACAAGCCCAGTCGCTCCAATCTTTCAACATAAGGTAGTCCCGCTGTTCCAGGAATTGACCTCGTGAACCTACGCTGCACTCCCTCAATAGCCAGAATGTCTTCCCTCAAATTTGGAGACCAGAATTGCACACAATATTCCAGGTGTGGTCTCACCAGGGCCCTGTATAGCTGCAGAAGAACCTTTTTGCTTCTATACTCAATCCCTCTTGTTATGGAGGCCAGCATGCTATTATCCTTCTTCACTACCTGCTGTACCTGCATGCTTGCACTCATTGACTGGTGTACAAGAACACCCAGATCTCTTTGTACTGCCCCTTTACCTAAATTGATTCCATTTAGGTAGTAATCTGCCTTCCTGTTCTTGCCACCAAAGTTTATAACCATACATTTATCCACATTAAACTGCATCTGCCATGCATCTAACCACTCACCTAACCTGTCCAGGTCACCCTGTAATCTCCTAACATCCTCCTCACATTTCACCCTGCCACCCAGCTTTGTATCATCAGCAAATTTGCTAATGTTACTATTAATACCATCTTCTATATCATTAATATATATTGTAAAAAGCTGCGGTCCCAGCACTGATCCCTGTGGTACCCCACTGGTCACCGCCTGCCATTCTGAAATGGAGCCGTTTATCACAACTCTTTGTTTCCTGTCAGCCAACCAATTTTCAATCCAAGTCAGTACTTTGCCCTCAGTACCATGCGTCCTAATTTTGCTCACTAACCTCCTATGTGGGACTTTATCAAAGGCTTTCTGAAAGTCCAGGTACACTACATCCACTGGATCTCCCTTGCCCATCTTCAGAGTTACATCCTCAAAAAATTCCAGAAGATTAGTCAAGCGTGATTTCCCCTTCATAAATCCATGCTGACTCTGACCTATCCTGTTACTACTATCCAGATGTGTCGTAATTTCATCCTTTATAATTGACTCCAGCATCTTTCCCACCACTGAGGTCAGACTAACTGGTCTATAATTTCCTGCTTTCTCTCTCGCTCCTTTCTTAAAAAGTGGTATAACATTAGCCACCCTCCAATCTGCAGGAACTGATCCTGAATCTATGGAACTCTGGAAAATAATCACCAACGCATCCACGATTTCTAGAGCCAACTCCTTCAGTAGACCATCAGGCCCCGGGGACTTATCAGCCTTCAGACCTAATAGTCTCTCCAACACCAATTCCTGGCAAATATAAATTCCCTTCAGTTCAGGTCCTTCAGCCGCTGTTACCTCAGGGAGATTGCTTGTGTCTTCCCCAGTGAACTCAGATCTGAAGTACCAATTCAACTCTTCTGCCATTTCTTTGTTGCCCGTAATATATTCCCCTGTTTCTGTCTTCAAGGGCCCAATTTTAGTCTTAAGTCCCTCAGCCTTTACTCGTAAGACCTTCTCTCCCTCACCAAATCTCCTCTGAACGCTTGCCAAAGCTTCCATTGTGGGCGGCACGGTGGCACAGTGGTTAGCACTGCTGCCTCACAACGCCAGAGACCCGGATTCAATTCTGCCTAAGGCGACTGACTGTGTGGAGTTTGCACATTCTTCCCGTGTCTGCGTGAATTTCCTCTGGGTGCTCCGGTTTCCTCCCACAATGTGCGGGTTAGGTGAATTGGCCATGCCAAATTGCCCGTAGTGTTAAGTGCAGGGGTAAATGTAGGGGAATGGGTCCGGGTGGGTTGCACTTTGACGGGTTGGTGTGGACTTGTTGGGCCGAAGGGCCTGTTTCCACACTGTAAAAGAGAAAAAACATTTTCCTATAATGTGGTGACCAGAACTGTACGCAGTACTCCAAATGTGGCTGCACCAGGGTTTTGTACAGCTGCAGCATGATCTCATGGTTCCAAACTCAACACCTCTACCAATAAAAGTAAACACACCTTATGCCTTCTTAACAACCCTATCAACCTGAGTGGTAACTTTCAAGGATCTATGTGCCCGGACACCGAAATCTCTCTGCTCATCCACACTACCAAGAATCTTACCATTAGCCCAGTATTCTGCATTCCTGTTACTCCTTCCAAAGTGAATCACCTCACATTTTCCTGCATTAAGCTCTATTTGCCACGTCTCAGCCCAGCTCTGCAGCTTATCTATGTCTCTCTGAAACCAAAAACATCCTTTGTCACTATCCACAACTCCACCGACCTCAGTGTCATCCACAAATTTACTAACCCATCCTTCTACACCCTCATTCAGGTCATTTATATAAATGACAATCAGTGTAACCAACAGAGGTTCCAAAACAGATCCTTCTGGTATCCCACTTGTAACTGAACTCCAGGATGAATATTTCCAATTAACCACCACTCTCTGTCTTCTTTCAGCTAGCCAATTTCTGACCCAAACAGCTAAATCACCTTCCATCCCATGCCTCTGTATTTTGAGCAATAGCCTACAATGGTGAACCTTATCAAAGCAGCTAAAAATCAGAATGGTGTGTGGCCTCCCTGGTGCCAGGATCAAGGATGTCTCAGAGAGGGTGCAGAATGTTCTCAAAGGGAAGAGGAGCCAGCAGGAGGTCATTGTAACCATTGGAAACCAATGACATAGGAGGGAAAAAGGATGAGATTCTGAAGGGAGATTACAACGAGTTAGGCAGCAATTTAAAAAGGAGGTCCTCAAGGGTAGTAATATCTGGATTACTCCCAGTGCTACAAGCTAGTGAGGGTAGGAATAGGAGGATAGAGCAGATGAATGAATGGCTGAGGAGATGTATGGGAGAAGGATTCACATTTTTGGATCATTGGAATCTCTTTTGGGGTAGCAGTGACCTGTACAAGAAGGAAGGATTGGAAGGGGACTAATACACAGGCAGAGAGATTTGCTAGAGCTGCTCAGAAGCATTTAAACTAGTAATGTGGTGGGGTGAACCCAGGGAGATAGAGAGGAAACAGATCAGTCTGAGACTGGTAGAGTCAGTCGTGGCAGGCAGGGACAAAGCAGAGAACAAGGTAGGACTGATAAATTCAACTGCATTTACTTCAATGCAAAGGGCCTAACAGGGAAGGCAGATGAACTCAGGGCATGGTTAGGAACATGAGACTGGGATATCATAGCAATTACAGAAACATGGCTCAGGGGATAGATAGGACTGGCAGCTTAATGTTCCAGGATACAAATGCTACAGGAAGGACACAAAGGGAGAAAGAGAGGAGGGAGAGTAGCGTTTTTGATAAGAGATAGCATTACAGCTGTGCTGAGGGAGGATATTCCCAGAAATACATCCAGGGAAGTTATATTGGTGGAACAAAGAAATAAGAAAGGGATGATCACCTTATTGGGATTGTATTATAGACCCCCAATAGTCAGAGGGAAATTGAGAAACAAATTTATAAGGAGATCTCAGCTATCTGTAAGAATAATAGGGTGGCTATGGTAGGGGATTTTAACTTTCCAAACATAGACTGGGACTGCCATAGTGTTAAAGGTTTAGATGGAGAGGAATTTGTTAAGGGTATACAAGAAAATTTTTTGATTCAGTATGCAGATGTACCTACTAGAGAAGGTGCAAAACTTGACCTACTCTTGGGAAATAAGGCAGGGCTGGTGACTGAGGTGTCAGTGGGGGAGCACTTTGGAGCCAGTGATGGAAGAGGATAGACCAGATCTAAAAGTTGAAGTTCTAAATTGGGGGAAGGCTAATTTTGGCGGTATTAGGCAAGAACTTTCAAAAGCTGATTGGATGCGGATGTTCGCAGGTAAAGGGACAGCTGGAAATGGGAAGCCTTCAGAAATGAGAAAACGAGAGTCCAGAGACAGTATATTCTTGTTATGGTGAAAGCAAAGGCTGGTAGGTATAGTGGACAGCGAAGAAGATTACCTCAGATTACAACAGATGAGCCAATGGGCTGAGGAGTGGCAGATGGAGTTTAATTTAGATAAATGTGAGGTGCTGCATTTTGGGAAAGCAAATCTTAGCAGGACTTATACAGTTAGATTAGATCCCCTAATCTTTGGCTCTTTGGTCCAACAAGTCCACACCAACCCTCTGAAGAGTAACTACCCAGACCCATTTCCCTCTGACTAATGCACCTAACACTACGGGCAATTTAGTATAGCCAATTCACCTGACCTTCACATCTTTGGACTGTGGCAGGAAACCCACACAGACACAGGGAGAACGTGCAAGCTCCACACAGGCAGTTGCCCAAGGCTGGAATTGAACCCAGGTCCCTGGCACTGCGAGGCAGCAGTGCAAACCACTGAGCCACCATGCCACCCATGGTAAGGTCTTAGGGACTAGAGAAATTGAAGGTTTGGTTAAGAAAAAGAAAATAAACATATATCATGTATAGACAGGATAGATCGAGTGAATTCTTAGATGAGTATCAACGCAATAGGAGTATACTTAAGAGGGAAATCAGGAGGGCGAAATGGGGACATGAGATAGGTTTGGCAAATAGGGTTAAACAGAATCCAAAGGGTTTTAATAAATATATTCAGGACAAAGGGGTAACTAGGGAGAGAATGGGGCTCCTCAAAGATCAGCAAGGTGGCCTTTGTGTGGAGCAACAGAAAATGGGGAAGATAGTAAACGAATATTTTGCATCAGTGTTTACTGTGGAGAAGGACATGGAAGATATAGAATGTGGGGAAATAGATGGTGACATCTTGAAAAACTTTCCATATTACAGAGGAGGAAGTACTGGATGTCTTAAAATGCATAAAAGTGGAAAAATCCCCAGCACCTGATCAGGTGTACCTGAGAACTCTGTGGCAAGCTAGGGAAGTAATTGCTCGGCCTCTTACTAAGATATTTGTATCATTGATAGTTACAGGTGAGGTGCTGGAAGACTGGAGGTTGGCTAACGTGGTACCAGTATTTAAGAAATGTGGTTAGAACAAGCCAGGGAACTAGAGACCAGTGAGCTTGATGTCGGTGGTGGGCAAGGTGTTGAAGGGAATCCTGAGGGACAGGATTTACATGGATTTGGAAAGGCACGAACTGATTTGGGATAGTCAACATGGCTTTGTGCATGGGAAATCATGTCTCACAAACTTAATTGAAATTTCTGAAGAAGCAATAAAGAGGATTGACGAGGGCAAAATGGAAGATGTGATCTACATGGACTTCAGTAAGGCATTTGACAATGGGATACTGGTTAGCAAGGTTAGATCTCATGAAATACAAGGAGAACTAGTCATTTGGATACAGAACTGGCTCAAAGGTAGAAGGTAGAGGAGGTGGTGGAGGTCTGTGACCAGTGGAGTGCCACAGGCATCGGTGTTGGGTCCACTGCTTTTCATCATTTATATGAATGATTTGGATGTGAGCATAAGAGGTATAGTTAATAAGTTTGCACATAACACCAAAATTGGAGGTATAGTGGATAGCAAAGGAGATCATCTCAGGTTATAACAACATCTTGATCAGATCGGCCAATGGGCTGAGGAGTGGTAGATGGAGTTTAATTTAGATAAATGGGAGATGCTGCATTTTGGGAAAGCAAATCTTAGCAGGACTTATACACTTAATGGTAAGGTCCTGGGGAGTGCTGCTGAACAAAGAGACCTTGGAGTGCAGGTTCATAGCTCCTTGAAAGTGGAGTTGCAGGTAGACAGGATAGTGAAGGCGGCGTTTGTTATGCTTTCCTTTATTGGTCAAAGTATTGAGTACAGGAGTTGGGAGGTGATGTTGCATCTGTATAGAACATTGGTTAGGCCATTGTTGGAATATTGTGTGCAATTCTGGTCTCCTTCCTATTGGAAGGATATTGTGAAACTTGAAAGGGTTTAGAAAAGATTTACAACGATGTTGCCAGGGTTGTAGGATTTGACCTATAGGAAGAGGTTGAATAGGCTGGGCTGTTTTCCCTGGAGTGTTGGAGGTTGAGGGGTGACCTTATAGAGGTTTATAAAATCATGAGGAGCATGGATAGGATAAATAGACAAAGTCTTTTCCATGGAGTGGGGGAATTCAGAACTAGAGGGCATAGGTTTAGGATAGAGGGGAAAGAGACCTAAAGGGCAATTTTTTCACACACAGGTTGGTATGTATATGAAATGAGCTGCCAGAGGAAGTGGCGGAGGCTGGTACAATTGCAACATTTAAAAGGCATCTGGATGGGTATGTGAATAGGAAGGGTTTGGAGGGATATGGGCCGGGTGCTGGCAGGTGGGACTAGATTGGGTTGGGATATCTGGTCAGCATGGATGAGTTGGACCGAAGGGTCTGTTTCCATGTTGTACATCTCTATGACTCTATGTGACTCTAATTAGTATAGAATTAGAATTAGCTTTATTGTCACGTGAGTACAGTGAAAAGTTTATGTCACTGTTGATGTCACCATCTTAAGTACAAAGACTCCTAGGTGCAGCTTGGTCAGTTATAGTTCTTGGACAAATAGTCATGATTTGGAGATGCCAGTGTTGGACTGGGATGTACAAAGTTAAAAATCACACAACACAAGGTTATAGTCCAACAGGTTTATTTGGAAGCACTAGTTTTCGGAGCGACGTTCCTTCATCAGGTGGTTGTGGATCTTATACTCCACAACTACCTGATGAAGGAGCAGCGCTCTGAAAACTTGTGCTTCCAAATAAACCTGTTGGACTGTAACCTGCTGTTGTGTGATTTTTAACTTGGGAAAAACAGAGAAATAAAAAAGTCCAGCATTGCAGATTTAGGAATAAATTATAAAAGGGAGACAAAAGAACAACAGTGTTCCAACCCAGCCCATGCCAGCTGCACCAAGCCTTGACTCCAAACCACTCCTGGCTTCACTTTTAGGAGGCCAGGAGATAGCTCCAGTATCACCTCGAAACTGGAAGTCCTCACCGAGGGCATGCCAGGCTGAGAGACCACCACATACCACTCAAAGGCTAACACGCTGGACTGCTGGGAGATCGCTGCACCAGGCTGACAGGACACCACATTGGGCCAAGGGGATGCTCCATCAGGCCATGGGGACACCATGTCAGACCAAGGGAGACGCCATATTGGGCCAAGGGGACACCATTTCGGACAAAGGGAATGCCACATTGGACTAGGAGGATGCCACATTGGGTAGGCAAACTGCCATGCCAAGCCAAGAGATGTTAACTTCATCCCCTCACCTTTACGCAGTAATAATTAACACAATTAATAAATTAAAACCTATCAGTTCAGTTTTGTAATTTAAAAAGTCAGAGTGTATAGCCAGACGAATTAGGAGGAAGTCAGCCTCACCTTGATAGTGGTCACAGGTTTGGGAGAAGAACATCTGGAATAGTACAGGTCTTCATTTGGAAATCATGGTGTGGAAGCACTAGTGTTGGACTGCGGTGGACAAAGTCAAAAATCACATGACACTGCTGCCTGAGGAAGGAGCACAGGCTCCCAAAGCTTGTGGTTTCAAAAAAACTTGTTGGACTATAACCCGGTGTTGTGTAATCTTTGACTTCACTTGGAAAGGTATGGGTTGATAAAAGACACTTGGTCATGTCTAATTAAGTTTGAGGCAGTAATAAAGGAAAGTCAATGTGTGTAATATGTTTGATGTAATCTACATGGATTTCAATAAGGATTTTGAAAAATCTCACAAGGCAATTCAGCCAGAAAATTAAAAGCCTATAAAATCCAGAGGAAGGTGATGAGTTGGGTCAAAAGTTGACAGGAAGCAAAGCATAATGGTCGATGATGTATTTGTAACAGGAAGGCTGTTTCCATTGGGGTTTCACTGCATTAGATCTTTTGCTGTTTGTAGCAGATGTTTACAGTTCAGAATGTGCCAGGGAACGTGGTTATGAAATCTGCACAATGTACAAACATACTGTTGAGAGAGGGGAAGAAAGCTGGGAACATATTTTTGGTCTTTCATTGGATGTGGGCATCACAGAACAGGCCAACATTTATTGCTGGTTCTTAATGGTCCTGGACAAAGTGAAGATCATTTGGCTTCATGGTTTAAAGTGGAGTTTGACCCACGCCCGCGTCAAGTACTAAAACCGAGACACCCGGAGAGACTCACTTCACCTCACTCGGACAGACTCACTACACCTCACCCGGGGAGACTCACTTCACCTCACCCGGGGAGACTCACTTCACCTCACCCGGAGAGACTCACTTCCCCTCACCCGGGGAGACTCACTTCCCCTCACCCGGGGAGACTCACTACACCTCACCCAGGGAGACTCACTTCCCCTCACCCGGGAGACTCACTTCACCACACCCGGGGAGACTCTCTTCACCTCACCCGGGGAGACTCACTTCCCCTCACCCAGAGAGACTCACTTCCCCTCACCCGGGGAGACTCACTTCCCCTCACCCGGGGAGACTCACTTCACCTCACCCGGGGAGACTCTCTTCCCCTCACCCGGGGAGACTCAGTTCACCTCACCTGGGGAGACTCACTTCCCTTCACCCGGGGAGACTCACTACACCTCACCCGGAGAGACTCACTTCCCCTCACCCGGGGAGACTCACTACACCTCACCCAGAGAGATTCACTTCACCTCACTCGGAGAGACTCACTTCCCCTCACCCGGGGAGACTCACTTCCCCTCACCCGGGGAGACTCACTACACCTCACCCGGGGAGACTCACTTCCCCTCACCCGGGGAGACTCACTTCCCCTCACCCGGGGAGACTCACTACACCTCACCCAGAGAGATTCACTTCACCTCACTCGGAGAGACTCACTTCCCCTCACCCGGGGAGACTCACTTCCCCTCACCCGGGGAGACTCACTTCCCCTCACCCGGAGAGACTCACTTCCCCTCACCCGGGGAAACTCACTTCACCTCACTCGGAGAGACTCACTTCCCCTCACCCGGAGAGACTCACTTCCCCTCACCCAGAGAGACTCACTTCCCCTCACCCGGAGAGACTCACTTCACCTCACCCGGGGAGACTCACTTCCCCTCACCCAGAGAGACTCACTTCCCCTCACCCGGGGAGACTCACTTCCCCTCACCCGGGGTGACTCACTTCCCCTCACCCGGGGAGACTCACTTCCCCTCACCCGGGGAGACTCACTTCACCTCAGCTGGAGAGACTCACTTCCCCTCACCCGGGGTGACTCACTTCCCCTCACCCGGGGAGACTCACTTCCCCTCACCCGGGGTGACTCACTTCCCCTCACCCGGGGAGACTCACTTCACCTCAGCTGGAGAGACTCACTTCCCCTCACCCGGGGAGACTCACTTCCCCTCACCCGGGGAGACTCACTTCCCCTCACCCGGGGAGACTCACTTCACCTCAGCTGGAGAGACTCACTTCCCCTCACCCGGGGTGACTCACTTCCCCTCACCCGGGGAGACTCACTTCCCCTCACCCGGAGAGACTCACTTCCCCTCACCCGGGGAGACTCACTACACCTCACCCGGGGAGACTCACTTCCCCTCACCCGGGGAGACTCACTTCACCTCACCCGGAGAGACTCACTTCACCTCACCCGGAGAGACTCACTTCCCCTCACCCGGGGAGACTCACTTCCCCTCACCCGGGGAGACTCACTTCACCTCACCCGGGGAGACTCACTTCCCCTCACCCGGGGAGACTCAGTTCACCTCACCCGGGGAGACTCACTACACCTCACCCGGGGAGACTCACTTCACCTCACCCGGAGAGACTCACTGCACCTCACCCGGGGCGACTCACTTCCCCTCACCCGGGGAGACTCACTTCCCCTCTTTAATCTGTTAAAGAACAGGTCTAACCTGCTTCTCATCCCCCAGTCTGTTATAACAGAGCTGTTAACTGAAATGAAATCCTTTCACTCACTCTGTAATCAACAAAGTTAAAAATCACACAACACCAGGTTATAGTCCAACAGGTCTAATTGGAAGCACTAGCTTTCTATTGGACTATAATCTGGTGTGTGATTTTTAACTTTGTACACCCCAGTCCAACACCGGCATCTCCAAATTATAATCAACAAGTATACATTTATTTAAGTAAAAAATGAGGTCTGCAGATGCTGGAGATCACAGCTGCAAATGTGTTGCTGGTCAAAGCACAGCAGGTTAGGCAGCATCTCAGGAATAGAGAATTCGACGTTTCGAGCATAAGCCCTTCATCAGGAATAAGAGAGAGAGAGCCAAGCCGGCTGAGATAAAAGGTAGGGAGGAGGGACTAGGGGGAGGGGCGATGGAGGTGGGATAGGTGGAAGGAGGTCAAGGTGAGGGTGATAGGCCGGAGTGGGGTGGGGGCGGAGAGGTCAGGAAGAGGATTGCAGGTTAGGAGGGCGGTGCTGAGTTGAGGGAACCGACTGAGACAAGGTGGGGGGAGGGGAAATGAGGAAGCTGGAGAAATCTGAATTCATACCTTGTGGTTGGAGGGTTCCCAGGCGGAAGATGAGGCGCTCCTCCTCCAGCCGTCGTGTAGTTGTGTTCTGCCAGTGGAGGAGTCCAAGGACCTGCATGTCCTCGTGCGCCCACACCTCCACACTCACTTCCCTCCAAGGCCCCAAGGGATCCTTCCATATCCGCCACAAGTTCACCTGTACCTCCACACACATCATCTATTGCATCCGCTGCACCCGATGTGGCCTCCTCTATATTGGTGAGACAGGCCGCTTACTTGTGGAACGCTTCAGAGAACACCTCTGGGCCGCCCGAACCAACCAACCCAATCACCCCGTGGCTCAACACTTTAACTCCCCCTCCCACTCCACCGAGGACATGCAGGTCCTTGGACTCCTCCACCGGCAGAACACAACCACACGACGGCTGGAGGAGGAGCGCCTCATCTTCCGCCTGGGAACCCTCCAACCACAAGGTATGAATTCAGATTTCTCCAGCTTCCTCATTTCCCCTCCCCCCACCTTGTCTCAGTCGGTTCCCTCAACTCAGCACCGCCCTCCTAACCTGCAATCCTCTTCCTGACCTCTCCGCCCCCACCCCACTCCGGCCTATCACCCTCACCTTGACCTCCTTCCACCTATCCCACCTCCATCGCCCCTCCCCCTAGTCCCTCCTCCCTACCTTTTATCTCAGCCTGCTTGGCTCTCTCTCTCTTATTCCTGATGAAGGGCTTATGCTCGAAACGTCGAATTCTCTATTCCCGAGATGCTGCCTAACCTGCTGTGCTTTGACCAGCAACACATTTGCAGCTATACATTTATTTATCCAACTCCAACAGTAAACTCATTAACAGAACCATGTTCAAACTGAACAATTCCTCTCTAACTATTAACTATTCCCAAACAAAACAAAGTTCCAGTGGTATGCTGTTCCAATACTGTAAATACAAGCCCCACTTAAATGAAATACAATAATAAAAAAAGAATTTGGTGTCTCAAAATACAGCCAGGATCCATCTTCCATATGCTCCGCGCCCTCTCTGCTGATCTTCTTTCAGGAACACCTCCACCCTTGAGCTCTTACATCAGGAACGCCTCTCTCCATTGAATTCTTCTGCCGGATTATTAACTAAGAGTGCCGCTGTACTTTTGGTCAGTCAGACGATGACTACTCTGAGAGCTGAGGTGGGAATCTCTTCAGAAAGCATTTTACTTCCCAATAATTTTCAAATGCCCTAATCATTTATGCCCTCATAAACCCATCCATATCTTTATAGTTGGATTGGTTCTAGGTTGTCAAAACTATCAGATTTAAATTTATTAGGTTTTTGGTGGCTAAGGGAGTAGTTTAAATTGACTGGCTAAATTTGTAAGCCTGTTGTCATGGTAAAAATGCTGCTTTGACTGCTAACGATAAAGCCTTTTGGTACAAATTCAATCACCTGCCAACTGGCAAGCTGCTACCTAAAGATACTCATTTTAAAATCTCTAAGCATAGTGGGGTAAGAAACACATTAGATTACTTACAGTGTGGAAACAGGTCCTTAGGCCCAACAAGTCCACACCGACCCGTCGAAGCGCAACCCACCCATACCCCTACATTTACCCCTTACCTAACACTACAGGCAATTTTGTTTAACATGGCCAATTCACCTGACCTGCACATCTTTGGACTATGGGAGGAAACCACAGCACCCAGAGGAAACCCACGCAGACATGGGGAGAACGTGCAAACTCCACACAGTCGGTCGCCTGAGTCGGGAATTGAACCCGGGCCTCAGGCGCTGTGAGGCAGCAGTGCTGACCACTGTGCCACCGTGCCGCCCACATCTTTTAAAGGACCATGCACCCTTCTCCCCTAGCGCTTTACAAACATCAAATTCCAATATCTTGCCTTCCAATTCACAAATACTCTACCCAACTTCCCAACACTCAATAAATGTGGTGTGGGTACCCCACAGTGCTGTGAAGGAAGGAATATGAGGATTTTGACCCAGTGACACTGAAGGAAAGGTGATATATTTCCAAGCTGGGATTGTGTGTGGCTTATTACTTACCAATCCATACCTGGATATTGTCCATATCTTGCTGCAGAGTAACACAGACCGGTTCTGTATCGGAGAAATCATGAATGGTGCTGATGTCAGATTATTGACTGCAGCAGTATCGGTGCCCAGAGTGGGGGCTCTCGGCAGTGCCTGGGGCTCCTGGGACATTGGCATCATCGTTGCTGAGCCTGCAGTGGGGACTCCCTGAGGCCTAGCTTGTGGAATCCCTGGAGCCGTGTTTGGGAGGACGGCCGATGAAGATGTGCAATATCTGAGTAAGTTCTTTTTGTTCCTTTTGTAACTCAAAATGGCGTCGGACAGAACACGCTTCCCTGTATCTGCCGAGATATATGTGAGAATAAAATCATTCACAATCACAGCCTCATTCTGACCTTATGATGGAGGGAAGGTCATTAATGAAAGACACTCCCCTGAGCATCTCCTATAGTGAGTTCAGATGACAACCACAACCATCTTCCTTTATGTCAGGTGAAGCAGTGAGGATTTTTCCCTGCTGACTCCCACTGGCTCCAGTTCTACTTGAGCTCCTTGATACCAAATATGGTTAAGTGAACACGTGTGGTTGAGGAAATCATTCCCACCCAACCTCTGGGTGTCAGTTGTTTTGTCAATCATTGGACTAAGGCTGAAATAGACTGAGTGGAGTAGCCCGGGCAGAACCCAGACTCGGGACCAGTGAAAAGGTTGTTTCTAAGTTAGTGCTACTTGACAGTGCGGTAGATGGTACCTTCCAAGACTTGGGTAACATGAACCACAGTCAGATTGTGGTCGAGTATAATTTTGCTGATGCCTCAAAGTGCCTCATAAATATCCAGTCTTGAGTTGCTAGATTTATCCCAATTCCTACTGTTGTAGTGCTACAATGTCCTCAATATGGAGACACGATTTTATCCTCACACAGAATGTGCAGTGTCCGCCCCTAACAATACTGTCACAAACTAACGCATCTGGAACACATTCTGAACATAGAACCTCCCAGTGTGGAATCAGACCATTCAGCCTACCAATTCCGCACCGACCCTCTGAACAGCATCCCACATGGACCCATCTGCCCTTAACCTTATTCCCTGTAATCCTGCATTTTGCATGGATAACCCACCTAACCTGCACATCCCTGAACACTATGGTAAATTTAGCACAGCCAGGCCACCTAACCTGCACGTCATTGGACTGTGGGAGGAAATCTGCGCAGATGCAGGAAGAATGTACAAATTCCATACAGACAGTTGTCCAAGGGTGGACTTGACCCTGCGTCCCTGGCATTGTAAGGCAGCAGTGCTAACTACGGCACCACTGTGCTGCCCCAAACATACATAAAAACATACAAAATATGAACAGAAGTATACTATTTGGCCCATTGAGGCTGCTCCACCATTTAATAAGATCTGTTTGCATTCGGAATATCAAATTCCCATCCATTTCTGACAAACCTTGACTCCCTGACCATCTACCTACCTCTGCCTTGAAAATGTTTAATGCTGCCTTCTGAGGCAGAGTTCCAAAGTTGCACTATCCTCATCTTTGTCTTAAAAGGTCACTTTGTAATTTTTAAACAGTGCCCTGTATGTTCAGGACTGACCCATAAGAGGTAACTAGCTTTCTTCATCCATCTTGTCAAGGCCATTCCAGATCTCATACACTTCAATCAAATTACCCTGCACTCTTCTAAATATCAGTGAAAACTAGCCCCCTTTCCTCATAAGGCAACCCACTCAGTCCTGGGATCAAACCAATAAACCTCTTTTGGACTATCTCCAATACATCAAACTGCACACAATACTCCAGCTGTGGTCTCACCAATGCCATGTATAACAGAGGGGGAGAAAATCCTTTTGTTCAGTTCCTCTCACAATGAAAGACAGCATCCATTAAGCCATCCTGATTACATGCTGTTCCTGCAAACTAACATGCAATAGAACATTGAAATCCCCCTGCTTGTCAGAATTCCAGTCAGTCCCTACTTAAATAATACTCTGCTTTTTTTGTTCTTCCTGACAAAGTGAACAACGTCACATTTTGCCACATTACACTTCACCTGCCAACTCACACATTCACCTATCTATATTGATCTGAGCTCTCCTGGTATCCTTCACAGCATACTTGCTACTTACCTTTGTATCTCTGTGAATTTAGCTATCAAGTATTCATTCCCCTCATCTCAATCACTGCCATAAATTGTAAATAGTTGAGGCCCAGCACAGATCCCTGTGGGACTCTATTCATCTCATTCTCCATGACAAATGTCAACCTAACTGGCCTACATAGATTCATACATATGTACAGAATGGGAACAGACCCTTTGACCAATTTCATCTCTGCCAACCAAAATTCCTAAATTAATCTAGTCCCATTTGCCGGCATTTGTCTCGTATCTCTCTACAGCCATCCTATTCATGTACCCATCCAGATAGCTGTTAAATGTTGTAATAGTGATCCCTTCCACCACTTGCCCTGGCAGCCTTTTCCATACGTGCACCACCCTCTCCTCCTTAGGTCCCTTCTTGAATAAAGGGGTTAGGTTTGCAGTGAAACAAAAATTGCTGGAGATCACAGCGGGGCAGGCAGCATCCGTGGAGACAGAGCAAGCTAATACTTTGAATCTAGATGATTCTTCATCAGAGCTGACACGAAGTATGGAGGGGGCAGCATTTATGCAATAGTGTGGAGTGCTGGGGGAGAAAGGGTGCTGATGGTAGATTAAGTGAACTGAATGTGAGAATGGCAGAACAATGGTGTGTCTAACTGCCAAATTGGAAAGAACAGTGTGGAGGAGCAGAGGGATCTGGGTGTGCAAGTACATAGATCCCTCAAAGTTGCCACCCAAGTGGATAGGATTGTTAAGAAAGCAATATAGTTTGGCTTTCATAACAAGGGGATCAAGTTTTAAGAGTCGCGAGGTTTTGCTACAGCTCTACAAGTCCCTGGTGAGACCACACTTGGAATATTGTGTACAGTTCTGGTTGCCCTACTATAGGAAAGATACAGAGGCTTTGAAGAGGGTGCAAAGAAGGTTTACCAGGATGCTGCCTGGACTGGAGGGCTTGCCTTACGAAGAAAGGTTGAATAAGCTCGGACTTTTCTCCCTGGAGAGGAGACCTGATAGAGGTGTACAAAATAATGAGAGGGATAGATAGAGTCAATAGCCAGAGACTTTTCCCCAGGGTTGGATGGACAGGTACGAGAGGTCATAGTTTGAAGATATTAGGAGGAAGGTATAAAGGAGATGCCAGAGGTAGGTTTTTACACAGAGAGTAGTGAATGCATGGAATATGTTGCCAGCTGCGGTGGTGAAAGCAGAGTCATTGGGGACATTTAAGCGACTGCGTAGGTTAAGTTACTATATTTTACATTAGGATTAAATCTCGGCACAACATCGTGGGCCAAAGGGCCTGTTCTGTGCTGTACTTTTCTATGTTCTATCAGATGGTCCCACAGGAGAGAGGACATGGTGACAGAGAATGTAACAATTAAAGCTAAAAGGAAAGGAAGAAATGGAGTGGGTTTGCAATCTGATGGTACTGAACTAATATCAAGGCCTCAAGTGCCTTGTCTGAAGGTGAGACATTGTTCCCCCAGTTTGTGCTGTGATTCGCTGGAGCACACGCAAGTAGACAGGCAGGAGGCTGGAAGAACACAGCAAGTCAGGCAGCATCAGCAGGTGGAGAGGTTGACATTTCAGGACTGGAGGTGGGTGTGGGGGGAGCTGCAGATAAATGGGGAGGCAGGGGCAGGGTGGTGAGGTGGAGATAAGTGAAGAAAGGTAGAGGGTACGATTTGGTTGGTCAATGGGAGGAATGGAACCAATTGGTGGAAGGGAGATGGTTGGGGAGTTGGGGGATGGGAAGGGAGGTTATTTGAAATTGGAGAACTCAATGTTGAGTCCTCTGGACTGTAGGCTGCTCAGGCAGAAGATAATGAGTTGTTCCTCCAATAGGAGCTGTGGTTCGCTTTGGCAATGGAGGAAGCCAAGGATGGTCCTGCTGGAAAGGGAGTAGAAAGGGGAATTGAAATAGATGTTGACTGGGAGGTCTGGTTGGCCCCTGCGGACCCAGCTGATGTACTTGGTGAACCATTCCCTAAGTTTGTGTTTGGTCTCCCCGATGTAGAGAAGACCATGTCGGGAGCACCTGATGCAATAAACTAGGTCGGAGAAAGGCAGGTGAACCTCTGTCTCACCTGGAAGGACTCTTTGGGGCCCTGGATGGAGGCAAGACGCTGGTGTAATGGCGGGTTTTGCATCATTTCTGGTTGCAGGGCAAGATTCCTGGGAATTTGGGGGCAGTGAGTGGTGTGAACCAAGGACTGTCGGAGGGAAGGCTTTCCACATCAGTCAGAGATTTATCTGCACTTCCACACACACCATTTACTGTATCTGTTGCTCCTAATGCGGTCTCCTATACACTTGGGAGACAGGACGCCTACTTGCGGAATGCTTCAGAGAACATCTCTGGGAAATATGCAAGAAGCAAGCCCACTACCCTATGTCTGAACATTTTAACTCCCTCTCCCACTCCCCCAAGGACATGCAGTGCCTGGGCCTCCTCCATCACAAACCATGCCTGGAGGAAGAACTCTTCATCTTTCTCCTTGGGACCTTCCAACCACATGGGATCAATGTGGATTTCACCAGCTTCCTCACTTCCCCTCCCCCACCTTATCCCAAATCCAACCTTCCAACTTGGCACCGCCCTCTTGAACTACCTGCCCATCTTCCTCCCCATCGAACTGCTCCACTCTCCTCTCCAACCTACCTCCTTCACTCCCATATCCATCTACCTATTGCATTCTCAGTTACCTTCCCCCCCCCAGCCCCACCCTCTCCCATTTATCTCTTAGCCCCCCTTGCCCCACAAGCCTCATTGCTGATGAGGGGCTTTTGCCCAAAACATTGATTCACCTGCTCCTCAGATGCTGCATGACCACCTGTGTTTTTCCAGCAGGGATAAACCTGTTCTTGAAACTGTTGGCATGTTTTCAAACCTTTCTATCCTCTGCCTGATGGAAGAGGGTGGATGTGAGTATGACTAGGGTGGGATGGGTGTTTGATGATGTTCGTTGTTTTCCTGAGACAGCGGGAAATGTAGACAGAGTGAGTTGATGGAAGGCTGGTTTTCGTGATGAACTGGGCTGAATTCACAATTCTCTGTAATTTCTTGCAGGCTGTGATGCATCTGGATAATGGTGCATCTATAAACATTAGTAAGCATCATTGTGGACATGCTAAATTTTCTTCGCCTTCTGAGGAAGTAGAGGCATTGGCGTGCTTTCTTGACTGTAACATCAACGTGGACCAGGACAGATTGTTGGTGATATTTACTCCGAAGAACTTCCTGTGCTCAAAGGTTTGGTGTTGGACACAGCATTTCACATGGAGATAGCAACTACAGCTGCAAACATTTTGTGCGGCTGCCATGTGCCAAGATCTTGCTGCGCCAGTGTTCCAATCAGAATTTCAGAAAAAGCAAAAATAGAATCTCAAATAAATAGTTACAACCTGAAACTCTTTAAAAAGTAGAACAAGAAAAATGTATCTTACAAACAACTGTCAATATTGCACAAAGTTGTGTAGCTATGGTGGTCACAGAAAAATCAGAATTGAGGGAGTGATGAGGAACGCTGTCTGACCTACAGGAGCCCTGCTGGCTTCAAGTGTGCAGTCTTTGCACCTGGCAGAATCCTTGCTCGCTATGGAAACTTTTGGCTCTCTCCGCCTGACTGTCAGTGTTGGTTTGGACTTGACGTACTGGCTAACCCTGCCGAGAAGCCATTCTGAGGCAATAATTGATGGCCTGAAGATGCAGTGCAATGAGAATTGTATCTTTACTTTGCATATATTTACCGAGCATGTACAACAGGAGCAATATGATGTTAGACGACATGGACTAACAGCCTACCAGCCTCCTGGCCTTACTCACCATGCTTGTATATCGTTGTGTTCAATGAAGACTGGAGCAGTTTAATCACAAGGGTGGAGATTGCACCATGCCACACAGATAACAGAATTGTGTATACTTTAGTTGAACATTAACATTCAAGTTTCAGTCTGGAGGACACGTGCCAGTGTGAATCTCAGCACTTTCAGATTACAAGCCATACCGAGACTTGCAGCTTTTTGTGTGGTCCTTGGATCATCATAAAAGCAGTGAAAAGGTAAACAGGAGGAATAGGAGAGTGCATCGTATGAGGGGATGCTCTCAAGACAGTCCTGAAGACCCAGGTTAAGCTGACTGTCCACCTGTTTCCCTAGACATTTTTGCCAGTTACAAAAATACAAATGTTATCTATTAAATTTTTTACTCTAAACTTTTGGCCATCTGATCTAATCTCCTTAACTGGATTGTTATAGAACAAAATATGATAACAATGTTGGAATGTTTCATTACACAATAGGTACCATAGAAATAGAAGTTGTTGTTATTAAAGGAAGTAACACCACCTGTTGGTGGCTTTGCTGCCCAGCCTTATTATCTAGAACATTCTTTAGGTAGCTCTGCCTCTATTTCTTTACAAACCCTGTTCAAAATCCCTTTATGTGATCAAACTTTAAGCCACTATTTCATCCCTATATATGGAGAAACCTCATTCCTACCATAAATTGTGTGATATGAATGTTAGCTGTTGCCTCTGCATTGGAGATAAAATTACATTGTAGGAGAGCTCAGAATTCAATGGATGGTTATACTAATTCACTCTGAACTTTCCTCTTTAAAAGTTTGAACTGCTAGTTCTATTGACTAATTTCAGTTCAAAAATATTTAGTCAGGCTACCCAGTGCCAAAGCAAACTGATCATAAACCAATTGTGGAACAGGTTTATTTGGAAGCACTACTCTTTCTTCAGGTGGCAATCATCTGATTGAAGGAGCAGCGCTCCGAAAGCTAGTGCTTCCAAATAAGCCTGCAGGACTATAACCTGTTGTGAGATTTATAACTTTGTACACCCCAGTCCAATACTGGCATCTCCAAGTCATGAATACAATTGTACAGCACAGCCTTTAGCCCAAATTACCTATATCAACTAGATATCCTAAATTAATCTAGACTCACTTGCCAGCATATCCCTCTAAATCCTTCCTATTCATGTACCCATCCAGATACCTTTTAAATGAATCCCTTTTGGGTAGGAGAAGTCCAGAACTAAAGTTTAGTGTGAGGGGGGGAAATATTTGATAGGGACCTAAGGGGCAACTTTATGCAGAGGGTGGTACGTGTATGGAATGAGCTGCCAGAGGAAGTGGTGGAGGCTGATAGAATTACGCATTTAAAAGACATCTGGATGGGTATATGAATAGGAAGGGTTTAGAGGGATATGGACCAAGTGCTGGCAAATGACACTAGACTCGTTTAAGATATCTGGTCGGCATGGACGAGTTGGACGGAAGGGTCTGTTCCTTTCTGTGCTGTACATCTGACTTCATCTGTAGAAGCAGCACTCTGAAAGCTTGTGATTTCAAATAAACCTGTTGGGATGATAACCTGGTATTGTGCCACTTGAGATTTAAAGAAAATTTCTGTTTGGGGAAACATTTGACTATTGCCCTTTCAGGATTAATCGGTACCAGAGTTCTTGCTTCTTCATTCACAACAAACCATTTGAAGACCATGTGTAATGCTATTGACCGCTGCTTTTCATCAATTTCTGCATTGGGCAGATTAAATCCAGAACAGTCACCCCTGTGATGTTGCAGCTGGAAGATTCAGTGAAGTCACATCAGAATTGAGGTATTAACTGCTTCCCCATATGCTGCCAGACCAGAGCTTCTCCAGTGCTTTATTTTCATTTCAGATCTCCAGTATTTTATTTTTGCTATTTGACACTTTAGTTATATTTTAGCAACTATTTACTGATTTCAATTGGATTTATGCAGAGATCTATTTTCACATTCAATGAATTTTAACTGGACTGTTACCATGGCAACACCTGGATAGCAGGTGTTTTTAAAATGAGTTATTTTGGAGACTGTGCATCAATGGATTAAATTAGCATTGCCTCAATGGACAGAAGGCGTGCACGGAACATTACTATCAAGCAACTTGTTCAGCAATACCTCGCTCAGTGACACCGAGCTTATATTCCAGCATGACCACTCATTGCAGCTTTGATTCCAGCATGGACAACAGTCAAATGCCAGACCTGAGATTTGATTGCCAGGTTTACACCCAAGGGTGTGGCATCAAGGAACCCTAGCAAAACTGGAGCAAATGGGAATTCAGGGAAAACTCTTCACTGGTTGGACTCAACTAGCAGAAAGGTGGCAGTCATCTCAGCTTCAGAACATTTCTGCAGGAGTTCCTCAAGGTCGTGTTCTTGGCCCAATCAACAGCTGCTGTAGCAACAGTCATAGAATCCCTACAGCGTGGAAGCAGGCCATTCAGCCCATTGAGTCACCCAACGATCTACCCTGCATTTCCCATGGCTAATCCACCTAACCCACACATCTTTGGACTGTAGGAGAAAATGGGAGCAGCCGGAGGAAACTCACGCAGACATGGGGAGAATGTGCAAATTCAACAGTCGCCCAAGGCTGAAACCGAACCCAGTGGATCCCTGGTGCTATGAGGCAGTTATGCTAACTGCTGAGCCACTGTGCCGCCCTCCATCCTAAGGCCGTAAGTGGGAATGTTTGCAGATAATTGCAATATTCAGCACTATTTGCAATTCCTCAGATACTAAAAACGTTCATGTCAAAATCCAGCAATCATTTGGAGGAGCTGGAGTTGGACTGGGGTGGACAAAATTAAAAATCACACAGCACCAGCTAATAGTCCAACAGGTTTATCTGGAGGCACTAGTTTTCGAAGCTCTGTTTTTTCATCAGATGGTTATCCTGTTGGACTATAACCTGGTGTTATGTGAGTTTTAAAAACGCAGCAACACATGGACAATATCCACGTTTAGGGTGACAAATGGCAAATGACATTTACATCACACAAACATCAGGCAATGACCACCTCCAACAAAAGAATATTTAACCATCACTCCATGATATTTAAGGATACTACCATCACAATCTCCCATTATCCTGGAAACCACTGACCAAAAACTGAACTAGGCCAGTCATACAAATACTGTGGCTCCAAGAGCAAGTCAAAGGCTAGGAATCCTGCAGAGAATAACTCACTCCATGACTCCTCAAAGCTTGCCCACAATATATGAGGCACATGTCAGAAGTTTGATGAATACTCCCCATTCATCTGGATGAGTGCAGCTCTAACAGCCAAGGAACATGACACCACCAAGATAAAGCATCCAGTTTGATTGGCACCACTCTCAAACATTCACTCCCTCACCATCAACACTCAGAGTGTACCATCTTCAAGATGCATTGCAGATATCTATCAAAGCTCCTTGGACAACACTTTTCAAACTTACAAGCTCTACCATTTAGAAGGCCAAGGGCAACAGATACAATGGGAACCTGCAAGTTACTCTTCAAACCAATCACTATCCTGACTTGGAGATATATCACTATTCCTTCAGTGTCACTGGGTAATAGAGTAACACAGCATGGAAACAGACCCCTTCAGTCTAATCAGTCTGTGCCGAACATCATCCCAAACTAAACTAGCCCTACCTGCCTGCTCCTGCCTCATATCCCTCCAAGAGTTTCCTATTCACGTACTTATCCAAATGTTTTTTTAAACATTGTAATTTGTACCGACATCTACCATTTCCTCAGCAAGTTCATTTCACACGTGAACCACCGTGTGTAAAAACGTTCCCTTCATGTCTTTTTTAAAATCTCTGTCCTCTCACCTTAAAAACGTATCCTCTCGTCTTTATCCCCCATCCTAGGGAAAAGGCAACTACCATTAACTCTATCTATACTCTCTTTATTTTTTAAACTTCCATAAGGTCACCTCTCAATCTCCTACACTTCAGTGAAAAAGGTCCCAAGCCTATCGCAGCCTTTCTAGTCTCTCCTTAATGTTTTTGGGGTCTACCTATACCAAATATGGTTCAACGCGGCAGCACACTACCACCTCTGAACAGGCAAATAAGGTTGGGCAATTACTGTGCCTGGCCAATAACGATACATTAACATTTTTTTATGCCCCACTATGAATGAGAATTGAGACAAAGCAGACCCAATAATGGAAATTCACAACTATTGACGCTGGCACAGAAATTTAATTAAAAATTGAACACAATGCTTCGAACCTCAGCAAGACTACAGTTTGAGGGGGGGCAGAACAGAGTTAATACAGAAGAATGATATTTGAGAGAAGAAACCATGGTAACGAATGGAACACAAATAATTGGAGAAATACAAATCAATTAAATTCTGGACAAGAATGGATTTTAACAATTTTAAGTGATAAGGCAGTTCAGCAAAATTTTACAAAAATAGTGCAACCATTATACTCTCCTCAATGTGTTCCCCTCCCCTCAAATCCACTTACTTCTACATGTATAAAAAAATTCAATAGTTATTGCAGTCAAGAGCACGTGCCACTTATTTTCAACTTTTTAATACACATTAAAAAGATACAAATTAAAGAGATCAAGCAAGATGCGGTGAGAGGAATAGGGGAGGCTAGGCATGGAGAAGAAGTGAGATATGTGATTGTCAATATAAAATGTATTTTAATGTTTATCCAATATCTTTTTTTAACATTAATCCCAAGACCTAAAGCAATAAGCAATGTAACATTTGAATTCAGACAATGCAAAGAAATTCACAATAATAAAACTCAAAGAATTTACAATCCTGTTTTGATATTTGCACTCCTTCCCCTTTCCTTGTTTGCAATTGACTATTCTCCTAGTCATGCTACTGACAGCTTTTACAGAGACATCATTCAACAGAGTGGTTCACATGGCAGGTGAGAGAATTAAGGCCAGTAGGGAAGGGGTATAACTTTAATGTTCTGGCTTTAGATTGGGGCTCTTGTGCTTTCTAGGACTGCAGGTTTTAAGAGGATTATTTGAGAGTCAAATGACAACATATAAAGAAGGGCATCTGCCAAAGGTAGATGGGGTCAACCTGAACTGCAAAGCTCCAAAGGGTAAAAACCGCTGCAGTTTGTGTCTACATAGTGGCCTTGCTTTGTCCACATGCACAGTAACAAAATTCCAATTTGTCGAAATTAAGTAAGGGCATTACTGTTGCAAATGTTTCTTGTTATTCAAGACTGCACTCACTTTGATACTCACTTTTTGCCACATGAATGAGCAAGCAAGGATAAATGATACTGATACGTGTTTCATGGAATTACTTTACATTCCATCTCTTTGAGAGTTTTATTTTGCCAAAGTTTGAAGGGCATTCCGAGGCCAGTTAAACTCTCCAGCAATGCGAACCTCATCTTTCTATTCCTTGTCTAGCCTCTCCTCTCATGCAATTGTCTTTGCCAACAGTGGCCTATAAGAGGGGAAAACAGTGGAGGTTTGACGCAGATTTTAAAATTTGGTACAAACAGCGTATACACTGCCTTTTGTTTCCTTCTCGATTGGTAATTCCCCTCTCCACCCATCAAGCTCTTCCCTCCATTAACTTGGTGAAGGTCAAGCCTGTTCTCACCCAAAATGCAAACACATTTGCTTTACAGTGTAGGTTTCAAGACTGTGATCAAGAGCAAAAATGCAGACTGATTCGCTGCTCAGTCCAATGACCTGGCACCAAAATGTCAGCCATGGTGAGACCAACCAACTCAACTGTGATCCAGGAGCTCCATCACTGAATATATTCCCCGAACCATCAGAGATGTCTAACCTCTGAACAGATCTTAGTTTGGTCCATTGGAGGGATTAGAAAGGGGTAGGGAGAGGGGGATGTAAAGTCGTTAACGTGGACTGTTCTTTGCTTGAAAAATTAGGACGAATTAATGGGAAGTACGACCTTTCCCTCCACTCGACAGATAAACACAATACAAGGCCCGAGCTGCATTGCCAGTTGCGTTTTTTTTTTAAAGAAAACAACTTAAAAACAAAAATACAGAAACAACTGCTGCCATCAATCACATTCGTGAAAAAGCACAAGCCAAGCGTCGCAACCAAATATGTAGATGGGCAGATCCCAAAAGGAACTCGGGGCAAGAAATTATTAAGGATCCTGGAAACTTGTTCAGCTCTAAAGCCGGCTTCAAAATGTGAAAGCATTTTAAAATCCAGGTTGTTAAGAGAAGCATGCGGAAACATCCGGGCTCAGTTTTGGGAGAGAGGATCCTTCTACTGTACGGGGTGTGACTTACAGTACACTCATTTCTTGGTCAGTTCCACATTTTTGGAGCAGTTTCCTATTTCAAACTGAATCAGGTTGCAGTGTAATTATCAGGGAGTACTCAAGTCACACCATCATACATATTCACAATTTAGTTTTCAAAATATTTGGGGGGGGGGGGGGGGGGGGGAGGAGCAGGTGAGGGGAATTGCACTCCTAGGACGACCTGTAGCTTTTCGATGTCAGCTAATGGGATATCTTACAAGACAGGTACAACACCTGTGGGGCGTATACATATTTGTAAGTCGCATTAAAGACAGGTGTTTTTGGTCCTTTCAATCCCAAAGGGTTCTTTGCCTTTACCCCCACCACAACAAATAACCTACTACGTTGTAAACCCTATGGAGATCTGGACAAAGAAATCTCTCTCAGTCTGATCCTAGTGACCAGACTCTATGCTCAAATTGATGCAAAGACAGCAGAGGAAGGCCCAGTCCCGTTTGGCACTACTGTTCCATAGTGCCCAGCTTTTTCTCTTCCTGGGTTGCAATGCTGCCAACTTGTCCGTCCTCCTCCTCTTCCTCCTCCTCCTCTTCTACGCCTTCCTGCCCACTGCCTTGATATTTGTCATGTGTCCACTTGGGGCTGGTATTGGACTTTTTATATAGGAAGCGACCCCTTCCTCGCTGGAAGGTGCCACGGCCCCTTTTATTTGCCCAGTAGTTGTCCCCGTCTCCCTCACGATCATCGTGCTGCAGAGAAACAGAAGGAAAGAAACATTACATTAAAACGTATGCTCCAGTCCAGTCAGATATCTACTCTGTAAACTCATCTTCTGAACAGTTCAAAGTAAACCAATTTGTGGGCGGCACGGTGGCACAGTGGTTAGCACTGCTGCCTCACAGCACCTGTAGACCCGGGTTCAATTCCCGACTCAGGCGACTGACTGTGTGGAGTTTGCACGTTCTCCCCGTGTCTGCGTGGGTTTGCTCCGGGTGTTCCGGTTTCCTCCCACAGTCCAAAGATGTGCGGGTCAGGTGAATTGGCCAAGCTAAATTGCCCGTAGTGTTAGGTAAGGGGTAAATGTAGGGGTATGGGTGGGTTGCGCTTCTTGGGCCAAAGGGCCTGTTACCACACTGTAAGTCTAATCTAAACCTTTAGAAGTACCACAGGACTGGTGTGGGGAATTATAGTCTGTGCAATCTCCTCTCTCCAGGGTCACCACAATGACACATTGTGTTTCAGAGGATGGGGATACAATCTGGGTCTAAGGTTAGCATGACAGCAATTAAGGGTCAACCTTGGTTGCCTTGGTAGAGATTCTACCTCCAAGTTCAAACTTTTCAGGTTCAAGCCCGACTCCAGTGACCAGAACACTGGCTAGCATCCAATGCATTTTTGAAGGAGATGCTATCATTTGGATAAGACATTAAATGGAGGCCTTGACTACATCTACCCTCTAGGATGGATGTAAAATTCTGCCTGGGAAGCCGATGCTCTGCTTCAGAAGCAGGTGTATGCTCTCCAGTGACCTGACCAATATCCATTCAACTAGCATTTACAAAGAAAACAGTCTTTAGAGCAATGCTAGAGGCTTGATTTTGCTTTGTGCAAGTTGGTGACTGGATTTCCCACAGCACAACAGGAAGTACATTTCAATCTATTTCATTGCCTATAAAGCACTTTGAGAAGTCCTGAGGCAGCGAAAGGTGCTATAATAAATGAAACTCCTTTATTCTAGCAAAACATGTACCCAAAGATGCCAACAATTGGTAGCTAATAAGATCTTCTAAGAGGTAGCTGGATAGTTTCCTGAATTGGAGTCTGCATTCACTTTCCATAAAAATAGTGAACAAAAACTACTGGAAATCAGCCGTTCCCCCAAAATAAAAGGCAGCAATTTTTTTTTGGTGTCCACATCCACAAATTCCCAAAAGAAAAACTGCTGCCCCTTCAGTTCCAGATCAGGCAGGGTCACCTCAAATTCTGATGGAAAGACAATGGGCATTGAACATATCCCATTACTTACAGCTGGAGGACAAATAATTTTTCTCACACACTTTCTCTCTCTCTCTCTCTCTCCCTACTTCCCAAAATATGCATTCCTAAACATCTTACAGGATTTTTAAAAAAAAATCATTCGGGCCCCTTAAACCAATTTCAGTTTCCATATTCTTTCTGGGCTGAGAGTCTAGTGCCTTTGGGTGAGATGTTGGTGCAAAGTCCAAGGAACAAATAAAAGCTCTCAATTCCCATAAAAGCCCGCACTCCTCTTCCTCAAGATTTAGCATGACATTGAAGTCACAAATCAACAGGATTAAGAGGAGACCATTCTTTCCCCTCCAGCCTGTTTCAGCATTCAATTAAATCGCTGCTGATCAACTCTACTTATCACCTTAGTTCTATTCCTTTACATGACCCTTGCCTACTAATCAGATTTTTGAAACTTCCAAATGATTTCCCTTCTACCTAATCCCTCAGCCTCAACACCATCTTTGACGGGTTCCAGATTTCCATCATCCGGCACGTATAGAATTATTTCCTGACAACAACCTTTTAATGACCTAGCTTGAATTTTAAGGTGTGCTCCTTTTGCTCTTGATGTATAATTGTATAATTAGAGCCAAGTCATATTGGGCTGAGGTCAAGAATCACCTTCATTAGAAAGACCAGGAGCCTGCCTGCTCTGCACAGCCTGGCTGTTCACTGGATCAACTTGCTGAGCCATTAGGGAACTTGGCCGAGCCTGGTCTGGTTACAAAATAGCTCTTGGAAGCTCACTGACATTTCTTCCTCTAGCACAGATAAAACAACCTGAGCTTGTGGACACGTACCAGATAGTACTTTTTGCTTTTTGGTGTGTACTCGGGATCCCAGTCCTCTTCGCGGGGCCTCTTTTGGAAAGTTGGGTTACCAGGGTTACTGCTATTGCTGGGACCAGGAAACGCTCCCCTGCCATATCCTCTTCCTCTTATTCTGAACTGCTGCATTAGCATAAAAAGGAAGGCGTAATTGGGACAGGTAGTCAACTTTTAATGAGTTACATTTTCAGACCTTGATGCAAAATACAAATGAAGGAGAATGGAAAGTCTGCTTACTCAGCATGCCAAGGAGACAGAACAGGACGCTCACTGCATGCTAACTTGGCAAAACACCTCAAGCCAAAAACCTCCCACCCCACAAAACTGCTCCTTCACTGCCAGCAAGACATTCCCATACACCAAAATCTCAATTGTGATATTTTTAGTGTGAAAAAGACAAAAGCACCAAGCTTTACCACCAGGCTTGGCCTTCCACTAGGAAAGAGAGAGAGAGAGAGAGAGATAGAGTCCAAGACTCAAATCAATAAATTCAGAATTAGCCAATCCTCTCCCTGAAGCTGCTCAGTGCCATTTCCAAACCTTGGAGACTGTGTAATTCTAACCGAGATCTCCACATTAGTTCGGAGCAAATGCTATACAAGCTGTAGGTTGGAGGTTTAAAGCTGTGAGGTGAGAGGGCAATTGACAAAATGTTCTGGATGGAAGCATAGTAATCTTGATACAGGAGATCCAAATAAAACCTTATAACTCAGGACCCATAGCGAGCCAAGGATCAAGAAAAATGGTCTCTTCCAAGAATCATATGTTGCCATCCAGAAATGTCTGCCCAATTTGAAATCTGTCCCTGCTGCATTCTAAAACAGAAGGGACTATAAAACTCCACTTCTGAAAAACAAACACAAGCTACATTATGAACATAGTACAGTTCAGTAACCTTCAAAGTATTTCCAGTGCTGGGTTCAGTAACTTTTCCCACCAAGCGTAGCACCAAAACAATATCAATATAATCTAGACAAATCATCTCAGATTCCTAGAATTAACAAGCTGCCCAACTTCATGTAATAAAACATCAACTGAAAATCAGGAAACAAAACATCTGAGGGAATGACAACACAAAACATCAGTTTTCACTTTCTGCTTACAAAGATTCCACGCGCTCTGCCTCGTGTTGGTGGGCCAGTGAACTCTCTCGTCCCAAGGCGAGCTTTGTTAAAGCCAGTCGAGGTCTCCTCCCGGCCCACTCCCTCTTCTTGCTCATCTTTTCCCTCGTGTGACGGAGATGAAGAGGAAGACGAAGTGGATGATGAGCTGGTTCTTGGTCTGGTTTTCTTGCGCTTTCTGTTCGAAAGAAAATTGCACAGAAATAAGAACGTCATTTTACTACACCTCCACATTCGCGTGACACCCAGGGCCTTCAAGTGGCAGCACATGAGTTTGAGACAGGTTGGCGCTAACTCAAAAACCACATCCAAATCTGTTCATCCTCAAATGACCAAGTATCAGCTGGCATGTTGCATCGTTGCCAGGTTATATCCTCACTTCCTTTGGCATGTAAACAATGTTGTTTTGCCAACCAATTACCACTCTCCCACAGGCATGACTGAACCTCAAATCAGTGCTGAGAGGGGTGAACTGAACACTGGGTCAGAAAACAGGCTTGGACTGGCACAAGAGACAAACAGAGCACCTTGTGTACCTCTGTGTGGCAGTGAATCAGAAGGCTTCAGCCATCACTACAGCAATGTGGCAAGATTAGCAGTTACTCTGATGCCACAACAGCGTAACCACCTGGGACTCCGACCTCCCATGTTACCTTTAAAACATTTTCCTCTGGTCAAGAACAGGGAAACTTTTTAGGCTGTGAAACCCATTGCCATTGCTTCTTCACCGATCCTCCCACCGTGAGTTCTGAAATGGGGATACTGACTGACGACTGGACAGTATTCAGTGTCATTCGCAACTTGTGTGCAACAAGATCTGTAAACTTACAGGGTTCAAGCTGGTAAGTAGCAGGTAACATGTGCACTATAATACCAGGCAAGCACAATTTTCGACAACAGAAGAATCTTAAGCATCTCTTACCATTCACAAAAACACAAGAACAGGATTACCATCACTGAATTCCTCCACCTTTCACACAATGAAGACCTAACATTCACCGGAAATTTATATCGAAGCAAAATACTGTGGATACTGGAAATCTGAAACAGCGAGGCTGGAGAAACTAGGCAGGTCTGGCAGCATCTTTGGAGAGAGAGAAACTCAAGTCTGATATGACTTCTTCAGAATGAAGACTCCTCAAATGACCAAGTACCACCTGACCAATCCTGAAGACAACATAGGACAGACTCAAAAGGCTGACTGCTTTTCCCTCTCCAGAGATGCTGCCACAGACTTGCTGAGTTTCTCCTACAGTTTGTGTGCTTGTTGCACCAGAAATTTAACTAAACCAAAAACAAATATTATTGCTGCAAGAACAGGTCATATTCTGGAAATTCAGCATCAAGGACTTCAGTAAGGCATTCAACAAGGCTCCCCCTGGGAGATTGATTAGCAAGGTTGGATCTCACGGAATACAGGAAGTAGCCACCATTTGGATACAGAACCAGCTCAAAGGTAGAAGACAGGGTGGTGCTAGAGGGTTGTTTTTCAGACTGGAGACCTGTGACCACAAGGATCAGTGCTGGGTCCTTTGACATTTACATAAATGATATGGATGCGAGCATAAGTACAGTTAGTAATTTTGCAGATGACACCAAAATTGGAGGTGTAGTGGACAGCGAAGAGGGTTACCTCAGATTACAACAGGACCTTGACCAGATGGGCCAATTGGGCTAAGAAGTGGCAGATGGAGTTTAATTCAGATAAATGCGAGGTGTTGCATTTTGGGAAAGCAAATCAGAGCAGGACTTATTCACTTTATGGTAAAGTCCTAGGGAGTGTTGCTGAACAAAGAGACCTTCGAGCGCAGGTTCATAGTTCCTTGAAAGTGGAGTCACAGGTAGATAGGACAGAGAAGGCGGCATTTGGTATGCTTTCCTTTATTGGTCACAGTATTGAATACAGGAGTTGGGAGGTGATGTTACAGTTGTACAGGACATTGGTTAGGCCACTGTTGGAATATTGTGCGCAATTCTGGTCTCCGTCCTATCGGAAAGACGTTGTGAAGCTTGAAAGGGTTCAGAAAAGATTTACAAGGATGTTGCCAGGGTTGGAAGATATGAGCTAAGGGAGAGGCAGAACAGACCGGGGCCTGCTTTCCCTGAAGCGTCAGAGGCTGAGGGATGAGCTTACAGAGGTTTACAAAATTATGAGGGGCATGGACAGGGTAAATAGGCAAAGTCTTTTCCCTGGGGTTGGGGAGTCCAGAACTAGAGGGTTTAGGGTGAGAGAGGAAACATATAAAAGAGACATACAGGGCAACTTTTTCACACAGAGGGTGGCATGTTTATGGAATGAGCTGTCAGGCGAAATGGTGGAGGCTGGTACAATTGCAACATTTAAGAGGCATTTGGATGGGTATATGAATAGGAAGGGTTTGGAGGGATATGGGCCGGGTGCTGGCAGATGGGACTAGATTAGGTTGGAATATCTGGTTGGCATGGACGGGTTAAACCAAAGGGTATATTGCAATGCTGTAAATCTCTATGACCCTAAGTAACTCACCGCCTGACTTTTCAAAGCTCATTCACCATCTACAAGACACACATCGTGAGTGCTGCTCACTTGGCTGATGACGGCATCTCCAACATGCTAGCAGTTTATCATCATTCAGGACAAAGCAGTTTGCTTAATCTGCAGCATATACATCCACTCCCTTCTCCACCAACACAGACTGTGCACCATCAATACTGCAGCACGTTTTGAATGTTTCCTTCAACACAGATCAGAAATTGTACAAGGGAGGGTAACAAAACAGTGACAGTGTAATCTGGTATTCTGCCTGGGCCCATGGTGACTATCTACCAGAAAGAAAATCCTCAGATAACCAGTAGAGGCAGACAGTCCAGCACGACAAAGGATACAGAACATTACCTGTGCTTTTTAGACTCCTTGTAAGCTTTGGGAATTTTTCCAGACTTTTCCTTTGACCGTTCACGTGAATGGCTGGAATCTCTTGAATCTTTGGAACTATCTTTTTTATGCTCTCCTTCCTTGCTTTTATATTTCCTTCGGTGCTCAATATCTAGGCGAAGGTCATCAGGTTCATCCTTTAATTTCCCTCCTCCCTGCTAGAAAGCATTGCGGATAAGAAACAAGAAAACAGATTTAAGATGAAGTCTGGCTGACGAGAGGCAGGAAAAGAACCCAAAGAGTCGCCTCAAAGACAGCAAAGTGGTTTCACATTTCCATGCTTTTGTAAAAAGATAATAGCATTTGTACAATCTACTTTCTCTCAGGGCTGTTGGAGTATACCTGAAATGCAATAGCTGGAACTGAGAAAATGCTTTTAATACTGCTGAAGGATATGTCTTCCACTTCTAAATGATTCCTTTAACTTTGAACGCAACCAGAAGAACAAGCTGATTTAACACTGGTCAGCATCCCTGTGGAATTCTCAGATTACACACAGGCATCCCAACACAAATGTAGCATTCTGTTTTAAAGCATGTGGCTGAAATCAACAACACTATTTACACACCATAATTATCCTTTCCTTCTTCTCCAACTCCGTACTCAGCAGAACAATTTCTGAGGAGAGAAAAAAAAACTACCTGTTGATGACGCAGGGCAGTTTGAACGCCCACTGACATGAAGGAACTAATACACGAGAACAAGATAGCCAGCCAAAGACTGATTTGAGTGAATATGGCCAGATTAACCACACCCACCCTGCCTATGACATTCCTCCCACTAAATCTGGGAGTGGAAACATGTTCTCTTTTGCTCCAAAGTCAACTTTTCCCTTAGGAGAAGGGGTATCCTCTAGTTTGCGTCTAGGTTGTGATTTCCTCAGCTTATTACCACCACCTGATTTTCCTGCTCCATAAATGGAATGTCTTCACCTCTCTCAATCTCTTGTTCTCACACCCCCAACTTGGATTCAGGTGGCCAGCTGGAGCAGTTTAATAGTTTAAAATCACTGCAGTGTTTTTCCAACATGCTCATTACACCCATCAACCATTGTTGGGAAACAAGGACAGAAGCGAGACAAATTCACCACTTAAAAACAAGGAAGTGAATAGGAGACAAAATTAGTGATTTATGAGGGTAGTAAACAGGATTTGGGAGGGAGAAGGAAGGAAACAATTAAAGATAAAGAATATAATTTCTTTAGACAGTCACCGATTGTTGGTTCAGGCTGCTGCCTTTTGCAATAGCGACGGGCTAAAGCACAAACTGCAGTTCGGTAACTTTGCACTTCAGCAGGGAGTGAATTGGCAAGGGTTAGGGATTAGGCGGAAAAATCCTAGGCAGAACAGGATGCCTGTAGGCTAAGTGACCCCTACTTTATGGCAATACCCCATTTTTATGGTGAATGTCATACCTGGGCCCCAGAAAAAAACTATACTGGTCACTACCATTTATGGTGGATGTCAGATCTAGGAATGGAACAGGCAGAATGCTTGCCTTCTCCATGCAGCTTGTGTGAAATCAGTGATATGAATCACAAAATGTTAACATGCAGTTAAAACAAGCAATCAAGAACACAATTCAGCCTTTACTGCAAAGGGATTGAAGCGCAAACCTAAGGAGGTCTTGCTGTAAGTGAACAAGGCTTCAGTTACACCACACCTGCAGAATTATGGACTGCTTGTGTTTCCATACTTGGCAACAAAAGTTCATCAGATTGATTTGAGGGATGAGGAAATTAATTTACAAGGAGAAACGAGTACAATGGGCCTAGATTCCCTAGAGTTTAAGAGCATCTAAAATGCTTAGAGGGTGTGACAGAGTAGATAGTAAGGTTGTTTCCCTTTTCGGGAGAATCTAGGAGAACAAGACATAGACTGATATTGAATGAAGGGGAAATTTCTCATTGAGAGGATTGAGAAGGTTTTTAATTATGCTTCACCATGGGTGAAGCTTTCCTCATAACCACAGCGAGTGACAAACGATCATGCTGGCCTTGGATAGAAAGAACCTGGGCACTTAGCATGGTGACCACATCCCATCAGGTTCAATTTGCTTTCTTTGTTTTAGCAGCTCATTGGATAACCCTTAAAAGTCAATCTCAGTTGGTGAGAACAGGCCAGCAATTTTTTCTCGCTCTAAAATGACGCAATTGGAAAGTTGCACACTGACCAGCACAACGCTGCAACTGGAGAGCAGCCAGCTTCTGGCAGAGTGTTAGAAGCAGCTGAGAGTCCAAATGCTTAAAACACAAGGCCTTGGACCTCTAACAAAGACTCCTATTGTGAGAGTATAACAACTTACATCCACCAAGGCAATGCTCTAACACAAATGACCAATGCAACTGTGTCTGTCAGAGAAGTTTCCAAACAAAGAATTAAGTGCAACACATCTGGAAAATTACTTCTGGGCAGACTTTAAGTTTGTATGCTCCACCTAACACTGTATCCAGGCTAAATGTCATAACACTATTTTAAAAAAGCCATATTTTCCCCCTTCCCCTCCTGAAGATACTGGGGTTAGTTCACGAGTGCTAACAGGCTGTTACCTCACCAAAGGGGCATCAGTGTGTGCCTGAATTATATGAGCATTAACAGATTACTCAAATATATACAGGACACCAGATCAGGCTTCAAAATGAAAAAAAATTACTCGTCAAATCACTGCCCCAGAACATTCCAAATTTTTCTGGATGTTCTAGAATTGCAGCACTTGGAGCAGATGAAGAGGAGTAGGGAAGAGTTAAGTAAATAGGAGGGAAGAATGAACAACTCATTTGTACACAGTAACTATAACATAGCAAAACAGCTCAGGTCGCTTAACAAGAGCATGTTCAATAAAAAGAAACATTTCTGACACTGACTGACATGAGGAGATATTAGGATAGGCAATCAAAACCTCGATTCATCAGGTAGGTTCTAAGGTGCATCCTGAAAGAGCTGTGTGTGTCTGTGCACGTTCGTGGTGGTGGTGTTGCCAAGGGGAGAGAGACATCAGTTCAGAAAGCGAATTCAGGGGTTAAGGTCAAAACACTTGAAAGCAAGGGAGTCAATGGTGGAACAATTAAAATCGCAAATATTGATTGGCCAGTATTACAGCAGGATTTTTCGGGGATGCAACAGAGAATACTGAATTGAAGGGTGGCTCTCAAAATGAAGGCACAATCAGTACAAGTCAGCAAGACAGGAGACGGTGAGTGAACAAGACATGCTCAGCAGAATTGAATATGCTGCAGATTATCATAAGGTCAGGGAAATAAAATTTGCTCTGCACATGTTATTGCACTGAGTCTCAAACCGAAGTTGCCATTAACTCTGAACACAGACGGTGGTAATAGTATGCAGTCAACACCAGAACGGGGTCAGGCATGCTTAACAGAGAGCAGGTGGATTAAATAGTTCAATGCCATACATTATGAGGTGACTAAAGCCTACTGGCCTGATGAAATATAATTTTGATTGAGCATTACGCTCAGTTGAATCTAGACATATTTATTTTTAGTTCACCTAATGTCACAGATCTGAGTTGCCAATCTCCACAAACAGCTGAGATAGGGTCCAACAGATAGAACTGCTCAATTCATCAGTTTTTGACTTAAAACAAATGTCTCTAACGGCAGTACAGACATTTACCGTTAGGCGTCATTGGCACATTCGATATCATAGAACTGATTTCAGAAGAGGGAAGGTGAAACTCCCAAACATTTTATACACAGGGCATAAATAAACCTTCCCTCCAAGTATGGCAAGAGGAGAAGGACACTTTCTAATCACTGCACTAACACTCTTGCTCAGATTCAATCCACTATACGTTGTTTGGAGATTTTGGTCTGCAAATTAGAAATGAATTCTTAGCTCCAACTGCAGGCTCTGGCACAAAATGAGGTTCAAAATCACTTTCAAAACAGATATCTGGTATCCAAGCAAACTGAGCACAATATTTCAACTTCCTCATTTTAACACAATCACCACCCCCCCCCACCCCCAAGTCAAAGACAACCTGTTAATACAAATAAATATAAGTAACCTCACAGCACAAGAAATGACACACAATTCTTAAAAATGGCAACTATATTTAAAATTAATATTTTCCTCAGAAAAAATCCAAAATACTTACAGCTCAGTCAGAAAAGAAGTTTTCCTGCATCAGCCACTCGCATTTTTTTATATATGTTTGCATTTTCCTAAAGTTTTTTTTCCAAAAATGTCTCCCAGTGTCTCAAGCTCACCTCAACAGGCTCTGACAGCATCTGCCATACTTTTAAGCACGTCACAGAGGTGAGGATTAACTTAATAAATTAAACACTTTTGCAGCTCAGTTTTTTAGAACAATTGTTTTGGGGGCCTTAAAAGAAAAACACAAACTTATGATAGGAGAAACTCCAAACAAAAACAAAAGAGTCATTTGTCATTGTACAGACATTACCCAATATTCATGCAATAAAAGCACAAACACAGCATTAGTAAGTCCACAAGCAAGTTACCTTGTAGCTGCTCTCCTTCTGGCTCTTTATTTCATCACGGAGATGCATACGTTTCTTTAGAGCACTGGGTGAAATATCAATCCGCCTTAAAAATGGAAACGACCATCAGAACCAAGAACATTAAGGGTGCAGTGTCTTTAAAGGCCTGGTCTGAGGGGGACTGCATTAATTTTGAGGTCAACGAGATAAGAGCCGCTTCCAAAAATAGTAGAACATTTTGCCACTTCGGTATTCAGCAGTGAGGTCTCCCATATCAGATGCAGCACAGCGAGATGCAGAGTAAAGCACTCTTTATACAATGTACCTAAATTTCAAATCTCTGACGAGCTCTTGCTACCATCAGCATGGCATTTAGATATTCCGCACGCATTGTCCTCTCAGCATTTGGGCAAGATCATCAAATTAGTTCCAATTAATACAGAGTTAGGGACATCTTTGTGCTGGAAGCTCATGTCCATTCGGAAGTGGATACAGACTGTCCAAAACCCACTTCACACTCAACCCTTGGAAGTCAACAGACAGAGAGAAACTTTAATCTCATCATTGTGGGTTGAATTCAAACCTAGTTCCAGGAATGAAAGGACAAACTGACTGTGCTACTCACTTTCCCATCTTGTTTTAAGTTAGCCAAAGCAAATTATAATACCTTGTCAAGTAAAACAATAATCCAGAAGCTGTCTTTTAAGTAGTAAACAAAATGTTACCCATCTTCTACTTAAACCTTTCAAACTTGTACTGTGGGTAAAGCAGATAAACATGTTCTCTTAAACTACAAATACTTCTGCCTAACTAACCAGCAGATCCTGTGGATCGTTCTCTGTGCTAACCCATAAGACAATCCGGTTGAAATTGGAAATGCAGCGAGAAAATGGTGGAATTTACAGCTTGGTGACCATGGCACTTTAAAACACATCACAGGCAATAAAATACTTCTGAAGTGGTTGCAATGCAACGGAACACATCAGCTCATTTATGTGAAGCAAGCTCCCGTAAACAAATGTGATAAAACATTTGCATCATTTTCAAGATTTTGGTTGAGGGATCAACATTAAGACAGAAGCACATCTACAAAACGTTCTTCAAAACGTCCTTCATGAAGAATTACAGGATCTTTCACAACCGGCTAAAGAGGGTAGGGGTCTCAGTGTAACGTCCTAGTTCAAAGTTGAGCCCTTGGAGTGTACAGAAGTCCCGAAGTACTACAAACTTAAGATTTTGCGCCTAAAATTGTGGGACTGAACCCAAAGGCTCCTAACCTGGAGGCAAGAGTGCTACCCCCAAAGCTAAGTGCCAGAAGGTAATTCTGATTCAAGATCAGAGCTCAGTAAAAAAAAAGGGAAGTAAAGTGCCTCAGATTGCTCTGGCAATAGTGATGTGTGGGTATAGAGGAGAATTTACAATGATTCTAGTACTAACTGTACTTCAGCAACTGACTACAGAGCAGCATCAACAGAAACAAGGGAAATTTCACTGCCTTGCTCCAGAGACATGCTGCAGTGAGGAGGAAAAAAATAGAAAAGGTCAAAATCCAAGAGCCAGACAGCAGATTGGAGCTTCACTGCACCATGTGCTAGGTGATCAAATTAATCAACAAGTATTGAAATCAGGATTTGAACTTATGAACCTGTGCGTATATAGCCCTGGCATTATATCACTCAAGTTTATTAACCCCTTTGTCAAATAAAAATCCAAACCAGGTACCTATGAATCTCTGGGCTCTTCTGTCTGGGCACTTCTTGCTCGGCGGTTCTCCTTTGGTACATCGTAAAGCGTTCATTTAATGTGACTCCTGCAGACTTGAAGTAATGTTCTGTTGGTGCCAGAGAAGACAGACTGACTAGTGAGGAATCATGTTTTACGGAAAAAGACTCCAATGATTAAAAATTAGGCACTGTGAATATAACCCAGAGGAGAGAAGCAAAGCAACATCTGGTTGTACTTCAACTCTGACAACTTTTGGGAATAGCTGAATACATAATTTCAAAGATGCTGAAATAGCACAGGAGACATGGATTTATCTCTAACTGAGGCTTGGTTTACCAATCAAGCTCTGAGAGAAGCTCCTCACCACCATCTTTACAAGGTGTGTGAGTGCAACCATCAACAATTTTCTTGTGCAGCCCTGCATTCACTCCCAATGTATGTGCAACAGATCAACCCAACAGCTTAAAAACAAACTGTTTTACACTTGCATGAAGTGTGAACAGGAAAATCATGAAATTTTTAAACAATGCTAGTTAAATGCATACAGCAACTGGTCAATCATCTGCTGCCCTCCACAAGACTGGCATTAAAAGAAGGAGCATGTATCATTTCCCCTGCTCCATCTTGTCCACCCCCACCTCTTCTTCAGTTTCATCCAGTCCTGATTTGCTTTGTTTTTGGAAAACAAAAGTTTGCTCACTATCACTTTTTATTTCCTTTTCACAACGTATTTGTTCAGTTTGATAGGCCCAAATCTCTACCAGCTTTCAACTACTTTCGGTTACAGGACCTGGACAGTGCACAGCATGGCTGACGGTGGAATTGTCAGACGGCCAGAGAGCAGAATACAACAGCACCTGTCAACATTGCCATTAAGGTTCAGAGATGGGACCATCACATAGATAGTGATTAAAAGTCAACGTTCAGGACCAGTAAGCCAACAAATATTGCATTTTTAACATGGAACCCATCTGTGAGAATGTATCAACTTCACTCAGGCAATTTTGACGATGAAGTTCCTTTAAAAATTTAATTATTTGGTAGTTATCACCATTACTGACAGTTTAGCTTCACTAATTATAGCGGTCAAGTGACTCAGTCAGCAGACAATCATCGTGAAGTTACCCGTATCTTATTTTAAATTCCTTGTAAACCCGCAATCAGGGTATAACCTGCAAAGTTCCGATGTGAATTAAGCTCCTGAAAAATATCACTTGTTGGGGTAAGCTTATGTCACATATCACTTCATTGGCTTTGGTCACATCTATATACAAACATCAGCAAAAAAAATTAAGAGGCAATTTAACTGATATAATCAGATTTCTGCAGACTGTTAGTATGCTTTGAAGGCAAAAAATACTCAAAACACACTGCAGATGGTAGATATCTGAAACAAACACAGAAACCATTGGGAACACCTAGCAAGAAGGAAAATGCTCAATTCAAGCACAGGACAGTTCAAATGGATAGCTATATTTGAAATTCCCAATATTTACTTTTAGTTATAAACACTGCACAACTTGATGAATGTTTACATCATTCTTGCTTGTATTTGGTACTAAATTGATTGCGTTCATTTATTGACCAATTAACTGGAGAATACCGAATGCATTAAAGTTGGAAGAGAAATTAGACAAAGGGGAGAGGGCACACAGATTCACTGACTTAAGAAACAGGAATTATTAGAACAATTTGTTTCATAGACAGTGAGTAGTTCAATTCATTAGAATTTGTATAATGCAAGTGGATAGGAAGGGGCCTTATTCCATTTGGGTTCTCGGGGCAATAAGAATGAGATAGTTACTAATAAAACTAACAAGGAATTAAGAAACATCTTGATACTAGGACTGGTGACATTGTGGAAACCATGACTACACAGAACAGTTGAGTCAAATAACATTGGTGCATTAAATGCTGCCAAACACATCTTGGCAAAATGTTTCCATCTAAATTCTATCATGGGATCAATACAAAACTGACTTGATAATGAAGGTCCAAGAAAAACTATGAATTACTTTCTTTCACCAGTATTCAACATAAAAGATGAGAATTCATTCCAAGAGTGACTTTTACAGATGTTAGAATACCTACAAACTGAAGCACATAAAAATGCACAACTGCAACACATACTTCAGCCACAGGAACAAGATGTAAAAACTTAACCAAGCATTAACTGTTACTAGCGTACCTTTCACGTGGTGAACCAGAGTCACAATGTGCTGAGCAAACAGCTCAGAAGGACTACGTCGAGACTGTGCCATCTGAATATGCTGGAAGATAGAACGAAACTCCTGATCTTTTTTGGGTTTGTGAACAAGGTCGCGACAGAGGCGTCGCTCATGGGTCAGAATGTTGGCAGAGCTGGAAAGATAACATGAAGAGCTCCTTGTTATGAAAGGCCATTGCAAGGCAACGCTCCAAGCCTATCAATGCAGCATGGTCTTCAGTATTGCTAATGCCTCACTTTTCACATCATCTCGACTTTCGTGGGATTTCACTTCGCATCATGCAGCAATGACTCTAACACAAGCACACTGGTTGTCACATTTAGGTAAAACATATATCTTCCAATTTTAAGTCAATTTTGCTGAGGAGAAAAAGAACTCTTAAAAAGTGCTCAGTAAACTTCGCAGAAAAGTGCATTTGTGAACATGCTTCACAGAGGAAAGAAATACTCGCTATTATGATAACATGAAATGCAGTTAGTAGCTACGTACTGTAAGGCGTTATTCATCACTGCACTTGAGTAAAAGATGGCAAGTAAATTCAAAAGTGATGGAAATATGAACACAGTAAGGACCCATGTGCTAAGTGCAATACATTATCATTTACCATTTACATTTAAAGGTCTAAATTACACAATAATCAACTACTGATTACAGAGTGGCTTCAAGATCATAGTCTCAGTTCTCACAAAATCTCAGTGTTCAATCTCAACTCTAAATATAGAATTCTACTTTATGGGAATGATGTTAATCTGCAGACAGCCACAATGTTGCTACACCAGACTGCGGTAGGCTGAGTTTCCAACGATAATTCCCTGAGGGGGTGGGGGGGGTGGGATTTATCATCCTTGCAAATCATCATGTGGCAATGACAAAGTTTAGTCTTCATAAATGGTTACTTGAAGTGGTATCCAATGAGTTGCTAATTCAAAGTACTGATATTAACTGCTTAGCAGCAAAGAGGAATAATAACTCAATGGGACTGTACTGACTGGACCACTGCCATGTGCCTTGTCAGCTGAAGGGCACATTTTTGAACATCAAGCTGCTCCTATGTTTGGGTTACATAATTAAAATGATTTGGAAAGGCTCCTTTTCTCCCTTGGGAGGGGTGAAATGTTTCCATGCTCTGTAAAATCAATTGGGACATGTAGCTGAACAACTCGTTAGTTGACAATAAATAGCCTCAGCCCTTCCAGGGTTCAGAATGCCTCTCTTTTTATATAAAAGTCTTTCACTGTTCTGGTAGCATAGAAAGAGGTGAAACTGTCTGATTTTGCAAAAGCATCAGTCATGGTCGGAACAAACATTAACTTGACAAAATAAACTTACAGCATTCAATCCAATTCTTACCCAAGAGAGTCATCGCCAAACTGCAACGAATCCATTTTCAGTGTCACCTCTGTTGGACGATGAGTTGGTTTAAGCACAGGGGTGCTTTCCTCTTGAGCAGCCACACCTTCCTGCTCTTTGCTATCGGAGCTTTTCCTTGGGGGAGGAGGACTTTCTGCTCGGCCTCCCTTATACTTTAATGTTTTTGCAGGTGACACCTCCCGATATCTGCTCCCGTCAGCTTTCTTTGATAGAAATCGCTCCTCTTTTTTGAATTTCTCAGGCATTAATTCCTCCTCCTCCACCTCCTCCACTTCTCTAAACTTCTCCTTGGAGATGGCGATGTGCTTAAAGAAATTTATCTCTTCCCGTTTGCGTGGTCTATCATTGTCATCATCTTCCTCCTCCTCCTCATCCTCCTCATCATATCGCTCCTGCGTTTTACTTGCAATTAATTTGCTCCTGTACTTGAGCTCATCCTCATACCCATATTCCTTTTGGTTCTTGGCTGGGTAGTCCTTGTCATGTTCCTCGACCTCCTCTTCATCATAGTCAAATTTGTGGCGCATCTCTGCTTTTGAGATTTTTTCAAACTCCTCGGCAACTCCACCCTTGAACCGTTTTGGGGATTGGCTGCTACGGCTGCCTTTCTCTGGAACATTTTTCACATGGAACTCCGTTTTCACCACACTGCAAGCAGAAAGCCTATTGTAAGCACTGGCCTGGTCTCTCCCTTTCTCTTTTTCTAAATCTGTTCCTTTCACATCCTTTTCTCTTCCATTCACCCTATCCTGCATTAACACTTTAGCTTTCTGTTCCTCTGTATACCTGCGGTTCAACAAAAAAAAAGACAGAAACACACACAAAAAAGAAATGCAACGCATTACATAATCAGGGGATCGTGCTTAAACGAATAAGATCCTAAGGCAAGGGGTCCATCTCAAAAGGTCTTGTTTCTACCCAAGGATGAAGCTAGGACTCTCATGAGAAGTCCACTCAGGTGCTTTCCATCAAGAAACTTAGGTGAAAGGCCATAATCCAAATGGCAAGACATCAAGGGTTGAAACAGCAATGAAAATATAGAGATTAGGACACAAAAACTTTGATTTTAAAAAGGAAGAAGGAATAACAGCAAAGAGAAAAGACTGACTATTAAGAGTTTCACAGTTTTGAGATCATGAGATTTGCACACCGTTTTGAGTCAATGAGTTACATGATCTATGTACAATTTTAAGAATTCCAACTTTGGGTTCAATGAGGTGCTGAGGTGAAGCATGTGTCATCCTGAGTTCTACTTGATGCTCAACAACACTGGTCTTATGACACAGTAAATTAGCAGTAGATCCTTTATGCATTTATTGGATAACGTTACGAAGATCTCTCCATAGATCAATCCCAATGGCCTAACAGCTGAAAAATTCCCTAACACGTTTTCACCGAGGGAAATAAGGAAGTAAAGCTAAGGGCAATGTCCTCCATTAAACACCGTATATTTGCAGCAGAGCAAGAGCATTTGAGACAGTCCCCCACCTCGGAGGAAATTCTAACCAAACATGCAAGGAGGAATGGACATTGACGGTGGTTAGATACTGAAACAGCATTCTAGAATCAGACTCATCAAACATGCTGGTCCATGTATAAAAACAGTTGTTTTTAAAAGGGGTCTTCACAAAACTTAAAAAGCATCAGCCAAAATATCCATGGCATCCTCAATCGAATGATAAATTTCTACATATTAAAGACATCAATAGATATGGAGAAAATGCAGGAAAATGGTGCTGAGGTAGAAGATCAGCCATGATCCAGCTACTCTGTTCAGGATTGATGGATCAAATGGACTACTCCTGCTCCTACTACTTATATTTCTAAACCCAGCTGCATCATCATCATGGAGAGGCACTAAGGCAAACTGAAAACATGTACATAATGGGCTCAACATATTTACTGTATAAAAAGATTTTCATGTTCATGTCTTATTCTTTGTTCACCTGATGACTTAAGCATAAGGGACAAGCACACAATCAAATCACTGCAGGAGGCAACTTTAGTAGGTGTCCAAAACCACTCTTGCTGGGGCAAAGACTGAACTTGATAGATGCACGCACTCACACCAGCTTAGATGGGATGTTAGACTTGAGCTCATGTTACCAAGAGTACCATACTGTTAACGGATGTCCTCGCAACTCAAATAACCAGCTATTCCGTTAAAATGCAGGCTATGTTTTATTTAAGGTCACTAATGTAGTTTGATTCCAGTGTACTCTTTTACCCAGACAGACAGTCAGGCATCCCAGTTAGATGCTTGGAAATTTTCAATTTAAGGTACATTGCTTTGAAGGAAAAAAGGAATTAACAAAAACCTCTTCCCAAACCAGCTTGGTCAGTACTGAGAAGATTAAGCCCCAGGTGAAAGCAGAAGTATACTTCTGTAAGGATTTGCCACATAATATTGATATGACCAGTTGAATTTGACCAATATTATATTATATCTCAGGCATTCAAAAGATATTAAATTCTCGGCTATCGAGTTGTTCAGACTATTTGAAAGGATATATCACATACATTATGTGTAGAATCTGCCCAAGAGTCTCAAATTCTCACCTTTGGAATATCCAGATTATCCGTTACTTCATTCCATTAGCAGCCTGGAATTTCTGACAATTTTTGAAACAGTGCTCTTCACACAATTCTTTACTTCCAAACAAACATAAGAAACGAGAAAGAAATCAAGGATTTAATACTGACCTTCTCGGAACATACCTCTTTAGATATGAAGAGATAGTTGGGGCCGTCTGTTCCACAAACAGGCCAGACATTCCTGGCCTTATTTCCTCTTTCTGTGCAATGCCTTGTGCCAGGCCCACCGGTGGGCTGTGGTTAGCTGGGGCCTGCCGCGACACATTGCGAATTGTAGAACTGAGTGATGGTGGGCTCTGGTGAGATGCATTCGGTCTGGTCGGGCTGCGACTCTGTGGGCTCATCTGCCCAGGACTCCCGTGAGGTGAAGCATGGCGTGCTGTGCCCGCCAACGAGGGGCTCTGCTGGCTTGGGCTGGAATGCAATGCCGGACTGGTCTTCAACACTACAGTAGAACGTGGGGCTGGACTGGGATGTTTAGGGCTGGTGTCATAAGCAGTTAGGCCTTTCCATGAGTCACTGCGTTTGGGGGCCAGGCCGGCAGGGGCCTCAGAGCTGCCATTACCGGCCTGCCCATCCTCAGATGACCGTTTCTGTTGGTCTTCTCCCTCCTGGACTGGGGGTTTAGAAACAGCTGCCTCTTTCTGGGAAGACTTGGTCTTCTTGCTCCTTCGTTTAGGGGAAGCTGAGTGACTGCGGTGAGGCGAGGAGCGAGACCTGGAAGATGATGACCTTCCTGACCGGCTTGATGATGATTTGTCTGTGTATCTGGAGCGACTCCTCGATCTCGGTGATATTGAGCGCCGCTTTGGTGAGCGCGAACGGGACCGGCCACGCCGTGGGCTGTAAGTTGAGCGGTAGTTATGCCAGTTGGGTCTGTAATTGCCATAATGGTTGTAACTGCCATAGTTGCCATAACCCCCACGGTTATTCCAGTTACCTCTCGGATAATAGCCTCGCCCTCGGCGCTGGATAAAGGGCCGCCTGTAGCCCCGATGGCCTCGAAATTCCCTGGGTTGGTATTCCCGTTGGTAGTTACGTTCCCGGTTATGCTGCGGAGAGTACGACCTGGAGCGAGACCTTGGGCTAAAAAGCAAAACAGAAACAAAATTTAAAAATCACGTCAAGATGAATTAAAATGTCACTTCAATGAAATATTTACTTTCTGGGGCAGTTGGATACACTTTCTACTGTAGCCCTTCATCAATCCCATTATGGGTGACAGTAAAACAACAACTTGCATTTCACATCACTTTTAATCGATTAAAGCACCTGAAGGCCACATATCAAAAGAAGCACTAAAAGTACAATTCTCTTAACAAGCCACAAGACAGAACACATGCGGACAAATGATTGACCAGTTGGTCAAAGAAACAGTTTTTATTTGAGGGTGCGTGTGTTTCGGTGTAGGTGGACAGTGGTAAGTGGATAGATTTAGGGGGAGAATTCTAGAGTTTAGGATTTAGAAGTTTGAAAGCATTGACACCAATGGGGATGCAGCCTCAAAAATGGCAGATGCAGAACTGGGCAATAACTGATGGATGCAGGGAGTGCAGAGAGTTGCAGAAGGCTACACAGTTACTTTCTGTTCTTTTTGTTTTCCTCTTCCTCTGCAATGGTATTAGAATCAGATGTTTGGAAAGACATTTTTTTTAGTGGTACCCCACATGGTCAGGTTTTCCAGATTATTGGTCTCACCTGGTGGTTACACAGCATCAGGTGAAGACTACTAATATTCTAGCAACGACCTTAGTCAAGGACAGGGAACTTGGTGTCGACTGGCACTTGCAAACTGGAATCTTTCTGGATTGTCAAGATTTTGTAAGGTTTTAAACCATATTTTTTCAAAAAGAAACTGTAGAGTTACGCCAACATGATGGTCACAATACCTCAATGCTTGAGCTAAGAAGTGCCTTGCCACCAGCTGGTTGAATGATGTAGTGTATTGACATTACTCACCATGATCGATCAATTTGGCACAGTGATATCGGGCCACACTGGACTGGGTTCCTCAGCAAACAAACTAAAATCTATTCACACCAGTCTTTTCTGATATATTTGCACTCCACAAAAATCACCAAAATTCTTGAATTATTCCTTAGGATTTTGGTGCTAGCTCTGGCTCAGCAGGAGCCTTCTCACATCAGTTAGAAGCTTTGGATTAAAGTGTTATTTCACATCAGAAACATACATGATTGCCACATCAGATTAACCAGAAGTGTTGGTTTCTGATGAATCAATAAATCTCAATACCATCCATTCTCTCAGAAGAACGTACAAAATTTTACGGCATGACTTTGAAGATCTGACATGAAATTTTCCTAGGCAGCCTGCTCAATATTTGCCCCTCAGCTATAATTATCCGACACTATCAAATTATTGTTCATGGGAGGTTGCTTTTGTAAAATATTGCTTTGCTTCCTTCAACAGTGATTATACTTCAAAAGTGTGTGGCCTTAGCTGTGCTTTCTGATGTCGCAAGATTGTAAAAGGTGCTATTCAAATGCAAAATCTTTATTGTGGAACTCTGAGAATGCCCTACTTCCCATATAAATTGAAGGAACATCCACACTGGTGAGGGTGACATCATTATAATTATCAACCTGATCTCATCCCTTTCAAGCAAGAAGTCTTATCTCACGAGCAGCTTGTTGTTCTACAGTCAGGTTCAAACCAGAGAAACATTTACTAAGAAAGAGCCACAGCTAGGAACCTTGTGAAGTGGTCAGCAAGGACAGCTGATATATACACGGAAGTCGGAAAGGCTGATTCGCAAACTCCCAACAAGAGTAATTTAGTGTCAATTTGACCATCGCCAAACATCCTGGTAAAAGACTGAGAAGCTTTGATGGAGTTAAAAGGAAGAATGGATGTCAGTGATCAGAAGACAAGATTATTGCCAAAAAACCAGGGGAGTGAGCAGATTTTACACAGTTATGATCTGGTAGAAGCCTTCAATTAAAGCAGACAGTGAATGATTTGGAATGCACTGTAAGTAAGGGTACTGGAACCAGAGTCAACTGCAACTTTCAAAAAGGAACCGATATACTTGAAAGGGAAAACATGCATGGCTACTTGAACAACTCTTTGGGAAACGGGACTAATTGGATAGCTCAAAGTTCCTCAACAGGCACAGCAGAATGAACGGGTGGCTCCTGTGTGAGGGATTTATGATCCTAACCGTTAATGAGTTGGCCGTTTCAGTGCTCATCAATTACGCTCAAGTTTTTGATTTGGGTTAAACATATGCACCTATTCAAGACGTTGTTGATGTATTAAAACAAAATGTAAAAATATACAAAGTAAAACTTGAAATAAAAGATAAAATGCTAAAAGAATGAACTTCCAATTAGCCCCCAAATGAAGATGACAATTGGATATGTTAGTGCATACATTAAATCAAAATTCTGGGCAAACTATTTTGTAGTTCAACATTTCGGCTGCTTTTCCAAAAGGCTCATTAGGATTGTGACAAAATCAATATGGCAAGGGAGTGGAATAGTTGGCAACAGGCAGACACTGTGATAGCAAAACACGCCAGTATTGGCTTGGAACTGATCAATCTGTCTGTGAAATGCTGCTACCTGGTATTTTAGGAGGCATCAATGCAATTTTGATGTTAAAGAGTTTAATGCCTCCACTGATTTGTGTTCTATCACCAAAACTGCTTATTTCCAACTCTACCCAACCCACCTCCATGCCACGGAATTTATTATTTGTGCTTTTACCTTCAGAATTTGTTTTATTCATTCAGGGATTTGCAGGCAAGCCATCTCAAGAATCCTCGAGAAGGCAGTGCTGAGCTGCCACTTAGAACAAATGGATTGCAGCAGTTCTAAGTACAAGGCTGTTGTGGAGGAATCTCCAAGATTTTGACCCAACAACAGTGAAGAAGCACATATTTCCAAGCCAGCATGGTGAGCAGATTGGAGGGGAACGTGTTCGTCATATTTGTATATGATGCCTTTGTTCTTTAAGACTGTAGGAGTCATGGATTTGGAATGCTCAGGAACTTTGGTGAAATCCTACAGTGTATCTTGTAGATGCCCATCTGGTTTGCAGCCTCTCCCCGTGCCATGCTGACTGACATCCATGGTTTTCATCAGGGATTGCCAACCCAACAAGCCCCAGACGCACTGCTAGAACACTCACCTCCAGCATTGATGCTGCTACTGCTCATAAGCATCTTGCTGCTACTGTGCATTGGTGGAGGAGGGAATGAATCTTTGTGGATGCGGTGTCAATCAAGGGGACTGTTTTGTCCCACATGGTGTCAAGTTTGCATGTTGTTGGAGCTGCACTTATCCAAGCAAGTGAATATTCCATCACTTCCTGACTTGAATTTTGCAGCCGGTGGACTGACTTGAGAATCAAGAGGCACATTACCCACTGCAAGGTTCCTAGCCTCTGGCCTGCTGTAGCCACTGAATGTTCCAGTTCAGTATGTGGTTAATGGTAATTCGCAGCATGCTGATCATGGGAGATTCAGCGATAGTGATAACACTGAATGTCAAAGAGCGATGGTTAGATTCTCTCTCGTTTGTGATAGTCATTGCTTGGCATTATGTAGTGCAAATGTTACTTGCCACTTCTCAGCCTGAGCCTATTGTCCTGGTGTTGTTGCATTTGGACACAGACAACTTTCAAATATGAGTCGTCACAAATTGTGCTGAACATGCTGCAATTGTTCGCAGTCGTCAAAAACTCCCCCAGCCACACACAATCTTTCCAGAGAGGAAACATTGACATAAATGTGTGTTTCATATGCAACCTCCGCCACTTCCCTGAACCCTTCAACCACTTTGGTTTGAATGACTGGGACACCTAATCTGCATTTTCACCTTGAGAGAGAGAGAGAGCGTGCGCGAGGGAGAGAGAGAGAGAGCGTGCGCGAGGGAGAGAGAGAGAGAGCGTGCGCGAGGGAGAGAGAGAGAGAGCGTGCGCGAGGGAGAGAGAGAGAGAGAGCGTGCGCGAGGGAGAGAGAGAGAGAGCGTGCGCGAGGGAGAGAGAGCGTGCGCGAGGGAGAGAGAGAGCGCGCGCGAGGGAGAGAGAGAGCGCGCGCGAGGGAGAGAGAGAGCGCGAGAGAGAGAAAGAAAGCGCGAGAGAGAAAGAAAGCGCGAGAGAGAGAAAGAGAAAGCTCGAGAGAGAGAGAGAGAGAAAGCGCGAGAGAGAGAAAGCGCGAGAGAGAGAGAGAGAAAGCTCGAGAGAGAGAGAGAGAAAGCGCGAGAGAGAGCGCGCGCAAGGGAGAGAGAGAGCGCGAGAGAGAGAAAGAAAGCGCGAGAGAGAGAGAAAGCGCGAGAGAGAGGAAGGAAGCGCGAGAGAGAGAGAGAGAAAGCTCGAGAGAGAGAAAGCGCGAGAGAGAGAAAGAGAGAGAGAGAAAGCAAGAGAGAAAGAGAGAGTGACAGAGCGTGAGAGTGAGAAAGATATATTCAAAGATGTTTGTTTAACATTGACTCATTTTAAGACTGATAAGTTATGAGGCACTGAAATTCCACACTGCTATTTTGGCATGTGCCCTTTCTCTCTGGTTTTCAGCCTATCCCAGTGCCACACTGACATCCACGGTCTTCTTCAGGGACTGCCCATCCAACAGGTCCCAGACCCATTCAGGACAATCACTCACCTCCAGCACTGATGTTGCCACTGTCCATAAGCATGCCCTGACAGTTTACCGCCACCCTCAGAACTAGCTCAGCCATGTTGGAGCTGCCCCTGCTGGCTAACAGGGTGGTGGCCATGCCTGATCTTACCAGTCGCCCCCAACTGGACACTGGCAATTTCAGGAGCAAATCAACCCCATTCACCGGTGAGGCAGTGGTTGAAACTGCAGGTCCTTTGCAATGGCACACTGCAACCTACAGTTAGCTGTACAAAGTAGCAATGTAATCAATTCTATCCAGACTCTGAGCCAGCTACAAAGGGGAATCCCACTGGCAACAGCCCGAGTGGGCCATGTAGGTAACAACAGCCAGCAAGAAGGGGCACAGTGAATCCCTACAAAAGCACTACCAGGCAGCAGCCATAATACAGACAGAAACAAGCAAGGGCCCCAGGTGCAGCCCAATATCCAATGAGCAAACCCCTCTACAACATGGTTGGTTTTCACAATAGCCACAGTCATGACAGTCCCTAAGGTGTGGGACTGTGCCTCTCAATCTCGGGTACAAATCTTAGCAAACACAATTAATGAACTTATCTGATGGAGTTCCTGCACATTCTTTTAAAAAAAACTCCGTCAACTGCTTAACTAAAAAGGAAATAACAGATCAGGAAATAAGACTCTGCTACAGATTTTAGTTTGATATTCTGTCTGAGAAGTACTCCCTCACCAGCAGGGTCCAGTATTGAGCTGAGGTCGGCATTGCTTATTTGGAAAGGGATAGTCCCCCCCAAAAAATGCTTTAAGTTACTTGAGGTCTCAGAGGATAACGGAATACAAACAATGGTCTTTAGAAATGTCCCTCACATTCAGAAATGTGCAAGGACTCAGTAGGGTGCCTTACAGAGTTAAGTTTCTATATTGTACAAGCTACTCCCTTATGAAAGTAACAGGTAGCTTTCTGGCTGGTCAAACTGACTATGCTCATTAGAAGCACACAGGCCAAGACAAAAGATACTCACTGAAAACAACCAATGCTGGAGATCACAGCAGACAGCATCCATGGAGAGAGAGACAGCAAGAGAGAGTGAGCGCAAGCTAATGTTGAGTCTAGATGATACTCCTACTTGAAGCGTTAAATTATGAGAACAGAATGTGCTTCAGGATCGTCCATTTAGGAAATGAGGAGAGATTTAACTGAATGCTTTACAATGATAAGTGATGATTTGGAGATGCCGGTGTTGGACTGGGGTGTACAAAGTTAAAAATCACACAACACCAGGTTATAGTCCAACTGGTTTAATTGGAAGCACACTAAAGTGAGTTGATAGAATATGTACAGAAGCTATTTCCTTTAGTAGAGGTTCAGAATAATATTAAACAAATCAAAATTAGGTAGAATCCTGTAATTAGCATAAAATATTAAGGACTCTCACAAAGAATAGTGAAAATTTGGAACACTTTCAAAAAGTTGTGAATGCTGGAAAGTTTTGCAGACTGAGGTTAATAGACTGTTATTAGGTGAAAGGATATGGAGTTGAGCTACAGATCATCCACAATCTAACTCAATGCTCCAGCAGGATCATGGGGCTGAATAACCTCTGGATGTTATTTTCTTAATGACTCTACATTCTGCCATGCAGGATGAAGCAGGACTCTTTTCTCTAATCCCACCCTGAAGCTCTCAGGATGACTGAATTCTCCACATGTGCTGCACTGGGCAGCACAGGCATATACACGGGGAGGATTCCTCACCATCACAACTTCGATAGATGCAGTTTGTGTCACCTCACTGCTGGTGATGCCACACAGCCTCATTCCTTAACTTCTAAAGTTCATTTTGCGATGCAGCCTGATACCTCAAATAACTTAGAAAGCACTGGCCCAGAGGGGTGCCTAGCAAGAGTCTTCAGGTGAGTCACCCACGGTCCTTTCCCTGAGCAAGGCAGCTGACAGAACAGCTGCAGGGAAACAGACAGCAATAACAGGGATACGACAACCGGTAGTTCCTAAGTGACATGGGTGCACAATGATGACGTCAACAGCACCAATATCCTGTGCAAATATACCATTGCCAAATAGTTCTCCCTACTGTACCCCATCACCAATTCCACCAAACACCTCCATTGGTTCTCAGAGTTCTAATATCTTTCACTGTGTTTCAATCTTATCCATCTCATTCCAAACAATGAATGTTGTACGTTTCAAGAGTGAGGCAAAAGCCGACAAAACAATGCTAATTAAGAGGAATCTTTCAGGGCTTGTAGAAACTGACTCAGGGTTGCAAGGGTGGCAGAGAAGAGAAAGTGATTCCAAACCTTCCTTTCATATAATTCTAACACCAGGAACCTTGCAACAGTAACGAAGCCTGGAGATACTCACTGGGGTGGAAATAGTCTCCCTAACTTCCCCACATTAATTCCCACCCAGTTACAGTAGCATGGCCAGATCAGCAACACGGTATGGCCAAGCCAGAACTCAGAACATTATTTCTAATGACTCAAACTAACAAAGATTATGAGGGGTAGTACAGATACAGACAAAACAGCATATCAACAGTTAACAGAACAAGCCTCCCGCTCTCCTCACCCACAGCTGCAGTTACCAGAACAAGCCTCCCGCTCTCCTCACCCACAGCTGCAGTTAACAGAACAAGCCTCCCGCTCTCTCTCTTTCTCCCCCAACCCCATCTGCGGCCTCTTAAATATGAAAACAATCAATCAGAAACAAAAGGTGCGGCAAGTTTTCAATCTGCTAAAGCTCAAAACATTTAATCTCCTTTTAAAGGCACAAACATCAAGTTTTGTTAATCTTATTCCAAGTTACTCAAAAAGAGAAAAGTGAACAGAAACTTCTCATCTGGCACATGTTCTTTCAGTTGTACGCAACTCCAAATTACCAGCATTTTAAACACACGAAAGAAACAAATTTTAAAAGCTAACACAGGAGCTGTGCTGGCAGCTAAACTAGCTGTTCCACAAAGCTGTCCCTAGGGGAACAGAGGGAAAAGAAACTCTCCAGCTAAATAAATTACAAATTAAGAAGCAAAAAAACAGATTGAGAAGTTTGAATAGTACTGCTTACCCAGCGTAGCTTTTCATTGAGAGGAATGTGTGCCCCAGTAATCAACCACATTGCGAGGAATGACACTGCTACAGCCTGCCTGCTAAATCCATTTTACCAGTATCAAGTGAACAGCTCACCTCAGCTCTAACTCTCACAGGAAGAGGCCGGCTGTTCGGAACACAAGCCAGTTAGGGACTGAACTTTTTTTTCAAAGTCTTTATTTCTGGCACCGGTTCTGCCAACAAGAGTCAGAGTGAATTAGCCAAAAGATTTCATTTACTATGGAAAGAACGGATTTCACTTAGCTGCCTATATATCAAGCCCTAGACAGCTCCAAGTATTTAGCAGCTGGTGAGTTGGTTAGTCTTAATCTATTTGAGATTTCTGTTGTTCTGCAATTGGGTCACTTGCTCCTATTGAGTCCACAGGGATCAGAGAAATGGGAGGAGCCCTGGTTTAACGACTGGCTATTCTGTTTGTTAATGCAATTTCAGCAAAGCATAGGGGCAGAACCTATACCAATTAAGACATGATAGGAGTAAAACAAATGCACCGCTCAATGGATCGACTGTAAATGCAATTCGATATGGTACTATCCCACGTAGACAAGGTAGATTCTAATGTAAAGTCACAATTTGTAGAGTTGGCTGGTCTTAAGTCAGAGTGCAACTCAGGCAAGCACCAAATTCATTGCAGCTTCTAGCAAAACATGCTTATCTGCCTCAGTGCTGAGAGGGAATTTCATCAAGTTTGCCCTTTAAACTGGAGTACAATTTGTGGTCATGGAATCGCCCCCAATTAAATGTCATTTTGAGTGCATGCTTGACTATAATTAATTGGGCATAATGATATAATGGTAACATTCCCAGACGAGCAATCCAGAATCCAATTTTCACAGACATCTTTCCAATGGTCTACTCAGAATCTGAGTTCAGTTTGAATTTCTGAATATAAATAATTGGTTTTCGTAAGAGAGACAGCAAATCTTACATTGTCCAAAAGTGGCAAGACCTGGATAACATTCAAGCTGGGTTTGATAAGTGACAAGTACCAGTTTGCAACTCAGTTCCAGGTGATGACCATTGCCAATAAGAGAGTCTAATCATTGCCCTAGGACATTTATAGCAAGCTACTTCTGAAACCCACCAGAAAACAAACTAGAACACTCATTCAAACACTGTAGCTATAAAAGCAAGTCAGAGGCTGGCAATTCTGCAGTGAGTGAATCAGCTCCTGACTCCCCAAATCCTATAAGGCACAAGTCAAGAGTGTGAAGGAATACTCCTCACTTGCTTGGATGGTTGCAGCTCCAACGTTCAAGGAATTTGATAACATAAGGATAAATCAGCTCATTTGACAGGCACCACACCCGCAAACATTCACTCCTTCCAACACTAATGCTCAGTAACAGAAGTGTGTACAATCTACAAGATGCACTGTAGAAATTCACTAAAGATCCTTAAACAGTACCTAAACACTTAAGGCTAACAGATGTATTCAATTTTTTTTATATTCATTCTTGGGACATGGGCATCACTGACTGGTCAACATTTCGAGCCTGTCCCTAGTTGTCCTCGAGAAGATGGCAGACAGCTGCATTCTTGAACCACTCCAGTCCATATGCTGTCGGTTAACCCACAATGCCCTCAGAGGAAATTCCAGAATTTTGACTCTGTCAGGTGGTGAGTTTCTTGCCACAGCATGCTAAGCCTCTGCTCTTGTAGCCACTGCATTTACATAACAAGTCCAGCTGAGTTTCTGGTCAATGGTAACCCCAGGGTGTTGATAGTGGGGGGAATTCAGTGATGGTAGCCCCAATGAATAGCAAGGGTAGTAGTTAAGACTCCCGCTTATTGGAGATGATCATTGCCTAGCATTTTATGGTACAAATGTTACTTATCATTTTGCACGGAAGTGCTGGGCTTTTTCATCATTGAGGATATTTGTGGAGTTTCCTCCACCATTCATGACTGGGCGTTCAAGACTGCAGAGCTTACATCGAATCTGCTGGTTGTGAGATCACTCACCTGTCCATCACTTGCTGCTTACGCTGTTTGGCTTGCAAGTAGTCCTGTCTAGTAGCTTCAACAGGTTGACCTCTTATTTTTAGGTATGGCTGGTTCTGCTCATGGCATAAACTCCTGCACTGTTTCACTGATCCAGGATTAATCACCTGGCTTGATGGCAATGGTTGAGTGAGCATATGGTCAGCCATGAGGTTGCAGATTGTGTTGGAGCAGATTTCCTTTAATGTTAGTGGCCCTCATGGATGCCCATTTTCGAATAGCTAGATCCTTTGAAGTCTGCCCCATTTAGCACAAAGTTAAAAATAACACCACCAGGTTATAGTCCACCAGGTTTATTTGGAAGCACTAGCTTTTAGAGCGTCGCTCCTTCATCAGGTCGACTCTGTTAGAATATTGTTTGACCAGTCTGTGAGACAGGTCTCCCAATTTTGGCAATAGCCTCCAGATATTAGTAAGGTGAACAGGGCTATTTTTGCTGTTGTCATTTCCTGTGCTTAGGTTGATGCCAGGTGGTCGATCTAGTTTCATTTCTTTCTTGAGACCTGTAGTGGTGGCGTGCTAGGCCATTTCTGAGGGCTGATGAGGGTCAACCGCACTGCTGTGGCTCTGGAGGCACATGTAGGCCAGGCCAGGTGACAGATATCATGTTAAAGCTCCCTCCAAACCACACACCATCCTGACTTAGAAATAATTTGCCACACTTCACTGTTACTGGGTCAAAATCCTGGAATTGCCTTCCTAATAGTATTGGGGGGGTTATATACAGTGCATGGACTGTCGTCATTCAAGAATCAGCACCTTCTCAAGGGCAATTAGGAATGAGCAACAAATGCCAGTCTTGCTAGCAACACTGACATCCATGAAAGCGTAAACAAGTACGTAAACCTACCAGCCTTTGGTTAGCGTGCAACCCATGTCAGCTGGGGGTAAACTGATGCCCATCCAGGAATCCTGCTCAGATTGTCATCTAATTTTCTGGGATTGATCTGAATTTTGGGCTTTGTAGGTATTACATATTTTTAGATTTCACCTTCAATATTATCAAGCAAGCATGCTTCAATGGGAACAGTTATGGTATGATGCTGGGCTTGACTAAGTGCCATTTGCTCTGTTTAAGTGTCAGAGGAAAACTGAAGGTTTAAGCCACATCCTCAATTTTCTCCTTTAAATTTAATTGGTAAAGCTGAATCTTTGTGTGGTGCTAGAAAAGCACAGCCGGTCAGGCAGCATCCAAGGAGCAGGAGAGTCGATGTTTCAAGCATAAGCTCTTCATCAGGAACGTTGGGTGGGTGGTGGGGCAAGGGATTGAGAGATAAACGGGACGGGGTAGGGCTGGTGGGAAGGTAACGGGTGGATGAAGGTGGGAGCTGATGGTGATAGGTCGGAGTGGAGGGTGGAGCAGATAGTGGGAAGGGAGATGGACAAGTCAGTCGGTTCAAGAGGGCATTGCCGAGTTGGAGGGTTGGATCTGGGATAAGGTCGGGGGGGGGGGGGGGGGGGGGGGGGAGAGAGAGAAGAGAGAGAGAGAATGAGGAAACTGGTAAAATTTACATAAAATCAGGGTGGTTGGTTGGTCCGAAGGAGGAAGATTAGGTGTTCTGCCGACAGTTGTCAGGTGGCTAGGATTTGGCAGCGGTGGCAGCCCAGGACTTGCATATTCTTGGCAGAGTGGGAAGGGAAATAGAAGCGATCTGCCACAGGGTGATGGGGTGGTTCAGTGCCACCTATCGCCACGATCACCCCCTCCCCCACCCCCCGCCATCATCCCCTGCCCCACCGTCACCCCCCGCCATCGCAACCATCACCCCCTCACCCGCCTTCATCCCCTGCCATCGCAACCATCACCCCCTCACCCGCCTTCATCCCCTGCCATCGCAACCATCACCCCCTCACCCGCCTTCATCCCCCCTCGCAACCATCACCCCCTCACCCGCCTTCATCCCCCCTCGCAACCATCACCCCCTCACCCGCCTTCATCCCCTGCCATCGCTACCATCACCCCCTCACCCGCCTTCATCCCCTGCCATCGCAACCATCACCCCCTCACCCGCCTTCATCTGCCATCGCAACCATCACCCCCTCACCCGCCTTCATCCCCCCTCGCAACCATCACCCCCTCACCTGCCTTCATCCCCCATCGCAACCACCACCCCCTTCCCCCACCTTCATTCACTTATCGTAATCCCCACCTTCATCCACTCTAGCGGAACCTATCACCATCACCATCACCCTCCACCTTCGTGGACTCACTCTCTTCCCCCCCTCCCCACATTCCTGGTGAAAAGTTTATGCTCAAACCGTCGACTCTCATGCTCCTCGGATGCTGCTTTTTCCAGCGCCACAAGTTTGGACTCTGATCCCAGCATCTACAGTCCTCACTTTCTCAAAGTTGAATCTTTGTTTGACCTTCAATATTCTGGAGTGACCTCTGTCCAACCGGAGGTTGAAGAGTCCCTGGCCTTATCCATAAAAAAGATTATGCTTTTCTCCCCTACTTCATACAAAGTATTTGCAATTATATAATACAGTTCCAGGATTTGCCAAAACACACATAGCCAGTAAAATAATTTTCAAGTGTAACTGCTATTTTACTACTGTATTAAACTATATTGTTTGCGAAAACACTAATCAATCTGTACAAAATAAGCTCCTACTAAGTAGCCTGATAATCAGTTTTAGTTGTGCTGATTGAGAAGCACCAGGAAAAAAATCTTTGTTCCTTAGCAGTCAATTGACCTTTTAAGTCAATTTTGTGTTCTGTCTCCCATTCTGGAAAAGCTTTATGCAACATACTTACGATATCATCACTATCATAGCATGTGACCCGATGGCATAAAAGACTCATTCTCCATTTACCTTAAGATCACCCGAATCACAATAATCTATTGAAAACACTGCTCTTAACTGAATTGCTTGATGAGCCCGGGCACTGATGTGCCTGAGAATGTAACATATGTGGTATTCATGAGTTACAATATATGTCTATTAGATTCTTCAGTATCACATGATTTACACCTAAAGCAAGGGATGGAAGTGATTAAAATCAAAAGGAGTCTGGATATAGTAGACAGGAAGAAATTGCTCCCTCCTACAAAAGGTTTGGAAAAAAAATACGCACAAATTTCAAGCAATTTACAAATGCTGCAAATGTAGTGTGGGAATAGCAAGTGGTTTGGGTCTGAAATGCACTACATGGAAATGTGGGAGAGGGAGCATGAATTGAGATATTCAAGAGGGCATAAAATGATTATTTGAATAAAAACAATGTGCAAGGGTATGAGCCAAGGTAGGCGGACAACACCAAGTCATAAAGCTCATTGAGGATTGGGTGTGAACATGATCGCCCAAGTGATCTCCTTCTGCACTGTATCAATTCTCTAATTATCCAACTAACGTCAAATAAATGTACAGCAAAGAAAATATTTTACTCCAAGGCACAAAACAGGAAGATGGAGGAGAAAGTGAGGACTGCAGATGCTGGAGGTCAGAGCTGAAAATGCATTGCTGGAAAAGCGCAGGTCAGGCAGCATCCAAGGAACAGGAAATTCGACGTTTCGGGCATAAGCCCTTCTTCAGGAATTAGGGCTTATGCCCGAAACGTCGAATTTCCTGTTCCTTGGATGCTGCCTGACCTGCTGTGCTTTTCCAGCAACACATTTTCAGCACAAAACAGGAAGATGCCAAATAAAGCAACCTCACATGTCTCTCTCTCTCTCTTTCTAGCCATCCTGCAAGTTCAAGGTGCTGCCTTTCGTTTGATCATTTGCACAATATGGGAGGTGGTCAGAATTAACTCAGCAGCTGTTGATGCCATTTGAAAAGATAAAATGCCTACAGACACCTTTATATCATTTCTATGATAAATCTAAAGGTCACTTAGCCCTATTTGAAAGCACCCAAGATCAATAGATAAGACTTATAAACTTCTAACTTTTATTGATGTGGAGTTGTCAGTGTTGGATTGGGGTGGACAAAGAAAAATCACACACCAGTTTATAATCCCGGTGTATTTGGAATCACTTTTGTTGGACTTTTGAAAAGCACTACCTGTCCTCCCATCTTTAACTTGCATGTGTACTCTTGCATATGAAAGAGAGAGAGATGGAGCAACTTTAAAAATCATTTTATTTAGTTGAAGTGTTAAATCTAATCAATGTGCTTTTTTTTAAAAGAACTTAGAGAAGCTTGTCTGTGTGCACACCTAAATACTTAAACACTCGCTGATTGGCAAGCCTATGTGACAAAGAAAAATTGGCAGTTAAATGAGAATGGGAAAAGACAGGAACTATTCTAGTCTTCCTTCCCTGGTCTTAACAACTCATCCACTTTTTCATTTAAACTGTTATGACTGGATTCGCACCCAACATTTAGCTCAAAGATGAGAATGCTATCATTGAGCCACAGTTAACACTGTATATTTGGCAGTGACAATTTGAAATATGGAGATGAAGTGCACACTTCTCAGTTGGAAACAACTGAGAATGTCCAGAATTACGATATCCGCGGTTATCATTGGCCGTTAGGGATGCTCAATGTAGGGGGCAGCATTGTTGGATTTTAACCAGCTAGAATCATACATTTTACCAGAGCAGAGCACTGGAAAGATAGTCTCTGATTATCACTGGAAAGGTATTAGCTTCATAAAATCAGGATGTAATGATCTCAAGAAATTCTCTCACCTGTACTTCCGTTTTCGAGAGTGAGACCGGGAGCGAGAACGCGAGCGGGACCTTGTAAAGGACCGGGAGCGAGAACGAGAACGGGATCTCGAATGAGATGACTGCGACCTGGACTTTGAACCTGTGGCTTTCGACATTTTCAATGTGGATGTGGTAAAGTGAGCTTGTCACTTTGTACCTGTCAAAAAGGAGATGCAGAAACTTATCAAGAGGGCACCAGAGAAAGATAAAAGCATGCAAACAAATAGAGCCAGCTTTAACAAGAGCACCTGGATTGAATGGTATTTCATACAACTTGATATTTCTTTTAGTTTTACATTATTTCCCTCTCCAATTTCATTCCCATTTCACTGGCAAAAGTTGGACCCTACAACTGGGGCACAAATTAAACCTCAATATTGTAACAAAAAATGAATTTATTGAGTTGTAATTTATAGAAAAGATTACTTATACAATTATATTTCAAGAGAACATTGCAACCTTTGACTGCAGGGCAATGTGGGAGAATGGCATTGGTATATGTGAGACTTCTGCCATTTCTGCAATCACATGGGAATAAAAAGGGTGGAGGGATCGATGCGTTTTTTGCTGGAGAAGAGTTGAATCTGGAGTGATTTAAGTGTGGAAAGAGCCTGAATGTCTCCTGTACCTCAGATGCTCATAATTCTATTCAAGGGTGACATCTAAACCACATTCCTGTTGATGTAAGGATCCAAGCTCACCACTGAGCACGCAATATTGTTAATAATATGTTTGATATTCACAATGATGGGACAATTTCACCACTGCCCCAGTAACCTGTATGTCTGTGCAGAGCAAGGACTACAGGACTAAGCGAATCCTCCAAGTTGGCATGGACAGACCAAACTACCTGCTCAAAATATATTAAGTTGGCCTAGACCCTAACTTTTTCTTATTTTAAAGGCAAGTGTAAAGCTTGAGTTCCAGATGCAATTTGATTGGTCAAACTATTCTACTTTCAGCAAGAAAACACTTCTTACACTACTGTCAAAATACAGACAAAATAAAAATAAAAGAATTGGCTTAACTGTAACTTCATTGAAATGCTTAACAAAATAATATGCATTAACTACTAATTAACTGTTCCAATATAGGAATATCCCATAAACACACCCTTGGCAAAGGCAAATTCAGTCAAACAGATGTCTCACATGCAATTCTAGTAGCAGGAAGAGAACCCCAGCTTTTAGCTGGAACAGAGAGGGGAACAAGAGCATCCACACCCAGCTTCATGATCCCAGCAAGTCCTGAAAACTAAAACTACAAAACTTAAGGCCTCACAAACTATTTACTTGTTTGGCTTTGAGCAGCCGACTCACTCTATTTCAACCTTTCTTGATGAAAAAAAAACAGGACAAAAATACACCTCTTAAAGATATAGCATTGACACTAAGTCTTACACTTATTGTCAGAATTAATTTTCTCCTGGGATATAGAACAATACAAAAAATACACCTTTGTTTTAACTCCGACATGATGCATGGAAAGCACCAGCTTTGATTAGAAGCATAACCCAGCTAACATCCAATATGCTTTCACACTTTAAAAAAGGTCAATCTCTGAACTACAAAGTAAATTCCACTGTTGCTGCAAACAAAGGATTTCCAGGTTACATCTCCTCCCTTTAGCTAGGTAAGAGTTCCAGTCTTATTCACTTAACAGAGAGAGAATGGCACAGAAAACTCTCCCCAGCACTGATCCGACAGGGAGAGGGGAGATGGCCACGTTTCTAGCAACAAAACATCAGGAAAGATCAAACTCAGATACAGGCTTATAGTTCAGCGAAACTCAATTCTGCATCCCTGAAGTGCCCTCATCCACTTCATCATTCAGATAATCATTAAGTCTGTAACTTCAAGAAATCATTTTCACATAAATGATCCCACTGGCCTATCTTACTTTAAACTTCTGAGTTATTTTCAGAGTTAGAGAATCTCAGAATCCTGCTTTTAAAGTGTCTTTAAGAAACTGGAATTCGCCACATTTCATGGAAGAACCCAAGGAATACTTGAGATTTCATTTAATTCCAAGTTTCCAATGTGTCTACAGGGGCACTGATCAGCATGGGATAATGCATTACACTCTGCAAACAAAGCAACACTACAAATGGATATTAGCTGTCTACCAAACAATTGAGCTACAAGTTTCAACTCCAGATACTGTATTGTAATGTTTACCATTTAAGAGAAGAAATGGAGAAGATGAAAGAGGAAAAGGACGTATAGAAAGAAAGATGATAAAGAACATTAGTAGCAGGGAATGGAGTTGACCACATGGCCCTTAAGGCCATCACTCATGATCCTGACTGATCTTCAGCATCCTTTCTCACCATCCCTGTACTCTCAATTCCCGTCTGGATTAGTGGTGCTGGAAGAGCACAGCAGTTCAGGCAGCATCCAAGGAGCAGCGAAATCGACGTTTCGGGCAAAAGCCCTTCATCAGGAATAAAGGCAGAGAGCCTGAAACGTGGAGAGATAAGCTAGAGGAGCTTATCTCAATTTTACCTCAATTCCCTTGCTATTCAAAAATCTGCCAATCTCAGTCTTGAATATGTTTAAAGACAGAACAATGTGAACTCTCTGGGGTACAGAACTCTAAAACCTCATAGCATTTGACTGAAGAAATTTGTCACTTCAATCATAAGTGTCTGACTCCTATTCTGCGAATGTCATCTTTAGTTATCGACTCTCCAGCCAGAGGAAATATCTTCCTAGCCCCTTCCCTGACAGAATCCTTAAGAATAGCATATGTTTCAGTGGAATCGTAAGACAGACAGACCTGGGACACTCAACCACTTCTCTTTGGACAATCCTCAGATTAGGAACAAGTCAAGTGAAGAGCTTCTCCCAATCGTTGCGATAAAAAAACTCAATGATTCTGTAACGCAAGTATTTTTTTTTCCTTTGAGAGTTCCCATTGATTTAGTGAATTCTGGTTGCACTTCTAAGTAGCTATATCCTTTCTTAAGGAAAATGAAATCTTATACAGTGATTCAGATGTGACCTTACAAATGCCCGACACAGTAAGTTCATTTTCGCGCTCCAAACCCTTAAGTGTGAAAAAAAGGCTAAGACTATTTGGTTTCTTAGCTGTTTTCTATATCTACATATTGACTTGGACATTCATGCACAAGTACATCCTGGTCCTTCTAAACATTAACATTTCCCAGCACTCACCACATAAAATAAATACAATCTGCTTTTCTATTGTTTCTACTAAGTGGACAGCTTCACACTTCCCAATATCTTTTTTCAATTGCTATGTTTCTTGCCCACTCCCTTAACATTCCCTTACCCCATCGAAGCTTCCCCAGAGCTTATATTTCTACCCAACTTTATATCATTAGCAAATTAAAATGAGTGTGCAATACAGAAGAAAGAGAAATAGAGGCAAAGAAATAAAGAAACTGGGCAGATTTGATGCATTGCTGAAACTGATCGAAGTTCTAAGTATTTTGCCTTTTCTCCTGTTCCACATAATCATATTGCAGTGAAATAATTTTACTAGACCATTCCACGACAAATATATCAGCCAGAATGCACCAGGTGAACCAGGTATGGGGGTTGGGTAATAAATTATATTAGAGATAGCTAGCACTGTTACACATCTCAGATTCTTTGCCCTTTAAAATTAAGCCGATGACCTTCCTCCCGGGCAGTTGGGTTTGTGCAGTAATGCTGGCAGAGAAAAAGTAGCAGTTCAGTAGCTCTTACCATAGTACAGTAGGTACACAGATCTGCATACCGTAAGAAATAGGAGCTGTAGGCCATAAAGTCCAGCAAGCCTGCTCCAACATTCTATGCTTGCCTTCAACTCAACTCTATTTCACTCGCTCAAATCCTCACACACCTTGATTCTTTCAGAACCCAAAAACCCTTGTCCTGAGACTGCCATCTAGCTCGAATATGTCCAGTGTACCAGTCTCTCAGCATCTAACCTGCCAAACCCTCCCAGAATCTATCAAAGGAGATCATATCTCATTCTTTTAAACTCCAGAGAATATAGATTAATTCCACTGAATCGCCCTGAAGATGAACAACCTCACCCAACTTAGCAAATCTTCACTGCATACATTCCAAAATTTATTTTCCTATAGGTACAGGGATGAGAACTGCATTGAACACCCCTGGTTGTGGTCTCACCAAAGTTATGTAAATGGCAGCAAACCCTAATTTTGATCATCTAAAACACTTGCTAATAAGCCACAATACCATGGAGTCACACAGCAGAGAAACAGACCCTTCGGCCCAACTCATCCAAGCTGACCAGGTTTCCTAAACTGAACTAGTCCTATTTGCCTGCGTTTGGCCCATAATTCTCTAAACCCTTCCTGTCCACGTACATGTCTAAATGTCTTTTAAAATGTTGCAATTGTACTTGCCTCAGTCATCTCCTCTGAAAACTCCTTGCATATAGAAGCACCCTGTGTAAAAAAGTTCCCTCTCAGGTCCCTTTTAAATCTTTCCCCTCTCACATTAAACCTATGCCCTCTAGTTTTAGACTTCTCTACCCCAGGGAAAAGACCTTGGTTATTCATGTTATCCATGCCCCTGATGATTGTATAAACCTCTATAAGGTTATCCCTCAGCCTCCTACACTCCATGAGGAAAAAGTCCCAGTATTTCCAGCCTCTTTATAACTGAAACCCTCCAGCCTCGGTGATATCCTTGTTAATTGTTTTTGCATCCTTTCCAGCTTAACAACATTCTTCCTATTGCATGACGACCAGAATTGTAGGTAGTACGCCAAATGTGGCCTACCAACGCCTTGCATAGTCGTAACATCACATCCCAAACTCCTGTACTCGATGCTCTGACTATTGAAGGGAAGCATGCTAAATGTCTTCTTTACCTTGCCTTGTCTACCTGAGAACACCATTTTCAAAGAACTGTGTAACTGCACTTCTAGGTCCCAGTGCTCAACAACACTCCCTAGTGCCTACCAGGCTCATTCCCGATGAAGGGCTTTTGCCGAAACGTTGATTTTCCTGCTCCTCAGATGCTGCCTGACCTGCTGTGCTTTGCCAGCACAATTTTAACCTCATGCACCCTCAGTCCTCATTTTCGCCGACTAAGTAAGTTCTGCCCTAGTTTGTCTTATCAAAATGCAACATCTCGCTTTTATCTAAATTAAACTCCATCTGTCATCTCTCTGGCAAGGTTCACGTGTGTAGCTTCCAGAGTAATAGGAGGTCCTGAAGGATAATTTTATGGCTAGCATAGGGTTGTGCTTACACTGTGAAACTGGAGCTTCAATGGGAATGCGGTGTCTGCTGTTCCAGTGAATAAGCCTTCTCCATCCAACACCATGGAAAACTAGACTGCCCACTTATTTCACCTGCTTTCCCTTAATAACATATCACCATGGCTGAGACAGTAAACACTCCATGGAGAACATATTTGAGGCACCTTCCACTTGAAACAAACTTCAACTTCATTGCTCGACTGCTCTGATCTCTTTTGCATCTCAGTGATGATTGTTGATGAAATGAGATGACAGGTTGTCAGAGATGGCTTACTGAGCAGGTCAAGAAGTTGTTGTTTAGAAAAGTACACAGTTAAAATTAGACGATAAATCTGTCTCCACCATTAAACTTATGACTATCCAGTTGTGCTGTTGGTTCAGCTGTCTTTTGCAAAGTAGCATCTTGGCCACTCTTTGCAGCCCACTCTCCAACTACATCAATACAAGCTTAATGGAAAAGGTTATTCCACAACAGAAAAAGTGAAACGTCAACCCCTGAAAGTTCTTTTTGTTAGAAAAAAAGCACCACACCTCAGTGTAGTAAATGGGTTATGCTTTTGGACAAAACTTTACTGTGAAGGCTCCCTGAGTTAATGTGGCGAATGCATGGTCCGGAGGACCATGAGCAGGGATCTGTTTACATTAGCAGCTTACGGGCTAAGAACAAATTTGCCATGGTGACAAGTCCCAGCAGTGTGATCCATCACAACAGGATCTAAATGTCAGGCAGATGCGGGAATTATCTGTACATTTGTTGATCATTAATTTTAAAAAGTCAGTACTGCCAAACTCAGGAATGGCAATACAATATACTAGACAAACCAGGAAAGTCAAGAGGGGGCAGAACTGCACATCAGAACTTCATAATTTTATCTAAAATAAAGAACTGACATTTATATAGGGCCCACCATATCCTAAATGTAACAAGTGTTCCCTGAATTCCAAGAACTCAAAATCTAGGATTCTGGAAGACCACTGCACATCCCACTGGATAAAATCCTGGCCTCGCATGTTTTCTCATGAATTTTCACACCCCATGTACTGCTGTTTTGGCACATTACATACTTTGATAATTTAACTGCAATATTACAGGTTGTTTGTAGCCTTAAGTCCTGCCAAGTAGAGTCTGTGTTTGATTAGCTGGACTGAGGCACATAGTTCCCGTGAATATTCTCTGTTCCTGACCAAAACAAATTGCTCTGTTGGCAGGTTGGCCCATGTTTACCCCAGAAAGTCAGATTTTAACTGTATTACAATAACAATCCTTTCCCTACAGACAACAGTCAAACAGCCACCGTGCAAGTGTGTGCATCTCTCTCCTGCTCCACGTGCAAAGGAAGCCAACAAACAGGAACTATGGCAAGTTGCACAAGGAAGGTGAGCAATAAAACCGCAGACAGTAACTACGGAAGCAATAAGGGAAAGAAGATGAAATGTGAGGGTAAGCTAGCTAGCAATATAAAAGATTGCAAGACATTAGAAAGGAATTTTTAGATCTGTAAAAGAAAGAAAGAGACAAGAGCACATGTTGGACTGCTGGAAAATGAGGCTGGAGAAGTAGCAATAGGTCACATAAGAAATGGCAAAGGAAGTAAATAGGTACTTTGCACCAGTTTTTACAGGATGCAGGACCAGCAGCATACCAGAGCTTCATGAGTCAGGAAGCAGAGGTGAATGTAGCAGCCATCATTAAGAAAAGTGTGCTGAGGAAGGTGAAAGGTCTGAAGGTGAACCAATCACCCAGACCAGATGAACTACACCCCACAGTTCTGAAGGAGGTAGTTGAGAAGTTTGTAGAGGGATTGGTGGTGATCATTCAGAAATCATGAGTCAGGGAACGGTGCCAAACGACTGGAAAATGGCTAATATAACATCCCTGTTTAAAAGAGGGAGGCAGAAGACAGGAAACTATAGGTCTGTTAACCTGACCACAGTTATTGTTATGATTTTAAAGTTCACTATAAGGATACATTTGCGGAGTACTTGGAAGTGCATGGTAAATAGGGCTGAGTGAGCACAGCTTCATCAAGAGGAGGTCATGCCTAATAAATCTGCTACAATTCTTTAAAGAGGTAACAAGAAAATTAGACAAAGGAGAGTCCGGTGCCTGGGAGAAGACAGAAGAATGGGATTGAGAAATATATCAGCAAATGATCAATTGGCAGGTGAAGACTTGCTGCAGTTAATGCAATCTGAAACATTTTGTTCCAAACACTTCAAATTATTGCGTAATTGACCGCCAATTCAACGTCATTTACAAATCTCTTCGGAACAGAGGACCAGAAGCAGGGATTGCTAACTACCCAAAGGGATAGCTTGAGGAATCTACATTTTCCTAACAGTGCTGCAAGATTATTATAATTGTTAATATAAAAATGGCAGTGTGATTTTGTTTTGCATTCCTGGCCTCAACCTCAAGAGTTCCTACAGTTATAGGATAAGTGGCTTTGGATCTAATATGCTGGAGAGAGAACATTAGTGACTGATAAAGAGAGGCATTAAAGGTTTAAAATTGGAACACAATTCTAAAACACGTGCCCCAATTTCAGCTGTCGCTGAAAATACTGAGAAAGTTAGAGTCCCTCAGGCACACTCCTACAATGCAGCAAGCACCACAGGTATGTGGTTTCAACAATTGGTATAAGTAGTCTCTGGCTCGATACTAAATACAACCTGAAGCCTCCAATGCTTTTGCCCTGGTTTGCAACAAACAAGCGGATCTTATCAGGGCAGAAATTGAGGGACAAAAGACTCAAACGATGCTGAAAATGACCCAGTGAGGATCGGAATCGAGCTCGGCTATGAGCAGCAAATAAATGCCAAAATATTATAAATTTTGATGCACTCAGATATGAGTGATTCCCACTTCGTTGAAGTGCAGTACAGTCCCACAGAACCATACCCAGAATTATAACATTCAAAGGGAAGAGGGGAAAAACCGGAGTTAAGAATCAAGATATTCATGAGAAGCATTTGGAAAATAAACTGACAAAACTAGCCATGTCAACTGTTCTTGGGGAAAGGAGCGAACTGACCAGCAAATCAACTTGTGCTGGAAATAGGGAGTGAAATAAATTTTAAACCGACTTAACAGAGTCAACTACATTGATTATTATTTCATAATGAAATGCCTTTCCAATCAACTTATGCCTGAAGTCAATCTTAGAATGCACAAAAATTGTTGCATCTTACATTAACTGTATTTGAAGCTTACAGCTATAAGATGGCAATGTGCTTGGACCTATCATGCTTTATAAAGCTGGTGAAGGAAATACAGCACGAGTCTGCAAGGAACTGCCGAACTGATTTGATTCCCACTAGAAAGAACAAAGGCACCACAGTGAGTAGATTGCAGCAGAGGCCCTGGTTGGAGTTCATGTATCATGTTTCTCACGCGTCTATCTACAAGCCATGACTGGGGTTGACCAACAGCTTACAAGTTGGGAACAAAGCTTGTCTTGAACTGTTTGGTAGTGGTGGGGGTCATTTCCAGCAACAATCTATCTATCTATCTATCTATATATCAAACAAATTGGACAAATTTAAAGACCATCCTAAAGAAAGAGTGGTGGAGTACCAGAGAGGATGAGGGGAAGCAACTCCCAAATTTAGAATCAGGCAGCGAAAAAAAACTACCACCAGAGGAGCAATTAAATCAAGGAGGCAGAATTAGGAAAGTGCAGATACCTCTGAGGGTTGTAAGGTTGATAACAATGGAATCAAGCAAATACTGATGACTTACGTGCATAACTGAAGAGACAGGAGGAAAAGTATGTTATCAAGCATGGCTAAGGCAGCTGACAGGTTCGGAAAGATAAGGAGGGATATTTTATCTTTGCTATGGTAACAACAGCATGCAATTTGCAACTTGATAACAGCGATTTTGGTACAATGGCATGAGTAGAAGTTTCATTGGAGGTGTTCAAACACTAGAGCTCCAGGCAAGTCTGGTGCAAATTTGAAAGATGCCAATATGTTCAAGGAATTTTGGCTTGTGTGACAAAGTGACAGTGATACTGCCACCTTATAGCTGAAAATGATAGGAGGCCCAGGTTCAAGTTCCAACTTCTCCAGAGATGCACAAGAACAGCTCTGAACAGGTTTGCTAGAGGATGTATATCTGCAAAAACTTCAAACGAGGTTGAGAAGAGAGACAGGGCTGTTTGCACAAAGGCAACGGCCTTGATTGTGGAGGAATGATGTCAGCAGACTTAAAGTTGAGGGTGACAGCATCTAAAGACAGAATAATTAACAATAGCAATAAAACTGGGTTATCAGCAGGGGCAGAGTGGTTAGCTGGGGTGTTCACAGGGAATCAAGTCAATGGAGCAAGATGTGGGTCTCAAGGATGTAACGAATTCAACAAAGTTATGAAGGAGATGGAAGAAACTAGAGAAAGATGCAATTCACAGTCAGGGCTACGTGACCCATGGCAGCAAGTTACATCAAGAGTAGGACAGAAAAGCAGAGTAACCCTTGTCATCTCTTCCGGGAAGAGTGGGCAAGAAAGAGGATCAAGTCAATGAGCAGCTTCCTAAATCGTGTCCACTGTCTCACTGTGTCTCAACTGTTGCCTCAAGATTGATGATGGCTACTGCAAGGTCCTTAGGAAGAAGTGGATGATCATCTCATAGAGACTTATAGAATTCTAACAGGACTAACAGTAGATGCAGGGAGGATGTTCCCCACTTTGGGGATTCAGGATGGACCATTTAGGATGGAGATGAGGAGACATTTCTTCACCCAAAAGGCAGTCAGGTGAGTTTCTTGCCATAAAATTCTCAAGCATTAACCTGTTCAGATTATTCTGACAAACCTCTGGGACAAGTCAGACTTGAGCCAAGGTTTTCTGGCTCAGAGCTGGAGACACACCATTGTGCTATAAGTGCCCTATATTGATCTGTTTTAGTGAGCCTGTGGAACTCATTACCACAGGAAGTGGTGATGCCAAAGCATTGAATATATTCAAAACACAGCTAGATATAGCACATGGGCGAATGAGATTAAAGGTTATGGAGAGAAAGCAGGATTAGGCTACTGAGTTGGACAATCAGCCATGATCATGATGAATGGCGGAGCAGGCACAAAGGGCCAAATGGCCTCCTCCTGCCCCTATCTTCTAGGTTTCTATGAAACAACATTTAGTCATTATTCTACCAAATTGAGAGCGCTTGTTGTACACAACAGACTTCCATATTTCCTACATTACAATAGTGAGTAAGAAGTACTTCAGAAGTACCTCAAATGTCAAATCAAACACGGTCAAGTGCTTCCAGGTACCTGAGCTTATGAAAGGTGCTACATAATGCAAGTCTTTCTCGTTTCGAGAGACAGAACTGTGAAAGGAGATAGCAACTTCATCAGTGTCCAGGTGACATTGCGCTTTCAGCAGATTAAAATACATCCTTGTTATTTGTTGCCGATCATGAGTAACCCCATATTAATAAAAGATTCTCAGAACACGTTATATGGACATCAATCTTCTATTCCTGGCTGAGGTGTGAAAACCAACTCTCACAGAGATGAGGCGCAACAGAGTCGAACATCTCAGATGGACAGAGAATTCAAGCTGCCTGCAGCTGTCCTCCAGCCAGATGGCACACGGAAGGCAGCATAATCACTTTTGAATTTTTATAGTTATAAATGTCCCAGGTTAAATTTCAGGATTATCCAGCTACAAATATCACAGCCAAAGTCCAACAGACAGCTGTAATGCAAGTTGACAGCACTATCATCTGTTTGTATCATCAACTCCATGTCAACAGAAACAATGGATCCAATTATGCAGAAATCTTAAGATATGGCGGCAAACCACAGCCAGTGCCTCTGCATGTCTGAGTTTAAGGCACTTGAAGTTCTCAATTTAATTGCAATACCTACCCTATACTATGTGTGGAGTGCTGGGACAGTACCATAGATGCTGAGCAACAATAAAGAATGAGTGGGGTAAGGACTTGTGGTCTTTGTGGCATGGTAGTAGTGTCCCTGTGTCGTCCCGTTCCCGCTTCAGTCGAAGCAAAACGCTTAGAGACACAGCATGGCTTTACCTCCTTCATCTTTATTCCAACCCTGGAGGGAGAGAAAATGTTCGCTCATGTGCACAGAGACATGGATTCCTGGTCTTCTCTTGAAGAACGGATTCTTAAGGAATTATATAGTCACTGACAGGGAGCAGCATCCAATGGACCTCAACACAAACAGAAGTGGGGACCAAAACTCCAGCAAAATCTCCAGTAAATCCATCGAGTATGATAGGGTTGAATGAGCCATGATCCCAGTCAATAGAATGAAACACCGATCACTTCCTCACTGCAGGGTCCACATATTCAGTGATAATTAATAAGTCACAATTAGTCAACTAATTAAAGGTATATGACCACCTAAGTAACATCAACAAGGTTTGAAATTTAGCCAATTGCAGCTTTGAAGAGATGAAGGAAAACCAAACACAATAAATTGATGAGAGATAATAATATACATGAACAGTAGGTGTTCAAAGAAATTACTAATTCAACACAAGACCAGTATGTACTCCTGAGCATCCTGGAAGGAAACCTGTAGGTAGTGGTGCTCCTATGCATGCGCAACCGTTGACTTTCAAGATGGTCGGAGCTAGAAGTTTGGAATGGGCTCTCGAGGAACATTAGCAAGTTGTTGCAGTGCATCATTTAGATTATCCACACTACCGATGTGAGCTTGTAGGGAAGGTGTTTGACAAAGTGCCAATTATCCTGGATGGTGTTCAGTTTCATGGATGTTGCTGGAGCTATACTCAAAGGGGAGTGTCTATCACACTTCTGATTCATGCCTTGTCCACAGTGGTCAGGCTTTGGGCAGTCAGGTGAGTTTCTTGCACAAAATTCTCAAGCATTAACCTGTTCAGATTGTTCTGACAAATCTGTGGAACAAATGAGACTTGAACCCAAGGTTTTCTGGCTCAAAGCTGCGAACACCACTGTTGTGCTGTAAGTGCCCTTACTGGTCTGTTTATTGCACCAGTATTTAGTTTTAATGATCAGTTAAGTTTCTGATTAGTGAAACCTCCAAGACATTGATGGTGGGGTATAGAGCAATGGCAATCTAAAGGATATCAGGGAAGATGGTTAGGTTAAATTGTCTCATTTTGGAAGACAGTTGTGGTCTAGTACTTAAGTGGTGTAAATGTTACATCAGCTCAACCCTGAATGCTGTCCATGTCTGAAGTGAATACAGGCTGTTTTGATATCAGAAAGGTTTTGAACACAAATTATCAGCAAACATGCCCACTTCTGACCTTATGCTGGAAGGAAAGACATCACGATGAAGCAGTTGAAGATAAATGGGTCTAGAACAATGCCCTATGGAACTCCTGCAGCAATGTTCTGGTACTGAGGTTGGTCTCCTGTAGCTACAATTATCCTTGTTTGTGTTGGATAGGACTTCCATCAGTGACTAGAAACACTTTCATCTTTTCCTTGAATAGTCCCACATGATGCTGAAAACGATATATCGAACCTCACCATTACAGCTGACAACGAAGGAAGCCTTTGATAGGCTTTTGCTTTCATTTAAATGTCATTAACAAGGGAATAAAACAAACTCAAAAAGCAGAAACTTTCATCAAACCAGCTGACAACCTGTACTATTATACCTCGTATAGAATAATATCACTAATAGTTACTGCAGCAGAATACACCATCTTTGTATAATACACCCCTCAAACAGCAAACCATTACCCCTGTCCATGATTAGAGATAGTAACACATTAAGGTAGATATTCTATGATAAACATTCTTCTAAAACATTCATCTACAATTAGAACATTCCACTACTTTGGCAAGTAAATACACAACTTTTATTTATATAAAATTTATATAATGCAATGAAACATCTCGAGCTGCTTAACAGGAGCATTATCAAACAAAATTGGGCACTAATATTAAGTCAGATGATGAATAACTTGGTCAAAGAGACAGATTGTAAGGAGTGTCCTAAAGGAGGAGAGTAGAGAGCCAATGACTAGAAAGAGTACTCCAAAGCTTGGGACCTAGCCAACTAAGGACAAAGCTACCAATGGTGATGCAACTAAAATGGAAGATGAGCAAGGGGCCAGAATTAGAATACAGTCAGTTCTGATATAACGTGATAGTTTTTTTTTAGATTACTTACAGTGTGGAAACAGGCCCTTCGGCCCAACAAGTCCACACCGACCCGCTGAAGCGCAACCCACCCATACCCCTACATTTTTCCCTTACCTAACACTACGGACAATTTAGCAAGGCCAATTCACCTGACCCGCACATCTTTGGACTGTGGGAGGAAACCCACGCAGACACGGGGAGAACGTGCAAACTCCACACAGTCAGTCGCCTGAGTCGGGAATTGAACCCGGGTCTCAGGCGCTGCGAGGCAGCAGTGCTAACCACTGTGCCACCGTGCCGCTCACTAATTCTGTTCTTGTGTGATTTCATGTTATAAGAAAATCACATAATTGCTGCACCATTTAAACTAATGGGGCAATCGTGTTATTGCCAACACAGACAAAAAAAAGTTCACATTCGACAAATAACGGTCTAAATTTCAATCACATTAAAGCCAATTTACGTTGAAGAAACACATTATACCAGAACCGACTGTACAGGTATGCTGGAAGATTATGGTGATAGGGAGGGACAGGGCCACGAAGCAGCTAAAAACAGTGAGAATTTAAAATCAAGAATTCACCAGGAGCCAACATAGACCAGCGAGTACAGGGCGAAAGGGGAACAACACTTGCTGTTAAAGGCACAGGTAGCAAAACTTTGAATGATCTCAAGTTCACAGAAGGTAGAATGTAAGAGAAAAACCACAGCTGCACTGAAGCAGTCGCGTCTAGAGTTAACAATTCAGGAATGAGGGCAATATATCCATGTTTATAACCTGTTAATTCTCATACAAATGAATTTTCTGCAGCATACAACAAAATATTTAATTGCATTACTGCAGTAGAACACTGCTCTACAGCAGAACTACAATGCCCTCGAATATATATCATTCACCAACAACACACCACATTATATGTCTAACAAAGCTGTATACTTATTTAAGATAGGGCCTTCATAAACATTTAGAATTGGTTGAAGTCTACTCATGCTGATCCTCTAAAGTTAGAGACTGTCAAATCCCAATGTCATGATTCAGTTGTCAGGTATCCCTACAATAAGGTTAGGATGTAGAAAATAAACAGTACATGGAGGTGGAAAATGTGATTTTTACAATACCTTTTAGACAATGTTACACTGAGGACCCATATTCAGTATAGAGTATCTTAATTGCATTACAATCCAATTAGCCATGGAAACTCTAACCGATGTCAGAATATCAAGTCTGAGGTAATAGGAATAGAAACCAATTAAAGAAATGAAGAAATGAGAAATACCAATCGCACTTAGACAGTACAGTAAATGGGCTTTTTTACCATCCCAATATGTTTACAGTAAGAGACCTCAAAGCTGAACCGACTGGCATCTCTTGTGAAATGGTCGATGGCAGACAGCAATTCAAGATCAGCTATTAGGATGAATTCAAAGGTCAACAGAGAGATAACCTGCCATTTCACAAATTATTGGTATAACCACACTTCAAATACCACACTGGTCTTCCCAAATTGGAGGGTGGAAACACTGACATTTTGGAATGGTGAGCTCAGAGGCAGAAACAGTTGCCATGATGCTCTGCCCAGCCCCCAGGTCTCATGTCTCACCTCCTGCTCTCATAGGCCAGAGTATCGACATGGATGCCACCACTCACCATGGACACGGCAGGTATTCGCATGACTTGACCAACGTTGTCTCTCACAAGCAGCAGGCAAGGATGCCCAGAGGCATGGTACATTGGCAAGACCAAGCAGACGCTACGACACCTGATGAATGGACATCGCGCAACAATCACTAGACAGGGATGTTCACTCCCAATCGGGGAGCACTTCAGCAGTCAGGAACATCCAGCCTCAGATCTCCAGGTGACCATACTCCAATGTGGACTTCGGGATAGGCAACAAACCAGAGCGGCTGAGCAGAAGCAGATAGCCAAGCTCGATGCCCATGAGAATGCCCTCAACTGGGACCTGGGTTCATGTCACACTACAGGTGGCCCCACTATATTACACCCTTACACATTCACACACTCATGCAGACACACTCTCATACACATGCTCTCTCTCAGACACACACACCCTCCACACTCACCCACCTGCACACCCTGTTACAGGCTTATACTCCATCATGCTCATGTGCACACATACACACACACCCCATTTGGGGTAAATTTGTATTTGCAGATACATTCTATTTTGCTCAAAAACTACACAACATGCAGGCTGTCAGTCCATGTAACAGTTTGTAAATTACTACTTTGTAAATAGAACCAATCTGACTCATGATTGGGATATAGACACACTCTAACTTCACACCTTTAATGCATTTTCTGAGCTGAGATGCCACTATTTCTATAAAACCTTAAGTTATCTCAGGAATGCGACTTGAAATAAGTTCTTGGATTTACAAATTAATGAATTGAAACCTGAAACCCATTCTAAATGATTGAAGACTTAACAGCAATCTAGGTTTGTTCTCAGTTGCATGACACTGATCTTGTGCTATAAATTGTCTTATGATCCTATCCGCTAGACACCTAACGAAGGAGCAGTCTTCCGAAAGCTTGTATTTCCAAATAAACCTGTTGGACTATAACCTGGTGTTTTGTGATTTTTAAATTTGTCCACCCCAGACCAACAGTGGCACCTCCTCCTCAAATGTCTTGACAATCCACTCAGTTCTCACAGAGTTTTGAGTTTTCAAACCTTAAAATGGGGTAAGTGGGAAAAAGTTACATCAGTTCTAGTTGCCACTGTACAAAAAGGATATTGCAGGTAATGGACAGAGAAGAAAACAATGAGATTGATTGAGGGGATGGAGGGATCAAACGATGAGGAAAGATTATGTAAATGAAGCATGACCCTCACTGAAGAAATGCTGAGAAGTGATAAGATTGCTGCTGTCATGATCTAAAATGGACTAGGATCATAGAAAGATACAATACCAAAGGAGACACTTGGTCTAATGGACCGCCTTCTGAAAGACACACCCAAACTACTGGAACAGGATGAGGTCATTCAGACCCTCAAGCCTGTTTCACTATTCAATGAGATTATGGCTGATCTGTGGCCTAGCTTCATATTCCTGCCTTTGACCCAAGTTCCTTAATACCTTTGCATAACAAAACTTTATCTAACTCAGATTTAAAAGTAATGATTAATCCCATAACAATTCAAGTTTGTGGAAGACAGTTCTAAATGTCTACTAACCTTTGTGCATAGAAGTGCTTCCTCACATTTCTCTTTCACAGTCTGTCTCTAATTCTCAGACTATGCCCCTAGAAGAAATAGTTATCGTTACCTACCCTGTCTTTTCCTGTTACTATCTTCAAGACTTCAATCAGATCATCCCTTAGTCTTCTAAATTCTACAGAAAATAGGGCTGATTTGTATAATTTGTGCTCATAATTTAAGCTCTGAAATCCAATATCACTCTTATAAAACCACACTGTACTCCCTTCAAGACCAATACATCCTTCCTTAGGTGTGGTGCCCAGATCTGCTTGCAGTACTCCAAGTGGGGACTAACCAGGGTTTTGTATAACTGCAGAATAGCTTCTGCATCCTTATATTCCAGGCCTACATGCCAGCATTCCACTAGCTTTCTCAATTATTTTCTGCAATTAGTCCGACAGCCTTGCTCTCACTCCAAAAGGTCTGCAATTTCTGTCATTTGAAGAGGGAGTTAGTTGAATATGTGCAAGACACTGTCATTTGCATTGCCACCACCCTTTCAAACAATGCATTCCAGATTGTGACTCAGTAATTAAAAGGAATCTCAACTTATCCTAATGTCCTTCAAGATATTTTACTTTTGGATAGTCAATTTTTCCTCCAAAGTGGCATGTGCACATTTACCTGAAAAGTACCGTGAAACCGGTTCAAATTGTCCCATTTAAAATAACGCACGTTTAAGCGATTTGCAAGCACAGTACGTTGAAACAAACACGCTGTTTACAATTTTTTTTAAAATTAGAGGGGTCAATAGATACAGTATTGGAGGAATTTGAAGGGAGGGCTCTTGGCATGGATAAGCAGTGTCCCTACCTTTGAGCTAGGAGGCCTGGGTTAAAATCCCATTTGCTCCAAAGGTGTGTAATAACATCACTGAACAGGCTGATCAGAAAACATGTAGGAGTAATGAGAGAAGTGACTTGTGTAGTAAAATAGAGGTGGGAGAAAAGCCTTGAACCTCAAGTTTCCAAAACCATCCATCACCTGAGTTCTGTCTGGGTTTGCAGCAGACTAACTCTGATGAAGACTGATGATATGATTCATCAATAAGTTCATTATGGTTTTATCAAATAACTATCAGGCTCCTAAGATCAAATTTCTGACTTCTGCCATGCCTACCAGCAATAGACTTGCAAGCGAAATGCCATTCCTAGTGGTCAGGACCGCCAATTGCAATGGAATGTGTTTCATCATTTAAACCAGGCACAAATCCCCTTCTCCATAAAGATGTCACCAGTGGGGAACCAAGGGAGGGATAAGATTTAGCGGCACCCTCAATTATGTGAAATGACTAACATAACCTACTCAGTACACTTTGTTGATTTTCTTTACTGTGTTGATGATCATACACAGTACTGAATTACAGGCTGGAACGTGATGGAGTGATTCAGATAGTTGATGCATTATGTGTGATACCGCTATGGGCGGCACGGTGGCACAGTGGTTAGCACTGCTGCCTCACAGCGCCTGAAGACCCGGGTTCAATTCCCGACTCAGGTGACTGACTGTGTGGAGTTTGCACGTTCTCCCCGTGTCAGCGTGGGTTTCCTCCGGGTGCTCCGGTTTCCTCCCACAGTCCAAAGATGTGCGGGTCAGGTGAATTGGCCATGCTAAATTGCCCGTAGTGTTAGGTAAGGGGTAAATGTAGGGGTATGGGTGGGTTTCGCTTCGGCGGGTCGGTGTGGACTTGTTGGGCCGAAGGGCCTGTTTCCACACTGTAAATCTAATCTAATCTAAATCATAAAACCAACTGTGACATATATAGACCACCTTAACAGTTCAGATTCTAGCCACTAATTCTTTTGGTGTAACTCTATATAAAAGAGCAAACCTCCATAGGCAAGGATGAGAACGAGTGAGACATGGCAAAACAACTGTTCATACTGCAAACACTAACCATCCATGATCAGTTTTCTCGGTACCCCATCACAGATCTGTGGTTTGCAGGGTTTCTTCTGAGAGTTGGTTGTCTTTCAGTGATGTGCCTAACGCTGCTAACAAATCTTTCTTGTCCACATTTTGAAACTTGTAATTTAATCCTCTTACTTAGATCGCTTTTTCAGTGTCCATTAAGGATCGGTCAGAAAAGTTTTTTTTAGTCCATGTTTCAGTGTTGTCTGTGTAGTTATTTTGTGTAAGTTGTCTAGTTTTTTTTTTATTTTGTGCTTGTCGCTGCCAAATGTCGATGGCTTGTTGTACTGTGTCTGTCCATTCATGGTCTGCTGCCATGAAAACCGAATGACAGCCCTACTCAAAAAAACTTCAGGAAATCTGGAGAAATAAATAAGACCAACTTCCAAAAAATGAAACCAAACAGATCCAACACACCACACTTCTACAGATTATCCAAAATTCACAAACCAGGAGCCCCCCCTCACACTGGCTACCTGGAACACTAACTTATAGACTGACCAAGGAGCTACACCAAAGACTAAAACAATTAGAAGAAGACTCATGCCACTCCATCCACTCCACCCAAGAATTTCTGAAGACCAAAGACACCAAGATAGAAGAGGATGAAATAATAGTCTTCTTTGATGTAACAGATCTTTTCACATCCATCAACATCAACCTGGCCAAGGAAACACTACACTATCCGAAGAACCAAAGACACATACACCAAACACCACCGACTTCATCAGCAAGGACAATATCGTCGAGCTAGTGGGCCTATGCTTGACCACCCATTTCACCTTCAACAACAAAACCTACAGACAAACCAACTGAACCCCCCGTGGAATTTCCGATATCGGGGTTCTCAGCAGAGGCAGTAATGCAGGAACTCAAACAAAGCTCTGCCAACCATCCAACCCAAATTTTGGGTTCGTTATGTGGATGACTGCTTTTGTCATCACTAAATGAAACAAATTAGAGGAAACCTTTAAGACCATCAATAATACCCTGACTGGCAAAAAATTCACTGAGGAGGAGGAAAACTGCCATTCCTAGATGTCACAGTAGAGTGAACAGTCAATGGGGAATTTCAAACCAGCGTCTACAGGAAAACAACACATGCAGAGCAAATACTGAACTACAAAAGCAGTCATCCCAACAACCACTAATGAAGTTGCATTAGAAAATTATTTCAATGAACCATCACACTGCAGCACAGAGGAACTACAAAGAGCAGAGGTAAATCACCTATACAGTGCATTCAAAAGGAACGGGTACCCAATGAACACAGTCCGCCAATTTCTCAACAACAAACCCAAACAAGCAGACAAAACACGTCCAAAAACCCTAGCCACTCTCCTCTACATAAAAGGCATCTCGGAAATGGCTGCCAGACTGCTCAGACATGGGTAACCTGGCATCATGGGTAACCTACAAACCCACCAACACACTAAAACAGCAGCAAATGAACTTGAAAGATCCTATACAGACAATAAGCAAAACTAAAGTCATTTACAAAATACCATGCAAGAACTGTAACAAACACTACATTGGACAAACAGGCAGAAAACTAGTCACCAGGAAGCTTGAACATCAACTAACCACAAAACGACATGACCCTCTCTCACTAGTATCTTTACATACAGATGAGGAAGGACACCACTTCGACTTGGACAACACCTCCATCCTAGGACGAGCTAAGCAGAGACACATACGAGAATTTCTACAAGCATGGCAGTCGAACCCATTTCAACAAACATTTACTTGAATCCCATTTACCACCTCCTGAGAAAAATCTGAAATGACACCACTACAGGAAGTGACATCACCAACCCAAGGAAATCTAAGCACATAAATAGAAAGCGGGCCATTCCACCAGTGCTTTATCTGGAGGTTCACTGATTATGTTACCTAGTATGGTGACGAAACATCTTAAAACGAATCTTCCAGCTCAGCGAGCAAACCTACATCCAGAACCTCAACTTAAGCTACAAAGTGTCTTTCAGAACTCTGGAATTCTCCACCACAATAGTACATGGAGGCCAAGTCACTGAATACATTTAGGAAAGAGTACGATATTAAGGTATAGCAGCAGCTCTGGCCATACAGAATGAAGCAGCAGACTCTATAGCCTACTCTTGCTCCTATTTTCTGCAGGGATTGGATGATTGCTATGAGAGGTGATTGATCAGCTCAACAGTGGACAACCTCAGAAGTAGATTTAACTTTTAAAATTTCTTCTCCATTGTCTCTGAAGAAATTGACTTTTTATTTGAAAAAGCAATTATACAACGACAAAAATGTACTTTGAACAATTTGGCACAATCAATTTAGATCAAACCAATGTGGTAACAAAAAGTAAAACCATACACACATTTTTTGCCCAGAAACGCAGCACACCTTTTCATACATCACAATTCCATTAGACTGAGAGAATGGCAGAAAGGATTTCCTTTAGAAAAGATACTGGCGAGACATAACCAGCGAGACAAAGGAACATTTTGCATCTCTGCTCAGCGGTATTCCCAATATTGCTGCAGGATTAGCCTGCATTCTGCAGCACATATGACTAAGTACACAAAAAGTGAACAAAGGCCATTTATTGAATATGGATATTAGAAGTCCATACACTACTACAGAAATGGACAGAATTATGCTCCAACAAATATTCCCAGCCTAACAGCTCAGGTAAAGCTGGTATCACGTTAGTGCACTTTGTGAAATTCAAGTAATTCGATGACAGTTTTAGGGACATGATATTTTGGAATTCCACATGAAGACAGCAAGTATCCAAACATGGCCTAATTCAAAAAAATGTCAACTTCCTCTGATACATGTTTTTGACACACAAGTAATACATTATACAACTGCTGGGCAATAACCTCTTCCAATGGAAGAATCTAAACATAGTTTCTTGACATTCAAAGGCATGTCCATCACTGACTACCCCATTATCAACATCCTCAGGTTACCACTGATCAGAAACTGAACGGGACCAACCATAAGTACTGTGACTAGACAAGCAGGTCAGAGGCTAATAATTCTATAACAAATGACTCATCACCTGACTCTCTCAAGCCTGCCCACCACTTAGAAGGCAAAAGCAGGAGTGTGATGAAACACTCTCCACTTGCCTGGAGGAGTATCGCCAACAAAACTTGAGAAATGTGACACCATCCAGGAGAAAGCAGCCTGCTTGACTGGCCCTGCCTCCACAAACATTCACTTCCTCCACACTACCGATATTCAGTAACAGCAGAGTGTACTGCCTACAGAATACACTATCGAAATTCAATGAGACTCTTTACATAGCACCTTCCAAACCCACAACCACGATCATCAAGAAGGTCAAGCAAAACATACACAAGGAAAAAATGCAAGTTCCCTTCCAAGCCACTCACCATGCTGAGTTGGAAATCACTCCTCAGTGTCACTAAGTTAAAATTCTGTAAATCCCTCCCTCACGTCATCTACACTAAATGGACTACAGCAGTTCAAGATGGCAGCTCACCACCACTGTCTGAAGGGCAACGAGGATGGGTGATAAATGCTAGTGATGCCACATTCCTGGTATGAATCAGGAAAGGCATGCAGTATCTGGGCATCAGATGAGTAGAGATTCAAGTGGATGTTCTGACATACACTCAGATGCACAGCAGAGAAACAGACCCTTTGGTCCAACTCGTCCATGTCAATGAGATGAACACAGTAAACTGAAAATGGGTCTGCTGACCTTTATTGCAGCGGTAACCCCACAAATAAATTAGTTTGCAATACCTTTAAGAAACATTCCCAGATTTTAAAATAGTCTGCGTAATGACAATGGACAGCGTTTCAACCAGAGGTATTTCAAGTTTTGAGAGAAACAACATGTCTTGTTTCATGCTCTCATGTTAAATCACTAAAATCTTTTCTCAGAGTGTTTTGGTAACTGCTTGCTTTGGTTTGTAACTTGCTCTTTATTATCCCACACCACTTGCACTGCAACATTTTCAGAACACAACAGCTCTCTTTCCTAACCCAACACAACTTCAATCTCCCCAGGCAGCTGCAACTATTTCTATAAAATATTCTCTTCTCAACTAAGCCAGTTTATTTCTGAACCCAAAGGATTACTTGTACATTCTGAGTTTGGCGATAACAGGCATTGCAAGCACCCACAGCTTTTGATTAGTTTTGATACCATAGAAACCGCACGATTATGAGTGACCATGAGGCATTGAATTGCTGACCAGACAGGATCAGCTGTCCCATATCTTCGCACTTGTCCATCAATGTCAGATCCCATCGAGTGTAGCAGAGAGCAGTTAAGCAAAGTAACAGTCCACATATACTCAGCTCTTAGTTCCCAACCCCACCAACTCACCCTCACCAGTCAATGGATTATTAGAAGTTAACATAACATAGATCTGTATAAAGACAATGTTTCTATTAAAGAACTTGAATTCATATGGTACCTTTCATAAGCTCAGGTCATCACAATTATTCACAGTCAAAGCTGAGCAATCACATTACAGATCCCAATGTGATGACCAGACAATAAATTAAAGGTTAGTTGAAGGATAAATGTTAACGCAGAATGAAATGCTAGCAGCCATAGCCCAGATGCAGAGCACATGGAAATCATTCTTAGGAAGGCTCCTTTCACCATTAAAAGGCTCTGGCCAACAATGTTGTTAGGAGGATCCAATGAATCAGATTGCATCTTGGTGGAAGAAACAAACAACAAGGAAAGATTGACACTGGTGGGAGTAGTCAATAGGCCCTGTTCCAGGAGTTGTTCCGTAAGATACAATAAATCATGAGACAATAAGGACATATGTAAAATGCAGTATATGAATCACCATGCAGATGATTCATATCTTCATATAGATTGGGAATATCAAATTGGCAATGCTAGCCACAAGGAAATATTCATATAGTGTTTTTGGAACAGTTTTCTGGAATAATATGTTGTTGATTCAACAGTTTTTTTTGGGTTGGTAATATTTAATATGTCAGGTCTGATAAATGGTCTCTGATAATAGTGACCATAGCATGGTAGAATTCAGAATTCAGTTTGAAAGGGAGGAACTTAAGTCAGAAACAACTGTGCTTACACTAAAAATGGGTAATTACAAAGGGATATGGTGAATTGTCTGGAATGGACCAGAAAAGGTTATCAGAAAAAAAACAGTTGAGAAACACTACATTGTGTTTTGAGTGGCATGTGACTGTGAGGGATTGGCTGGGGGTTGTCTTGTGGGCATGACTGACTGGGATATAAAGATTTTGTATAAAGGAAGGACTGTTTCCTTCGTTCAGGGAGACCTCTTGAAGGAGTCTTCGCCATGCTTGTGAAATGTGAAGAGTTTTTCCAAAAAATTTTAAAAGCCAAGATGATCAAAACATAATAATGAGGAACAAATAGACTTAGGTCAAACTAGCAAGCAATGTAAAAAGAGATGAGCTTCTCTCACTATACAAGAGGAGAAAGACAAATGAGAACAAAGGCCTTTATTAAATATAGATATTAGAAGTCTGTGACACAAATATAGAAACAAACAGAATTATGTTAGGTATTCCAAATCTCCAACAGATTTTCTCCGCCTTACAGCCGAGATGAAGCTAGTATCAGATTACTGTACTTTGTTGAATTCAAGTCCTTTTATCAACAGAAATTATGAATTTTAATAAAACCAAAGGCACAGTTGTGGTAAGGAAATTGTGCAGCCAATACAAACATATATATACGACAGAATGAGAAGTATGTCTTTAAAAAGCAACGCTGGCTCTATGTAGTTCTAAAGATACATTAATGACAAATGGTGTGGTTGGACTCGCATGAAGCAGAACTAAGAATTATTCAATGTCAGTAATCATCACCATAAAAAGCTACAATATACAAGGAAAATACAAATGTCCAACTCACCATAGCACATAAATTGGCACCAGAAAAAAAATTAGCATCTTAGGTTTTGTTTTCAAAGTAACTGACATATGCATACATCGACACACAAAAAGCGATCCACTCTCAACATGTCTTCCACAGACTGGTTAGGGGCCTGTACATTAGGAAAAGAGGTGAAGAATGCAGAGTTGCATCGCCATCACCTATAAATTACCCAAGTACCTTCTGCTACAAGTTGAACCTTTATAAAAATAAAGGCAATGTAGAAAGGATCTGTCTTGTGCACTATCTTACTACGTAACTGACATTCTATTTTCAGTATCTATAGATAAGATTATTCTGATCTGACTGTATGCTCTTTGGAAGGACATGTGAAAATAATGTTGGACTAGGTTTGCAGCAAATCCACTGATTATCTGTTTTCTGGTGGGTACATGACTATTTGCAATATTCGATGTCTAATTAAACTCTTGGTATGGAATCTCCTGCAATCAAAGTAGGTTCAATACATTTCACCTTGTGGACAGGAAGTTAACTCGAAGCTCATAGTCCTTGGCTTCTGGTTTTCCTTGGAATATTGGAAACCAGTCTTTTAATAAATTACATAAAAATTGGGAAATAGATGTAGATTGTTGCTGGATCAGACAGTGAAGCATTGAGAAATTGGAAATCTGATCAGTAGAATTTACATTCAAATCCTTCGGTTAAACCAGTCCATGCCTAACAGATGTCAGAAATTAATCTAGTCTAACTGCCAGCATTTGGCCCATATCCCTCTAAACCCATCCAATTCATGTACCCATCCAGATGTCTTTTAAATGTTGTAATTGTACCAGATTCCACCACTTCCTCTGGTAGGTCATTCCATGCAACACACCACCCTCTACGTGAAAAGGTTGCTCCTTAGGTCTCATATCTTTCCCCTCTCACCGTAAACCTATGCCCTCTAGTTCTGGACTCCCCTACCCCAGGGAAAAGACTTTGCCTATTTACCCTATCCATGCCCCTCATAATTTTGTAAACCTCTATACGGTCACCCCTCAGCCTCAGACACTCCAGGGAAAAGAGCCCCAGCCTGTTCAGTCTCTCCTGAAAGCCTAAGCCCTTCAACCCTGGAAACATCCATGTAAATCTTTTCTGAATTCTTTCAAATTCAACATCTTTCCTGCAGAATGGAGACCAGAATTGAATGCAGTACTCCAAAAGTGACCTAACCGATTCCAGTATAGCTGCAACATGACCTTCCAACACCTACATTCAAGGCACTAACCAATAAAGGCAAGCATACCAAATGCCTTTTTCAATACAGTCTGTGACTCCATCTTCAAAGATCTGTGAACTCACACTCTAAGAACTCTGTTCGGCAACACTGCCAGGGCCCTACCATGAAGTGTCTGAGTCCTGTTTTGATTTGCCTTACCCAAGTGCAACACCTCACATTTATCTGAATTAAATTCCATTTGATGGTCCTGCTATACTCTGAGCTAACCGCTTTCACTGTCCACTACATCATCAATTTTGGTGTCATCTGCAAACTTACTAACCATTCTTCCTATAGTCACATCAAAATCATTTACATAAATAACAAGCAGTGGACTCTGCACCGAGTTTTGAGGCACATCACTGATCACAGACCACATGAAAAATAACCCTCCTACCTTTAAGCCAATTTTGTATCCAAGTAGTTAGCTCTCCCTGGATTCCATGTGATCTAATCATATTTACCAAGATATCATGTGAAACTTTGTCGAACACCTTAAAGTCCATATAAATATCCACTGCTCTGCTTTCATAAACCTGGTTACTTAGTCATATAGATGTACAGCACAGAAACAAACCCTTTGGTCCAACTCGTCCATGCTAACCAGATATCGTAAATTAATCTAATCCCATTTGCCAGCACTTGATCCATATCCCTCCAAACCCTTCCTATTCATATAGCATCCAGATACCTTTTAAGTGCTGTAATTGTACCAGCCTCCACCACTTCCTCTTGCAGCTCATTCCATACACACATCACCCTCTGTGTGAAAAAGTTGCCCCTTAGGTCCCTTTTATATCTTTCCCCTCTCACTTTAAACCTATGTCCTCTAGTTCTGGACTCCCCCACCCCAGGAAAAACACCTTGTCTGTTAATTTTACTGGCCCTCATGATTTCGTAAACCTCTGGTCACCCCTGAACCTCCACTGCTCCAGGGAAAACAGTCCCAGCCTATACAGCCGCTCCCTTCACCTTAAACACCCCCCAACCCTGGCAACATTCACGTAAAATCTTTTCTGAACACTTTCTGGTTTCATAACAACATTCCTAAAACAAGGAAGCCAGAATTGCGCACACGGTTTCAAAAGTGGCCTAACCAATGTCCTGTACAGCACAACATGACCTCCCTACTCCTATTCTCAATGCGCTAATCAATAAAGGAAAGCATACCAAACGCCTTCTTCACTATCCTATCTACCTGCAACTCTACTTTCATGGAACTATGAACCTGCCCGCCAAGGTCTCTTTGCTCAGCAACACTTCTCATTAAGTGTATAAGTCCTGCTCTGATTTGATTTCCCAAAAATGCAGCATCTCACATTTATCTAAATTAAACTTCACATGCCACTCCTCAGCCCATTGACCCATCTGATCAAGATTCTACTGTACTGAGGTAACCTCCTTTGCTGTCCACTACACCTCCAATTTTGATGCCATCTGCAAACTTACTTACTATACCTATGTTCAAATCCAAATCATTTATATAAATGACAAAAAGCAGTGGACCCAGCACCAATCCTTGTGGCACTCCACTGGTCACAGGCCTCCAGTCTGAAAAGTAACCCTCCACCACCACCCTCTATCTTCGAGCCAGTTCTGTATCCAAATGGCTAATTCTCCCTGTATTCCATGAGATCTCACCTTGCTAACCAGTTCTTCAAAAAAAAACTCAAATTACTGAGACACTATTCCCCACATACAAAGTCATGTTGACTATCCATAATCAGTCCTTGTCTTTCCAAATACATGTAAACCCTGTCCCTCATAATCCCCTCCAACAACTTATCCACCACTGGTGAATTCACAGTATCTGACTGATCAAATTCCTGTGCCTAACCCAGGAATTTTCCAGACCATTTTCTGAAATATAAAACTTGAGGCTTGCTCAGCAGAGTGTAGAGGAACAGAAGAGTAGCTGTATGGACAGAATGGCCCCTCTCACTCTGAAAAAACAGCCTGAAAGACTTGCAGGAAAGAGGTTAACAAGCATAACTACCATAACATATGGTCAATGATCTTAAATCTGCTATAAATTTTAAGTAACTCAATACATTGTCCTGTGATGAAGTTCATGCAAGGAATGTTTAATGACTAAAGTAAATATACAAATTAAAAAGTGAAAAGTATCATTGCCCGAACAGTACCTGAGAAGTTATCCTGTGGAATAGCTGTTAAATCAAAATTATGCAATTTTTTCCAACCTAAGTCTATTAAGAGACAGGTGAAACTGATAAGTTATTACAGTATTGTTTCCGCAAGCTCTTTACTCTTCAGCACTGCAGGACTAGTCATAAAATGAAAAGACAAATTCTCAGCTTCAATCTTGGTCTGTCTATGTTAGCTAATCTCTGATAGAAGACTTTTAAAACTAGGGAGGAAATAAACTAATTGCGCTTCCTGACCTGATCACTAATTGATTCCTGCCCTCCTCTTCCATCATCAGGGGTCCACAAGAGGATACGGTTTAGCCTTAATTCCCATCAATCAAGCAGCTTTGAGACCGTCACCAAAGAACCTCGTCAATGCAAAGCAGCCTCAGAGGGCAACCTCTGTGCTGTCGCTTGGTTCAACCTTCTGGAGCAAGGAAACAGGCCAAGAGATGTATTTGATTTGATTTCCCATCCCTCGGTAAAAAAAGTGGGGAATGAGAAGGGAGTTACCAATTTACATCCACCTCACTTCCTTGCCATTGCCCCTGACAGAAATGGAGATAAGGATCCATCAGAATAAAGTACAAACCAAATCAACACCATAAAGCTACGCTGAGAATATTGTAAGATCAATTAATTCAAAAATGAGTTGCCTGGAATAAACCTTTGCCATTGTCCACATTCACTGACTCTGGGACCAAAGGTGAAGGAGCTAAGAGTGAATACTGAACACAGAAAATCTACAACCAATCAAAAAATTAAAGCAAATCATGAGTGCAGCATTCAGAGAAAGAACACGTACACTAGCACTGATTCATCCAGTTTTCTTAGGCAACATTTTCTTGACTGTTTGATGAGGGGGCAGTTAAGAATCAACCACATTGTCTGGAGTCATATGTAGGCCAATTTCCTTTTCTAAAATTCGATGCAATTTTACAACAATCTAGTACTTTCATCATCATCATCACTACTAAGACTAGCTTTATTTTAGATTTATTAATATATCTGAATTTAAATTCCACAGTTGCTAAGGTTTGGACTCTTGTTTCTGTATCATCAGTGCAGGTCTTTATATCAATATCAGCTAAATAAACACTTTGCTACCACGTTGCCCTTGGACAAGGCACCTTATGGGTGGGGGACTATGTTCCCTTTAATTTTGCTAGCTGCTACGAGGACCTCCAAGGTTCACTTAGTCATATGCATTGATGGAGCTTTAAAGCAGAAGAACAGCGATTTCTAATCCGGCGGCACGGTGGCACAGTGGTTAGCACTGCTGCTTCACAGCGCCTGAGACCCGGGTTCAATTCCCGACTCAGTCGACTGACTATGTGGAGTTTGCATGTTCTCCCCGTGTCTGCATGGGTTTTCTCCGGGTGCTCCGGTTTCCTCCCACAGTCCAAAGATGTGCGGGTCAGGTGAATTGGCCATACTAAATTGCCAGTAGTGTTAGGTAAGGGGTAAATGTAGGGGTATGGGTGGGTTGCGCTTCGGCGGGTCGGTGTGGACTTGTTGGGCCGAAGAGCCTGTTTCCACACTGTAAGTAATCTAATCTAATCTAATCATCCAACTGTTTAAGAACAATAAAAGAGCGAGAGCAGAGATTAAATTCTTCATGCAAAGGGAATCACAGACAAGGGAATGATTAACAGGAATAAAGTATCAAGAGAGAGGCCGCCATTCTGCAGCATTAGAGCAAAGTTCACCAGATAGCTTTGCTTTACAATCACCTTGAAGAGAATGCAGCAAATTCAAAACTTTACTTAGGACACAGTCTGGTAGAGGCTGCTCACTCAGCACGTTTTATTCAAAAAGACAATCTGACGATTCAGGCTGTGAAGAGGCTCAATATTCATATTCATTAAAAATTGCACCATCCCCAATTCAAACCAGCTGTTATTGCCTGAGCTTCAAGGGAACTGTCTGTATATCCTGCAGAAATCCCAAAAACTTCAGACACACAGTGAATCAATTATTATGGCACACAAATAATGCACAATACCCAGTCAGCAAGACAATTTTTTAAACTCCGTTTTCCAAAAATTCCAGCTCCTGAATTACTTCGGATTGACTGAACACACTTCCACTTAAACCTTTAACTCCTTACAACACAAAATGAATGTCCACTTCCCATTCAACTGACTACATTCCAGTCATTTCTTTCGCCGTACAAAGGTGGAAACGGAACATTTGGCCCAAAAAGTCCACACTGACCCTCCGAAGAGTTTCCCACCCAGACCCATTTCCCCACCTTATTACTCTACATTTCGAGGAGAAACTGAGGTCTGCAGATACTGGAGATCAGAGCTGAAAATGTGTTGCTGGAAAAGCGCAGCAGGTCAGGCAGCATCCAAGGAACAGGAAATTCGACGTTTCGGGCATAAGAAGGGCTTATGCCCGAAACGTCGAATTTCCTGTTCCTTGGATGCTGCCTGACCTGCTGTGCTTTTCCAGCAACACATTTTCCAGCTACTCTACATTCCCCCTGACTATACCTTACCTATACCTCCCTGAACACTACGGGCCATTTAGTTTGGTCAATTCACCTAACCTAATCTTTGGATTGTGGGAAGAAACCGGAGCACCTGGAGGAAACCCACGCAGACACGGGGAGAAAGTGCAAACTCCACACAGTCACCAGTGTGCCGCCCAGATCTCTTCAACATTAACCAGAGAGCCTGTTCTTCCCATGTGAGCCCAGGGAGTAATTAATCCATAACCTATTCACTAAGGGGAGACATCATGTCCAAGGCTCACCTAAAGGCACGGTCACCAACACTGTCAACTGACAAGTCTCTGAGACAGGAAATGTTGGATGACTTATTTTCCAATCCTAACAAGATGGAATACCTCACATGGCTTGAAGGAAATGATTAAATAAAATAGATAAAACTTGAGATGATGACCAATTGAAAGTGACTCTTACATCCATTCCAACATGATTTAGTCTTTAAGCAGCATATTTAATACAAATATATCCCAAGCACTTGACAGGAGTATAAATTAGACTGAAACAGTCGGCGTGTCAAAGGAAGAGATGTTTTAAAAAAATTGATCATCCTTGATCAGAGGCAGGCATTATTGAAATAATTTGCATTTCTATAGCATCTTCACCTCAGGACATCAATTACATTTCATGATTAATGTAACAACAGAGAGGAAATACTTTGATTTTCCCCTTTAAGTGAGATACGCAGAATCACAGAGGGATGGAACCCAAGATCATGATAAATAACTAAATCTGTTCATGATGTAGATGGTGGGGAGAGGGGGGTATGTTGAACAGGATAACACTATTCCCTACTCCTCCGCAAATTTAAAAATATATAGTATGCAAATACACAAAGCCTCATTGGAAAATATCAAAAGACTGTTTAACATCTTATAAGAGACAGCAACTCTAACTAAAGATGCTCGATAAACACAAAAGTTAAGATGACATTATAGGTTCAAAACCTGTAGTGGGTCTTGAAACAACTCTCACTAGACTCCAGTTACTGAAGTATCCATAGCTGAGCAAAACAACACAACTTGATCAAATCGGAATTAACACTACACCAGATTAGACAGTATAAACATATTCTGCTCGACCACACCCAACCCCAGGAGCCACCTAGAGCGCCTGGATTTTGATGTTTGGTGCACAGGGAGCCTTCTGAGATTTCCAGCTTTCACATGTTTTTCAACAGACGGTAAGAAATTGCAGCAGTGCCAAAATCTAGATGATGCTTACTGACATTGTGGCAAGTTAAATGGAGCCAGGAAGGCTGCCTCCAGAGGTGAGGATGATGTGTTGCAATGTGGAAAAGAAAAAGCAAGTAATTCAGGGAAAGTGAACGCCTGAGACAGAATGATACAAAAATCAAAAATTATTCATTTCCTCAGAACACTGTCTTCTCTCAACACAGGATCTCAATAGTTCCTTCCAATTTTCCAAAGGATTCTTTACAACTGCATCACCCAGTTTTATCTACATTTACAGAGTCATAGAACATAGAAAAATACAGTGCAGTACAGGCTGTTCGGCCCTCAATGTTGCGCCGATCCAAGCTCACCTACACTAGCCCACTATCCTCCATATGTCTATCCAATGCAAGCATTGTGTACAGCATGGAAACAAACCCATCGGTCCAATCTGTCCATGCCGACCAGATATCTCAACCCAATCTAGTCCCACCTGCCAGCACCCAGCCCATAGCCTTCCAAACCCTTCCTATTCATATACCCATCCAAATGCCTCTTAAATGTTGCAATTGTACCAGCCTCCGTCACTACCTCTGGCAGCTCATTCCATATACATAACACCCTCTGCGTGAAAAAGTTGCCCCGCAGGTCTCTTTTATATCTTTCTCCTCTCACTCTAAACCTATGCCGTCTAGTTCTGGACCTCCTGACCTCAGGGAAAAGACTTTGTCTACTTATCCTATCCTTGCCCCTCACGATTTTGTAAACCTCTATACGGTCACCCCTCAACCTCCAACGTTCCAGAGAAAATAGCCCCAGCCTGTTCAGCCTCTCCCTGTAGCTCAAATCCTCCAACCCTGGCAACATCCTTGTAAATCTTTTCTGAACCCTTTCAAATTTCACAACATCGTTTGTAACTTACAAAAAGCAACAGTCTGAAATTTGCCTTTTGGCACTCCAACCCTATTGCCTTGATTGGGCTGCCACACATGTGTCATCTGAATTGTTAAACAGGCACTAGCTGCGTTCTCCATTAGATTCTGTAAATCCCATGACACTACTGGCAAGTACAGTAGGGGCTTCTCACCCAACAGCAATCCTTCAATCAATGCCATACAAAAATTTCCATTCATTTACTGTGATTAAATTGGTGACTCCATTACAGTTCCTCCATTACAACAGTGATTACACTGCAAAGTGTTGCATTAGCTGTAAATGCTTTGCAACGGTTTACAGCTGTGAAAAACATTATATAATGTAAGGTTGATCCTTTAATCTGAAGTAGTGTCCCCATTTCTATTTTACTGGATGCTCATACTTTCAAAAAGCAAACTTTGGACCCAAATGGAATATCAACTTATCTTTTCTCAGAGAGATGACAAAAGACCTGTCATTCTGATCACGCACCATCTAGAAAAGGTAAAAAAAGAAAATGGGACTGCAGCATGCCATGCTGCATGAAACAGAATAGCAGTAAAACATATGTGGTCAAAACTGCAAATGACTAGGATACAACGAGAGAGATACATACATACACTGTGAAGGGTATCAGTAAATAATGAAGTTGTGGGGGCTGCCATGCACATTACACCACAGATAATAGGAGCCCAATGATACAGCTGTGTCTGTAACGCAGGAAAATTCTAGGATGAACCGTGCAGGTTGCAGTGCTATGATAGTTTGTTGAATTCTACATCGTACAATTCCAGTTATCAACCCAGCAAGAGGCAGCTTGAGACACAAACATACGCTATTCGTTAGTTCTTAATGCGTCATGGAGACACATTTAACATGAGCCAGAGTTGATGGGGAGCATTGGATACAAAATAAACTCATTGTACAGCCTACCTCACAAAACCCATGCCCTGAACATGATGTCCAGTATCTTAGGTACCGATTTAGAATCTTGCACTATGTATTAAAATGCATAAAATTCTGCCACAAGTTATAGTCAAGCGTTTCCATGATGCATTACATTTTTGGAATTTTAAAAGAAATATAAAGCATGGATCAGTTACCTCAATTAAAAGATAACATTGCCAAAGATTCAAATAAACCATGAACTCCAAATTAACCTACTGACAGAGAGCTGTTCATTGATATACTGCTGTATACATTTTATTATTGGTTCAAACTGCGAACAGGAAAGATGATACACTAATATGAGAACTGGAAGCAAAATCCAGTTGTCCCAATTACTGAATAAACCCATCCCAAAGCTTTAAATAGCAGGCAGAAGATTGGCTGATTTTACGGTAGAGTACAGAGAACACCACACTCAAAGGTAGCCCCTTTCCTACGATTTTTGTGCCAAACTGAGAAGCATTTCATGCTATTAACCCGAGCTCATTGAAAACTGGGGATGAGAAGTTTCAGCACTTTGCATCCGGTCTTCACAACCAGCAAGAACAAAACTATGTTTCCATTAAGCAATGGGAAGTGGGGACTCATGCAGCAAGAATGTTAGTTGGTCACCAATGAATCCACAAACCAAAACTTTCTAGCAGCTTTCACCAAGAATGACAAAAGGAATATTCTTTTGATCAAGATGCAAGCAAGCTTTCTTTTCACCTCCCACAAAAACCTAAAGTACCACATAATTTTTAAGCATCATCAAGAATAAGTAACTACTTGGTCTTAAAGAGCATCTTCCATATCATAATACATTCCTGGACTCTGGAGTCAGAATCAGGGTAAGTAGTACCAACAGTACTTTTGTGAGGGTGACCTGAAAATAGGAAATAGAGAAGGCGGAATAGAACGGCAGAATCTAAAGGCAATATGATTGAAGGACCTGAAGGTGAAGGGGGCAAGGAAAAAAATGCACAGCAGAATCAGATGGTACAAAGCAGGTTCCCACGGTTAGAGAACGCTGCAAACACACAGCAAGGCTGACGTGGAAATGGTGTCTCAAACACTTGAGATGGAAAACAGATCATGATCAGGATATCATGCATGCAAGTTGGAGATCAGCCCTCAGTCAACATATAGTTAATGTGATGTGTGGAAGTAATGGAGGAGGTGGGCAATACTTCAGAATCCACACATAGGTTGCTAGTGAAGGATTAGATGGCAGTTATGCAGCTCCACTCTGGGGTCCAACAGATTGTGGATCACATCACTGACGTTTTTCTTGAGTCACGCAATGCTGATGTGTCTCAGTGAGTTCACTTCAATGTTTTTACTTAGCAAGAGACTTATTGTTATTGCTAATTCAATTTGTAATCAGATTTGAAAATACTGTTAAAACAATTCCTGTAATTAAACTGCTAACCTTTATTTTCACATCACCAGCTTCACCATTTTACAGGTTAAAAGTTTGTGCGAAGATCTGTAGCTCGGGTGCTTGTTGTAGTGGTTCTGTTCGCCGAGCTGGAAGTTTTGGTTGCAACCAAAACTTCCAGCTTGGCGAACAGAACCATTTTACAGGTTATTCCACACTTTGAAATCAATTACTTTGGAACAATGAATTTCTACAGCACCGGGATGCAGGTAACAACAAACTGACAGTTTGGCAAAATTCCAGTAAAATGTTCAAGTTATTGAGAAGAATAATTAGCATGGAGCTGCTTCAAAATAGTACAGCCAGTTAAAAATAAATCAATGCCAGAAATACAAACAATTCTTTTAATTGGTCAGTATGTAGATTTCCATAACCAAAGACTTCACCAGCTGAAGCCACCACAGAAATGCTTCGTCCCATTATTGTTGTAGTACACAGTCAAGTTCCCAGCTCAGAAGAATAATCAGCAAGATTTCAATTACTGATTATGAGTGGCATGCTGGTCACTGGGTCAAGTTTGACAAACATACCTTGCATGACAATAACCAATCCAGAGTCACAGTCTGGGGACAAAGAGAGTTGATGCTGGATAAAGACCATTTAGCCAATCACTTTGGGCATTCAGGGCAAGTATGGTCATGGAAATAGACATTTATTGCCCAGCCCTAATTAAGCTGACAAGATGGCAAGACTCCTTGAACTGCTACAATTCTGCAGACCTCATTTTTTACCCGCTACAATTCATGTTGACATCTTGCAGGAATGCCAACAGAACTAAATCATTAGAATGATTTGTTTAGGATTATTCGTGACAACCAGGAAAAACTGCATCCAGTATCCAAAAAAACTGCCAGTGGGAGCAACCTGATTAATGGATTGTGAATCAGGGTTCACAGTCTCCCAAGGACAGCAGGAGGGAGCTGAGAAATCAGCTTCAGAAAGTATTTAAAATTATTTAATAGAAGCACACAATTGGTTAATTTCCAAGGTAATGTGCTTGGAAGCGTTCTCCTGGCAGAGGGATAGAACTGCCTCCCCCATGGGGATCAGTAACTTCAACATGACTGGAAAACGGCAATGAGAGCCAAGTAGGGTTTAGCAGATTCCAAGAGGGGCAGGCACACTTATTAAAGTGACAACTGCTATTTGCAGCTCTCATCTCCACAGACACAAGTGGCTCCTCCTTTGAAAATTGGGCAAACAGTGAAGGAAGGATTTTTCAAAAATCCTGCTAAATAAAACAGTGACCATTTTAATAAAGTATTTGCCTTTACAATTTAAACATGTTCTAGACGCCTTGCAACTAATGAGGCGTGTTCAGTGCGTCACTGTTAGCTTAACAGTCCCACAACTGAGAAGGTTCACAGCCCCTTATGATTCACATTACTAGTCTGTTCTCAATCCATCTTCCCTTCGGCAAATAGAAATTCTCAGTGCCACTTACACCACTGAGCAGGATTTACATTCACAGTGCCTTTTGCAACTTCAGAGTGTCCCAAACTTAAATGACTAAAAATGAAGCACTTTATTTAACACATCCTCACAGTTGTAATGTAGCCACCAGTTTGCATACAGCAAGCTTCCACAGTAAGATAAATGACCACACAATGTACTTTTATTAGTTGAGAAATGAATATTGACCAGGTCAGCTGGGAAATGTGCCTTGCTCGTCTTCAAGATGATATACTAGGAGCTTCTCAGAACCCCATCCAAGGATGCAACACGACCCCATTTAATATCTGATCTAAAAAGCAACACTTGCCACAGTATTCGGTCCTACCTTCGCAGTAAGCCATCACATGAGAAGGACAGTTTTGAATGCATCCACTCGTGGGTAGCGATTTTGTGTTCGCAGTGAGTCATATTCCAATTGCATAAAATATTGCACAAAATTAATGTGTGAATCCTTCCAACTTTCACAGGCACCAAGTTGTTAAGTTATTGAATACACATACAAACACAAATGTTTTAACACGTATAAGAATGTAGGATAGCTACCAAATGCACTGTACTGCCTAAGAGCTCAGACAGATCTAACAAATATAGGTTGAGACTTTCCTGTAGAACCAGAAATCTCAACAGAAAAACAGACTGTCATTTGGTTTGTCAAGACTGTAAATGTACTCAAGCTCTCTCGCAACTTGTCCTAAATCTTTCCCCCATCATTTAACATTTTCCCTTCCAAATTTGTGTCCATCATTTTAAAAACAAAATGTTTTGGATCCTGGTTCCTCTAATTTGTAATATTGTCCACAATATTAAAATATGTCCTGAACATCTCCCATCATTCCTTTAATGAAGACTGGAACACCTACTCAAAGCCATTGGAAACCACTCTCTCAAAATGGAGTGCTTCCGTCAGTGCCAATTTTAACCTTCATGCTCCAAATGTTTGAGTCTGTCTTGTATTTGTCCTCTCATTTTATTATCCTAAAGACTTTATTCTGCATGCTCCCTATAATCTTGACAGCCTTCCTAAACTGAAGCAAACAAAACTATAACTGCAGTAACTGTGGCCTTAACCAATGACATAACTGGATTTCACATGAGGTTGTTTCTATTTTATTGATAATTCCTTGAACAAAAATTGTTTTTATAAACATAAGTGGCTTTTTCAACTTGCCCCACAACTCTCAAAACCATATGGATTTGTACCCAAGTTTCTCTGGCTCTCTCTGCCTTTTCAAAGCTTTTATCATTTCCTTCCTGTTGTCTCATTATTTGTACTGAAATACATCACCCGACTTCCTTGTTAAATTTCATATAATGTTCACTGGAATATTGAGTTTCATCGCAAACACAAAGGACAGGCAGTTATGGAAACAGCTTAGTCATACCCCAAGTGAAGCACTGCGTGCAATTCTGAGTGCCACACCACAGGGAGGATACAATCAAATCAAAAAGGGTACACACATTAACCAATCTGATTTCAGGGCTTGTAGCACTAAATCATGTTGCACAAACTTGGCTTGTATTCTCCTGAGTTTAAAAGACCTTAGGGGATCAAGCTGGAGTATATAAAATAATAAAGGGATATTGATAGTGTAGGTATAGAAAAACTATTTCTTCTGGCGGAGAAAAATGAAACAGGTACACAAGCTTGAAACTGGAGCTAGGCATAACGAAGCATTTTTCTTTGAGTAATACGACTCTTCCCAATATAGGTCATTTGAAATTTTCAACAAAAACTGGATATTAGAATGAAAGGGTATGTAATAAATGAGAGTTTTGAAGTACTGACCAGGCACATTGGAATAAGACTGCAGTACAGGTCTGAGCATTTGATAACTGTTCGTATATTCACTGGTTACCTTTTTTCCTGCTGGTATTGGTCTCAGGAAAACAAGGATGAGAGTGGAATAAGACAAAAAGATCTGAAAATTTGCTATGAAGAATCAGGTACCCATATTGCCAAGTAGCAGAAGCTGCAGAGTGAGGGGGTAGAAAATTAGATATTACTAGGTTGACCTCGAATGCAACATGAGTGCTTCAAAGCCACTTCAAATAGGTGGAATTATTAGACTTCAAATGCATAGACACAGTAGTTTTTCTTTTATTTTTTATTGTCAACAATATATTTGCATAAAATCTCAAAACTGATCTTAGCATTCAATGTAAATATATTTGCAAATGCAAAAATTCACACTAAACACAGATCATGATCTTATTGGATTATGTACATGCAAAGTGAAGCAAGAGACTATAAAACATATGGAAGACAGAATACATCAGTATGTTCATAAGTTTATGAACATTTGAGATGGTAGAATTGCACACACTGAAAGAGACAGAATTCTATCAAACAACAGAATTTCTCATCCCAGCAATTAGAAAAGCAAGACTCAGCAGCTGCAAATGCCAATCATCTTCCCATTTAATCACTGCTCTGGTTATGAGTTGTACTTTTTCAGGTCAAAAAAGGACTAGCACCAAGAAACTAAATATTCTCAATCTCTCACATCTGGACTGTTTCCCCTTCACAACGACATTGATCCGGTGTCCAACAAGGTCACAAGTTTTCACTCTTTATCTGGGCATCAGACCAAACAGAAAGATTTGCTTGTAATGATCAAGTCAAACTTCAACTAGCCATAAATTTGCTTTAAGCATACTAGGCCCATTTTCCTGCAGTTAGTGCCATTAATCGTCCAACATAGAAACAGAGGTACAGGACATCAGTTATAGTGAGACAAAATTTCATCTACAAACTTCTGTCAAAGGTCAGGGATGTAGCTTTAGGATCAGACTCATCAGCCACACAAGGACCCAGAGAACTCATGACCAGTGACGTGGAATTTCTTAGCTGGACAATTATACTCATCAGTGAATGTATGGTAATGACGACTGCTAGACAGAAAGTGAGGTTCTTCTTTATATTAATGGAGTGCAGATCTTATCAATATTCAGACAGAATGGGACTGCTCTGGACATCATTCAAGGACAAAATCTGGTTCAGTGTTGGCATATCTTTCCAGCATTCAACCATGTAGTCATAGCAACCAGAGGATAACTGATACGTGTGAAACTGTACCCAGTTGTAAAGGGTCAACTAGTTCAGGATAGAACAAAGGGAGAAAATTGACAGGAGGAAAAAGAAAGTGCTCTTTCCTGAAAATACACAGCACAATTGCAAACAGAGGCCAATGGGTCCCAGCCAAAACAATGATTTATGTTCAATATTTTGGTGATTTGCTATAACTTCAATAGCCAACAGTTGCATGTAATTACTCCAGAATTTTGTTATTTTCCAGATGCATTAAGCAAGAATATTGGCAAGAAATGTCTTTATAACAATTCTTTTTTGTAATAGTAATAGTTGTTCTAGGCCTTTTAGCACATGCCTTATGTTAGTCCCAATTCTGGATTAGTGGTGCTGGAAGAGCAGCAGTTCAGGCAGCATCCAAAGTGCAGTGAAATCGACGTTTCAGGCAAAAGCCCTTCATCAGGAATTTTTACCTCATGTTAGTCCCAATCCTTGTATAAAAGGTCAACTATCTAGCAACAGTTCAACGACCAATATCTGGCAATGTCAAGCAATGAGAGATTAGGTCTGGCTGTTTGAGGGAAGCAGCACTGGGGCATTGCACAATGCAGACAGAAGCAGCAATCAAATATTCAGAACGCCCTCTGGTTTTCATCAGAACGTAATTTGTTAAACAAAGAGAAAATCATTACAGATCAGAGATTCGAGATAGTCATAAACAATAATACAATGCATAACTATGGCATCAATAATGCTCCAAAACAGAATTCAAACAATACCTTTGGGTACTGGACAGAGAATTGATAGGGACTCTACTAGCATATACACTATGTTCATATAAGGGAGGACACATTTTGCATTAATTCCAATCATAACTTCTAGTCCAGATCTGCTGCCCTGCCTTTCTTTCAGAGTGAACCTTAAATCTCATCATTAACATGGTACTACAACACATGCAAGAATGGAATCATTGCAACAACTGCACCTCTATACTATTCAATGCTCTCCGACTAATGTCAGGACTAACTAGAGACACGAATGACAAGCTCCAAATATTCAAATCAGAATGTTATTGAGTCCAGTGAAACACATCAAGCGTGGAACAGCGTACTCATCTTCAACTTGTTCTGTTCCTCATGTAATCAATTCCTCCCTGAAGATGCTGGTTGACACTGATGCAACATTTCACACATTCAGTGCCCCATTCCAGTATTCAATCCTCACATACAAGCTGAGTGGCAACAGGCAACTGACCCAAGGAGACAGTTGATTTTACAACATTGAAGACATTTCTCCTAATCAATGGTTGGAATAAAAATACACGAAGATGTGAATGATAATACACAATGAAATCTAACCGTAAGCAATTTAACTTAAAGCTGTCACAAATATTTTGGATTCAAAAGATGTAATGCCCAAACAAGCAGCTTACTTTCTTGGCCAGGTAGACTTGACAGATGGTTACCAAAAAATGGCAAAATGAGGAAACACCACACCGAGTCAAAGCCTTTAGAAAACGAGTAAACCAAACAAAAATATACAGGGACTATTTAAGGTTTTAAATACTCCACAAGACTTTTACTTTTCCAACAGATAGTGATGAGAAGAAACTTACAAGTAGCCACAATAAACTACTGCATATTTATAGCTAGCCTCAGGACTGTAAAGTTATATCTGCAACGCCTGTTACCATCCGATCTGCCATCAGAGCTGCAGACAACACTCAATCACAGATGCCCAGCTTCTTGGTCTTCAGCACTGGCCCACTCCCTCTTCGCAACAGCTCTCACACAAGGCAACCACTCAAGTTACAGCACCATGCAGTTTAACTCTCACTCCTATTACATGGAGGATATTAAAAACTAGAAACAGCAAAGGTAAAAATTATTCATGCAATGAAGCAGACAGATGGCTAAACCACCTTACGATAGATCTGTACACAGTTCAAGAAGTTTGCGTTCACTATATTGTAAAGGCCACAAAATTAAATTAGATCCGGATTATCAAAAGGGGCAGGAAGTAATAGCCAACAAATTCAATAGTCTATAAGCCATGGCAAAGCAAATTTTAAAATGCTGTTGGAAGGCAGCTTAGACAGTAAGAGTAGAACAGATGAGACTGGGCTCCACAATCTTTGAACATGAGGGTGTGAAATGAGATTTATTTCAAATAAGCCCAATGGCAGACAGTAACCAGTATTATTTTATTGCATAAAAAATTAAAGACTCTGTCAGGGTACAGTATTAAATGAAACTATTAGACACATATGCAGTTGGATGCTAGGCCGAGGCAGTCAAGGTGAGAAGATTAGCTCCAATGTACAAATTGAATTCCTCACATTACTGCTCTAGCAATTGTTTCAGTAACTTTAGTAGAGTTATAGGGCCATAGAAATGTACAGCACAGAAACAGACCCTTCAGTACAACTTGCCCATGCCAACCAGATATCCTAACCTAATCCTGTCACATTTGGCGAGTCTTGGCCCATATCTCTCCAAACCCTTCCTATGTTGTATTTGTATCAGCCTCCACCACTTCTTCTGGAAACTCATTCCATACACACACCACTCTGCGTGAAAACGTTGCCCCTTAGGTCCCTTTTATATCTTTCCCCTCTAACACTACACCTATGTAATCTAGTTCTGGACCTCCCCACCCCAGGGAAAAGACCTTGTCTATTTAGCCTATCCATGTCCCTCAATTTTGTAAACCTCTATAACGTCACCCCTCAGCCTCTGACTCTCCAGAAAAAAAAAACAGCCCTAGCTAATTCAGCCTCTCCCTATAGCTCAAATCCTCCAACCCTGGCAACATTCTTGTAAATCTTTTCTGAACCCTTTCAAGTTTCACATCATCCTCCCGATAGGAGGGAGACCAGAACTGCACACAACATTCCAAAAGTGGCCTAACCAATGCAACTTGGCCTCCCAACTCCAATATTTGATGCTCTGACCAGTAAAGGAAAGCATACCAAATGCCTTTTTCACTATCCTATCTACCCGTGACTCCCCTTTCAAGGAACTATGAATCTGCTCTCCAAGGTCTCTTTGTTCAGCAACACACCCCGGGACATGGATTACACTTGAATGGTTTAATAAAACCACTGCAACTGGAGGTTCTCTCTTTCCAAATATAGCATGTCAATAAGAACATCTTCAGCTTTAAAAATTGGGCTCAAACATTGGCAATTACAATTAGAGGAATAAATGGGAACAATTTGAGGCCAAAGACTGAAATAAAACAGTTTTCCTTGCTCCAGAAGAATTGCTTCAAATTAGTTAATTAATTTGTATTTCATCGTCAGCTATTTATAAAACACTTCATCATTATTTTGTTTTAAAGGCAGTCATGTTCTGGGATTTTTGATAATTTAAATTGATACAAATTAGTTGAAATTCCTCATGTAACCAGTTCAATTCAGCTTTGGAGTGAGTATATTCAGGACGAGCATCCTCCACTAACAGGTCAAAACTCACAAAGAGGTGGTTATCCAGAATGGTGTTCCTCGTGTCAAATCAACTTGAAGTAATGAGGACTTCTGAAAGATATTCCTGCATATTTGAGTTGACACTTATTTGATAAATGAGAATACAGACAGTTCTTCTATAATGCGATAGTTGCGTTCTTGCGCTGTTCTCTTGTTGCCACTGAAATAACCCTACAGAAGCCAGTATCCCATCACCAAGCCTCCTTTTATTTGCGTTAACGAAATGCACGTTATATCAGAATGACCTATAGTTACACTCTTGCAAATTCAGTAGGAATTGACTGCCCAGAGAATTAACAGAAGTGGGTGCAAGCAAGTTTAATTGGTAACTCAACTGACCACATTCTAGGCAGAGATTGCTAGGTATTTATGAGTTGGGAATTTGATTATTCTGGCCATCCGTCTGCTTTTAGTGGTAAGTGAATCAATCCTTGTTGAATGCTACATGGAGAAGTTACAGGGACAGCCAGAGTATGGAACAATGTTTATCATGAAGAATAGCTTAGCTGTATAACCCATTGACTGAGCTGCTTACGTTCATGAATCCCTACAGTGCAAAGAGACACTATTTGGCCCATCAAATTTTTACCAACCCTCGGAAGAATATCTCACCCCGATAACAACGCTAGATTATGGTTTCATATCCAAATCAATGATATTACTGGACAACTCAGATCCTAGAATTACTTTTGGTTTAGTCAACGTGTTGGTTTATCACTAAACTATATTCACATACTTTTAATGCAAGCTATCAGGAGAATTATTCATTGTTTTTCATTTGCCCCAACATAATTTGCCTGAAAGAAAAAAAATGCACTCTTGTGACATACTGGGTCTAGTCTTCGACAGCAGAATCAAACAAGTTAAGCTTCCCAAATGATACTATGCCAGAAATGCTTACCCCCAACTCACAGACAACTGCTGTGAATGAATTTCTTCAGGAGTGTAGTTTTTCTTGTTGCCACTGAAATAACCCTACAGAAGCCAGTATCCCATCACCAAGTCACCTTTTATTTACAGATGCATAGTACTTAATCTAGGTCTGGCTTCTTCAGAGCTAGCTCTCAGCGAGTGAACAGAACCTCCGATATTCCTGTCTACATCTGTCAGCCAGGGCTCCCTGAGTGGACCAACCTGGGAAGTTATTCAACGAGGACCATCTGGCTGACCTCACTACACCTTTTTTCCAGTTTTTTTTGCCATGCACAGTAAAGATAATTCAATGACTCCATTATACATCTGACATCAGGGATGTATCACGAACCTGGCTGCCTACATAACCTGCAGATTTGTTAACAACCACTCTCTTGGTTTTGAAATTTTTACAACCTTTTGATACAGTAACATTCCTATACTCATCTTAAAGGAGAAATTAAACTGGTTTCTGAACTTGCTTCAGAACTAAACTTTTTTGTAAAACCTTGCTTAGCCCTACATTCTTCTAAACCAAAAAACAAAACTAACGGCTTTGATCCGTTTACTCTACCAACCAAATAAAATAGCTAGCCAATAACACCACAGGGACATGGTTTCTAGCAAATATAGGTCACTGTTGACAAACCTCTGACCTTTCAAAATGATCGTTTACAGAAGTAACTTAACACTTAATTGTCTCTACTTTGAATTCAATACTTCAAAAAGCGGATCTTCATATATATATATATATATATATATATAAATAATATAAATAAAAACATTACACTATTACAATTCCAGAAAGTGGGAAAGAAAAAAAGATAAATCCAAGTCCAACAATTGTTGCACTATCAGCAAAAAAAGTGATAACATGTTTAGATTTTTTTTAGATTAGACTTACAGTGTGGAAACAGGCCCTTCGGCCCAACAAGTCCACACCGACCCGCCGAAGCGCAACCCACCCATACCCCTACATTTACCCCTTACCTAACACTATGGGCAATTTAGCATGGCCAATTCACCTGACCCGCACATCTTTGTGACTGTGGGAGGAAACCGGAGCACCCGGAGGAAACCCACGCAGACACGGGGAGAACGTGCAAACTCCACACAGTCAGTCGCCTGAGTCGGGAATTGAACCCGGGTCTACAGGCGCTGTGAGGCAGCAGTGCTAACCACTGTGCCACCGTGCCGCCCACGTTTAGGTGGACAGTGGCATGAAACAGCACATGCTCACAATTAAACTGCTCATGAATGATCAAGTAGTTGGAAGTCAATCATCAGAATTGCAGGGTATCATTTCAGAGCCCCTTAAGGAGGTGCCCCAAGTCCAATCATTATCAACTAATTCAATTACCTCTTTTTCATAGGGCTAGAAATGGAGGCGTTCACTGTTGAATGCAGTATTCGCGTGAACATATTAATTTTTTTTTGGGGGGGGGGGGGGAGAAACACAGAAGAGAAGGTGGCCATCATAGCCCTTCAGCCTGCTCCACATTCAATAAGATCATGGTTAACTAGCTGTTGTTTTAACTCCACATTCCTGCCGACTCCCAAAAACCTGCAGCTTCCATGTTAGTCAAGACCTGCCCAAAAATATGCAACAATCCTGCCTCCACTGTTCTCGAAGGAAGCTCAGACTCAGTAAAATAAGTATTTCTGTTTAACCCATGGTTTTAAAACTGTTCCCTAGTTCAGCCTTCCCTACAAGAGGAAACATTCTCTCAGCTGTCGCCCTGCTAAATCCCTTCTCACATTCTTCTGTTCAGTTCCACTGCAATTCTCAATGAAGTACGATGACCAGAATAATATTGAGACTTGGGTTCTGCTTAGTTTGACTTTCCGCCTAAGTGGTAAGAGACATCTGACATAAGCAACGACCATCACCAAACAGTCTAACTTTGAATGCTTTAACAACACTATTTCTGAGAATGTGTAACCTGAGACTTACCAGGAATTGAACTGGATCAGCTAATAAATATTGTGGCTACAAGAGCAAGTCACAGGCTAGGAATTCTGAGACAAGTAACTCATTTCCTGACCCTCCAAACCCTGTTAACCAATAAGCCACAACCAGGAATGGGATGGAACTGTCTGCACTTAATTTGATAGATGTAGCTCCAACTCTGCAGAAGGTCAGAACCATTTAGGACAAGGATGGACATCCTATCCATTACCTTCAACGTGCACTCTTTCTTTCCCCCCAATCCCAGAACACAGTGACAGTAAAGTGCACAATCTACAATGCGCTAGAGTAACAGGACAAGGCAAGAGACAAATCAGAACATCAACCTTCACTATCGCTCAACACCACATACCCTCTTGATTCAGACATAAAATGTCAACCTTTTATTACAGTGAAAGAAGATTATGGCATCCAATTTACATAGAATCTAGGGTTTCTGGCTAAGACTGACTCATGCTATTTAAATAATACATTGGACCATAAAGGTAAGTTCCTGACTGTAGGGGCCATGCAGTTATCATTGGTGATATCACACTAGACAGGGGTCCAGTCCTGAAGTTTACAGTATGCCTCAGCTTCAGTACCTCTGCCTGTTGGTTGATAACTCCAACTCCTCACCAAGTCAGAAGACAATTGGCAAAAATTAAGACAAGATGGGGAACAGCACTGCAGGTGAAGCGAATATGAATAATGGAGGGTCTCACAGGAGAATAAAGGTTATCACCGCCCTGAAAATAAATTACTCGGAGCTGATTATTGAGCTCCAGCAATTGCTGGTGCCAAGTTTGTTACTCAAACCAGATGTCAACACAAACAGCCAGGAAAGAACTCAATAAATTCATAATGGAAGCATGTAAACCACTTGTACTTGGTGCTCACCACAGTACAAATATCCAATTCACTCGGTAATTATTCATTCATTAAACTATTAGTTTTATCTTGAAAAAAACTTAGTAGAGTTCTACTTCACTGCAACACCAGGAGATGCAGGTCAGCCTGGCTACTAAGCAACCTGATAGCTTTAGTCAAGAGTACCTGGCACCATGCCATAGAATACTACTCGATGGCAGCAACATCAAGGAGGCAGAACAAGCAGAGGCCAGATGCTTAACAACCCAGTTTGAGATCAATTACTAAAGGTTTTGCAAAGGGATATCAACTCTGCATAAAAACAGAATTCCACTGATTTTCAGCATCATGCAATGCTTTAGGGTTAAGCGATTACAGAATCAAATACTAATCCACAAATCTGTCAATGCCAGAGAAAGCCACAGGTAAACCGGATCCATTTAACATGCCTACAGAAACAGCGTGTGCATGATCAACATACAGGTCACAGGCTAGCAAGTAAACAAGAGGGGCAAGGTGTTGCATAGAACGTGAACGTATATGAGACAGATAAAACAACAACAGCATCCACAAGTAAGAGTGCAGGTAGAACCGTGAGAACGAGGCTAAGGGAGCTGGAAGGATGGAGTCCTCGGGGGAAAATAGCGAGTGATGAGAAAAGGAAAGACAAAGATAGAGACAACAGACACATGGAATTGAAAAATATGCCGAATAGCTCACCAAGTGGAATGTAAAAAACACAAAATAAAAGAAATTTGAGAGACTTTTCTTGCTCAATTCCTCTTTCAGAGGCGCTAGCTCATTTTCAACTGGCTGCAAGCTGTCAGAAAGCATTTTTTTAAAAATTGTTTAAATAAAAATTCCACTGACAAGGCAGCTGTTGATTCTGAAATGGACTCAATGAACCAGTTCGTGAGGAACAAAGCAAAGGGTTAAGTAGCCATTTCTAGAATGGATAATCGGTCCAGAGTTCAATTAAATTACCACACTGTGCCAAAACACAAGGAACTTGTTAAATAAAAAAAATACACCCACTGCGTCATGGTCAAACTGAGACAAAAATAAAAAGACTCCAGACAAGAGAACTGGGACTGTGATATGATATGAACTGACTTTCATAAGCTACCTTGCTCTTAAGATTATTGTTGAAATAAATTCCAGCCTTCAATCTTCTGAAGAGGAGTGCAACAAGATAAAAAAAAGACAAAGCTAATGACTCCAACCAGGAAAATGCTCTTTTCATGCAACACTCCAAAATCCAAAAAGTATAACACCTGAAAAGTTGCTAAAACTTCTCTGCACTCATTGTAAATAAAAACTAAGACAGGAAATAGAAGCGATAGCAAAGGCAGCGATGGAAAATAAATTTCCCAATTATCCGCACTACTTTTAAGGATTGCCAACACCCGTGAGCAGCTGGTCACCAGAAGATGCATAAACTGTTCCAGGTGACAGCAGTCCATTTTATGCCTGGCAAAAAACTCATAGCTCACATATCCAAACTCAACATAAATCTTTTAGTATGAGCAGTTGATCTGCTACTCTCCATGGCATTCTATAAAAGAGAACACACTCTCCTACTTGTACATTACCAGATGAATGGAGCGACTTTGACATATGTGCTTCACATTCTCAGTAAGAGCCTCCATTCCACAGTAGTTCTAAAACCTCACTCTGAAGCTGAGAGTTTGATTGAGAGCCCAGGACAGGTACAGCATGCTGGGATATCATAGCAATTATGGAAACATGACTCAGGGATGGGCAGGACTGGCAGCTGAATGTTCCAGGATACAAATGCTATAGGAAGGATAGAAAGGGAGGCAAAAGAGGATGGGGAGTGGCATTTTTGATAAGGGATGGCATTACAGCTGTGCTGAGGGAGGATATTCCCGGAAATACATCCAGGGAAGTTATTTGGGTGGAACTGAGAAATAAGAAAAGGATGATCACCTCATTGGGATTATATTATAGACTCCCCAATAGTCAGAGGGAAATTGAGAAACAAACTTGTAAGGAGATCTCAGTTATCAGTAAGAATAATAGGGCAGTTATTACAGGGGATTTTAAACTTTCCAAACATCGACTGGGACTGCCATAGTGTTAAAGGTTTAGATGGAGAGGAATTTCTTCAGTGTGTACAAGACAATTTTCTGATTCAGTACGTGGATGTACCTACTAGAGAAGGTGCAAAACTTGACCTACTCTTGGGAATTAAGGCAGGGCAGGTGACTGAGGTGTCAGTGGGGGAGCACTTTGGGGCCAGCGACCATAATTCTATTCATTTTAAAATAGTGATGGAAAAGGATAGACTAAAAGTTGAAGTTCTAAATTGAAGGCAGGCCAATTTTGATGGTATTAGGCAAGAACTTTCAAAAGCTGATTGGAGGTAGATGTTTGCAGGTAAAGGGATGGCTGGAAAATGGGAAACCTTCAGAAATGAGATAACAAGAATCCAGAGAAAGTATATCCCTGTCAGGGTAAAAGGGAAGGCTGGTAGGTATAGGGAACATTGGATGACTAAAGAAATAGAGGGTTTGGTTAAGAAAAAGAAGGAAGCATATGTCAGGTATAGACAGGATAGATCGAGTCAATCCTCAGAAGAGTATAAAGAAAGTAGGAGTATACTTAAGAGGGAAATCAGGAGGGCAAAACAGGGACATGAGATAGCTTTGGCAAATAGAATTAAGGAGAATCCCAAAGGGGTTTTACAAATATATTAAGGACAAAAGGGTAACTAGGGAGAGAATAGGGCCCCCCAAAGATCAGCAAGGCAGCCTTTGTGTGGAGCCACAGAAAATGGGGGAAGATACTAAATGAATATTTTGCATCAGTATTTACTGTGGAAAAGGATATGGAAGAGATAGACTGTAGGGAAATAGATGGTGACATCTTGCAAAATGTCCAGATTACAGAGGAGGGAAGTGTTGGATGTCTTGAAACAGTTAAAAGTGAATAAATCCCCAGGACATGATCAGGTTTACCTGAGAACTCTGTGCGAAGCTGGAGAAGTGATTGCTGGGCCTCTTGCTGAGATATTTGTATCATCGATAGTCACAGGTGAAGTGCCAGAAGACTGGAGGTTGGCAAACGTGGTGCCACTGTTTAAGAAGGGCGGTAAAGACAAGTGGGGAACTATAGACCGGTGAGCTTGACCTCGGTGGTGGGAAAGTTGTTGGAGGGAATCCTGAGGGACAGGATGTACATGTATTTGGAAAGGCAAGGACTGATTAGGGATAGTCAACATGGCTTTGTGCGTGGGAAATCATGTCTCACAAACTTGATTGAGTTTTTTGAATAAGTGACAAAGAAGATTGATGAGGGCAGAGCAGTAGATGATCTATATGGACTTCAGTAAGGCATTCGACAAGGTTCCCCATGGGAGCAAGGTTTAGCAAGGTTAGCAAGGTTAGATCTCATGGAATACAGGGAGAACTAGCCATTTGGATACAGAACTGGCTCAAAGGTAGAAGCCAGAGGGTGATGGAGGAGAGTTGTTTTTCAAACTGGAGGCCTGTGACCAGTGGAGTGCCACAAGGATCGGTGCTGGGCCCTCTACGTTTTGTCATTTACATAAATGATTTGGATGCGAACATAAGAGGCACAATTAGTAAGTTTGCAGATGACACTAAAGTTGGAGGTGCAGTGAACAGCGAAGAGGATCTGGACCAGATGGAACAATGGGCTGAGAAGTGGCAGATGGAATTTAATTCAGAAAAATGCGAGGTGCTGCATTTTGGGAAAGCAAAACTTATCAGGATTTATACACTTAATGGTAAGGTCCTAGGAAGTGTTGCTGAACAAAGAGACCTTGGAGTGCAAGGTTCATAGTTCCTTGAAAGTGGAGTCACAGGTAGATAGGAAGTGAAGTAGGCATTTGGTATGCTTCCCTTTATTGGTCAGAGTATTGAGTACAGGAGTTGGGAGGTCATGTTGTGACTGTACAGGACATTGGTTCGGCCACTGTTGGAATATAAGGGGCATGGATAGGATAAATAGTCAAAGTCTTTTCCCTGGGGTCGGGGAGTCCAGAACTAGAGGGCATAGGTTTAGGGTGAGAGGGGAAAGATATAAAAGAGACCAAAGGGGCAACTTTTTCATGCAGAGGGTGGTACGTGTATGGAACAAGCTGCCAGAGGATGTGGTGGAGGCTGGTACAAATTGCAAAATTTAAGAGGCATTTGGATGGGTATATGAATAGGAAGGGTTTGGAGGGATATAGGCCAGGCACTGGCAGATGGGACTAGATTGGGTTGGGATATCTGTTTGGCATGGACGGGTTGGACCAAAGTGTCTGATTCCATGCTGTACATCTCTATGACTATGATATAGTTACACAGCAAAGCTCTCCTTAAGGTGACGCAAGCTCTACCACAGTAGAGAGACATTCTTCAATTGCAGGTAAGTTGGTTGTATGTTGTTTGACCAAGACAATTAGGGGGAAAGAGTGCAGATTTCCTACTTGGACAATATCAGTTTCTTTCACCTCGGTCTAGACTGGGCTTGAACAAAAGGGGGAAAAAAAACGGACTAGTACTGAACCTATATCATACTACTCATACAAACTGCAGGATATACATCCATGCTTCACAACCCTCCAACCACAAGGGATGAACCCAGATTTCTCCAGTTTCCTCATTTCCCCTCCCCCCAACTTGTCTCAGTCAAATCCCTCGAACTCAGCACTGCCTTCCTAACCTGCAATCTTCTTCCTGACCACTCCATCCCCACCCCCACATCGGCCTATCACCCTCACCTTGACCTCCTTCCACCTATCGCATTTCCAACGCCCCTCCCCCAAGTCGCCCCTCCCCCAAGTCCCCCCTCCCTACCTTTTACCTTAGCCTGCTGGACACAATTTCCTCATTCCTGAAGAAGGGCTCATGCCCGAAACGTTGATTCTCCTGTTCCTTGGATGCTGCCTGACCTGCTGCGCTTTTCCAACAACACATTTTCAGCTCTGATCTCCAGTATCTGCAGTCCTCACTTTCTCCACCATAACTGCAGCTATGACCTGGTTTACCTACCTGCATGTTCCCTTCACAGGATCTAGTACCACTTACTCAACTACTTCCTTTCAATGTGCTACATTAAAGTTACACAACCAAAAGCATGCTGACTGGACCAGTTGCACAAAGAATGGTCAGAAAGCAATAAATGCTTTACCAGAATATAATTATTGAATGATTACCTGTTAGCCTTGTTATAGTCAGACATGCTGGATATGTTAAGCACAATGAAAGAAATACAGATTTATTAAGGTAATGACCCAAATTAGGGGGTACAATTCTAAGTTAAGAGGTTTCCAATTTAAGAGGGATAAAAGGGTTTTTTTTCTCTTTTCCAGGGATCATTACTGTTGGGAACTCTCTATCCCACTGAGAAGATGAGGTTGGGTCATTAAATATATTCAAGACTGAATTAATGAAGGTTTTGATCAACAACAGAATTTTGAGAGAAGTAGATGTAAAGAGTTAAGGCCACGATCAAATCAGTCATGATTTTCTTGAATAGTGGAAAAGGTTCAACTCTTACTCCTTTTCTAATGATATTAGTATGCCTTACATCCCTTAATGAGCTCTGTTGGAAAGGTGCTTCTGTGGTTACAGGGGCCTGAGTTTATCACCATATTTGTAAATGACTTTAGATGAAGGAAGGGAGGCATATTTAAGGTTGTCAACGGAGTTAAAGCAGGAAGGAACAAAAAGTTGATGTGAAACATGGATAAATTGAGTGAATGGACATAAGTGTGGCAGATGGAGTTTAATATGGAAGAACAGAGGGGTTAAAGTTGGATGCAAGAAAAAAGACCAGAGCATTATCTAAATGATGTGATGATGTCAACTGCAGAAAAGCAGAAGTCACTAAAAGCTGGTAGATAGGTGAAAAATTTGTTCAGAAGGCAAGGAAGGTTAGTTTTATTGCAAGAGGCCTAAAACACAGAGGAACCTCGATTATCCGAATACCAATTATCTGAAAAAAATAATCCAAAGGAGATCGCGAGGTCCTGACAGAAACATTTTCACAAAGACGTGTGTCCAACACTGATGGTATCTTTTGTTTCGAGTGATCAGAAGTGGGTTTGGGAGGCGGGCAGGGACGCGGTATTAGGCAGTGTTTGGGGTGTAAATGGGGGGCAGTGTTTCGGGGCGGGCAGGGGAGGTGTTGGACGGGGTTTGGGGGCGCAGTGTTAGGCAGGATGGTTGGGCGGGAGGCAGTGTTGGACGAGGATTGGGGGTGGATGGGGGAGGTATTGGTCAGGGTTTGGGGAGGTGGAAGGGGGGGGCAGTGTTGGACGGGGTTTGAGAGGTGGACAGGTGCATGATATTGGGCAGTGTTTGGGGTGTGGATGGGGGGGGCATGTTGGATGGGGTTTGGGGGGTAGATGGGGGCCAGTGTTAGGCAGGGTTTGGGGGTGGACGGGAGGCAGTGTTGGACGGGTTTGGGGGGTGAATAGGGTCTGGGGTTAGGCGGGGGGAGATATTGGACAGGGTTTGGCAGGTGGATTGGGGGGAGCATTGGACAGGGTTTGAGGGGTGGATGGGAGGATGGGGCCAGTGTTGGGCAGTGTTTGGGGGTGGGTGGGAGGCGGTGTTGGACGGGGTTTGGTGGGGGCAGTGTTGGACGGGGTTTGGGGGTGGGCGAGGGGAGATGTTGGACGGGGTTTGGGGGTGGATATGGGGGCAGTGTTGGACAGGGTTTGGAGGGTGGAGGGGTGACAGTGTTAGGTATGGTTTAGGAGTGGGCGGGGGAAGGCGTTGGACAGGGCTTTTTGGGGGTCAGCGGGGGGGGTCTCACGCGCGGTATGCTGTGCTGCAGTCTCCTGAACAGTGACAAAACTTAATAGAAACTCCGAGCCCCAGAGGAAAGGTATTGAATCAATTAACCAATTAATCAATTATCCAAACGAAACAGTGCCCACCCATCTCGTTCGGATAATCAAGGTTCCTCTGCAGAAAGTAGCAGTTGTGTTATGGAGATGCTGCTGGGAACGCATTTATATTTTATGGACAACTGGAATATGGGCATATTTGGACATTACTGGATTTGCAAAGGATTTAGCAAGTGATTGCTTAGAATTGGAAAGTCAAAAGGTTCAAGAGACAGTAGTTTATTCGTGGTTTACAAAACATAAGCACCTGTGGAAAACTGTGTTCAGAAAAGCATTGAAAATGAGATAGGAGTGGGGTCTTATTGCATTAATTGTTGACCAAATATACCTGGAGTACCCTCATGGACCAAGCTGTGACCTAGCAACAGCCTCTGGGCTGAAGTGATGAGGGTTTTCTCTGCACGGACTGGGCAGTTGCTCGAGAAGTTTACAAAGACAGAGCAATACCATCTCAGTCAGTAACAGTCAGAGCTTAGAGCTGAACACAGCATGCTCCACCTCTGTGAAGTGGTTTGAAGAAACCTGAAGATTGCAAATATCAGCACTCCTACTTCCATCTCATCTGAAGTCTCGTTTGAAACTTTTCTATTATTCTGCAACTGTTAGCAATCAAATTCCATTGAAAATAAACTTTTAAAAAACTCCAAAGTGTCAAGCCAATTTTGCTGCCTAAATCCACCCCCACCCCCTTAACCTAGAGACATTTATCTTTCTTTGTTTATTTTTATTCCCCATCCACAATGACCCTGCAGAGTCATGTATTATCTTGGACCTTCTGTGTATAATGTCTGTGCGTGTTTAGGATGAAGGGGGTTAATTCATATGGGACTTAGCTGATAATTAGTTCGTCACTTGCTCAAAACACATTTGCCTGTAACGAACATGCTGTTTTGAGTTTGTTGAAAAGCCTGGTACAAGTATGCTTTGTTCCAGTTATCAGTAATAGAGACAAACAAGCGGACTATTTTTGGTGATTGAAAAAGAATTTACACTTTGATATGGCTTGTGAAGCAGTGGGACTCAATTTCCATCACACTTCTCCTGCCAGTTGAAACACTGTACAAAGCTCTACGTGAACTAATTTTGATAAGTTTGTAAATCTTCAGGCATCACAAGGAAGATATACAGACCATGGTGGGGTTACAACCCAGATGCACCAAAATAATACTGGGACGAAAAGGGTTAGAAGAATTAGTCTTGTAGGTGGAGAAGATTAATGGTTAAATGTACTGGAGATGCTGAAGACGATGAAAGGAGGTGGTCTGGTAGCAAAGAAACTATTTCCTGTAGTGAGGAAATCCAGGAAACAATCTTAAAATTAGATCAAGGCCAAAGGTATGTCAGGAAGTATTTCCTCACACAAAGGTTGGTGAAAATCTGGAATCTCCACTCATCTGAAAAAAGCAACTAAAACTGGAGGTAATTGAGAAATTCAAAATGGAGATTGATGACTTTTACTAGGTGAGAATGTTAATGGATAAGGACCAAAGGCAGGTAAGTAGAGTTAAGATATAATTGAACGCTGGTGGAACAAGTTTGATTAATGTGCACTTTCACTGTGGAAAATTACAAACTTGGCCCAATAGCAAAGGATTGGCACACTTCTCATTTTACTTAGATTTGCAAGTTAACAACGGGGCACTGGAGGTATTGGAAATGGGTTAACAAAGTGGGAAAACATTCATTATGAAGAGCCATTTAACAATATTAGAAGCATTCAGTATGTAAGATCAGTTTAACAAGGTGACAAGTATTCATTATGTGAAGCCAGTTAAGGGAAAAATATTTATTGTTTAACAGCAGATGGCTTAATCTTTCTTGTTGATGCTTATTGACTGTAATGTTCACCCAATATGTATGTTGCTTATCTGGATGCTCCTCCCTGTAAAATAACTATATAGTTCATTGAGAAACCGTTGTTCGAGAGAAGATCGGTAATCCATGTGCACATGGGTGATCATTCTTTCTCCCTCCAGGACCCGAAATAAAGATGAAGGAGATAGAACTATACTGTGTCGCTGAGCGTTTTGCTTCGACTGAGGGGGGAAACAAGATGACAATACTGGCATAGTCAGCAGGATCCAAACGACTGGTTACAATCGGACGGTGTTAGCGGCTACCCGGAACATCGGTATCTCGAGACAGATGGGCCCACAAGGTAAAATTTTAAACCTTTGTCCCTCTCAATATTCCTGTGTGCCAGACTGGTCCCTTCACTCAAATCACTCTCTATTCTACAGATTCCTTGAACGGTAATTAGTTCAGTCGAGAGACACAGTATTGCAAGCACACTGGCAGGCAGAGATTCGAGTCTTCTGCACAGTACTAGGGTTCGGGTCCCCTGGGTGGGTTAATTTGAGTTGAGTTCTCTGGGTGGATTAATTTAAGACTCAAGCCCCCCTGTGTTTAACTGCGGCTCGAGCCCCTTGTGAGGAATAAAGTGAGAAATTTGAGGCTCTACGAGTTTTTGTTCTGGGAGAAGAGCGTGGCTTGGATTGCAGAGCCATGTGGTCTGCTGCAAGGGCTTCTCTAAGAGAAATTTCAGTGAGAGGATGCAAAAAAACCCCACAAAATTAAAAATGAGCAACGCTGAAATTACGGTTGTATTAATACTTGGGATGAAAAGGGAAAGTTTCAATCTAAATTGTGCCATGCTGTGTAAAAATTTTGGTTTGTTAAAATAGTGGTTTGGAAAATCCTTTTAAGTAACTGTTTTGCCTTGTTTGAATCAGGATCTCAATTTCGTGTGTTTTGTGGGCTATGTAATGGGGCAGATTTTGTTTTTACAATGAAACTGTACCATATTATGTCCTTTTTAAAAGTATCAAACTTGCAACCTTGAAACAAATTGATTGAGTACCTTGAGCCCCTGATTTGCTTCAAATTCTACAATGCCTGTTTTAAAAAAGTCAGTGGTCATGCTTTAGCCAGAGGAGGGTACTGTATTAAAATATCTTTGCTGTTGCTGTGTTTTTAATGCAGTGTTCACAAAAAGAAGAGTACATTTTGAGTTTGATGTTTTGTTAAGATTTTCAAGAATATTAGAACTTGAGGCTGAGCTGTTTCAGTTCTGTTAATTATTGTTAAGATTTCATTGGCCCCCTTCATATTGCAAATTCAAAGAATGTTGATCTTGACCAAAGTTGCCACTGTAATTTTGACTGTTTTATTTGGAAAGTTTCATTTGGGGAACATGGTTTAAAATATTCAGCATTTGTTTTCCACAATTATTTGAGACTTAAATCTGAACTGAAACTGCCTCTTCAATTGCTAAAGCACAGGAAACATTTTGTTGTTTGTTTGCTGTTCCAAATTTTGGAAATACTTTTCCTGACAGCTTTCACACTGGCCAAGTATCAATTTGTTAAAGGAAAATTATTTCTGAATAACCTGAAAGGGGTCTCCTGAGGGTTTGATTTTAGGACTATTGATTGTTGTTTATAATTGACTGAATTGCTTTGACAGTGCAATTTAGAAGTTTATGGATTGTAAAACAATTTGATGACGTCATAAATAGTAAACAGAATAACAGACTTCAAGACAACTAAGAATGTTGAAACAGGGAGACAATTTAGTGTAGTTAAATGTGTAACTGCCTTCATACTGATATATACCTTGGTAAGGAAGGAATGAGAGGGGAAATGCAGAGATACATTCAGTAGCGAATATCTTCTCTAGAGTTTCTCCATTCACAGGTAAGCACGCCTTCGGACCACTGCCCTCCACAACCTGATCTAACGGATCCAATCAGCTCCCCAGTCATGAGCATGAAGAGTGAATAAGCTAACAACCGTGAAGAGGAGATTGGTATGCTTTTTGTAGGTGGTCTTTCTATGGACATTAAACCATGAGCTTTATCTTGTCTTTTGATCATTATGGGGATATGAAGGTTCACTGATCAACTGAACATCACAACAGCCAATTGGCTTTGTTACATTTAACAGCAGAGCAGGAGCAGAAGGGCTTGCAGTGGTCACTAAGGACTGTGGATTTAAGAACTTTACTGGTGAATGTTTTTCCATGAGCAGATTTTGCAAACTATATTCACTGTAATGGACTAGTAAGTTTTGCCATAATCAGTGTATGTTGTGTTTTAATAACTTGCTTAATTACTGGCTGTCAGTATGAGATGATAAAGGAGGGAATGAGAATATGTATAGGGTATAAGCAGGTAGGGAAAGTGTTAAGTTCTGAGTTTTGTGAAACAAGGTTCAGCTGAGCATGATGCAGATCAGATAAGAACTTACAGTTAACAATGAGGTGCTGGAGGCAAGAGTAATGGGTTAACAAGGTGGAAAAGCAGTCATTATGAAGAGCCATTTAACAAAATTAGAAGCATTCAATATGTAAGGTCAGTTTAACAAGGTGAAAAGTATTCGTTATGAGAAGCCCATTTACAAGGTTAAGAACAGCAGATAGCTTAATCTTCACTGTTGATGCTCGCTGATTGTAATGGTCATGCAATCAATATATATGTTACCTTATCTGGATACTCCTCCCTTTAAAATGAAGTGAAATGGAAAATGATTGGGATTAGCTTGGATAGAACCCTGGAGTGGGCATCAGCATAGCTGCCACTGATTTTATGACTCGGGAGAACTGGGTAGAAAGTTGGGAGATTCCAAAGATCGGGTAGGGAGGGTGTAGGAATTCCCCCAGACCTACAACAGCAAGTGAGTAAACCAACTCATTAACATTTGGAAAAGTGCTTCTACTCCCATTGCAGAGAAAGAGAAAGGAAATTATTACATCAAAATAAACAAATAATCCAACAAACCCTACAGTCAGGACTCCCTCACAGCTACTCGAGTAAAGTGGGATATCAAGTAACAGCCCAAGAAATTCTGAATATTTATCATTCAATTCAGAAAACAATGATCTTCCATTTTGAAGTTAAACTTTCGATTCGTATTTTGCTTAAGGAGATAGCAGATGTAACACACTGCCCAGCAACCCCATCAACAGACTACTCTTGTCCCAACTCAAATGCTGAGGGTCTGGCAATTTTGACAGATACTCCCAATGGTTTCAAAGTGAATAAATTTAACTAGGCAAAAGCTTGGTCCAGGTGGCTAAGAATCTGGGGTAGAGTTGGAAGAGACTGTTTGTATGTGAGACAGGGTCACACAGAACAGAAGACTGAGTTCAAGTCCTGACCTGAGACAGATTGCTCTAAAGAGTTTCTGCTGATTGAGCTCTCCAAATGGCCCCAATGCTCGGGTCTGTTCAGAAGACAGGAAATTACTCAAATACAATGTTTTTGATAATACATCTGGCCTGTCATTACTCATAGGTTGGACTCAGCTTCCAGTATGACCAAGGGTGTGTAATAACGTCCAAACAGATTGATTTGAAAATATCTCTAGTCTGGTCACTGAAGTATTGTTGCTGGCAGTGCAATTACACTTCAGCAAGATTGAAGGTCTGAAAGAGAGGAAAGGTAGAAAAAAATTCTTAAAAACAGAACACTTGCTAACATGTTTCAGACTTGAATTCTGAGCTTAAAGAACTAAAGAATCTGGCTTGCTTTGGACTGGGATCCAGATTCAACCACAGAATTTGTTGCAGGCAAGTTCAAGTTCAGGATTGTGGACAACTACACAAAAAAAAGGGGTCAGGTACTTCAGCTCTCCAGTGACTGAAAAGATTAGGAGGGTATGTTGACTGCCAATACAATAGACGCTGATGTGAAAATGCTTTGTCAAAATTTTAGTTTTACATTTATGAGAAAAGTTCTTCTTAGAAATGTTGGCAGTTTCCACTTAATCTACTAAAACATTCTGGTCAATGAATAGATCACATGGACTGGGGTACCTAGTTCCTCATAGTCTCTTGGTTTGTGGTGAGAATGCTAACTGGCTCTTTAACTGGTCTGCATTAATCATGATTTACTCGGAAACTGCAGTACAATGACCACCTCATATGCTCACAGCGCATTTGTTTAAAAACCGAGCAAATTTCAAAATGTACAATTACCGAACAATACTCCCATAAAATAGCATTCTTTTCATGTCCAAAGAAAGCTGCGGAAGTGGAACTATTCTCAGTCCAGCACAATTCTGACAATAACCCTGGACCCAGGATGGGGAAGGGTGCAGACAAGGTGGTCAGTCAGTGGAAACTTCCTTCCCAGTGGTGGTTCCAGTCAAAGTGAACTTCCATTTCCAAAGAAAACACAAGCAACACTTAACCCCACAGTCTGTACTGGGTAGCTGTCAAGCTGAAGTGGGACATTTAGCCCTTAGCCTACTCCACCACTCAGCAAGTTTTCTGTTCAATTCCACTTCCAAGCAATACCACCACGTTTCTTAGTTTTTGAGAAGCTATTAACCTTTCCTTACTATACCTAATCACTAATCATCCACTGCTTTCTGGTGTGTACAATTTTTGAAAAAAGTTGTTTTTTTTCCTTCAATTAGCTCTAAATGTAAAGTCCTTTAAGAATGTTATGTTTCAATTAAATCAATTCTCATTCTTCTAAACTCCAAGGAACAGCAGACATGGCTGCTCAATCTCCCCTCATCCCACTCAACCCCATAAACTATCAATACATCACATCCAGGCTATGTCTTCCCTCAGATAAGGAGTGTGTGGTATTGCACACAGTACTCAAAGCGTGACAAAGTCCTTGTATAAAATCACTTAAAAAATTCCAATCCATTCATAACAACAGGCAGTACGCCACTTGTCTTCCTCATTACTTAATTTAATACATATCCACTTTCTGAGGTTCATATACAAGCAACTGTCATGGTCAGAATGTCGATCAGAAATGCCACAGAAAAACTGCATTCTTTCCTGTTAAAAATGACCAACCTTGCTGCACTCAAAAAAGTTTAAGGCAAATCACAATCCTATTTCCAGAAACCCCTGCATTGTATAGATAACACAAAGTGCTTGGAGTTGTGCCATCTGCTTCGAGCTAGTTCCAGTCAAGAGAAAACCCCAAGATTCATTCTGTCAAAATGGGTTATTTTAGTTGTTTCTTCAGTCAAAATGGATAAGCTGAAGGAGCTGTTAGCTTAATGCAATTTCAATTAACACAACGAGATGGGCCCTCAGTACATGAAATCTCATGAGTGAAAACAGAGCTTATTCAATTACAAATATACAATTCTGAGATTCTAATCAATTTCTATTGATCTGTCCAAGGACAAAAGGACTTAAGGCTGAGCTCGCTGTCCACGTCAAACCATCCATGTCCAACTCTAAACGGTTAGCTGGAAAGAAGCCTACACTTCACCGCTAAGACCAGCTCACCGAAGAAACCATTACTGGGCACTGACCTCTGGAAATTTGTAACTCACATGAACTGATTTTCAATGCCTCTACATTTACTAAAATCTGTAACTTATAACTTTGATTCTGCATTCCTTAATTTCCTAACTGCTTGTATGTGCAAATGAAGCTGCATGGCAATTCCGCCAATTCTGCATTTTTAAAAATTAACCCCCTATCTTTGATTTCACCTTCAAGGATTTTGTTGTGGGTAGTTTTTGTCTAAAATTTGGAATTCAAAACCCAAGTTTTGGTAAACACACTCTTGCTTACCTTGGTAGCTGATAGGAGATAAAAAGGGGAAGGAGTAAATCAAACAATACTTCGCTGTCTCCGACCTAAGAGAGGTAAATCAATCATAATTTAAAATTAGGCCCAATCTCCCTTTGTCTGTTACAACATTCAGCTACTTCTGAATGTAAACCTTCCCCAAACTGTCAACATTCAACAGATACACTGCTTTAGTTAGACAATCAAAATGAATACCTCCACACTTCATAATGCATTCCATGTGCCACGTTTTTCTGTGCACACACCTGTCAACAGCTCTTCGCAACCTCTTCCAGACTTATCTGATAAAGATAGGTCTGTTGAATTCTAAGCTGAAAATGTGTTGCTGGTTAAAGCGCAGCAGGTCAGGCAGCATCCAAGGAACAGGAAATTCGACGTTTCGACATTTCCTGATGAAGGGCTTATGCCCGAAACGTCGAATTTCCTGTTCCTTGGATGCTGCCTGACCTGCTGCGCTTTAACCAGCAACACATTTTCAGCTCTGATCTCCAGCATCTGCAGACCTCACTTTTTACTATTGAATTCTAACCCAGTTTATATCTACCTTAGTACTGTTATCAAGCTTAAAAAAAAGGACTGAGTATAGATTATCAATCGCTAATATCCAATCAGTGAGCCTTGCAATATCCCACTCATAGCCTGAAAATATCCCAGTTACTCCTCCTTCTGCTGCCTGCTATACTTGTTGTAAAAGTAAAGATATCTTGATAGCAGAGATACATTTGTTGTAGATCTAACTTGTACTGTATCTGCCCTCTCAATGTTTTACACCCAAACCTGGGAAGGAAAAAACCATAGTTCTATTACAACATTTAAAAGGATGGTTGTATTAATAGGCAGGGTTTAGAGGGATATGGACCAAATGCCAGCAAATAGGACTCTATTCATTTAAGATATCTGGTCAGCACAGGCGGGTTGGACCGAAGGGTCTGTGTCTATGTTGTACAACTTTATGGCTCTGTTCTATTTTAAAGCTAACTGCACATCGCTCTGAACAAACACATGAGCAAGAACTACTTTGGAACTCCAAACTCTAGCAAAGTACATGCAGGTTTTATGAACCACAATCCTGGCCTAATCTTTTACCATTAAATGAATAATAACAGACCCTAAAATTATAGCAATCAAACCACCCAGTCTACAATGAAATTACATTGTGCAAATTAGCTAAACACATCTCGCTTCTATGTCTACTATAAACAGCAACACAAAAAGATTCAATCACAATTGCAAGCATCAATATCCCTGAAAGTACATTTCTAATTATTGGGACATTAAAAAGGCCACAGTCTAAGAAGAGAAATGCAGTTGATAATGTCAATGTCAGAGCTTTCAGAAATGAATTCCAACATACTACAGAGGTAATCCAAACAAGTTTCTGGTGGGGACCTGCAGAGATTCTTGTGGTGGAACAAGTCACCAATATTCGGATTTAAAATCCTCCAGTCGCTGGTATGAATCAACAATCCTAACATGAATGATTGGCTGCTGCTTACCTGCCGCTTAACAGGGCTCAATCTCAGGATGCCACAGCAACCTGCCAAAGAACATAAACTCATGGTTAGTGCAATAGTAGCAACATATCATGCAAATTAAAAACACAGACACTGCAGTGAAGGGGAGGAAGAGGGACAGTTCCATTGAATTGTATTAGCTTGGCCTATTTGGTACTGTCAGTCACATCATGGGCTATAAACGACATCAAAACCTGTACTACAGTGTATTATTAAAGAGGTATTGCATTGCTGAAAGCATTGTCGTTAATACAGGATGGAAAACGAAGGCCCAATCTCCATGTCCCAGTCTATATAAAAGTTCAAAGAGTCCTGAACAATATCCATCTCTGAACTAATGGATTTTTAAAAATCATTGTACAAATGCTCATAATGAAACGCCTGTGTGCTAACTGCCTGCTGCACTTGTTATATTGGTTATGATCCCAGTTAATGTCATTACTGGATGAGTCAGATCCCAGACTGAAATCAGGCTGAATAGATCATATTTTGTTTTTGGTCCTGTTTTAATGAGTTGGACTCTCACTAAGACAAAAGCAGGTGAAGGTCCAGATATGGGCTCAATAACAAAACAGAACAAAACCAACTAGGTGTATATAACATGCACAAAGATTTTGAAATATATGATAAAAAGTCTAATCCCACTAATCCAAAAAGCACCTCTTTACAGTATTCACACTAAAGAGATTCTCTTCTCTAAAACTTCTATGTGGCTTAAATTAACTGTGACTTCAACTCCTAGTCTTGAGACTCAGACAGCCTGTTCCTGGAGCCTTCGGGACTGAGCTTAAACTTAGTCAGCTTCAACCAACACCTTCAACATTTTAACCAAACACTTTTGTTCTGGAGCTTTTCCTAAATGGCTTACACTGAGATGATCCATTTCTTAATAATTCTGACTACACTTTCTTTCTCAGGAGCAATTACTTAACACAGCCACCTTTAGCCAAGTACTCTGTCAAACTGCCCAAACTAAAACTAAAACAAAAATCCAGGTATTTCCCTAATCAAAAGAAAAAGACCAATTCCTGATTCTCATTCTGGAGCCTAATGCACAACTGTTTACTTTGTTCACTCCTAAACCTCTTCCAATGTAAACAAAACCATTCTCTCTCAAAAGTTCCTCTCTCCCACCACATAAATAAAATCACTACGTCTACAGAAATACTTGCAAGTTAATCATTAAACTCTAACATCGACACAAAATCCACAATTCAAACTGAAACATTCAAACTCAAAAATAAATGATGTTAACAAATAAATCACAAACCTTTCATGGTGACTACATGAAGTATATTATCTTTTAAGCATTTTAGATGCTTCAAAGTCATAAAAAAATACTACTATAAGACAGTTCTTTCTCCTTGAATACGGTTCTGGCGTTGTGTGGTGCTGGAAAAGCACAGTTCAGGCAGCATCCGAGCAGTAAAATCGACGTTTCGGGCAAAAGCCCTTCATCAGGAATTCAGGGCTTTTGCCCAAAACGTCGATTTTACTGCTCCTCGGATGCTGCCTGAACTGCTGTGCTTTTCCAGCACCACTCTACTCCAGAATCTGGTTTCCAGCATCTGCAGTCATTGTTTTTACCTTTCTCCTTGAATAGTTGAGGCAAATGTCAAACCTAGATGGGTTATAGTTGGTGAATACTGATAGGTGTTAAATGAGGATATAGTGATCAATCCAGAGAAATGGATGTGAAAGATACAGATAAGGTCAGTCACTTAACTTTGAGAGATTTAGCTGTGTGGAGAACTGGCCACAGCATCTACCTGAATAAGAACCGTGACAACAAAATTTTGCTTGTAATTCACTTTGGAACTCGGTACGAAAGGAGCCACATTATTCAAGTACTTCCTTACTCATTCAGCCAATCACCCAAATTATAAACAGATGAGATGGTCTTCAGAGAAGTAGAACGGATCCATAATATTCAACACTATCCTTAGACATGCATCTCATTATTTGGATGAAATTTTTAAGTTGAGTTGCATATTACCATCACAAGTGCATAATATTCAATTCATTCAACACGCAACTTGCTGTCAACACACAATGATGGACCAATTCCTCCAGGATTTAAACATGTAACAGAGCTCATAAAAGGTTCATCCAGAGATAGATTTTTCTAAACATAGTCTATCATCAACCTGCTGGATGTTTCACATTTCAAATCAGGATGCTGCAATCTCATGCACTTCTTATATTTCATTGAAATCCTTATATTTCATTGAAATCCCAGGAGGTAGAGATGTTCAAACACTGGGTGAGAAATTGTTCACATTCTCTCCCCATTCAACCTTAGTTAGAGGCTGCTAATCTCGCTAATCTGCTAACCAACCCAACTTTGAAGTATAGATATTATTCAAACTTTCCTTATTCTCCAGTGCAAATTCAGAGAATGTACAGAAATTAGATATTTCTACTTTGCCTCCACAGATAAACCCCGCCTGAAGATGCTGGCTCATGAAAGATGTAGCTTAGCCAGCACCTCCCTGGTTTATTGGCTTGGTTAAGTACAGAACAACCTCGATTATTCAAATGAGACCGGCAGAGAGTATTTTGTTCAGATAACAGAGTTCAGATAACGGATTGTTCGGATAATGGACAGCATTTTTACGGGACCTTGGGATTTTGTTTGGATAACCTGAAATTCAGATGATTGATGTTCAGATAGTCAAGGTTGTACTCTATAGAGTATGAACAGAAAATAAATCGAGTTGTCATGATATTGTAGCTTTAAGGGGTGTGTTTTGTCCTCGACTCTTTTCGAGAAATATTGGGGGGCATGTTAGACCATAAGACACAGGAGTGGAAGGAAGGCCATTCGGCCCATCGAGTCCACTCCGCCATTCAATCATGGCTGATGGGCATTTTAATGCCACTTACCCGCATTCTCCCCATAGCCCTTAATTCCTTGTGACATCAAGAATTTATCAATCTCTACCTTGAAGACATTTAGCATCCCGGCCTCCACTGCACTCTGCGGCAATGAATTCCACAGGCCCACCATTCTCTGGCTGAAGAAATGTCTCTGCATTTCTGTTCTGAATTGACCCCCTCTAATTCTAAGGCTGTGTCCACGGGTCCTAGTCTCCTCGCCGAACAGAAACAATTTCCTAGCGCCCACCCTTTCCAAGCCATGTATTATCTTGTACATTTCTATTAAATCTCCCCTTAATCTTCTAAACTCCAATGAATACAATCCCAGGATCCTCAGCCGTTATGGGCAGTCTAGGAGAAGTTAAACAATTTGAGAGGCCTCAGATTTTTTTTTTAAAGTTGGAACAATAGAAGTCGTCTGATTAAGTGTGATCAAGCCCTCAGATCCAGGATTTTTAGTTTAGCTTTCAGCAGTTGTTGTTGGGGTTTCAGCAGGGGGAAACGCATCTCCAAAATGGAAATGGCAGGAAACAACAATAGTTGCACCTATACTAGGTATTCTGCATCAGAAGAATAAGGCGAGACCTGTGCTATTACCAAGTTCTGCACATCTGTCAATATCAGAGGAACCAGGTTATATTATCAGCTATCACCAAGCTCTACAGCAGTTTAATACTTACCTCAAATTACAACCACTGAATTTGCTCAGTCTATAATGTGGGCTTAGGATGCTTTCAGCTCTCTCAAAGCTCAGCATGAAATCACTCCAATCAAAGGCCATTAAACGATGGCTTCAGATCAGAAAACTGCACACAGTAAATGATGTTTCTGTTGCCCTTTGTAATGTTATGGCAAACATGCATTTACTATCAGAATAAAAACATGCAACAAACACGATTTCCAAAATCCAGTGTTCATAACTTGGATACAGTGCACCTCCCCCTTTCCCATACCCATGGGAGGTATGCTCCAGGACCTACCGCAGAGCCTGAAACCGTGGATAGGAGTGAACCCATTCATTTCAATGGGAAATGTATGTTGCCGGCAGCCTCCTGGTCCCTGGTTCCGGAATGTTCCCTATAGTATGTTCTGGCTGTGGTAAACCACAGGTAACTGAAACCGCGGAAAATGATTCTGCGGATACAAGGGTCGCCCTGTAGTTACAATAAGATAACACTCAAATGTGCCACCACATCTGCACCACAAAGAAATAAGGACCACAGCTGATCGAATTGTTATTGAATGACAAATTTGACAGCAACTCAACCAATTAAGAACATACACAAGGCACTGGAAAGAGTGTATGGAGGCTTAAGTACAGCACAAACACAGCAATGACAAGATGGGCTGAAGGGCCTGCTTTCAGCAGGTTATTCAACAGGTGGAAAAGGGAAAGGTTACAAAAGATCTGCCTACACAACCAAGCGAAACAGATTTTATCCAGTTTCAATCTGCAGCCTACCTAACCAACAGGCAATGTATAACTCACATGTGGTCAATCTATTGCACTCTCAACTACCTTCCCCCCAGCTTCACCCCCCTCTCATTTATCTCTTCACCCCCTCAGCTCACAAGTCTCATTCCTGATGAAGGGCTCTTGCCCGAAACGTTGATTCTCATGTTCCTCGGATGCTGCCTGTTCTGCTGTGCTTTTCCAGCACCCCACTCTCGACTCGTGGTCAATCTGGTTGTTCAGTTTATTGGGCACTTTACAAACACAGCAACTAGAGATGGGATAGGGTTGGGTTGGAGAACAACATTAAGCTTAAAATGTAGGGATTGAGTGCAGAAAAGCAGATATCATAACTGTGCCAACAACGAAGTTATCAAAATCAAAAAATGAATTTCTTAAACTCATTCAGTGAGGAGCAGTGTCACCAAACCACATGCTTTCTCTTTCACTCATTTATTCCGGTGGATGCTGGTTAAGGGCCTGGCTCATGTTTTTCTCCAATTCAACAGCAGGGGAAAAGCGAAATTGCACCTAATTTCCAATACATAATAGTTTTTTAAACTCACTCACGCAATAGATATACCTAATGACATTATTCAAAAATATAAACCCCAACATGCGTTATTTTAAAAAAGTTTCCAATTGTCTGCCATCTTCAGTTCACAACAACAAATAATGAGCACCGGCAAAGCAGAACATTGCGCCGCTCTATGGTGTAGGCTTTAAAGACCTATTTGGCATGACACAAAAATGCGTCATTCATTCTTACTTCAAGTTTCCAGCTCCACTCACTGCACCTCAATACTGCACTGGTTATCAAAAAGTCACATTTAGTAAGACTAAATACAGATGTTCTATTATACATTAAAAACAAACAGTCCTGGAATGCTTATAAGATGCAAAGCCTCAGAAGCAAAAGGTTTGAGAAACTCTGCAAGAAATCCTTTGCAATGCAAACAAATGTCTGTGCCCAACATCTTTTAGTTGGAGGAAACCTTCTCATAATAACTCCTTCTTCCAGAAAAGCATCTTAAAGACAATGAAAGAAAGGCTTTATCAGTGTTGAGAACTTTCTCACCTGTCTCACTAGCTTGAAAACTATTTCAGATTCAGAATCCACTGTCTGCCAACAAATAGTCTTAAACTTACTTAAATTCACATTTGTAATATTTTCCTTCTATGCTCTCAAGGAGAATCCTCTTCTCAAAACAGCACAATGGAGAGACAGGAGAAAGAGGAATCTTGCAGTCATTCATCATCTTTCCAAATTTCTCAGGGGTCCTTTTAATTGATCCATGAAAAGTGATTCACTTTGAATTGAAGCAAAAAAATGCAGCAGCCATTTTGTACACACCAACATCTCATAGCATTGAGATGAATGACCTGATAATTATTTTCAGCATAGCTGCTACAGTGTGGGTTAATGCCCTTGATCACTGCGAAAATACCCTGCTCCTTTGTGAATGGTGCCTTTTAATATCTGTCCATGACCCATGATCTGTGTTCAGATCTGCAAACAGCAGTGAATAAACCAAGTGAACCTCCCTGTATGCCCAAAGAAACATCAGGGGACCCTTACTCACTGATGAAATAAATTATCTTACAACAGCATAATTCAAGAGAAGGCAGGCAAATACCAGCAACTCGGTTCAAACCAAAAACCCAGCAAACAGCCCAATCTCAAAACGACAAGAGCTGTAAATCTATTAAAAAGCTATGCCGTCAACATTTCAAAAGCTAATCATATTTCTAACTCAACAAACCAGTCACAAATTGCAAGAATATTTAGGATCAGGTTGATCCTGGTTGAGGCATTAAGCGAATTCTCTGACCTCCCTCAGACCTATTCAGTTACTGATCCATGGAAGGTAATGCAGTACAGGGAACTACGCTATGAGTTGAAGTCAGGCGCAGGAGCCTTGTCTGCTGGCAGTAGCCAAACTCTAGGCCTCGAGCTCATTGGTGCTTGGTATTAGATATGGTCTATAGACTGAAAACAACAGGTCCAACAACTGCACGTGCTGGATCACTTCCGGTGTCTCAGTACCCTGGAATTCACAGCGCAAGAGGTGCAGTCAGTCTAGTTGGGATATAAAGGCTTTGTGGAATAAAAGGCACAGCAAAACCACAAATTATGCAGTAATACAGGACACTAGAAAAGTAACACATAAATCACTTGTTGCGTGATTTCTATCTCTGACCCTGAAGTCCTAAGAAGTGAATACATAGCAAAAGGAGTTAATGTTTAGGCAGGAGATAGAGGTTGTTTTACTGATCCCAAAAATCATGTTTGAGGAAAACTGAAAAGCAAATTTACAGCAATAACTTTAACTGTTACTGTTTTGCTTTCCTTTCACACATTGGAAACCATTTGAAATGGTGTACACAGCAGTGTCACCAAACAACACCATTTTGTTTTCAGAATCCGTCTTTTGTTTTAACAGGCAGTGAAAGTCCCTTCATCCCCGTAGAAAAACAGGAGATGATTACAACAAATGACAGAAGAGAATATCACATGCCAACTGCAGGCTGGGCACAGTCCAATTTGATTATTTCCCTCACCTCGCCAATAGGACAACCTTTCCTACCTTATCCAATTGACCGCTGCTCACACCAGTCAAAGGTGTTTGCTTACTGGCAGGATGTACGACTACTAGGGCAGTGACACCAAAATGCTCAAATCCTATCCCCAACTGCGGCCTTCACACACTTGCAACAGGGCTCACTTCAAAGATAACTGAAGCAGAAATCATGGTTCTCAGCCCTATATCAGATCACAGCACAATGAAGACAGCAAAGTTAACTACTGAGATCAGTATAAGGCACCAATCAACTAGATGTTTTTAATAGACAATTAGACAGAGACATTTGAAATTAAATGGCACAATTTAAAATGTGGTGCAGAAACAAAGACTTAGGATTATCTTACACACAAATGCAAAGCTTTTGACAGCTGCAGGACAGCAAACAAGTTGATAAACAAACCAAATTCCTGAAAGGGTTCCTCCATGATTTATGTGTTTTGTGAAGTACCTCATCTTTCACCACTCACTGGCAGCCACCACCTCAACAATTTAAACCCCAAGTTCTAGATTTTTCTCTCTCAACCTTTCTATCACTTTTTCCTCAGAAAGTATCTCTTTGACCAATCTTTTGGTCACGTAGCCTCCCTCTTTGGTTGTGTCAATATTTGCTTTATTCCATTTTTGTGAAGCATTTTGTAAAGCATGAATTAGGCTATATCTGGGTTATTCTGTGCAATTCTAAGCACCACACATTGAAGCAGCGGCCAAGGTCCTATCACTACAAACATCAAAAGGGCAGGGCAACTAAAGTACAGAACTCTATTGTCAGAAAATGATGTAGGTGTACAGAACTTCTTCGCAGCAGCAATCTAAATTCACAAAGCTAACAAAGCCCGCACTAGGTGCAAAGTGGGCAAAATCTAGCCTGTATAAATTTAACAGATTTGGGAACACAAGAATGCCAAAGGGGTCTGACAGCAAGGTGTTGTGAAAAGACAAGACTGAGAAAAATAACCCAGTCAAGCAACTTGCAGTTAGTTAATTATTAAATACATGCAGCTCACCATGAACTGCAGCAAGGGGAAAATGACAGCTCTCAGCTTGGGAAAGGTACAGCTTAATGGGGGAGAAGGGAAATACTCGGTAGCGGGTGAAGCTGGCGATCAGGGGTGGCGTGAGGTGTCTGCGTTTTTGAGGGGTGAGCAAACGAGCTGTTCTTTTGGGGGGGGGGGGTGTACTTGGACATGGGGCAGCAGAGAGATCCAGGTTGGTGGAACTGAAGGTGCTGGGCAGGGGAAGAGAAGGGCTGGGGGGGGGGAAGTGGGTGTGAGACAAGGTGGAGGAGTTTAAGCAGTTGCGGGGTGGGGGTATTAGGTGGGGATGGGGAGTTAGCAGGGTGGGAGGGTGGCAGGGGGGTTAACAGGGTGGTGGCATTTACTGGGGTGGAGGTTGGGGTCAGGGTGGGGGGGGTGTTGCTGCATAGGGGTTTGAGGTTTGCAGGTGGGGGTGAAGAGTTAGCAGCGTCAGGGGTTACCAGGGTGTGGGTTGGCTACTTGGAGGAGGGGGGGGGGGGGGGGGGGGGGGGTTCCTGTTGCTAGGAATGGGTTTGCTGGTGGGGGGGGAAGAGAAGACTCAGCAGGGTTGGGGAAAAGGATCCGGCGGGGGAGAAGGCTTAGTAATGGGGGGGGGGGGTTGCTGCGTTGGGGTGGATTTGCGGGTGGGGGGGGGGGAGAAAACGAGCGGGAAGTGGGTAAGTTGGTGAGGAAGGCACCGGGGGGGGGGGCGGGTGAGAGGAGTGGGGGGGGGGAAGAGTGTGGGGGGGGGGGGGAAAGTGTGTGGGGGGGGGAAAGAGTGTGGGGGGGGAAAGAGTGTGGGGGGGGAAAGAGTGTGGGGGGGGAAAGAGTGTGGGGGGGGAAAGAGTGTGGGGGGGGAAAGAGTGTGGGGGGGGAAAGAGTGTGGGGGGGGAAAGAGTGTGGGGGGGGAAAGAGTGTGGGGGGGGAAAGAGTGTGGGGGGGGAAAGAGTGTGGGGGGGGAAAGAGTGTGGGGGGGGAAAGAGTGTGGGGGGGGAAAGAGTGTGGGGGGGGAAAGAGTGTGGGGGGGGAAAGAGTGTGGGGGGGGAAGAGTGTGGGGGGGGGGAAGTGTGGGGGGGGAAGAGTGTGGGGGGGAAGAGTGTGGGGGGGGGGAAGAGTGTGGGGGGGGAAAGAGTGTGGGGGGGGAAAGAGTGTGGGGGGGGGAGAGTGTGGGGGGGGAGAGTGTGGGGGGGGGAAGAGTGTGGGGGGGGAAGAGTGTGGGGGGGGAAGAGTGTGGGGGGGAAGAGTGTGGGGGGGGAAGAGTGTGGGGGGGGAAGAGTGTGGGGGGGGAAGAGTGTGGGGGGAAAGAGTGTGGGGGGGGAAGAGTGTGGGGGGGGAAAGAGTGTGGGGGGGGAAGAGTGTGGGGGGGAAGAGTGTGGGGGGGGAAGAGTGTGGGGGTGGGGGGGATGTGGGAGTGTGGGGGGGGAAGAGTGTGGGGGGGGAAGAGTGTGGGGGGGGGAGTGGGGGGCAGAGTCCAGCCACCCCCCATTCTCCCCCACCCCGCGGGGGGCTTTGTGCGCGTTTCAGCCGCTGGGATCCGGATCCAGATCCGGCTCCGGCCCCGGGGGCCGGGTTTCAGCAGAAGCCTCCTCACTCACTCACTCACTCCGGCACACCCAGGGGAGATCGAGGCTGTCAGCCGGAGCACAGGCCCCTCTGCCCCAGGCCCGAGGAGGAAGCCGCTTCTTCAGCTCCGCACTCAGGCAACGGCACTCGCTAGGCCCCAGCGCCCACTCCGTGCGGCATCGGCGGGCGTCTCGGGCCGGAACCTGCCGCGCAGTCTGTCTCCCGGCTCACACCTACCGCCCGTCTCTGGTCGGTTCGTCGCTCGGTCACTGGGAGGCTCTGTCCGGCCCACTCCGCGTGTCCGCCTCACTCCGACTGCTCACCGTGCCGCCGCTCACTGCGCGTGCGCGGCCGCGGCACATGCTGGGAAATGTAGTCTTGCTGCACGCAGGAGGACTACATCCCCCAGAATGCATCTCTCGCCTCCTTCTGGCAGGGATGGAGTGTGAGCATTGAACTGGAAACTCCAAAAGGGCATTGTGGTTCTGCATTGTCTCTGCAACCTGAATAAACAACCATTCCTGCTAAATCAAAACTCTGGGAATCTGAAAGCAAAATATAACGCACTGGAAATAGTAAGCAGGTCAATTAGCACCTTTTTTTTAGATTACTTACAGTGTGGAAACAGGCCCTTCGGCCCAACAAGTCCACACCGACCCGCAATCCACCCATACCCCTACATTTACCCCTTACCTAACACTATGGGCAATTTAGCACGGCCAATTCACCTGACACGCACATCTTTGGACTGTGGGAGGAAACCCACGCAGACACGGGGAGAACGTGCAAACTCCACACAGTCAGTCGCCTGAGGTGAGAATTGAACTCAGGTCTCAGGCACTGTGAGGCAGCAGTGCTAACCACTGTGCCACCGTGCCGCCCTTTGTCAAATAATAACTTCACATGTGTTGATGGCACTTCAGCAGAAGTCAATGATGTAGAAGCATCACAGTTTGAAATATCAGATCTTTCTTTCTCTGCAGATGCTGCCAGCCTTGCTTTGTATTTCCAGGATTTTCTTTTATTTTTGTTCACCATTATTCTCTGCCTTATCTTTGTCCTGAAGAAGGGTTACACCCAAAATGTTGACTTCTCCACCTCCCTTTGCTTCCTAGCTTGCTGTAATCTTCCGGCCTACTGCCTGTCTATTTTGGATTCCAGCATCTGCAGTTTTTTTTTATCTTTATCTCAGTCAGTTTTGAATTCAGGCTGCTGCTATTGGACTTAATAAGACTAATGTATGGTATTTTGTCAAATGTCCATCTGCACAACACTACTGCATAACCTTCATTAACATCAAGTTAATCGATCATCACCATCTGCAAGTTCCCCTCCAAGCCACACACTGTCCTGACTTAGGGATATATCACCGTTCCTTCATTGTCACTGGGTCAAAATCCTGGAATTCCCTCCCTTATGGCTAATTGGTCAACCTGCAGCGGTTAGAGAAGGCAGCTCGTCACCACCTTCTGAAGGGCAATAAATTGCTGGCCAGCCAATAATGTCCATATTCCAAAAGTGAATTAAAAGCAAAACACAATCTGCCTTTCTCTTCCTTTAACTGTGACATTGGCAACATCTTCAACTTTAGTGAAAACAAATGTTAGGGCACTTGAGGGTTACAAGGTAGCCAGGAAATACCCAAAAAGAGAGCTCAGAAGAGCCAGGAGGAGACATGCGAAGTTGTTGGCAGATAGGATCAGGGTAAACCCTAAGGCTTTCTATAGGTATTTAAGGAATAAAAGAAGACAAGAGTAAGATAAGGGCCAATCAAGGAAAGTAGTAGGAAGTTGTTTGTGGAGTCAGAGGAGATAGGGGAAGCACTAAATGAATATTTTTTGACAGTATTCACTCTAGAAAATGACAATGTTGTCAAGGAGAATACTGAGATACAGGCTACTAGACTAGGTGTGATTGAGGTTCACAAAGAAGAAGTATTAGAAATCCTGCAGAGTGTGAAAATAGATAAGTCCCCCGGCCAGATGGGATTTATCCTAGAATCCTCTGGGAAGCCAGGGAGGAGATTGCGAACCTTTGGCATTGATCTTTAAATCGTCACTGTCTACAGGAATAGTGCCAGAAGACTGGAGGATAGCAAATGTGGTTCCCTTGTTCAAGAAGGGGAGTAGAGGCAATCCTGGTAATTATAGACCAGTGAGCCTTACTTCAGTTGTTGGTAGAGTGTTGGAAAAGGTTATAAGACATAGAATTTATAATCATCTTGAAAAGAATAATTTGATTAGGGATAGTCAGCACGGTTTTGAGAAGGGTAAGTCGTGTCTCACAAACCTCATTGAGTTCTTTGAGAAGGTGACGAAACAGGTAAATGAGACTAAACCGGTTGATGTGGTGTATATGGATTTCAGCAAAGCGTTCAATAAGGTTCCCCACAGTAGGCTATTGTACAAAATATGGAGGAATGGGATTGTTGGAGATATAGCAGTTTCGATCAGTAATTGGCTTGCTAAAAGAAGACAGAGGGTGGTGGTTGATGGGAAATGTTCATCCTGGAGTCCAGTTACCAGTAATGTACCGCAAGGTTCGGTGTTGGGTCCACTGCTGTTCGTCATTTTCATAAAAGACCTGGATGAGGGTGTAGAAGGGTGGGTTAGTAAATTTGCAGATGACACTAAGGTCGGTGGAGTTGTGGATAGTGACGAAAGATGTTGTAGGTTACAGAGAGACATAGATAAGCTGCAGAGCTGGACTGAGAGGTGGCAAATGGAGTTTCATGCCGACAAGTGTGAGGTGATTCACTTTAGATGAAGTAATTGGAATGCAAAGTACTGGGCTAACGGCAAGATTCTTGGTAGTATAGATGAGCAGAGAGAGTTTGGTGTCCAGGTACACAGATCCTTGAAAGTTGCCACCCAGGTTGATAGGGTTGTTAAGAAGGCATACAGTGTTTTAGCTTTTATTAATAGAGGGATTGAGTTCCGGAACCATGAGGTTATGCTACAGCTGTACAAAACTCTGATGCGGCCGCACTTGGAGTATTGTGTACAGTTCTGGTCATCGCATTATAAGTAGGATGTGGAAGCTTTGGAAAGGGTGCAGAGGAGATTTACTAGGATGTTGCCTGGTATGGAGGGAAGGTCTTACAAGGAAAGGCTGAGGGACTTGAGGCTGTTTTCATTGGAGGGAAGAAGGTTGAGAGGTGACTTAATAGAGACATGTAAGATAATCAGAGGGTTAGATAGGGTGGACAGGGAGAGCCTTTTTCCAAGAATGGTGACGGCGAGCACGAGGGGGCAGAGCTTTAAGTTGAGGGGTGATAGATATTCAGTCTCAAATTGACCTAGTTCTTTACTTGACAACCTTGTGAATGTTTCTATGATTTGGTAAACACTATCTTTTATAATAATTGAATGTGCTCAACAGGTCTGGAAGAATCTGTAGAGAGAAAACAGAATTGGCATTTCAAATCCAATATGATTTCTTCAGAAACGATCAAGCTTCGGGTAATCTAGCTAAACATCGTAGATTACCTACAGTGTGGAAACAGGCCAATAGGTCCACACCAACCCTCCAAAGAGTAACTCACCCAGACCTATTCCCCTACCCTACTTTTACCACTGACTAATGCACCTAACACTTTGGGCAATTTAGCATGGCCAATTCACCGAAGCTGCACATCTTTGGATTGTGGGAGGAAACCAGAGCACCCAGAAGAAATTCACACAGATGCAGGTTGAATATGCAAACTCCACACAGATAGTCACTGAGGTGAGAATCAAATCCAGGTCCCTGGCAATGTGAGTAAAAAGTGAGATCTGCAGATGCTGGAGATCAGAGCTGAAAATGTGTTGCTGGTTAAAGCACAGCAGGTCAGGCAGCATCCAAGGAACAGGAAATTCGACGTTTCGGGCCAGAGCCCTTCATCAGGAATGAGGAGAGTGTGCCAGGCTAAGATAAAAGGTAGGGAGGAGGGACTTGGGGGAGGGGCGATGGAGATGTGATAGGTGGAAGGAGGTCAAGGTGAGGGTGATAGGCTGGAGTGGAGTGGGGGCGGAGAGGTCAGGAAGAAGATTGCAGGTTAGGAGGGCGGTGCTGAGTTGAGGGAACCGACTGAGACAAGGTGGGGGGAGGGGAAATGAGGAAACTGGAGAAATCTGAGTTCATTCCTTGTGGTTGGAGGGTTCCCAGGCGGAAGATGAGGCGCTCTTCCTCCAACCGTCGTATTGTTATGTTCTGCCGATGGAGGAGTCCAAGGACCTGCATGTCCTCGGTGAAGTGGGAGGGAGAGTTAAAGTGTTGAGCCACGGGGTGGTTGGGTTGGTTGGTCCAGGCGTCCCAGAGGTGTTCCCTGAAGCGTTCTGCAAGTAGGCGGCCCGTCTCCCCAATATAGAGGAGGCCACATCGGGTGCAGCGGATGCAATAGATGATGTGTGTGGAGGTGCAGGTGAATTTGTGGCGGATATGGAAGGATCCCTTGGGGCCTTGGAGAAAAGTAAGGGAGGAGGTGTGGGTGCAAATTTCCTGCGGTTGCAGGGGAAGGTGCCGGGAGTGGAGGTTGGGTTTGGGGGGTGTGGACCTGACGAGGGAGTCACGAAGTGAGTGGTCTTTGCGGAACGCTGATAGGGGAGGGGAGGGAAATATATCCCTGGTGGTGGGGTCCGTTTGGAGGTGGCGGAAATGACGGCGGATGATACGCTGTATACGGAGGTTGGTGGTGTGGTAGGTGAGAACCAGTGGGGTTCTGTCTTGGTGGCGGTTGGAGGAGCGAGGCTCAAGGGCGGAGGAGCGGGAAGTGGAGGGGATGCGGTGGAGGGCATCGTCGATCACGTCTGGGGGGAGTCTGCGGTCCTTGGAGGAGAAGGCCATCTAGGCTGTATGGTGTTGGAACTGGTCCTCCTGGGAGCAGATGCGGCGGAGACGAAGGAATTGGGAATATGGGATGGCGTTTTTACAGGGGGCAGGGTGGGAGGAGGTGTAGTCCAGGTAGCTGTGGGAGTCAGTCGGTTTATAGTAGATGTCTGTGTTGAGTCGGTCGCCCAAGATAGAAATGGAAAGGTCTAGGAAGGGGAGGGAGGAGTCTGAGACAGTCCAGGTGAATTTGAGTTCGGGATGGAAGGTGTTGGTAAAGTTAATGAACTGTTCAACCTCCTCATGGGAGCACGAGGCAGCGCCGATACAGTCATCGATGTAGCGGAGGAAAAGGTGGGGGGCAGGTGCCCATGGCAACTCCTTTAGTTTGGAGGAAGTGGGAGGATTGAAAAGAGAAGTTAGGAGGAAGTGGGAGGATTGAAAAGAGAAGTTAGGAGGAAGTGGGAGGATTACTCTCCCTCCCACTCCACCGAGGACATGCAGGTCAGCAGAACATAACAACACGACGGTTGGAGGAAGAGCGCCTCATCTTCCGCCTGGGAACCCTCCAACCACAAGGAATGAACTCAGATTTCTCCAGTTTCCTCATTTCCCCTCCCCCCACCTTGTCTCAGTCGGTTCCCTCAACTCAGCACCGCCCTCCTAACCTGCAATCTTCTTCCTGCAATCTTCTTCCTGACCTCTCCGCCCCCACCCCACTCCAGCTATCACCCTCACCTTGACCTCCTTCCACCTATCACATCTCCATCGTCCCTCCCCCAAGTCCTTCCTCCCTACCTTTTATCTTAGCCTGCCTGGCACACTCTCCTCATTCCTGATGAAGGGCTCTGGCCCGAAACATCGAATTTCCTGTTCCTTGGATGCTGCCTGACCTGCTGTGCTTTAACCAGCAACACATTTTCAGCTCTGGCAATATGAGGCAAAACTGCTAACCACGGAGCCACCATGTTGCCAGGGGCTTAATGTCAAATTTAATTTGATAACCTTCCTGTGATTTATCTTGGTGTGTTCTTCTATGAAAAACATGGCTTTTAATGCAATATCTGACTCCAGTAAGTAATATCTACTCTCCTGAGCTTGACAGTGTCTCAGTTGCTGGTGGAGAAAATAATTGAGGAATAAAGTCAGTCATTTTCTACAAGCAGCAGTGTTGGACAATTTGTTAACCTTGTGTTGGTTCCACAAAGATGCTCTTTATGCTTCTTTCATGTTTTGGAAGGAGTTGAAAGGATTTTTTCTCTCCTGAGAAAATGACATGGTCATGATGGCAAATCCAAACAGCATCCCACAAAAGTTGATTGGATTCTTTGTCAAATGCAGTAATTAAGGTTTTATATTTAAGCCCAAATTAATACCAACAAAACTAGGAATGGGGTACTATCTGGTTGCTGATGGTGTCCATACGACCATAAGACCATAAGACCAAGGAGTGGAAGTAAGGCCATTCGACCCATCGAGTCCACCCCGCCATTCAATCATGGTTGATGGGCATTTCAACTCCACTTACCCGCATTCTCCCCGTAGCCCTTAATTCCTCAAGACAACAAGAATCTATCAATCTCTGCCTTGAAGAAATTTAGCATCCCGGCCTCCACTGCACTCTGCGGCAATGAATTCCACAGGCCCACCACTCTCTGGCTGAAGAAATGTCTCCGCATTTCTGTTCTGAATTTACACCCTCTTATTCTCAGGCTGTGTCCACGGGTCCTAGTCTCCTCGCCTAATGGAAACAATTTCCTAGCGCCCACCCTTTCCAAGCCATGTATTATCTTGTACGTCTCTATTAAGTCTCCCCTTAATCTTCTAAACTCCAATGAATACAATCCCAGGATCCTCAGCCATTCCTCATATGTTAGACCTACCATTCCAGGGATCATCCGTGTGAATCTCCGCTGGACACGTTCCAGTGCCAGTATGTCCTTCCTGAGGTGTGGGGACCAAAACTGGACACAATACTCCAAATGGGGCCTAACCAGAGCTTTATAAAGTCTCAGTAGCACATCGCTGCTTTTATATTCCAACCCTCTTGAGATAAGTGACAACATTGCATTCGCTTTCTTAATCATGGACTCAACCTGCATGTTTACCTTTAGAGAATCCTCGACTAGCACTCCCAGATCCCTTTGTACTTTGGCTTTACGAATTTTCTCACCATTTAGAAAGTAGTCTATGCTTTTATTCTTTTTGCCAAAGTGCAAGACCTCGCATTTGCTCACGTTGAATTCCATCAGCCATTTCCTGGACCACTCTCTCCCAAACTGTCTAGATCCTTCTGTGGCCTCCCCACTTCCTCAGTACTATCTGCCTGTCCACCTAACTTTGTATCATCTGCAAACTTTGCTAGAATGCCCCCAGTCCCTTCATCCAAATCATTAATATATAATGCGAACAGCTGTGGCCCCAACACTGAACCCTGCGGGACACCGCTCGTCACCGGCTGCCATTCTGAAAAAGAACCTTTTATCCCAACTCTCTACCTTCTGTCAGACAGCCAATCCTCAATCCATCCCAGTAGCTCACCTCGAACACCATGGGCCCTCACCTTGCTCAGCAGCCTCCCGCGTGGCACCTTATCAAATGCCCTTTGAAAGTCTAGATAGACCACATTCACTGGGTTTCCCTGGTCTAACCTACTTGTCACCTCTTCAAAGAATGCCAGTAGGTTTGTCAGGCACGACCTCCCCTTACTAAATCCATGTTGACTTGTTCTAATCAGACTCTGCTCTTCTAAGAATTTAGAAACCTCATCCTTAATGATGGATTCTAGAATTTTACCAACAACCGAGGTTAGGCTAATTGGCCTATAATTTTCCATCTTTTGTCTTGATCCTTTCTTGAACAAGCGGGTTACAACAGTGATCTTCCAATCATCCGGGACCTTCCCTGACTCCAGTGACTCTTGAAAGATCTCAACCAATGCCTCCGCTATTTCCTCAGCCACCTCTCTCAGAACTCTAGGGTGTATTCCATCAGGGCCAGGAGATTTATCAATTTTAAGACTTTTTAACTTTTCTAGCACTATCTCTTTTGAAATGGCAACCATTCTCAACTCAGCCCCCTGACTCCCTTTAATTGTTGGGATATTACTCATGTCTTCCACTGTGAAAACTGACACAAAGTGCTTGTTAAGTTCTCCTGCTATTTCCTTATCTCCCATCACGAGGCTTCCGGCATCAGTTTGAATGGCCCAATGTCTACTTTTGCCTGTTGTTTGTTTCTTATGTATTGAAAGAAACTTTTACTATCATTTCTAATATTACTGGCTAGCCTACCTTCATATTTGATCCTCTCCTTTCTTATTACTCTCTTTGTTATCCTCTGTTTGTTTTTATAGCCTTCCCAATCTTCTGATTTCCCAGTGCTCTAGGCCACTTTATAGGATCTCTCTTTTTCTTTAATACATTTCCTGACTTCCTTTGTCAGCCATGGTTGTCTAATCCCTCCCCGGATAATCTTTCTTTTCTTGGGGATGAACCTCTGTACAGTGTCCTCAATTATACCCACAAACTCCTGCCATTTTTGCTCTACTGTCTTCCCGGTTAGCCTCTGCTTCCAGTCTATTTTTGTCAGTTCCTCCCTCATGCCCTCATAATTACCTTTATTTAACTGTAACACCATTACATCCGATTCTGCCTTCTCTCTTCCAAACTTCAGACTGAACTTTACCATATTATGATTGCTACTTCCTAAGGGTTCCCTTACTTTAAGATCTTTTATACAGTCTGGTTCGTAGCAACTAGAACTAGGTCCAGAATAGCCTGCTCCCTTGTGGGCTCCATGACAAGCTGTTCCAAAAAGACATCCTGTAAGCATTCCATGAATTCCCTTTCTTTGGATCCACTGGCAACATTATTTACCCAGTGCAGCTGCATATTGAAGTCTCCCATGATCACCGTGACCTTGCCTTTCTGACATGCTTTCTCTATTTCCCGGTACATGTTGCGTCCCTGGTCCTGACCACTGTTAGGAGGTTTGTACATAACTCCAATTATGGTCCTTTTATCACTACACCTAAGTTTAATTCAGCCCTGCTTTGTAAATATTACTGTCTCATTTTTCATCCAGTCTCACCTCAGTGTAGGCTCAAATTGCCTCCAGAGCTGAAAATGTGTTGCTGGAAAAGCGCAGCAGGTCAGGCAGCATCCAAGGAGCAGGGGAGTCGACGTTTCAGGCATGAGCTCTTCTTCAGGACTGATCTCCAGCATCTTCAGTCCTCACTTTCTCCTCAAATTGCCTCCAGTTAACAACAGGCTTGCAGGAATGAAAATGCATGGTAGGTGGATTAACTTTTTTTGTTATTCATTCATGGGATGTGTGTATCACTGGTTGGGCCAGCATTTTACTTCCTATTCCCAATTGAACAGAATGTGGTTCAGAGTTGGCCACATCACTGTGGGTCTAGGGCAGACCAAGTAAGAATGGCAGATTTCCTTCCATAACAAGTTTTCACAGCAATCAACAATGGTTACACAGGCACCATTAGGCTAGATTTTAAATCAAAATGTTTGTTGAATTTAAATTCAACATCTGCCATTGTGGGTTTCAAATTCATGTCCCCAGAACGGGATTTTACTAGTCTAGTGACATTATCACAGCATCACCATCTCCCCTCAGACTATGACACATTCCATTAACAGGCATTCCATTAACTGGCACCGCAGAAGCTGTAGGCCTGTAGGTATGGATCAGTGAGTATGGATCAGGGCCTGTTCATATTTCAACAGAGATGTAGCCTAGCTAACGTCCCATCAGACCTCAGGAAATCCACACCATTTTACGACTGATCGAGCCCGTTTTTGAATGTAGCTGCAGTGTAGGGATGTGGTAATCAAATTGCATCCAGCATGATACCCACTCACTTCCTGCCAAAACACCATTATGTTAAAGGCCAATTGCCTCAATTTTAACCAAGTTGGGACAACGTAGGAGCCCTTTCAAAGTGGTAGCTGGAATTCAATAGTGAATAGAATGGAATAGTAATTTATTGTCACTTGTAGTTTTACAAAGTGAAAAGTGTAAGTCACCATGCCTATATTAAGACAAAGTCCATTTTTGTTTATTTCACAGCTCATGGGTTCCCAGGCTTGAGGAGAAGACAGGAACCGCATTCTCCACCGCTGCAGAAAGCCAAAACTAAAGCTGCTGATTCTCAGGATGTTGTGCTGAAGCTGGCCATCATGCCGAGCCATTGGAATCCTGGACTGGAAGACGCTGCAGAAGAGTCATATCATAGTCTTAGATGTATAGCACAGAAACAGACCTTCCGTCTAACTCTTCCATGCTGACCAGATACCCTAAATTAATCTAGTCCCATTTTCCAGCACTTGGCCCATTTCCCTCTAAATCTTTCCTATTCATATATCCATCCAGATATCTTTTAAATGCTCTAATTGTACCAGTCTCCACCACTTCCTCTGGCAGCTCATTCCACCATCTGTGTAAAAAAGTTGCCCCTTCGGCCCCTTTTAAATCTTTCCCCTCTGACCTTAAACCAATGCCTTCTAGTTCTGGACTCCCCTGATCCAGGGAAAAGACCTTGTCTATTTACCCTATCCATGCCCTCATGATAATATAAACCTCTATAAGGTCACTGCTCAGCCTCCCAGCGCTCCAGAAAAACAGCCCCAGTCTCTCCCTATAGCTCAAACCCTCCAACCCTAGCAACGTTCTTGAAAGGATTTAGAAAAGATTTACAAGAAGCTGCCTCAAGGAATCCTGGGCCAAACCCACCTCATTGCTGAAGGTGCCAAGCAGACCATCACTTGGGAGAACCCATGAGCACACAGCTGGGATGGCCACTGATGGACAGACCACACCACTTTCACTGCTGTAGCAGCCTCCCAAAACATACTTTCTCCATCGAAGCTGCTAAGAGAATGTAGGATGAATTTTGATGTTAAATGTTTAGATTCCCTACAGTATGGAAACAGGCCCTTCAGCTCAACAAGTCCACACCAACCCTCTGAAGAGTAATCCATCCAGACCCATTCCCCTACCCTATATTTACCTCATGCACCAAACACTATGGACATTTTATCACAGTCAATTCATCTGACCGGCACATCTTTGGATTGTGGGAGGAAGCCAGAGCACCCAGAGGAAACCCACACAGACACGATGTGCAAACTTCACACAGATAGTCACCCAAGGCAGGAATTGAACCAAGATCCCTGGTACTATGAGGCAACAGTGCTAACCACTGAGCCACCGTGCCACCCCAAAGTTATGAATATCTTTTGAGAAATGATGTGGCAGCCCTGGTGATCAGAAGCAGGTGGGTCAGGAGCCTGAATATTTCCTACCCACCATGCTGCTGCCATCTTGATTACAGGATTCAAGATCCCATTTCCATTCCTGCCAATTTCCGCCAGCACTAGATGTAAGTTGAGAAGACCCACCTGCACACTGCACTCCTGCCAGCTCCATAGTAGGGCTGGGCAGTTTAAAACTCCCCCACAGTTTTAGTGGAGCTCTGATCATTCAGTATGTATGCATGGTTCACAGCATCTTAGAGGATGCTTAATCCACAGGGTAGCCTCAGTCACAAGTGGGGAAGCAATAGAAAACACCATTTTTAAATGGATTTTTTAATTTGACCACTTTGAAATTAGAAAAAAAACAGTCAATTTTGCTATTCAGATGCTGTATTGTAAGAAACATGTGTATTTACAACAGTGATTGTGATTTCTACAATAATAATTCAGAAAGATTTCAACGCCCAGAATCCTTTGAAAATGAATAAAATCTTTAGAAGCTGTCAGTTATAAAAGAAGTACAGTCAGTTTCTACTCTTGGACTACTTTGTTTAAGGATCTGGACATCTGATATAGTTTTAAGAAAAATAAATGTGAATTGTTTTTGCAATTTCAAAAGGCTATGAGCTGAAATGGTTTGTTACAATGGCTGCAGACGTTATGTCTGAGTTTGTCTGAGTTTGAGAACATTCAGAGCCATTTACCTGAGCAGAGGGCTGCATAAACTTAATGCTTGATCATTTTAAGAGTTTATTAAATAATTGTCTGCATTTGGTATGGTTAGTGAAAAAAAATCTGCTTGTTTTTATAACAGATTATTTCACGAGTGGCTTTTTAAACATATTTTTCTTTGAAAGAGAATATTTTCAATACAGAAATTTTTTTTGACATTAGATTGTTCGAAGCTTATTTGTTTTAAAGACATCCCGAGGTTAGTGGATACTGGATCTTCAACAAGAAGATGGATTACTGGGCTAATGGTAGGCTACTTGGTAGTGTGGATGAGCAGAGGGATCTTGGTGTCCATGTACACAGATCTCTGAAAGTTGCCACCCAAGTAAATAGTGCTGTGAGGAAGGCATATGGTGTACTGGGCTTTATTGGTAGAGGAATTGAGTTCCAGAGTCCTGAGGTCATGTTGCAGTTGTATAAGACTCTGGTGCGGCCTCATCTGGAGTATTGTGTGCAGTTTTGGTCGCCATACTATAGGAAGGATGTGGAGGCATTGGAACGAGTGCAGAGGAGGTTTACCAGGATGTTGCCTGGCATGGTAGGAAGATCGTATGAGGAAAGGCTGAGGCACTTGGGCCTGTTCTCATTGGAGAAAAGAAGGTTTAGGGGAGATTTGATAGAGGTGTATAAGATGATTAGGGGTTTAGATAGGGTAGACACTGAGAACCTTTTACCGCTAATGGAGTCAGCTGTTACTAGGGGACACAGCTTTAAATTAAGGGGTGGTAGGTATAGGACAGATGTTAGGGGTAGATTCTTTACGCAGCGGGTTGTGAGTTCATGGAATGCCCTGCCAGTAGCAGTGGTGAACTCTCCCTCTTTATGGTCATTTAAGCGGGCATTGGATAGGCATATGGAAGTTATTGGGCTAGTGTAGGTTAGGTAGGATTTGGTCAGCGCAACATCGAGGGCCGAAGGGCCTGTACTGCGCTGTATTTTTCTATGTTCTATGTTCTATGTTCTATGGATGAGTGGTTTCTGAGGATATATTAAGAACAATTCTCTACACATGGTTTCTGAAGAATTGGGCAACTTTTTTTTATTCATTTGTTTGATATAAGCATTGCTGGCTGGGACAGCAATTATTGCCTGTTCCTAGTTGTCCTTGAGAACGTGGTGGTGAGCTTCCTTCTTGAACTGCTGTAGTTTGCCTGATGTGGGTTGAACCACAATGCCATTAGGGAGGGAATTCCAGGATTTTGAATCAGCAACCCTAAAGGAGTGACAAATCAGGATGGTGAGTGGTTTGGAGGGGAACTTGAAGGTGGTGGTGTTCCTGTTGCTGTTCTGGGACTGATTAAGCCAGTAATTGTTTATACACTCCAAGCAAGCTAAAGGGGTACAATAATTAAAGCAACTTAATTCAAAATAAATGATATATGCTGTAATGTAAAGAAAATCAAGTCTAGAAACATTGATGACCCATGACACACTTCCTAAAAAATAAAAATCAAAAAAATCAAGTCGTCAACCACCTTGTAAGTGTATACTGTTGGAACAGGATTGAAACCCGAGAATGTGTATCTTTGTTTGACTCATTCATGAAGAGTGAGTATTACTAGCAAGGCTGGCATTTGTTACCCATCCCTAATTACCAATTACATTGTCTTTCAAGGAAAGACACCTGCTGTACTTAGTGGGCATGACCCACATTTGACTAGAGACCCATAGCTTTTGTGAACTAGATGGATTTTGACAAGAAGAGTGTGGTGCTGGAAAAACACAGCCTGGTCGGGCAGCATCAAAGGAGCAGGAGAGTTGATGCTTCGAGCATAAGCTCTTCATCTCATAGTTTCATGATTGCTGTAACTATTTCAGATTTTTAAAATTTACTTTAATTTAAATTCAACAGATGTTGTGGTGGGATTTGAACACATGCCCTCATAGCATTAACGAACACTCATCCAGTTACATTACCATTATGGCCTCTTCTGTACATTAAGGAATCTCTCAAGTATTTAGTACCGTTGGACCAAATGTGTCAACTTTCACTGAAGAAGAGTTTTAGGCATATAAGAAGCTGATGAAGCAGAGGAGAAAGTTGATTGATGGAATTTGTGCTAAGACATAAGAAGGAATTTTCAATTGCATGGCACCTTTCACATTCACTGGGAACATTGTCAAATGGGGAAGTTGCAACCAAATTGCACTCCCATGTCACAAAAGCAGACATGACCGGATAACTGTTTTAGTAATGTTGACTGAGAATAAATATTCACAATCATATCATGTGGGTGGCACAGTGTCTCAGTGGATGGCATGGTGGCTCAGTGGTTAGCACTGCTGTCTTGCAGCACCAGGGACCTGGGTTTGATTCCTGCCTTGGGCAACTGTCTGTGTGGAGTTTGTACATTCTCCATGGGTTTCCTCTGGGTGCTCTGGTTTTTGCCTGCAGTCCAAAGACGTGCAGGTCTGGTGAATTGGTCATGCTAAGTTGCCTATAGTGTTAGGTCCATTTGTCAGGGGTAAATAAAGGGTAGGGGAATGGATCTGGGTGAGTTACTCTTTGGAGAGTCAGTATGGACTTGATGGGCCAAATGGCCTACTTCCATGCTGTAGGGAATTAAATCAAATCACTAGATAGATCTCTGATGGTCTTCTTTAAACACTGATACGTCTCCATTGAATGCACTTAGGAATGCAAACAGGGTCTACCTCAGTCAGTGTAACATTCTGTCAGGGATTAGGCTGCGTTTTAACCTCTGGAGCAGGACTCAAATTCCCCAGTCTTCATGACTCAGAGGTAAGCATGCTGCTAAGGAAAGGATATGTCAAGGGTGGATCATTCACAGGTTCAATTCCTGAAATGTGTTGGCATAAGTTTGTTGTCAAGTTCATCATTTTTGGAACTATTTATGTTTCAAAGTGTTTTTGAGGAATGATATTTAGGTGATTGTGCTTCCTGCTGTCTGAGATGAGGCACAGAACTACTTCCTTTCTTTTTGGTGTCTAGAAAATGAAATTTGTAATTCACTCAGGGGCATTGCCTTGCATTCCCAGTTCAATTATTAATTGTAAGATAGAAGAAACATAAGGTACATGGGATCAGGTGTACTAGGTGTCTAATAAGGACTTAAAATCATTAAATCCCGATATGTACTCCTTACTACTGGAGGGCGCTAAAGGACGCCAGGATAGTGATTTGTGACTTAATCATTAAAAGGGCGCCATTCACCACCAGCAAGCTGACAATGGATTTGAGCAAAATAAATAGGAGAAGGGTAAACTATAAGGCCCCTTGAGCCTGTGCTATTCAATTAGAACATCCTGTAGCTAAGCGTACTAATTAATTCAACTTTCCTGCTGTTTCCCATATTCCCTAATCATCTCAATCTGGAATAAACACATTGATTGAATTGCTCGAATTCAGTTTGAGCTCTGCCAGGGTCACTTAGCTCCTGACTTCATTTCAGCCTTGGTTCAAACATGGACAATAGAGTTGAATTCTAGAGGTGAGATAAGAGTGATAGCCCTTGACTTCAAAGCTGCATTTGACTGAGTGTGGCATCCAGGAGCCCTCGCAAAACGGGAATCAATGGGTATCAGGAGGCTGGTTAGGATCATATCTGGCACTTGGAAAGACGGTGGTGGTTGTTGGATGTTCGTCATCTCAGATCCTCTGCAGGAGTTCCTCAGGATAGTGTCCTAGGCCCAATCATTGTCAGCTACTTAATCAATAACCTTCCCTCCATTGTAAGGTCAGAAATGAGGATGTTCATGTATGTTCGCTGATGATTGCACGCTATCCAGCATCTTTCATGACTTTTCAGACACTGAAGCAGTCCATGTCTAATTGCAACAAGGTTTGGACAGTATTCGGACGTGGACTGACACATGGCCAGTGACATGTGCACCACGCAAATTACCATCTCCAAACAGACAATCTAACTACCACCCCTTGACATTGAATGGTGTTACTATCACTGAATCCCCCACTAATTACATCCTTGGGGCTACCATTGAACAGAAATTCAACTGGACTCGTTACATAAACACAGTGGGTACAAGAGCAAGTTAGAGGCTAGGAACCCTGCAGTGAGTGACTCACTTCCTGATTCCCCAAAGCCTGTCGAACTCTAAAAGGCGCAAGTCAGGAATGTGGTAGAGTACTCTCCACTTGCCTGGATGGGTGCAGATGCAACAACAAAAGCCTGATGCCATCTAGGACAAAGCAGCCAGCTTAATTGGCACTACATCCAAAAGCATCACTCCCTTGACCACCGATGCAGAGTAACAATAGTGTGTAGTATCTAGAAGGTTTAGGGGTGACTTGATAGAGGTGTACAAGATGATTAGGGGTTTAGATAGGGTTGACCATGAGAACCTTTCTCACGTATGGAGTCAGCTATTACAAGGGGGCATAGCTTTAAATTAAGGGGTGGTAGGTATAGGACAGATGTTAGGGGTAGATTCTTTACTCAGTGAGTCGTGAGTTCATGGAATGCCCTGCCAATAGCAGTAGTGGACTCTTCCTCTTTATGGGCATTTAAACAGGCATTGGATAGGCATATGGAGGATAGTGGGCCAGTGTAGGTTAGGTGGGCTTGGATCGGTGCAACATCAAGGGCCAAAGGGCCTGTACTGCGCTGTATTTTCCTATTTTCTATTTTCTATCTTCAGACAGCACCTTCCAAATCACGACCACTTACATCTAGAAGGACGAGGACAGCAGGGAGTGTTGCTGAACAAAAGACCTTGGAGTGCAGGTTCATAGCTCCTTGAAAGTGGAGTTGCAGGTAGGTAGGATAGTGAAGAAGGCATTTGGTATTCTTTCCTTTATTGGTCAGAGTACTGAGTACAGGAGTTGGGAGGTCACATTGAGGCTGTACAGGACATTGATTAGGCCACTGTTTTGGAATATTGTGTGCAATTCTGGTCTCCTTCCTATCGGAAAAACGTTGTGAAACGTGAAAGGGTTCAGAAAAGATTTACAAGAATGTTGCCAGGGTTGGAGGATCTGAGCTACAGGGAGAAGCTGAACAGGCTGGGGCTGTTTTCCCTGGAGCGTCAGAGGCTGAGGGGTGACCTTATAGAGGTTTATAAAATTATGAAGGGCATGGAAAGGATAAATAGGCAAAGTCTTTTCCCTGGGGTGGGGAAGTCCAGAACTAGAGGCCATAGGTTTAGGGTGAGAGGGGAAGGATATAAAAGAGACTTAAGGGGCAAAGTTTTCACACAGAGGGTGGTATGTGTATGGAATGAGCTACTAGAGGATGTGGTGGAGGCTGGTACAATTGCAACATTTAAGAGGCATTTGGATGGGTATATGAATAGGAAGGGTTTGGAGGGATATGGGCCAGCTGCTGGCAGGTGGGACTAGATTGGGTTGGGTTATCTGGTCGGCATGGACGGGTTGGACTGGAGGGTCTGTTTCCATGCTGTACATCTCTATGACTCTATCACTCTATGACAGCAGATATATAGGAATGTCATCACCTGCATGCTCTACTCCAAACCACTCATGATCCTGACGTGGAAATGTATCACTGTTCCTACACTGTTGCTGAATCAAAATCCTAGAATTCCCTCCTTAACAGCATTGTTGGGCAACTTACAGCAGATGGGTAGCAGTGGTTCAAGAAGGCAGCTCACTACCACCTTTTCAGTTGCAGCTATGGACAGACAATAAAATGCTGGCCAGCCAGCAATGTCTGCATTCCACGCATGAATAAAAACATTCACATCCTTCTGGTGACTGACTGGAAAAGTTTAGAATTAAAATGTAGATTCAGTGAGTGATGTGTTCACCCAACTTATACCACTTGAGAGCGGTTACTAATTAGGTTTTGTATCCAGTAGTTTGTTGCGCTTGTTGTTTTAGCATGGTGAAAGTGCTAGCCCACCTGTTCAATGTTTTCACCGTCCCACTTGAAAGACTGCTCCTAACTCATCAGTATCCATCAGATCCCCTGACTTCCTGCTCCAGTGATGCAGGACACAGCGTGCCTGGATTATGAGACACACACTATCTGCAGTGTATTTTGAAATGCCTCCAGGTTACTCCAAGCCCAGAACTGCATCTTGAGGAGCCCCATTGCTTATTCCATGACAGCCTTGGTGAAGGAATGGGCTGTGTTGCATCGATGCTCAGTCTCAGGAAGGGTGTTTCTTAACCAGTCCTCGAAAATGGTTGGAGAGCGGAACCCTTGTGTCTCAGGAGCTGTCCTCATATGGCATTCGGCTCTTTGAATGACTCAGGAATTGTGAGTTACCAAGAATATGCAGCTTCCAGGACATCCAGTGCAGAGCTTCCAAATGCGCTAACAATGCTTACATTGATTGAGCAGAGCCCTTTTCTGTTAATGACTTCAGCAGTAGTGTAATATTGTCCTCTTGACACAATGTATGTACAAACTATAACTCTGCACTAGAGAGAAGCCAGCACAGTTTGCAAATCCCTGATAGCAGAAAGCGAAGACTGCAGGTGCTGGAGATTACAGTCGAGAGTGTGGTGCTGGAAAAACACAGCAGGTCAGGCAGCATCCGAGGTGCAGGAGAATCGACATTTCGGGCATAAGCCCTTCCTGATTAAGAGCTGATGCCCGGAATGTCGAATGCCCTGTAGCTCGGATGCTGCCTGACATGCTGTGCTTTTCCTTGCAAATCCTGCTGTCCCAGCTGTAGCGCAGACATCGTTATGAGGAAACAAGATAAAGTGGCATGATCCGGCATAAATTGAATTGGTTATATCTTTGATAGATTTACAGAATTTGAGGAATGTGAGATTCTGCACTGATTCTTGGGGGATACTTAGAATGAGCCATCCACTTTAAAGCATTTGATGTCAGTGGGAAGGGATGACCACCAACCCCTCCAGACCACAAGAGCTGCCCTTGCTAATGACACAGTTCTGTTGCTGCACCCCAGGACACCCTCGGTCTGTGCTGACACTGATCTTTGGTCGTCAACAGGAAATGCCAACAAGACCGGTAAATTCTGGGCTTTCCAGAGCTTCAGAAACTGCTGGAGGTTGCTGCTGTTCCCGTGTTTGCTGATTCCTTTGATTCTTTTCAAGGTATCAGAGTTGCCTTTGTACGATGTGACAGCGATGGTAGTGACTCCCGTCGCTGGATCATTCAAGGCAGTGTGCTAAACCTGTGTGGGGATTGGCAGAAACAGGGCACCTCATCAATAAGAATCAAAGCAAAATACTGCAGGATGCTGGAGATCTGACATAAAAGCAGAAAGTGCTGAAGGAACTCAGCAGGTCTGGGGCATCTGCAGAGTGAGAAAGGGAGTTAATATTTTAAGTCCAAAAAAGAGACCAGAGAGGCATTGTGTGAGATGGATGTATATCCCAGTGTGTGAGGTGACCTAGCAGGAGCGTTAGAATGTAAGGTTGTGGTGAACTAGTGAAGTACTGGTGTGTTCTGAGTTTTAAGTGAGATCAGCCACCATGATGTGGTGAGGCTAATGCTTTGCAGAAGTCAATGTCAGTGATTAGAGAGTGGGAGTGGTCACTGCCCACTGCGTGTGCTCTGAGATGCTGGGAAATGATGATGCACATGTAGGGCTAGAAAAGACACTGACAAGCTGCTTCTGCCCAGTAACTGATGAGACTTCCACCTCAGGAATTAGCACTATCTAGTTTCTCACTGGAATATGGATGCGCTGCATAGATATGAGGTAAGAATATCTAATAATAAGGTGTTAATGCATGCAAATGGGACCCATGACCACTTATTTAACAAGATCCTAATCTAGTTATTGAAATCGTAACAGAAATATTGACTTTATTTTTCTCAATGTCAAGACTGTATTTTTTTCATTCTGTCTACATTCTTCAAAGCGTTTCGCTATCATCCATGCTGCTCAAAGGCTGGGAGGAATCTACCCAGGGTAAAGAGCAAACTGTAATAATGGACAAGGCACCAGAAATATAGATAGGGACTGGACTGTGTGCTGGCTACATTTCTAATGACAATGGGGAGGAATTTATCTACAGAGATTTTAGGGATGTATGAACATTTTGAACACAGCAAGTCCCTTCTGCCATGGAATATTTGACAAAAATCATGCAGTAATAGATGAGATGCTTCATAAATTCTTAACAGACAAAATCAACTGTAAATTAAGGAGTAAATTATTGCAGATGCAGATCTGTACTGAAAACAAAAAATGCTGGAAATCACAACAGGTCAGGCAGCATCCATAGAGGTGAGCAAGTGTATGTTTCAGTCCAGAATACTCTTCATCAGAATTGTAATCACTTAGTCATCTCCACTCAAAACATGAACTTGCTCTCTCGCCAGCATTTTCCATTTTCAACTAATCTGTAAATTAATATCTGTCCTAGCAAGGGCAAACTATGTGGAAAATTCACTGCAAATGTTTGGGAAATACAGTCCAAATCCAAAAATTCCTTCATGAATGAATGACCTTCCTGCAACTTATAGAGTCATAGAGATGTACAGCATGGAAACAGACCCTTCGATCCAACCCGTCCATGTTGACCAGATATCCCAAGCCAATCTAGTCCCCCCTGCCAGCACTTGGCCCATATCCCTCCAAACCCTTCCTATTCATATACCCATCCAAATGCCTCTCAAATGTTGCAATTGTACCAGCCTCCACCACTTCCTCTGGCAGCTCATTCCATACATGTACCACCCTCTGCATCAAAAAGTTGCCCCTTAGGTCTCTTTTATATCTTTCCCTTCTCACCTTTAACCTATGCCCTCTAGTTCTAGACTCTCCGACACAGGGAAATACTTTGTCTATTTATCCTATCCCAAGCCCCTCATAATTTTGTAAACCCCCATAAGGTCACCCCTCAACCTCTGATGCTCCAAGGAAAAAAAACCCAGCCTGTTCAGCCTCTCCCTATAGCTCAAACCCTCCAACCCTGGCAACATCCTTGTAAATCTTTTCTGAACCCTTTCAAGTTTCACAACACCTTTCCGATAGGAAGGAGACCAGAATTGCACACAATATTCCAACAGTGGCCTAACCAATGTCCCGTACAGCCGCAATATGACCTCCCAACCCCTGTACTTAATACTCTGATCAATAAAGGAAAGCATACCAAACGCCTTCTTCACTATCCTATCTACCTGCGCCTCCACTTTCAAGGAGCTATGAACCTGCTCTCCAAGGTCTCTTTGTTCAGCAACACTCCCTAGGACCTGACCATGAGGTGTATAAATCCTGCTAAGATTTGCTGTCCCTAAATTCAGCACCTTGCATTTATCTGAATTCAACTCCATCTGCCACTTCTCAGCCCATTGTTGTAATGTGAGGTAACCTTCTTCTCTGTCCACTACACCTCCAATTTTGGTGTCATCTGCAAACTTACTAACAGTACCTCTTATACTCGCATTCAAATCATTTATATAAATGAAAAACTAGAGGACCCAGCACCGATCCTTGTGGCACTCCACTGGTCACAGGCCTCCAATCTGAAAAACAACCCTCCACCACCACCCTCTGTCTTCTACCTTTGAGCCAGTTCTGTATCCAAATGGCTAGCTCTCCCTGTATTCCATGAGATCTAATCATGCTTCCAATTAAACCTGTTGGACTATAACCTGGTGTTGTGTGATTTTTAATTTTGTACACCCCAGTCCAACACTGGCATCTCCAAATCATGGTTACAAGATCAGAGGCTATGCCTATGGGAAGTCTAAGGGAAATACCTGATGCCAAGGGTGAGTCCTGATTTCCTTTTAAATGGTCGCAGGGAGGATTTTCTTTATTTAGGTGTATTCATTACTCCCATCTTAGATCAGTTATTTAAGGTGAACTTTGTTCATTTGTTTGACAAAATTAAACAAGAAGATGAGAGCCAATAATTATCAATACTGTTAAGCATGGAGGGCAATGCGTCAGATCAAAGGTAATAAAGCCTCATTCCATAGCCCTAAGGTAAGGAATGGTATTGGTTTGTCAGGTTTCCAACCAGAAATAATGGGTTCTAGGTTTAAACTATGGGCAGCTAGGGGTATGTCCTGCTTGGGTGATTTATTTGAGGGAGAAACAATGATGTCCTTTGATCAACTAACCCCACAAGTACAGACTACCCAGTAGAGACCTTTTCTGTTTTTTTTTCAAATCAGGGTTTTTATTTAAAAAAGAACCACGCTTTTAACAGATCTGATATAGAGAAGAGAGAGCTTAGTGCTAACAACACACTCTCTGTCAGCACCCTTTATCATCTGTTGGAGAGTGGCCCCCTCAGATGAGGCTGAGCAACTTTGTGAGGTCTGGGAGAGAGAGTTGGGGGTTGAGATCTCCTTGGAGACATGGGAGGATGTTTGTGAAAAGACAAGAAGGATTTCGATCTGTAATAGGACCCATGCCATGCAGTTGAAGACTATTCATAGGGCCCATTTGGCTGCAAATTGTCTCTCAAAATTCAAACTGGGAATATCTTCAATATGTCCCAAATGCAGAGTGACTACAGGCACCCTTACTCATTGCTTGTGATCCTATCGTAGGCTTCGTATATATTGGAGTGCTGTATTGCGTGAGATGGAGAAGATCTTAGGGACCGAATTGGAGATGGACCCGGTTTCTCTTCTCCTGGGCCTGCCCAGGCTACCTTACTTAGATATTTTAATATTCTTACTTTTACCTCTAGGAATAATATTCTGTTGTGCTGGGTGTCTGAAAACCCTCTGGGTCTCCCGGGTTGCTGTGAGCTAGTCATGGAGCATAGCCCTTTTTCACGAGCATGGTGCATCAAAAAACTGTGGATTTGTCGAAGACATGGCAGCCCTTTTTACAGCCCTAGATACAGACTTACCTGCCACTCTAATAAGGGCTTTTATATAGCCATGATAATCTTGTCTAATAAATCTAATATCTAAGAGGAAGAATTACAAACATGTTAATGTGTATTACTTAATGCTCTCGAAGATCGAGAGCTACCGTTTTGTTATGCTGAACTGTATTGTTTATTATTTATTTTTATTTTTCTCCTGTACACTTGTTTACTTTGTTTTACATGGGTGTAATCGTGTTCAGCTTGTATTTTTTTTTGAGTTGTGTTGTTGTTGGTTTATTGTAATATTAAAAAATCTCTAACTTGAAGTAAGGCCAATTTTGATGGTATTAGGCAGGAACGTTGGTGGCACAGTGGTTAGCACTGCTGCCTCACAGCGCCAGAGACCCGGGTTCAATTCCCACCTCAGGCTGTGTGGAATTTGCACGTTCTCCCCGTGTCTGCGTGGGTTTCCTCCGGGTGCTCCGGTTTCCTCCCACAGTCCAAAGATGTGCGGGTCAGGTGGATTGGACATGCTAAATTGCCCGTAGTGTTAGGTAAGGGGTAAATGTAGGGGTAGGGGTAGGGTCGGTGTGGACTTGTTGGGCTGAAGGGCCTGTTTCCACACTGTAAGTAATCAAATTTCAAAAATGTTCATAGGTTGATTGGTGGTAGATCTTTCATAGGCAAAGGGATGGTTGGGAAGTGAGGTACCTTTAAAAATGAGATAATGGGAGTCTAGGGACACCATGTTCCTGTTAGTCCAAGAGGTAAGGCCGGTAGTTATGGGGAATGCTGGATGACTAGAGAAATTGAGTTTATGGTCAAGAAAAAAAAGAGGACATTGTCAGGTACAGGCAGCTGGGATTGAGTGAATGCCTTGAGGTTTATAAGGGCAGTGAGACTATACTCAAGAGGAAAATAAGGAGGGCAAAAAAGAGACATAAGGTAGCTTTGGCAAACAAATTAAGAGGAATCCAAAGAGGTTCTAGAAGTACATTAAGGGCAAAAAATTAATAAGGGAGGGAAAAAGGTTCCTTAAAGGTGAATGTGGCTGTCTATGTGTGGAACTAGGGGAGATGGGTGAGGTACTGAATGATTATTTCACGTCAGTTTTGACTGTGGAGATGGACATGGGAAGCTAGGGACCTTCAGGAAATAAATAGTGATGTCTTAAGAAGAGTTCATATCACAGTGAGGAGGTACTGGAGCTGCACAAAGATTGATAAATCCCGGACCTGATCAGATGTATCCCAGAACTTTGTGGAAAGCTAGTGAAGAGATTGCTGGGCCCCTTGCTGAGATATTTGTATTATTGACAGCCATGGTGTGCTGCCAGAAGACTGGAGGTTGGCTAATGTGGAGCCATTATTTGAGAAAGTCGGTAAGGAAAAGCCAGGGAATTATAGACCGGTAAGCCTGGCGTAAGTGGAGGGCAAGTTGTTGGATGGGATTCTGAGGGACAGGATTTACCTGTATTTGGAAAGGTAATGACCTTAAATTTACCTGGACCATCTCTGACACCTCCCTCCCCTTCCTGGACCTTTCCATCTCCATTAATGACGACCGACTTGATACCGACATTTTTTACAAACCCACCGACTCCCACAGCTACCTGGATTACTCCTCTTCCCACCCTACCTCCTGCAAAAATGCCATCCCGTATTCCCAATTCCTCCACCTCTGCCGTATCTGCTCCCAGGAGGACCAGTTCCACAACAGAACACACCAGATAGCCTCCTTCTTTAGAGACCACAATTTCCCTTCCCACGTGGTTAAAGATGCCCTCCAATGCATCTCGTCCACATCCCGCACCTCCACCCTCAGACCCAATCCCTCCAACTGTAACAAGGACAGAGCGCCCCTGGTGCTCACCTTTCACCGTACCAACCTTCGCATAAACCAAATCATCTGCCGACATTTCCACCACCTCCTAACGGAGCCCACCACCAGGGACAGTGGACTCTGGCATTTCCCAAGATGTTAAGCAAACTTTCCTATAGTTTGTTATTTTAGTCTTCCTACCGTCTTGAATGGGATTCCTGATGAAGGGCTTTTGCCCGAAACGTTGATTTTACTGCTCCTTGGATGCTGCCTGAACTATTGTGCTCTTCCAGCACCACTAATCCAGAATCTGGTTTCCAGCATCTGCAGTCATTGTTTTTACCTCTTTGATTTTAACCCTACTATGAATCCTCTTGCAAGAATGACTGATTAGGGATAGTCAACATGGCTTTGTGCTTGGGAAATACTGTCTCATTAACTTGTTTGAGTTTTTTGAAGTGATGACAAAGAAGATTGATAAAAGTAGAATTTGTGAAGATTATCTATATGGACTTCACCAAGGCATTTGTCAAGGTTCTCCCTGGTAGACCAGTTAGTAAGGTTAGGTCACATAGGATCCAGAGGGCCAATTGAATAGAAAGTTGGCTCGAAGGTAGGAGACAGAAGGTTGCTTTTCAGACTGGAGGCCTGTGACCAGCGGTGTGCCACAAGGATTGGTGCTGGGTACATTGCTTTTTGTCATTTAAAGGACAAAATCCTTGGTTCCACAGGTCAGCGCAACATTGAGGGCTGAAGGGCCCGTACTGTGTTGTAATGTTCTATATCCTAAAACTGGTCCACAGGTTCAAGATCTAAATTGGAGCAAGGCAAATTTTGATGGAATTAGGCGGGAGCTTGCAGGGGTGATTGTAGTAATTTGTTTGCAGGCAAATGGACTGCCAGCAAATGAAAGGCCTTTAAAACTGAGATAGCTAGAGTTCAAAATTGAAATGTTCCTGCGAGGGTGAAGGGCAAGGTTGCCAGGAATAGGGAACATTAGATGACAAGAGATATTGAGGCTTTGACCAGAAAAAAAGGAGGGGGCACAGCTCAAGTACAGGCAGCTGGATCAAGGAAATCCCTGGACGCATAAAGGGGATACAGGAGTTTACTGAAGAAGGAAATCAGGAGGGCAAAAAGGGAACATAAAGTAGCCTTGGTTGAGAAGATTAGGGTGAGTCTAAAGAGGTTCTTTAAGTATATTAAAGGAGAAAGAATAACTAGAGAGAGAACAGGTCCCCTCAAGGACCAAAGTGGACATGTATGTGATGAACTGCAGGGAATGGACAAGGTCCTCAATGAATATTTCTTCTCTGAGTTTACCATGGAGAAAGATATGTTAGCTTTCATTGGTAGAGGGACTGAGTTCCGGAACCACAATATCATGCTGCAACTATACAAAACGCTGGTGGGGCCACACTGGGAATATTGTGTACACTTCTGGTTACCCCATTACAGAAAGGATGTGGAAGCATTGGAAAAGGTGCAGAGGAGATTTACCAGGATGTTGCCTGGTCTGGAGGAAAGGTCTTATGAGGAAAGGCTGAGAGACTTGAGTCTTTTCTCATTGGAAAGAAGAAGGCTAAGGGGGGATTTGATAGAGACATACAAGATGATCAGAAGATTAGATATGGTAGACAGAGACTTTTTACTAGGATGATGACATCAGCTTGTACAAGAGGGCATAACTACAAATTGAGGAGTGATAGATTTAAGACTGATGTCAGAGGCAAGTTCCTTACATAGAGAGTGGTAAGGGCGTGGAATGCCCTGCCTGATAAGGTAGTCAACTCAGCCACATTAGGGAGATTTAAACAATTCTTAGATAAGCTCATGGATGATTTGGGATAGTGTAGGGGGATGAGCCGAGAAAAGTCCACAGGTCGGCAAAACATCGAGGGCCGAAGGGCCTGTTCTGCGCTATATTGTTCTATGTTCTAAAACTTGGGAACTTGAGAAAGTTAGTGGTGATATCATGGGGACAGTCCATATCCCAGTAGAGGAGGTGTTGGATGCATTAGAATGTATGAAAGTGGATAAATCTCCTGGTCCTGACCAGATGTGTCCAAGAACACTGCAAGAGGTTGGAGAAGAAATTGTGGGGGCCCTGGCTGATATTTTTGCATCATCTCCCACCACCTACGGTCCTGGGAGACTGGAGGATAATGAATGTTGTGTCCTAATTCAAGAAGGGCTGCAAAGAAAATCCTGGGAACTATAGGTCAGTAAGCCTAACATCTGCGGTAGGTAAGTTACTTGAGAAGATTCTGAGAGATAAGATACACGTGCATTTGGAAAGACAGTGTTTCATTAGGACTAGTCAGCATGCCGTTGTGTGTGGGAAATCATGCCTCACAAATTTGTTCAGAGTTCTTGGATGAAGTGACCAGGAAGGTTGACAAGGGCAGGACAGTAGACATAATCAATATGGATTTCAGTAAAACCTTTGATAAAGTTTCCCATGGTAGGCTGCTTTAGAAGGTTAGATCACATGGAATCAGGGGGAGCTGGCAAATTGGTTACAAAATTGGTTTGCTGGTAGGAAGCAGAGGGTAATAGTGGAAGGGTGCTTGTCGGACTGAGGCCTTTGACAAGTGGAGTACCTCCAGGGTCAGTGCTGGGCCCACTACTATCTATTAGGAGAAAGTGGGGACTGCAGATGTTGGAGATCAGAATCGAAGAGTGTGGTACTGGAAAAGCACAGCAGGTCAGGCAGCATCCGAGGAGCAGGAAAATCGATGTTTCGGGCAAAGGTCCTTCATCAGGAAAGAGGCTGGGAGCCTCTGGGTGGAGAGATAAATTCCCCGGACACTCCCAGCCTCTTTCCTGATGAAGGACTTTTGCCCAAAACATCAATTTTCCTGTTCCTCGGATGCTGCCTGACACGCTGTGCTTTTCCAACACTACTCTAATCTTGACTTAGAAGGATATGGGCCAAGTGCAGGGAAATGGGGTTAGTGTGGATGGACATTTTGATCAGCATGGAGCAGTTTGGGCCAAAGGGCCTGTCTCTGTGCTGTAGGACTCGATGACTCTATGACTTTCTACTTATATAAATTATTTTGATGTGTATACAGGATGCGTGGTTGGTAGATTTGCAGATGGCACCAGAATAGATGGTGCAGTGGACAGTGAAGAAGTTTATCTCAGAGTGCAATGGGACCTTGTGGGCCAATGGGCCGAGGAATGGCAAATGGAGTTTAAGTTAGATAAATACAAGGTGTTGCATTTTGGTAAGGTACACCAGGGGAGTGTTGCCTAACAAAGAGACCTAGGTTAGAGCTGCATAGCTCATTGGAAGTGGAGTCACAGTGAGACAGGGTGGTGAAGAAGGCATTTGGCATGCTTGTCTTCATTGGTCTGAACATTGAGTATTGGAGTTAGGGATGTCATGTTATGGCTGTACAGTATATTGGTGAGGCCCTTTTAGAATATTGCACACAATCCTGGTTGCCCTTCTATAGGAAAGACCTTAAACTTGAGAGAATACAGAAAAGATTTACAAGGATAATGCCAAAATTGGAAGGTTTAATTTAAAGGGAGAGGCATTTTCCCTGGAATGCTGGAGCATGGATAAGGTGAATAGACAAGGTATTTTCCCTTGGGTGTGGGAGTCCAAAACTAAAAGGCATCTTTCCACTATTAGCCCCTGCTTTCTACCATCGAGCCTATTATTAAGATAAGAGCGGAAAGATGTGAGGGGTAATTTTTCACTCAGAGTGTGGTACGTGTATGGAATGAACTACCAAAAGGAGTGGTGGAGCATGGTACAATTACAGCATTTAAAATGCATCTGGGCATATGAATAGGAAAGGTTTAGAGGGATATGAGCCAAGTGCTGGCAGATGGGACTAAGGTCAGGTTAGGATGTCTGGTCAATGTTGATGATTTGGACCCAAAGGGCTGTTTCCATGCTGTATGATGCTATGACTGATGAAACTTGACCTCTTCAGTCTTGAAAGGAGGTACATGAGAAATGATTTGAAGCCATTTACAAAATAGAAAAGAGAGATCAGAAATAGTGGACATAAAATCTTTCAAGTGGCTCAAGAGCCTATTGAAGGTTATGGTGGCAGGAAACACGGGGTTGTATGGTTGGTTTGATTGAATTGGTTGAGCTTGAGTAGTTACCTTTTAATTAACCCGTGATCATACTTCAAAAGTAATTAAGTGCTTGCAAAACACTGTGAGATTCTCTGATGAACAGTCAAGCTGCTGTGTAAATGTAAATTTTGTTTTTTTTTTCTGTCCATATCCTTTTTTTATAAATATCATGAAATAAAGTCCGACTATCGCATGCCTGGCCCTTGCAAATTCACCTACTTGTGAGATGCTTGTAGTGTGCTTTTTCACACAGCAATGCCAGTGCTTTTTTTAATAATATATTTTTATTAATAAAAAATAGATTTTTAAATATTACAACAAACACAAAACAATGCAATTCAACACAGTACAAAGATAGTCCAAAACTAAACCCAAATGATAAAAAAATTCCCCAACCCACCCTCCTATATGAATGTATAAACATATGTAGAGAAGTATGAAATTTAAAAAAAACCTAAACTAGCTATTTAACTAACTAAATAAATACCTAACAACAAACAAATAAATAGTAATAACTCAGCTCAGCCAAACACAGTTCCTCCTCCCTGGATATTGGACTCATGAAACACAATCGTTACGGCTATATAAAATCCCTTGTTAGTGTGGCAGATAAATCTGTGTCCAGGTATTCCAGAAAGGGTTGCCGTGTCTTGTAAAAATTCTCAGTTTTATGGTGTACGATATTTGTGAGATTGCTCCATAACAATCTTTCACCAACCCGACAGGCCTGGGGGGTTTTCTGATATCCAACCTAGCAAGATATTCTTCCTTGCACAGAATGTAAGAATATTGAAAAGTTTTTTCTTATGCGAGTCTGCAGGAAATACAATGGGTAGGCCCAAAAGGAGCGAAATAGGGTCCTTCTCCCCCCTACACCTAAAATCCTCTCCATTGCACCCACACAGTGCTCCAGTATGTTTGAAGCCTGTCACAAGACCAAAGACAATGGGTAAGAGTACCCGTACAGACCTTGCACTTGGGGCATGCTGAAGATACCCCTGGTTTAAATTTTGACAAACGGTCTGGAGCTAAGTGGACCCTGTGGAGAATCTTCAACTGTAAAGCATGGGTCCTATTGCAAATTGATACCTTCCTTGCATTCTCCCAAATACCCTCCCATGCCTCTGAAGAAACTTCCAATACCCAGCTCTCTTTCCCACATCTTGCAGAGTCGATCAGACTCATATGAGGAGGCACCCCCCAATTGGTGATATAGAGTACTGACAGAGAGTGTACTCTCAGCCCTTAGTACCCCTCTTTCTATGTCAGATTTGTAGGGATCAGTCAAAAGTGTGGTCTTTTTTTGAATAAAATCCCTAACTTGAAAAAAAAGAAAGAGGTCTCTATTAGGTAACTCGTAATTCTGTACTAACTGATCGAAGGACATCATTACATCTCCCTCAAATAAATCACCCATGCAAGATAAACCCCTAGCTGCCCAATGTTTAAATCCTGAATCTATCATACCTGGTTGAAAACTCGGCATACCCACTAAAGGTGTAAACAAAGATGTTTTGCCAATATTACCTTCCCTCTGCCGAATTGCCCTCTTTGCTTTAACAGTATTGATGACTATTGGGTTATGGCAATATTCCCTAACTGTCCTCACCTTGTCCAAAAACAGCAAACTGGTAATGGGGCACCTTGTCTGGGAGACTTCAATATCTGGCCATATTGAAAGAGGGTCCCCACAAACCCAATCACTTACACAGGTCAAAAGTGAGCTTAACTGGTAATTTTTAATGTCCGGAAGGTCTACTCCCCCCAATCTGTGAGGCAACTGCAGTTTTGCTAATTTAATGAGGGGTCGTTTATGGTGCCAGATAAAGGAGCTGAACCAACCGTTCAGTCTCCTGAGTGTTTGTTTATTGAAAATCAGGGGGAGCATCTGTATAGGGTATAGCAAACGAGGGAGAATATTCATCTTAATAAGCACTATCTGACTCAACCATGAGACTGGAAGTGCCTCCCATCTTTGGAGATCTTGTTTAATTTTTTCAAATAATTGAGTAAAATTGGCTTTGAACAGCCAATCCAGAACTGGAGTAATGAATATGCCCAAATACTCAAAGCCCCACTGTGACCACCTAAATGGGAATCTATAGTCACTCTCAAGAGCCAACTCTTTTGGAAGACCACCCATAGGCATAGCCTCTGATTTAGCAAAATTAATCTTATACCCTGAAAAAGCACCAAACATGTGAATGCATTGTATCAGGCAAGGCACTGAGACTGCTGGATTTGTCAAGAAAATTAGAACATCAGCTGCATACAGTGAGATCTTATGTAATTTTGACCCCACTCCTGGAGCTGATATACTGAGATCCCCCCGAATGGGCCTCTGCCAACGGTTCAATCACCAACATAAACAGTAACGGTGAAAGGGGACAGCCCTGCCGCTGCCCCGAGAGATATTAACATTGCTCACTCATACCCCGTTGGTAATGACCGCAGCGAGAGGTACACTGTAGAGAACCTTTACCCATCTTATGAAAACTTCGCCCAGACCAAACCGGTCTAGAGTATAGAAAAGGTACGGCCACTCAACTCGGTCAAATACCTTCTCTGCATCTAAAGAAATCACCAACCCCTGTACTGACTGCTGTTGGCATGCTCGAATTACATTAGTAGCCTCCTAACGTTATTGGAGGATCTGCGACCCTTTATGAAGCCTGTCTGATCCTCTTTAATAATAGAGGGTTACACAGTTTCCAGCCTTAACACAAGAGCCTTAGAGAGGATCTTAAAGTCCACATTTAAGAGCGAGATGGGCCTGTATGAAGCACAGTCTTCCGGGTCCTTCCCTTTTTTAAGGATAAGTGAAATATTGGCCTCTCTCAGAGATGGTGGGAGACAAACATGACTATATGAATCATTAAACGTATTCAGCATCGGGCCTGACAGTATCCGTATAAAGTCCTTATAGAATTCACTGGGAAGTCCATCAGGACCGGGCACCTTTCCACTCTGAAGCTGCCTCACAGCTTCCTGCACTTCCTGCTCTGATAATGGGACATTGAGAAAGGACTGTTGTTCGGGAGTCACACCCGGGAGCTTCAGATCTCTGAAAAAGGATTCCATTTTGGTCTGCCCCTCCTCACAATTCTCAGACTGATATAACTTAGAGTAGAATCTCTGGAACGCCACATTAATCTTTTTAGAATCACATGTTAGGTTCCCAGACCCTTCCCTAATCGCTGTAATGGTTTGTGGGCCACCAGATCCAGGGTTACCCAGGGGTCAGAAAAAAATCAATCCTTGTGTGACATCTATGCGGATTGGAGAAAAACGTGAAATCCCTACCTGTAGGGTGGAGACACCTCCAGATGTCCACCAATCCTAATTCCCTGCACAAACCCAATAACTATTTAGGTTGAGCAGAGGGAATCGAGGGACCTCTAGGCAACCTGTCTACTGTGGGGTCCATGAGGCAGTCAAAATCTCCCCCTATAATGATGTGCTGAGGTGATCCGAAGCACTGCCAGATATCTCAGGGAGTATTGAATCCCAAGCTCCTTCAATCATCTCTTGACACCATCATACGATTTTCGTTTCTGGATCACCGTTGTTGAAAAGTCTTGAAAAAGCGTGATCTTAGATCCCTCGTAAATTAGGGCCTTTGGATCCTTTCCCTGGAGTCTGGAAGCCCCCATGACTCTCTCCTTATCCCGGTAATGATGGAACCGCACCAGGAAAGGACGAGGGTGTTAACCCAGACCCGACCTCCGCGCTGCGATCTGGTGAGCCCCCTCTATCTTCAATCCTCTCATGTCAGTCTCCAAGTCAAGGAATTTCGGAAGCCAATCTTCAACAAATTCCGCAGGCCGCTCACCTTCCTTACCCTCAGGCAGACCGATGATCCGAATGTTTTTCCTCCTGCCCCTGTTTTCAAGATCATCCACTTGGTCACGCAAATTACGAACCTGTGTCTTCAGGGCTTGGATCTCTTCCTTGAATGAACTGGCATCAGCTTCCACCACAGTGACCCTGTGCTCCACCTCATCCGTCCTCTTCTCCAGGTCTCCCAGCTGCTGCTCATGCTTCTGCAGCATGAGAGAGACTGGAACCAGCTTCTCTTCAATCTGTTTCCCCAATATCTCGCGAGATTTCGAGAGCTGGTTCACTGGGTCCTGGAGAGTCATTGGCTCCGAGGCTGCTGCAGGCTGAGCTGCAGGCCCGGCCTCAGATGCTCCTCCTTCCTTTTTAGGCATTTCTGGACAGCTGAAAATACAGGTAAGTCAATTTTTAAATGTTTCTTGGGGCTCCACAATCTTTCCAACACCCCAACAAATCCTGATGACCTGGGTTGGGTGGGTTAAAGGACTGTCCTGCTCCTGCTGCGATGTGAAGCTCTGCAGTGTGATCTTCTCAGATCGGCGCCATCTTAGATCCCCGCCAGTCCTTGTTTATTCATGGCTTTCAGGGAGTAACTGAGTGCACTGCACAGGTGTCATATATCACACCTGATCAGCAGGGTGGCTCAGTGGTTGGCACTGCTCCCTCACAGCGCCAGGGACCCAGGTTTGATTCCAGCCTCAGGCAACTGTGCAGAGTTTACACAATCTCCCTGTGTGGGTTTCTTCCAAGTGCTCTGCTTTCCTTCCACAGTCCAAAGTTGTGCAGGTTATATGGGTAGGCCATGGGAAATGCAGGGATAAGGTAGTGGGTATGTCTGGGTGGAATTGTCTTCAGATGTATGGTGTAGAATTAATGGGCTGAATGGCCTGCTTCCACACTGTAGGGATTCTATGATACTGGCCGATGTTCGTAGTTCACAAAATTACAGCTACGAGTATCCCTAAGAACATGTGTTCTGCCAGTGGTGGAACTTTACTCTAACAAAAACAGAAATTGCTGGAAAAGCTCAATTCTGAGGAAGGATTACCAGACCCAAATTATTTACTCTGACTTCTGTCCACTGATGCTGCCAAACTTGCTGAGCTTTTTCCAGCAATTTCTGTTTTTGTTTCTGATTTCCAGCATCCGCAGTTCTTTTGGAAATTTAGTTTGTTCTTGGACAGCACATATGGTTGAAAGAACCCTTTCCTGGGAATTCTAAAGCCCAGATATACTGTAGGATTTGACGCTAAGTGGAATTCCAGATTCCAGTGAACTCTCAATAATGTACTGTGCAGGTTAAGTGTATACTTGAAACAAACTGCAGCAAACATCCAAATGACCATGTGGTAGAGAAGTTATGAACATCATAGCTAGGATTCCTAGTCTGTATTGGCACAACTGAATTCATCCAGGATAATACAGTAGGTGTTAAGAATTATCAATAGTGCCTTGTAATAGTGCCCAAGTCAGAGTGATCCTTCCTCAGAATTGAGCTTTTCCAGCAATTTCTGTTTTTGTTAGAGTAAAGTTCCACCACTGGTAGAACATATGTTCTTAGGGATACTCTAAGGGAAATGCATCACATTTCCTATCCAACATTTATCAGTCAACCGACACCATTTAAACAGATTGCTTGGTCATTTAACTCATGAATGTTTGTGGGAGCTTTGCAATGCACTATTTGGGTGTTGTGCTTCCTTATCTTACAACAATAACCATCTCATTTTCCATCTGGGGTTCCTGCAGTCTTCAGTACTTAATACAGTACTGAGTTCAATAATTTTAGGGCCTAAGCATTTTCCATCAGGTCTTTTATCTAACCTCACACAAGAATGAGATTTTCCTGTTGAAGGGCTTATGCCCGAAACGCCGATTCTCTTGCACCTCAGATACTGCCTGACCTGCTGTGCTTTTCCAGCACCACACTCTTCTCTCTGATATGTTCAGGCAGGAAGCAATTGAAACAATATCCAAAGTATCCCTAGGCTTTTGGTGCATTTCATTGTATTTGCTTAGACTTGAAATTTTCAAGGATTTGAAATGCTGCTGTAATCATTGCGCTGGTTCAGTGAGTCTGAGAAATGTTATGGCCTAAAAATAAATTGAGAAGTTACTTATTAAGCCACACTGAAGGCTCAGTTGGAGTTTGGAGCTTTTCATATCGGTCTGTCACACAGTGACACGAGTACAATGTCACCATTCTCTTCATGTTTTTGTTTATTCGTAGAACAGTACACAAGAGGTAGAGATAAAAGAAATGCTTTCAGATTGACCTAGTCCAATGTACAGGCAAATAGTTAGCTCCTACAGTATGAATTGATTTATTGAACAGGGACTGTGCAGCCCCAGGCTATTTCCAGCCCTGAACACAGGAGCCGCATGTAGCACCTGCACTCTCGGATTACAGCGCGTCCTTCTGAATACAGGTTCTCTATTATATGGTCCAGGAAGTGGAGAAAAAAATGAACATTAGACAAGAATGGGTAGGGAGACCTTAATCAGCACTTGGAACTGTCTGATCAACTGCCTGAATGTCAATGCAAATCTGTATACACACACACAAAGCATGCCAGGCCAGCTTTCTCTGTGGTAAGAAAGTGAGATTGTCCAAATCCATAATGTGAAACCGCTCATAGGGAACAATGACCATAAGGCCAGGCATTCAGATGCTAGGACTTCGGTGGCATGGTGGATCACTGCATTAGCACTGCTGCCTCACTGCACCCGGGTTCAATACCACCTGGGTGACTGTCTGTATGGAGTTTGCACATTCTTGCTATGTCTGTGTGGGTTTCTGCTGGGTGTTCTGGTTTCCTCCCATTGTCCAAAGATGTGGGCGGCACGGTGGCACAGTGGTTAGCACTGCTGCCTCACAGTGCCTGAGACCCGGGTTCAATTCCCACCTCAGGCGACTGACTGTGTGGAGTTTGCACGTTCTCCCTGTGTCTGTGTGGGTTTCCTCCAGGTGCTCCGGTTTCCTCCCACAGTCCAAAGATGTGTAGGTCAGGTGAATTGGCCATGCTAAATTGCCCGTAGTGTTAGGTAAGGGGTAAATGTATGGGTGGATTGCACTTCGGCGGGTTGGTGTGGACTTGTTGGGCCGAAGGGCCTGTTTCCACACTGTAATGTAATCTAAAAAAAAAGTGCAGGTTCGGTGGGTTGGCCACATTAAGTTGTCCATAGTGTCCAGGGGAAATCTGAGGTTATGGGGTTATGGTAGGGGTCAGGCTCATCAGAGGGTTGGTGCAGACTTGATGGGCCAAATGGCCTCTTTCTGCACTGTAGGGATTCTGTGATTTTACTGTGTGTCATAAAAATGGGATATGGAAAGAAGAAAACAAACTTACATTCATGAGAAGTTTGAACATTATTTTACCATTGACTTCCAGCTCAGCAGTGATGTAGAACAGGCCGCTATTTGATTATAAATCTATTTTATACCGCTCTTTGTTCTTCTCCACATATGTGACAATAGAGCTTTTTAAAACAGTTGGTAGATAAGTATTTAAATAAGCTAAAGTAAGATATTTAATAGATCAGTGTTTTTAAGTATTTTGACAGTAACGTATCCTGAGGCTATTGCCATGCAATGGCTAAGTATATAAACCTCTCAATCAGATTGGTGTAGGTCCAAAACTCACTCACAAAGACTTCATCTCGGTCAACGTTCCAGCATGGGGAGACTCCCGTACAACTGGAGCCCTCATGTATTTCGGATGCCACGTTAAAAGATATTGCGGCGCTATTTCAAGAACGCATTCGGTCTTGTGTTCTCTCTGTCGACAATGTTTATCTCTCAGCCAATATCACTAAAAACAGAATAAAATGTGGCCTGGTGTATCATTCTTTTTAAATTAATGTAATAGTCATTCACAAACCCATAATCACACACGACGACAGAGTTTCTTTAATAATGGAACAATTTTTCTACAAATGACAAAAAAACAAGTTCTCTAGAAAAATGAAAAAGCAAATCTTAAAACACCTTGCAAAATAAAGTTTCAATCTATTCCCCATCACTTTATGATTATTCAAATCCAGAGGAATTACCACTTTATGTCAAATGGTTAAGTTTAATATAGTCGATTCTCTCTAGCTCTTCTCTGTGAACAGTGAAGTCTTTTACATGAGCACTTCACAAAATGAGAGCTTGGACATTCTGAGCATTTAATAATCTGAATATTTCTTATCAAACACTCCTGGACTGGAAGATGCACTATGTCACCTTTACATCTAAATTCCTGAATTGTCCATACTCTTTTTTTAGGAAAGAAACTATATTTCATTATGACCTCTGTTAAGTCTCCTTCAAAGTGCCCAAAAAGTTTTAACCCCTGGGTTTCTAAGCTAAAATCAATCCTTAAATATCCTGAACCAAACATAAACTAATGAGTATCCAAGGTTTACCTCTCCAGTTGTAAACCACTACAGTAAAAACAATCTTCTATTTAATACCCCAGGGTATCCCTGATCTCTGACATGTACTAGATTATGTCACTGTTCCAGAACAAATGTCTGACCTGGTTGTTGTTAAAGCTCTTCAGAATAGTAAACAGCCCAATGTACCAATTACATCATTCCAATAATGTGGTGACCAAAGTTATACAAAGTGCTCCAGTTGTGGCCTAACTTGCACTTTATACAGTTCCAGCATCATCTCCCTGTTCTTCTATATTCAATGCATTGGCTAATAAAAGCAAGCATCCCATATGTCTTATTGACTACCTTAACTATCTGCTCTGGTATCCTTAGGGAACTGTGGGCATCCACATGAACTTTCTACATTTATAATGTAATCCTTTGCCTTTTTAGCCATCCCCAAATGTATTACCTCATTTTGAGGTTGAATTCCATTTGCAACTGCTCTGCCTAGCTGACCAGTCCATTGATTTCTTACTGCAATTTACAGCTATCTTCCTCACTGTTTACTATGTACCAAACTTCATGTTATCTGTGAACTTCTTAATCATTTCTTGACATTTAAGTCCAAATTCCTAAAGTACACCCCAAACACTAAGAGCCTCAACATTGAGCTGTGTGGGATCCCAGCAAAGACAGACTCCAGTCACTGAAATATCCCTCTACCATCACCTTCTGATTTCTGCCTCAGCCCATTTTCAATCCAATGTCACTTTGCCTTGGATTTCATGGACTCTTACCTTGTAAACCTGTCTATCATAAGAGATCTTATCAAAAGCCTTGCTCAAATCCAAATAGACCTCATCAATGCATGACCAGCATTCCTGGTCATCTCGCAAAAAATGTGATCAAATTTAATAAATACTGTACAGCCACCCCTTAAACATCCATGCTGGCTATTCTTGACTGACTAGTGATTCTTCAAGTGTAGATATAATTCTGTCCCTCAGAATTCTTTCTAATAACTGCCCCACCACTGTGGTTATACTGACTGGCTTGTAATCCCCTTCTATACAACATTAGCATCTCCCCATCCACTGACGCCTCACAAGGAAGGTTTGAAAATGATTGCCAGGGTCCTGATATCTCCTCCCATATTTTACCGAGCCCACACCCAGATTACTTCTATCATTCCTAGTGAGCCTTAATTTTTACTCTTACTCTTTATATTCTTAAAAATCCACTTGGTTTTCCTTTATGTGAGCCACCTGTACTTTATCACGCAGTTGCTTTGCTTTCCTAATTTCCTTTCTGTGTTCATCACTTCCCTATGATGCTCCTCTGGGATCTCTGTTGTATTGAACCCATTCCATCTGCCACAAGGTTCTCTTAATTATGTCCAAGAACTCATATTCAGTGAGGTCCACCTGGCTGACCTTGTTACAGCCATTACAGTTTTTGGCTCTGGCTTAATTTTTGGGACTTTTGAATTTTTCAGCAATTGCTGTTTTCAGTCCAAGACACCTGCAATCAAACTGATCGCAAATAGCAGCAGGAGATCAAAGCTCTGCAGATGCTGGAAAGCTGAAATAACAGTAAATGCTCAGCAGGTTTGGCAGTATCTGTGAAGATAAAGATGTTTCAGTTCAATGACTTTTCATCAGAAGACCATGGAGGAAGAGTCACTAAGTTAGTTCTTCCAGACCACTCCATCAGTTGGTAATGAATGGCTGATCTTCTGCCTTAATTCTCAAAAGGTCACCACAGTTATTGATTCCCTTAGTACCAGGCAGATCATATTCAATTACAGGATACCTATAGCTCCAGGGGTAAAGACTTCCAACGCCCTTTCAATCTCGAATTATTTCCTCATCTCAGTTATAAATGTCTATCTTCTTGTTCTGAGACTGTGACCTTGTGTACTGGCAAGCATTTCTCAGCGTCTATACTCCGAAGCCCTTTAGCATTTTATATATTTCACTTTTAATTCTTCTTAACCCCAGGGAACCACTCTGTATTGGGTAATCTCTCATCTGAGCAACCAATCTAGTGGAACTTTGTCAGATTCTCTTTCGGATAAGTTAGTCCTTCATCAGTTACAGAGACCAAAACTGCACAGAGACTCCAATTGTGGTCTTATCACTGCTCTGTATAATTGAAGCCAACTTACTACTTGCCTCCCTAATTGCTAACTGCGCTTACATTTTAACTTCTGTGTTGCATTCATTCTGAATGCAAACATTTCCCACTCTCTCACCATTCCAAAAATCAGTTTTAAAAAATATTTTTCCTTGCAAAATGGGACAAATTCACATTTTACCGCATTATATGTGCCCACTCTCCCAACCTGTCTCTGTCTCTCTGCAGTTGGACAACTTCTGAAACATGAGCAGCTTTGGGGATTTGATGCTTGCTCATCTGATCTATGGCATTAATAAAGATTGTAAATACCAAGGATCAAGAGAAGATTGCCTGTGGTACGTTGCCAGTTACAGTCAGTTCACTTGAAAATGTGCCATTTACTCCTGTTTCGTTTCCTGGAAGAGGGGAGGTACTGAGGCCAGGTTAAAAAATCCTTGAAGGCAAAGGTAGTTGTGCTTTGGGTCTAAGTCATGTTGCATTTGTTCTGGCTGAATTTTGAAGGAACGGTGTACTATTATATTGTATCTCCCCCATATTGTACCCATTATTTGACTTTTATACCAAATTTTGGATGGAAAAGTGGAAGACACACCTTTCGTCATGGACAGAATGTATGCGTTTTATTGCTGCTCATAATCAAAGTATTGTAATGTTTGAGATTATAGTGTGTCAGCATTATTTACGTGTTCTGAGATGAAAGCTTTGGTGAATTTAAAAATAGAACATTATTTATTATCATGTGCTTACCCTGGAGGTTTAAATTGTGATATCTTACCTCGACTATGATAAACTAAAAGTTTGGAGTCAATGACCAATATCCTCACATAATGGTTTGATAATGCTGTTTAGGGTGGATTCAACCAGATTGATAGGGATCCCCACTAGAGATTCAGAGGAGAATAAAACAGAGATGGAATTTGAAATTAAAACACTCAAAAGCAAATCTGGAAGGCAGAGGAAACAATATGTAAAAAGCGAGTTTAGCAAGGCAAAGTGAAATATATTTTGATACAGGCAACTTGAGGAAGAAGAAAGCTAAGTTAAGGGCACGTAAGGGTATGATATCATAGCTGTGACCGGGATTAGGCTGAAGGATGGGCAGGATTGGCAGCTCAACATTCCTGGTTATGGGATTTCACACAAGGTAGACAGAGGGTGTAGAAGAGGAAGGGAGATTGCAATATTGATCAAGGAATCATTTTAGCAGTGAGAAAGGAAGATGTATTGAAAGGATTATCAAATGAAGCCCAAATAGCTTGAAGTTAAAAATAAGCTGTTGGGTGTGTACTATAGATCCTCAACAGTCAGAGAGAGATAGCGAATCAACAAGGGCAGCACGGTGGCACAGTGGTTAGCACTGCTGCCTCACAGCTCCAGAGACCCGGGTTCAATTCCCGCCTCAGGCGACTGACTGTGTGGAGTTTGCACATTCTCCCCGTGTCTGCGTGGGTTTCCTCCGGGTGCTCCGGTTTCCTCCCACAGTCCAAAGATGTGCGGGTCAGGTGAATTGGCCATGCTAAATTGCCCGTAGGTAAGGGGTAAATGTAGGGGTATGGGTGGGTTGCGCTTCGGCGGGTCGGTGTGGACTTGTTGGGCCGAAGGGCCTGTTTCCACACTGTAAGTAATCTAATCTAATCTAATATAATCACATTTCTGAGAAGTTCAAGAATAAAATGGCAGCAGCAGTGATGGATGTTAACCACTTAACTATTAAACATTGACTCAATATTGTGTCCTGACTAAAAGATGGACAACAGTTGCAGGATAATATCAATCACATGCTCTGGGGGCAGATAACTCTCTTGCTGCTCAGCAAAGTGCATCTATCCAGCAAAGTCTGCCAGAGATGCAGTTTCTTGCACCTACCCAGAGGTTGCCAGTGTTTCTTTCACAGCTGTTGAACACATGGCACCAAAGAACATTGGCCACGCATGCGGAGAAACATTGGATTCAGAACACAAACTAGAACAAGATCCAGCCAGCAAACTGAAACACTAACTTTGGGAAGTGACCAGGCTGTTCATATCATTCATAAGACAAGGAGAATGGCCATCAACATCTTACACTTCCACATGGCAAATTAATATAGGAGCTAGTGCCAACAAAAGGTATATACCACAACAAGTGGTTCTGCAAGGTACAGTCTACAAAATGAAAACATCTCACAGCATATAAGGGGCCCACAATTCAGTACAATGTCAATTTATAAGTAGAGCTTGGATTACTAAAACCTTCTCTAGTATCTGAACAGACCTCAGCATCATAGCTGTTCACGAGATTCAGATCATCCCCATGGCAGTGAGAATGAAACAGGGTTTTCCTCCTCACTGACAGAAGCGAATGAAGCAGAAACACCACTGGCGAGCAGAAAGACAACTATCACAACTACACACCAGATAGAGAGCGCCAGTCAGACACCCAGCCACATATCTCTGGTTAGTGGCGAAGCTTTCAAAAAGATGTGACCAACCCAGGCAATCTGAACTCATTACCAATCATGGGGTTACTTTGCAAAGGAACAGAAACCAAGTCAGAGCACATGTTCTATCTAACAGCAGATATACAATCTACCTTTAGATCGACAAGGTGTCGCAGAAGAGGCTGCTGCATACAATAAGGATGCATGGTGTTTGGGGTAGAGTATTAGCATGGATAGAGGATTGGTTGACTAGCAGGAAGCTAAGAATGGGGATAAATGAATGCTATTCTGGCTGCGACTCAGTGACTAGTGGTGTGCCTCAGGGAACAGTGTTGGGACCACAATTATTTACAATGTATATAGATATTTTGGAGTTGGGGACCATGTGTAGGGTGTCAAAGTTTGCAGATGACACTAAGATGAATGACAGAATATAGTGTGCAGAGGACTGAGAAACTTTGCAAAGGAACATAGATACATTGAGTGAGTGGGTAAAGGTCTGGCAGATGGAATACAATGTTAATAAATGTGAAGTCATATGTTTTGGTAGGAGTAATAGTAAAAAGGATTATTACTTGATAATTACTTGAACGATAAAAAGTTGCAGCATGCTGCCATGCGGAGGGACCTGGTGTCCTTGTGCATGAATCACAGAAGGTTGCTCTGCAGGTATAACAGGTAATTAGGAAGGCAAATGGAACTTTGTCCTTCATTGCTAAAGAGATGCAGTTTAAAAGCAGGGAGGTTATGTTGCAGCTGTACAGGGTGCTGGCGAGGCCACACCTGGAGTACTGTGTGCAGTTTTGGTCTCCTTACTTGAGAAAGGATGTCCTGGCACTGGATGGGGTGCAGAGGAGGTTCACTGGGTTGATTCAGGAGTTGAGGGTGTTGGCTTATGAGGAGAGACTGAATTGACCGGGAAAAGGTGAGATAGAAGAAGGGAGGATGTTTACATTAGCAAGTGAAGCTAGGATAAGAGGGCATAGCCTCAAAATTAGAGGGAGCAGATTTAGGACTGAATTGAGAAGGAACTTCTTCACCCAGAGGGTTGTCAATCTATGGAATTCCTTGCCCAGTAAAGTTGTTGACGCTATTTCAGTAAACGCTTTTAAAGCTAAGATTGATAGTCTTTTCAACAATAAAGGAATTAAGGGATACGGTGAGAGGGCGGGTGAGATCAGCCATGATCTTATTGAATGCTAGACTAGTTCGAAGGGCCAAATGGCCTGCTCCTGCTCCTAGTTCTTATGTTCTGTTTAATAGACATGCTCACAGTCTCATCACCACATTATGGCATGTGGCCCAGTGGTATAAAATTTGGCATCTCCCCTTACAGAGCTCTGAGAAGGAGGGGAACATGCTACATTATATCTGATTTGGTTGGCTTGAGACTAGACCTGAAAGTGCCTGTGATGTAATGTCCACATGTAAATACCAGGTGCTGAAATAGATGTTTGTTGCATTCTTCAGTGTTGTGACATCCAGGTCTTTTCCTTGGGCTACAGGGAGCTAACAAAAGTATCAGACTGTGATCGAGGCAGATAATCAGTATATTCCACCACATCACATCTACCTCAAATGGACCACAGTGGTTCAGGAAGACACCTCACCACCTTTTTCTCAAGGCAGTTAGAGATGGGGCAACAAATGTTGGCCTATCCAATGACACCACATCCAGTGAATGGCTAAAAAAAAGGTTAGGTACTTGACAGGAGTTTGACAGTTTCAGATTGCAGCCTCTGCTCTTATTGCTCCTTCCAGACAATAGCAGATGGTGGTGAGCCTGCTTTTCACATTTTTACTTCCTCAAGACAAATGTTTGTTTATTTACTGGTGATCTTCATTCTGATATCTATTTTGATCTTTCATCCGACCACATAGACCATAAGATATAGCAGCAGAATTAGGCCATTCAGCTGCTGTGCCATTCGGTCATGGCTGAATATGTTTCTCAACCCCATTCTCCTGCCTTCTCCCTGTAATCCTTGATCCTTTTACTAATCAAAAACTTCTCTATCTCTATCTTAAATACCCTGAATGACTTGGCCTCCACGGCCTCAGCGGCAATGAGGTCCACGATTCACCACCCTCTGGCTGAAGAAATTCTGCCTCATCTCAGTTCTAAAGGGTTGTCCCTTCACAGAGGCTGTGATTTCAGATTCTAGTCTCTCCAACTTAAGGGAACTTCTTCTCTATGTCTACTCTATTCAGGCCCCTCAGGATTTTGTAATGCCACCTCTTTTGTTCTTTCCACTACTCCCTCTTTGCTTAAAAACAGTTGCATCTTTCATTATTTCCCAGCTTTGAACCCTTCCCTGCTGCTGTTCATAACATACGTAAAGAGCTGCTTGTAATGTTCAGTTAACTTACACTCCCAGCTGGTTTGGATGGTTTGATTGCAGTAATTTTCACTTCTGTTATTAGTCATTTAACGGTGAAGAAAGGCAGACCAGGCCAGGATTGTGGTTTGTAAAAACTGCATGTACTTATTGAGAGTTCAGACTTCCAAAGCAGCTCTTGTTCATCTGCCTATTCAGATTGATGTGCTGTTAGCTTTAAAACGTGCCCCAGCCATTGCGAACATAAAGCTCTTACAAAGTTTAGTGCTAAAAGATTTTAAGACTTTTTACAGCATATTGTAGATGGTTTCAGTATCACAGGAGGCCATTCAGCCCATTGTATATCAACAAAGAGCTGATGATACCAGTCCTATTTTCCAGTTCCTTGCCCATCTTCCCAGAATTATGACAACGCAACTGAATATCTAAGTACTATTCAATGTTTTGAGAGTTTCTGACTCAGCCATCCTTTTGGCAGTGAGTTCCAGAGTCATAACACCCTCTGATTCTCCTCAACTCTTTCTTAGCCTTCTACCTCTCACCTTAAGCCACTGTCCCCTGGTTACTGACACCTGTACTAATGGAAATGCTGCCATCTTACCCACCCTACCAATGCCTCTCCTAATCATATACATCTCTATCCACACTTCCCTCAATCTTCACTGCTCAATATTTCTTCATAACACAGACCTCCAGCCCAGGTAAATCTCTGTATCCTCTCTAATACAATCCCTTCCATCCTATAATATGGTGACCAGAATTGCACGCATAGGCTAGTTATGGCCTAACTAATATTTTATACAGTTCCAGAATAATCTCCTTGCTTTTGTAATCCATGCTTCAGCTAATAAAATATCCCAGTTGCAGCAAATCTACCTGTTCTGCGACCTCCAAAGATCTGGGATATATATATACCAAGGTCCCACTGATCCTCAGCACTTCCCAGGGTCCTGCCCTTCGTAATGATATAGCTGGACTTGTTAGGCTTCCTGATGTGCATTATCTCACACTTTACTGGGTTGAATTCCATATGCCACTTCACTGTCAGTGGACCAGTCTGTTCACATCTGCCTGTAGTTTACAGCTATCCTTCTTGTTAAATTCCATGCCGTCAGTGTTATTGTCATCTATGACTGTATCTCCTACATTTAAGTTAAAGTACACTGCAAGCAACAAATGCCCCAGCATTGAGCTCTGAAATGGACTTACACTTTACCTCAGATCCCATGGAGTCTTACTTTCTCATCACGTGTGCCATGAGGAACCTTATAAAAGCCTGGCTAAAGTCTATGTAGATCACAACAAAATCACAGCAAATGTTACTTCAATAGTTTGGTGAAGGTGACGCTGCCCAATCCATTGTCAAATGTTTGCCCCCCCAATACATGAAGGGGCAGCTGATTTGGTGATGGCTGACCATATTGTGACACTGAAGCTCGTTGCTATACCATAAGGGCAAGATGTGAGGCGCATAGTCCTGAAAAATGCCACAAACTTGTACTTCCATCTTCTGGTATCTCCATGACAATGACAGGCACTTACAAGTACAGGTTCAAGAGAAGTAATTCAGGCGTACTGCAGATATTTCCCTCAGCATGTCATGCTGCAAGAGATCAGAGGTCAGTAAGATGGAGACTGAGAGTTTTATAACCTTAGGTCACATGACATGAAAATTTCCCTCAAAGGTATTTCGCAAATATGTTTTGCAAGACATAACACAAGAAGCTGTGGTATGACAGGGAATGAATATGTTAATAAAGAAGTTGTACATGATGATGAACCTCTTACCAGCAACAGTCACATGGCATCAAGATTCTAAGAGGAGAAGAATTGAGGAGTTACGGTTGTGGTCAGTATTCTAAGCATTACAGTATAAATAAAGAGTCTACAGACTTATTGATAGTGAAGAAAGTTACTCTGAGCTAAGGTAAAGATAGAGATGAAGCAGACTCAGAGTAGGGACACTCTTGCTGGGTACAGCATCGCAAAGATTGCAATCCCCATTCTCAATGGCCAGAGCCAGTTGGAGGCAGAAACCATGAGGATATTTCTTTTTCTTTTTTTCCATTCATGGAAAGAAGTGTCACAGGCTGGACAGCATTTATTGCCCATGCCAAAGTGCCCAGAGGGCAGCTAAGAGTCAACCTCATTCCTGTGGGTGTGGAGTCACATGTAAGCCAGAGCAAATAAAAATGGCAGTTTCCTTTCCTAAAGGACATTAATGAGCCAAATGGTTCTTTTCAACAATTGATTCATTGTCACCATTGGACATGTTATCCAAATATTGAATTCAAATTCCACCATCTGGCATAAAAGGATTTGAACCCAGGTTTGGACATTTGAACATTATCCAAGTCTCTAGAGTAACAGTTCAACGATATTGCCAATAGGCTGTCACTTCCCCCCAAAGCAGTTTGAGTCTATAGAGTTAACAGTCACACAATAGTATCAGCACATCTAGGAAGACTTCACTCATCCTGTGAAGTAAAGCTGTAGATCAAAGTCCAGGAGGAAAAGATTAAAGAGGGAAGATTTCAGGAAACAGAAGCAAACATCAGAGAAGATTTTAACAAACCAGGAGAAAAATCCTAAATTAATCCAGGCCAGTGAGGCACAGGAATTTAAAAGAGTATCAGCACCAGCTGAAAGGCTGCTATTCCCCCCCAGCAGCTTTAGAGAGCGGTCTGAAATTGGAATTGTAGCCGACAGTTCCAATAACACCAGGCAACATCAGGTTTACATCTGAAAGAGCAAAGGCACAAGATCAGTGTGTTTCCTTTTGGAGTTGGGCCTGGAGTTGACCACATCCTTGTGAGGCAGTGTGTGGATGGAATTACTGCAGATTTGAATCCATTGTCATGGGATTCAATCAGCTGTTTAGTTCAAAGCAGAATCTTTTAACTAAAGGTTGCTGAGACAATGGGAATGGTGAGAATGTGTGTGTAGTTGGGTATGTGGTGATCCTGAAGAGAGCAGGTTAAGTGTCCCAGAGGCAGAAGCTAGAGAGCAGTCTAGGAGTGACCATGGAGCTGAGGGACCTACAAAGAAGTATTCCCTGTTCTAATTCACCTTCCATCTACCTTGTATTCTATTTCTGGTCCTAGTGAACTACAAACCCAATAACTGGCGATGTGAGTGGGATCCGCCACAAACTCTGCAAGCATCACCCGGATTTTGAAAATGGTGTGGGATTGTGGAGGTAACATTGAGGGAAACTGTTGTGAGGGGACTCAGGCTGTGTCCAACAGAGGGGAGTACTCACCCAGGAGCTGCTGAAATCCTCGCTGAGAGCTATGGCAAGGGGACACGGGCTGCATTTGATGCCAGGGAGGAAAGGGATGCTAAGATGTCAGTGAGGGAGTGGCTGGCGCAGAGAACGTTTACCAAGGCAACTCGGGCTGGGAACAGCTACTAGATTCCCAAGTGTCCCGCTGACAGGAAAACAAAATGTGGGCCATGAGGTGATCAGACCTTGATGAAGAGATAGAAAGTTAGACACTGTACATTGAAGATTTTAATACGTACATAAAGGTAAACAAAGTGGCTGACAATCTAAAGGAACTAGTTTTCTTGAGTACTATGGGGAGTAAGACCTTTGCAAATGTAAAGAGTCTGGTACAAGTAGAGAAACCCATAGAAAAGTCATACCGAGAGCTGTGCAATGTGTTAGGATGTTATTTTGCGAGGGATCCAAGATGGCGGCAATCTAACAGGTCTCCCTTGCTGAGCTCTACATCATAACTCAGGCGAAATGGCACATTTACCCTCTCCAAATAAGCTATTTTGAAGAAAAATCAATACTTTAATAATAGTAGAGTTGCTACATACCTTATTTTTGGGAAGTTATTTTGCACCAAAGCCACTGATGGTCGCAGAAACGGGTACAGCACCAAGGAGTGTCCATCGCCCAGTTTGTGGGTGCGTAAAGGAGGTTAGCGAACATCACAAATTCAGAAGGTTCCTCTGAGACACTGTGCCAGATCATTCGGTTTGTGGCTTCCAACACCACGCCATCCAATGGAATCTACTAACAAGGAAGGACCTGGATTTCAAGGCAGCTTTCAAAATTGCTGCCTCGATGGAGTTAGCTGTCAGCAAAGCAATCTAGTTAGGTGTTGGTACCCGGGTGCATCAAATGTAGACAAGCAGGAGGCTGGAAGAACAGAGCGAGCCAGGCAGCATCAGGAGGTAGAGAAGTTAACGTTACAAGTGTAACCCTTCTTCAGGACTCCAGAAACTCAACAGAGTGTAGTACCAACTGTAGAATGCCACCGATGTGGCGAGAGTGACCACAAGGAGTCAACATGTTGGACTGGAGAAGTTCAGTGCCACAGATGTAAGCACATGCGTCATATTGCCCTAAACTGCCAGATATAACTCGAACAACAGGAGGGAGGAGTCAGAAATAAACCTGAGGACAAGTCATAACTTACATGCTGCCAATCAGGGAGGAGACCAGGAGTCAGCTGGATCTGTGGGAGAAACAGAAGCTATAGAGGTGGCAGAGATCCGGATAAACATTCTATCCATATGGGGTGAGACTGATTGTCTCTGGATTCTTCCCAAAGTAGAAAGGAAGATACATAAAAATGGAAGTCAATACGGGTGTGGTTGTGTCTTTTTTTTTCATTCATTCACAGGATGAGGGTGTTGCTGGCCAGGCCAGCATTTATTGCCCATCCCTAATTGCTCAAAGGCAAGTTGAGAGTCAACCACATTGTTGTGTGTGTGTGGAGGTTAGATTGACTACAAATGGCAGTTTCCCTCCCATTTGGTGAACCAGATGGGATTTTCCAAAAGATGACAACAGATTCATGGTCACTGTTAATTCCAGATATTTTATTGAATTCAAGTTCCACCATCTGCCATGGCAGGATTTAAACCCAGGACTGCAGGTTAGCAGGAGAAAGTGAGGACTGCAGATGCTGGAGATCATCTTTTTTCCATCGCTTTTTCCATGTGTGTGTCCATAGTATAACCTTGGCAGGCTTCAATGGCAGCGGCTTTAGTTTTCCCTATACACTAATTCAGGAATCAGGGAATTAAGAGGGAGGTGATGTCCGAGTGATATTAATGTTGGACTGCTAACCTGCAGTTAATTTCCTGATGAAGGGCTTATGCCCGAAACGTCGAATTTCCTGTTCCTTGGATGCTGCCTGACCTGCTGCGCTTTTCCAGCAACACACTCTTGACATAGTGAAAGGCTTATTCAGACATTCCTAGTTATAGAAATTAAAATTAAATTGGTGCATGGTGATTAGGCTGGTGAACTCCAATATGAGTTAGCCAGAAATTTTGGACAGATAGAAAGGGAACCTCTGGGGGAAATGAAAGGATTTGAAATTAAACTTTGGTTGAAGAGGGAAACTCATCCTTGGAGAGGGAAGGTCCACCTGGTACCGTAGATCACCCAGCCTCAGGTGGAGGGGGAACTGGAATGGCCGGTCACTCTGGGAGTGTTGGAACCTGTAACCAGCCCTGAATGGACCACTCCCATCATTCTGGTCTTAAAAATAAATGGTGCGGTGAGGATTTGTGGTGACTTTAAGGTCACAGTCAACCCAGCCCTGAGTGAGGATCAATACCACCTTCCACTCATTTTGGACCTGTTCAGTGAACTGGAATGGCGGAATGAAATTGTCAAAAATGGATCTGCCGCAGAACTTCCTATAGATGGGGGTCACAAAGGACAACAGTGGCACATGGAGAATAATTCCACTACAGGCTACTTCCTTTTAGCATCATGTCAGCACCAGCTCTGTTCCAGAGAGCGATGGATAAAATATTGAGTGGGTTGCCAGGGTGCTAGCGTTAGCTGGATGATACAAAAGTTACTGAATCCTCCAATGAGAAACATTTGAGAAACATGAAGAAACCCTAAAATGCTTGTAGGAGCACAGCATATAAGTGAAAAGGGAGAACCGTGAATCTTTTTAAAGACTTCGTAATGTATCTTGTGCCAAGGGATCTTAGCCTGCTTGGCACACTCTCCTCATTCCTGATGAAGGGCTTATGCCCGAAACGTCAAATTTCCTATTCCTTGGATGCTGCCTAACCTGCTGTGCTTTAACCAGCAACACATTTTCAGCTGTGATCTCCAGCATCTGCAGACCTCATTTTTTACCCTACTACACAAGGCACCCAAAGAATGGGGAAGCTATCATAAAGACCCCTAGACCAGAGAATGTCTCTCAACTGAGATTGTTGTTGGAACTTGTAAATTACTATGGCAAGTTTGTGTCTGATGTGGCAACCATGCTAAAACCCTTGCATTGATTGCTGAGAAAAGGGTAACCATAGAAATGGACACTGGGATGTGAGGAGACTTACTGAGGGGTGAAGCGAGCCCTAAAATGGTTGGAAGTGTTGACCCATTTTGATGTGAATTTGCCACTGTGGTTGGGATGTGACGCCTCACATTATGGGATTAGCGCTGTACTCTCACACATCTTACTGAACAGAGAGGAAAGATCCATCACATTCCATTGAGGTCACTAACAAAGATGGAGGAGAGATACAGCCAAGTGGCAAAGGAAAGCTTGGGCTTTGTGTTTGAAGTTAAGAAGCTCACCCATTTCCTGTACGACAGGCACTCTGTGCTGCTGACCTCCATCTTTATTTTGCATAAAATTAGAATCCCTACAGTGTGGAAACAGGCTCTTTGGCCCAACGAGTCAAGACCGACCCACTGAAGAGTCACCCACACAGACCCATTCCTCTACACTAGAACTCTACATTGCCCCTGACTAATGCACCCAACACATGCCTGAACAATATGAACAATCAAGCATGACCAATTCATTTAATGTGCACATCTTCAGACTGTAGGGGGAAACCAGAGCACCCAGAGGAAACCCACGCAGACACAGGGAGAATGTACGAACTCCACACAGACACTTGCCAGAGGCTAGAATCGAATCTGGGTCCTTGACGCTCTGAGGCAGCAGTGCTAATCGTTGAGCCACTAGTCAAGTCCACACTGGGCTCACTCGAGTCCACACTGGGCCCAATTGAGTCCACACTGGGCCCAGTCGAGTCCACACTGGGTCCAATTGAATCCACACTGGGCCCAGTTGAGTCCACACTGGGCCCAGTCGAGTCTACACTGGGCTCAATTGAGTCCACACTGGGCCCAGTCGAGTCTACACTGGGCTCAATTGAGTCCACACTGGGCCCAGTCGAGTCTACACTGGGCTCAATTGAGTCCACACTGGGCCCAGTCAAGTCCACACTGGGCTCAATTGAGTCCACACTGGGCCCAGTCGAGTCCACACTGGGCCCAGTGTGGACTCAATTGAGCCCAGTGTGGACTTGACTGGGCCCAGTGTGGACTCAATGTGAGGCGTCACATCCCAACCACAGTGGCAAATTCACATCGAGTCCACACTGGGCCTAGTCGAGTCCACAGTGGCAAATTCACATCGAGTCCACACTGGGCCCAGTCGAGTCCACACTGGGCCCACTTGCCACTGCTGATGCAACAAGAGGTAATTAAAAGAATAAAAAAAGCGAGAAAAGAGAAAAATACAAGTAAAGAGATGAAATGAAAAGTGGACAGAATGGAGAAGCCCCAGGCTCAGGAGCCCAGTCTGCAGCCATTTTACCGACACCATGGAGAATGAGTGTTGATATTTCTCCCCTGTTCAGAGGAAAGGTGCTGGCACAAACTTACCAAGTGAAACCCGGTGTAGTGCGAATGAAGGAGATACCCAGGAGCTACTTTTGATGGCCAAATGTAGTCTACCAGATTGAGGAGAAAGCAGGATCATGTGAAACTTGGGTGTCAGTAGGGAGGGTGCCGCTATTATCGCCCCTTATCCCACGGAATGGCCTCTATCACTGTGGCAGTGGATTTACATCAATATCGCGGGACGGATGTGACTAGTGGTCATGGATGCCCACTCCAAGTGGCCTGTGGTGATGATTACGAAGTTGGTTGAAGTAATGATAGACCGGCTTAATGAAATATTTGCCAGATTCAGGAACCCCGAACAAGTCATGTTTGACAATGGTCCACAGTTTATGCTGTAAGTGTTCAAAGTGTACTGGAAATTTACAGAGGAGAAAGTGAGGACTGCCGATGCTGGAGATCAGAGCTGAAAATGTGTTGCTGGAAAAGCGCAGCAGGTCAGGCAGCATCCAAGGAACAGGAGATTCAACGTTTCGGGCATGAGCTCTTTTTCCTGAAGAAGGGCTCATGCCCGAAATGATTCTCCTGTTCTTTGGATGCTGCCTGACCTGCTGCGCTTTTCCAGCAACACATTTTCAGTTCTGGAAATTTACAGAGCCAGACACGTGAGATTGGCTCCATTATCACCGTGCAACAAATGGTCAGGCAGGGAGATTTGTACAAGCCTTATAGCAGGCCTTAAAGGCTTTGTAAGGGGAAGGGTCACTAGGACGGCACCTCAACAAGTTTCTCAACGTGGACAGAAACATGTCACATGTGATGACCAGCTGGCCACCGTACCTGACCAACAGGGGGAGCCCCTCAAAATACCGAGCCAGTCCAGCTGGGACCAGTGGTGTTGACCAAGTCATGGAATTCTGAGTCAGGGTTGGCCATACCCAGAGGGGAGACAACAGCAGTGTCACAGGACAACAACAGACAATCAGAGACAGGGACATATCTGTGGAACAGCAGAAGCTTACAGAAGCCTGGGAGACTGCACTAGAAAAGGTTCCTCAGACAAGGAAAAAGTTTTCTAAGGAATTGCCATTCCCTGAGAGACTGATCTTTGTAAACTGCAGAAGGATCATTTTCTTTTTCCATGTTATTTTTGTAAATATTCCTTCCAATGTATATATGTTAGCTTCAATGCCTGTATAACAATTATATTTGTTTGTTTGTTAAGTGGAGTATTTAAATAAATGGGAAGGGTGCTATTTATGTAGTTGGGTGTGTGCTGCCCCTTTAAGAGATGAGGTCAGGTGGCCCAGAGGCAGGAGTTAGGGGATCAGTCTAAAAGCCAATTGTGGAGCTTAGAGACCTAAAATAAGGTAATCCCTGTTCAATTTATCCTCCGCCTACCTCATGTTCTATTTATGTTTCTATGAACCTTGAGCAGAATAGTTAGAGTCACTTCTCACTGGCCAGCACTGGTTAGCTGTGGGGAGAGAGCATTAAAAAACAATCTTACTGAGTTATCGTAAGTGCCTATGAGGAATAATTGACAGGTTCTTTCCAGTCATCAGAAATGCTCACATTGCAGCAAGTGATTAAGTCCATGACACAGGCAGAGGTTAGGGCCCAGAACTGAGCAATTCTTCAAGGCCACACCAAGACTTCTTCCAAATTGGTTAGATGCATAAGCCCCACAATGTTTCCACCATCCTCTCAGGAGTCTGCCCAGGTGACAAAAGAGCACCCATTTTAGGATATTCACGTTATGGCGGGAGGCGAGACCACAAATGTCACAGGTTGCAGGTGGAGCCATTCACTATCAATGCGGAAGAATTGGTCACTTCAAGTGCTCTTGCTGACTTGGAGATACTACCTCACCAGAGAGGGGGACCTGTTAAAGAGGGAGTTCCTGGAAAGAAGGAAAACCTGGAAAAGAGAAGATCCAAGCGACCAAAGAGGAAAACCAGCTTGGCAAACCAACGGTTGTCAGTGATGCCAAAGACAGCTCATGCGATTCTAGACTATCTTCTTGTAGGTGAAAGATCTCAACACAGAATTTACTTTGGATATCAGTGCCATGGTTTTCAGTTTGGCTCGTCGCTTGTCATGGCTCAAACCAGTGGATGTTCAACTGGTGAGCATAAAACTGCAAGATCCAGGGGGCCCAGAACTTTGAGTAAAGGTCAGTTCAGAACGAGAGCTCAACAAGTCTCCCTATGGCTTGAAGAATCGAGGGACGCTACTTTTAAAGCAGGAATCCAATTTGTTCAATTCAGTTTTCTAGAAAGGATGGATGTGGTGTGACAGGAGGGAAATGGCAAGGAAGCTTGTCAAAAATTCCCAGATCTTTTCAGAGATTTAAGAAAGCCTAATGATGCCTAGCTGATATGTTCACATACTCCCCCTAGGAGCATAAAATACCCAAAGTCAGAGAAAGTAAAAGCACAACTTGTCAGCATGCTAGGAAGTGGAGTAGTATTCGGAAGTTTTGGGAAGGCGACAGTCGAGTGGACTGTTAAATCCAGAGACCCAGATAATATTCCGGGGACTTGGGTTCATATCCCACCATGGCAGATGGCAACTTGAATTCAATTTAAAAACAACTAAAATTAGGGAATTGTCAGAAAATCCCACTTGGTTCACTCATGTCCTTTAGGGAAGGAATCTGCCAACTCCACCTGGTCTGGCCTACATGTGACTCCAGACCCACAGCAATGTGGTTGATTCTGAACTACCCACTGGGCAATTAGGGATGGACAGTAAATGGTGATCTAGGCAGTGACACCCTCATCTCATGAATGGATGATAAAGCAGTTACAGAGCCATCATGGCGGTGTAGTATTGGTAGCGGTTCCCAAACCCAATGCAGATCCCAGATAATGTGCAAGCTTCACACAAGTGAACATAGGGTAATCTATTCCATTTCATCAGTGGATCATAGTTTGGCAAAACTAGCTAGCAGTAAGTTTTACACAAAACCAGAAACAACAGAGCAAATGATCACAAATGTCCCTATTTTACGAGTCAATTAATCACTTTACTTACCCTATTTAGTTGATTTACATGGAATCCTTGCAAAATCATAGAATCCTTACAATGTGGAAGCATGCCATTTGGCCCATTGTGTCAGCAGCATCTCAACCACAACCACCTCCTATCTTATAACCCTGCATTTCCCATGGCCAATCCACCTGACCTGCACATCTTTGGACTGTGGGAGGAAACTGGAGCACCTGGATGAAACCCACGCAGACACAGGGGGGAATGGTAACACTCCACACAGTCACCCAAGGCTGGCAGCAAACGCAGGTCCCTGATGCTGTGAGGCAGCAGTGCTAAGCACTGAGCGAATGTGTCACCCCTGTAAAAAAGCTCACATAGAATCCCTAGAGTGTGGAAATAGGCCATTCGGCCCATCGAGTCTGCTTCAAATAGAATAACACCCGACCATCTGTTCCCCTCCCCCCATCTTATCCCTGTAACCCTGCATTTCAAATGGCTAATCCACCTAACCTGTACATCTTTGGGCTGGTGTTTGTTTCAATCACATATCATTTGGAAAAGTATCAATCTGCCCACTGTCCAAGTTAACCCCATCCCCACCTGAAGCCTTAATGTCATTTTTAATCAGCTAGAGTTGGTGGAGGCCTAGGGTCAACCATAGGCCTCATTGGTCAGAGCATGTTTTTGGCAGGCTGGGAAGTGGCAATGGTTAAGCATCCCCCTCACTGAAAACATTTCTCACTTCAAGGAGCAGGAATGTAGACCAGATCTGTTCTTGACCAGTTCCAGAACTGAGGTAAGCTCAGTATTGACAGTTGCGGCCCAGGAACACAGAGGACACAAATCACTTGTACCAATCGCACGTTTGGTGCTGCTGATTTGGACAATGTATATGTAGATATTAAAAGCTTCTTCCTGTGAAAAATACCAAATTAGCCTCACAGCCATGGCCTCTGCTGTTCCTCGTTTCACAACGTAATAAGGCTGTCAGCCAAGTTTTCATGTCAAACACAGAGCAATAAACTCAGTGCCCTGCCCAATGAAACATCATCACGGGATTCCAGGCTTCTCCTTTGCATTTTAAGCAGGAGCTGCAATCCTGAGACCTCTCAGCATGGCCGGCATTGGGAGTTGCAGCCAAACACCAAGATGGAGTTATATATCTTAATAAAATCTGCTGAGGTATTTGATGTGAATGTAATCAGACAAAAGATAGTTACGTGCAAGCCAAATAAAGAGGCTGCAGACCAGGATAGAGGTGGGATTTAGAAAATGGCTTAATGACAAAGAGATAGGTGGTGAGGTGAAAAAAACTGAGAAAGTGTTCTGGAACTTTGAGTCGAGGCAACTTGTGTTAATAAAACTTCTGCTGTAATAAAATGGGTTGTGACTGCACCTCCGATCCAAAGACATGGAATTTACAACAGAGAGGCAGACCGAAGGGGAAAAAAAATGCAATCAATTATCAAGCATTGTGTCAGTGACAATCACCATGTGCCTGGAAGCTGTGGGTATGTGGGTTTACACCCTCACCCTCACCCTCAGGCCCCTAAACCCAGCATTCAATTAGATCATGACTACCCTGTATCCTTAATAGTTCAACCTAATTAACATCTCGATTCCCAGAGAAGGAAAAAGAAAACAGTTTTAAAAAGCAGCAATACTTGGAAGTGAGTATTTGGAAGTGAACGTACTGAATGTTCTAAGGTATACAAGTCAGATTAGTGTGCAGCATATGTAAATTTGAAAATGTTAATTTACCTCAGCTTTTTGAGGTAGAAGATTACCACCTCTGTAAATGCACCTGAATTCCAGATTAATTTCAGTTTTAATGCACTGATTTTAACAGTTGGTTTGTTTTATGGAACTGAACACAATAGATATTTGTATATCCCTTCCAAGGGGCAATGATGTAGAGCGACATTGCTACCACACAGTCTTATGATCTATTGTGCACAGTCCTCAAGTACTTAAAGGGATATTGTCTCCTACATGTAGGGTACTTTGCCAACAATTGGTGAAAGAAGTCTCTCTAATTTAGTTGTCGATGACATGCTGTAAAACTTGTGAAAGGTTCAGATTCCGGTGAGACTGGCAATATATTGGGACAGGAGACATGGTGGTTTGCGTAGCCAGGGCAAATATTTGCTACTTGGCTGGTGGAGAGTAATCCGGATCTGGGCTCCAGCCAGGCTAAAAGCACGCCAGTGCTGTATGGCCTTTCTCAGGGAGGTTTCACACACCAGCGCTTGGCTTTCACCGCAGCACAGCTGCTGAACTAATAAAAACTGGAGCTGTGGCCTGTGCTGAAACAATTAGGTGACATGTGGCTCCCATTAATGACTGAGGCAGCATTTCAAAGTGCTTCAGCTGTATCTGCACAGCCAGGGGCTAACAGACCCTCAGAGATAGCATTCATTCTGTAACCAGGTTCATTTTTTAAAATTTCAAACTATTACGTGCTGGAGGAGAACAATCAGAATGTTTCTAAGAAGAGTCCGTTCTGAAGAAGAATCATCCTGGATTGCAAACATGAACTCTCCACCGATGATATCAGGCCTGCTGAACTTCTCTGGCATTCACTGTGTTTTAAGCAGAGTGTTTTCTCACTTTGTATACATCTGAAAAACTTCTTAAATTTCTATTGAATAATGTTTCACAGCTGGGATGACAGGATTGACTATCAGGATAAATTGAGGAGACCAGGCCTGTATACTTGAGTTTAGAAGAATACAAAGTGACTTCATTGAAGCAAACACAATTAATAGTATTAGCGAGTTTTGAGAAGATTTGTAGCTCAGGTTGAGGGTCTGGATGTAGGTTTGCTTGCTGGGCTGAAAGGTTAATTTTCAGACATTTCATCACCATACTAGGTAACATCATCAGTGAGCCTCTGGTGAAGCACTGCTGGTGTAGCCCGCTTTTTATTCATGTGCTTTGGTTTCCTTGGGTTGGTGATGCCATTTCCTGTGGTGACATCATTTCCTGTTCTTTTTCTCAGGGGGTGGTAAAAGGGATCAAAGTCAATGTGTTTGTTGATAAAGTTTCAGTAGGAGTGCTATGCTTCTAGGAATTCTCACGTGTGTCTCTGTTTGACTTGTCTTAGGATGGAAGTGTTGACCCAGTTGAAGTGGTGTCCTTCCTCATCTGTATGACAAACGGGCTGAAAACGAGCCACCAGGATACATGAATATCAACTAACCATAAAAAGACATGATCCTCTCTCACTAGTATCCTCACATACAGATGAGGAAGGACACCACTTCAACTGGGGTAACACACCCACCCGAGGGCAAGCCAAACAGAGACATGCGCGAGAATTCCTAGAAGCATGGCATTCCAACCGAAACTCTATCAACAAACACATTGACTTGGATCGCATTTACCACCCGCTGAGAAAAAGAACAGGAAATGTCATCACCCCAAGAAATGACATCACCGCATGAAATGACATCACCAACCCAAGGAACCAAAACACATAAATAGAAAGCGGGCCATACCAGCAGTGCTTCACCGGAGGCTCACTGATGATGTTACCTAGTATGGCGATAAACCATCTGAAAACGAACCTTCCAGCTCAATGAGCAAACTTACAACTTACAAACTTGTTAGTTTTAAATCTGGAATCATTTTTTTGTTAAGCCAAGTTATTAGGGGATATAGGCTAAAGACCTCAGATTAGCCATAACCTCACTGAATAGTGGAACAGGCTTGAGGAGCTGAAGGACCGATTCCAGTTGCTGTGTTCCTAACAGACTCAAGGGACCAAATTGGCTACTTTTGACCCCATGTTCCTACCAGGCTTAAGAGGCTGAATAGCCTAATCCTAGTCCTGTGTTCCTAATACTTACAGAACCACACAGAATTGTTGGGAAAAAGTGAGGACTGCAGATGCTGGACAGGATTGTTGGAGGCAGGATGTTTGCCATATCTGGGGCAGGCGTGAGTCCAGGACTAGGGAACACCATCTCTGAACAAGTGCCAGGCTGTTTCAGTCTGAGATAAGGTGGAAGTTCTTCACCCAGAGGCTGGAGGATAGTTGGGAATTTGTCACTGCAAAAGTTTTTTGAGTATGTTCAATATTGGATTTACAAAAGAGGTAGGGACAACATAGGAAGACCACCCATGATCTGTTTAAAAGGCTCAAGGGGTCGAATGGTCTATTCTGACTTCTATTCCTTATGTTCCCATGAAGAAACTGTCTACAAATGGATTGGGGTTTTATTCCGATCCATTACTGGAATGTGGTGCGGTTATGGCTCAACCAATTCCTGAGACAGTAGTGGTGGACTTTTTTTCCTGAAACACAGAAACCCGGAGCAGGAGTAGGCCACTTAGCCATTCCAGCCTGCTCCACCATTAACGATGATCATGGTAGATGTTCTTCCAGCAATACTGCAGTCTGGATGGTAAAGCTCCTGGCCTTTGTAGCTGGTCAATATTATTCAGGGGATTGGTTAGCTAAGTTGGCTGGATTACTGATTTGTAATGCCAACAGTGTGGGTTCAATTCCTGCACTGGCTGAGGTTACTGTGAAGGGCTCTCCTTCTCAACCTCTCCCTCACCTGAGGCATGGTGATTACCATCAGCTTTCTCTCAGTATTGTGAGAGCCGCCTATGGTCTGGTACGACTATGGTGATGTTACTTAGTTATGTCACTCAGTGAAGAGTCACATACAGGCCAGATGGGGTTAAGATCCAAGGATTCTTTTCCTAAATAACAACAATAACTACTATTTGCATTTATATATCATCTTTAACATGGTAAAACATGCCAAGTATGTCACAGGGACATTATCAGATACAATTTGCCACCAAAACACACTTTTCAACTTGGACTCTCCATCATCTGCAGTCCTCACTTTCTCCAAAGCAATCAGTTGTAGAGCAATTAAAATTGACGATGAGAAAAGACCAAAATTGGCAGAGTGGAGAGATCTCCGATAGTTGTAGAGCTGGAGACATTTATACAGATATGAATAGGCTGAGTTATAGAGGAATTTAACTTTACCCTGTGCAGCCACATTTGTCCAGGAGCCAAAACCGCACATAGTATCCCAGCAGTGCACTACTAATGACCTGTATAATTTGTGACGATGCTGTCACTTTAAAAAGGTTATTTTGTCCTTGTTTTGTTTTTGAGAGAGGTCATAAAGGCAGAGATGTTGAATAGTCTAGTTTAACAATGGAAGGGGAGTGGCCAGTTCTCCAAGTTCAGGTGTTTTCTAGTTTGTTTTAGCTGTAGCAGTCACAAGATGTGTGAGTCTAAGGGAGTTGCAAACTTCAGTAAAGAATTCCTCTCATGTTTGCTGAAAACTTTCTCTGGAACTTGCTCCCTCCTGCCTGTAAGGATCTGTGTTTGAGTTTACCTTTTTGCCAAGGTGTGTGTTTATGGGATTTTACTGGATTAGAACACTTAATTAGTTAAGTAGCTGTCTTGGGTCAGGTGAGTTTTCCAGTAGTTAATTTATTCTTAATTCAGCTTTCTTTCGTTTGTCTTTCAACAGTAGTCATAGAGTCATAGAGATGTACGGCATGGAAACAGACCCTTCGGTCCAACCTGCCCATGCCGACCAGATATCCCAACCTAATCTAGTCCCACTTGCCAGCACCTGGCCCAGTTCCCTCTAAACCCTTCCTATTCATATACCCATCCAGATACCATTTAAATGTTGCAATTGTACTCGCCTCCTCCACTTCCTCTGGAAGCTTATTCCATACATGTACTACCCTCTGCGTGAAAACATTGCCCCTTAGGTCTCTTTTATAAACTTTCCCCTCTCACCCTAAACCTATGCTCTCTAGTTCTGGACTCCCCGACCCCAGGGATAAGACTTTGTCTATTTATCCTATCCACGTTCCTCATGATTTTGTAAACCTCTATAAGGTCACCCCTCAGCTTCCGACGCTCCAGGGAAAACAGCCCCAGTCTGTTCAGCCTCTCCCTGTAGCTCAAATCCTCCAACCCTGACAACATCCTTGTAAATCTTTTCTGAATCCTTTCAAGTTTCACAATATCCTTCTGTGTTTAAATAAATTCTGTTTTGCTTAAAGTTTGACCATCTGCATCACACGTGGAACGCTGTTGGGACGGACCCGTAGGGCCTCGTCTCCACGTGTTCTTTGGAAGGAGAGAGTTTGGAGCAAAAACACCGTTTATTACAGAATCAAGACTGGCAAACTATACAACGAATTCAAGATCATGCAATTCGTTGGAGAAGGCGTTCTGTCTTTCTCTATGGACCTGGAGCAGTTATACTTCGCGCTTCCTCGAGTTCCCGGTCAGGTTCCCCTCGTTCGGTTCTCTCATTGGTTGGTTCACCTGTCTGTGAAGGGATTAGTGTCTCTATTGGCTGCCCCGAGATACCTGTCCAGCTCCTGCTGTGCTGAACAATGGGTAGACATCCTGGGTTCAGCAGTCTCTGATCTTGTAATTTAAAAGTTTATTGTTTGGAAGGGTTTCCTCATTGCTATGCGTCTGGCTGTCTGGGTGTTCACAATAGTTCTCCATAGTTGAATATACAGGTATTATCATTTAACACAGGACCCGAATGAGTTTGACGTCAGCGGAGGCATTAGTAAGTACTTTATCAATCAAGTGTAGTATCGGTGCGATTTACACTATCCGATAGTTACCGGTTTCCTTTATTAACAATGAGATTGTAACAGGATGATCTGAAACTGACGGACATGTTCTAATCCCCAAGGAATGTGGCCTGCAGTGGCTGGGTTTACTTTACATGGCTGTGTTTTAGCTGGTACCTGACAGTGTCTGCTTTAATAATGGTGCTCCCCTCCCTAGCCCCAATGTAGGTACCCCGATAGCAGATTATCCCCAACATTCCCTCCCTTGGCCTCGAAAGAGGCCACACCCCCTTATCCCGTAAGGAACGGAACCCCACGAGGCGACCGGTGTCCGGTGTTGTATCGACCAGACTCACCGGTTCTAAGGAGACAGTCATATGGGGATGAAGGGTGCCCTGAAAAACGCGCCGCTCCACAATTAAGCAATAGATAGTCACAGCTGCATGCTAAGCTAAACTAATAGTTGAAGTAATTGAGGCAGTGTCTGCAGAAATAACGAAAAGCACAGGATTAGACAAGCATTGCAATAAGTCATTCAAAGCTGGCGAAATGTACGCGAGTGCGTTAGAATGAGTAAGCCATTTAGTAAACGCAAGTCTGTAGTCCAAAGAGCCGGCAAATGTAAATAGGCGTTGTAAGTTTGGAAAGGGAGTAGGAACAGCCTGGTACCAGCAGTTAGGTACCCGCTAGAGATCTGAAACCCAGTGTGAAACTGTACTGTGCCCCAGTGGTCCCGTAGATCAGTATGCTCCAGAGAGCAGCAGTGCTGTCCAACCGTCCGACACGGATGCAAGCAGGCAGAAATCTCATCAAATGGAGACGAACGGAGGCCACCCGTTCCGATGTCAATGCGCGCCTGTGCCTGTCTTAGGTTGTCCCTCGCCCGAGGGATCTTACCCGTCATTGGCTAACCAGTCGTGCTGCATTGAGTAATAGATGGCGACATCCATTTCACCGCCACAAGGACAGACATGGGCAGCTCAGTAGCATGGTCAGTGGCCTCTGAGAGTGGCTGAGGCCAGTCAGGAATACTGGACAGTCCGCAAAGGCCGCTTGCGAGAACAGCAGTGTTTCGATTGCCAGGGCGCACAGTACATCTCACCCACCCGCTGTTATGAAAGGATCAATTCACATATCCCCAATTTAAACGGGCAAAATAAATAAGTAGGGGCTCTTTGGACAACCAGGCTTCATTCAGTGTGGGGTAAGGATCAGATGAATTCGGAAGAAAGCCATTGAGAGAGCTGACACACACCGGAGAGATAGCATCTACTACGCCCGAGCCGCGAGCTCATGCAAAGGCGGTAGTAGACCAATGGAGAGACTAACTGGCAGGTCCCCCATCGCCCGCCCTTAATGCAACCGGCCGCAAGCAAAAACCCGGTATCATGGCTCACGAGCGGAAGTCGCATTACAGCATGTATTGGATGTGTCCCTGTCCGTTTGTAGGAGGTCACCCACAGGCTGTCGTGTTGTCGGAGTTGGTGGCAGCGGCGTCTCCTGGTGGAGCTCAACGTATGGGGGTCCGGTTTGAAAAGTAATGATAGAGGTGATAGGGGTCTTTGGGGTGGTAAGTCTGGGAGGCCAGAATGGACGGGAGTCAGTCCTCAAATTCTCCAGTCAATACTTCTGGACACGAGGTCTGTGCTCATGTGGAATGTCAAATGCAACCAGGAAGAGTGTACTCAACCATCTGTGTAAGAGGAATGGAGAAAGCAGATATAAAAAGACAATGGTGAAAATAATGAAGGTAGTCTGAAAGCCTTAACCTTTCTTATGAGTTGCGGACCTGTACGTGGCAGTATTTCAATGAAAAATATCCACCAAAAGGAGTCACATAAAAATAGAGAGTGCTCTGTGTGAGGTAGAAGGAGTGGTTCCATGTAAGGGAAAGGGTACAACTTTACACAAAGGTAGTCAGAGGGATTCGTGATCTCAAATCAGAGAAAAAGGCTCCCCAGCACGGGCTGCCACAAAAAGGCAGTCGAGGCAGGGGTAGCCAGATTATACTGTAGGTGTTTTAATGTTCGTCGAATTACGAAGAGGCAGAGGAAAAATGTAAAAAACGTAATCATGACACTGGTCCAGTGTCGGTGAGGTAATTGCGGGGAGCAGTCACGCGAAAGGTGTCAAGTCGCAATATTCTGACAAAGTTAAAATCAAGTGTGCGCAGACTGTGGAAGACAATTAGTAGGATAATCCGTGTCCATTTGAGCAGCAGCACTACACGGGGTAGATGAAAGTCGGGACACTGATACAAATGCAAGATAGTACGAGTGGCAGTTATGACTCGGTGGGAATGTGTGCTAGCAGCTGCAGGAGCGCAGGTGCCTGTATGTTTTAAAACGCAATGTTTGAAGAGTAAAAACATTCGTCCAGGAGTTGTGTCGAAAAAATAGAGTAAGTCCCTCGAGAGGGAAGTGGGATTGGTAATAGTGAGAAGGGAACCACAATAGACTGCATAGGGGAAGGCAAACGGTACGCTTTGGTAATGCACAGTAAGGGACACAAGTAGTTTCGATTAGCACACCGGGGAACTGCCGGTGCTCGGGGCGCACAACCAATGGTGTTGTCGTAGGACAATCGTTCGATGAGGCGCCCAAGGAGACCGTTTAGTATAAAGTTGGAAATGATGAGGATCCCCATCAACTCTGTGGTAATAGGACAATAGAGCAGGTGAAATTCCAGTGTGTGGTTAGGGAAGACAAAGCGCAGGAGATGCCCCTAGCCTCACAGGGCGCGCAGAATAAGCGGCAAGGTAGCCGGGAACCCCCTTTAGCAAGCAGGGCAGGATTGTCGCCCTCAGACACTTGGGTAGGATATTGGAGCGATGCGCGACTGTGAGGCAGAAAGTATTGGTAACATCAGGAAAGGCGCCTATACAATGGAGAAAGACCAATGTAGATAAAAAGGGGGTTGAGCCACCAGCTAAAGGGCACAACCTTATCCTGGCGGCTATTTGCCCGCTCGAAGCGGAGTCCATGATAAACAAGGTGGATCTCTTAAGATAAGGCTGAATGAAGAGTTTAGAGAGCGGAATAAAGTACACGAAGAGTAAGGATATTAGTAAAATGGACCCATGTCGGGCCGTGTGAAGGTGGGGCTGCATGTTTCCAGCTCAGACTGCACCTCCCCATCAGGTCGTGTCTCATCGAGTGATTTTAGAGATATATTAGGTTCTGCTGACCTGGAGCAATGAGAGAAGTGGTGCGTGTAGTGGCGTATGTGTTTCCAGCCAGCTCGGTACAAGATATGATGATGATGATTATGGAGCGGGGCCGTTCTCACTGGGAGCCTCATGAGCAAAGCAAAACTCTGGGCAATTGGGAGATTTGCGGTGGGACGAAGTTGGACCAATTCCCTGAGGGGGCTTGTTGCCCTGAATGAGGCGCAGAACGAGAGGTGCAAGGACGATCCTGGCCTAATGAAGAACCTGCTTGTGAGAGGGGCCGTGTGCTCTAGCCGAAGGAGTGTGCGCAGGTGCTGCGGGCATGTTGGAAAGGAGACCGAGAGAGAGAGAATCTCAAAAAGCTGGTCAGACAGATCAGGACAGAAATTGGCTGTGTAGCAGTTTCGTACGTGAAATACATGAAGATTTGATGAATTTGGGGGAAGTAGCAGCCTTTAAAAGATACCCCTAGGAGAGGATTCATAGAGGAACCTGGTGACCCTGCTGTTCTCGGCGCGAACCTGCGCGTCGCAAAAGATATGAACAGATGAATTGGCGAGGAGTACTCGCAGTTGAGGAGACTGAAGGATTTGGGCAGGGCATGAGAGTGGGGAAGGTCCTGGTAGCAAACCTCAGGGAGCATGGGACTTTGGAAAGAAGATGGGGCGCAGAGCACGGCAGTAGAAGCATAGTGAGTGAAATGCCCTAATGGAGAGATGAGGCCAGAAGATGAGTTACTGTGTCCTGGTAGGAAACCTCAGGGAGCTGAAAACTCTCTATTCAGTGAGACCCATGCAGGCTGAGTGAAAGACAGAACTAAGACGACCTCAGATCCGGCGGTGAACATAAAGTGTGTAGGTTTGGGAGAAAACGATGAAGGGGCGTGACCATGGCGTGGGGAATGGGGAGCGGGGTGTAGGATAGGGCAGTACAATCGGCAAGAGGAGTCTGTACTAGATTTCAATGGGAAGGTTTGGTACTGACTGGCAGTTACAGGTTGCATGTTCAAAGCATCGGAGAGTGTAGCTTCAGCGAGGTAGACTGGCTGGCATCTTCACCCCGCATGGTTGCCAATATCCGCTTTAAGGGGTGGAAATGGCAGCGTCTGTTGCAGTGGTAGTTCAACCCTCCCTAGCCGCAAACTTGTGGAGGGGGGGGGACAAGTAGCAGGAGGAAATTGCTTTAAAATGAGCATCCATAATGCTTTAGCGAAAGAAAAAATCTGTGGACTTGGGAGAAAAGATAAAAATGGGTGCGTGAGAAGGGGCATTAAAATTTGGAGGGCATAGACGGAAGAAGGAGTAGGTGGGCCCCCCCTCGTTCTTGGCACTTTGTGAACACGAGGGGAAAAGGATGGCCTAAACACCCATGTCGGCTGACAAAAAGATGAGTGAGCGGCCGCGAGGAAGAGAGATGGGCCAAGCACCCTGCTGTGTGCTGAGTAGCAGGTCCTAGTTGGAGGCCTGAGGCCTGTGACCAGCGGGGGAAAAAGAGAGAGAGACAAAAATAAGTGGGTTGGGGGATATTTGGGCAGTGGGACGGCCAAACACTGGACCTACAAAACATTGTAAATGAAAACGCACAGTATGGTGATACAGCAATGCGCATGTTGTTGGTCGGGACATTATAGTTAAAAGTAAAAGGTACAACCTGTCAGACAAGATGTGGTTAGAGGCATGATTCATATCGACATCCCAGTAACTGAAGAGGACCTGTTCATTGAGTAATCCCATGGAGTAGGGCAATGACGCTTGAGAGACCCATCAGTGTAGTGGTGGCGCGGTAGTTGAGCTAATAGGGTGGCGGAACGTCCGCAGGCGAGCAGCCCCTTCTAGACTGTGCAATCCTGCCAAGAGTGAGCATTCGCGCCAAAAGCGAACGGGCACCGGCCCAACTGAGCGTTCGCGCCAAAAGTCAGCTGGCCCCGCCCAACCTGAGCCTTCGCGCCAAAAGCAAGAAAGCCCGCCAAGAACTGAGGTGACCCGCCCAGAGAAGGGTGACCCGCCAAAACTAGGGTGAGCACGGGACACTCCGGGATTTACCGTCTTAGGATTCCACAACCGTAGTGTTATTAAAATAAAAAGCTCCACCATCCCTTCCTGCATCCAGGTATTCCTTTCCAAGTATAAGAGTAATTAAAAGTGATAGTAGGGGACAAGCGGTATTTAATCCTAAAAATCAAGACGAGACTATGGAGAAAAATCCCAGACCGTTAAGTGATCAATCCCAAATCGCTAAGTGTAGAGAACAACACTCACGTACTCCGACACCAGTAAAACTGCTTTCGGCTGCTGGGCGGCTTCCCACGGTCCCTCTCCGTCACTCAGGCTGTCGGCGCCGGTCCACTGTACACCGAGACCTGGGATGAAACATTTGCTGCGACACCTCCGTTCGCCACGTCTGTTAAAAATCACTGCACTCACTCACTCACTCCCTCTCTCACTGGGCCGGCCCCACACTGGTTTTCACCCACATACATGCCAAGCCACACATACTGTCGGTGTGTCCGTACTCTCGTCTCCGTCTGTCGCAGTCCCTCATCCCCAGTTTTAGTTACATGTTTCGAGGCATTACATCCTCGGCGGTCCGAAATCAAGTCCCCCATGTCGGATCCCCCTGATGGGTACCGCTTTAAAAACAGCGTCTTTCAAAGCCTGACCTTCGCGTGGCAGACTTCTGCTCTTAACAACCGGTCTAAGGCAGATGCATGTGCAGGTAAACCCTATCCAGGAGATGAGATCCACCCTCTGTCCCCTTAGGATGCTAGCAGCGAGTGTGTCTATCGATAGTTGTCAGAGTTAAAGTGCTTATTAAAAAGAGAAAGGATCCAATCAGCCAAGTGCGGTCAGCGCTGTATTAATTAATTTCAAAAAGCGTCCAGGCTCCGTAAGCCACGCTGTACCTTAACTCAGACCCAGAGTTTTTTCCCCACTAGCGCGTCGGGCCCGACAAAATCCCCCATTCAGAAGAAAATTACTGCAGTACTGGACGTCTCGCGTGTCAGAGCCTTCGTTACCTCTGAAGACAGTCCATCAGGGCACCTTGTTACCTCCGAAAATTGTCCGTCAGAGCCCCTTGTCACCTCTGAAAATTGCCCGTCAGAGTCCCTTGTCACCTCTGAAAATTGGGCTGCCGGAATCACTTGTTACCTCCGGGAAAAACACACTTTAAAAAAACTCAAAAACCGCGTCCAGGATCCGAAATCCACGCGTAAAACTCAACTCAAAAAACTGCGTCCAGGATCCGAAATCCACGCATTAACTTAACTCAAAAACCGCGTCCAGGATCCGAAATCCACGCGTAAAACTCAACTCAAAAAACTGCGTCCAGGATCCGAAATCCACGCATTAACTTAACTCAAAAACCGCGTCCAGGATCCGAAATCCACACGTAAAACTCAATTCAAAAAACTGCGTCCAGGATCCGAAATCCACGCATTAACTTAAGGCTAGCCATGGGTCAATTAGTCACTTCAGTACCGCGAGAACAGGCAGGTATTAGTGAAGAAGTGAGAAAATAGCTTACCAGTATGGACTCTGCAACATTGCTGCCAAACTGATTTAAAGGTACTGTTTGTGTTGGTGAGGGTCAGGGAGCAGACAAAGACTGACTAACTAAAAGAAATTTACCTACTGGAAGTCTTTGCTTTAACAGGCGCTTCCTCACCTTTTGAAAGTTCGGCCGAAAGTTTGTCTGCCCTCTGGTCCGCCAACGTGGCCAACTTGCGGTCGTCTCTTTCCCTTCCCACGTTCAGGCTCACCAGCTGTTGGGACGGACCCGTAGGGCCTCGTCTCCACGTGTTCTTTGGAAGGAGAGATCACACCGGCTAGAGTTTGGAGCAAAAACACCGTTTATTACAGAATCAAGACTGGCAAGCTATACAACGAATTCAAGAGCATGCAATTCGTTGGAGAAGGCGTTCTGTCTTCCTCTACGGACCTGGGGCAGTTATACTTCGCGCTTCCTTGAGTTCCCGGTCAGGTTCCCCTCGTTCGGATCTCTCATTGGTCGGTTCACCTGTCTGTGAAGGGATTAGTGTCTCTATTGGCTGCCCCGAGATACCTGTCCAGCTCCTGCTGTGCTGAACAATGGGTAGACATCCTGGGTTCAGCGGTTTCTGATCTTGTAATTTAAAAGTTTATTGTTTGGAAGGGTTTCCTCATTGCTATGCGTCTGGCTGTCTGGGTGTCCACAATAGTTCTCCATAGTTGAATATACAGGTATTATCATTTAACACAGGACCCGAATGAGTTTGACGTCAGAACATAGAACATAGAACATAGAAGGATACAGCGCAGTACAGGCCCTTCGGCCCTCGATGTTGCGCCGACCGAATCCTACCTAACCTATACTAGCCCAATAACTTCCAAATGCCTATCCAATGCCCGCTTAAATGACCATAAAGAAGGAGAGTTCACCACTGATACGGGCAGGGCATTCCATGAACTCACAACCCGCTGTGTGAAGAATCTACCCCTAACATCTGTCCTATACCTACCACCCCTTAATTTAAAGCTATGTCCCCTAGTAACACCTGACTCCATTAGCGGTAAGAGGTTCTTAGTATCTACCCTATCTAAACCCCTAATCATCTTATACACTTCTATCAGATCTCCCCTAAACCTTCTCTTCTCCAATGAGAACAGCCCCAAGTGCCTCAGCCTTTCCTCATAAGATTTTCCTACCATTCCAGGCAACATCCTGGTAAACCTCCTCTGCACTCGTTCTAAAGCTTCCACATCCTTCCTATAGTATGGCGACCAAAACTGCACACAATACTCCAGATGAGGCCTCACCAGAGTCTTATACAACTGCAACATGACCTCAGGACTCCGGAACTCAATTCCTCTGCCAATAAAGCCCAGTACACCATATGCCTTCCTCACAGCACTATTTACCTGGGTGGCAACTTTCAGAGATCTGTGTACATAGACACCAAGATCCCTCTGCTCATCCACACTACCAAGTAGCCTACCATTAGCCCAGTAATCCATCATCTTGTTATTCCTACCAAAGTGAACGACTTCGCACTTAGCTACATTGAATTCCATTTGCCACATTTCCGCCCAGCTCTGCAACTTATCTATATCCCGCTGTAACCTACCACTTCCTTCCTCACTATCCACAACTCCACCGACTTTTGTGTCATCCGCAAACTTGCTTACCCAGCTTTCAAGTCCTTCCTCTAGATCATTTATAAAGATAACAAAAAGCAATGGTCCCAAAACAGATCCTTGTGGTACACCGCTAGTAACTGCGCTCCAAGATGAACATAATCCATCAACTACTACCCTCTGTCTCCTTCCAGCCAGCCAATTCCTAATCCAAACCTCTAATGTATCCTCAATGCCATACCTCCGAAGTTTTAGCATTAGCCTACCATGGGGAACCTTATCGAACGCCTTACTAAAATCCATATACACAACATCTACTGCTTTACCCTCATCCACTTCCTTAGTCACCTTCTCAAAGAACTCAATAAGGTTTGTGAGGCACGACCTGCCCTTCACAAAACCATGCTGGCTATCCCTGATCACGTTATTCCTACCCAGATGTTCATAAATCTTATCCCTTACCATTCTCTCTAAGACTTTGCCCACCACTGAAGTCAGACTCACTGGCCTATAGTTACTAGGGCTATCCCTACTCCCTTTCTTGAACAATGGGACCACATTCGCTATCCTCCAGTCCTCTGGTACTATTCCCGTTGACAATGACGACATAAAAATCCAGGCCAATGGCTCTGCTATCTCCTCCCTAGCTTCCCATAGGATCCTGGGGTAAACGCCATCAGGCCCAGGAGACTTATCTATATTCATCCTTTCCAATATTCCCAAAACCTCTTCCCTGCATATTTCCAGGGCATCCATTCTAATTATTTGTGATTCCATATTCACATCAGCAACAGTGTCCTGTTCCTGAGTGAATACTGATGAAAAGTACTGATTCAGTGGAGGCATTAGCAAGTACTTTATCAATCAAGTGTAGTATCGGTGCGATTTACACTATCCGATAGTTACCGGTTTCCTTTATTAACAATGAGATTGTAACAGGATGATCTGAAACTGACGGACATGTTCTAATCCCCAAGGAATGTGGCCTGCAGTGGCTGGGTTTACTTTACATGGCTGTGTTTTAGCTGGTACCTGACAGTGTCTGCTTTAATAATGGTGCTCCCCTCCCTAGCCCCAATGTAGGTACCCCGATAGCAGATTATCCCCAACAACACCCACATCATATCTGCCTTTAAAATAAGAAAAAATTTGGGACTAAGCTACCTTCTTAAAATATTTTGAGGGGAATACTTTATTTCTCTTATACACCATTATTTCTGTAACTAAAGCTAATATACCATTTGCCTTCCTAATTTCTCAAAGAACAAAGAAAATCTATAGCCCAGGAGCAGGCCCTTCGGCCCTCCAAGCTTGTGCCAATCCAAATCTACCGTCTAAACCTGTCGCCCAATTCCTAAGCATCTGTATCCCTCTGCTCCCCACCTACTCATGCATCTGTCCAGACGCGTCTTAAATGAATCTACCGTGCCTGCCTCTACTACCTCTGCTGGCAACGCGTTCCAGGTACCTACCACTCCCTGTGTAAAATACTTGCCGCGTGTATCCCCCTAAAACCTTTCACCTCTCACCTTGAAAGTGTGACCTCTCATTAATGAATCCTTCACCCTGGGAAAAAGCTTATCTCTATCTACCCTGTCTATACCCTTCACGATTTTGTAGACCTCAATCAGGTTCACCCTCAATCTCCTTTTTTCTAATGAAAATAAACGTAACCTACCCAACCTCTCTTCATAGCTAGCACCTTCCATACCAGGCAACATCCTTGTAAACCTTCTCTGCACCCTCTCCGAAGTGTCCACATCCTTTTGGTAATGTGGCGTCCAGAACCGTACACAGTATTCTAAATGTGGCCAAACCAATGTCGTGTACAATTTTAACATGACCTGCCAGCTCTTATACTCAATACCCTGTCCGATGAAGGCAAGCATACCAAATGCCTTCTTGACCACTCTATCCACCTGCGCAGCAACCTTCAGGGTACAATGGACCTGCACTCCCAGATCTCTCTGCTCATCAACTTTTCCCAAGGCTCTTCCATTCCACTGTATAATTTGTTCAAGAATTAGACTTCCCAAAATGCATCACCTCACATTTGCCTGGATTGAACTCCATCTGTCACTTCTCTGCCCAACTCTCCAGTCTATCTATATTCTCCTGTATTCTCTGACAGTCCCTTATGCTTTCTGCTGCTCCACTAATCTTCGTGTCATCTGCAAACTTGCTGATCATGCCAACAGTGCCCTCTTCCAGATCATTTATGTATATTACAAACAACAGTGCCCCAACACTGACCCCTGTAGAACACCACTGGTCACCTTTCTCCATTTCAACTACTACTCTCTGTCTCCTGTTGCTTAACCAGTTCTTTATCCACCTAGCTAGAACACTCTGCACACCATGTGACTTCACTTTCTCTATTATTTACCATGGGGAACCTTATCAAATGCCTTACTTAAGTCCATGTACATAACATCTACAGCCTTCCTTCATCTATCAACTTGATCACTTTCTCAAATAGTTGAAAATGTGTTGCTGGTTAAAGCACAGCAGGTTAGGCAGCATCCAAGGAATAGGAAATTCGACGTTTCGGGCATAAGCCCTTCATCAGGCTGCCTAACTTGCTGTACTTTAACCAGCAACACATTTTCAACTGTGATCACCAGCATCTGCAGACCTCATTTTTTACACTTTCTCAAATAACTCTATTAAGTTGGTAAGGCACGATCTCCTTAGCACAAAACCATGTTGCCTATCACTGATAAGCTCTTTCTTTTCCAAATATAAATAGATTTTATCCCTCAGTACCTTCTCCAGCAACTTTCCCACCACTGACACCAGATTTACTGGTTGTAGTTACCTGGAATATCCCCAGTACCTATCTTGTACAGGGAAACAAAATGATCAACCCTCCAGTCCTCCGGCACCTCCCCTGTGTTTAAGGATGCTACAAAGATATCTGTCAGGGCCTCAGCTATTTCCTCTCTTGCCGCCTTCAGCAACCTTGGATAGATCCCACCTGATCCCAGGGATTTGTCCACCTTAATAACCTCTAGCCTACCCATCACATCTTCCCTACTTATGTCAACGTGATCCAACGTAATCAAACTTCTATCTCTAATCTCAACATTCATCATGTTCCTCTCCTCAGTGAACACTGATGCAAAGTAATCATTCAGAATCTCACCCATTCTCTCAGGTTCAACATACAGCCTTCATTTGTTATCCTTTAATGGACCAATTCTTTCTCTAGTTACCCGCTTGCTTCTTATATAAGAATAAAGGGCTTTGGAATTCTCCTTAATTCTGCTCACTAAAGCTATTTCATGACCCCTTTTAGCCTGCTTGATTCTTCGTTTAAGACTGGTCCTACTCTTCTGATATTCCTCCAGGACCCATTCTGTTCTTAGCTGCCTAGACCTTATGTATGCTTCCCTTTTCCTCTTGGCTATAAGTATGATTTTTCCTGTCATCTGCAGTTCACAAATCTTGCCTTTCCTTTCCTTTGCTTTCAATGGGATATGCCTATCCTGCATTGTCTTTAAACTATCTTTGAAAGCCTCCCACATCTCAAATGTGGACTTCCCTTCAAATAGCTGTGTCCAATCCACATTTCCCAGATCCTGCCTAATTTTGATATAATTGGCCATGGCCCAGTTTAGTACTCTTCCCTTAGGACCACTCTCATCTTTATCCACGAGTAATCTCGCTCAACTTACATTTTAACTCTGTGTTTCATGAGATTGAGACTGTCACACAACTCCTGCTGGGATGTGCCTTTGCAAAGGAGGTCTGGAGGAAGATACAATGGCTTTTGTCCAGGTTCTCCCTGAGCAGCTCCATGACGCTGGACTCTGTGCTCAATGATCTGTTCCTTGGACACAGTCCAAGACAAACATTGATTGTACCTGGAGGACCGTTAACTCGATGAAAGATGCTCTTTGGTCTGCCCAAAAGTGGTAATCTTCCCAAACAAGGAGTTGACCCCAACAGCGTGTTACAGACTGGTACATTCCAAGGTCCAGGACCATGTGCTGAGGGACACACTAAAACTGGGGGCAGCTGCAACCAAGGTGCAGTGGGGAAAGATGCCTGTCCGAGATCTTTCAGTCATTAAGTTATAGGACCCTCCTAGTGCCTCAAATACATGTAAATATTATCTTGCATAAGTAAGAAACGCCTTTGGGTTTGTGGAACGGTTGGGAAAGCCAAACTTTAATGTTTGTTTATTACTCCATTTGCAAAGACTGTGCAAAACCAAACTGTTCTAGCAACTATGTTTGTGTGTAAAGATTTTTTATGAATAATGTATACTTTTGAAATAAAAAGAAACTTGATAAAACCCTGAGGGATGAGGCTTGGATCGAGCTCAGCTGGAGTAGCAAATAAACCCAGACAGGAACTGGGACAGAATTTTAAAAAGCTGATGGAAGTAAAATCAGGACAAAGCAGTGAGCTGATTGGTAAGCACTGGCTAAGTTGTTTTTGTCCACGTTAATAAAAGGTAAGATTTTGAGCTTTTCAAGACAAAACAATAAATTCTTCCCCTGGTTTAAATTTAGGGAAGAGTTCTTATTACCTGGTGTTTCTGCAGCCTCAGACATGGCTCCTAGGGTCGGGGTCAGCGATGCTCCTGAACAACTGAAGGCCATCCTGAAGGGGAAGTGTTAACTGACAGAGGACATTTTTCACATTGGTATACAGGACTAGGATTAGGTCCTGCAACAAGAATCCAGAGAGCTTGATACACAATTGAAAAAACCAAGGCTTATAACCTCAAGATGACTCCCCGTGCCATATGCAAGTGAAAAGAGAAGAGATGAACATATGACTGAAGTAGGGAGGGCTATAGATTCCTGAGGCAATGGGTCCACTTCTGGGGGCGGTAAGACCTGTACAAGTCCAAATGATGGCATTGAACCACAATGAGACCAATATCCTTTTGGGTTAGGGGGCACGCAATGTGGGGTGTGGTTGCTAGTGCTGTTGGTTTTAACTAATTTGGCGGGAGAATGGATTGTGTCACCATAGTCTTACCAGGCCATAAGGCTGCTCTTTCATTAGAGGGAGAGAGAGAGAGACAGACAGACAGACAGATAATTGGTGGTGAATTATCCTGAGGGCCACCACACTTCAGGCGAGAGGAGAAGTGTAGAGTTCTGGTTTGCGATCATAATTTGCTGATTGGTTTGAATCACTCCCAGGTGCCTGGTTCTGACACTGGACTTATTTAGGGAATGTAGGAGAACGTGAGGACTGAAGATGCTGGAGATCAGACTCAAAAAGTGTGGCACTGGAAAAGCACAGCAGGTCAGGCAGCATCCGAGGAGCAGGAGAATCGACGTTTCGGGCAAAATCCGTGAAATGAAAACGACAGTTGACAGGTGTTTCAGAACAAAAGAATCTCTGTGTTTATTAAATACAAAAAAGGTAAGTATTATACTAGAAATAAAGGCAAATGCAATAAATCAGTGAGATTAATGCAATTATGGAAAGGTCAGTAATTAAATGCACTATCAAATTAAAACAGGTTAAACACTGTCAGAAACTAAAAAAAGTATTAATCACAGAAACTTTAATCAGGCTTCGTATCTTTGAGGTCCCTGCACTGTCACCCCAACCTTCCCCTGCTTGCTACCTAGGCTGGATGCTTTGGGGTTTTGGGAGTTTAAGCTCACCATTGAGGGAAGAAAAACCGTGATTTTGAAGTACAGGTGACTGCTCCTGCTTGCCATATCCAGTTCCTCAATGAAGACTTTGGACAGTGCAGGCCTTCACTCTGGGTCGAGTCCGCTGATGCGGTAGGATGCATTTTGGATTTATCGGGTAAGTACTTAGACTCATAGACTTGGTTTTCCTTACATTGTGGTGGTTTTGCAAACCAATTTTCACCTCAGGATGTGTCTGAGGCCTTCTGGTTTTCGGAGGTTGTCGGTTCTCAGGTCTGCTGGTCGTGGTTGGCTACCATTAATTCCCCTGATGTGGAACATCAGGTAGGTCTTGGAATTGCTATTCTTCTCTCTCTTCTGGAGATAGCAGTAGGGAAAGCCCTTCTGGTGAGTTTGGGGCCTGCAGTTATATAGGTTATGGGAGTCTTATCTTTTACACCAAATGTCATTGTGTTACTGGTGTTGCCTTTGAGGTCAAATGGCTTCCTAAATGTATTTTGATTGAGGTTGAAAGCCCGATATCTCTCTGAATGAATATTGATTGACATTTAAATATCTGGTTAATGTATAGGTTCCATAATGTCTGGGTTGCCGTAGCCCAAAGTGAAAACGTTAATTTCAGTCTAGAGGGTTGGGTCTGTTGATTGTTCTCTTTGAGTGATCACAATTAGGAAGCATCACATTACATTGTAACCTAACTGTACAGCCAACTGAACTAAACATTGGAAGGCTAGCAAAAAGGCGAGTGTGGAACCAATAATTCCAGTGAAGCCTGGCAATCATGGAATGTACAGGATTGGATAAAGCAGAACTGAGAAGGTTATGATACATTGCGAGGGCTAAGAACACTAGGAGCCCTAGGAACATATAGAAATTATAAGGGGTTACTTAAAAATAACTAACATAACAAAGAGGGGGTATGAAATACACTGATGGCTAAAATAAAGGGAAATCCAATTATACTAGGTGCAAGAGGATAACCAGGAAACAAATGGGGCCCACTATGGACCTAACTATAAATTGTGGATGGAGCTGGTTTTAAATGAGTACATCTGTACTAGAGCACACCGCATGGGTGGCACAGTGGTTAGCACTGCTGCCTCACAGTGCCTGAGACCCGGGTTCAATTCCTGACTCAGGCGAATGACTGTGTGGAGTTTGCACGTTCTCCCCGTGTCTGCGTGGGTTTCCTCCCACAGTCCAAAGATGTGCGGGTCAGGTGAATTGGCCACGCTAAATTGCCCGTAGTGTTAGGTAAGGGGTAAATGTAGGGGTATGGGTGGGTTGCGCTTCAGCGGGTAGGTGTGGACTTGTTGGGCGAAGGGCCTGTTTCCACACTGTAAGTAATCTAATCTAATCACACTAGAGAAGAACAATCTAAGTATAGAAATCAGAGCACTGTGATATAATTGCACAAATTACCACTGAGAGCTTCACATCCTGTGAACTGTATCGTTCTCCTTGTCTCCCCCTACTCCCACCCCGCTCTGGGCTGTGTGGAGAGGAAGCTATTGCTGCTTCTGCTGCATGTCATCTTGGCCCTCATCTGGGTTTGGAAAGTGAAACAGTGAAAGCAGCACCCATGCTGATCTGACAGTTCACAGACACAGCTCTAAAGCAGTGGACAGGAACACAACCTCCGACATCGTGGAAGTAACCTCTCAGTACGAGTGCTGTGAACAAAGCCTCTCATACAAGCAGACAAGAAACCAGCTGTGAGGGTTTCAGCATTGATTGGCAGATTTCCCTGTCAGCTCCAAGTATTGCTGCTGCCTTCCTGTTTACTGTCACTGGTGAGTCCCAGGGAGGCCAGGAAACCTGTTTGCACACACAAAGGTTCTAAAAAGTGATTTATTATAATTGTGATTGACCAACTATCCTCCAGAAATTGACAAGCTGCCACTCCTGAAGGGGTATAGTCACATGCAGCCCAACATGCAGGTTGGTGCTGCCTTCCCCATGCAATGTTGAGTTCAGAGTTAAAAATCACACAATGCCAGGTTATAGTCCAACAGGTTGATTTGGAAGCACTAACTTTCAGAGCGCTGCTCCTTCATCAGGAGGTTGAAGGAGCAGGACGAGAAGAGAATTTATGTGTCTTATGATCCTGCTCCATAGCTACCTGATAAAGGAGTGTCGCTCTGAAAGCTAGTGCTTCCAAATGAACCTGTTGGACAATTACCTGGCGTTGTGAGTTTTAACTTTACCCACCCCAGTCCAACACCGGCTCCTCTCCATGACTGTTGACTTCAGCATTTTCTAATTGATCCATCCTCCCTGAAACTCCTGCATGTTAAATCTAACTCCCATGGCTTCCATCTTTCCAGTATTTAATTTGGGAATGTTTCTACTCACTGGCTGATGAACATGTAGCCTGTCAAATTCAGGACAGTGGAGTTTAGTGTTCTCATGTCAGCTGGTGATACCAGCTCTACTCCATGAGTCTCTCCCTCTGCTCACCCACTGTGGCTCAGTGGTTAGTGCTGCTGCCTCACAATAACAGGGCCAAGTGTTCAAGTCCAGCCTTGTGACTATCTGTGTGCAGTTTGCACATTCTCCCTGTGTCTGCGTAGGTTTCTTCCCACTATCCAAAGGTATGTGGGTTAGGTGAATTGGCGGTGCTAAAATTGCCTATAATGCTAGATATATTAGTCAGGGGACATGTAGGGTAAGGGAATGAGTCTGGGTGGGTTACTCTTTGGAGAGCCGTTGGGCCAAATGGTCTGTTTCCACACTGTAGGGATTCTTCTTCGACAAGATTAATCAGTCTATACCTGAAATTTAGAATTCGATGAGGATCAATTACCCCCCAATTAAATGTTGGGAAGGCTAAAGTCATTGTTTTCTGCGATCCCCACCAGCCCGCCAAATCCTTTTCCCTGTTTATCTCATTTAAGATTTACTATCTTTAGGCTCTGGGCTGATCTCCTACATTCTAACTCCATAATCTTGAAGCCACCCAAAACCCTGCTATCAGGGCCTTCATATGCAGCCCCTATCAGCCCTGTGATCACTGACCACCATCGGTTTCCTGAATGTAAAATTCTCATTCTTATTTTCAAATCCCTCCACAGCCTCAGTTCTGTCCATCTCTGTAATCCCCTACAGCTCCATAGCCTTCAAGGTAACTAAGCTCATCTAATTCTGCCCACTTGAACATTCCTAATTTTAATTACTCCAACGTTAGGGGCTGTGATTTCATTTGCCTGGGTCCTAAGGTCTAAAATTCCCTCCTGACACCTCATGGCCTCTCCGTTTCCTCCTTTAAGGCACTCGTTAAAACCTATCTCATTGATCAAGAGAATCTCATTTTATCTCATGCTCAGCTCATGCTCTAGCATCATAGAATCCCACTGTCTCATTCACTCGCTGATTGTTTTATGCTTCTCTGGTGATGCACTTTGGGATGTTTTATTAAAGCTGTTGCATTATGGGATGGATGGTGGTGTTGTGATGTCACATGGCTAGCAATTGAGAGACCCAGGCTAATCAATTTGGGACACAAGTTCAAATCCCACCAGTGCAGCTGGTAGAACTTCAATTAGTAACTATAGAATATAAATGATTTGGAGATGCTGATGTTGGACTGGGGTGTACAAAATTAAAAGTCACACAACACCAGGTTATAGGCCAACAGGTTTATTTGGAATCACTAGTTTTCATCTGATGAAGGAGCAGCATTCTGAAAGCTAGTGCTTCCAAATAAACCTGTTGGACTATAACCCGATGTTATGTGGTTTTTAATAGAGAATATAAAGCTGGCAATCTTAATATCTATTGTTATAAGAACTGATCCAGTCCATTAAACAAGGGTATCAAATATTATTGAGTTAGGAAGAAATGTTGGCCACAAATAGATTAGCCGCGATCATCTTAAATGTCAAAGCAGTCTCAAGGGGCCAGTGGCCGACTGCTGCTCCTAATTGATATGTTTGAGTGTTCATGTGTAAATAGGGGGGGGAACCTGCCATCCTTCCCAGGTCTGGCCGTCATCGGACCCCATACTCACATCAATGTGGTTGATTCTCAATACTATCTGAAATGGTGGAGCGACTTCTTCATTGGAGGGATGGCCCGCAAAGGTTGGCCTTGCTAGTGTAGGCCACATCTCATGAAAGAATTTTAAAAGATGGCAATGTGTGTTGATGTTCTATTAATACCTTGTATCCTAAAAGTTTCCAAACTCTGTAGAATCTCTGTTTATACCATAATGATAAATTCCTTGGTTATCCTGTGGCTAATAACTGTTCTGCTTACTGTGTCTCTATTATAGTGTTGGACCGAATTTAACCAGAAAACAGTGAAATGTCAGTTTTGTACAGTTCCACGGAGGGTTTCTCTCTGTGAAGCTGACTGGGTTTTCTCCAGTTTTGTCCCAAATATGTCTCAGTACCGAAGTACCATGGCCCTCTTGTTCAGAGCTAGCTGGATTCTCCCATTCACCACAGGTGGAAGTATCTGTCACTATCAGCATGTCCAATTGCCTGAAACTGAAGCCATCTTTGAGCCCCAGCCATGCATCCTTCCACTGGTGTTCTGGTGTTACCCTTCACTGTCAAATAGTGGCACAACAGCCATAAACCAAAGCCTGTCGTGGCACATAGGTAGCACAGCAGACATTTTGGACATTCACCCTCACATTCCTAGACATATCGCCACAGAGCTTATCCAACCTCACTCACATTCTCATTTGATTAGCCTTCAACTTTGAGGCAACTTTCTAAGTCACTGCTGCACTTACCTCAATGCCCACTATGGCCCAGTACCTCATCATTGTTCAACATGGGACCATCCCGTACAGAGAAGCCGAGGACACACTTCAAAATATCCACCTGCATTTACCTCTTGGAGTCAAAACAGATTGCTTGTATAACAAGCCCCAACACAGTCAAGGACTGATCACTGAACCCAGCTCTCACCTAACACCATTAGATGTAGAAGTACACCATTCGGCCCATTGAGTCTTCTCTGCCATTCAGTGCAATCATGGCTGATCCGCTAACTGTCCGGTCCATTTTCCTGCCTTTTGCCAGTAACCTGATAAAATATCAATTAACAGACAGTCTAAATGATGACTCATTTAATCTGGTCTTAATTTGAGTTCACTGATTCTCCAATAAATATTCAGCAAAGCCACGTGATCAATCAAAACACAGATTATTCAATTCATTCTTACATCAGTGGAAGGATTCAATCTTTGTTCAGTCCCTCTGACAACTTGAAGACTAGCGTTAAACGTTCTGGCAGGAGATCTCTTAGTACCTGATCAGAAACTGTGACCGTACATTAGCTGTGAAAATAAAAGGAAGGCCTCAATCACCAAAATAGCCACAGACTAGGATTTTCCATATAAAAGGTTAATCTTTTATGATTATAAACTATTATAAGAATAGAAGGCCAACAAGGATCCTTTTCAGATCAATTAGTATCCACCCAGCCCTTCACCATGTTATCAATCCCTTCTCTCTCTCTCTCTCCTCTCTCCCACCCCTGCCTCACCCAGGGATACAACAATTTATCTTAAATCCATTTAAATTATTGGTTTCCTTTTCATTGATACCCCATTCCATGACGTTTTGGTTTGAGAAATTCTACCCACTGTCCATATTTGTACCTAACAGTGAACATCCCTGGAGTCCCTGTGTACACAGGCCAATTTGCTTGGATCAAATGTCCACTAATTTCACCAACCTGAAATCTTTTAAGAAGGTGTTATAAATTAGAAACAGGAATTAAAGATCAGGCTATAATTGTACAGATCCACATGCACGGATATACTGAAATATCTAGTTGTATTTTTAGGTCCAATATGTTATGCACTTTCACTCACTTATAACTATCTTCCACATATCCAACAGAAATAGCGAAAGACTTATCCTCATCCTACCCTTTGATTTCAGGAATCTTTCAGATGGCTTCAGAATTCTGTGCACGACAAGTGATCCCATTGATGGTGTCTACTGGAACGGGGAGTCGGTCAGATCCTAATGTGCCTGGTATTGCTGCATTCTATCATGCTCAAGGTGATCTTCCTTCTGCTCACTGTCCTCTTCCTCATCCTCAGATGAGCAAGAAAATGACTATTCCCTCTTTCCCTGCTCTTCTGTGTCCATTCCATTCCCTCGTCCCCTGCTGCAGTTGTACTGGGCACAGCATGCTCGGGCTGTGAAACACAACTGTCTGGCGTGTACTGTAAAGCTCCCTCAGACTGATCCACACAGTGGAACCTCATCTTCTGCAAACCATTCATCTGCTCCACCGTGGCACTTGCTGACCAATTGGCAGAATATATCTATAGTGCGCCTCAGTCAGTGGGCTATGTAGTGGAGTCATCAACCACAGTCATGAAAAGTACCTCTTGTCCCTCAGTAATTATCCTTGTAAGGCATCTGGCCCATTGTCCAAGGTGTCTCAGTGGTTAGCACTGCTGCCTCATATCACCAGGGACCGGGGTTCAATTCTATCCTCAGGTGACTGTCTGTGTGGAGTTTGCACATACTCCCCGTGTCCGCGTGGGTTTCTGCTGGCTGCTGCTGTGTCCTCCCACAGTTCAAAGATGTGCAGGTTAGGTTGATTGGCCGAGTAGTGTGCAGCCATGGGAAATGGAAGGTTATAGGGGTGGGTCAGGGTGGGATTCTGTCTAGAGGATTCGTGTGGACTCATGAGGCCAAATGGCCCACTTCCACAATGTAGAGATTCTTTCTTCTACACAGCAGGAACATAAAAGCTCTCAAGATATAGGCATTAAGGCAGCTCCCAAAGTGCTAAAAGGTGGAAGCATTGATCAAAGATCATTTGCACATTGATAGAATGGGACCCTTTTCTATAGATGAACTCAGTTGCAATATGAAATGGTCCCCTTAGCCCAATGGGAGTACAGTCTATAATAGCCCGTTGTTTGGGGGAAACCAGGTGTGAAGTCAAGCCCTATGGCCCGTTTGCAACATTGACCTCGCCGCCACCCTGTCCTCTGGAAATGTGATGAAGCAGTGTGGGAACAGCTTTGATAGGTGGACTACAAAGAGATCCCACACAGATCCCCGGTGTTTCCTTGGAAGGAGTAGCATCTGAGTCACCTTGAGATAGGACGGGGACCCACATCTTTTGGCACAGGCTCCAGCCGTAACAGCATCCCAGGATGTCCTCAGTCTGTTGTAATACCGCTCCACATTCATTTGGAGAAAATGGCATCAAGGACAATAGATTCTGGCTCTCCACAAGCTCGCTACTCTCTGGGTGATAAAGTTTCTCCTCATTTCAGTCATAAATGGCCTACTCTATCTCCTTAGACTTGTCATCCTCCTGGCTCTGGACTACCCGGTCATTGAGACCATCTCTCCTCCAATAAGGGAATGTAGAAACACAGAAAATAAGTGCAGGAGTAGACCATTCGGCCCTTCAAGCCTACACAACTAATGATCTTTGCTGTTCATGCAATCTCAGTATCCCACCGCACTTTCACTCCATACCCCTTAATCCCTTTAGATGCAAGGGCCGCGTCCAGCTCCCTCCTGAATATCTGAATAAATTGGCCCTGACAGCTTCCTGTGGGAGAGAATTCCACAGGTTCCTCATCTTAGTCCTGAATGGCTTTACCCCTTATTTTTAGACTATGACCCCCTAGTTCAGGGCTTCCCCGACATCTGGGACATTCTTCCTACATCCAGCCTGTCCAGTCCCATCAGGATTTTCTTTAAGATTCCCCCTCATTCTTCTAAATTCCAGTGAGTACAAGCCCAGTCAATCCAGTCTTTCCTCATATGTCAGTCCTGCCATCCCGGGAATCAGTCTGGTGAATCTCCACTAGACTCCCTCAATCGTAAGAATGTCCTTCCTCAGACTAGGAATGCATTGAGAATAGGAGTTGGGAGGTCATGTTGTGGCTGTACAGGACATTGGTTAGACCACTTTTGGAATGTTGCATGCAATTCTCCTCCTCCTTCCTATTGGAAGGATGTTGTGAAACTTGAAAGGGTTCAGCAAAGATTTACACCGATCTTGTCAGGGTTGGAGGATTTGAGCTATAGGGAGATGTTGAATAGGCTGAGGCTATTTTCCCTTGAGTCAAAGGCTGAGGGGTGACCTCATAAAGGTTTATAAAATCATGAGGGGCATGGATAGGGTAAGTAGACAAGGTCTTTTCCCTGGAGTGGGCTGTTAAGAGGTGAGAGTAGGTTTAGGGTGAGAGGGGAAAGATATAAAAGGGACCTTAGGGGCAACTTTTTAACACAGAGGTGATGCGTGTATTGAATAAGCTGCCAGAGGAAGTGGTGGAGGCTGGTACAATTGCAACATTTAAAAGGCATCTGGATGGATATATAAATAGGAAGAGTTTGGAGGGATATGGGTTAAATGCTGGCAAATGGGACTAGATTGGTTTGGGATATCTGGTCGACATAGACATGTTGGACTGTTTCTGTGCTGTACATGTCTATGACTCTATGACTAGGAGACGAAAACTGTTCAGAATACTCAAGGTGTGGCCTCCCCAAGGCCCTGTGTAACTGCAACAAGACATTCCTGTAGCATTCAATAGACCGAACCCCATCCCACTCTGTAATGTTCAATCAATTTAACTTGATTTAATTTGCTCTTACGTGTAGTATTCCAATGGGTCAATCTGCATTCCATTTTAGCCTTTTTTTTGCCATTTGTTTAAAGATAGCACTTGTGATAAATGTAACTGTGGGATTGCATATCATTTTAGAACTATGTTTACTTCATTTTAAAGTGTACTTTTCTGTTGAGTGCTTTCTTATTTTATACATCGGATATTAAACCTTCTATATTTATTTAGCTTCTCAAGAACTTGATTAAAGGCTGAGAAACAACAGTTCATTGCTTGGATACTTTTATTTATAATTCTTAAAACTAGTGATGTAAGCTGTATAATCCTTGCCAGCTAAAAACGTGTTTATCACCACATATAGGACTCCCAGTCCAAAAGCGTACAACATCTGTGGGGCTTCAGTTTAACAATATACAAAGATGTAAAAGCCTTGAGCTATGGGTTTCAGCTGCAGTTAATAAATTACTCATTTCACAACTTAATTACTTTGTACATTAAACATCGGCGATTCTCTTAGGAAAAGAACATTTTAAGCAAAAATAAAAGTTACATGATTCTATCTCAGTTCCTTCTCTATGCTGACTGATCCTTTGAAGTTAAAAATCACAAAACACTAGGTTATAGTCCAGCAGGTTTGATTCGAAGCACTAGTTTTTGGAGCGCCGCTCCTTCATCAGGTGGTTATGGAGGATACAATTGTTAGACACAGAATTTATAGCAAAAGTTTACATCCATCAATGTTTGGCAGCATCCAAGGATCAGGAGATTTGACATTTCGGGCATAAGCCCTTCTTCAGGAAACGTCATTACCTGAAACGTCGATTCTCCTGCTCCTTGGATGCTGCCTGACCTGCTGCGTTTTTCCAGCAATACATTTTCGGCTCTGATCGCCAGCATCTGCAGTCCTCACTTCCTCATCCTTCAATGTTTCACCTGCACATCCACCAATGTCATTTATTGTACCTGTTGCTCCTGATGTGGTCTCCTTTACATTGGGGAGACTGGACACCTTCTCACAGAGCACTTTAAGGAACAAGTCCGGGACACCCGCACCAATCAACCCCACCGCCCCGTGGCCCAACATTTCAACTCCCCCTCCCACTCTGCTGAGGACATGCAGGTCCTGGGCCTCCTCCATCGCCACTCTCTCACCACCCAACGCCTGGAGGAATAATGCCTCATCTTCCGCATTGGAACACTTCAACCCCAGGGCATCAATGTTGGCTTCAGTAGTTTCCTCATTTCCCCCCCCTTATCCCAGTTCCAACCTTCCAGCTCAGCACCATCCTCATGACCTGTCCTACCTGGCAATCTTCCTTCCCACCGATCCACTCCACCCTCATCTCCGATCTATCACCTTCATCCCCACCCCCATCCACCTATTGTACTCTTAGCTACCTTCTCCCCAGTCCCACCCCCCTCCCATTTATCTCTCCGCCCTGGAGGCTCCCTGCCTCATTCCTGATGAAGGGCTTTTACCTGAAACGTTGATTTTCCTGCTCCTCAGATGCTGCCTGACCTGCTGTGCTTTTTCAGCACCACACTAATCTTGACTCTAACCTCACACCTTGAATGCATTGTCTGAGCTGAGATTTCACTTTTTTTAAAATATATAGATAAAATCTTAAGTTTTCCAACACAATGACTTGAAAGAAATTATGGGATTTACATATTACTGACTCGAAACCTGCAACAACCCATTCGACATGATTAAAGATTGCACAGCACTCTCGGTTTGTTCATTACATTACATCAGTTGTATGACACTTTGATCTCTTACTATAAATTCTGTGTCCTATGATCCAATCCCACTAGCTACCTGATGAAAGAGCAGTGATCTGAGGGCTTGCACTTTCAAATAAACCTGGTGGACAATAACCTGGTGTGTGGTTTTTAACATTTATAAGACAATTGGTCAGATACATGATTGAGAAAGATTTAGAAGGATATGGGCCCAAATACAGGCAAGTGGGAGCAGTTTAGTTTGGAAAACTTGGTCAGCATGGATTGGTTGGACCAAAGGGTCACTTTCCATTTTTTTTCTTTTTTTTACTTCTATTTATCTTCTTTTTTAAATTAACCCCCGCACTACCGCCTAACTGTGGTAGTGCTTATTTTTTTCCCCAGCACCCATGGTGTGTGTGTGCAGGTGTGAGACGCAATGGGAGACACAAAGTGCATGAATCTTTATTCAGTTTCCACCACCAGGAAGAAAGGAAACACCCGAGTGGCCAGTGACAAGCAGTGCCCTTCACATCAAAGGACAATGCTGTGTGATCAAACAGTGAAGGGGAGGGCAGGGACTAAATCAAAATAGAGTTGGAGGGGGAAATGATGCACTCCACTCCCTGCAGCGCCCACCTCTCCCTGAGCAACTCCAGGGTGTTGGTGGACACCACGTGCTCCTTTTCCAAGGACACCCGGGCCCTAACGTAACCGCGGAAATAGGTCACTTTCCATGATGTATGACTCTACATGCTATTAAGTACAGATTGTTAATTTAATCAACGGGCTTCACATATTACATTGTTTTAATATAAAATTATACAGTCTCCTGCCAGACCCTTTTTTGGAACTTGTCAAGTTAATCTCTGGAAGTTTTCCAAGTGGGTTATAAAGAGACATTCATTTTGACTCTGGGAACTTTCACACTGACTAACTTCAAGAGTTACTCCAAGAGCAATAAGGACACTTTTAACAGGTACTAACTCAGGACTTGTCAGACAACACCTGAACAAAACATTCCCTGGCACTGTGTTTGGAAGGAGAAAGTGAGGATTGCAGATGCTGGAGATCAGAGTCAAAAAGTGCGGTGCTGGAAAAGCACAGCAGGTCAGGCAGCTTCTGAGGAGCAGGAGAGTCGATGTTTTGAGCATAAGCCTTTCATCCTGATGGGTGGGGGTCTTGAAGGGGATGGGTAAGGACAACTCAACCACCTGTTGGAATTATTACAATATGTGGGAAATGTAACTTGGCAGTTTAAAATCTGTTCAGCTCCAGTAGCACTCTTGGCTGCCAAGTGCAGAAGAGACAGGCTCAGTTGTGATCTGCAGAAGTATCATGGCTCTCCTCTGGTCACAACCATCTTGGAACATCCCAGCAGGGTTAGAGGATCAAAGAGGTAACAGGCTTATTCTTCTCCCTCTGAAATCTCTCTCAAAAACTGCACCCTGTTTGCTGCAACCACCCAGAAATTACCCTGCTGAAACCAAGAGATTTTTATCAATGGAAGTTGTCAACTCAGCACCACTTAAGTCACTTGGCCATATCTTTAAACTGGCACCTTGGATCCTGAAAGGAGCATAAAGTCAAAGAGATGAACAGGACAGAAACAGACCTTTCGGTTTGGCTCATCCGACCACATATCCTAACCTAATGCAGTCCCATTTGCCAGCACTTGGCCCATTTCCCTCTAAACCCTTCCTATTCATATATCCATCCAGATACCTTTTAAATACTGCAACTGTACCAGCCATCACCACTTCCTCTGGCAGCTCATTCCATACACATATCACCCTCTGCATGAAAAAGTTGCCTCTTGAATCCATTTTGTATCTTTCCCCTCTCACCATGAATCTATGCCCTCTAGTTCTAGACTCCACCACCTCAAGGAAAAGGCCTTGTCTATTTATCCTATCTATGCTCCTCATGATTTTATAAAGCTCTGCAAGGTAACCCCCAGCCCCCCAACCTCCGATGCTCCAGGGAAAACAGCTTCAGCCTGTTCAGCCTTTCCTGATAGCTCAAATCCTCCAACTCTGGCAATATCTTTGTAAATCTTTTCTGAACCCTTCCATGTTTCACAACATCTTTCCAATAGGAAGGGGATCAGAATTGCATGCAATATTCCAACAGTGGCCTAACTGACGTCCTGTACAGCTGCAACATCACCTCCCAACTCCTGTACTCAATACTTTGACCAATAAAGGAAAGCATACCAAGCACCTTCACTATCCTATCTACCTGTAACTCCACTTTCAAGGAACTATGAACCTGCACTCCAAGGTCTCTTTGTTCAGCAACACTCCCTAGGATCTAACCATTAAGTGTATAAGTCCTGCTCTGATTTGCTTTTGCAAAATGCAGCAACTCGCATTTATCAAAATTAAACTCCACCTGCAACTCCTCAGCACATTGGCCCATCTGATCAAGATCCCGTTGCATTCTGAAGTAACTTTCTTTGCTATCCAATAGACCTCCAATTTTGGTGTCGTCTGGAAATTTACTACCTCCTATGTGTACATCCAAATCATTTATATAAATGACGAAAAGCAGTGGACCCAGCACTGATCCTTGTGGCACTCCTCTGGTCACAGGCCTCCAGTCTAAAAAACAACCCTCCACCACTACCCTCTGTCTTCTACCTTCCAGCCAGTTCTATATCCAATAGGCGAGTTCTCCCTGTATTCTATGTGATCTAACCTTGCTAACCAGTCTCCTCATGGGGAACTTTGGCAAACGCCTTACTGAAGTCCATTTAGAACACACCCACCACTCTGCCCTCATCAATCCTTTTTGTTACTTCTTCAAAAAGCTCAATCAAGTTTATGAGACATGAATTTCCCATGCACAGCCATGCTGACTATCACTAAGCAGTCCTTGCCTTTCCAAACACATGTAAATCCTATCCCTCAACGTTCCGTACAAAAACTTGCTCACCACTGATGTCAGACTCACCGGTGTTTCGTTCCCTGGCTTTTTCTTACAACCCCTCTTACAACCTCTCTTAAACAGTGGCACCACGTTAGTCAACCTCCAGTCTTCAGACACCTCAACTATGACTATCGATGACACAAATATCCCAGCAAACATTTCCCTAGCTTCCCACAGAGTTCTAGGGAACACCTGATCAGGTCCTGGGGATTTATCCATTTTTATGTGTTTCAAGACATGCAGCACCATCTCGTGTGTAATATGGACATTTTTCAAGATGTCATCATCTATTTCCCCATGTTCTATATCTTCTATGTCCTTCTCCACAGTGAACACTGATGCAAAATACTCATATAGTATCTCCCGCCTCTCCTGCGGCTCAACACATAGGCTGCCTTGCTGATCTTTGAGGGGCACTATTCTCTCCCTAGTTACCCTTTTGTCCTTAATGTGTTTGTTAAAAATCCTTTGGATTCTCCTTAACCCTACTTGCCATAACTATCTCATGTCCCCTTTTTGCCCTCCTGATTTCCTTCTTAAGTATACTCCTACTGCCAGTTGACTGTATTCCTATTTAACTAAAGAGTTTTCACTTTCATTAATCTGTGACCCTGAAATGTGTATTTTTGTGTGTTTGCGTACTTTGTGGAAGTCAGATATACTCTTACCTATTAATAATTTTGTACTTCTTCAGCTGAGTGAGTTTTGGTCATAAAACAAATTACTTATTTAACTTGAGGAATCTAGTTGGCATATTTCTTTACATCAAATTACATCTAGTTAAATACTTACTGAATTAACAACATCTCATCCCTTTAAAACCTTCAAACTCTGTAATGACCAATCCAGGAGTGGGTCAAAGAGAGGAAGCAGTTGACCTGCCCTGACCTTATTACATTACATATAATGATATCTCTGTAGTGAAGTGACGGTGATGTGGACCGTGTTAGGACTGAGCGTTTTGTGAACACAGCTGTTCTTAACATATGTGAGTTGTTTTTGAGATATCCTGTTTATTGCCTTCACTGTGATTCTTTGCAGAGCCTTAACTTAATTTTGGCAAATTTGAATAACAGACCACATGTTTGCTCTCACATCTTGTTGCAGGGCAGCAGTTCATCCATGCAGAAACAGTGCCTGACAGAAAGATTCAACCTAATCATCTCCCAAGTTTATACCAGACCAATATTTACCAGTTTGTGCAGAGGAGCACAAGATCTACAGATGCACAGATTGTTGTTCTGTCCAACAATGTTCCTGGAGTACTGCAATAACCCATACTTTATGAATGTAAGACTTACTCATCTCATGTTAGACATTTCAATAAAATATACTACTGATTTAGGGGTGGGCACAATACAATGGGGGCATAGTTGGGGTGGTACGATGGCTCAGTGGTTAGCACTGCTGCGTCACAGTGCCACGGACCCAGATTCAATTCCAGCCTCAGATAACTGTCTGTATGGACTTTGCACATTCTCCCCATGTCTACATGTGTTTCCTCTGGGTGCTCCAGATTCCTCCCGTGGTCCAAAGATATGGAGGGTTAGGTGGACTGGCCATGCTAAATTGCCCAGAATGTCCAGGGATGTGTAAGTTAGGTGGGTTAGTCATGGTAAACACAGGGTTGTAGGTTAGGGAGGGTGGATTTGGATGGGCTGTCCTTTGGAGAGTCGGTGTAGATTTGATGGGTTGAATGGCCTGCATCCACACTGTAGGGATTCTATAATAAGATTATACTCACGGGGAGGTGGGTGATGGTTCACCCAGTCATGATAAACGACTGTTTTCCAAACTAGAGAATGGAGGATATTTGTGTTTCCCAAGGATCAATGTGACTCACCTGCTCTGTCTTTAATGTTTATAACTTGTATATCAGAAAACCGAGGAAAATGGCACAATTTGCCAGTGATACTAAAGCTTGGAGGTGTGGAAAACAATGAGGATGATGCAAATTGAAAGCAATAATACTACAGGCAAGCAAACTATCTGATACATGGAGTTTAATTCAGAGAAGTATGAGATGATGCATTTTGGCAAAAGAGATAGGGAGAATGCAGATTAAGTTGCATGATCCTAAATCACAGGGACACAGAATGCTGAGGCATAGGTCTTTAGAGATGGCAGTATATACTGAAAACAAAATTAATAAAACATACGAGATCTTGGGCTTTAATGAGACAGCAGGGGAGTTATGTGAACTTTACAAAACTCCGATTAGACCAAAACATTTTGATCATTGTGTCCTGTTTCAGTTCTGGTCACCACATTTCATGAAAGCAGTGAGGATCCTTCTGGATGAAAGGGAGATTCATTGGAAAAGTTCCAGGGATGAGGGATTTTAGCTCCAAGCTTGTTCTGGAGAAACTGAGATAAAAACACTCAAAGTTTTAGAAAAGATTGGGGGCAGCTAACTATCTTAAACACAACCCTTACCTGAGAGTACAGCTGGCAATTGGCATAATAGTATTATCACTTGACTATTAATCCAGATGATGCTTTGGGGACCTGGGTTCAAATCTTACCATGACAGGTAGTCAAATTTGAATTCTATAAGCTGAAAGAAAAATCTGGAATTAAGAGTCTATCAATGATTATGAAATCATTGTTGATTGTCAGGAAAACCCCTTGTGGTTCACCACCCTCCATTAGGGAAGGAAATCTGCCGTCCTTGCCAAAACGTGACTCCAAACCCACAGCCATGTGGTTGACCCCAAGCAATTAGGGATGGCTCCAATAATTGCGGCCTCACCAATGTTGCCCACATCCCATGATTGAAAAGTAAATCCAGGGACCAGGTCTGGTCATGTGGGGAAATAGCACAGAGCTCAGCCAGAATACTGAGTTCAATTTTGACTTCAACTTTAAGACCTTGAAGAGGATACAGGACCATAAAGGTAAGAGACTTCAGTCCCAAGGAGCCAGTGGAGAAGATGGGTGGGCCTCCTTACAGGACAGAAAGCTTAGAGGAGATTTGAAAGAGGTGTTCAAAGTTATGGTAGAATGATTGGGGCATTTAAGGGACTTTTAGATAAGCACATGAATATGCAAGGAATGGAGGGATATGGACCCAAGGGCAAGCAGAAGGGATGAGTCCAATCTGGTGTCATGTTTGGCACCATAACATAGGCCGAAGAGCCTGTTCCTGTGCTGTACAGTTCTGCGTTCTAATGAAAAAGGCAGCATTTCCAGTTGATAACCAGGGGACATTTGAAAAATAACCAGAGGTAACATGAAAATGCAATTTTTTGACACAATATACGTGGAGTGCAGTCATTCTAAAAGCTCACTGTTACCTTCTTCAGGGTATTTAGGGAACGGGTCATTAATTCTAGCCTGGCCAGCAATGACCCTGTTCATTAAAATAAAGTTGTGGTCTGGTGTGCACTCAGAGTGCGAGAACTTCCAGAAAGGAAAATGCTACATATTCAAAATAAAACATTCATAGGGTCATGAGAAATGAACAGGGTGTGGTACCAAGTGACCAACTTTTCCACAGAGCAGAGAGAAGCTTAATAGAATAAATAACCTCTTTCTGTGCTGTATCATTCTATAATTGAATCATTCTGCGTATATCCCTTATATTGGATATATATTCATAATATAGCTTATACCTTTATAAATTGTATTTATGTATGTCTTACATATGTAAATATCCTGCTACCAAATAAGGAGGAAGTGAGGACTGCAGATTCTAGAGTCAAAAAGCCGGAAAAACACAGCAGGTCAGGCAGCATCCGAGGAGCAGGAGAGTAAACTCTCCATCAGGAATGTGGTTAAAAACAAGAGCTGCAGATGCTGGAAACCAAAGTCTAGATTAGAGTGGTGCTGAAAAAGCACAGCAGGTCAGGCAGCATCCGAGGAGCAGGAAAATCGACATTTCGGGCAAAAGCCCTTCATCAGGAATAGAGGCGGGTGCCTGCAGAGTGGAGAGATAAATGAGAGGAGAGTGGGTCTGGGGAGAATGTAGCATAGAGTACAATAGGTGAATTGGGGGTGGGGATGGAGGTGATAGGTCAGACAGGAGGGTGGGGGAAGGAAGCAAAGAGCACAATGGGTGGATGGAGGTGGGGATGAAGGTGATAGGTCAGAGAGGAGGGTGGGGTGGATAGGTGGAAAGGAAGATAGGCAGGTAGGACAGGTCATGGGGATGGTGCTAAGCTGGAAGGTTGGAACTGGGCTGAGGTGGGGGAATGGGAATTGAGGAAGCTGGTGAAGTCCACATTGATGCCATGGGGTTGAAGTGTTCCAAGGCGGAAGATGAGGAGTTCTTCCACCAGGCGTCGGGTAGGGAGGGAGTGGCGGTGGAGGATGCCCAGGTCCTGCATGTCCTCAGCAGAGTGGGAGGGGGAGTTGAAATGTTGGGCCACAGGGTGGTGGGGTTGACTGGTGCGGGTGTTTCGAAGATGTTCCCTAAAGCGATCTGCGAGGAGGCGTCCAGTCTCCCTGGTATAGGGGAGACCGCATCGGGAGCAACGGATACAATAAATGATATTGGTGAATGTGCAGGTAAAACTTTAATGGATGTGGAAGGCTCTTTTGGGGCCTTGGATGGAGGTGAGAGAGGAGGTGTGGGCACAGGCTTTGCAATTCCTGTAGTGGCAGGGGAAGGTACCAGGAGGGGAGGATGGGTTGTTAGGGGACATGGACCTGACCAGGCAGTCACTGAGGGAACGGTCTTTATGGAAAGTGGAAATAGGTGGGGAGGGAAATATATTCCTGGTGGTGGGGTCCATTTGGAGGTAGCGGAAATGTCGTCGGATGACGTGGTTTATGCAAAGGTTGGTAAGGTGGAAGGTGAGCACCAGGGGGATCTGTCCTTGTTACGGTTGGAGGGGTGGGGTCTGAGGGCGGAGGTGCGGGATGTGGACAAAATGCTGCGGATGGCATCTTTAACCACGTGGGATGGGAAATTGCGGTCTCTAAAGAAGGAGGCCATCTGGTTTGTTCTGTGGTGGAACTGGTCCTCCTGGGAGCAGATACGGCGGAGGCAGAGGAATTGAGAATACGGGATAGCATTTTTGCAGGAGGTAGGGTGGGAAGAGGTGTAATCCAGGGAGCTGTGGGAGTCGGTGTGTTTGTAAAAAATGTCAGTGTCAAGTCAGTCATGCCTGACATGCTGTGCTTTTCCAGAGCCACTCTTTTTGACTCTGCTACCAAATAAGCCTGTTGTCTACTCCACTAATTTTAAATGTATTTATGGTTGCACTTGCAATACTCCAAGGAGAAACATCTAATTTGCTGGAAATCTGACATTGATGAAAATGTGTGGCCGCTTGGAGAGACGGCCTCACGGGCTTGTGTGTCGTTTGATGTGACAGGAGTCTCCTGGGCAGCCCACGTCACTCCTGAACCACTCAGCTCGTTCCAAAGATGTCCCCATTGGCTGCAAGTCTGAGGTAGCTGGCAACTAACTGGCATCTGTGCTCAATAAACAACAAGCTGTGACTTATGCAAGAGACCAGGGGCTCCAGGATTTAATTCCAGAGCTCCGAGAGGATGATTAAACATGACTGTGAACTTATTGTTGACAACTTCTGTTCATATTTGAAATTGGACTCTGTGAAGCAAACTGTCCATGTGACCCTTTGAAATTCAGCAATCCGATATATGCAACACAGCCCTGAGTGGGGACTCATATTTCTCATTTACTGATTTTGTGGAGCAGGAGTTTTTTGGAGATGGTTGTCTGTGGCTCATTCGAAACCATGTGCACCAGTTCTAAACTGGAACCCTAAAATGTGGTCATGCCTGGACCTGGGATCTGTGCAGGTTAATCAGATTCTGGATTAGTGGTGCTGGAAGAGCACAGCAGTTCAGGCAGCATCCAGGGAGCTGTAAAATCGACGTTTCGGGCAAAAGCCCTTCATCAGGAATAAAGGCAGAGAGCCTGAAGGGTGGAGGGATAAGCTAGAGGAGGGTGGGAGTGGGGAGAAAGTAGCATAGAGTACAATAGGTGAGTGGAAGAGGGGATGAGGGTGGCGGTGTGGGATGTGGACAAGATCCGTTGGAGGGCATCTTTAACCACGTGGGAAGGGAAATTGCGGTCTCTAAAGAAGGAGGCCATCTGGTGTGTTCTATGGTGGAACTGGTCCTCCTGGGAGCAGATACGGGGGAGGTGGAGGAATTGGGAATATGGGATGGCATTTTTGCAGAAAGTAGGGTGGGAAGAGGTGTAATCCAGGTAGCTGTGAGAGTCGGTGGGTTTGTAAAAAATGTCAGTATCAAGTCAATTGTCATTAATGGAGATAGAGAGGTCCAGGAAGAGGAGGGAGGTGTCAGAGATGGTCCAGGTAAATTTAAGGTCAGGGTGGAATGTGTTGGTGAAGTTGATGAATTGCTCAACCTCCTCGCAGGAGCATGAGGTGGCGCCAATGCAGTCATCAATGTAGCGGAGGAAGAGGCAGGGAGTGGTGCCGGTGTAATTACGGAAGATGGACTGTTCTATGTAGCCAACAAAGAGACAGGCATAGCTGGGACCCATACGTGTGCCCATGGCTACCCCTTTGGTCTGGGGGAAGTGGGAGGATTCGAAGGAGAACTTGTTAAGGTTGAGGACCAGTTCGGCCAAACAAATGAGAGTGTCGGTGGAAGGGTACTGCTGGGGACACCGGGAGAGGAAAAAACTGAGGGCTTGGAGGCCCTGGTCATGGCGGATGGAGGTGTACAGGGATTGGATATCCATGGTGAAGATGAGGCATTGGGGGCCGGGGAAATGGAAGTCTTGGAGGAGGTGGAGGGCGTGGGTGGTGTCTCGAACATATGTGGGGAGTTCCTGGACTGGGGGGATAGGACAGTGTCGAGGTAGGTAGAGATGAGTTCAGTGGGGCAGGAGCATGCTGAGACAATGGGTCGGCCAGGGTGGTCAGGCTTGTGGATCTTGGTAAGGAAGTAGAACCGGGCAGTGCGGGGTTTCCGGACTATGAGGTTGGAAGCTATGGGTGGGAGATCTCTTGCGGTGATGAGGTTCTGTATGGTCTGGGAGATGATGGTTTGGTGATGGGGGGGTGGTGTCATGGTCGAGGGGGCGGTGGGAAGAGGTGTCTTCGAGTTGGCGTTTGGCTTCAGCGGTGTAGAGGTCAGTGCGCCAGGCTACCACTGCGCCCCCTTTATCTGCTGGCTTGATGGTGAGGTCGGGATTGGAGTAGAGGGATTGGAGGGTTGTGCGTTGTGAGGGTGAGAGGTTGGAGTGGGGGAGGGAGGTAGACAGGTTGAGGCGGTTAATGTCCCTGCGGCAGTTGGAAATGAAGAGGTCGAGGATGGGTAATAGGCCAGCGCGGGGTGTCCAGGTGGATGCAGTGTGTTGGAGGTGGGCGAAGGGGTCCTCGGAAGGTGGGTGGGAATCTTGATTGTGAAAGTAAGCTCGGAGGCGGAGGCGGCGGAAGAATTGTTCGACGTCACGGTGTGTATTAAATTCATTGATGTGTGGGCAGAGGGGGATGAAGGTGAGTCCTTTGCTGAGGACTGATTGTTCGTCCTCAGTGAGGGGGAGGTCTGGAGGGATAGTTAAAACTCGGCAGGGCTGGGAGCTGGGATCTAGTGTGGGTATGGAGCTGGGAGTGGGGTCGGAGCCGGTAACTGGAGTGGGTGTGATGGTGGGGGGAATGGGGGTGGAGTCATGAGCAGGGGTAGTGTTCCCCTCAGGGTTCTGGGGGCCGGGAATGGTGACAGTGGGATCTGTGGGGGGGGCGTGTCAGCAGAATGCAGGTGAGTGGCGTTGGTGGGGGCGGAAGTGGTGGCAGACATGGCAGTAGGGGTGGCGGAAGTCACTGAGCATGTGACATCAGCGATGATGTGAGGGGCGGAAGTGATGTCACATGTGATGCATGAGGAATTGTGAGGGGCAGAAGTGGCTGTGGGGGTGGCCATGATGGGGCAGAAGTGACATCATCAATCAGCATGGGGGTGGCAGCTGCACCAGTCAGCTTGTCAACCAGAAATGTAATATTATTTTGCTGGTGGGGACCATCACAATCGCCTGATCGTCCATTTAATTCTGCAGGGCAACTTGTGTTCCTACCGGGAATAATGTCTGACCAAAGCTTGATGATATGTGACCTCATTTCAATGTGACCTTAATTGTGTACATATTAAGTCGACTCTAAAGATAAGCAACTTGTTCTGGCACAGATTTTCCGATTGTAATTCTTATCTTTAACATGCTCTTGGTCTGGATTGTCATTTCCCTGTGAACATTATAAGGAAGAGGAATTTTGTGATGCACCTAATTCTGGGACCCAGGTTTTACTGGCATGGAATAAGGGTGCTCGTCAATATGGGAAAATACCTGATTAGTCAATGAATGCATTCACACAGCATCACTTCAGTCAATGGTCTGGACTGTAACATTCAATACGTTCACTGCTTCTGTATCCATTCAGTAGACTGTTGTATGTGAATGTGATGATGAACACTCTGTCAAAGGAGGAGATCTTGTGCTCATATTCCTGAGACTTTGCTGCATTCCTGTTGTGCCCAATATGGCCCTGGAGACTCAATAACTCTGGCAGGGTGAGTGTGGCTTCAGCCATCCTCCAGTTTTCAATGGGAACTGCCAACAACAGCCTCTACCATCTACCATCTACTGTTCCCCCCATGCACCAAGATGTCCACCTTGTGCCCCCATTCTAAAGTCAGCAGAGTGAAAGGCAGATATCTGTACAGGTGAGAGGTCTGTAGCACTGGTTCCTCAAAGTGCTCGTGTCCAGTGAGATAACTGTGCCACACTCTATAGCTGCTGATGGTCTCCTGTTGATATTGGGAATGTGAAGGAGGAGGCTGGAAAAGTGGCCTTGGCACAGACAGTCAAAGGGGGTGGGAATTGGTGTGCAGCAGAGAGAGCTGGGAAATTTGTTGGATACTCATGAATGTTTCTTGGAGCAGTTTCCAACAGCAAGAAGCTATCTGCAGGAGCTAGCCCTTGATGTGCTGAAGCATTTCCGATGAAGCATCTGCTGAGGTACATGAGAACAAGTGATGGGTCGTTTCTCAGTTTGTTGTCAATTTTGCAGAAACTAGTTTCACCGAGCGAGTGATTCCTCTCATGTGCATTGTGTGATCTTTTCTCCGCAATAAAAGGATGGAAAGTTCAGTGAATGTTGGCCTTCCCATTTGGCCATCGTGAGCTGCAATCAATAGAGAGTTGGATCAGATCTCGGTGAGACTCAGATTGCATTATTACAAAGTGGATTTATAGTTACTACATTAATACCGAAAGAACCGTGGAAGCTGTAAATCAAAAATAAAAACAGAAATTGCTGGAAAAGCACAGCAGATTTGGCAGCATCTGTGGAAAGAAATCAGAGTTAACCTTTCGGGTCAAGTGACCCTTCCTCAGGACAGGCAGAGAGTCATCACTCACTACATCAGCAAGCAGCATTTAGAAACCAATTAATCTCTGGGATAAGATCTCTATTCCTGTTGTGCTCTCATTTAAACTCTGGTCCTTGTTACTTTGCCCCTTCCTGGTCCTCTCCATTTCTGGTAACCGACTTAGCACTAGTATTTATTTCAAACCTACTGTCTCCCACAACAACTTTGATTATACCTCATCCTACCCTGCCTCCTGCAAAAAACTCCTCCCAACACTTTGTCAAAGAGAAAAGGCAGTAAGCCTGTGTCATATGTCACTAAAACTGTCAATATCCAAGTGCATCTGAACTCACTTCAGACAGTAATGGCTCTAGAAATCTGCCCTGCGCAGAGCATAGAGGGAGCACATGAAGGAGCAGCTGACAAACGGTAAGGGAGTTCACGTATTGAACATGCCAGCTTTTTGTCTGTACCTTTCGTAGGCAGTTAGAATATTATCTGGGTTGAGATGAGATGTTCAGTTAAGGCTTTTTGGCCCACTCAGGTGGGTATGCAATCCATGGCACTGTTTCATGGAGGAGCCGTAGAATTCCTCCTGGGTGCCTTGGCCTTGATTCATCCATTAACCAGCGTCACTTAAAGCCCCTTGCCTGACCCTTGTCACAATATGTTTGAGAGAGCTTGCTGTATGCAAATTGTCTGCTGCATTTCCTTACCTGACAACGCTTCAGAGGTAAGATCAGAGTGGTGCTGGAAAAGCACAGCAGGTCAGGCAGCATCCCAGGAGCAGGAAAATCAACATTTCAGGCCGGAACCCTTCATCAGGAATGAATGAGGAAACACTTCAGAGGTACTTCATTGACATTAAAATATCCTGGAACATTCTGAAAGTCAAAAAAGGTCCTATTCAATTGTCAGTCTTTTTAAAGTTTCTTGGAAAGTACATCAAATTAGTGGAGATGTTTTAGGATTTCAAGCTATACCACCACTGGGCAATCCTTTGTGTAATACAGGCTGAGATTGATTTAAATATAGCACTCACTGGGGAAAGAATGCTGCTATGGACACACCAGTTCTTAGATCTGGCATCTGAACCAGTATCCTGAGGACAATGAAAGGTAATTAAAATCCTAGCAATTCATCACAACAACACTGTTCATATGAATCACAAACAACTTAAATGTTAAGTTAGCCTGGCGAGTTTTTCTACTGGACGATGCTGTCAAAGATTGAACAAAGCTGACGATGGAATTTAATTTTAAATGTGAGAAGGTTGTGAAGGATTGGGGTGCTGGATGAGAAAGCTGACAAAACAGGAAACTGTATCGTTTTTCTGCACCGCCCCGTAGCGCAGGGTGATAACAGGTCGGTGTTCACTGGGTTAGAGTGAGAAATGTGTGATGATGACTCAATCACTTACTAAATCCCATTTCAGTACTTGCTGAAGTAGAGGATGATCAGGAGCAGTATTTATAGGCTGGCTGAGCTGATATTGTATGCTTTAGAATTCCCCTCCCCCAAGTGAAATTCCCTCCCATTGTGTATATGTCAATACGGTAAGGTTCATGGATAAACTGAGTAAATTTGCTCATCAGTAGTATTCTCACCATACAATGGTACGAGGCAGCTGAATGATTTGAAACAAGCCTTAGGAAAGCGAAGGGGATGAAAATCACTAGGCAGTGCCGTGAAGGTCTAGCTGGTGTTGGTAGTGTGAAACCACCATTGTCCATGTCCTATAAGGTCACATGCCTTCACTGGACAGGGGAATCTCATCTGTGTGACTCTGTATGTGTCTAAAAACTCTGACCCTGTCAGGATATGAGACCTTTGACCGCTAGGAGGACCAACTGCCAAAATGGGTCAATGCCTATATGCGGGCAATGTCTTCTTTGTATTGGTTCATGGGACTAGGGTATTGCTTGCTAGGCCAGTATTGGCCATCTCGAATTGCCCTGATGGTGAGCTTTGTTCTTGAACCACTGCAATCCTTGGGATGCAGGGACAGCCATCCCACTGTGAGAAAGGGAGGTACAGGCATGACAATGTTGTTCCAAGTCAAGATGGCAGAAGTGGGTACTGCAGATGCTGGAGATCAGAGTCAAGATTAAAGTGGTGCTGTAAAAGCACAGCAGGTCAGGCACCATCCAAGGAGCATGAAAGCTTTTACCTGCTCCTCGGATGCTGCCTGACTTGCTGTGCTTTTCTAGCACTACTCTAATCTTAACTTCCAAGTCAAGATGCTGAGTGGCTTGGAGGGGATTTCACAGGAGGTGGTTTTCCTATCTATCTGCTGTCCTTGTCTTTTTACATGATAGGGGTTACAGGTTTGGAAGCTGCTGTCGAAAGAGTCTTGGTGAATTATTGCAGTGCATCTTGGAAATGGTGCATATTGTTGCCACTGTGTATCTATGGTGAAGGGAGTGAATATTGAAAATAGTGGATATAAATGAATTTTTTGCATCAGTGTTTACTGTGGAGAAGAACATAGAAGATATAGAATGTGGGGAAAATGGTGGTGATATCTTGAAAAATGTACATATTACAGAGGAGGAGGAGGTGCTGGATATCTTAAAATACATAAAGGTGGATAAATCCCCAGGATGTGATCAGGTGTACCCATGAACTCTGTGGGAAGATAGGAAAGTGATTGCTGGGCCCCTTGCTGAGATATTTGGATCGTCAATAGTCACAGGTGAGGTGTCAGAAGACTAAAGATTGGCTCACGTGTTGCGTCTATTTAAGAAAGGGGGGTAAGAAAAAGCCTGGAACTATAGACCGGTGAGCCTGACATTGATGGTGGGCAAGTTGTTGGAGAGAATCCTGAGGCATAGGATTGACATGTATTTGGAAAGGGAAGGACTGCTAATGGATAGTCAACATGGGTTTGTGCGTGGGAAGCCATGTCTCACTAACTTGATTGAGCTTTTTGAAGAACTAACAAAGAGGATTGATGAGGGCAAAGTGGTGGACTTCATCTATATGGACTTCAGTAAGGCGTTTGACACACTTCCACATGGTCAACTGGTTAGCAAAGTTAGATCACATGGAATACAGGGAGAACTAGCCAATTGGATACAGAACTGTCTGGAAGGTAGAAGACAGAGAGTGATGGTGGAAGGTTGCTTTTCAGACTGGAGGTCTGTGACCAGTGGAGTGCCACAAGGATCAGTGTTGAATCCACTGCTTTTTGTCACTTATATAAATGATTTGGATGTACACATAGGAGGTTTAGTTAGTAAATTTTCCGATGACACCAAAATTGGAGGTGTAGTAGACAACGAAGAAGCTTACCTCAGAGTACAACAGGATCTTGATCAGATGGGCCAATGTGCCAAGGAGTGGCAGATGGAGTTTAATTTAGATAAATGCAAGATGCTGCATTTTGGAAAAGCAAATCAGAGCAGGACTTATATACTTAATGGTTAGATCCTAGGGAGTGTTGCTGAATACATAGTTCCTTGAAAGTCGAGTTACAGGGAGATGAAGGTGTTTGGTATGCTTTCCTTTATTGGTCAGAGCGTTGAGTATAGGAGTTGGGAAGTCATGTTGCAGCTGTACAGGGCATTGGTTAAGCCAATTTTGGAATATTGTGTGCAATTCTGGTCTCCCTGCAATTGGAAGGATGTTGTGAAACTTGAAAGACTTCAAAATGTTTATCCAAGGATGTTGCCAAGGTGGAGGGCTTAGACTATAGGGAGAGGCTGAATAGGCTGGAGCTGTTTTCCCTGAAATGTTGATAAAGTTATGAGGGGCATGGATAGGGTAAATAAACAAAGTTTTTTCCCCAGGGTAGGAGAGTGTAAAACTAGAAGGCATAGTTTTAAGGTGAGAGGGGAAATATTTAAAAGAGATCCAAGTAGTAATTTGTTCACGCAGAGAGTGGTGCATGTATGGAATGAGATGCCAGAGGAAGTGGTGGAGGTTGGTACAATTACAACATTTAAAAGATATCTGGATGGGTATATGAATAGGAAGGGTTCAAAGAGATATGGGCCAAGTGTGCGCAAATAGATTAGTTTGGGATATCTGGTCAGCATGGGAAAGTTGGACCAAATGGTCTGTTTCCGTGCTGTCCATCTCTATGACTGTATGTGGTGCCAAACAAGTAGGATGCTTCATCCTGGTTCGTGTCAAGCTTCTTGAGTATTGTTGGAGTTGTCCTAATCCATCAGACTTCTGACTTGTTGGTGGACAGGCTTTTGGAAAGACAGGCCTTTGGTGAGGTGTTACTTGCCATGACATTCCCAACCCATGACCTGCCCTTGTAACCATTGTGTTCACATACCCAGGTCAGTTCAGTTACTGGTCAATGGTACATCCAAGGAAGTTGACAGTGAAGGATTCAGCATTGGCAATATCATTGATCATCAAGAGGAGATGGTTAAGCTCTTTTTTTGTTGGAGATGATCATTGTCTTGCACTTGTGTGGAATGAATTTTCTTGTCACTCGTCAGCCCAAACTTGGATATTGTTCAGATCTTGCTGCTTCTGAACATGGACTGCTTCCGTATCTGAGGAGTAGCAAATGGTACTAAACATTGTGCAATCATCAGCGAGCATCCCCATGTCTGTCCTTATGATGGAGGGAAGGTCATTGATGAAGCAGTTGAAGGTGGTTGGGCCTCAGACATTTCCCTGAGGAACTCCTGCAGAGATGCCCTGGAGCTGAGATGACTGACCTTCAACAACCACGACCAACTTCCTATGTTCCAGGCATAATTCTAATCAGCAGCTTTCAGTATTTGTGCCCATGACCTGATGGACCAACTCTGTCAACGTTCTACAAGGTTTCACCCATGCTGCCATCCACTTGTCCTGTAGAATGTCAGTGCCTGTGTATGAGTGTAATTGTATAATGTGCCTGTCATATTGAATACTGTTACTGTAGTTTTGCAAGGTTGTGTGTGGGTGGGTATATGTGTGTTTGTGTATGTGTATGTGTGTGCGTGTGGATGGGTGGGGTGTAGATAAAGAGTGGTAGGCGTAAGGCCTGAGTGTTAGGAAATGTTGTGGATAAGAGATATGGTTGCAGTACACTGAGCAGTGTAAGGGGTAGGTTGTGCCTGTGTGAGATACAGTACTCCAATGCTTCTTTCACTCTCCTTGACCATGAACAAGAGGTCATTAAATATTTTTCAGGCATCATTGCCAGGCTTTGAGAGCCACATGCTGGGGCAGTGCTATGTCCCACCCTACCCTGTGGAGATGTGATTTTGATGTCTCTCTTGTTATGAAGGTGTAAGGGGTACTGCACCTTTAAGAGAGTTAAAAGCTAGCAGAACTACCTGACACAGCACCAGGTTTTCTGAATAAGATAACAATCTAACATATGGTTGAACAGCAAGATTAGCTCAGTTGCCTGGAGATGACAAAACAAATTCAAATTTGGCCAATCAGTTTAAATTATGCCCCAAAATACCAAACTCCAATCAAGTTTGACTTTATATATTGACAATATTAAAAACCAATGAAACAATCTGATGCTTTGATGTATAAGACCGGGAAAAATTGAACAGTTGGGAGGAGAACTGCGAAGCCACCAGCATGTACAGATCACCCAAAACACATCTCTCTTAAAGGTACCTTTATCTATCAATGACCTGTGAAACAGAAATCCCTAAGAAGAAGAAATTCTGCAGAGGAAGATACAAAGGGAAGATTTAGCAGATGTCTGGTTTTGAAATTTGAATCTTTGGTAAATCTTAATGGGGGGTTATATCAGACTAGCATTATAGAAGGGAAAATAAGTAGTTGTTAGTTAATTATTCTCTGTTATACTTTAAGAAATAAAGTTGTTAATTTTTACTTTAAATCATTCTTGGCCTTGCGAATTTGCACAGATTACTGCAGAAGATAAATCTTTTCTGTGTTGCTAGTTTAGATTAAGCAGGGAGTTTATCTGTGTTATAACAGCTTGTGGGGGGGGGGGGTGCTTATCCGGGATACAGGATGATACACACTGGATTTAAAGTGCTATATACCTAAGCTATCCATAACCTCCTTAAATAGCCTAGCTATAAAGTTTGACCCTTAGTCCAACTGAACTTTTCTGGGTAGCTCATACCATGTGAAGAAAGCTACTAACTCCTTTACTACCCTTTTTGCTTTGATACTCTGGAATGGAATGGCCTCTGGAAATCTGCTCAACACATGCATTATGATTAGCAAGTACTGGTTCCCACTTTTAGTTCTCGGGAGGGGACCTACACAATCAACTATAACCCGTGTGAATGGTTGTTCAAATGCAGGAACTGGCAACAAAGGTGCTGGTTTGTTAACGCCTGTGGCTTACCTACCATTTGGCATTAATGACACATGCGGCAAAAGTTAACCATGTCCTTATGCATTCCGAGCCAATAAACATGCTTTTGTACCTGAGCCTGAATTTTTTGTATGCCTAAGTGACCTCTTAGAGGTAGTTCATGTGATGTCCTAACACCTCCTGTCTGTATGCTACCCCAACCGAATCTGGTGCACTTCGGGCCCTTTTTCCTCTGCACTAACCTGCCGTGGTCTCCATTTCCACCTTAGGATCCTGTCTTTCAGATAATAACCCTCCAGAATATCCTCTGCCTCCTTTTCAGAGTATGCATTCACATATATATCTCTTATCGTCTTGTTTTGCTGTTGCAAGTCTCTTAGCCTTTCAGGACTAAACACTTCTGCCAGACCATCTGCCTGTTCAGATTTTTCCTGCAACACTATGTCAAGCAGAGCATCTGCTAACTGACCTCAACTCCCTCATATTTCTCTTAAATTTTTGCTTCATGCTGTGACTTATGGTAGTGGGATCTGATTACGACACAGTCTGAGAAAATATCAGAATAGTTCTGTTTTAACTCTTCAGTTTCTTGGTCTTCCTTGGGCTTTTCCACAATAAGGAGTGTCACTCCCACCTTGGATCCTGCCAAATCATTCCCAAGAACAAACTAAATTCCTGGAACTGACACACTGTCAATCACTCCCACTGTTCCTTCCCCAGTCTTGAGTTGGCATTCCAACCTGATCTTTCTTGGGGAATGCTAAATTTCTGTCCATTTATCCCACAAATTACCACACCCTCGAGTAACAGGTCAGAAAAAGTGCATATTCGCTCACCTCTTACTATCAGTGCCTGGTTAGGTCCTGTATCTCTCAAAATTTTAACCTCTTGTCCTTCTCCTCATATTCTTTCTGAGTAAACTTTACTCACAGAGGCAAATTCTTTGAAGAGATTAGGTACTAACTCCATACATAGCCCCTACCTAGGCTCTTCTTGGGATCTCCTTAACTACCTTCACTAATGCCACTGGCTTAGCTTCTTTTACCATATCTTTTCCCACAATGCCTTTCTGTAACGACCAGCACTGTGACTTTACGTGTCCAGTGGAAACAGCTGAGGCCTCTCACCTCCTTTCTACCCTCTTGGGCTTCTGTGTTAACCTGTGGTAAACTCTGACCAGTGTTCTCTATTCTTGGTTTCATAGTGTAGGATAACCCCTTCTCCCAACATCTATCCCTCACAGGACAAAAGCGTGTCTTGTGCACCAACATGTACTCATCTGGTAATTCTGCTGCCCTTCTCACTTCCTGAACCTTCTGTTCCTCCACGTGAATTCTTAGCATTTCTGGAAGTAAGTTTTTAAACTCCTCCAGCAGAATAATCCCTCTTAGAGCCTCAAAGATCCTATCTATCTTTAAAGCACACCCCATCTATTAAAATGACTATGTTTAATTATTTTGAACTCAACATAAGTCTGACCTGGTTCCTACTTTGTGTTTCTGAACCGTTGTCCATATGCCAATTCATAAGCACTTAAAATAGCCTGTTTAACCTCTTCATAATCTCTTGACCCCTCATCTGACAGTGCGGCAAATACCTCATTAGCTCTGCTGACCAGTTTAGTCTGACCTAGCATTAACCATAAATCCTTTGACCACTCCATCTGCCTAACTAATTTTTCAAATGAAATAAAGAAGGCTTCAACATCTTTCTCATGTAAATGTGGCAGAGTTTTGACATATTTCTACATATCACTACCTTCTCTTTTAATCTCCATACTGTCGATTTTGCTGACTAATTTGCTCTTTCTGTCTCTCCCTTTCTTTTCTGTCTCTTTCTCTCTCCCTCCCTTCTTTGTCTCTTTGCTCACCTATGAACCTTCCCTCTCTCTCTCTTTTTCCTCTCTCTCTCACTTTCTTCTCCCTCAATTGTAATTTAAGTTTTCTACCACTACTGCATTTGTCTGTTTCTCTGATACACCAAAGTGTTTGGGTAATTCCCTCACAATTTCAGCTTTACTTATGTCCTTGGTTAAACCCAAATCTAACTTATTTGCTAATTCCACAAGTATGGTCTTTCTCTTTCCTTCAAAACGTCCTTGGCAATTTTGAAAATCATCATCAATTTTAAGAGCTATTTCTCTCACTTTTAATTTAATCAACCACAAGTCACCAAAATTAAAGAAATTGTCTCCCCTATGTTTTATTTAAAGGTCTAGGACACTAACCTGCAAGTGTTTAAATCAGTTGGGATGTTTTGTACCCTCAAATCTATTCAAGTCTGTTGAAATCAGTTCAAATCCTGACAACAACCCCTCAGGTGGAACCACTGTTTGTTTACCATAATGGATGCGTCTACCAGATTTCTGGAATCAATTCCATTACGGAGTATCAAGGCAAAAAGGGCAGCAGAGGAGTTTGATTAGATTCCCAACAGTATGGAAACAGGCACTTCAGTTCAACAGGTCCACACAGACCCTCTGAAGAATAACCCACCCAGAGCCATTCCCCTATTTACCCCGACTAATGCTCCTAACACTTTAGGCAATTTCGCATGGCCAATTCACCTGACTGCACATCTTTAGATTGTGGGAGGAAACCGGAGCACCCGGAGGAAACCCACACAGACACGGGGAGAATGTGCAAACTCCACACAGATAGTCACCTGAAGCAAGAATCGTCCCTGGTGCTGTGAGGCAGCAGGGCGAAGCACTGAGCCACTGTGCTTTCTTCACACAGTATGGCTACCCAAAGAGATTCAGTGGGACGAAGAGTCAAACTTTACAGTTAGACTGTTTAAGAAGGCTATGGATAGCTTACAGAGATGTTCATGCTGACCAGATATCGCAACCCAATCTAGTTCCACCTGCCAGCACCTGGCCCATTTCCCTCCAAACCCTTCCTATTCATATACACAAATAGATGCCTTTGAAATGTTGCAATTGTACCAGCCTCCTCCACTTCCTCTGGCAGCTCATTCCATATACATCTCACCCTCTATATGAAAAGGTTGCCCCTTAGGTTTCTTTTATATCTTTCCCCTCTCACCCTAAACCTCTGCCCTCCAGTTCTAGACACCCCCATCCCAGTGAAGAGATTTTGTCTATTTATCCTATCCACGTCCCTCATGATTTTATAAACCTCAATAAGGTCCCCCCTCAGCCTCCGACGCTCCAGGGAAAACAGCCCCAGCCTGTTCAGCCTCTCCCTATAGCTCAAATCTTCCAATCCTGGCAACATCCTTGTAAATCTTTTCTGAACCCTTTCAAGTTTCACAACATCTTTCCAATAGGAAGGAGACCAGAATTGCACGCAATATTCCAACAGTGGCCTAACCAATGTCCTGTATAGCTACAACATGACCTCCCAACTCCTGTACTCAATACTCTGACCAATAAAGGAAAGCATACCAAACACCTTTTTCATTACCCTATCTACCCGTGACTCCACTTTCAAGGAGCTATGAACCTGCACTCTAAGGTCTCTTTGTTCAGCAACACACTTTAGGATCTAACCATTATGTGCATAAGTCCTGCTAAGATTTACTTTCCCACAATGCAGCATCTCACATTTATCTAAATTAAACTCCATCTGCTACTTCTCAGCCCATTGGCCCATCTGATCAATATCCCGTTGTAATCCGAGGTAACCTACTTCGCTATCAACTACATCTTCAAATTTGGTGTCATCTGGAAACTTACTAACTATACCTCTTATGCTCGCATCCAATTCATTTATATAAATGATGAAAAGTAGTGGACCCAGCACGGATCCTGTGGCACTCCACTGGTCACAGGCATCCCGTCTGAAAAACAACCCTCCACCACCACTCTCTGTCTTCTACCTTTGAGCCAGTTCTGTATCCAAATGGCTAGTTCTCCCTGTATTCCATGAGATCTAACCTTGCTCACCAGTCTCCCATGGGGAACCTTGTCAAACGCCTTACTGAAGTCCATATAGATCACATTTACCACTCTGCCCTCATCAATCCTCTTTGGTACGTCTTCAAAAACCTCAATAAAGTTTGTGAGACATGATTTCCCACGCTCAAAGCCATGTTGACTATCCCTAATCAGTCCTTGCCTTTCCAAATACATGTACACCCTGTCCCCCAGGATTCTCTTCAACAACTTGCTGACCACCGATGTCAGGCTCACCTGGATATAACTCCCTGGCTTGTCCTTAGCACCTCTCTTAAACAGTAGCACCATGTTAGCCAACCTCCAGTCTTCCAGTCCCTCACTTGTGACTATCAATTAACTAACAACTATTTACAACTCCTTCCTCTGCTATAATACTAGTCCGATAAAGCCCCTGATTAAGATTTATCAAAAATTCAAATTTCAAAACCAGGCAGCTGTCAAATCTTCCCTTTGTATCTTCCTCTGTAGATTTCTTTTTCTTAGGGATTTCTGTTTCACAGGTCATTGATAGATAAAGGTACCTTTAAGAGAGCTGTGTTTTGGGTGGTCTGTATATACTGGTGGCTTCGCAGTTCTCCCCCCAGCTGTTCAATTTTTCCCAGTCTTATATCCCAAAACATCAGATTGTTTCATTGTTTTTTAATATTGTCAATATACTAAAGTCAAACTTGATTGGAGTTTGGTATTTTGGGGCATAATTTAAACTGATTGGCCGAATTTGAATTTGTTTTGTCATCTCCAGGCAACTGAGCTAATCTTGCTGTTCGACCATACGTTACATTGTTATCTTATTCAGAAAACTTGGTGCTGTGTCAGGTAGTTCTGCTAGCTTTTAACTCTCTTAACAGCACAGTATCTCTTACACCTTCATAACACTCTGCATCTGGGGGAGATGTGAACTCCTCCCTCTGTGAGGTGAATGTGTCCAGCATGATATCCCAGAGTGGGTCGCTCTTTCCTTCCCTGGATATGCCTGTCTCTTTCTCACGCTATGAGCATGTGATTTCTTGCAATCTCACTGTGGTGCAGGAAGAAAGCCCATTGGAACCCAGGGCAGCACCAGAAGCTCTCCTAGCCACACTCCAATAAGGAAATTGAGATGGACTCACCAAATTTATGTGTTGCCCAGCTGAGTTCCAATGGGCTTGGCAGTTTATGTGTCATAGCATCTGCCTTATAGTCAGGACAAACAAGACCAGGCCATCAATTCATCCCACATTAATGGTCATTGAAAGACCACCACAAACACCATACAGTCAGTGAACTGTGAACCAATGCAGATCATGTCGCCTCCTTTTACTTTTGCAATGCTTCAGGAGAAAGCAGAACACCAGTCATGTTTTGGCTTAGGCAGCTTATAGGCTAATGTCTTACAAGGTACTGTTGATGATTCCCAGAGGATAAAGAGACTGTTTTTAACAAGAAACTATAGGTACTGAGGTTAAAAGAACTACTGAGAAGATAAAAGAATACTTATCAGCGGAACATCTTTGTGGAATAAGGTTGGGGCCCTTTGTTTGAGTTCCTCGTTACTAAAGGAAAGAGGTTAACTCTTTAGTCAGATCCAGCAGCTGTGGTGACTTCCCTAGTTGAAAAAATAGCTGGGTTTCTCAGACTTTGGGAGAGAGACGATTCCTGACTCCTGGTGCTTCAAGCATAGCCTTTTTAGCCAGCTCCTTTACAGCAGCCTCTGGCTATTTCAAACAAAAATAGCAATTGCTCGAAAGCTTAGCAGGTCTGGCAGCGATTGTGTGGAGAAATCTGAGTTAACATTTCTGATCCGGTGACCCTTCCTCAGAACTGAAGTGCTGCAGTTCTGAGGAAAGGTCACTCAACCCAAAACGTTAAATCTGATCTCTCTCCACAGATGCTGCCAGACCTGCTGAGCTTTTCCAGAAATTGCTGTTTCTGATTTACAGCAACTGCAATTCTTTTGGCTGTGTCTTATTCTTACTTCCTCTCTCTCTCTCTCTCTCTCTCTCTCTCTCTCTGTCACCCTCCCTCGCTCAGAAGGCTGTTTTCTTCTGGAATGCTTCAAGATGGAATCTCTTTGTCTCGACAGCTTGCCTTTCTCAATCATTCTCGGCTTACAAGTGAAGAAGGCCTGTTATTGAGTAACCTACACAAAAAGAACTATAAAAACCTATCAGGCAGTGTTCTTAGATACAGCTCATGTTCCACCCAGCTTTGATTCTGATCCATGTCCACTAACATTCTTGCAATGAGCCTTCAAGGGATTTACTGGACTCCTGGCCAGGAAGTTTTAGATGTCTGGGTAAGTCTGTCCACGATCCATAGTGTCATCAGATGACTTGAAACAGTCATATATTTTTAATCTCCTGTGTTTGGTTTGAATTGGATTGGTTTCTTTTACAAAAAACAAATGTTTGGTTTTATCCTTAAACTTTGCAGAATTGTGCCTGACACTGAATAAATAGCGGTTATTATTTTAGTATTCTGACTCCTGATTTCACTTTCTATTCCACTCAGTTGAAGGCAAGAAATTCTGCTGAAGTTGGGCTGACAAGACTTTATGTGTTATAGTTAAAGAATGGAGTAAGTGTTTGTAGTGGTTGCAATTGCTCTATTACATTAACAATAGAAGCAACAGTGTCTGAAAGTCATTACATTATACGGCATAAATTCTGGGTATCAGCTGGGGGTGGAGGGGTCACTGCTCAAAGTCAGCCAGAATATAAGGGTTCACTGTTTAGTGTTCTGTAACTGCAGTGGTTTGAAGCTGTGAAATCTCTGGGAGGGACACAGAGACAATTTGAGTGAATACTTTCCACTTGCTCGGTTGCTATGAGTGTTTTAAACAGAGACGGACAATGCAATGTTCCTTTCCTGTTCTGTTGCTTAGCAACAGTGCCAAGCAAGTACTGCAAAATCTTCCAGACCAAGTGTGCAGTGGCCTGAAGTGATCTTGCACTGCTCAAGTGACTCAAAGGCTCGCACAGTTTGTTTTAAACTTAATTCTCCTCCCCCAAGCCGAATGTTTAAAGATCACTTATATAAAGTACCATTTCTACATCATCTACATACAATCCACTAACTTGAATCCGGCTTGGTGGACATGCCTTCAGCTGTCTAGCAATATGGGGACAGGAGGAGACAATACTATCCGTCAAGTGTAATTCACCATTTAATTCGATCAGGGCTGGTCACCTCTCCCAATGCCACCTTCCCTCCCTATCTTTATATTCTCTTTACTCTCTTGTCAATGATTGAGTTTCATCAGCCTTCTGGGTATAGAATTCTAGAGATTCATCAGCATCTCACTGAAGAAATCCCATCTCATCTCAATCTTAAATGACCTACCCCTTCTACTGAGATTACATCCCATTGATACCAGAGTCACCATCCAGGGGAAACCCTGTGAGGATTCTGTTAGTTTAATAAGGTCACCTCTCATTGTTGAGACTCTATGGAATAATCAATCAGTTTTCCCCAAATCTTTCCTTGTAAAACAATCTCACCATCCCAGAGATTCATCTGGTGGATCTCTGCTGTACTCCTCTAATGGTAAGCACATGGTCCTTTGGATAAGTGGGTGAAGGCTGTGTACATACTGGTCAGACCTCACTTGGAGTATTACTGCACCAAAACATCTTTACTCAAATCCCCGCGCCATCATATATCATTGCCTTCCAGATTGCTTGCTGTACATAGGTGCTTGATGTCATCAGTAAATCTGAAAACATTACAGCTGGTCCCTTCATCCAAATTATTGAGAGATTGTGAACAGTTGTGGATCTAGCACTGATCCTTGTGGTATCCCATTCATAACAGCCTGACATCCTGAGGGATTATAGAACATTATAGCACAGTAATAGTACCTTTGACCCGCCATGTCTGTGCCAACCATGATATGATTCTAATCTAATCCCATTAGCCTGCACATGGTCTACATCCCTCTAATAGTTTTTTTTTTGTTCATCAACAAACTTGGATATATTACCCTTTATCTAGTTATTTTAATCAACCTATCAGGGACAATACAATGCACCTCTGGAACAGGTTGGATTTGAACCTAGGCCTCCTACCACTGCACCACAAGAACTCTTCCATATCCCCCTATCCCCTGCCTGCTTATGTATCTATCGGAATGCTTCTTAAACAATGCTATTTGCTGTTATCTCTGACTGCTTCTCCCATCTCCCCTGACAGTGTGCTCCAGGCACCAACAATCCTCTGTGTAAAATACTTGCCTCACACATCTCCTTTAAACTTTCCCTCCCTCACCTTAAATCTATGATCCTTATATTATGCTTCTCAATGTTATATACTCTTCTCACTCTTTGCTTCTGTCAACTCAGCAATTCTCAATCCATGCAAGTATATCTCTTTCAATCCCATAAGCTCTAACTTCATTTATAAAACTCCTTTGCAATACCTTATCAAAAGACCACCAGAGTCATATCAAAGGCCATAAGTATAGTAATGCCTTCTTTCTAACTCTATCTCCTTCGATAAACCACTTTCCAAACCTGACCACTTTAACCAAATAAGGGTCACCCGTCCTTAATATCTCTTTCCTAATTGTTTAATTGTGCTTTGTGAGAAACCTGGAGATGTTTAATCTTCTTAAAGGAACTTCATAAATACAGGCGTTATGTTGTCTTGGCGATAACTAATAGAGGCATAGATGTTATTTATTCTTTCATGGGATGAGGTCATTGGCTGGGCTAGCAACCGAGGGTCATTCCTAACGCTGGTGGTGACAGAGTTATTGTGGTGCAGTGGCAATGTCCCTTACCCTGAGCCAGGAAACTCAGGTTCACATCCCACCTGCTCCAGCAAGTGCCATAGCATTACTGAGCATGTTGATTAAAAATACCAAGAAGGTGTGGGTGAGCTATCGTCTCGGGTTGCTTCAGTCTATATTCATGTGAATTTGCCTCCCACAGGGTGAATTACCTGATACAGGAATACTTATGTTATCTGCTAGGAGAAAGTGAGCACTGCTGATGCTGGAGATCAGGGTTCAAGACAGTGGTGTTGGAAAAGCACAACAGGTCAGGCAACATCCGAGGAGCAGGAGAGTCAATGTTTCGGCCATAACCCTTCATCAGGAATGTGATGAATGATCTATCCCAAAATGTTAATTCTCCTGCTCCTTGGATGCTGCCTGACCTGTTGTGCATTTCCAGCACCACTCTCTTTGACTCATGTTATCTGCTGTAACATTAGAAACGGGGTATAATTATTGAATCCAGTAAACGGTTTTTACAACTAACTATTATTTACAAGCATTTAATTTTTATCATTTGCACTGGCAAAGAATTTTATCATCAGATTATTTTATTAACACACATTAGGCACATGACTACATAAGAGGCTAATGTTCAGCTATTATATTCCAAAACACAGCAAGTGTGGATTGATGTACTTAAAGGGATCTGAGGTAAAGGTGGGTCATGATATCCTTTTACTCTCAGGTCATATGGCATGAAGCAGTGATGATATTATGAGCATGTCTCTTAAAGGTATGTGGATAGACTGTGAGACAAATCTCACCTTCCTGTTTCCAAAGATGAAAGAAATGTGGATGGGTATATGTAAGGTTTCGGGGTATATGTGCCAAATGCTGCCAAATGGGACAAACAAGATTAATTTGGGATATCTGGCCAGCAAGGGTGAGTTGGACCTAAAGGTCTGTTTCCATGCTGTACAGCTCTATGATTATCTGAATTCCAGTCAGATATATATGGTTATACATAGGCACATGCCATCAGTTTGAAAATTATGTTAACAGCCTGAACAGAGTTTACAGGATTAACATTTCGAACTTGAATATAATGCTTCTTCCACTTTCTCCCGGAGATTGTATGCCCATTTGGAGAGGTACCTGTTGTTCTCTGTTGTACTTGTTTGACGGCATGGTTGTGTTGTTACTTGATGTAGTCACTCCACATCACCACTGGCCAGTGTGATCATCCTCACGTTCATCACTCGTGGTTGGAATGCTGGCTTCTGTTCCTTCACAATGTAGCACCATGGTCAGCAATGACAGTATGATCCAGGCTGGCTGCATATTCGAGAAACATTTGCTGATATACAAGTATTTGTGTTTCTAAATCACTTTTGATTTTGCCTAGTAAGCAGTTTTGGTGGTTCTCTACCTGCCTGCATAGAGCTGCTGTGTATCCCTTTCATTTCAGAGGAGATTCACTCGGTTGATTCCAGAATTGTAGAGACTGGAACTCTACTCATTGGAATGCGGAAGAACGAGGGCAGATCTTATTGAAACATATATAATTATGAAGGATTAGATAAAATAAAAACAGGGAAGTTGTTTCCACTGGCGGATGAAACAAGAACTAGGGGTTATAACCTCAAACTAAAGAGGACCAGATTAAGGACTGGGTTGAGGAAGAACCTCTTCTCTCAGTGGGTTGTGAATCTGTGGAATTCCCTGCCCAGTGAAGCAACTGAGGTTACTTCGCTGAATGCTTTTAAGGCGAAAATAGATTTTTGAACAGCAAAGGAATTGAGGGTTATGGTGAGCAGGCGGGGAAGTGGAGCTGAGTCCATGAAAAGATCAGCCATGATCTTATTGAATGACAGAGCAGGCTTGATGAGCCGGATGACCTACTCCCGCTCTGAGTTCTTATATTCTTTAAATCATTCTCCTTTGAAGAAGCGTGTCCTGTCTCTCAGCCAAGGGAGACAATTGGTTGTTGGACAAGTTTGCTCACACTTGGCTTCTGAGATTAATGTTGTACAAAAACGCAACAATGCAATGTGAAAATCTTCTGTCATTGATTAGATAGTATACATGATCTGTCCTGCTCGAACAATTGAACATTGCTGAGGTGCACTGTCACTCCAGATAATGATATTTTGATTTGATTTCAGTAAGATTCTGTTCTAGTTCTGTGAGGTTCTGTTGATTATTTATTTGCTTTTGTTACAGTGTCCTAGGATCTGTCCAGTTCTATCAGTATTTTGTTTCAAAGAGCATGGATAATGGGATGCCAATGTCTCACCCCATTTAGTACACATGATTTGAAAGATCTTGCCAGTGTAAACTATAGTTGTCACACACTCTCTGATACAGGACACTGAATAGTCTGAAAATAGCTGTCATGGTGTCAGCACTCACCGTGCTGCTAGGATGTTGACCAATGTGAAATGGAGAGAAGTAAACCATCACAGGGTGTAGTTCTCTCTATGCACTGTGAATAAATCAATCCCTACTTTTGTCTAAGAAGTGATTAAAACATTGTGTGGGTATAACGGCTCCCTTCACCACTGGAATCAATATGTTTGTCATTGTCACACATACATTCATGAGTTGATTCATCTTCTGATCAGGCAGATTCCTGATTCTTGTACGATCAACATCCTCATGTCCGAGGTATAACATGGACATGATTTCCTGGTGGAAGGTTCATGGTATTAGGACTTGTTTGCCCTTGATAATGGCTTGTCATGATATACCAAGTTCAATCTTTGACCAAAATGAACAAGTCTTCTCGGACACTTCTTTAATATTGTAAGATCATCCCTGAACAATTGTCTTGTAGTTGCTTATCTTTGACAGTTGCTAATTATAACTGTTCACCTTGACTCTGACCAAAGTGAAACAGATTAATCTAAACATTCAACATTCCAGTGCAATACAGGCCCTTCAGCTCTCGATGTTGTGCCGTCCTGTGAAACCAATCTAAAGCCCATCTAACCTACACCATTCCATTATCATCCATATGTTTATCCAATGACCATTTAAATGCCCTTAAAGTTGGCAAGTCTACCACTGTTGCAGGCAGGGTGTTCCATGCCCCTACTATGCTCTGACTAGAGAACTTCCCTCTGACTCTGTTCTATATCTATCACCGCTTATTTAAAGCTATGTCCCCTTGTGCTAGCCATCACTATCTGAGGGAAGAAGGTTCTCACTATCCACCCTATCTAATCCTCTGATCATCTTGGATGTCTTTAATTAGTCACTTCTTAACCTTCTTCTCTCTAATGAAAACTGCCTCAAGTTCATCAGCCTTTCCTCATAAGACCTTCCCTCCATTCCAGGCAACATCCAAGTAAATCTCCTCTCAACCCTTTACAAAGCTTCCACATCCTTCCTATAATGCAGTGACCAGAACTGTACACAATACTCCAAGTGCGGTCACACCAGAGTTTCATACAGCTGCAACATGGCCTCATGGCTCCAAAGCTCAATCCCTCTACCAATAAAAGCTAACACACCATATGCTCTCTTAACAACCCTATTAACCTGGGTGGCAGCTTTCAAGGATCTATGCACATGGATGCCAAGATCACTCTGCTCATCCAGACTATCAAGTGTCTTAACATGGGCCCAGTACTCCTTGTTCCTGTTACTCCTTCCAAAATGAACCACCTCACACTTCTCCATATTCAACTCCATTTGTCACCTCTCAGCCCAGTCTGCAGCTTATGTATATCCCTCTATAACCTACAATATCCTTCCGCACTGTCCACAACTTCATTGGCTTTAGTGTCATCCGCAAATTTACTAACCCCTCCTTCTACACCGTCATCCAGGTCATTTATAAAAATGACAAACAGTAATGGCCCCAAAACAGATCCTTGAGGTACACCAATAGTTACTGAACCCTGAGATGAGCATTTCCCATCAACCACCACCCTCTGTCTTCTTTCAGCCATCCGATTTCAGATCCAAACCGCCAAATCACCCTCAATCCCATTCCTCCATATTTTCTCCAATACTCTACCTTGGGGAATGTTATCAAATGCTTAATTGAAATCCATATACATCACATCAATGACTTTACCCTCCTCTACCTGTTTGGTCACCATCTCAAATAACTCAATAAGATTTGTGACGCACAACCTACCCTGTGTTGACTATCCCTAATCAACGTATTCCTTTCTAGATGATTATAAATCCTATCTCTTCTAACCCTTTCCGACACTTTACCCACAACAGAAGTAAGCCTCACAGGTCTATAATTACCAGGGTTGTCTCTACTCCCCTTCTTGAACAAGGGAACAACATTTGCTATCCTCCAGTCTTCTGGCACTATTTCTGTAGACAATGATGACATAAAGATCAAAGCCAAAGGTGATGCAATCTCCTCTCTTGCTTCCCAGAGAATCCTAGGATAAATCACATCCGGGCAAGGGGACTTATCTATTTTCACATTTTCCAGAATTGTTAACAGCTGCTTGTTTATGAACCTCAAACCCATGTAGACCAATTGCCTGTTTCTCAATATTCTCCTTGTCATTTTCCTGTGTAAATACTGATGAGAAATATTTATTTAGCACCTCTCCTATCTCTTTGGACTTCACGCGCATCTTCCCACAACTGTCCTTGACAGACCCTAATCTTGCTGTAACCATTATTTTATTCCTGATATACCTTTAGAAAGCTTTAGGGTTTTCCTTGATCTTATCTGTGATCATCTTTTCATGACCCCTCCTGGGTGTTCTTCACTCTCTCTCTTTAGGTTCTTCCTGGCTAACTTGTAACCCTCAAGCATCCTAAGTGAGCCATCACTTCTCATCTTTGCATAAGCCTTCTTCTTCCTCCTGAGACGAGATACAACTTCTTTAGTAAATCACGGCTCCCTCGCTCGACCACTTCCTCCCTGCCTGACAGGTCCGTACTTATCATGGACCTGCAGTAGCTGTTCCTTGAACAAGCTCCGCCTTTCAATTGTGCCCATCCCCTGCAGTTTCCTTCCCCATCCTATGCTTCCTAAATCTTGCCTAATCGCATCATAATTGCCTTTACCTCAGCTTTACCCTTGCCCTTTGGTATATACCTAGCCCGAGGAGAAACTGAGGACTGCAGATGCTGGAGTTCAGAGTCAAAAGTGTGATGCTGGAAAAGCACAGCGGCTCAGGCAGCATCTAAGGAGCAGGAGAATCGATGTTTCTGGCATAATCTTTTTATCAGGATTCAGGTTTCCTGATGAAGGGCTTATGTCTGAAACATTGATTCTCCCTCTCCTCGGATGCTGCCTGACCTGCTGTGCTTTTCTAGCACCATACTCTCGACCCATACACCTATCTCTTTCCATCGCTAAAATAACTGTAACCGAATTGTGGTCACTATCACCAAAGTGCTCACCTCCCTCCAAATCTAACACCTGGCCGGGTTCATTCCCCAGTACCAAATCCAATGTGGCCTCGCCCCTTGTTGGGCTATCTACATAAAGGATTAGATTAGACTTAGATTAGACTTACAGTGTGGAAACAGGCCCTTCGGCCCAACAAGTCCACACCGACCCGCCGAAGCGCAACCCACCCATACATTTACCCCTTACCTAACACTACGGGCAATTTAGCTTGGCCAATTCACCTGACCCGCACATCTTTGTGACTGTGGGAGGAAACCGGAGCACCCGGAGGAAACCCACGCAGACACGGGGAGAACGTGCAAACTCCACACAGTCAGTTGCCTGAGTCGGGAATTGAACCCGGGTCTACAGGCGCTGTGAGGCAGCAGTGCTAACCACTGTGCCACCGTGCCACCCACTGATGCCTTCAACTCCTGGCTGTGGTAGGCCCTGAGCGGGGACCTTGCAGAAGTCCTGAGGCCCTTCGGTCCTGTTTCCATACTGTACATCTCTATGACACTATACTTAAATAGAGTTTCCTTGTACCTCAAGGTGGCACCAGATTGTGGAGACAGAACACTTTTCACTTTATCTCCCTCGATATATGTGACAATCAATAAATCATTCAACACTCATTCATAAATAAATCATTCATCAGCTTTGGAATGTAGAGTGTCAATGTGTAGATCATGAGGAGTATCTTGGTTGTTATGTACATTAGATAATCTGCTCAGCTCATAATCATCCTGGTACCTGGCTTATATCTCACTGGAAAGTCCTGCATCCTGACCTGTAGATGTTGCAAACATGGCAGCGCACTTGGGGAGTTTTGCAGCAGGGCACTGTACATGGATTATGATTTGTTTCAACAGTGAATTTATTGCTAAGTAAGTAAGCGTGAAATATCATACTAGCACAAGTGTTTCACCCTCTATTGTGGAACATTTGGTTTGTGCAGATGGCAGGGTTTACAAACCAAAAGCAATAAGATTCTCATCTAGTAAAAAAACATCTCAGCCTTTTTGAGATGCATCCACTTCAAGAATCCTGGCCTTCCTAGGGAAGTGGTGTTGCAAAAAGCGAACTTTTGCAGACAGTACCAGCTCGAGTGCATTGAAGATGCAATGGTGGTCATCCTGCCAAACGTAGACCATCCTTCTTGGGCAAGTCTTTCAGCAGAGATACCTTCTTGGTGAAACTGGAATGACATGGGAATCCAAAGTGCAAGGGAGCCGAGCTTCTCTCTGTCCTGTGGGATTGGCATAATGGTTGACATCATCAATTTTGTTTGAATCAGGATCATCTCCATGGGTGGAGTAAATGGAACCAAGGAGGTTTATCTGGCTGACAATGGCCATTAATACTGTGCTATTAAATACCAAACTGTGTTGTTGTACTTCTGTTATAGAAACTGAAGGTTGTGGTCATGCTTGGCCTTCCTCTGACCCATGACCGTGATATTGTTAGCAATGCAAACACAACCAACTGGGCACACACTCTCTCGCCCTTTCCACGTGCTGCTGGAATAGGCTCTGGCTAACTGTGGGAACAAATGGAATCCATTGGAAACTGTCCTCTCCAAACAGGGTCCTGAATGTAGAGAGTTCTTGGGATTCTTTTGCTGTGTATCCCATCCAGTTTGGTAAAGGATTGTGATCTGGAAAAGTTAGGGTTTAATCCATCCACCGTTAGTATTTTGAGGGTGCCACTGTTTAAGTGAGAGGTTGAGGTTCCTTGGAGGTTGACATCAATCTTTGAAACACATGATGGAATTGTACCAATCTGTAAGCTGGTTAACAATTCATGTCATCTCACTGGGTTCCACTCAAATCTTCTCCTGATTGTGTATATTGCACTTCCTTGGAGAATCAAAGAATGGGGTTACATTGTCCTTTTGTATGTAATCATATCAAATCTGCCCGAGTTTTAGGTTTTCAGATTGTTGCCTCCATTGCAGTTTGTTCTGCTGCAGTGGATGTGGTGTGCTCATGGATTATAACTGAGACACACTGTGTCGCTTGCACACTGAAACCTGGGCTTACTGGTTGCCCAGCTATTGCTGCATCATTGATAAGGTTCTCTCCTGTTGGATTCAGTGATGGGTCTGGCAATTGTGTAGCATGCATATGTTTCCGCCTTCACCGCCTTCCTAACCTGCAATCTTCTTCCTGACCTCTCCGCCCCCACCCCACTCCGGCCTATCACCCTCACCTTGACCTCCTTCCACCTATCGCATCTCCATCGCCCCTACTCCAAGTCCCTCCTCCCTACCTTTTATCTTAGCCTGCTGGACACACTTTCCTCATTCCTGAAGAAGGGCTTATGCCCGAAACATCGAATTTCCTGCTCCATGGATGCTGCCTGACCTGCTGCGCTTTTCCAGCAACACATTTTTAGCATGCATATTACTTAACATTCGTCAACCCAAGCCTCATTATTGTTGTTCAGATCTTGCTAAACTTGGATCATGGACTGCTTCAGTATCTGACAAATTGTGAGTGTGAACATTTTGCAATCGTCTGTAAATATCCCATTTCTGATGTTCTGGTAGAAGGTGATTAAAGCAATGGAAGACAGCTAAGCAAGGCACAAGTACCTACGGCGATGCCCTGGGACTGAGATAAGCAGAACCATCTACCGTTCTGTTAGAGATGTTTCAGTTAGAGGAGCGAGTCTGCCTTCATTCCCATGGAATTCCGCTTTGCTCAGGCTCCCTGATGTCACATCCTGTCTAACGCTACTTTGATGTCAATGCCATCACTCTCACCTCAGCACATTTGCCCATGTTTGGACCAAGGGTGTAATGAAGTCTGGCAGAACACAAACTGTGCATCGATGCACAGATTATTCCTTTGTGAGCGCTGCTTGATAGCACTGTTGACAATTTCTTCAAGCATTTTGCTGCTGGTCAAGAGTTACCTGCTGGGCGATGATTGGCCAGATTGGATTTGTCCTGCTTTTTGCGGACAGAACCTGCTTCAGCAATTTTCCACATTGTTGGTTAGAGAGCATACAAACCGGGGGGAATAGCAGGTTCTGGAGCACAACTCTTTGGTATTACAGCCAGAATGTTGTCAGGAACCATAGGTCTCCAACCGTTTCTTGACATCACATAGAGCAATTGGAATTGGACATGCATGTTGCTGGGAACCTAAGTAGATGGATTAGAATCATAGAATTACTATGGTGTGGAAGCAGGCCATTCAGCCCATCAAGTCCATCCCAGCCCTCTGAAAAACATACAACCCAAAAGCAGCCCCACTACCCAATCCCTACATTTCCCAAGGCTAATCCCCATAGCCTACACATCTTTGGACTGTGGGAGGAAACCGGAGCACCTAGAGGAAACTCACGCAGACACGGGGAGAATGTGCAAACTCCACACAGTTGCCTGAGGCTGGAATCAAATCCAGGTGCCTGACGCTGTGAGGCAGTAGGGCTAACCACTGAGTCACCATGCCACCCCAAATTATTTACTCAGTGTTTCGGACTGAATATGGTTGCACCTTGTCTTTTGCACTGGTGGGTGTTGGGCACCCCCATCATTGAGGAGGGGGATGCTTCAAAATTTTTCTTTTGGGTAGCTGTTTACCGATCCACCACCATGAAGAAACAGATGTGGCAGGACTGTGCAGCTTGGATCTAATTTGAAGGATCACTTCAATTCAGTGTCTGACCACACTGCTTCCATGGTTCGGCACTGTTTCCAATGCTCTGAAGTCGACCAAGTGGATTTTTTACAACAATCTCCTCCTTTGCTAATCATTACAAATTAGGTCAGCCTTTCATTCCAGCTTATGAATGAATCGAATTGTTCTGTAGGGATCAGTTCTGGACTCATTGTTGTTTGTCATTTATATAAATGATTTGGATATGAATTTAGGAAACACGGTTAGTAGGTTTAAGGATGACATCAAAATTGGAGATATGTTCAACAGTGAAGAAGGTAATTTAAGTTGACAAAGAGATCTTGATTAATTGGGCCAATGGGCTGAGGGGTGGCAGATGGTGTTTAAATTTGGAGGAATGTGAGATTGTGCATTTTGATAGTGCAAACCAGGGCAGGACTTTTAGAGTTAATAGGAGCACCCTGGGGAGTGTTGTCAATCAGAGAGACCTAGGGGCTTCAAGTGCATAGAATCTTAGAGGTGTACAGCACGGAAACAGACCCTTCGGTCCAACGCGTCCATGCTGACTGGATATCCCAACTTAATCTAGTCCCACTTGCCAGCATTTGGTGCACATCCCTCCAAACCCTTCCTATTCATATACCCAGATGCCTTTTAATGTTGCAATTGTACTAGCCTTCAGCGCTTCCTCTGGCAACTGAATGTCGCATCAAAGGGTGATCAAGAAAACATTTAGCATGCTTGCCTTCAATATTCAAACGTTTGAGAGTAGGAGTTGGGACATCATGTTGTAGTTGTACAGGATGTTGGTAAGGCCACTTTGGGAGTACTGAATGTAGTTCTGGTCACCCTGCTATAGAGATGCTATTAAATTGGAGAGGATTCCGAAAAGGCTTACAAAGATGTTGTCAAGAATGGAGGGGTTGAGTTATAAGGAAAGGTTGGGCAGGCTGAGAGTTTTTTCACTGGAGAGCAGTACATTGCAGGGTGATGTTACAGAGGCTTATAAAATCATGAGGGACATAGATAAAGTGAATAGCAAAGGCCTTTTCCCTACAGTAAGGGAATTCAAATATAGAGGGCATATTTTTCAAGTGAGATGGAAGATTTAAAAGGGACCTGAGGGGCAAATGTTTCACACAGAGGGTGGTTCGTATGGAGAATGAACTGCCAGAGGAAGTGGTAGATGCAGGTACAGAGACAACATTTAAAAGTCAGTTAGACAGGTATATGCGTATGAAAGGTTTAGAGGGATGTGGGCCCAATGCAGGCAAATGGATTTGTTTACTTTGGGAAACTTGGTTAGCATAGACATGCTGAACTGAAGGGCCTGTTTCCATACTTTATAACTCTATGGCTCAATGACTCTGTGAATTTAGTTTCCCAACCATTGTGGTGGTTTGGTGATTCAAACACTTGGCATCTAAGTATCACTGCAGTCATCAGGAATACTGATTCCAGTAATGTTACGACTGGGCTATTCTGCCATTATTCCACAAAGTAGGATTCTGACAATTCAAGTTACAGCTGCCATTGAAAGATAATGGGGAAGGAAATGTATCAGAGACTCAAGCAGGAGAAATGGAGACTTCAGCAAGCATTTAAGACTGAAGCAAGACTAATCGTACAAATGTATTGTGATTTCCCAAACTCCAGATGTTTCAAAGTGCTATACAGTCAACACTTTGGAAATCTAAAGTTGCCTCAGTCTTACCACCATAGGGCTGCTCTCGCATTAGAGAGGTGGTGGTTTAATCTGAGAGTCACCAGACCTCTAGCGAGAGGAGAGGTTGAAAAGGGGAGTCCTTCATGGTAATCTCAGCCAGTGATAGGAACTTGCTCTGTTGACATCACTCTATATCAGTCACTATGCTAATGTAGGAAATGTTAATTTCCACAAAGTTAGTTCACACCAGTGAGATAAATGATCAATTAATTTACTTTAAAGATGTTGGCTGAGGGTTCTTTTTGGAGAAAGTGAGGACTGCAGATACTGGAGATCAGAGCTGAAAATGTGTTGCTGGAAAAGCGCAGCAGGTCAGGCAGCATCCAAAGAGCAGGAGAATCGACGTTTCGGGCATGAGCCCTTCTTCAGGAATCAGGGCTGAAGAAGGGCTCATGCCCGAAACGTCGTTTCTCCTGCTCCTTGGATGCTGCCTGACCTGCTGCGCTTTTCCAGCAACACATTTTCAGCTCTGAGGGCTCTTTTCCTCATGCCTCCCTGTTTGAGAAAATGGAGACTTTGTGTTGGGAATCTGAGGCTGACAGATAAGCACTTGTGACCTTTGATGTACCCTGGACTTGTGCAGAGTTTGAGTTAAGGATTTCATGGCCTGCTGGTTTCAGTGCAAGAATTTCCAGTAATGACTGCAGTCACCCTCTCTGGTGGTACAAGGTGTGAGAGATCCCTTTCTACAGCTGCAGAAACCTTAGCAGTGATTAATGGGTTTTAAAATAGATTTTAAAATTCTATTTTAAACACTGAAGTTCAGCAACTCTCCAAGCACTTGTCCATCAATCAATGTGTGAATCTATTTGCCATTCCCATAGTTAATTAGTCCCCATGTAAATCAGCATTTAATTAGAATTGGGGCCAACCTATTTTTATATACCATGCCTTCTGCTGTGTAAGGTAACTCACTAACTAAATCAGATGCTCAAAGGCAAACAGATCACATGCTAAAGCCTTTGGGAAACAATTGGGTTGTCAGAGAAACAGTAGAGACATGATCATTTGTGGTGAGGTGTTCTTTCAAGGTGATAGTGGCTGATCTAGCCCAATGTCATCTATATACCTTAACTCTAATCCTTACTACCTTGGTTCACACAGATTTAGGAGAAAGTGAGGACTGCAGATGCTAGAGATCAGAGTCGAGAGCGTGGTGCTGGAAAAGCACAGCTGGTCAGGCAGCATCTGAGGGGCAGGAGGGTCGAAGCTTCAGGTGTAAGCCCTTCAGGTTTCCGTCCACAGATGAACCCACAAAGCACCGGTCTGAGGATAAAGCAAAATACTGCGGATTTTAGACATCTGAACTAGAAACAGAGACGCCACAGGTTCATCAGCATCTGTGGAGAGAGAAAAACAGAGTTCATGTTTCAAGTCTGATGTGACTCCTTCAGAACTGAAAGGTGTTGGACAATGGTCATTGTTATGCTGCAGACAGAAGGGGAGTAGAAGTCGATGTTTTTCTTTCAGATTTCCAGTTTTCACACTGTTTTGCTTTTTATCGACTGTCTCATTCACGACCACTTCTCACGCAAGTATTCCCAACTTGATGAGTGTCTATTTTATCTTCATTCGGATTTCCATTTTAATCTATCAGCTTGTTCAACTTTGTTGGTGTTGATCTCCCTCCTGGTGTTTGAGAAGGTTTCCTTTCAGAGCCACATCTCCGTTCTCAACGACCCTCATCAGCTCTGGTTTCCAGCTAAAGTTCCATCTTCCATGTTTCGAACATCCTCCCGGATCACAGCTGTCTTTAGACACACACAATGTTCCTCAGCCTGAGATTCACACTCAGTGCCAAACACTGCCACACGTACACTCTCAACCTTCTTCTCCATGATTACTACCTCACACTCACTCAAAGCTGCCCTGGTCCCCATTCTATTTTACTCTTTGTCTCATTCAATGCGTTAACGAGAAACCATTTCCCATATTGTCAGGGGCTAAGGGATTCAAACTCCGAGATCTTACAGGTAGTACCAACAGCCACCTGGAATCTCCCTCGCCATCACTTCCTCTCCTTTCCCTCGGACTCCATCCCTCCTTCTCATCTGACTCCGTGTCATGTATTGTCTGTACCCTTTGAGCTTCCTTTCAATGACACTGAACTCATAATGTAGTTTGTTTATCCTTGCTAGGGTGGGCAGTACTGTGGCTCTGTGGTTAGCATCGCTATCTGACAGTGCTGGGAACCCGGGTTCGATTCCAGCCTCGGGCGACTGTCTGTGTGGAGTTTGCACATTCTCCCCGTGTCTGCGTGAGTTTCCTCCAGGTGCTCCAGTTTCCTCCCACACTCCGAAGATGGTCAGGTAGATTGGCCATGCTAAATTGCCTAAAGTGTTCAGGGATTTGTAGGGTAGGTGGATTAGCTATGGGCAATGCAGGTTTATAGGGATGATGGGTCTGGGTGGACTGCTCTTTGGAGGATTGGTGCGGACTATTTGAGCTGAATGGTCTGCTTACACACTATAATTTTCCTACCCTCTGCATGGAAAAGTTTCCCCTTAGCTCTCTTTTATATCTTTCCTCTCTCACCCTAAACATATGCCCTCTTGTTCTGGACTCCCCACCCCAGAGAAAAGACTTTGTCTATTTATCCTATCCATGCCCCTCATGATTTTATAAACATCTATAAAGGTCACCCCTCAGCCTCCAACGCTCCAGGGAAAACAGCCCCAGCCTATTCAAGATCTTCCTGTAGCTCAAATCCTCCAATCCCAGCAACATCCTTATAAATCTTTTCCAGGTTTCACAGTATCCTTCCAATAGAAAAGAGACCAGAATTGCATGCAATGTTCCAGAAGTGGCCTAACCAATGTCCTGTACAGCCCTAGCATGACCTCCCAACTGCTGTACTCAATACTCTGACCAAAAAAGGAAAGCATACCAAACACCTTCTTCACTATCCTATCTACTGCAACTCCACTTTCAAGGAGCTATGAATCTGCACTCCAAAGTTCAGCAACACTCCCTAGGACTTTACCATTACATGTATAAGTCCTGCTAACTTTTGTTTCTCAAGATTCAGCCCCTCACATTTATCTAAATTAAACTTCATCTGCCACTTCTCAGCTCATTGACCCATCTGATCAAGATTCAATTGTAATCTGAGGTAACCTTCTTCACTGTCCACTACACCTCCAATTTTGGCGCCATCTGGAACCTTACTAACCGTACCTCTTATGCTCACATCCAAATCATTTATGTAAATGACAAAAAGTAGAGGGCCCTGCACCGATCCTTGTGGCACTCCACTGGTCGAAGGCCTCCAGTCTGAAAAACAACCCTCCACCACCACCTTTGAGCCAAAATTGTTGAGATTGTTTGAAATTTGACATTCCAGTGAATTGTCCTAATAACTACAAGAGAAAAACTTCATCTTGACTTTTTCTCAGTCATATTGAAGTTTGTCTTCCACCAAGAAAGGTATTTTCCCTGGGGTGAATACCCAAAGTCTTTTTCCCAGGTCAGGGGAGTCCAAAACTAGAGGGCATGGGTTCAGAGTGAGAGGGGAAAAATTTAAAAAGGGCCATAGGGGTAGCCTTTTCATGCAGAAGGTGGTACATGTATGGAACGAGCTGCCAGAGAAAGTGGTGGAAGCTGGTACAATTACAGTATTTAAAAAGTATCGGGATGGGTATATGAATAAGAAAGTTTGAGAGGAATACGGCCAAATGCTGGCAAATGGGATTAGATTAGATTATGATATCTGGTCGGCATGGTTGAGTTAGACCGAAGGGTCTGTTTCTGTGTGGTACATCACTGTGACTCTGAATACAGTACTGCAGTGCTGACACTACAAAAGCATATTTTATTGTTCAGTATTTTGAGACGTTCTGCAGCTGTGCAAGGCACTATACAAGTGCAAGTTGATGCTTTATTAGTTTGTCTAATTGTATAAATGTACAATGGTCCTGTGATTTGTGGTGGCTGTATAAATTGTAAATGAGGTTGCTCATGACCAGAGAGAATTACAATTGTGCATCACATGAAGCATCAATGCATCACATGAAGCCTGGACATTGTGATAAACTAGGAATGAGGAGCGAGGAAAGGATGAAGGCAACTGTTACATGCAGCAAGATTCAGTGACTTCTCCTCAAAAATAAATCATTCTCAGAAACACCACTGCAATGTGCAAATCACATTCTCTCTTGGCAATGGATGCCCTACAGTAACACCAGCAACAAAGGTGTTAACTGCTATAACAAGAACTTTCATAGTTATTGTGCCTTTAATGTAGAAAACCATCTCCAGGAGATTAATGGAGGTATCATTAGACAACACTGAAGGATGGAGCACTGACTAAAAGTATGTTTAAAGAACACAGGTTTTATGATTGGCCTTAATGGGGAGAGGAGGCTGGCAAGGCCTCAGTTTAGACAGGCTCCTGAATTGTACAAACTCCTAGAACAGTTAATAAAACCAGAGGTTAAGAACTGTTCTGGAATTGGACAAGCCATTGAAAACCAAACATCTTGAATTCTGAGAAAAATCAGAACGGTTAAAACCAGAATTCTAGGAAAATTGACTGAAAACAGAAAAATAGGAAAGGGAACAAAAACCTTGAAATGCATTGATGGCACCAGCTGTTCCTAATTACACTCTGGAGCCGAGTTGAGATAAAGCTGTCAAGGCCGGAGCTCACTAGACGAGTTGGTATGTCAGACTGTCTCAGTAAACAAACAGAAAGGAGTCTAGAGACATGCTTCATATCAGTGACCTGTTTTTTTACAGCGACAATAGGTTCTGAAGTAGGAAAGGAGTGAGTCAGTTAATGAGATGTTCGGCCTTACTCAGACTAATTCCACACTGACCCATTTTTACGTACGCAACATGTTGGCCAATGGAAAGGTTGGTGCTGATTCAACATTCTCCACAACATGTTCATCAGGATGGACATGGAGCTGAGTGCTTTCTGAATGCAATATGTAGTGCCTGACTTCCATTGCATAGTGCCTCTAGTTCACCCTGTACGAGTGTATGTACATGGGGCTAAAGTCTCACACTCTTTGTGTAGAACATTAATTGCTAAGGTTCAAGTGGGGCAGCACGGTGGCTCAGTGGTTAGCTCTGCTGCCTCTCAGCATCAGAGACCCAGGTTCAATTCCACCCTTGGGTGACTGTCTGTGGGGAGTTAGCGTATTCTCCCCATGTCTGCATGGGTTTCATATCGCAGTCCAAAGATGTGCAGGTTAGGTGGATTGGTCATGCTAAATTGCCCAGAATGTTCAGGGATGTGCAGGCTGGGTTGGTTAACCATGGGAATTGCAGGGTGACAGAGATTTGGTCGGAAGCTCTTCAGAGGCGGGGTTCGGATGGGCCAAATGGCCTACTTCCATACTGTAGGGATTCTATGAAGTGCAAAGAGAGTCTTAATGCATCAAGAGCTGATGGTGGATCAGGAAGCTGATGGACCTGCATATGAACAGACGAATGAGGAGCTGGAGGATTCCACTCAGCCCCTCGAGTCTGATATGATAAGATTATGGCTGACCTGCTTGTGGTCTCTGCTTTCCCGTCTAGCCTGAATACATTTCACTATGAGGGTGGTTTGTCTTTGGAATTATCTTCCCTTGTAAGCAGTGCAGGCTGGGACATAAAATATTTTCAAGTTTGGTTTGGACTGACATTTGAGTGGAAGTTGGAGGGGGGGGGGAATGGGGGTGGAGTTACAGCCTTTATTAGATCATTAAGGTGAGAGGACAAAGGTTTAAGAAGGACCTGAGGGGCAACTTCTTCACGCAGAGAGTGGGGCGTAAATGGAATGGGCTGCCCGAGAGAAAGTGGCTGAGGCAAGCACAATAGCAACATCTATAAAACATTTAGATGGGTACATGGATGGGAAGGGTTTAGAGGGATATGCGCTAAATATGGGCAGTTGGAACTAGCCGAGTGGGCACCATGGTCAGTATGGACCAGTTTGGGCTGAAGGGCCTGTTTCCACACTGTAATACTCTGTGGCACTATCCATGATCTTATTGGATGTTGGAGGTGTCTCAATGAGCTGAGTAGCTTACTCTTTCATCTCATCTTTACCATCACATGCTATCATCAGTGACACCCCCCAGATCACTCCCTGTGATTCACCTCAGAGGCTGTACAGGTGGACTGTTGGCTCTCTCAGTATATCTGAGTGCTAGTCCATCAAGAGGGTCAGACACCACTGGCTGGTTTCTGGAGGAAGAACTCATGCCCAGTTGTGGAGGTGGGCATTGCCAAAGACCATCAAGACTGGCACCAGCCCCACTCAGGGTCATCCTGGGTCCTGAAAGAAGGTGCTTGAAAGTGAGTGAAAGTTTTGTTTTATATAAGATAATGTTTCAGAAAGGGTTAAAGTTGGAGACTGCATGAAGTTCCACCCAATTTTATGATGGCACAAGGATTTGGGTGGGGCAAGGGCAGAACGGTTCTGGATCCGGAAGGATCTAGAACCACCTTCATCATCCTTGGAAGAATAGTGATCTCACTAATGTAATGCCACCCTGACTGTCATCATGAAGTAATCTAAATCTTGTTTAAAACAAGAGCCTTCCTTGTTAAGCCTCAGCAGTGGTTTTCATCAAACACTCCAAACCAAATTGGCTGTTAGGCTCAATCAAGGAATAGGGATGATACCAACACAACTGCCCAAACTGCCAACTAGTGGTGGTTTCCGTTACAGGGTGGGTGTGAGTGTGCCTATTCAGGTGGGGAGGGAAGGAGGTGCCTAGAGAGAGGGAAATGAGTGGAACTGCCCAATATGTTGGTCAGAGGATTATTGTCCAGGAGAATGCGGGACAGGTTAAGGTATAGGTCACGGGCCTGATCGTTCGACTCCATTTCCTTTTCCTGTCCTCGGGAGGTCCCAGATTCCTTTTGGTCCTCTTTGTTCGGCTCCTTTCCAGGGGCCATAGATGAGTAATGATGGAAGGGAATGGTGAGGGGACTGGGGGTCAAGTACAGGGATTGACAGTCAGTGCCAAACTGCTCTTTCCCAATGCCAAGTCCCTTGACATGACAGTGAGTGCCTTTGAATGGGGCAGAGTCTCTTTTTTCGAAGCACCCAAGCTACCCCAACAGGAATTACTTTACCATCTTTCCACCTGGTGGGTCCTCTGCCCACTGCTGGGTGAGTACCGGGAACAGGACACATAAAGCGTCTCAATTGATAGTGGGAGAGGAAGGCCATGCATTCCTGATGAAGGGCTTATGCTCGAAACGTCGAATTCTCTATTCCTGAGATGCTGCCTAACCTGCTGTGCTTTGACCAGCAACACATTTGCAGCTGTGATCTCCAGCATCTGCAGACCTCATTTTTTACTCGAAGATTTTAACCTACTGCGAATCCTCTTACAAGGATGCCTTCCTTGAAGAAGCTCTCTTCCTCCCTCTACAAGGATTTCAGTGAGTCCCTCCCTCACTGCACCCCCCAGGTCATCTCCTCTGCACAGAAGCTCTTCAGCCACGTTCTCAAACAGACCCGTTACCACAGCCACATCTCCTTCCTCAGCACCTGCCTAAGGAACCGACTGATCCCACACGGACTCCGAACTACATTCCAACCAACAAAATTTGGACCCAACCAGGACAACCTGTACCTACAACAAATCCGAAGCCTCCAGCAACAGACCTCCCTCCGGATCCTCCGCTCCACCCTTGCAGCCATGCGTCGCCACTTACACTCTCTGCAATCAGCCCTACCCCAGCTCAGGACAGCACTCTCACAGACCTGCAAAGGACCCCTGCTGTTCTTCATCTACAGAAGAATCCACAAACTCAACAAACAGTTCTTCCTAGCCCTATCAGAGATTAAAGACAGTAAGTACCAAAAACTTTCATGTACTTACCCCCACACTCGTGGCCCCTCAACTATTCCAGAATCTTCCACAGGCCTGTCGGACGCCATTACACATGTGGCCTCCACAGCGCCCGCGGCACCAAAGGCCGCCGCCGACCGTGACGTCACTTCCGCCCCCACCGACCTCGGAGCCCCCGCGATCGCCGCCCCTACAACTGCCCCGGTGACCACCACACACACAACCGCTTCCACAATCGCCGACGGACCCGCGACCCACGCGGCCACCGGGAATGACCACCACTCCTCCGTCGCCGCAACCATTTCCGCCCCTCCGGTTGCCGTCGACGCAGCCACTTCCGCCCCCACTGACATCACTAACCTGCAGGAACACAAATCCTCAGGTTTCCCCGCCCCCACGCCGTCTTTCGTCACTACCCATAACCCCGCCCATAACCCCGCCCCCACGCTTATTTCCGTCACGACGCATGACCCCGCCCCCACGTCGAGCAACGTCACCACGTCTAACTCCGCCCCTACTTCGATCTCTGTCCCCGCCCCCAGCTCCAGCTCCAGCTCCAGTCCCACACCAGGTCCTAGGTCCTAGCTCCCAGCCCTGCCGGATTTTCACCATCCCTCCAGATCTCCCCCTCTCTGAGGATGAAAGATCAGTCCTCAGCAGGGGCCTCACCTTCGTTCCCCTACGCCCTCGGATTAATGAGTTCAACACGCGGCGAGATATTGAACAATTCTTCCGCCGCCTTCGCCTCCGTGCCTACTTTCACAACCAAGACTCCCGCCCACCCTCTGACGACCCCTTCTCCCGCCTCCAACACACCCCATCCACCTGGACACCCCGTGCTGGCCTCCTACCCGCCCTCGACCTCTTTATAGCCAACTGCCGCCGTGACATCAACCGACTCAACCTGTCCACCCCTCTCACCCACTCCAACCTCTCACCCTCAGAACGTGCAGCCCTCCACTCCCTCCGCTCCAATCCCAACCTCACCATCAAACCCGCAGACAAGGGAGGCGCGGTGGTAGTTTGGCGCACTGACCTGTACACCGCTGAAGCCAAACGCCAGCTCGCGGACGCCTCCTCTTATCGCCCCCTTGACCACGACCCCACCTCCCACCACCAAACCATCATCTCACAGACCATCCAGGACCTCATCACCTCAGGGGATCTCCCATCCACCGCCTCCAACCTCATAGTCCCACAACCCCGCACCGCCCGTTTCTACCTCCTGCCCAAAATCCACAAACCTGCCTGCCCCGGCCGACCCATTGTCTCAGCCTGCTCCTGCCCCACCGAACTCATCTCCCAATACCTCGACACGGTCCTGTCCCCTTTAGTCCAAGAACTCCCCACCTACGTTCGGGACACCACCCACGCCCTCCACCTCCTCCAGGATTTTCGCTTCCCCGGTCCCCAACGCCTTATTTTCACTATGGACATCCAGTCCCTGTACACCTCCATCCCCCATCACGAAGGACTCAAAGCCCTCCGCTTCTTCCTTTCCCGCCGCACTAACCAGTACCCTTCCACTGACACCCTCCTTCGACTGACTGAACTGGTCCTCACCCTGAATAACTTCTCTTTTCAATCCTCCCACTTCCTCCAAACTAAAGGAGTTGCCATGGGCACCCGCATGGGCCCCAGCTATGCCTGCCTCTTTGTAGGATATGTGGAACAGTCCATCTTCCGCAACTACACTGGCACCACCCCCCACCTTTTCCTCCGCTACATCGATGACTGTATCGGCGCTGCCTCGTGCTCCCACGAGGAGGTTGAACAGTTCATCAACTTTACTAACACCTTCCATCCCGACCTGAAATTCACCTGGACTGTCTCAGACTCCTCCCTCCCCTTCCTAGACCTTTCCATTTCTATCTCGGGCTATTCCTGATGAAGGGCTTATGCTCGAAACGTCGAATTCTCTATTCCTGAGATGCTGCCTAACCTGCTGTGCTTTGACCAGCAACACATTTGCAGCATGCATTAGTCAACATGAACTTAATTGAGGTAGAAATGCTAAAAGGGCAGGATCTCCACTTGTCACCTATCTGCCTATATTATAACCCCTGCCATGTTGCTCCTATGTTTTATATTTGAATGTAAGATCCCAACCAGCTAACACCAGTAAAGGCATCCCTCTCCTGGTTGACAGCTTAAGGAGCTGGTCCAAGTTATTCCAGAGAGAATTGAAAAGGTAACTTAATTAATCTTGGAATAAGGTTATTGACTCTTTTGATTTTCATCAATGACCCTAATAAATCCCAATTTCAGAAAAATTCCCAAACCTTTTCCATAGGCAGCCTGAAGGTAATCCCACAAATGTTTTGGAAGACTCCATGGGTCATTGCCAGACCCCATCTGAGGGAAAAAAAAACCCTCCTGAAGCTCTAAAAACTGTCAGCTCTCTTTGGTAATAGTAAAAGCTTCCTCTCGGTGTCCTGACCAACTCACATCACTGAGACAAGTCTTTGGTCCCTTGATCTCACTGCTGTTTGTAGGTGTTTACTTACTGTAAATTGGCAGCTGTGATTCCTGTCGAAAAGTGTGTTGCTGGAAAAGCACAGCCAATAGGCAGCATCCGAGGAGCAGGAGAGTTGAGGTTTCAGGCATAAGCCTTCATCAGAAAGAGTGATGATTCCTACCTTACAATGGTGACTAAGTTTTATTTTAAAAGTGTTTCATTGGTTGTAAAGCAGTTTTGAGATATCCTGACATCGTGGAAAGTGCGAAACAAATATAGGCTTTTATTTCCCACCTTAATTAACACAAGAGTGAATGGTGATTGGAAATTCGGGGTTCAGGAGAGAAGTGTGACAACCCATCAATAAAACCCATACTTTGGAGTGAGCTGCAAGTTTGTTTGGATTACCCATAAATTATCCAAAATCGCACACGACTGACAGACTGCTCAGTGAATGACTGTTGACAGTACTATTGCATTGTATCTGAACCAGATGGTAAGTAATGGAACCTCACATTGCTCATTCCAAAGCAGAAATAGGATTGTCAAAACAACAAGATACTGGGAGATCTCTAAGCCAAATCTATGCTGTTGCCCAGTGTGGAGTATTTCGGGTATGAAGCCAAATTAAGCAGTAAGAGATTCTTTCAGGGTCACTGGGGGATATATATGGCAAAAATATGAAATGATTGTTAAGTGTAAAAATAATTTAGTCCACTATGTAACCTCATGCTTAATATTATTAAATTGTGAATCCACCCTGTTGCATGGTAGTCTGTTTATGAATCTACTGAATGCAGGGAGCAACTGTGAGTGGCGTACTGATTTGAGATTAGTGCCTGTTATCGAGAAGGTTATACTTGATGTTAATATTAGCAGGAAGAATAGCTGGAGAGGTTGGAGGGGTGTTGGTTGTTTGTGGGTGATAATATGTCACAGTCCATCTGAGATCTAGATCAGAAGACAGGAGCCAGCCAAAATGTAGACGTTAACAAGTTAGATATGCTGCCTCTTCAGAACGTAACTGGCCATCTCTACAGTAACTGTGCTGTCATGGAAAAGCCCTTAGGCATATAATTGAACTCAAAACAGATGCTGAAATTAATATTCCTGAGAAAAAAAATACTAGTGAATCTTGTTCATCGGTCCTTAGGTGAATGTGCTGTTATATATAGTCCTGTTTTACATTCCTTGGTGATTTGCCTTCAGTATTCTTTATCTTGCTATTTTGTTTGACTTTCCACCTGATTTCTTATGCTGTCTATGCACTTTATGTGCTTACCAAGCACTCAATCTGTCTTTATTTATTCATAGCATCCTATTTGGGCTTAGTTTGAACAGTGTATATTTTTTCTGCACTCAGTTGAAAACCAACTTCCCAGCCCAGCACATTGTAGGGAATGGAGGGTTTGAGTTATAAGGAGAGGTTGGATAGACATAGAGCTTTTTTGACTGGAGTGTAGGAGAAATTTGCCCAATAGGTTAGAGATCTCAAAATTCTGGATCAGTGGTGCTGGAAGAGCACAGCAGTTCAGGCAGTATCCAACGAGCAGCGAAATCGACGTTTCAGGCAAAAGCCCTTCATCAGGACACAACTCTAAGTGAAATTGACCAACAGTTTATTGCAAGCGATGTTGCTGGAAGAGAAAACAGATCTCTAACCTATTGGGCAAATTTCCCTGACAGAGGTTGAGGGATTACTTTAGAGGTTTATAAAGTCATGAGGGTGATAAGGTGAAGAGCAAGTGTCTTTTCCCTAGAGTGAGGGATTTCAAGATTATGGGCATATTTTTTAAGGTGAGAGGAGAAAGATTTTAAAAAGACATGAGGGGAAACTTCTTTACACAGAGAACGGTTCATGTGTGGAACGAACTTCCAGACAAAGTGTTCAATGTGGGTAAAGTTACAATGTTTAAAAGACATTTAGTTATGTACATGAATAAGACGTGTGGAGGGATATGGGCCAGTTGTAAGCAGGTGGGAACATTTTAGTTTAGGATTACGGTCAGCGTGGACTGGTTGGAACGAAGGGTCCGTTTCTGTGCTGTACGATTCTAACATGAGCAGCGGCGAGGAATTTGTGAGAATCACCTGAGATCAGCTTCCTGCTGCATAGAGCAATAAGTGCAATCTTCCAAACAAATGTTGAACAGTCAGACAAGATTCTCGCTCATGAGTGGTGAAAGGTTATTTGCGGGCACCGACATTGTCATTATTGTATCACCTTGCCTCATTGGTATGTAGTTTCCTATTCTCCCACTCACTACATAGAAACTAGTGATACCCAGTAAGGAGTTTACCTCATTAATAGAGGCTACTGATCACATCCCTGATAGGGAATGAGCTCATTAGAAACTAACTGTCCTAAATGTGGTATTTCCTAGATATTGTATTCTACCAGAATCACAAGAGAACTCATCATATTCCCAGCTGGGATGTCTCCAACAGGAGATGGACCCATTGTGTCCTATTGTGTAGAACAGATACGAGAGACAAGAGGCATCAACTATTATTCATTCTGCAGGATGGGCCCAGGTAATGAATCAGTTTACAGTGCACAGTGACTGAGCAATCAAATTCCAGTGGGTGGAAAAGAAGACCGATGAAAGGAAGGTTTACAACAGGAGAACCCAGAGAGAGAGACAGAGAGAGAGAGAGAGAGAGAGAGAGAGAGAGAATGACCAACTCTGACGAAGTCAGACTTCGAGAAGGTGAACGCACAGAGACCAGAACCAGCTGAGACTCAGACAGGAGTCACTCCTGGCCCAGCTCTGTTCAACCTGAGGACAAGGCTGTTTCTGGATATCACAAGCAAGCTCATGGGACGTGCTTGTGGGCAGACAGGTCAACATTAGACATGACAAAGTTGGAGCTGATACCCTGCCAACTCCAGCCTGCCAAACCTCAGAGCATGATCCATTGTTACGGACCACATGTACCCAATCCCCCAACCATCCAGCAGGACTTCCAGATCTCCATGGATCAAGTAGGATGTTAATTTGCCTCTGTCCAACATGTCTAGTGTAAATAGAATGAAAGATGCAGTGCAACTAAGGATTGACCAATGCCTGACCAGGTGCATGGCTGGGTTTTAAAGATAGCGCTGGTGCTAGCAACCCTGGGAGGTCCTAACAATAGGCAGTAATCCTGAGTTGGAGAATATGATGGGTGGTATGATAGGGGCCTCATACCCCATGAGAATAATTTGAGAAGATGGAGTGAGAAAGCATGCAGGAATTACAGAGATAAGCCTCAATGAAACTCACCAAATTGACACTTAGCTGATTTCTGGTAAGGTTCAGTCCCATATTTCCAATTGTTGGTCAATGTTATTGTTTGTCAATATCGTTGCCATTTTATTTTTCCATATTGTATTGTCAGTCCCACAAAATTAACTTTTTCTAATTTATTAACATGGTTCATGTTATCATAACTTTACCCTTCTCCATCATCATGAATCACATTATGTTATGATCACTACTGCCAAGATATCCCCTATTTTACTTCACCTAACACTCTTTTGCTTCCCTAATACAAAATCCAAAGGTGAGTCTTGCTTTGTTGGGCTTCCCATTTCAAACATTGAGTTTGAAAGGAGTCCTGTGAATACTGAAGAATCCCCATTCCCTTATCCCCTTTACCATCTCTTCGGTCTGTTTAATATTTCCTTAAAATCACAATTTAGAAACTCTGTTTGTTAGCTGCTCTATACATTGATTATTATATAAACTTTTGAAAATCACTAGTCAACCCATTTAATTCTTATTTTTCAAGTAATATATAACCTAGTTAATTTTCTTACCAAGGTGAAAGACAAAGCACTCACCTATGTTAACGTCTAGTTAACAGGATTTTTTAAACATGTTAACTTTTCTTGTAGTTTGTTGCAGTGCACCTCAATGTTGATTATTCTAATTTGCAAGTTTAGAAATTATGGTTTTAATTCCAAATTGCTGATTGCTTGTGGGGAGCATTTCCTCATGAAACAGTTATGATTTCCACCTTCTTGCTGCTCTGTGTCTGACAGCTAGCTCACTGTGTACGCTGCTACTTAGCTCGGCACCCTACATACACTGACCTTATTCATTTGTTATCGAGTCATAGAGATCCATCAGCTCATACTGCCTGATCGAACATTGTCACCAGTTGTTACTTAATGTGTTGTTCCTCCTTGCTATGACCAGAAAGCAGAGTAAGCAAAGACATGACAACAGTGAGAAAGAAAACTGAGGTGAAGTGAGCAGCTAATCTCATCTTGCCCTTTATTTACAGCAATCAAAATGTGGGTATGATCCCAGATGGAGTCATAGAATTATACAGCATGGGAATGGACCTTTCAGTCCATCTCATCCATGCTGACCAGATGTCCTTAATCAATTTAGTCCCATTTGCCAGTACTTGGTCTATATACTGCTAAAAATATGTTGCTGGAAAAGCACAGCAGGTCAGGCAGCATCCAAGGAGCAGGAGAGTCAACGTTTCGGGCATGAGCCCTTCTTCAAGAATGAGGAAAGTGTGCCAAGCAGGCTAGGATAAACGGTAGGGAGGAGGGACTTGGGGGAGGGGCGTTGGTATTGCGATAGGTGGAAGGAGGTCAAGGTGAGGGTGATAGGCCGGAGTGGGGTGGGGGCGGAGAGGTCAGGAAGGTGGTGCTGAGTTCAAGGGATTAGACTGAGACAAGGTGGGGGGAGGGGAAATGAGGAAACTGGAGAAATCTGAGTTCATCCCTTGTGGTTGGAGGGTTCCTAGGCGGAAGATGAGGCGCTCTTCCTCCAGCCGTCGTGTTGCTATGGTCTGGCGATGGAGGAGTCCAAGGACCTGCATTTCCTTGGTGGAGTTGGAGGGGGAGTTGAAGTATTGAGCCGCGGGGCGGTTGGGTTGGTTGGTCCGGGTGTCCCAGAGGTGTTCTCTGAAACGTTCCGCAAGTAGGCGGCCTGTCTCCCCAATATAGAGGAGGCCACATCGGGTGCAGCGGATGCAGTAAATGATGTGTGTGGAGGTGCAGGTGAATTTGTGGCGGATATGGAAGGATCCCTTGGGGCCTTGGAGGGAAGTAATGGGGGAGGTGCGGGCGCAAGTTTGCATTTCTTGCGGTTGCAGGGGAAGGTGCCGGGAGTGGAGATTGGGCTGGTGGGGGGTGTGGACCTGACGAGGGAGTCATGGAGGGAGTGGTCTTTTCGGAACGCTGATAGGGGAGGGGAGGGAAATATATTTCTGGTGGAGGGGTCCGTTTGGAGGTGGCAGAAATGACAATGGATGATATGATGTATATGGAGATTGGTGGGGTGGTAGGTGAGGACCAGTGGGGTTCTGTTCTGGTGGCGATTGGAGGGGCGGAGCTCAAGGGTGGAGGAGCGGGAAGTAGAGGAGGGCATTTCCTCATTTCCCTTCCCCCCACCTTGTCTCAGTCAAATCCCTCGAACTCAGCGCAGCCTTCCTAACCTGCAATCTTCTTCCTGACCTCTCCGCCCCCACCCCACTCCAGTCAATCACCCTCACCTTGACCTCCTTCCATCTATCGCATTTCCAACACCCCTTCCCCAAGTCCCTCCTCCCTACCTTTTATCTTAGCCTGCTGGACACACTTTCCTCATTCCTGAAGAAGGGCTTATGCCTGAAACGTCAACTCTCCTGCTCCTTGGATGCTGCCTGACCTGCTGCGTTTTTCCAGCAACACATTTTCAGCTCTGATCTCCAGCATCTGCAGTCCTCATTTTCTCCTTTATCCTGCTAAACCCTTCCTATTCATGTACCCATCCAGATGCCTTTTAAATGTTGTAATTGTACCAGCCTCCACCATTTCCTCTGGCAGCTCATTCCATACACATACCACCCTCTGCGTGAAAAAGTTGCCCCTTACGTCCCTTTTATACCTTTCTCATCTCACCCTAAATGTTTGCCTCCTAGTTCTGGACTTCCCCACCCTCGGGAAAAGACCCTGACTATTCACCCTCTCCATGCCCCTCATGATTTTGTAAACCTCTATAAGGTCACGCCTCAAGCTCTGATGCTGCAGGGAACAATGCCCCAGCTTATTCAGCCTCCCCTGTAGTTCAAACCCTCCAGTCCCGGAAAAATCCTGGTAAATCTTGCGGTCGACTTTGAGTCATTTTTTTTTCTCTGGGTATTAACAATATAAATAAACAGCTTTTTTTTAACCTGAAGAAACCTTGCAAATGACTCCTTATTATTTTGTTACTTCTCGTGAACTATTTAATCAACATTAATTTTCCTATCCCCTGTGAGAAAATGATAGTGAGTCACCTTCTTGAATCATTGAAGCCCAGCAATGAACCTACTCCCTCAATGCAGGTAATTATCCAACTTAACATCTCTTGGGAAGCTATTTACTCAAATAGACTTGCTCTGGATCTGTTTGGCTCATAGAATAACTTCTGCACTGCTCAGTAATCCTTCTAATAGTGACTATCTTTAAGGAAGTAGAGAAGGATGTCCATTAGACACTAGCCCGACCCAACAGCTACAATGCACTTGCTACATCTGAGGTAAGGTGGATATGAAGCTCAAAGCTGGAGGCATTCTATTCTTGGGCAGAAGCAGAACAGGAAGGTTGTAGCCAGAGAGGATTAGATAAATATGCTACAATAAGCATAACTTTTCAAAAAAAAAGGACTATTGATTTTCAAGTTCTATCATTTGTTTTTGATATTCTGGACTAAAATGGTAATAAAAATCACGCTGTTTTAAAATGGCTCCAGCAATCAGCTGACCACACGGATTGGCTTAAGCTTTGAGAAACCAATAAGCAAAATTATTTGAACTGAAATTAACAATTTTTTAATCAAAAAGACGCTGCTAACCACTCTAGCCAGCTAGCTGGCAAGAAACTCTCAACTCCTGTTTCGCTCTGCGCCTGTAAGATATGTTTTACATGTTGGAGAGGTTTTCAGTTATCAAGCTTCAAACCAATGAGCTCGGACTTTGGAATATGCAGCCCGGCTGTATTTCAGGGAACTGCCTTCATCAGAGAAGGGGAGGTGAAATTTGACTGGAGCCAGCTGGAGAAATTGCTCTCTCAGCCCCTCAAGAAGGAAACATGCCCTGTGCCAGAGCTAATTAAAAAAAGAAGCATCAGAATAACGAGAAAGCAAAGGTCAACTGAAATATTCACAGCAGCTCAGGATGCAAGACATCAAATAAGCAACTGTGGTCCCAGGTTAAAACTCCAGCCCTCACAGACACCCGAAGGATTTTACACTATATAGCTCTTTCATCTTCCTTTTGAACTTTATTTTCTGAGCTCAACATTATTCCTTTTTAGTGTTGTGTGTAAGTCAGTGCATGTGAGAGTGAGTGTGTGTGTGAGAGAGTCAGTGTGTATGTGTGTCTGTGCACGTGTATACATAAGTGAGTGTGTCTGTGAGTGGGAGTGAGTGTGTATGAGTGGGAGTGAGTGTGTTGGTGTGGATGTGCCAGAGTGTGTTGGGATGTCAGTGGGTGTCTGTGAGTGCATGTGTGTGGATATGTCTGAGTTTGTGTGTATGTTGTGTATCTGAGTGTGTGTTGGTATGTCTGTCAGTCTGTGTGTGTGTTGGGGTGTCTGTGTGTGCATGTTGGAGTGTCTGTGAGTGCGTGTGTGTGGGTATGTCTGAGTGTGTGTGTGAGAGAGAGTCAGTGTGTATGGGTGTATCTGCGCACGAGTTCATGAGAGTGTGTATGTTAGTGTGTCTGTGAGTGTAAGTGAGTGTGTGTGAGTGAATGTGTATGAGTGGGAGTATGTGTGTTGGTGTGAGTGTGTCTGTGAGTGTGTGTGTGTGTCTGTGAGTGTGTGTTGGAGTGTCTGAGAGTGTGTGCGCGTGTGTTGGGGTGTTGTGAGTGTGTGTCTGGGTATATCTGTGAGTGTGTCTGTGAGTGTGTGTGTGTTGGGGTGTCTGTGAGTGTATGTGTGTGTTGGGGTGTCTGCGACTGTGTGTGTTTGTGTGTGTATTGGTGTGTCTGTGACTGTGTGTGTGTTGGGGGGGAAGGCCTGTGAGTGTGTGTGTTGGGGTGTCTGTGAATGTGTGTGTCTGTGTGTGTATGGTGTCTGTGAGTGTGTGTGTGAGGGTATGTCTGAGTGTGTTTGCATGTGTGTGTGTGGGCCGGGGAAGGCCTGTGAGTGTGTGTGTTGGGGTGTCTGTGACTGTGTGTGTCTGTGTGTGGGGGGTGTCTGTGAGTGTGTTGGGGTGTCTGTGAGTGTGTGTGTGTGAGAGTGTGTGTGTGTTGGGGTATCTGTATGAGTGTGAGTGTGTGTGTGAGTGTGTGTGTGGAGGGGTGTCTGTGAGTGAGTGAGTGAGTGAGAGTGAGTGAGTGAGTTGGGGTGTCTGTGAGTGTGAGTGTGTGTGAGAGTGTGTGCATGCACACTTGACATGGATTCCTTTTAACTCTGATATTAACAGATAATAAAACAGCTCTCTTTCACCTGAGGAAAACTTGCAATTGGCTGCTTATTATTTGGAATATCAAGTGAACTATTTCACGATCTTTTTACTGGGAAAAGTGTAACCTGGTGCTGGACAGAACATTGGTGTTTGTTTTGTCCCCTCGAAGCAGTTTAACAGGGGGGAACTGATTCACCCCTCCCCAGCTGGTCACAACAACTTCACAGGAAGGTAGCGACCTCTGTAATCACGAATCGGAATCCAGAAGGCTGCTTAGTAACCTGCTGGTAGGTCAAAGGATATCTCTGAGCAACTGGAAAGAAACTTGATATAGGGATGACAGTCCAGAGGCTATGATTCAGCTCAGCACCCACGTTACTGAAAAAAACAACATGGAGTTCTCTCAAAAAAGGCTCAGGAACTAGAAACTAAAATTTTAAAATAACAAGGAAACGAAAGAACTGTGAATGCTAGAAATCAAAAACAAAATCAAAAATTGCTGGACAAACTCAGCAGCTCTGGCAGCCTCTGTAGAGAGAAATCAGAATTAATGATGAGTCCAGTGACCCCTCATCAGAACAGAACTGACAGAGGATCACCGGATCCGAAATGTTGACTCTGTTTAAAAAACCAGGGGCTACATTAGAAAGGAAAGACCTTCATGGGTCACCATTCTGGGATGGCTGGGTAAGTCAGTATTCAACATCATTGGGTGAGACAGATTGGGAAGGTGAATGTATGACTGAAAGGAGCTGGAGGAAGAAGTGGGAGGTTAGAGTGTCAGACGAATAATGGAATAGCATTCTAGACAAGTAGATTGCCAGGTGGGTAGGAGCCAAATGGATTATGGGATAGGGTGTCAGGTGGGTAAGAATCAAGTGGATTATGGGATGGATGGGGAGGGAGTTGGAGTTGAGGGGATTGGGGGGAAGAGCTATCAGGTCCCACAGTGCTTGAGGCAGGAGCAGAGTGGTTCCCAGTCAGGGAATGAGAGCTTGGGTCCTGAGTGCAGGATGGGGAGGTCCAGTTCCAGTGCAGTTATTTCAGAGAGGGAAAGGCTACCAGCGTTCCAAGGGTTTGAGTCCAAAGCAGAGCGACAGGGTGTCAGGTTTGGAGAGGGGAAGGGGGATCAGGTCTGGAGAGGGGGGTGGGCGGAAGGGAGGGAGTGGAAAGGATGGTGTTCAATGCTGTGTCGCGGGGATGTTAGCTCCAGTGCTGGGAAGGGGTCAGATCCAACAGGTTGTCCAGTCTCAAATTGACGGGGGTGTCGGGTCTGCACTGAAGGGGTTATTTGTGCCTGGGGGATTATGAGGGAGGCTGTTGGGTCATGGTCTGGGGGTGTTGGAGGTCTGGGTGGGAGTTGTAGCCGGATGTGTGTCAGGTAAGCCACACAAGAAAAGAAAAATTAGGATAGAAATAGAACAAAGGTCACTCAAAGTGACACCTTTCAATTTTTAAAATCCCCCTCTCCTCTGTCTCCCTCCCAGGGCCCATTCCTCCCCTTCCCAGTCCCTTCACTGTGACCCCCAGGGTCAGGGAGGTGCCTTGAATCTTCAGCTGTCATCTTTGATACTGGTGGCCTTTTGGTGCCAGTCTCTGCCTGGGTGAAGGGTAGGCGATATAGCAATACGGGCCTCCCTTCCATTCTCTTTCATTAATCTGCTGCACAGTTCAACCAACGCCCCTCTCCCCAATGACCCAGTTTCAAAATCTTGAGAATGTTGCAAAACTTAGGAGCATGTTTTTGTGAACTGTCTTAAAAGGACAGGGAGTGCTGATATGCAGACAACTGCTAAATAAAATTAAATCCAGAGAAATGTGAAGTGTTCAAATTCAAGATGGCGCTGACACAGGACAACAATTTATGAGCTCTCTACAGCAGATCTTATTCTCACATTCATTACAATCGTTCTGCACTCTTAGACTTGGATTCTAAACCTATAACAATTACTAACAACGTTTTCTTAAATCTACTTTCAGGTTTAAAGATTCTACGCATGTCGCGATCGGAGTATTACCGATGCTGGATTCGCAGACCTAGAGCGAGTCTACTGGCTTCCTGCAGACCCAACTTTCCCAACCATGAGGATACCTGAAACCAAGGCCTGAACTCTGACCCCACAGTGACCTGACTTGTAAGGAAACCAGCCCCCGCAGTGACGTGGCCCCTGTGGAGGTCAGACCAACCCACTCCTGAACTCTAACCCTGCAGCGATTTCTACTTAGTGACTACAGCTTTGCTTTCAACACTTCAGCCCCAACTCAACTAATCTCCAAACTCCAAGACGTAGGCCCCTGCTGGGTCCTTGACTTTCTTACCCGCAGACCGTAATTGATGTGAAAAGGCAACAATACCTCCTCCACGATAATCCCCAACACTGGTGTCCCATAAGGATACGTACCCTGCCCCCTTCTGTACTCCCCGTACACTCGTGATGTGTGGCCAAATTTCATCCAAACTTCAACTACAAGTTCACTGATGACACCACTGTTGTAGGCCGGATATCCAACAACGATAAAACAGAAAACAGTAAAGAGTTAGAGTGCTGGGTGACAATCTCCATCAATGTCAGAAAAACAAAAGAGCTGATTCAGAAAACAAGGAAAATGACACAGTCCAGTTTACATCAACGGAGCTGAGGTGGAGATGGACGAGAGAGTGTCAAGTTCCTAGGAATAACAATTGCCAACAATCTGGCCTGGACCACCCACGTTGATGTGATGGCGAAGAAAGCACAATGCCTCTTCACCCTCAGGATGTGAGGAAATTGGGCATGACCATATGGACCTTCACCAACTTTTATAGCTACACCATTCTATCTGGACTCACCACGCCTTGGTACGGCAACTGCTGTGCCTAGAACTGCCAGGAACTACAGAGCGTTGTGAACACAGCCCTGTCCGTCAGGCAAGACAACCTTCCATCTATAGACACCATCCACACTTCTCCCCACCTCAGGAAAGAAGCCAACGTCATCAAAGGGCCGTCCTACCCACCTTAGAATCTCTTCCAACCTCTTCCTTCGGGCGGACCATCCAAAAGCTTAAACACATGGACCAACACGTTCAAGAACAACTTCATCCCTGCTGATAATAGATTTCTGAATGGACCTCTCAAATCGATCATTAATCTTGCTTTTTGAACACCCTCTTCACAGCCGTAACTTTGTATCTCTCGCTCTCTTCAATCACCAAACAAATTTGTGTCTTTGTATGTTATGATCTAACCGCAAAACAAAACATTTCACTGTACTTCGGTACATGTGACAATAATAAATTAAATCAGACTTTGTGGAGAGAACCAGGAAGGGCAATATAAAGTAAAAGGTACAACTGGGGGATGCAAAACAGAAAGGGATGAAAATAATTAAGTTCACGGGATAATTTCAGGGACTGTGGTGGAGTGCTTCCTGAAATAATTCCACAAAGGCTGGTATCCTGTCAGCAAGTCACCCTTTATTGACATGCGTATAGTACATGACACTGACCTAGCTAGCTCAGAACTGGCTCTCAGTGAACAGAATCTCTGATATTCCTGTTTATAATATTTTATTAAACGAATTACAAAGCACAGTTTACAAAAAACAGTTAACATTTATAGCTATGTACAACAGCAATTTTACAAGGGAGAGGAGCAGCAAATCCAGGCCCCTAACCGTACCGTGCGACCAGTTTACAGAGAGAGGAGGACAAACCTCAAATCTCAGTTTCACATATGACAAGACAGTGACAATGACATTTGCACATAAAAAGCTAATCCAGTTACATAAACAATGCAGACAATACAGACCCAGCAAGCCCCCGTCCGTCCCACCTTCTGGCGCTCGGTCCGCCCTCACACACCTTTCGACCACCTCTAGGACAGCCCGCCCCGGTACCCGCCCGGGGTGACAGCGGTCTGGACGGCCTACCCACCTTCCAGCTTTACGAACCACCCTCAGCACCTTTCGACCACCTCTGGGGCAGCCCCAGTACCTGCCCGGGGTGACAGCGCTGAGGACAGCTACCTGCCTTTTGGCTCTGTCTGCCCCTACGTACCATTGGGCTCTCACTCACCCTGCTGCACCATCCAGCCAATGGGCTATCCTGGCACACCTTCTGGCCACCTCTCAGACAGCCCGTCCCCTTCCGTGGGACGACAGCGTGCAGGGTAGCCTACAAGCCTTCCAGACCTCAGCCTACCCCTACGCACCTTCTGGCTCTTGGCTGCTCTGACACCTTTCGACTACCTCTAGGACAGCCGTCCCAATTACCCCTTATCGGGATGACAGTGCTCAGAACAGCCTACCCGCTATATGGCTCTCAGGGTGACTGGCATCAGGGTGGCCTACCCACCCTCTGGCTTTCAGGACAGCCTACCAACCTTCAGGTTCCCAGGATGGCCTACCCACACTCCGGCTCTCAGGGTGACAGTTTTCAGGACGACCCACGAGCCTCCCAGCTCACGGTGAGGACATTCCTGTTTTTTTTGTTCTTTTTCTATTTTTTAATTTTTTTAAAATAATTTTTTCTTTTTTCTATTTTCCCCCAGCACCCATGGTGTGTGTGTGTGTGCAGGTGTGAGACACAGTGAGAGACACAAGGTGCACAAATCTTTATTTAATTTTCACCACCAGGAAAAGTAGGAAAACACCCGAGTGGCCAGTGACAAGCAGTGCCCTTCACATCAAAGGGCAATGCTGTGTGATCAGACAGTGAAGGGGAGGGCAGGGACTAAATCAAAATAGAGTTGGAGGGGGAAAATGATGCACTCCACTCCCTGCGGCGCCCACCTCTCCCTGAACAACTCCAGGGTGTTGGTGGACACCGCGTGCTCCTTCTTCAAGGACACCCGGGCCCTAACGTAACCGCAGAAGAGGGGCAGGCAGTCGGCCCTCACGACCCCCTCCACTACCCGCTGCCTGGACCTGTTTATGGCCAGTTTGGCCAGGCCCAGGAGCAGACCCACGAGGAGGTCTTCAGACCTGCCCTCCCTCCTCTGTACCAGGTGCCCGAAGATCAGGAGCGTGGGACTGAAGTGCAACCAAAAGCAGAGGAGGGAGGTTTTTAAGAAATTCAAAAAGAGAGTGCAAATGTCCACACCCAATATACACATGGTCCACGGACTCCAAGCGCCACAGAACAAGCAGTTGGGCTGGGAGTCTGTGAACCACCGCAATCTGCGGTTGCAGGGGACTGCTGCATGCAGCACCCTCCACCCCAGATCCCCGAGAGAAAGGGGGAAGGACTCCCGTGTACAGAGCCCTCCACTGGCGATCCACACTGCCCGGTGGCAAGTGGGCACGCCAGGGCGTGACCGGGTGGTGGATGAGGGAGAAGAGGTGGACGGTGTGCAGCAGCAGTTGATATAGGACCCACCTTTTTACGTCCTTAAAAAGGGACAAAATTAAAATTTCGGAGGCGGCTCAGGTTGTGGGGCACAGGCTCCAGCGGGAAGTACGGGACCTTAGGGCCGATGTGAAATTCCGTCCGGGCAGGGGTGAGCGCGGACGGGATCCCACCACACACCCGAGCATCCTCCAACTGGTGCACTACGTCGGGTCCGAGCACCGCCGTTTTAAGGCGTCGGATGGCGGTGGCCACGTACCGGATGTCTACCGCTGCCCTGCTCGCTATGTCTTGCGGTAACATCCAGCCCAGGCTCCCGGCACCCAGCACGTCCCCGACCCTGGTCACCCTCGCCGCCACGGCCCTCCCCTCCGACAGCCACTCGAACCCGCGAATACGGAGGTGCGGATTCCTGAGCAATGGCTCCCTGACGACAGCCGCTACTCCTGCCGGAGGGTAGGCGCGACGTGATTCGACAGTGATCAGGTCCAGGTAAAAGACAGGCAACACTTTGAGGGCGACCTCCAAATCGTCACGGTCGACGAACAGGAGCTGCGTGTCGTAGTTGAGGTTACGCACCTGGCGGAAAAAATACGTCGCCAGGGCGCACCACCTAGGAGGAGGCTCGACGTAAAGGTATCGCTGCAAGGTCTGAAGGCGGAAGGTCGCGACCTGGGTGCGGACGCACACCAGCGACTGACCGCCCTCCTCAATGGGGAGACTCAGAACCTGCGCAGGGACCCAGTGCATCTTTTTGTCCCAGAAGAAGTCGACCAACGTTCTCTGGATGTCAGCGACAAAGCCAGGAGGAGGGACCAAAGTGACCAGCCGGTACCACAGCATGGCGGCCACCAGCTGGTTTATGACCAGCACTCGGCTCCTGTAAGATAGCACTCGGAGCAGTCCTGTCCAGCGGCCTAGGCGAGCCGAGACTTTGGCCTCCAGCTCCTGCCAGTTGGCCGGCCAGGATTCCTCGGTCGGGCTGAGGTAGACCCCCAGGTTGAGGAGATGGGTGGTACTCCAGCTGAACCCCCGAAACTCCTCCGGCAGGGAGTCCACCCGCCACGGACCCGCCAGTAGCCCGGAACATTTGGCCCAGTTGATCCTGGCGGAAGACGCCGCCGAGTACACGGCCTGGCACTCGCGCATCCTCCCCAGGTCAGCCGGGTCGGTGAAAGCGAGGAGCACGTCGTCGGCGTAGGCCGAGAGGACCACCCCCGTGCCCGCGCCGCGCAGAACCAGCCCCGACAACCTCCTCCGCAAGAGGCGCAGGAAAGGCTCCACGCACAGGGAATACAGCTGGCCGGACAGGGGGCAGCCTTGACGCACTCCTCTCCCGAAGCGAAGGGGCGCCGTCAGGGACCCGTTAACTTTAACCAGACACTCTGCGGCGGCGTACAAAAGTCGGATCCGGGCGACGAACTGCGTCCCGAACCCGAACGCCCACAGAGTCCCGAGCAGGTACTCGTGATCGACCCTGTCGAACGCCTTCTCCTGGTCGAGAGACAGGAAGGCGCTCGGCAGACCAGCCCGTCGACAGAAATGGATCAGGTCCCGGACCAGATGGACGTTGTCTTGTATCCTCCGGCCCGGGACCGTGTAGGACTGGTCCGGGTGAATCATGTGGGCCAGCACGGAAGCCAGGCGAGAAGACAACACCCTGGCAAAGATTTTGTAGTCCGTGCTGAGGAGGGAGACCGGACGCCAGTTCTTCAAAGAACGAAGGTCCCCCTTCTTTGGCAGCAGGACGATGACCGCCCTGCGCCAAGAAAGGGGCAGCTCTCCGGCATTTAGACACTCCCCCAGGACCTGTGCGTAGTCGCTCCCCAGGACGTCCCAGAACGCCCTGAAGAACTCCACAGTCAGCCCGTCCAGCCCCGGGGATTTGCCCCTCGAGAGCCGGTCGAGGGCGCCGGTCAGCTCCTCTAAGGTGACGTGAGCGTCGAGCCTTCCGGCGTCCTCCGGGCTGAGCTGCGGCAGGTCCTCCCACAGAACTCTGCGAGCGTCCTCGCTGGACGGATCCGGAGAGAACAGGGCCGTGTAATAGGATCGGACGTGGGCCCTGATACCCTCCGGATCCGAGACGAGGGACCCGTCGTCGGCCAGCAGCACAAGGAGCTGCTGACGGGTGCCACGCCTTTTTTCCAGCGAGTAGAAGAAGGGGGAGCCGCGGTCCAGGTCCTGGAGGAGCTGGAGCCGCGACCTCACGTACGCGCCCCGAGCCCCGACGAGCTGCAGGTCCCGGAGCGCGGCCTTCTTCTCTTCGTACACCCCGCGCAGGGCCGGGTCCGCGTCGGGCTGACCGAGGCGTGACTCCAGGTCGAGCATCTCCCTCTCCAACTCCCCGATCCTGGATTTCCGCCTCTTCGTCGACCCCCTCGCATACTCCTGACAGAAGACGCGGACGTGAGCCTTGCCCACGTCCCACCATAGCCTCAGGGAGGGGAAGCTTCCCCGCTTCCTTCTCCAGCCGGCCCAGAAACGACGAAACGAGTCCCGGAACCGCTCGTCCTCCAGCAGCAGGTTGTTAAAGTGCCAGTACGCGGAGCCCAACCTGGCGCCGAACGGAAGGAGTTCCGCCCACACCAGGTGATGGTCCGTGCACGACACCTGCCGCGTGGAGGCCTTCGGAAAGCAGGAGGCGTACGCCCGCGAAACGTACAGGCGGTCGATTCTGGACGCTCCGACCCCAGGCCTCACGAAGGTGAAGGCGATGGAGTCAGGATGGAGATTCCGCCAGACGTCCACCAGGTCCAAGGACTTGACCAAGTCCCCCAACCTCCTCCCCGACGTCGAACTCGTGCGGGCACCGCCGTGGTCCCTGTCCTCGAGGACGCAGTTAAAATCTCCCCCGAGGACGACGCACTGGTTCTCGTCGATGGAAGCGAGATGAGCGGACACTTCTTCAAAGAAGCTCGCTTGCCTCGGCCCAGCCAGGGGAGCGTAGACGTTCACCAAGTGAAGCACCGCGCCCCCCAGCCGAACCGTCAGGTGAAGCAAACGGCCTGGCACTGGCTCCCTGACCCCCAAGATCTCCGGCTGAAAATGCGGGGCCAACAAGATAGCCACCCCGCCAGATCTGCGGGTGAGGTGACTCATGTAGACCCCCCCTCGCCACTCCAGGAGCCAGGTGGCTTCGTCTCCCGGGGTAGTGTGGGTTTCTTGCAGGAAGCACACCGCATACCTCCCGTCCCGAAGGACCGAGAGGGTCTGGAATCTGCGCTGTGACTCCCTGCTGCCGTTGATGTTGAGGCTGGCTATAGTTGTCTCCATGTCGGAAGTATAGTGCAACCACCACCAGTAACAAAAACTATGTACATATCTACTGGGAGGACGAGAGAGGGGCACAGAAGTCCCTCGCCCTCACCAGGAGTGCTCCCAGGAAGTTCCTGACTCGCTTTCGCTCGTTAACGTCAAGCCCGGGCGCCTGGCGCGCAGCGTGGGCCGACCAGTAGACTCTTTCGAAGGAGCTCCAGCGGTCGAGCGCCAGTTGGGCTCTATCCCGGCGACTCCGAGTTTCCTCGACAAATTCCCGGAGTTCCTCGAGGGGGATGAGGGGGAGATCGGTGGGGGGCACCTGGGACTCGAAAATGTCGCTGGAGACGGACTCCGCGTCGTCCCCGGTGTCCGCCACCGATCCAGAACCCTCCTCCGGGAGGTCGCCTTCGGTCACCGACCCCTCCCCCACCGAGAGGATGGGGGCTGGTCCGGCACCGCCAACTGGCCTCAAACCTCCAGTGACCCCACCCCCAGGGTCACCTTCCGTATCTTCCTCGGCGCACCCCTTCCCGGAACGCCCCGAGTTCGGGTCGCCGGGCGGCAGAGGCTCGGGGCCCCGCTCCTCTCCCGACACCGGGACGCCCGGCTCCTCGGGGAAAAGGTCCTCCCCCAGGGCCAAGGCCCCCGGAAAAACAGTCTGGGAGGGAGGAGCGAGGATAACACCTTCCTCGCCTCCACCGCTCGACGACCCAATGGTAAAAAGAATGCGGTCGCCTGCACCATGGCCCGCGACGGTATTAAAATCCTCCCCAGGGGCTGGAGGAGTTATGGTGGTGGAAGGCCCAGCTGTCGCCCCTGGGGGTTTGGGCAGGTCAGGCCACGGTGCAGGACAGTGGGGAGACACCGTCGGCTCATCCCCTGGAGAGGGGCAGCGCCGCCGGCGCGCTGATGGGATTTCTCCCCCCTCCAAGGGCCAGTGCCTCTTCCCCAGAGAGACAGGGGGGAGTTTATGAGCCTTCTCCTCTCCGCCCGCCTTGGTGGTCATGGGGCCCGAGGTCCCTCCCCCCAGCCTTTCCCGGAATATGATTGGCTGGGGGAATGCAGGGGTCGTGGCCAGGGTGGGGAGGGTCAGCCGTGTCACTTCCTGCCCCGCCCCTGGCATATCAGGTGATGGCGGGCGGGGCAGGGGCCCAGTTCCCTCTCCGGGGCCCAGAGACACGGTCGCTGCAGGAAGTGGAGCAGCGATGGTTCCCCCCAGGTTAGTGCCAGGGGGTGGCTGGGTGGGGCGGGGCTCAGTTTCTGGAGGGGGGATTGAAGCCCCAGGAGTTTCCTTAACGAGGTGGGGGTCGGTGTTGGGGTCGGGGTCAGTGGGACCGGGATCAGGTACGGGTTTGGGGGTTCGGGGGTCAGGGTTCCCGCGCCGGGGTGACGCTGGCACGGCCGCAGGGGCATTGTCGTGCCGGGGCGGGGCAGGTCGTGGGTTATGTGGAGGGGAAGGGGAAGGGGATGGGGATAGGGTGGTCTCCCCGTGGGCGGGCTTGACGCGTAGCGTCTTTCTGGGCACCTTCTGTCCGGTCGGACGCTCACCCCCCTCCCTGCCAGAGGCTGAGGTATTAGGAGCCTCCGGCTTAGCCCCCGGAGCCGGGGCTTGTGGTGTTGGCTTTGGGGGAGGGGGAATGGGTGCGGCGGCACCACCCGCAGCCGTTGGTGTGGGCTGGGCAGCTTTCTGGGTGGGGCAGTTTTTTCTAACATGCCCCACCTCGCGGCACAGGTGGCACCGCACGCCGTCCGCCGTCCAGAAGGCGCGGTATGCCGCGCCCTCGTGGAGGACAGTGAAGGAGCCCTCCGTGACCTCCTCCCGGGCCAGGCAAATAAACACCTGGCGTCGGAAGGAGTACACGTGACGGAGGGTGGGGTCCTTAAGACCGAGCAGGAGCGGTTGAACACCTGACCGGATCTCCCCCAAGGTGTTGAGGTGGGGAAGAAGGAGCTCGCTGGCAATGAAGGGCGGGACGTTGGAGATCACGACTCTCTGGGCCGTGACCTCCAAAGGGTCGACTGGCAAATATGTCCCGCCCACAGTGAGCCCCCTCTCCACGGCCAGGTGGACCGCCTGCTCGGTCTTAAGGAAGAAGACGGCCTTCCCGTACATGCGGGCCGCAGCGACGATGGCCAGTGGGCCGACCACACTAGCCATGGCCTTACTGCAGGCCTCGATGGTCATGTTGGGATGGGGATAGGCCTTGACCCCCAGGCGTTTGGTCAGGTGCCTGAAGGGGGATGCGGTTGCGGCCGGGGTTGGGCCAGCCGAGCCCAAGGCAGCGGCTACCCCGGCGTAGGTCCGGCTGGGCCCTGCGACCTTCGGGCTCGCCATACTCCGTCGGCCCCCGGCAGCAGCGGTGGAGGTGGGCCTCTGGCAGTAGTCGCGGTGGAGTCCTTGGGGAGGGGCCCGAGGCCAGTCACCCGAGGCGAGTCCTAGGCAGCGGTGGTGTAGGCAGGCCTCAGGCAAGTCCTCGGCAGGCCCTCGGTTGCAGTGTTGGGGGCAGGCCTGTTGGGGGGGTCCCCAAGACAAGTCCCAGGCAGCCCCAAAATTATGTCCTGGGCAGCAGCGGTGGAGGTGGGCCTCGGGTCGCAGCAGTGGTGGAGGCTGTGGAGAGTGGCCTCAGGCAAGTCCCAGGCTGCAGTGGTGGAGGCAGGCCTCTGGCGAGTCCCAGGCAGGCCCTCAGTTGGGGAGGGACTCCCAGGCAAGTCCCAGGCAGTGGTGGTGGAGTCAGGCCTCTGGCAGCAGCAGTAGCAGTTGAGGCAGGCCTCTGGCAAATCCCAGGCTGGCCCTTTGTCCCAGCAGTGGAGGCGGACCTGTTGGGGAGGGACCCCCAGGCGAGTTCCAGTCAGCAGTGGTGGAGGTTGTGGGAAGGTGCCTCAGGCGAGTCCCAGGCAGCGCTGGTGGAGGCAAGCCTCTGGCAAGTCCCAGGCTGGCCCTTGGTCCCAGCAGTGGAGGTAGGCCTCAGGTCACACCAGTGGAGGAGGTTGTGGGAAGGTGCCTCAGGCGAGTCCCAGGCAGCGCTGGTGGAGGCAAGCCTCTGGCAAGTCCCAGGCTGGCCCTTGGTCCCAGCAGTGGAGGTAGGCCTCAGGTCACACCAGTGGAGGAGGTTGTGGGAAGGGGCCTCAGGCGAGTCCCAGGCTGCGGTGGTGGAGGGCAGGCCCAGGCGGGGTCACAGAGACCAGCAGTGGGAGTGGGCCCCAGGTCAGCTCAAACACAGGGCCCAGAACACAAAGCTCTCACCTCCTTCCTCCACCTCCTCCTTGGTCTTCCACCTTCTTCTCTCTTCTCTCTTCAGCACAACACTGCCACTGGTCCAACTCTTAACAGGTGAAACACCCGAGTGGTCCAGTGACAAGCAGTGCCCTTCACACCAAAGGGCACATTCCTGTTTATTTTTTTTTTTTTTTTTTTTTATTTTGTGTGTGCAGGTGTGAGACACAGTGAGAGACAAGGTGTACAAATCTTTATTTAATTTCCACCACCAGGAAAAGTAGGAAAACACCCGAGTGGCCTGTGACGAGCAGTGCCCTTCACATCAAAGGGCAATGCTGTGTGATCAAAACAGTGAAGGGGAGGGCAGGGACTAAATCAAAATAGAGTTGGAGGGGGAAATGATGCACTCCACTCCCTGCGGCGCCCACCTCTCCCTGAACAACTCCAGGGTGTTGGTGGACACCGCGTGCTCCTTCACCAAGGACACCCGGGCCCTAACGTAACCGCGGAAGAGGGGCAGGCAGTCGGCCCTAACGACCCCCTCCACGGCCCGCTGCCTGGACCTGTTTATGGCCAGTTTGGCCAGGCCCAGGAGCAGACCCACGAGGAGGTCTTCAGACCTGCCCTCCCTCCTCCGCACCGGGTGCCCGAAGATCAGGAGCGTGGGACTGAAGTGCAAACAAAAGCAGAGGAGGAGGTTTTTAAGAAAATCAAAAAGGGAGTGCAAACGCCCACACCCAATATACACATGGTCCACGGACTCCACAGCGCCACAGAACAAGCAGTTGGGCTGGGAGTCCGTGAACCACCGCAATCTGCGGTTGCAGGGGACTGCTGCGTGCAACACCCTCCACCCCAGATCCCCGAGAGAAAGGGGGAGGACTCCTGCGTAGAGGGCCCTCCACTGGGGACCCCCACCGCCCAGTGGCAAATGGGCACGCCAGGGCGTGTCCGGGCGGTGGATGAGGGAGAAGAGGTGGACGGTGTGCAGCAGCAGTCTGTACAGGACCCGCCTTTTAACGTCCTTGAACGGGACAAACCTAAAATTACGGAGGCGGCTCAGGTTGTGGGGCACAGGCTCCCGCGGGAAGTACGGGACCCTGGGGCCGATGTGAAATTCCGTCCGGGCTGGGGTGAGCGCGGACGGGATCCCACCGCACACCTGAGCGTCCTCCAACTGGTGCACTACGTCGGGTCCGAGCACCGCCGTTTTAAGGCGTTGGATGCCGGTGGCCACGTACCGGACGTCTACCGCTGCCCTGCTCGCTATGTCTTGCGGCAACGTCCAGCCCAGGCCCCCGGCACCCAGCACGTCCCCGACCCTGGTCACCCTCGCCGCCACGGCCCTCCCCTCCGACAGCCACTCGAACCCGCGAGCACGGAGGTGCGGATTCCTGAGCAACGGCTCCCTGACGACAGCCGCTACTCCTGCCGGAGGGTAGGCGCGACGCGATTCGACCATGTTCCAGACAGTGATCAGGTCCTGGTAAAAGACAGGCAGCACCTTGAGGGCGACCTCCAAACCGTCACGGTCGACGAACAGGAGCTGCGTGTCGTAGTTGAGGTTACGCACCTGGCGGAAAAAATACGTCGCCAGGGCGCACCACCTAGGAGGAGGCTCGACGTAAAGGTATCGCTGCAAGGTCTGAAGGCGGAAGGTCGCGACCTGGGTGCGGACGCACACCAGCGACTGACCGCCCTCCTCAATGGGGAGACTCAGAACCTGCGCAGCGACCCAGTGCATCTTTTTGTCCCAGAAGAAGTCGACCAACGTTCTCTGGATGTCAGCGACAAAGCCAGGAGGAGGGACCAAAGTGACCAGCCGGTACCACAGCATGGCGGCCACCAGCTGGTTTATGACCAGCACTCGGCTCCTGTAAGATAGCACTCGGAGCAGTCCTGTCCAGCGGCCTAGGCGAGCCGAGACTTTGGCCTCCAGCTCCTGCCAGTTGGCCGGCCAGGATTCCTCGGTCGGGCTGAGGTAGACCCCCAGGTAGAGGAGATGGGTGGTACTCCAGCTGAACCCCCGAAACTCCTCCGGCAGGGAGTCCACCCGCCACGGACCCACCAGTAGCCCGGAACATTTGGCCCAGTTGATCCTGGCGGAAGACGCCGCCGAGTACACGGCCTGGCACTCGCGCATCCTCCCCAGGTCAGCCGGGTCGGTGAAAGTGAGGAGCACGTCGTCGGCGTAGGCCGAGAGGACCACCCCCGCGCCCGCGCCGCGCAGAACCAGCCCCGACAACCTCCTCCGCAAGAGGCGCAGGAAAGGCTCCACGCACAGGGAATACAGTTGGCCGGACAGGGGGCAGCCTTGACGCACTCCTCTCCCGAAGCGAAGGGGCGCCGTCAGGGACCCGTTAACTTTAACCAGACACTCTGCGGCGGCGTACAAAAGTCGGATCCGGGCGACGAACTGCGTCCCGAACCCGAACGCCCGCAGAGTCCCGAGCAGGTACTCGTGATCGACCCTGTCGAACGCCTTCTCCTGGTCGAGAGACAGGAAGGCGCTCGGCAGACCAGCCCGTCGACAGAAATGGATCAGGTCCCGGACCAGATGGACGTTGTCTTGTATCCCCCGGCCCGGGACCGTGTAGGACTGGTCCGGGTGAATCATGTGGGCCAGCACGGAAGCCAGGCGAGAAGACAACACCCTGGCAAAGATTTTGTAGTCCGTGCTGAGGAGGGAGACCGGACGCCAGTTCTTCAAAGAACGAAGGTCCCCCTTCTTTGGCAGCAGGACGATGACCGCCCTGCGCCAAGAAAGGGGCAGCTCTCCGGCATTTAGACACTCCCCCAGGACCTGTGCGTAGTCGCTCCCCAGGACGTCCCAGAACGCCCTGAAGAACTCCACAGTCAGCCCGTCCAGCCCCGGGGATTTGCCCCTCGAGAGCCGGTCGAGGGCGCCGGTCAGCTCCTCTAAGGTGACGTGAGCGTCGAGCCTTCCGGCGTCCTCCGGGCTGAGCTGCGGCAGGTCCTCCCACAGAACTCTGCGAGCGTCCTCGCTGGACGGATCCGGAGAGAACAGGGCCGTGTAATAGGATCGGACGTGGGCCCTGATACCCTCCGGATCCGAGACGAGGGACCCGTCGTCGGCCAGCAGCACAAGGAGCTGCTGACGGGTGCCACGCCTTTTTTCCAGCGAGTAGAAGAAGGGGGAGCCGCGGTCCAGGTCCTGGAGGAGCTGGAGCCGCGACCTCACGTACGCGCCCCGAGCCCCGACGAGCTGCAGGTCCCGGAGCGCGGCCTTCTTCTCTTCGTACACCCCGCGCAGGGCCGGGTCCGCGTCGGGCTGACCGAGGCGTGACTCCAGGTCGAGCATCTCCCTCTCCAACTCCCCGATCCTGGATTTCCGCCTCTTCGTCGACCCCCTCGCATACTCCTGACAGAAGACGCGGACGTGAGCCTTGCCCACGTCCCACCATAGCCTCAGGGAGGGGAAGCTTCCCCGCTTCCTTCTCCAGCCGGCCCAGAAACGACGAAACGAGTCCCGGAACCGCTCGTCCTCCAGCAGCAGGTTGTTAAAGTGCCAGTACGCGGAGCCCAACCTGGCGCCGAACGGAAGGAGTTCCGCCCACACCAGGTGATGGTCCGTGCACGACACCTGCCGCGTGGAGGCCTTCGGAAAGCAGGAGGCGTACGCCCGCGAAACGTACAGGCGGTCGATTCTGGACGCTCCGACCCCAGGCCTCACGAAGGTGAAGGCGATGGAGTCAGGATGGAGATTCCGCCAGACGTCCACCAGGTCCAAGGACTTGACCAAGTCCCCCAACCTCCTCCCCGACGTCGAACTCGTGCGGGCACCGCCGTGGTCCCTGTCCTCGAGGACGCAGTTAAAATCTCCCCCGAGGACGACGCACTGGTTCTCGTCGATGGAAGCGAGATGAGCGGACACTTCTTCAAAGAAGCTCGCTTGCCTCGGCCCAGCCAGGGGAGCGTAGACGTTCACCAAGTGAAGCACCGCGCCCCCCAGCCGAACCGTCAGGTGAAGCAAACGGCCTGGCACTGGCTCCCTGACCCCCAAGATCTCCGGCTGAAAATGCGGGGCCAACAAGATAGCCACCCCGCCAGATCTGCGGGTGAGGTGACTCATGTAGACCCCCCCTCGCCACTCCAGGAGCCAGGTGGCTTCGTCTCCCGGGGTAGTGTGGGTTTCTTGCAGGAAGCACACCGCATACCTCCCGTCCCGAAGGACCGAGAGGGTCTGGAATCTGCGCTGTGACTCCCTGCTGCCGTTGATGTTGAGGCTGGCTATAGTTGTCTCCATGTCGGAAGTATAGTGCAACCACCACCAGTAAACAGTTAACAAAAACTATGTACATATCTACTGGGAGGACGAGAGAGGGGCACAGAAGTCCCTCGCCCTCACCAGGAGTGCTCCCAGGAAGTTCCTGACTCGCTTTCGCTCGTTAACGTCAAGCCCGGGCGCCTGGCGCGCAGCGTGGGCCGACCAGTAGACTCTTTCGAAGGAGCTCCAGCGGTCGAGCGCCAGTTGGGCTCTATCCCGGCGACTCCGAGTTTCCTCGACAAATTCCCGGAGTTCCTCGAGGGGGATGAGGGGGAGATCGGTGGGGGGCACCTGGGACTCGAAAATGTCGCTGGAGACGGACTCCGCGTCGTCCCCGGTGTCCGCCACCGATCCAGAACCCTCCTCCGGGAGGTCGCCTTCGGTCACCGACCCCTCCCCCACCGAGAGGATGGGGGCTGGTCCGGCACCGCCAACTGGCCTCAAACCTCCAGTGACCCCACCCCCAGGGTCACCTTCCGTATCTTCCTCGGCGCACCCCTTCCCGGAACGCCCCGAGTTCGGGTCGCCGGGCGGCAGAGGCTCGGGGCCCCGCTCCTCTCCCGACACCGGGACGCCCGGCTCCTCGGGGAAAAGGTCCTCCCCCAGGGCCAAGGCCCCCGGAAAAACAGTCTGGGAGGGAGGAGCGAGGATAACACCTTCCTCCCCTCCACCGCTCGACGACCCAGCAGTGAATAAAAGTCTGTCGACTGCACCATGGCCCGTGTTGTTAATAAAATCCTCCCCAGGGGCTGGAGGAGTTATGGCGGTGGAAGGCCCAGCTGTCGCCCCTGGGGGTTTGGGCAGGTCGGGCCATGGTGCAGGACAGTGGGGGGGCACCGTCGGCTCATCCCCTGGAGAGGGGCAGCGCCGCCGGCGCGCTGATGGGATTTCTCCCCCCTCCAAGGGCCGGCGCCTCTTCCCCAGAGAGACAGGGGGGAATTTATGAGCCTTCTCCTCCCCGCCCGCCTTGGTGGTCATGGGGCCCGAGGTCCCTCCCCCCCACCTTTCCCGGAATACGATTGGCTGGGGGAAGGCAGGGGGCGTGGCCAGGGTGGGGAGGGTCAGCCGTGTCACTTCCTGCCCCGCCCCTGGTATATCAGGTGATGGCGGGCGGGGCAGGGGCCCAGTTCCCTCTCCGGGGCCCAGAGACACGGTCGCTGCAGGAAGTGGAGCAGCGATGGTTCCCCCCAGGTTAGTGCCAGGGGGTGGCTGGGTGGGGCGGGGCTCAGTTTCTGGAGGGGGGATTGAAGCCCCAGGAGTTTCCTTAACGAGGTGGGGGTCGGTGTTGGGGTCGGGGTCAGTGGGACCGGGATCAGGTACGGGTTTGGGGGTTCGGGGGTCAGGGTTCCCGCGCCGGGGTGACGCTGGCACGGCCGCAGGGGCATTGTCGTGCCGGGGCGGGGCAGGTCGTGGGTTATGTGGAGGGGAAGGGGAAGGGGATGGGGATAGGGTGGTCTCCCCGTGGGCGGGCTTGACGCGTTGCGTCTTCCTGAGCGCCTTCCGTTCGGTCGGACGCTCACCCCCCTCCCTGCCAGAGGCTGAGGCATTGGGAGCCTCTGGCTTAGCCCCCGGTGCCGGGGCTTGTGGTGTTGACTTTGGGGGAGGGGGAGTGGGTGCGGCGGCACCACCCGCAGCCGTTGGTGTGGGCTGGGCAGCCTTCTGGGTGGGGCAGTTTTTTCTAATATGCCCCACCTCGCGGCACAGGTGGCACCGCACGCCGTCCGCCGTCCAGAAGGCGCGGTAGGCCGCGCCCTCGTGGAGGATGGTGAAGGATCCCTCCGTGACCTCCTCCCGGGCCAGGCAAATAAACACCTGGCGTCGGAAGGAGTATACATGGCGGAGGGTGGGGTCCTTAAGACCGAGCAGGAGCGGTTGAACACCTGACCGGATCTCCCCCAAGGTGTTGAGGTGGGGAAGAAGGAGCTCGCTGGCAATGAAGGGCGGGACGTTGGAGATCACGACTCTCTGGGCCGTGACCTCCAAGGGGTCGACTGGCAAATATGTCCCGCCCACAGTGAGCCCCCTCTCCACGGCCAGGTGGACCGCCTGCTCGGTCTTAAGGAAGAAGACGGCCTTCCCGTACATGCGGGCCGCAGCGACGATGGCCAGTGGGCCGACCACACCAGCCATGGCCTTACTGCAGGCCTCGATGGTCATGTTGGGATGGGGATAGGCCTTGACCCCCAGGCGTTTGGTCAGGTGCCTGAAGGGGGATGCAGTTGCGGCCGGGGTTGGGCCAGCCGAGCCCAAGGCAGCGGCTACCCCGGCGTAGGTCCGGCTGGGCCCTGCGACCTTCGGGCTCGCCATACTCCGTCGGCCCCCGGCAGCAGCGGTGGAGGTGGGCCTCTGGCAGTATTAGCGATGAAGTCCTTGGGGAGGTGCCCGAGGCCAGTCACCCGAGGCGAGTCCTAGGCAGCGGTGGTGGAGGCAGGCCTCAGGCAAGTCCTCGGCAGGCCCTCAATTGCAGTGTTGGGGGCAGGCCTGTTGGGGGGGCCCCAAGACAAGTCCCAGGCAGCCCCAAAATTGAGTCCTGGGCAGCAGCGGTGGAGGTGGGCCTCGGGTCGCAGCAGTGGTGGAGGTTGTGGGGAGTGGCCTCAGGCGAGTCCCAGGCTGCAGTGGTGGAGGCAGGCCTCAGGCGACAGCAGTTGAGGCAGGCCTCTGTCGAGTCCCAGGCAGGCCCTTGGTTGGGGAGTGGCCTCAGGCAGTGGTGGTGGAGGCAGGCCTCAGGCGACAGCAGCAGTTGAGGCAGGCTCTGGCAAGTCCCAGGCTGGCCCTCGGTCCCAGCAGTGGAGGCAGACCTGTTGGGGAGGGATTCCCAGGCAAGTCCCAGGCAGCAGCGGTGGAGGTGGGCCTCAGGTCGTACCAGTGGTGGAGGTTGTGGGAAGGGGCCTCAGGCAAGTCCCAGGCAGCGGTGGTGGGGGCAGGCCCGTGTGGGGTCTCAGAGACCAGCAGTGGGTGTGGGCCCCAGGTCAGCTGCAACACTGACTTGACCTGGGCAAGGCCCAGGCTGCAGCTCCAAAACTAGGCCCAGGACTCCAAGCTCTCGCCTCCTTCCACCTCCTTCTTCTCTCTTCTTTTCTCTGTCTTCCTCTTCTTGCACAGCTACACACTGCCACTGGTCCAGCCCAAGTGATAGATAAACACCTGAGTGGTCCAGTGACAAGCAGTGCCCTTCACACCAAAGGGCACATTCCTGTTTATTACTGTCAGCCAGGGCTCCCTGATTGGACTAGATTAACAACCCCAATTGGGAAGTCATGTTCTATGAGGTCCACTTGGCTGACATCATTACAATCACTACAGTCAAGACTTCAGTGTTTGAGTTATATGGAGAAGCTGGGACTTTATTCCCTGGAACCTCAGAGGCTGAGAGGTAACTTTTATCAAGATTTAAAAAATCATGAGCGTTGATAAGGTAAATAACCAAGGTCTTTTATCCAGCGCATAGAAGTCCAAGCCTGGAGGGCATAGGTTTAAGGTAACAGACATAGTGAACTCACACATAACAACTTAACAGCAACAATATCGAATAGTTTGCTGAAATATTTATAAAGTTGTCAAATAGTGTGGACAAGACACTAGAAAACTACATCAGAAAGGCATTCACCTTGGAAAATTGGAGGGATCATTGATAAACTAGTCACACAGAGAGTGGATTAAGTCCTTGGTCTGGATGGTGACATATTAAACTCAATGAACAAAAAGATAGACTTATAAACAATCATTTGAAAAGGGAATAGTGTTAGAGGACTGGTAGATAATAATTGTGTTTCTTACACTTACAGGAGATAGATCAAGCTCAGAGAACAACAGACCAATTAGCTGAATGTCAGTGGCAGAAGTAGTCAGGGCGTCTTCACATGAACAGAAATACAAAAGCGCACCGAAACTCCAAATAAAACGGTTAGCAAGGAGTTCCAAACGGGAACTCGTGCTCACCTAAGCTTTCTGATTTCCCTGCAGATGTATCAGAAAGATTAGACCAATTTAATTTGATAGATGTGATTATTTTGCTTTTCAGCTGGTTTTTGTTCAGGCATTGCATGACTAGCACCGATAGCACCAAGGAATAGGAAGCAAATTGGATTGTAAATTTACTAAATAGAGGAAACTGACAGCAGGGATTGAGGGTAGTTACTTAGATTGATGGACAGTGGATAAGGATCTCTACTGGGACCACACTTTCTCACTGTTCACGTGTCCAGCGAGGATATCCATCTTGCAGGGTTTAAAAAACACTGATGCAGACAGCAATAAAATAAAAAAGGACATTAAGGAATGGCCTTGCAAATAGCAATATAATTTAATGTAAGTACACAGATTGTAGATTTTGGTGGGAAGAATAAGGAGGTTACATATTCCACTGGGCGATGCTTTAGTGTGAAGGTGGGACCATTAGCCACAATATGGCCAGGCTCTGAGTGTATTTAACTGCAGGGTCAACTCTCTCAAGAAAGACAGGTTGTCAGTTTCCGTAGGCTAGTAGATCAATTGCAATTATATTAAAACGCTTTTTAGAATGTTTCTGTACTTCAACAGGTTCCCCGGCCTTCCTGGGACTCACCACTGACAGTAAACAGGAAGACAGCAGCAATACTTGGAGCTGACAGAGAAATCTGCCAATCAATGCTGAAACCCTCACAGCTGGTTTCTTGTCTGCTTGTATGAGAGGATTTGTTCACAGCACTCGTACTGAGAGGTTACTTCCACGATGTCGGAGGTTGTGTTCCTGTCCACTGCTTTAGAGCTGTGTCTGTGAACTGTCAGATCAGCATGGGTGCTGCTTTCACTGTTTCACTTTCCAAGCCCAGATGAGGGCCAAGATGACATGCAGCAGAAGCAGCAATAGCTTCCTCTCCACACAGCCCAGAGCGGGGTGGGAGTAGGGGGAGACAAGGAGAACGATACAGTTCACAGAATCCAACCTGAAGTAGGGTGCCTATAAGCAGAAGGCTAGCTTCCTCAACATGTCCAAACCTTAGTGTATCAGGAGGCTCAGTATCTTGACCTTTGATCCTTACAACCTGATGAAGCAAGGCCAGTTACCAGTGAGCCTGAGGATCGCAGAATCCTGACAGTGTGGAAAGAGGCCTTTCAGTTTAGATCAGAGTGGTGCTGGAAAAGCACAGCAGGTCAGGCAGCATCCGAGGAGCAGGAAAACCGACATTTTAGGCAAAAGCCCTTTATCAGGAATGAGGCTGGGAGTCTCGGGGGTGGAGAGATAAATGACGGGGTTGGGGGTGGGGGGGGGGGAGGTGGTTGGTGCTGGGGAGAAGGTAGCTGAGAGTGTAATAGGTGGAGGGAGGTGGTGGTAAAGGTGATAGGTCGGAGGGCAGGGTGGGGCGGATCAGTGGGAAGGAAGATGGACAGGTCATGAGGGCAGTGCTGAGCTGGAAGGTTGGAACTCAGATAAGGTGAGGGGGGAGGGGAAATGAGGAAACTGGTGAAATCCACATTGATGCCATGGGGTTGATGGGTCCTGAGGCAGAAGATAAGGCATTCTTCCTCCAGGCGTCGGATGGTGAGGGAGTAGCAATGGAGGAGGCCCAGGATCTGCATGTCCTCGACAGAATAGGAGAGGAAATTGAAATGTTCGGCCACGGGGCACTGGGGTTGATTGGTGCGGGTGTCCCGGAGATGTTCCCTAAAGCGCTCTGCGAGAAGGTGTCCAGTCTCCCGAATGTAAAGGGGACCACATCGGGAGCAACGGATACAATAAATGACATTGATGAATGTGCAGGTGAAACTTTGATGGATGTGGAAGGCTCCTTTGGGGCTTGAATGGAGGTGAGGGAGGAGGTGTGGGCGTAGGTTTTGCAATTCCTGCAGTGGCAGGAAAGATGCCAGGATGGGAGGGTGGATTGTTGGAGGGTGTGGACCTGACCAGGTAGTCACAGAGGGAACAGTCTTTACAGAAAGTGAATAAGGGTGGGGAGGGAAATATATCTCTGGAGGTGGGGTCTGTTTGTAGGTGGTGGAAATGTCGGTGGATGATGCGATGTATGCAGAGGTCGATGGAGTGGAAGGTGAGGACCAGGGGAGGTTCTGTCCTTGTTGTGGTTGTAGGGATGGGGTTCAAGGGCAGAAGTGTGGGACATGGATGAGATGTGTTGGAGGGCATCATCAACCATGTGGGAGGGGAAATTGCGGCCTTTAGAAAAGGAGGCCATCTGGTGTGTTCTGTGGTGGAACTGGTCCTCCTGGGAGCAGATACGGCAGAGGTGGAGGAATTGGGAATAAGGGATAGCATTTTTGCAGGAGGCAGGGTGGGAGGAGGTGTAATCCAGGTAGCTGTGAGAGTTGGTGGGTTTGTAAAAAAAATCAGTGTTGAGTCGGTCACCATTGATGGAGATAGAGAAGTCCAGGAAGGGGAGGGAGGTGTCAGAGATGGGCCAGGTTAATTTAAGGTTGGGGTGGAATTGTTGATGAAGTTGATAAACTATTCAACTTCCTTGTGGGAGCACAAGGTGGCACCAATGGAGTCATCTGTGTAGCGGAGGAAAAGGTGGGGAGTGGTGCCGGTGTAACTCCGGAAGATAGACTGTTCAATGTAGCCGACAAAGAGACAGGCATAGCTGGGGCCCATGTGGGTGCCCATGGCTACCCCTTTGGTCTGGAGAAAGTGGGAGGATTTGAAGGAGAAATTGTTGAGAGTGAGGACCAGTTCAGCCAAAAGGATAAGAGTGTCAGTGGAAGGGTACTGGTGAGGTTGTTGGGAGAGGAAGAAATGGAGGGCTTGGAGGCTCTGGTCATGGCGGATGGAGGTGTAGAGGGACTGGATATCCATGGTGAAGATGAGGCATTGGGGGCCGGGGAAACAGAAGTCTTGGAGGAGGTGGAGGGCATGGGTGGTCTCCCGAGCATATGTGAGGAGTTCCTGGACTGGGGGGGATAGGACAGTATCGATGTGGGTGGAGATGAATTTGGGGTGGGCCAGGAGCAGGCTGAGACAATGGGTCGGCCAGGGTGGTCAGGCTTGTGGATCTTGGGTAGGTGGTAGAACTGGGCAGTGCGGGGTTCCTGATCTGAGGATGGAAGCTGTAGGTAGAGGTCCCCTGAGGTGATGAGGTTGTGTATGGTCTTGGAGATGATGGTTTGGTGATGGGTTGTGAGGTCATGTTCAAGGGGGTGGTAGGAGGAGGTGTCTTCAAGTTGGAGCCTGGCTTTAGTGGTGTAAAGGTCAGTGCGCCAAACTTCCACTGCACCCCCTTTATCCGCTGGTTTGGTGGTGAGGTTGGGGTTGGAGCAGAGGGAGTGCATTGTGAGGGTGAGAGGTTGGAGTGCGTGAGGGGAGTGGACAGGTTGAGGTGGTCAATGTGTCAGCAGCAGTTGGAAATGAAGAGGTCAAGGGCGGGTAACAGACCGGCATGGGGTGTCAAGGTGGATGGAGTGTGTTGGAGGTGAACGAAGGGGTCCTCGGAGAGTGGGTGGGAGACTTGATTGAAAAAATAAGCTCAGAGGTGGAGGCAGTAGCAGAAGTGTTCGACGTCACAACGCATATTGAATTCGTTGATGCGTGAATGGAGGTAAGGCCTTTGCTAAGGACTGACCTTTGTCCTCAGTGAGGGGGAGGTCTGGGGGGACGGTGAAAACTCAGCAGGGCTGGGAGCAAGGACCTGGTGTAGGGCTGGAGCTGGGAGTGGGGGTGGTAGTGGGAGCACCGGGGTGACGTCATTAGTGATGCTCACCCTGGGGTTCTGGGGGCAGATGGGTGGTGACAGTGGGATCTGTGGGAGGCGTGGGGGTGGAAGTAGATGTGACAACTGCATTCAGCCCATTGAGTCTACACCGACCCTCTGAAGAGCATCTCACTCAGTCTCAGCCCCTTCCTTACCCTCATGACCCGATGATTTACCATGAATTATCCACCTAGCCTACATATCTCTGGACACTGGACAATTTAGCATGGCCAATCCACTTAATGTATCATATTTACCTTGTAGGTGTCAACCTCCTTCCCTCTGGCTACTTTCAGAGGATCTGGGATTCAAGGGGTCCACAAGTGACTAATACAGTGTGGTTAAAGATTGTTTTGCCAGTGGGCATGATGAGGTTAATCTGTCTTTGATTTACTAGAGGGAGTGGGCACTCAGGTTTGTAAATCTGGCTAACTTTCCACAGCGTTATCAACTGGCCATATGTGAGCCCAGGTTCGTGAAAACCACACGAACATCAGACCATCAAAGGATGCTCCTCTGAGCAATGATCCATCAAATCTACTAGTTCCCATTCATCCTTCCTGCTAACTACATCCTCAAAGAGAATCTCATAGATTTATCAAACATGAATTCCCTTTCATAAGACCATGTTGATTCAGGCTAATTGTATTGTCATTATCTAATCGCTCTGACACCCTATATTTCATGATATGTTCCAGCATTTGGCGAACAAATAATATCAGGCCAACTACTGTCTTTTCCCTCTCTCCCTCCTTTGTTGGGTAACTGTGTTTATTTTGGAAATTTGGAACAGTTCTAAAATCTCAGGAATTGTCAACGTTAATAGTCTTGGGGGTGAGACAGAGCATAGTGGTTAACACTGCTGCCTCACAGCACTAAGGATCTGGGTTCAATTCCACCCTTGGGTGGCAGCCTGTGCAGTGTTTGTACATTCTCCCTGTGTCTGTGTAGGTTTCTTCCAAGTGCTCTGGTGTCCTCCCAGCATCCAAACATTAGCAAGTGAGGTGGACTGGCCATGCTAAATTGCCCACAGTGTGCAGAGGGTGTGCAGGCAAGGTGGATTACTCACGAGAAGTGCAGCGTTACAGGTATAGGATGTGGGTCTAGGTGGGATGTTCTTCAAAGGTGTGGGCTGAATGGCCTGCTTCCATACTGTAGGGATTCTATGATTCTATGATAATCATTAGCCATGGACCACCTCCTCCACAGGTTTCCCCCAGTCTTTTTCTTCAACTACAGTATATCAATTCCTTTTAGTTCCTCCATTATGAACCTTGGTTTCACATTCTTTCGTTTATATCTTTCAACATGACATCAATAAAAAATATGTGGACCATCTGCAATTTCTGAAATGCCCATCATAATTTTCTCGTCTCAGCTTCTAAGGGATCCACCTTCATTTTTCTCGTATATGTTACACACTTGTAGAAGCTCTTATAATTTATCTCTCTTATTGGTTTATAGAGTTATATTTTTCTTTAAATACTTGCCATTGTTTATTAGATTAGATTACTTACAGTGTGGAAACAGACCCTTCGGCCCAACAAGTCCACACTGACCTGCCGAAGTGCAACCCACCCAGACCCATTCCTGTACGTTATCCCTTCACCTAACACTGCGGGCAATTTAGCGTGGTCAATTCACCTAACATGCACATCATTGTGTGTGTGAGGGGAAACCGGAGCACCTGGAGGAAACCCACGCAGACATGAGGAAGATGTGCACACTCCACACAGACAGTTGCCCAAGGCAGGAATTGAACCTGGGTCTCTGGCGGTGTGAGGTAGCCGTGCTAACCACTGTGCCATCATGCCACCCCATCTACTGTCATAAATTTCAATCTAATTTCCCAATCCGCCTTCACTTCACACCTATGTACTTGGCTTTATTTAAGGCGAATGCTTTAGTTTGGACTTGTTGCTCTCAAATCAATGTCAAATTCTTACATATCATGATCACTCTCCCACAAAGATCCCTTACTGTGAGATGTCTAATCTCATTACAAAATGCCAGGTCTTAAATAACCTGTTCCCGGATTGGTTCTATGGCATATTATCGAGTCATATAGCACGAAAACAGACTCTTCGGTCTAACCAATCCATGTTGACCATGATTCTAAACTAAACTCGTCCCACCTGCCTGCTCTTGGCCCATATCCATCCAAAGATTTCATATTCATGACCTTATCCAAATGTCTTTTAAACAATGTTACAATACCAGCATCCACTTCTATGGAAGTTCATTCCCCATACAAACCACTCTCGGTTTAAAAATATTGCCACTCCCGTCTTTTTAAAATCTTTCCCCTCTCACCTTAAAAATGTGCCCCTTAGTCTTGAAATCTCCCACTCTAGGGAAAAGACACTTGCCATTCACTTTATGCCCCTTGTGATTTTACGAACCTTTATAAAGTCACCCCTCAACCTATACTATTCTGGGAAGCTGTTCCAAATGTATTTTTGAACTTTAGCCAGTTTTATTTGTGTAGTCTATTTGAAGATGAAAGTCCCCTAGGATTGTAGCATTGCCTCTGTCACAAGCTAATGTTATCACTTGATTGAATAGCACTATCAAAGAGCCAGCACAGACCAGAGGGACCAAATGACCGTCATACTTCTGCTCATCAGGACTGAGTGCCATACTAATTCTACACTCTGCCCAATTCTGCTCTCAATTGAGATCAATATTGGATGAGGTTTTTTAAGATATCTTGTGGGAATGTTTCCCAGCCCTTGTCCAAGTAGTGAATTGGGTTAAAATGATTCTATTAGTTAGCATTTGACCAATGACATATAACTTAGCAGCAACTTAATTCTCTATTTTCCAAAGTTACCTACAGACAATGTAATTGATGCAAGCGAAGCAAATTGACCTGGAAGCATCTTTCGAAATCAGGAAATGACCTTGCTAGTGATGAGTGAGCATAGATCATTTTTGACCCTCTCCAGTTGGATTATTGCCTTGGGGTGGTCAGTTAATCTATTCAGGAGCTGTACTGTGAGGCCACTGGAGAACTTTTGATTTGTCACATGTCCCAAGATACAGTGAAAAGTATTGTTTTGTGTGCTAACCAGACAAATCATACCTTACATAAGTACATCAGGGTAATAAAACAGAATGCAGAATACAGTACTACAGCTACAGAGAAGGTACAGAGAAAGATCATCTCTACGTGGAACTGTGAAACCACAGTTCTGATTAACCAAGATTCTTCCTCTTCCTCTAGGAACCCCACTCAAATGCCATTAACTTTAAAATAAAATCTTGCTAAAACGTGAATTTGATCATGAAACCCTGGCTGCAACACATCACTGAAAGAAATATCCAGAAGCAGAAATAGTCATTCAATGCTACAGAACTTGGGAGATGCTTAAAAAAAAACCACATTTGTTGAAGCTTTTCATCTTGCACTCATCAGGACAAGTGGCAAGAATACCAATTCAAGATGGTTTCTGTTTGAATCAGATGCTGCCTGACCTGTGCTTTTCCAGCGCCACGCTTTTGACTTGTAAATTGTCATGATGAGTACAAGACAAAAATTGACAAAATCTGTCTTTTTTTTCAGCATTACTCAAGAGTCAATAAAGTTAGCCTGATGGTTTTTTAATATAATGACATTTTGGATTCTGAACACAGAACAACGTAGTTATCTCATCTGACCTGATCTCATGGTAAACTATGGAAGGATTTAAGTACCAAACAGTTATAGATGACTTACCTAGTTTCTGTAATATATTAAATATAGACATTGAGGGGTGCTGTCTAATGTCTTTTCAGTCCATGTTATATTTGGTCAGACCCAACAGATAAGATCTGCTTCATCCATTCTCCAGACAGAAGAAATCAAAACGCAACCATAACCCTTATGCGTAATGCAATATGAAACTGGTGCCAAGTGATCAAGTTTTGCAAAACAAATAGGCAAGTAGTCATTATATGCATCTGAACAGTGAGAACAGAACAGATCTGGGGTTCAAATGTCACTATTAGATCTAAAAATGAATCCCCAGTGAATTATAAAGGTCACCAAGATTATGTTTCATGTTTGAACTTTTTCACTGTGCCTGTGTGTGTTTTTGTATTAATGTAATAGGAGGTATTTAGTCTGCTTGTGATGTGACTTTGAGAATTTACAGTGGGCTCTAGGGGTTGTTGGAGTGAAGGTCAGATATTCTGTTTGATTGCATGGTGTACGCCATCTAAGGAATGATATTGAGATTCACTGCGAGTCTGTTCACCATGATTTATTCTGCACGGTGTATTCAATAGCTCTTTGCTGTAATTTATACGAAATGTTTTGGAATGTGCGCAGTTCAGGGATGTCCCAAGGCAACACGGTGGCAGGCGGCTTGCGTAATCCGCTTGGATATATCCCAAGGTTTTATCACATGACCCTTTTCGTTGCCATGCTTTTACACAACTGCCATTGGCTGTTCAACCTGTCCATCCTGATGGAGCTCTGCCTTTCTATGCTACATCGCAAGCAAGCACTTTCTTTAACGTAAAAGCCGAAAGAACTGCAGATCCTTTAAATCAGAAATCAAAACGTAAGTTGCTGGAAAAACTCAGCAGGTCTGGTAGCATCTGCGCAGAGAAATCAAAGTTAATGTTTCAGAACTGAGGAAGGGTCACTGGATCTGAAACTTTAACTGAGTTCTCTTCACAGATACTACCAGACCTGCTGAGTTTTTCCAGCAACTTCGGTTTATGATTTTTTTTGGTGGAAAACTCAAACGCAGAAATTGTTGGAGAAACTCAGCAAGTCTGGCAGGATCTGTGGAGAGAAAGCAGAGTTGATGCTTCATGTGTTGTGACTTTTCATAAGAAGCTGATAGTTTCTGGGAGAGAAATGGTATTTATCTTGATGACAGTGGGTGGAGGGGGGGGAAGGAATGAGTGGAGAGGTGGAGATGGAAACTAGTGTGAGAGAGAAAAAGAGAGGAACAGGGGGATTGTTGCCAGGGAAGAAGAAGAGTGAATGAGGTGACACTGGAGGCAATGAGTGGGTGGGCATGTGGGTTGGCTGTGTTGGAAGTCATTCATGTCATGACAGGACCTGGGATGTGGGGCAGTGTAAAGCAGATAGAGGAAACTGTTCAGGCTCTAAAATTATTGCACTCCATATTGAAACCTGAAGGTTACAGGATTCCTAAATGGAAAGTGAGGTGCTGTTTTTCCAGCTTGCACTGAGCTTCACTGGAATACTTCAGTCAGCCTGAGATGGAGATATTAGCCAGGGAACAGGCTGGTGCGTTAAGTTACAGGCAAGTGGAAGCTCAGGGTCATTTTTCTAGACAGAGCATAGGTGTTCTGTAAAGTGGTCCCCCAGTCCACGCTTCGTTTCCCCAACATAGAGGAGACCACATTGTGTGCAATGAATTGGTTAGACTGTTACCTGATTGGGAGAAACTGAGGGCTGCAGATGCTGGAGATCAGAGTCGACAGTGGGATACTGGAAAAGCGCAGCAGGTCAGGCAGCATCCGAGGAGCAGGAGAATCGACGTTTCAGACAAGAGCCCTTCATTCCTGAAATGCCAATTCTCCTGCTCCATGGATACTGCCTGATCTGCTGTGCTTTTCCAAAGCCACACTCTCGACTCTGTTACCTGATTGGATGATTCTTGTCTGGCCATCAAACAGCTTCTTTGCCACATGTTCAATATTTTTACAACCAGCAAAACTGTTAACAAGAAGTTAAAAGTTAATTACAATTATCTTTTAATCATCTAATGTTACTTCTCTTGGCTTTTTTGTGCTTGGAAGAATTAGACCAGCTCTACTGAGAATCATCATGGACTGCATGGGCTTCTGCTGTACTACAAATGACTTGATCCTGAGTCTAAATATTTGAGCCAGAGTTGAATCCATCTTTCCATCAAGGGTTGCCTTGTACAAATGCCCTGCATCTTCAGCGATTAATAATTAAAGTATTGGGCATTGCACAAACATTGCATCGACAGTGGGTTCACTAGACACTTAATTCTGTCCATGCACACTCTTTAGAATGGCATCATTGCCTCTTGTCTGCCCCTCCATCCATTCAACCTTTGCCCTTTAGCAGTTGACTTGTATTAATGTCACTGTCCGCCACATCTCCAATCTTGACATATCAGTGAATTTTGAAATTCTACTCTGTATTCTATTATCTAAATCATATAGATACACAATACATATGCATATACTATATGTAGGGGCTGGGGGAGTGGGGAGAAGCGCAGCAGCTTAGTGGCATTATCACTGGACTATTAATCCAGAGATCCAGGTAATGTTCTGGGATCCAGGGTTCAAATCCTGCCATTGCAGATAGTGGAATTTGAATTCAATTGAAAAAGAAATCTAGAATTAAGTGTCTAATGAACCCACTGTCGATGGTCCACGAATATCCTTCAGGGAAGAAAACCGCCGTTCTTATCTCGTCTGGCCTACACATGACTCCAGAGCCACAGCAATGTGGTTGACTCTCAACTGCCCTCTGAGCAATGAAGGATGGGCAATAAATGTTGGCCTAGCCAGTGAGGCCCTCGTCCCATGAATGAATAAAACAAAGTAGTGGCCCCAGCATTGACTTTTGGGAAACACCATTGTCTACTATCTTCACATTCTGATCCATGCTCCCTCAAAGGTGGCATTCCCTTAAAGAGACACATTAGACAGCATTTTGCTGCTAGCAACCTGAAGCACTTTCTAGTGGCTCAGCCAGACATAAGCCTGATGTTTATAAAGAGCTTAGATGATTGGATGGTGAGAAAGGCCCAGCATTCCAGGGAAATGGATGTCAAACAACTGGAGAAAGGAGATGGCTAACACAAATGAAAATGGAAACATCATAAAGACACCTTCAATATTAGGCACGAAGAAGTAGAAAACTAGAAACCCTGCAGTATGGAAGCAGTTTATTTGGCCCATCAAATCCACATTGACCCTCCAAAGAGCATTCCACCAAAATCCACCCCCATCCCTATATTTCTCATGGCTAACTCATCCAGACTGCACATCCCTGGATAATTTGGGCAATTTAGCATGGTCAATCCATCTACCCTGCACATCTCTGGACCATGGGAAGAAAGCCTCACAGACATGGGGAGAATCCCACCCAGATATTTGCCCAAGGCTGGTATCAAACCTGGGTCCCTGGCACTGAGAGGCAGCAGTACAAACCACTGAGCCAATGTGCTGCTTTCATATCAAGGCTCCCATCTTATTTTATTGAGTCACTTGATGTAGTCTCATTGTAGTTCTTTACATCATAAAGGCAGTGGTGTTATCCTCTCTGTTCTCTGATGTCAGTGTATCAGTCACTAACCTCCCCAGGGATTCACAGTAAGTAGCTTTGCTTTTTGAGTGTTTTTCACACAGAAGAGAGTGTTGCCCATATTTACAACAAATTGTGTTTGGCTGCATTAAATATTGTGTGGGTCTGCAATATAGAGTCATAGAGATGTACAGCATGGAAACAGACCCTTTGGTCCAACTCGCCCATTCTGGCCAGATATCCTAAATTAATCTAGTCCCAATTGCCAGCACTTGGTCCATATCCTTCGAAACGCTGCCAATTCATATACCCATCCAGATTCCTTTTAAATGTTTAAATTGTACTAGCCTCCGCCATTTCATCTGGCAGCTCATTCTGTACACACAATACCTTTTGTGTGAAAAAGTTAAACCCTTAGGTCTCTTTTATATCTTTCCCCTCTCACACGAAACCTATGCCCTCTAGTTCTGGACTCCCCCATCCTCAGGAAAAGACCTTGTCTATTTACCTTATTCATGCCCCTCATGATTTTACAAACCTCTAGAAAGGTCGCCTCTCAGCCTCTGCAGCTCCAGGGAATACAGCTCCAGCCTCTGCCTATACCTCAAACCCTCTGACCCTGGCAACATTCTTGTAAATCTTTTCTGAACCCTTTCAAGTTTCACAACACCCTTCCGATAGATGATCTCAAAGTCCTCATACCTCTCTAAGAGACTGGTCTCATTTATAATTATCATCTAAACTGCACACCCCTATCGTCCATGAATTCCCTCATTATTTTAAAACTCAATGTACAGATTATGATACAATATCGTGGCACATTGCCCTGTTGCTGAATAGTATCATGAAGAGATAGCATCTGAACCCCTGTGTCCTTGCACCTTAATAGTTTCTTATTAGCCACTTCCCAAAGCCACAAATCATCAATTTACTGATCACTTCAATATTGGATCATTTGTAATTTGTTATAACACTAGAATAGTAATTCATGTAAACAATCCTGTGTGACTTAGATTTGTTCCAGCTCCCTTTGCTCTGTCAGTGCCTTGAGCCTACAGTGCCTTCACCGTCTGTGTTCTGAGTTCCAGCCCAGCCCACACTGGTGAGGCTGCAACAGAGAGCAAATTGTAATAGATCTTTGGGAAATGAATTCGACCTCAATCATTTTTATTCTTCAGCATGGACCCAGAGACCAAACCTATCTTTCATTGATTCCAAATTATTATAGGCTGCAGGGAGTTGGTGTGAGAGATGATGTAGTCACTTTGGGACAGCAAGGATTACTCTTTAACGTTGGGATATTTACTAGCCACTTCATCCAAGGTATACTTGCCCATTATGTACAACCAACTGAGAATGCAACATGAGCAGTGTCTCTGGGGCTTTGAGATGACCCCAAGATGCCAAATTAAATCTGAGCCAACTTCAATGGTAGATTGGTTCCACAGTCCATCTGATTAATGACCAGTTAGACCGGCATCACTGTAACTTGATTGTTAGACCTATCATTGGGCCATTTTGTTTTCAATTCATTGAATGTGAGGGTTCAGCATTTATTACTCATTCCTATTTGCTCCTGAGAAGCTGGTGATGACTTGCCTTCTTGAACCGTTGCAGCCCATGTTGTGTGGAAACACCACAATGCCATTAGTGTGACAGTTCTAAGATTTTCACCCAGGGACACTGAAAGAACAATATATTTCAACAAGCAGACATTGAGCAACTTGGAAGAGAATTTTTAGGTGGTGGTGTTCCCATGTATCTGGTTTTATATTGTTATGTTATTTAGAAACAGCTAAGGAGCTAATGGTTATGAAAACTCACATCTAAAGTTCAGCAATTTATTGACTCACTATGGATCAGATGCTGAGGAGCAATACATCAACATACAGAAACATGAAGAGCTGAAAGAAACAGACTCCATGAAATCCCAGCATTTAGAAAGCCATTACAAACACATCGAGTTAGATCCTATCTACCACTCCTGTGAAAAAGAACAGGAAGTGACTTCACAGGAAATGACATCACTGACCCAAAGAAACCCAGACATAAAAATAGAAAGCAGGAATTATCAGCAGTGCTTTGCCTGAGGCCCACTGAAGATGTTACCTAGTAGGATGACGAAACATCTGGAAATGAACCCTCCAACTCAGTGAGCAAACCTACATCCACAACAAGTGCACAACTATCGGGAGGCTGATGTTGTCATAAAAGTATTTGAGAAATTTAACCAAAGTGTGGATGAACATTCGATATTTTGTCAAAGGCACTAGTCAATAGAAAGTGTCAATGACATATTTTATTGGCAAAAGAGAAAGCGACAAACTTGTTTGTTAGTTAGGAAATAAATAATGTTGTCAATTATCATCCAGAGTTTTTTTTCAGAAAGACTCTCCCTTCTATCTGAAATGTAAGAGAGTTGAAAGTGTTGACAATTATCTCAGCATTACATGATCTGTTTGCTGAGCAAGTGATTCCTGAGATAGTATGTCACAATGGAACTGGATTTGCTTCCAGAGTCTTTAAGCAATTTGCTGAATAGTATGTGTTCCACATCTTCATCCTATTACTATGTTACGTAAGGGGATGTAGGTTTGTGGACAGACACGTCCAGACTGTCAAGAGAACTCCTATGAAATGCTGAGATACAAAGATAGACACAAATATTGTCCTATGGTCACTCCGAACTACACCTCTCAGGGTTGACATGAAATCACCTATAGTGACATTAAATGGAAGAAAGTACAAGACAATTCTGCAATGTTCTGTCCAAGTGTTCAGGATGGAGTGAGACTCATTCATGCACAGGTATAGAGTGGATATCCAGAGACTTTTTCCAATGGTGGAAATGTCTATCATGAGGGGGGCATAGTTTTAAGGTAATTGGAAGGTTTAGGAGAAATGTCAGAGTTAGTGGCTTTACACAGAGAGTGGTGAGTGTGTGGAATGCACTGTCAGCAGTGGTGGTAGAGTCCGATACATTAGGGACATTCAAGTAACCCTTGGATAAGCACATGGAAGATAAGACAATGAAGGGTATGTAGACTAGTCTGATCTTAGAGTAGGATAAAAGGCCAACACAACATTGAGGGCCGAAGGGCCTGTACTGTGATCGACTGTTTTATGTTCTATGTAGAAGGAAGGTAACACTTCAACACATGTTTCAGATACTGAAAGGATGAACTGTCCAGGTACAAGATCTAGCAAAAGCTGTTGGTCAGACTGAGACTCACATATTGAGACTGAGCGCAGAACGACTCCTGAGGCTCCCCATTTGCTCCCTAGACCTTAGAAGAAAGAAAAGAGTTGCATTCATTAATTTCTTTTCACAAGCTCGGAATAGGTCAAAGTATGTTGTAAACAACAAAGTACTTTTTGAAGTGTAGTTGCTTTGATAGCAAAGAGGTAGACAGGGTAGTGAAGAAGATGGTTGGTATGCTTGTCTTTATTAGAGGTCATGTTGTGGTGGTTCAGGACATTGGTTAGGCCATTTTTGGAAAACAGTGTTGAATTCTGGTCTCTGCTTTAGGAAGGATGTTGTTCAACTTAAAAGGGTTCAGAAATGATTTGCAAGCATGTTACCAGGGTCGGAGGGTTTGAGCTATTGGGAGAGGCTGAATAGGCTGGGGCTGTTTTCCCTGGAGCATTGGGAGCTGAGAGGTGACTCCACAGAGGTTTATAAAATCATGAGCATGGATACAGTAAATAGCCAAGGTTTTTATTCCAGGGTAGGGGAGTCCAAAACTAGAGAGCATAGGTTTAAGGTGAGAAGGGAAAGATGTAAAAGAGGTGCATATTTTCCATGCAGAGAGTGGTGGGTATGGAAATAGCTGCTACAGAAGGTGGTGGAAACTTGTACAATTACAGCATTTAAAAGGCACGCTAAAGGGTGGGTAACATGAGTAGAAAGAGTTTAGAGGGAAATGGGCCAAATGCTGACAAATGGGACTAGATTGGTTTAGGATATCTGGTCGGCATGGATGATTAGGACCAAAGGGTCTGTTTCCATGGTGTACATCTCTATGACCCTATGACTCAACATGGTAAAACACAATTGATTGAGGATAAAATTGGTCTGGACAATGGAAACATTCTTCAATTCTTCTTCAGAATCATGCCAAAGGATCCTTTAAACTTATTTAAGAGATGAATGGATCCTTTGTTTAATATTACATCTGAAAAAAAATCACTTTGTAATGCAGCTGTCATTACTGTTAGCCTGAGATTCTTCACCAAAGTCTTAGGAATGGGACTTGAACCCACAAGCTTCTTTTCCAGGATGGGCAGTGCTATCACTGAAATACAGTTCATTGAGCTCCCAGTAGTAAATGGGACATATTCTCCAATGGCTTCGATGGTGTGCACTTTACATTGAGCAGCCTCAATCTCTTCAAGGGCACTCCATTTTGAGAGAAGTTTTGACATGGGGTGGCCAGGCAAGAATTGATGTGGCTCTGGCACCAGTAACAGCTGATGAATACTTGTTGCTTTGTGTTCTGACAGACCAAAACACCAGGGCATTGTGCGGTGGAAGCACTGGCTCCCAACACCAGGCCCGGCTGATCCAAGAAGGTGAGAAAAGATTTGATTTGATTTATTGTTGTCATTAAGAGAGAGGTTGTTAACATTGCATCACAACACCAAGCACTCTATTTCCTTCCTGTGTTCTGACTCATCATTGTTAGAGAGCTTCAGAGTCAACAGTAGAGTGGTGCTGGAAAAGCACAGCAAGTCGGGCAGCATCTGAGGAGCAAGAAAATTGATATTTTGGGCAAAAGCCCTTCATCAAGAATGAGGCTGGGAGCTTAGGAAATGAAGAGATAAATGAGAGGGGATTGGGGCTGGGAAGAAGGTTGCTGAGAGTGCAATAGGTGAATGGAGGTGGGGGTAAAGGTGATAGGTTGGAGAGGAGGGTGGAGCAGATGGGTGAGAAGGAAGATGGACAGATGGCACAGGTCATGAGGGCAGTGCCGAGCTGGAAGGTTGGAATTGGGATAAGGTAGGGGGAGGGGAAATGAGGAAACTGGTGAAATCTATGTTGATGCCATGGGGTTGAAGGGTCCTGAGGCAGAAGATGGAGTCGTTCTTCCTCCAAGCATCGGGTAGCAAGGGAATGGCAATGGAGGAGGTCCAAGACCTGTCTGTCCTCTGCAGAGTGGGAGGGGGAGTTGCAATGTTCGTCTCTGGGGTTGGTTGGTGTGGGTATCCCGGAGATGTTCTCTGAAGCGCTCTGTGAGAAGGCATCAAGTCTCCCCAGTATAGAGGAGACCGCATCGGGAGCAACGGATACAATAAATGAAGTGTGAAAGTACAGGTGAAACTTTGATGGATGTGGAAGGTTCTTTTGGGGCCTTGGATGGAGGTAAGAGGGGAGGTGGGGGCCCAGGTTTTACAGTTCCTGCAGTGGCAGGGGAAGGTGCCAGGAGGGGAGAGTGGGTTGTTGGGGGGGGGCGTGGACCTGACCAGGTCATTGCAGGGGGAATGGTCTTTACGGAAAGCAGATGGGGTGGGGATGGAAATATACCTTTGGTGGTGGGGTCTGTTTGTAGGTGGCAGAAATGGCGGAGGATGATGCAATGTATGTGGAAGTTGGTGGGGTGGAAGGTGAGGACTGGGGGGTTCTGTCCTTGTTACGGTTGGTGGAGTGGGGTTCGAGGGCAGAGGTGTGGGACATGGATGAGATGCGTTGGAGGGCATCATCAACCACGTGGGAGGGGAAATTGTGGTCTTTAAAGAAGGAGGCCATCTGATGTGTTCTGTGGTGGAAGTGGTCCTCCTGGGAGCAGATACGGCAGAGGTGGAGGAATTGGGAATACGGGATGGTATTTTTGCAGAAGGCAGTGTGGGAGGAGGTGTAGTCCAGGTAGCTGTGGGAGTCTGGTTTGTAGAAAATGTTATTGTTGAGTCGGTCACCATTGATGAAGATGGAGAGTTCCAAGAAGGGGGGAGAGGTGTCAGAGATGTTCCAGGTGAATTAAACATCGATTTTCCTGCTCCTTGGATATTGCCTGACCTGCTGTGCTTTTCCAGTACCACTGTAATCTTGACTCTGATCTCCAGCATCTGCAGTACTCACTTTCACCACTGTTCAGTAGCTGTCCTACCACATGGTGTTGCCTCCCATATTGGAGATGACATTCATGTGGAATTTGGCTACACAGTCATGGGTGTACAGGGAGTGCAGTAGGGGGTTGAGTACCCATCCTTGTGGGCTGCCAGTGTTGAGTGTTATTGTGTAGGAGGTGCAGTTGTCTATCTTCACTGATTGTGGTCTGTGGGTCAGAAAGCTGAGGATCCAGTTGCAGAGGATGGAACTGAGACCATGGTATCAGAGTTTTGAGATCAGTCTGGATGGGATAATGATGTTGAAGGCAGAGCTACAGTCAATGAGTAGGAGCCTGATGTAGGTGTTGTAGTTATCCAGATATTGCAGGGATGTGTGCAGGGCCAGTGTCTGCTGTCGAGCTGTTTCGCTGGTAGGCATATTGCAGGGGATGGAGGCAGACTGGGAGGCGATAGTTGATGTGAGCCATGACTAATCTCTGGAAGCACTTCAGCAAGAAAGAGAGCTCCATGTAGGAAAGGCTTTTGTGCTGTCAGTAATCTTAAACAGACATCAAAAATTATCTCTAGGAATGATTCTTGTGGTGAAGCAGAAATGTAGCAGTCTCACTGGGGAATTCAATATTTATGGTTTATAGTCAGTTATTTTGATTATAAGAATATAAGAACTTGGAGCAGGAGTAAGCCATCTGGCACTTCAAGCCTCCTCAGCCACTCAGTACGATGCTGGCTGATCTTTTCATGGCCTCAGCTCCACTTACCCGCCCTCTCACCATGTCCCTTAATTCCCGTAGTGTTCAAAAGTGCTTTAAAAGTGTTTACTGAACTTGCATCAACTACTTCCCTAAGCAGGGAATTCCACAGATTTATAACCCTCTGGGTGAAGAAGTTCCTTCTCAATTCAGTCCTAAATCTGGTCCCCCTCATTTTGAGGCAATGCCCTCTTGTCCTAGTTTCACCCACCAGTGGAAACATCCTCTCCACTTCTATTTTATCCATTCCCTTGATAATTTTATAATTTTCTATAAGATATTTCTTCTAAATGCCAATGAATATAATCCCAGTCTCTCCTCATGCACCAACCCTCTCAACTCTTGAATCAACCTGGTGAACCTCCTCTGCACCCCCTCCAGTGCCAGTACATCCTTTCTCAAGTAAGGAGACCAAAACTACACACAGTACTCCAGGGTGTGGCCTCACCAGCACCCTGTACAGCTGCAACATAAACTCCCTGCTTTTAAACTCAATCCCTTTAGCAATGAAGGACAAAATTCCATTTGCCTTCCTACTTACCTGCTATACCTGCAAAGCAACCTCCTGTGATTCATGCACAAGGACACAGGTTCCTCTGCACAGCAGCACGCTACACCTTATTACCATTCAAGTAATAATCCTTTTTACTGTTATTCCTATTAAATTGGATGACTTCACATTTACTAACATTAGAACATAGAACATAGAACAGTACAGCACAGAACAGGCCCTTCAGCCCACCATGTTGTGCCGACCACTGATCCTCATGTGTGCACCCTCACATTTCTGTGACCGTATGCATGTCCAGGAGTCTCTTAAATGTCCCCAATGATCCTGCCTCCACAACTGCTGCTGGCAACGCATTCCATGCTCTCTCAAATCTGTGTAAAGAACCCGCCGCTGACATCCCCTCTATACTTTCCTCCAACCAGCTTAAAACTATGACCCCTCGTGTTAATCATTTCTGCCCTGGGAAATAGTCTCTGGCTATCAACTCCATCTATGCCTCTCATTATCTTGTATACCTCAATTAGGTCCCCTCTTCTCCTCCTTTTCTCCAATTTTTTTTCACTTCTTGCCTGTCTCAGAGAGACATATTTATTCATCACTTGCAACAACTGTTCCTTAAACAGTCTCCACATGTCTATAGTGCCTTTACCATGGAACAATTGCTTCCAATCCATGTTTCCTAACTCATGTCTAATCGCATCATTGTTTCCTCTTCCCCAATTAAATATCCTCCCATTTTGCCTAATCCTCTCCTTCTCCATAGCTATGTAACATTGTATTCCATCTGCCAGACCTTTGCCCACTCAAATTATGTATATCCCTTTGCAAAGTTTCACTATTTGTAGTGTCATCTACAAACTTTGACACACTACACGTGGCCCCCAACTCCAACTCATCTATAGAAATTGTGAATAATTGCAGTCCCAACACTGATCCCTGAGACACACCACAAGTTACTGATTGACAATCAGAATAACTCACTTATCTCCATTCGTTGCTTCCTGTTAGTCAAATAATCCTCTATCCGTGCTAATCCTTTACCCATAGCACCATGCTTCCTTATCTTATGCAGCAGTCTTTTGTGCAGCACCTTGTTGAATGCCTTTTGGAAATCTAGGTACACCACATCCACTGGGTCCCTGTTGTCTACCTTACTCATAATGTCTTCATAGAATTCCAAAAGATTAATTAAGCATTAACTGCCCTTCTTGAACCCATGCTGCATCTGCCCAATGGGACAATTTTTATCGAGATGCCTTGCTATTTCTTCCTTGATAATAGACTCAAGCATCTTCCCCACTACAGAGGTTAAGCTAACCAGTCTATAATTCCCCATCTTTTGTCTACTGCCCTTTTTAAACAGCGATGTGACATTTGCAGTTTTCCAATCTGCTGGAACTGCCCCAGAGTTCAGCGAATTTTGGATAATTACTGCCAGTGCACCTGCTATTTCTCCTGCCATTTCTTTTAGTATCCTGGGATGCATTCCATCAGGGCCAGGAGACTTACCTATCCTTAGCTCCATTAGCTTGCCCAACACTAGTTCTTCAGTAATAATGATTGTTTCCAGGTCCTCACCTACCTTCGCCTCTTTGTCACTTACTGGCATGTTATTAGTGTCCTCCACTGTGAAGACTGATACAAAATACCTGTTCAATGCCACGACCATTTCTTTATATCCCAGAACTAAATGCCTCCTTCTCATCCTCGAAAGGACCAACATTTACTTGAGCCACTCTTTCTCGTTTTATATATTTACAGAAACTTTTGCTACCTGTCTTTATATTCTGCGCTAGTTTTTTCTCATGTTCTATCTTACTTTTCTTTATAGCTCTTTTTGTGGCTTTCTGTTGACCTTCAAAGTTTTCCCAATCTTCTAGTTTCATGCTGTTTTTAGCCACTTTGTATGCTTTCTCTTTCAATTTGATAGCCTCTCTTATTTCCTTAGACACCTATGGCAGATGATTTTCGTACAGTCTTTCCTTTTCACTGGAATATACTTTGGCTGAGCACTTTGAAAAGATCCTTTAAAAGTCCTCCACTGCTCGTCAACTGTCCCACCGTAAAATCTTTGTTTCCAGTTTACTTTAGCCAAGTCATCCCTCAATCTATTGTAGTCCCCCTTGTTCAAGCACAGGACCCTGGTATTGGATTTTATCTTCACACTCTCCGTCTGTATTCTAAATCCAACCATACTGTGATTGCTTCTTCCAACAGGATCCCTAACTATGAGATTGTTAATTATTCCTGTCTCATTACACAGGACCAGGTCTAGGATAGGTTGCTCCCTTGTCGTTCCATTACATACTGTTCAAGAAAACTATCATGGATACGCTCAACAAACTCCCCCTCAAGGATACCCTGACTGAGCTGGTTCAACCAATCCCCCATGATAATTGCTGTACCATTTTTACAGACATTAGTTATTTCTTGTTTATTGCGCATCCCAATGTGATGTTATTAGTTGGTGGCCGATAGACTACATCTATCAGTGACTGGTTCTTCTTAGAATTTCTAACTTCCACCCAAATGGATGCAACCTTATTCACCGTAGAACCTTTATCATCATTCAGCACTGCCCTGACGTCGTCCTTGAATAACAGAGCGAAACTACCTCCCTTATCTTCCTGCCTGTTCTCCAGAATAGTCTGATACCCTTGGGTATTTGACGCCCAGTTGTGACCATCCTGTAACCATGTCTTTGTAATGGCTACTAATTCATATTCATTCGCGATGATTTGTGCTGTTAATACACTGACCTTGTTACGAATGCTATGAGCATTCAAGTAAAATGCTCTTATGCTAGTTTTACATACCCTCATGATTTCCAACCCCTCTAATAATATCTCCTGAGTTGTCCTTCCATTTTCCTTCTTTCATAGTCTGCCCTGCGCTTAAACCTTCCTGCACACATGCTAACCTGGTTTAAAGTCCTAGTGACCACCATATTTATCCTTAATATGAGCAAATTACTGCAGATGCTGGAATCTGAAACCAAAAGAGAAAATGCTGGAAAATCTCAGCAGGTCTGGCAGCATCTATAAAGAGAGAAAAGAGCTGATGTTTCGAGTCTAACTGACCGTTTGTCAAAGCTAAAAAAAAGGGAGAAATAGGGAGGTATTTATACGAGGCTGAGAGAAGGTGAGTCATGGCTCCAGAAGCGAAGGTAGCAATAAGGAGGTGATAATGACAGTGCATGGAGAGATTATAGGGAGATTAGGAGCTGTGAATGACCAAGGCTGAAGCCAGTGCGATGTGACAAAATATGTAGGGGATTGGGGGGGATGGGTGAAGCAGGGGCAAAATGGAAAACAGGGGAGAAGGGTAGCAAAGGGGGAAGAGGAGAGGAAAAAGGTGATGAGAGAGTGGGGAGCGAGAGAAAGAGAGACAATCAAGAAATAAGAGGTACAGAACAGTGAAATTAATATTTTAAAAAAATAAATAAAATAAATGAAATAAAATTACAGAGCAGAATGCAAACAGAGGGGTGGAGATGGGATAATCATCTGAAGTTATTGAATCCAGTGTTGAGACCGGCAGGCTGTAACGTGCCTCGTCGGAAGATGAGATGCTGTTCCTCCAGTTTGCGTTGAGCTTCACTGGAACATTGCAGCAGGCCAAGGACAGACAGGTGGGTATGGGAGCAGGATCGGGTGTTGAAGTGGCAAGCCACCTGATTGCATACAGATCATCCAGTCAGCGTTTGGTCTTCCCGATATAGAGATCACATTGGGAGCAACAAATGCAATAGACCAAATTGAAAAAGGTACAAGTGAAACGCTGCTTAATCTGAAATGAGTGTTTGGGGCCTTGGATGGTGAGCATGGGAGAGGTAAAGGGGCAGGTGTCACCTAGTCGGCGTTTTGACTTTCCGATATAGAGGAGACCACATTGGGAGCATTTATCCTGTTCGCTAGAATACTGGTTTCAGTTAGAGACCGTCCCATTAGTACAGATTCCCCTCATTCCAAAGCTGATGCGAATGCCCCATGAAATGGGACCCCTCTTTCCCGCACTGCTGCTTTAGACACGTGTTTACTTAATTAATTTTCCCCACAACCCTTTTCCTCGTCTACACAGGGACAAAAATCTCATACCTGTTGGATTGGGTCAAAAGCTGAGGCTTCTCCACTCCTGAGCTTGGGATCCCCTACCTGCCTCACTTGCATCATACCCTGTTGTCCCTGATCACTGACTGAATTTGAATTACTTAATCCACCAGGTGTAACTGTCTCCTGAAATAAAGTGTCCCTCCCGGGTGTGCGCAATGTTTGAAGCTCAGGTTCCATTTCATCAACTCTGAACCGGAGTTCCTCCAACAACCAACACTTGCTGCAGATGTGGTCACTGCCATTCACAATGGGATCAGCCAACTCCCACATCATACAGCTACATCACATCACCTGTCCAGGCCATCTCCACTTAGTTAATTATTTGATAAATTGACGTCAATTTATGAGTTAAATAATTACTAGTACTTCTCTGCTATGCTCTTTTACAAACTTACTTATTAACCAATCAGGTGACAGCTTCCCTGAGACATCACTATTTTTCGCAGTGACAATAAACGATTAAGACTTGTTCACTGAGCTCAGTGAGGTTTATACTCACTTCCCGGGCTCAGTGAGTTTTACAGAGGACAGAGCATGTATACAGGATAGAGCACATATACAGGACGTAGGATATATACAGGACAGAGCCTGTGTACAGGACCGAGCATGTATAGGGGACTGAACATGTTTATGGGACAGAGTATGTACAGAGGCCAGAGCACATATGCAGGACAGGGCATCTTAATGGGATACAGTATGTACACAGGACAGAACATGTTTATCGAACAGCGAACGTGTACTGGACAGAGCACATGTTTACAACATGGTACAGGACATCAAATGTTTACTGCTGGGGGTGGGGGGGGCGGGCCAGAAGGGAGGGGTTCAAGATGGAGGCGATCCAGTATGTCTGCACCAGAACCCAGACAAAGTGGTGCACTCACCCACCCTTTATTTCGCATTGTGGTAGAAATTGATAAATTTTGACCCCAGAACTGGTGTGTATTAGTTTAAGAGAGTTAGAAAAATGACTAAAGGGAAAGGACCATGAGGCTGACAACCAGCAAGACGCTCCCCTGCAGCAGCAGACACGCCCGCAACGATAAAATCGACCACCGTGAACACTCCTGGGGGACTTACCTGAGGAACAGAGCCTGGTCTCAGAGTTTGAGAGAGCAGATCGATTCAGCGATGGAGGAGACCTGGACCAGGCTGGAACCGATGGTGGTAATGCTGCAGAAGCATGACCAGGTGATCCAGCGTCTCGGGCAGCACGTCATGGAGGTGGAGCAGCAGACCGTGACTTCCGAAACCGGGGTGGAATCCTTGGCAGGTCGGGTCCAGGCCCTGGAACAGCAGGTCCGGGCCTTAGTAGAGCAGGTCAATGACCTGGAAAATCAAGGGCATTGGAAGAACATCCGCCTGGTCGGGTTACCGGAGTGGGAAGAGGGAGGCCAGCTGGTCAGCTTCTTGGAGCAATGGCTCTGGCAGTTTCTGAAGCTGGAAGTCGGGGCAGGCCGGGTGCGGATTGAGTGGGCCCACCGGGTCACAGTGCACAGGCCCGGATCAGACCAGCAACCCCGCCCAGTCCTCGCGCGACTCCAGCGCTGCAGAGATAAACAAATTATGTTGGAAGCTTCTAGAGCACTGGGGAAGGATCCACAGGCTCTGCTTGAAAAAGGTTCACAAGTTCTGCTTTTGCAAGACTTTTCTGCGGCTGTGATCCGGAACAGGAAGACCTTTGATGAAGGAAAGAGGCGGCTGAGGGACTTGAATTTTCAGTCCTCATTAAAATATCCGGCAATATTACGTTCCAGCCCCAGAGGGTCCGTGTTTAATTTTGACTCATCAGAAAAGGCAAAGGACTTCCTGAACACCCTAAAATAGACTGGCTGGCTCGAATAATATGGACAATAATGTTTTCCTTGTTTACTCTGTAGTTTGCCTGGTTTACCTGGCTGTCAGGTTTTTTTTAATACGTGGGGATCCAAACTGTTTTTTTCTTTTTCTCTCTCTTCTCCCTTCTCTCTCCCCTCCCATTATCCTTTCTCTTTCTCATCATTTCTTTTTTGTTTCTCTCCCTTGGTATGGGATGGAGGGATCGGTTGGGGGAGGTGTGGTGGGGGGGTTTATTTATTTTTTTCTACCAGGAGTGCCTAGGGTTAAAGTATGCATGGGACGGGTCAAGTGCCAATTTTTAATTTTCTTGTTATATGATGCATGTAACTTTTTCTTACTTTGTGTTGTCTGGAGCCGGGGCGCGGCTTCAGCTAGAAGAAGCCATGGGGGATGGTTAGTGGGTAGCATGAGCGCCCCTTGTGGGCAAGGGGAAAGTCTCTTTTCATTTGTGTTATATGTTGGTTTGTTGTAGAAGTAGAGTCACAGAGATGTACAGCACGGAAACAGACCCTTCAGTCCAACTCATCCATGCCGACCAAATATCCCAAGCCAAACAAATCCCACCTGCCAGCATCCGGCCCATATCCCTCCAAATCCTTCCTATTCATATACCCATCCAGATTCCTTTTAAATGTTGCAATCGTACCAGCCTCCACCTCATCTGGCAGCTCATTCCATATACCCTCTGTGTGAAAATGTTGCCTCTTAGATCTCTTTTATATCTTTCCCTTCTCACCCTAAACTTATGGCGTCTAGTTCTGGACTCCCCTGCCCCAGAGAGGAGACTTTATCTATTTATCCTATCCAAGTCCCTCATGATTTTATAAACATCTATAAGGTCACTCCTCAGCCTCTGACACTCCAGGGAAAACAGCCCTAGCCTATTCAACGCCTCCCTATAGCTCAAGTAGTTGTTAGAAGTTTTGATTTGGTAATTTTGGTGGTTGTATTTTTAAGATTATACAAACTGTTTGCTATTTTCACTCGGTGCACTACGCGTGGGGTTCAGAGGCTGTTCTATGGCTAACCATTCGCAAAAATGGTGCACCTGGAATATTAAGGGGAGTCATTCACCGATTAAGAGAAAGAGATACTTTCAAGCCTTAGAAAAGAGAAGGTCGATGTAGCCTTGTTACAAGAAACACACCTAACCGATAAGGAGAACCTAGAGCTACAGCAGGGAGGATTCGGACAGTTGCTTTTCTCATCCTTTACTTCAAAAAGTTGGAGTTGCTGTACTCATCCAGAAGAATCTCCCATTTCAGGTGTTAGACCAAATTAAGGATGAATATGGGAGGTTTGTGATCCTTAAAGCTTTAATACATGGAGAGGAGTACGAGATTTTGAATGTATATTGCCCCGGCACATCCCCTCAAAGTTTTAACGGATGCGCTTTCCAGGTTGATGGCCCTTGGAGTGGGTCATACAATCACAGGGGGAGACTTTAACCGTCTTATTGTCCCCGAGGTGGACAGGATGCCTGGGAGTCTCACGGGTATATCCCTGCAATCCAGGCAGTTGGTGGAGCTGAACAGGGAGCTGGGGTTGGTGGATGTTTGGAGATATCTTCACCCTGAGGGTAGCGACTACGTCTTTTTCTCTAACCCACCCACGTGCTACACTGGGATTGATCTGTTTTTTTGCTCCATCGGCCTTTTTAAATTCAGTGCTGTCCTGCAGAATTGGGAACATCATGCAGCAGTGTACCTGGAGGTCAAGGATGGAGGTGATGGGACAGGCTAGCGGCATTGGCACATGGATCCTTTCCTTCTGAAGATAGCAAGTTTACTGAGTATTTTTCGCTGGAATTCAAAATTTTTTGGGACATTAATTCAGGTACGGCCAGTAACCCGTTGGTGCTCTGGGAGACTGCCAAGGCCTATGCAAGGGGTTTGATTATTTCTTACTCAGTGACTCGGAAGCAGCAGAGGGGAGAGCAACAGCATTTGCTCTAGGCCTGGCTGAAGGCAGCTGAGTTATCATCCTTTGACAGACCGTCTGTGAGCAAGTTGCAGTGGATTTCTACCATACCTGGCCAGAAAGAAGAGTACCCCCCAGCCCAGTCTATCACATCCATTAGAGAGAGTGCTAGCACTCTCACTTGCAATGCTAAAAAGATTAACGCAGCATTCAGGAAGTTCTACTCTGAGCTGCGACAACAGATTGGTGAAGATGGAGTCCTTTTTTTAAGACCCTGGACCCTCCAGGTGTAACTTCAGAGCTGGTGTCTTTTCTGAATGCCCCTCTCACAATCCAAGAGATACAGGAGGCAGTGAGGCAGCTCCAGATGGTAAAGCGCCCGGCCCAGACAGATTTCAAAGTAAGTTTTACAAGGAGTTTATAAACATGCTGGCTGGGCCATTGTTGGATATGTACAAATATTCCTACAGTCAGGACTGCCTCCCATCCTCTCTGACAGAAGCAAATATCTCCCTTATTCTCAAGCGAGGAAAAGCCCCAGAGGATTGTACTTCATACAGGCCCATATTGTTACTGAACGTGGACTTTAAAATTCTGTTGAAAATGCTGGCTTTAAGGTTGGAGAAGGTTTTGTCCTCCATCGTAAAGGAGGATCACACAGGTTTTATTCGTAGATCTTCTAACAGCATCAGAAGAGTGCTACACATAGTTCAGGTCTGCCAGCAAGGGCTGATTCCAGGCTTGGCGGTCTCCCTGGATGATGCAGCGAAAGTGTTTGACCGGGTGGAGTGCCCGTATCTCTTTTATGTCCTGGAACAGTTTGGTCTTGGAGGGGTCTTTGCCAGGTGGGTGGCAGTGTTATATAGTGACCCTAAGGCAGCGGTTCCCACTAATGGTATAAGTTTTAGTATCGGTGGAGGCAGCTGATAAGGGTGTCCCCTCTCACCGTTAATATTTACATTAGCGATTGAGCCATTGGCAGAATCCATCCGGAGGGACCCAATATAACTGCCCTGGAGGTAGGATCAGGAGGGCATAGGATCACCCTTTATGCGGATGACATTCTTCTTTTTCTAACTCACCCTTTTTCTATCTGTGCCCCATTTAATGCAAGTGATTAATCAATTGGTTTGTTCTCGGTGTATAAAGTCAATTTTATGAAGTCGGAGGCCATGCCTGTGGGGGGCCTTGCTAGAATGCCTGATCTTGGGGGTGGAATTCGATTCCCTTTCAGGTGGTCACAGGGAGGTTTCCTGTATTTAGGCATTTTTATCACCCCGGCCTTCGATCAATTATATAAGGCTAACTTTGTGCAGTTGCTTGAGAAGATGAGGCAGGACCTTTGGTGCTGGGAGGATCTTCCAATATCCTGATTGGGTAGTATAGCGCTGGTCAAAATGAACGTTCGTCCTCATTTATTTTATCCCATATGAATGCTCCCTTTTGTACTGCCCAGGCAGGCACTATGGAGGCTAAACAGTTGGCTTGGCTTTTTAACCGGCATCATAGGTGGCCTCTTATGAAGCTCGCCAAGTTGCAGCTCCCACAGGAAATGGAGGGTGTGTGGATTTCCTGGATTTTAAGAAATATCAATTAAGTTCCCTATTATCCTATCTGGCTGATGGGGCTTGCCGAGGTCAATATGGCTGGACTTTGAGCCCTTCCAAGCAAAAGTCCCCCTCATTAATTTGATGTTTGTGGACAGGGTGAGGACTGATATGGAGTATTGCAGAAATCCAATCGTCCTAATGCAGTTAAAGCATAGGGAATAATGTGACATAGTGAGGGCAATTTACAAAACCAATTCCCCTTTTACTCCCATAGTAGGGGTGTCAGGATTCTGGCCAGCATTGATGGATTCTGGCTTTAGGCTCTGCGAGTCTAGAGGAGTGTCCTGTTTGGGAGATTTATTTGTTGGAGAGGTCATGATGTCTTTCAAGCAGCTGAGCCAGAAATATGAACTATCTCAGAGGGACCTCTTTTGTTACTCTCAGATTAGGGACTTTATACAGAAAAACACTACATTAATGGTTAGTCCCTATGTGTCCGATATGGAGAGGAGAGTGCACTGGTCTCTGGGCGCTCTCTCAGTCAGCATCCTCTATCATTTATTAGGAGGAAGTATCTCGAAGAACATTGAGCAGCTGTGCGGAACCTGGACTCAGGAATTGGGGGTGGAGATCTCGTCAGAGGCATGGGAGGATATTTGGGAGAATGTAAGAAAGATTTTGATTTGTAATAGGACGCAGGCCATGCAACTGAAGGTACTCCACGGGGTTTATTTGGCACTGGAGTGGCTTGCGAAATTTAAGACAGAAGTATCCCGAATGTGCCCCAAATATAAAACAGATGTTGACACTCTTACTCATTGCTAATGGTCATGCTACAAGCTTTGTAGGTATTGGGGTGTCATTGTGAATGTTTTGGAAGGGGGCTTGGGAACTGAGGTTAAGGTGGATCTGGTGTCCCTCCTCTTGGGTTTGTCAAATCTCCCTTCTCTGGGTGTGCATGGGAAGAAACTGTTTAATATTCTTGCACTCTGTATGAGGAAGAACATTCTAATGAGCTGGGTATTGGAGAATCACTCGGAACTCTTGGGCTGGTGTAGGTTAGTTATGGAGCACATATCCCTGGAATCCTTCCGAGTATGGTGCACCAGAAAATGGAACTCATGTATAGAACATGGCGGCCCTTTCTGAATTATACAGATGCAGACTTGTCGGCTGTACTGGTCAGGGCCTTTGTGGAGCAGCAGGGGCTGTGTCTGGCAGGTCGGGGGCCCTGGGAGGAAGAAACTCCAACTCAAATGGAATGCCAACTGATGCTCCCGGTGATGGGGAGCTTTATTGGGGTTGCACTGAGTGTTGCAACTTAACTGAATATAATTTAGTTTACCTTGGTTCAACTTGGTTTAAGTTAGTTTTTTTTAGTTATTTATTGAATTGTAGTTTTTTTTTCTCTCTCTCTTCAGTGGTTTGTGGAGTAGATTAGTAGTTTGTTTCCTGTTATTGTTGTTATATTATAAGATTGTTACACTGCTTTGTAGTGATTTTGTAATTCTGTAAACAATTTTAAATCTTTTTCTCAATAAAAATATTTACTGCTTTCTTAGTTAAAGACATCAAATTACTTTAAAGATCAGGATACAGAAATGTACAGGTTAACAAGCTGAGTAAGAGGCACCACAGTTTAAAATCCAGTATTTATACAGCTGTTCACTTAGGCTCTCATTCTATCTGTGATCTCCTCACGGCATTCATATTATCTCTAAATCATAAGAACATAAAGAGACATAAGTGATATTAAAAGTAACAAAATGTAGTCTGTAAAATGCACTTCACTCCTTTCAAACTCTTGCAATCTTTCTGCTATTGTAGTTATACAATCAGATTAAGTGGCACAGTTTTACTGCCTTTCTAAAATTTTGGCTCGTTTTATTACTATAAACACAAGTGATCAGCTTAATGTCTTCCAGACCATCAGAGTCAATGTTGAATGAATTTTCCACAAGCTCTCAGCAGCTTAATGAGAGAAAAAGCCCTGGCCTTGGGTCTTCTCTCACACAACACATCTCTCTCAACAGAAAGCAGTTGGAAGAAAGTGAGGACTGCAGATGCTGGAGATCAGAGTTGAGAGTGTGGTGCTGGAAAAGCGCAGCAAGTTAGGCAGCATCCAAGAAACAGGAGAATTGACGTTTCAGGCATAAGCCCTTCATCAGGAAAGTAATTGGAACTCATTGTGTGCTAATCCCGGCAAACTGCCGAGGACATTGAGCAGCATGAAATCTCCTTCCTATCTACAGAACAGGAAAGGAGGACAAATATAGCACAAGTCCTATGATTTGAAGAACAGGAAGTGAAACACTCATGTGACTCAGCCAACGTTGTCTATCTTATACGCTGCAGGCAAGGATGCCCTGAGGCTTGGGGAAACCGAGCAAAGGCTACGGCAACGGATGAATGAGCACCGCACAACAATCAACAGACAGGAGGGTTCCCTCCCAGTTGGGGAACACTTCAGCGGTCCAGGACATTTGACCTCGGACCTTCTGGTGACCATCCTCCAAGGTGGACTTCGGGACAGGCAGCAGCAAAATGTAGCCAAGCTGAGGCTGATAGCTAAGTTTGGTACCCATTGGGAGGGCCTCAACTGGGACCTTGGGTTCATGTCACATTGCAGGTGACCACCACTGCACTATGCACACACACACACAGACACATGTATACACAGACACGCACACAGACACACACACACACCCCTACAGATACACATACTTCCATACTCACACATGCATCCCCTTACAGACTTAGACACTCTACACTCTCACAACCCACATGCGCACACATATGCATATATGTGTGTGGGGTGAATTTGTACTTGCAGAGTTACATTGTACTTTGCTCAAAAACCGTACGAATCCATATAAGACTGTTAACTCACTTTTTAGATTAGAATCAGTCTAAACATTATGGCACAGACAGAGAACACAGGGGGCTAGCACCTTCAACATCTTATCTGGCTGACACCAATTGTTACAGTTAACCTGGGAATGTAACTTTTAAAAAAACCTTTTGTGATTTACATATGGAAGAAGTGAAACTATCATGGTATTCAAACAAATGAAAGACTTAACAAACAATCCAGGTATTTTTCAATGTATAATTTCAGTTACATCACACTGTAAACTTTTGCTATAAATTCTGTGTCTTACAATTGTGTCCTCCACAATCACCTGATGAAGGAGCGGCGCTCCGAAAGCTAGTGCTTCCAATCAAACCTGTTGGGCTGTAATCTGGTGTTCCATAAGACCATAAGACACAGGAGTGGAAGTAAGGCCATTCGGCCTATCGAATCCACTCCGCCATTTAATCTTGGCTGATGGGCATTTCAACTCCACTTACCAGCATTCTCCCCGTAGCCCTTAATTCCTTGTGACATCAAGAATTTATCAATCTCTGCCTTGAAGACATTTAGCGTCCCGGCCTTCACTGCACTCTGCGGCAATGAATTCCACAGGCCCACCACTCTCTGCTGAAGAAATGTCTCCGCATTTCTGTTCTGAATAGACCCCCTCTAATTCTAAGGCTGTGTCCACGGGTCCTAGTCTCCTCGCCTAACGGAAACAATTTCTTAGCGTCCAATCTTTCCAAGCCATGTATTATCTTGTAAGTTTCTATTAGATCACCCCTTAACCTTCTAAACTCCAATGAATACAATCCCAGGATCCTCAGCCGTTTCTCGTATGTTAGACCTACCATTCCAGGGATCATCCGTGTGAATCTCCGTTGGACACGCTCCAGTGCCAGTATGTCCTTCCTGAGATGTGGGGCCCAAAACTGGACACAGTACTCCAAATGGGGCCTAACCAGAGCTTTATAAAGTCTCAGTAGCACAATGGTGCTTTTATATTCCAACCCTCTTGAGATAAGTGACAACATTGCATTCGCTTTCTTAATCACGGACTCAACATGCATGTTTACCTTTAGAGAATCCTCGGCTAGCACTCCCAGATCCCTTTGTACTTTGGCTTTACGAATTTTCTCACCGTTTAGAAAGTAGTCTATGCTTTTATTCTTTTTTCCAAAGTGCAAGACCTTGCATTTGCTCACATTGAATTCCATCAGCCATTTCCTGGACCACTCTCCCAAACTGTCTAGATCCTTCTACAGCCTCCCCACTTCCTCAGTACTATCTGCCTGTCCACCTAACTTCGTATCATCGGCAAACTTCACTAGAATGCCTCCAGTCCCTTCATCCAGATCATTAATATATAATGCGAACAGCTGTGGCCCCAACACTGAACCCTGCGGGACACCGCTCGTCACCGGCTGCCATTCCGAAAAAGAACCTTTTATCCCAACTCTCTACCTTCTGTCAGACAGCCAATCCTCAATCCATCCCAGTAGCTCACCTCGAACACCATGGGCCCTCACCTTACTCAGCAGCCTCCCGTGTGGCACCTTATCAAATGCCTTTTGGAAGTCTAGATAGACCACATCCACTGGGTTTCCCTGGTCTGACCTACTTGTCACCTGTTCAAAAAATTCTAACAGGTTTGTCAGGCACGACCTCCCCTTACTAAATCCATGTTGACTTGTTCTAATCAGACTCTGCTCTTCCAAGAATTTAGAAACCTCCTCCTTAACGATGGATTCTAGAATTTTACCAACAACCGAGGTTAGGCTAATTGGCCTATAATTTTCCATCTTTTGTCTTGATCCTTTCTTGAACAAGGGGGTTACAACAGCAATCTTCTTATCATCCAGGACTTTCCCTGACTCCAGTGACTTTTAAAAGGTCTCAACCAATGCCTCCGCTATTTCCTCAGCCACCTCCCTCAGAGCTCTAGGATGTATCCCATCGGGGCCAGGAGATTTGTAATATTTAAGACCTTTTAGCTTTTCTCGCACTATCTCTTTTGTAATGGCAACCATACTCAAGTCAGCTTCTTGACTCCCTTTAATTGTTGGGATAATCCTCATGTCTTCCACTGTGAAGACTAACGCAAAGTACTTGTTAAGTTCTCCTGCTATTTCCTTATCTCCCATCACTAGACTTCCAGCATTAGTTTGAAGTGGCTCAATGTCTACTTTTGCCTGTTGTTTGTTTCTTATGTATTGAAAGAAACTTTTACTATCATTTCTAATTTTACTGGCTAGAAATGTGTTGCTGGTTAAAGCACAGCAGGTCAGGCAGCATCCAAGGAACAGGAAATTCGACGTTTCGGGCCAGATGAAGGGCTCTGGCCCGAAACGTCAAATTTCCTGTTCCTTGGATGCTGCCTGACCTGCTGTGTTTTAACCAGCAACACATTTTCAGCTCTGATCTCCAGCATCTGCAGACTTTACTTTTTACTTAATATTACTGGCTAGCCTACCTTCATATTTGATCCTCTCCTTCCTTATCTCTCTCTTTGTTATCCTCTGTTTGTTTTTATAGCCTTCCCAATCTTCTGAATTCCCAGTGCTCTTGGCCACTTTATGGGTCCTCTCTTTTTCTTTGATACATTTCCTGACTTCCTTTGTCAGCCATGGTTGTCTAATCCCTCCCCGAATAATCTTTCTTTTCTTGGTGATGAACCTCTGTACAGTGTCCTCAGTTATACTCACAAACTCCTGCCATTTTTGCTCTACTGTCTTCTCTGCTAGGCTCTGCTTCCAGTCGATTTTCGACAGTTCCTCTCTCATGCCCTCATAATTACCTTTATTTAACTGTAACACCATTACATCTGATTTTGCCTTCTCTCTTTCAAACTGCAGACTGAACTCTACCATATTATGATCGCTGCTTCCAAAGTGTTCCCTTACTTTAAGATCTTTTATAAAGTCTGGTTCATTACATAGCACGAGGTCCAAAATAGCCTGCTCCCTTGTGGGCTCCATAATAAGCCTGTTCCAAAAAGCCATCCTGTAAGCATTCCAAGAATTCCCTTTCTTTGGATCCACTGGCAACATTATTTACTGAGTCCACCTGCAGATTGAAGTCTCCCATGATCACTGTGACCTTGCCTTTCTGACATGCCTTCTCTATTTCCTGGTACATGTTGCGCCTCAGGTCCTGACCACTGTTAGGAGGTCTGTACATAACTCCCATTATGGTTTTTTTGCCTTTGTGGTTCCCCAATTCCACCCACACAGACTGGTGTTGCGTGATTTTTAACTTGGACACCCCAGTCCAAGACCAGCATCTCCAAATCAGGAGGTGAATCAGGACCCAGGTGATCAAAGTTTCGATTGAACATTGAGCCACAACCAATAGCTGATCCAAAGCCAGATTTACATTCTGATGATCTTTCGCTCATTGGGGGCCTGGTCCATTCCCACCTTCCCTCACTGCCAGTGTTTAACCACGAGAGGAACTATTACTGGCTTCAACTGGACAGTTGCCAATTTAGGAAGTTTTGGAGTGGGGTGGTTTGGGATTCCTGGACTGCACAAAGTGAATCTGATGGGTCTAGTAGGTCCTCCAACTGCTAAGAGTACGCTCAAAGCCTCAGCAGGGAAGATGTAAATGATGTTCAATAGATCTCCTTTGATGGTGTGACCCCATGCCTGGGATTGAGGCAGGGCCAGGTGGCAATGTATCTCAGCTCCTATTTAGTTCTATCATTCTCTTGTGACAGTTCATGGTGTTCAGGATGCTATGTAAATGCAAGTTTGGTATTGTAAGAGTCTAAGCTGCCCCTAATTGAGGATGGTATGGAAGGAGGTGTCAGGAGCTGCACGTGTGAGGTCAGGACGTGAACAGAAAGTGCTGCCGTACACACTGCTGGCTCAGTGGATGGAACAGATGCAAAAGTACACATTGGAAACCGAGACACTGCAATTCCTGAACTCAGCATTGACCATGTGGCCAAAGAGGCTGTTGAGGTTACAGCCTGTGGCCCCTGAGTGTTGGTCAGAGCAGAACATGATGGCCTCAGCCCTTATGGATATCCAGCTGTTGGAAATTCAGACTTGTCTAAGATCCTAACAACTTAAAGGCAGCATTGTGGTTCAGTGGTTAGCCCTGCTGCCTCACAGCACCCAGGGACGCAGGTTCAACTCCATCCTCGGGTGACTTTCAATGTGGCATTTGCACGTTCTCCCCGTGTCTGCGTGAGTTTCCTTCGGGTGCTCCGGTTTCCTCCCACAGTCCAAAGATGTGCAGGTTAGGTGGATTGGCCATGCTAAATTGTCCATAGTGTTCATGGATGTGTAAGTTAGGTCATTAGTCAGGGGAAATGTAGAACAATAGGTTAGGAGAATGGGTCTGGGTGGGATACTGTTAAGAGGATTCGGTGTGGACTTGTTGGGCAAAATGGTCTGTTTCTACAGTGTAGGGATTCTAATTCTAATTCTTTTACAAGCCCAATGACATTACCACGATATTATCACGACATCCCACCCACTAAGTTCCTTAAAGGATATATATGTAACCGTTTTATACTTAGAGGTCTAGTTTTAAATTTACCTACACTTGATATTGAACAGGCAGTACTGTTCAATTGTATTGACAACATTGAGCAGAGAGGCAGAATGCAGCATTTGTTGGCTATTATCACAGACAGAAGCTTTACTCCCAGCTTGGTGTTACTGAGTGATAATGATGAGCAGGGTAGGAAAGTAGACAATGCAGATACTGGGAAGGCAAAACTGCATGTTATAAATTGGCATATAGGTGGGTTGCTGGCTAAGCCAGCATTTCTCACCCACCCCTCGTTGCCCTATGGGGGTGATCTGCCTTCTTGATCCCCTGCATTCCATTTAGTGTGGCACGCCCACAATGCTGTTAGATAGGGTTTTGACCCAGTGACACTGACAGAGTTAGGATGGTGTGTGACTTGGTGGGGAACTTGCAGGCACTGGCATTCCCATTTATCTGCTGGCCTTGTCCTCCAGGCAGCACGGCGACTCAGTGGTTAGAGCTGCTGTCGCACAGCGCCAGAGATTTGGCCAAAATCCCAGCTTCTCCACAGATTATTTGTGTGAAGTTTGTACATTCTCTCTGTGGGGTCTGCATGGGTTTCTCCAAGTGCTCCAGTTTCCTCCCACAGTCCAGAGAAGTGCAGGCTAGTTGGGTCAGCCATGGGAAATGTGGAGTTCAAGAGTAGATTGGGTTGTGGGGGGGGGGGGGGGGGGGGGGGGGGGGAGGTGGGGGGCGTGGGGGGTAGATGGAAGTCCTTTTCTTGGCTATGGCTTCCCTCCTGGTTAAGGAACCATTTTGCTTAAGTGTCCCTCACCCCAGCAAAACAATTCACTCGGCATGTTAGCTGTGGCTGTCTCACAGCCCATTCACATAGCTCTCATGATGATGTAATGTAGAAGGTGTAGCTCATCTGTTCAAAGGTGTCTTAACCTGCCTCCTAGCTGCTTTCTCATGGTGAAGTATTGCTGAGGTGTGTCACTTAATTGTCAAAGACACCACCTCTTATTAATTAGGTATGTCCAGGTGTGGATTAAATGGGCCGAATGGCCTGTTTCCACACTGTAGAGATTCTGCAATTCTAGCTCAAAGTGGTCATAGGTTTGGAAGGTACTGTGTCAGCAGCCTTTATACATTTTGGCAGTGCATCATGTAAATGATGCACACATCTGCTACTGAACCTCGCTGGTGGAGGAAGTGGATGTTTGTGGATGTGTTGGTAATCAAGAAGGCTGCTTTGTTCGAGATGGCGCCAAGCCTCTTGAGTGTTGTTGGGCTGCAGCCATCCAGGCAAATGGGGAGTATTCCATCACACTCCTGACTTGTGCCTTGGAGATGGTGGACAGGAGGTGAGTTACTGCAGGATTCCTATCCTCTGACCTGCTCTTGTAACCATTGTGTTTATATGGCAAACACAATTCGGTTTCTGCTCAACGATAATCCCTGTGATTTTGATTGTGGACATTCAGACATTATAACACCATTCAATGTCATTAAATGTGCGTAATAGATTCTCTCTGCCCCCTTACTAAGAATTGGGGAGTCTCCTCTTCCAGGGTGTTGTTCAACTGTCCACCACCACTCATTGAGGAACTGTACTTGTCTTTCGATCAGTTAAGAATGAAGAAAGAAAGAAGTTGCAATTGAAAAGCACTTAACCGACCCTTAGGACATCCTAATGTTCTTCACAGAAGCAGCTTTACTGCAATGTTATAATGCCAGCTTGTGAACTCCCAGCAATAGCAATGTGCTAACTGTTCAGATTTTTCATTGTAATGACATTGTTTGAGAAATACATAGAGGACAGAATTCCCCAGCACTTAATTAGGACAGGTCATCTGTGACTTATTGTACCCTCTGGAAAGGGAAGGTGGTGCCTCTGTTTCATAGTTTGTGTAGAAACTGGTACCTGTACAAGTAAAGCATTCCCTCAGTACTGTGCCATGTGATGGCCTGCTGCTTGTCTTGGACTGAACCATTATTATCAAGTCTGCTACCAACGGAGTCATGACTAACACTGTGGATGGTAACCATGATGTGGAAGTGCTGATGTTGGATTGATGTGGACCAAGTTAAAAATCACACAACACCAGGTTATAATCCAGCAGGCTTATTTGAAAGCACAAGCTTTCGGAGTACTAGGGTTATCTGACGAAGGAGCAGGGCTCCGAAAGCTTGTACTTTCAAATAAGCCTGTTGGATTATAACCTGATGCTGTGTGATTTTCTTAAGTCTAACACTGTGGAGCCACTGTATAGAGAGAGACTAATGTTGAAAGACAAAGCCAGAGAATGATGGTGAGAATGTCGGAGCAAATGGTGATCCTCATGATGAAAAGTAGGTGAAGGTGGTGGAGTGAAGTTAGAGAAGTGAGTCAACACGTGGTTGTATTTGGATACAGATGTGAAGGACAGGGATAGAGACTGAGTGGCTGCACTGGATTTTGGAAACAAAGATGCCCTGATATTCTTCATGTCAGGGTGAGGAAGTAAAGAGTTGTTGCTGGTGTTGTTTTGGTTCGATTTCTGCTGTTGGTGACATTATTGGTGCGTTGTTATTATTTTTATTGTTGGTATTTTGTCGATATTTTTGTTGATGACATTGTAATTGTTGGTGTTTTGTTGTTGCTAGTGGGATTGTTAGTGTTATTGTTAGAGATGTTGGTGTTTTGCTGGTGTTATTGTTGGGATTGATGGTGTTCTGTTGGTGTTAATGTAGGGGTTGATGGTGTTTTGTTGCTGTTATTGTTGCGGCTGATGATGTTGCGTCTGGTGTCCTTGTTGGGATTGATGTTATTTTGTTACTGTTATTGTTGGGATTGATGGTGTTTTGCTGGTGTTTTTATTGGGGTTGATGGTGTTTTGCTGGTGTTATTGTTGGAATTGCTGGTATTTTGTTGGTGTTATTGTTGGAATTGCTGGCATTTTTTGGTGTCATTTGGGTTGATGGTGTTTTGCTGGTGTTATTGTTGGGGTTGATGGTGTTTTGTTGGTGTTATCGTTGAGATTGATAGTTTGTTGGTGTTATTGTTGGGTTTGATGGGGTTTTGCTGGTGTTATTGTTGGGATTGATGGTTCTTTGCTGGTGTTATTGATGGGGTTGATGGTGTTTTTCTGCTGTTATTGTTGGGTTTCATGGTGTTTTGTTGGTGTTATTGTTGGAATTGATGGTGTTTTGTTGGTGTTGTTATTGGTGTTGATGGTGTTTTGCTACTTTTATTGTTGGAATTGATGTTGCTTTGCTGGTGTTATCGTTCGGGTTGATTGTGTTTTGCTGGTGTTATTGTTGGGTTTGGTGTTGTTAGTTGTTGGGAATGATGGGGTTTTGCTGTTGTTATTGTTGGGATTGATGGTGTTTTGTTTGTGTTATTGTTGGGATTGATGGTGTTTTGTTGATGTTATTGTTGGGATTGATGGTGTTTTGTTGGTGTTATTGTTGGGATTGATGGTGTTTTGCTGGTGTTATTGATGGAGGTTGCTGGTGTTTTGCTTGTGTTATTGTTGGGGTTGATGGTGTTTTGCTGGTTTTTATTGTTGGGTTGATGGTGTTTTGCTGGTGTTATTGTTGGGTCGATAGTATTTTGTTTGTGTTATTGTTGGGATTGATGGTGTTTTGCTGGTGTTATTGTTGGAATTGCTGATATTTTGTTGGTGTTATTGTTGGGGTTGATGGTGTTTTGCTGGTTTTTATTGTTGGGTTGATGGTGTTTTGCTGGTGTTATTGTTGGGATTGATGGTGTTTTGTTGGTGTTATTGTTGGAATTGATGGTGTTTTGTTGGTGTTGTTATTGGTGTCGATGGTGTTTTGCTGCTTTTATTGTTGGAATTGATGTTGCTTTGCTGGTGTTATCATTCGGGCTGATTGTGTTTTGCTGGTGTTATTGTTGGGATTGATGGTGTTTTGTTGGTGTTATTGTTGGGATTGATGGTGTTTTGTTGGTGTTATTGTTGGGATTGATGGTGTTTTGTTGGTGTTATTGTTGATATTGATGGTGTTTTGTTGGTGTTATTGTTGGGATTGATGGTGTTTTGTTGGTGTTATTGTTGGGATTGCTGGTGTTTTGTTGGTGTTATTGTTGGGATTGATGGTGTTTTGCTGCTGTTATTGTTGGGATTGATGGTGTTTTGTTGGTGTTATTGATGGGATTGAAGGTGTTTTGTTGGTGTTATTGTTGGGATTGATGGTGTTTTGTTGGTGTTATTGTTGGGATTGATGGTGTTTTGTTGATGTTATTGTTGGGATTGATGGTGTTTTGTTGGTGTTATTGATGGGATTGATGGTGTTTTGTTGGTGTTATTGTTGGGATTGATGGTGTTTTGTTGGTGTTATTGTTGGGATTGATGGTGTTTTGTTGGTGTTATTGATGGGATTGATGGTGTTTTGTTGGTGTTATTGTTGGGATTGATGGTGTTTTGCTGCTGTTATTGTTGGGATTGATGGTGTTTTGTTGGTGTTATTGTTGGGATTGATGGTGTTTTGCTGCTGTTATTGTTGGGATTGATGGTGTTTTGTTGGTGTTATTGTTGGGAATGATGGTGTTTTGTTGGTGTTATTGTTGGGTTGATGGTGTTTTGTTGGTGTTATTGTTGGGATTGATGGTGTTTTGCTGGTGTTATTGTTAGGGTTGCTGGTGGTTTGCTGGTGTTATTGTTGGAATTGCTGATATCTTATTGGTGTTATTGTTGGGATTGATGGTGTTTTGTTGTTAATGGTGTTTTTATTGGTGGGGGTGTTGTTGGTTCGATGCAGATTTAATTTAAATGTTCAAAATTGAAGCTAATCGAAACCCTGGAGGAAAATCAAAGAACTATAGATGCTGGAAAACAGAAATAAAAACAGAAAATTCTGGAGAAACTCAGCAGCTCTGGCAGCATCTGTGGAGACAAAACAAAGTTAATGCTTTGGGTCTGATGTCCCTTCTCCAAAACTTCAGTGTTTCTGTTTTCATGTCTAAACCCTGGAAAATGTTGGTATTGCTGAATACTGTCGCCAAATGGAACAGCAGTCACCTTGTGACCAAATTTATTTTTAATCACTTTCACAGATCAGGAATTTCCCAGAATCGGCCAAGCAAGACTTTTAACTTCTGTTATATGCTACTTTCTGGGATAATAAAACTGCTGGAGAGTGATGTACGTCAAAGGCTAGGGTGCTCGATTGTAACGTGATGGGATTGGGTAAACTCAGTGACCAAGATGTATCTTTCAGCTATTTAATTTCATTATAGCTCCAATCTGCACTCTGCTCAATGCAGCATTATGAGTGAGTGTGGACAGTGCTGAGCAATGCTACCAGACCTGTTGCATTGTAAGAGTACTAGCAGGAAGGGAAAGTTTCAAAGAAAGTTTCAAAGTTGCAAGGTGCAGATGAGATTTAGTGGAGTGTGTCCAAAGATAGTTTTTAGATTAGATTACTTACAGTGTAGAAACAGGCCCTTCGGCCCAACAAGTCCACACCGACCCGCCGAAGTGCAACCCACCCATACCCCTACATTTGCCCCTTACCTAACACTACGGGCAATTTAGCATGGCCAATTCACCTGACCCGCACATCTTTGGACTGTGGGAGGAAACCGGAGCACCAGGAGGAAACCCACGCAGACACGGGGAGAATGTGCAAACTCCACACAGTCGGTCGCCTGAGTCGGGAATTGAACCCGGGCCTCAGGCGCTGTGAGGCAGCATTGCTAACCACTGTGCCACCGTGCCGCTCACACGGTGAATGGTTTTGTGAATGGACTGGAGAAGATGGGCTTGTTCACCGTTGATAGAGACCAAATGAAGAGGTGTGAACAGAGAGCAAATAAAGATGTGACTGAAGGGTTCATGTTCAACAGATTTAAAGTGATTGTCAAAGGAGGCAGAGGTGAATTGAGAATATTATTTTCGCACAGCAGGTAGTTGAGACCTGGAATGTTTCAGGCAGTGGAAACTGATTGTAAAAAATGTAAAAAAGAGAATGAGTTAAATAATTCCAAATTTAAGAACCAGGTCCCTTTATTTTTGCATCTTTAAAAATTGAGGACTGCAAAGAACTATTCTTTTCAAAAAAAGAGTTTTACCAGGATTATTCACAGCAAGCAAGTTTCTGTTTTTGTTCTGTTTCTCATTGCTGTGGGTTCCAGCACTGAGCAGATTCTCAGGAGCTGAGGAGTTGTTCACAAGTGAAGCTGACTGAATAGGTTGGAACGGGAACCACTTTACTGAGACACAGAGAGAGGGAGAGAGTAAGAAAGAGACACAGATGTAGGTACTGTTGTTCTCCTCAGTAGAAACGCAGTGAAATATAAATAAACCCCCAAAATACCTGCCTGCAGCAGTTTTCCTGATCTATGACTTCTGAATTGATAAGTCAGAGATATTTTCCAAGAGAATTGGTTGCTCTGTAATTCTTACATCATGGTGAAGGCTTCCAGAGATCAATAACTGCACACCAAGTGCCTAACGAGCCAAAGAAGGACATCTTCCCATTGGAATTGGAAAGCACAATCCACTGAACTGACTTTCCAGCTTTCTCTCTTCCACAAATAATCAATTTTCCCTACGTGTTGATTCACATGTGAATAAAAGGTAAAGGTATAATCACCAGAATGCTGTCTCGGTAGAGAGAGAGGTGGTGGAGAGTCCTTCATGCTAGCCTCAGCCAGTGTGGGAATTGAAGCCATACTGTTGGAATCACTCTGCACTGCAAACAAGCCATCCAGCTAACTGACACCCTGCCCCCTCCCAGTGCATGTGTAAGGGGGAGTTCAGAAAGATAAAGGGTTAATGTTTTAATTAGTAGTGTTATATGCCAATTACTTATGATTAGATTAGATTACTTACAGTGTGGAAACAGGCCCAACAGGTCCACACCGACCCACCGAAGCATAACCCACCCAAGTCCATTCTCCTACCTTTACCCCTTCACCTAACACTACGGGCAATTTAGCATGGCCAATTCACCTAACCTGCACATTTTTGGATTGTGGGAGGAAACCGGGGCACCCGGAGGAAACCCACACAGACACGGGGAGAACGTGCAAACTCCACACAGAGGGAATTGAACTTGGAGCGGGAATTGAACTTGGGTCTCTTGGCGCTGTGAGGCAGCAGTGCTAACTGCTGTGCCACCCACTATCTGTTATATCCGTTTACTCGTAATTGCAGTCTAATTATTTCAAATAAATACAAACTTGAAGGGCTGCTTGGCCTCTTTCTGTGCTGTGCTGTTTTTCTGACAGCCAACAAACACATTGCTTTGCTGGCATTGCTCACATCCTAACAACAGTTAGAGACCTGATCTGGTTTTACAGAGAGAAGCTGGTGCATTTGCCATCTTTTGTTCATGAGTGCCCGAACCAGCCCTCAATGTTCCATTCTACCTTCAGAGCTTGACTGTTCAGTTTAAGATACGGAAAACTGGTCAGAGTATGGACCTCTGCACCCCATACTGAAAACCAGCACAAAGATTCAGTATTCACTCAGTCTATAGAGCCTGCTAACTCAATTGTAAGAACACATGTGCATGAGAAAAACTTGATATTTTTTGTTATATCTATGCTATCGATGGCCAAATAAAACCAGATGTGCTATTTTGATGGTCAGACATCAAAGCTGTTTTCCATTAAAGGTTGAATGAGCAGATGTTTGTCTAATTGCTTAAGTACAGAGAAGCTGACACTGAGACATATAAGCAACACAGTGCCAGCCATGATAGAATCATTCTCTTTCTCCCACTCTGCCGTTATACAGGATCTGACATTGAGAAATACACCAGCCACTCAGTAATAAACAGGGGGATAGCTCCCCTCCACCTGATGTGTACTTGTAAGCACAGCAGCTGACACGATTTGTTGAGAATCGGGTGGAATTTGAGCTGGTGGCTGTAGTTTTATCTAGTCGAAATGCCATTTAAGAATGTGAATGTGTGGTCCTCACCATTTCATTCCTTGTGTTTTCAATTAAATGCACTCATTAAGCTATAATCTGCAAAAGGCACAGCTTGTCAGTAGGGATCAGAGCATTCTCCTTACACTCTGTCCTAATGGTTTCAATCTAGGTCACCCCATCTCTTAGATCAACACTCAGTCTATAGGACCTCTGCTTAAAAAGCCAAGCAGTGATTAATGAAACATTTATGGCTTTCTCTTTTCATCCTTTTCCCGATTTAGAGCTGATTCGGAGTCGGGGAAGTGATACTTTAATAAAACAAACAACGGCAAGCATTCATACAATAAAAAAAAGGGCCTTGGGTAATGCTGTAGAACAGAGATACCTGGGGGGGGTTCAGGTTCATAATTCTTTGAAGTTTACATCACAATCAGATATGGTGGATCAGAAGGTGTTAGCGCGTTTGCCTTCATTGCTCAGACTTTTGAGTATAGGAGTTGGGACGTCATGTTCGATTTGTACAGGCTGTTGGGGAGGTCTCTTCTGGAATACTGTGGACAGTTTGTGTCAAACTACTACAGGAAGGATATTACTAAACTAGAGAGAGTTCAGAAAATATTTGTCTGGGACTGGAGGGTTTGAATTATAAGGAGAGGCTGGATAGACTGGGCCTTTTTTCACTGGAGCTTCAAAGGTTGAAGGGTGACCATATACAGGTTTAGAAACTCCTGAGGGGCACAGGTAAGGTGAATGGTGAATGTCTTCTCCCTAGGGGCAAGGATGTCAAGACTAGGGGGCATTTTGTAAGGTGAGAGATGCAACATTTTACACAGAGAGTGGAATAAGTATGGAATGAACTTCAGAGGAAGTGGTGGATGTGGGTACAGTTACAACATTTAAAAGACATTTGGATAAATATATGAAATAAGAAATGTTTGGAAGGATATGAGCCAAGTCCAGGCAAGTGGGAGTAATTTAGTTTGGGATCATGGTTGACATGGACTGGTTGGACTGGAGGGTCTGTTTCTGCGCTGTATGACTCTCTGACTCTATAACATAGTTAATGCATTGGTTTTAATTTTCCAAAATTTCTGAGATTTGTGGAAGGTCCAATTAGACCGGAAAGATAACAAATCTAATTCCTTATTCACCCAGTAAGAGATACAGATAGCAGCAAACACAGGTCAGTTAGCTTAACATCTGTCAGAGGGAAAATATTAGACTTCATTATTAAAGATGCAACTTAGAAAATTTCAAGGTAATCAGGTCAAGGTGGCGTGTCTGTGTGACAGGAGATCATGTTTAACCAATCTACTGGAGTTCTTTGAGGAAGGAGTGCGTGCTGTGGATAAAGGGGAGAACTGAAGGCATTTGACAAACTGTGACATCAAAGGTAATGCTGAAAATTCAAGCTCATGGATAGGAAGTGGCACCGATAGAAAACTGGCTCGGTCCCACGAAGCACAGAGTAGACACAGGCGGGCTCAGTGCTGTTTCTCATTTATATAAAGGACTTTGATCAGGGAACGGAAGGAATCATTGCCAAATGTGCTGATGATGCAAAGATATGTAGGGAATTAAGTCGTAAAGGCATCACCAGGAGACTACAGTATGCTAATAATAAGGGGCAAAGATATGGCAAATGAAGTATAATGTGGAAAAAGATGACATTAACCGTTTTAGCAGGAAATGTTAAAAAAAAACAGAATTAGAATTGAACTAGAATATCCTTTATTGTCATGTCAATGGAAGTACAGGAGTGCAGTGAAAAGTTTACCACAACACTCTGTATGGCGCCATCTTGGGTACAAAGTACCTCGGTATAGATCTTAGGTACAAAATACAGAAATAGAGGGAAAATGAAATGAAAAAAATGTTTAATTACTCACAGTTGTTCATAGTATAAGTTAGAAAAATGAGAATAAAGTTAAAATGATAAGCATAACAAGTCTTTCAGTGGATCAATGCAAAGGACTTCCACATGTGGTTTGACCAGACTCGCAAACCACTGACCACCCGCACTGGTCCCCAGTCCAACAATCATCCTCACTTCGCTAGGGTCTACAGCCCGCTGATCGTCCCCACTGCCCTCAGGCCCCAGCCCACTGACCTCCCCATTTCCCTCAGGCCCCAGCCCACTGACCATCCTCACTCTCCTCAGGTCCCAGCCCACTGACCATCCCCACTCCCCTCAGGCTCCAGCCCACTGACCATCCCCACTCCCCTCAGGCCCCAGCCCACTGACCATCCCCGCTCCCCTCAGGCTCCAGCCCACTGACCATCCCCACTCCCCTCAGGCCCCAGCCCACTGACCATCCCCACTCCCCTCAGGCCCCAGCCCACTGACCATCCCCACACCCCTCAGGCCCCAGCTCACTGACTGTCCCCACTCCCCTCAGGCCCCAGCCCACTGACCGTCCCCACTCCCCTAAGTCTCCAGCCCACTGACCATCCCCACTCCCCTCAGGCCCCAGCCCACTGACCATCCCCACTCCCCTCAGGCCCCAGCCCACTGACCATCCCCACTCCCCTAAGGCCCAGCCCACTGACCATCCCCACACCCCTCAGGCCCCAGCTCACTGACTGTCCCCATTCCCCTCAGGCCCCAGCCCACTGACCGTCCCCACTCCCCTCAGGCCCCAGCCCACTGACCATCCCCACTCATCTCAGGCCCCAGCCCCCTGACCGTCCCCACTCCCCTAAGGCTCCAGCCCACTGACCATCCCCACTCCCCTCAGGCCCCAGCCCACTGACCATCCCCATTCCCCACAAGCCCCAGCCCACTGACCGTGCCCACTCCACCCTGGCCCCAGCCCACTGACCATCCCCATTCCACTTGGGACTCTAGCCCAATAACCATTCCCACTGCACTTGGGCCCCCAGCCCAATGACGGTCCCCAGTCCACTGGGTCCCCAGCCTGACCATACCTGCTCCACTGGGCCCCCAGCCTGACCGTACCTGCTCCACTTGGTCCACAGCCTGACCATACCTGCTCCACTTGGTCCACAGCCTGACCATACCTGCTCCACTTGGTCCCCAGCCTGACCATACCTGCTCCACGGGGCCCCCAGCCTGACCATACCTGCACTGCTTCGGCTTCCAGTCCACTCTTCCTCAGGAGAGAACAGGGTACCGCAGGAATCAGTATGAGGACCTCAATGATTCACAATATGTTAATGATTTGGATGAGGGAACTAAATGTAATATCTTCGAGTTTGCAGATGACACAAAGTGAGAGGGTGAGCTGTGAGGTGGATGCAGCGATGTCGCAGTGTGAGTTGGACAGGCTGGGTGAGTGAGCAAATGCATGGTAGATGCAGTATAGTGTGAATACATGTGAAGGTTTGGTTGCAAAAATAGGAAGGCAGATTAGTATCTGACTAGCTGTAAGCTCAGAAAGGGGAATGTTTAATGACCTCAGAGTGTCCTAATGCACCAATTACTGGAAGTAAATATGCAGGTACAGCTTACAGGCAGGTGTATTTTCCATAGGGTGGGAGATTTCAAAACAAGGTTTGTGTGGAATGAAGTTCCAGAGGCAGTAATGAATGTGGGTAAAGTTGGATAAGCACATGAATGAGAGAGCTTGGGAGGGATATGAACCAGGCCCAGTTAAGTGGGATTAGTTTAGTTTGGGATTATGGTCTGCATGGACTATTTGGATCAAAGGGTCTGTTTCTGTCTCTATATCAACCAGCATCTTAATAACAATGCCAAACTAGTTAATTTCTCCCAATTGGCGATACACTTTGCTAAGTAAAAGTCCTCTTCTTGTTGGGACGCACCTACGGTCATTTCTCTATCATAATCATAGAGTTGTACAGCACAGAAACAGACCCTTTGGTCCAACTCGTCCATGCCGACCAGATATCCCAAATTAATCTAGTCCCATTTATCAGCATTTGGCCCATATCCCTCTAAACCCTTCCTATTCATATACCCATCCAGATACCTTTTAAATTTGCAAAGCCTCCACCACTTCCTCTAGCAGCACATTCCACATGCACTACCCTCTGCATGAAAAAGTTGCCCCTTGGGACCATTTTAAATATTTCCTCTCTTACCCTAAACCTATGCCCTCTAGTCTTCGACTCTCCTTCCCTGGGGAAAAGACTTTGGCTATCCTGATGAAGGGCTTTTGCCCGAAATGTCAATTTTCCTGCTCCTCAGATGCTTCCTGACCTACTGTGCTTTTCCAGCACCACTTTGATCTAAATCCTTGGCTATTCACCCTATCCCTGCCCCTCACAATTTTATAAACTTCAAAAGGTCACCCTTCAGTCTCCAATCTTCCAGGAAAATAACCCCAGCCTTTCCCGCAGCTCAAACCCTCCAACCCTGGCAACATCCTTGTAAATCTTTTCTGAACCCTTTCAAGTTTCGCAACATCTTTCCTACCGCATGGAGACCAGGATTGAAAATAGTATTCCAAAAGTGGGCTAACCAATGTTCTATACAACCTCAGAATGACCTCCCAACTCCTATACTCAATGCCCTAACCAATAAAGGCAAGCATACCAAACTCCTTCTTCACTATCCCGTCCCCTGCGACTCCACTTTCAAGGAGCTATGATTCTGCACTACCAGGTCTCTTTATTCTCAACACTCCCCAGGACCTTACCATTAAGAATATCTGTCCTCCCCAATTTGCTAACAAAGGAAATTGGGCCCTTAGACCCAGCCAAGGAAAGAGATATATTTCCAACATCCTTCCAACCACAAATGTAACCATTTCCATCACACAATGAGCACCTGATTGAGAGGGAGACCCCGCCGCCGCCCCCACCCCCTCCCCCGCCCCCCCCCCCCGATCTGGAGAATAGGAATCTAAATACTGGAAACCATAGGTGATGACTCTTTTGAGGCTGAGGTAAATGGTATGAACTGAATAAAGAGAGCTTTGCTTGGAATCTCACCATGGTGTAACTGATCTGGGAGTCCTTGCTGCTAACACCAAAGTTTCATACCGCCATCTCCAGCTCTAACCTACCTAAAGTGACCTCAGCTGCTGTTGGGTCTAGCTCGTTTGGACACAAGAAACAAATTGGATGATTTTACTGGGAGAAAGCTCTGGTTCACTGATTTTTTTTTCTTGTTTCTTTATTCTTTTGTGGAGTGATCATTTAAAATGGGCTGCCATTCCTTAATTTCCTTACGGCTGAATGGCTTGCTCAGCCATTCCAAAGGGCAGGTAGAAGTCACACAGATTAGTGTGGCTCTGAATCACATGGGCCAGACTGGGTAAGGATGGGGCAGTGATGTTTCCCACTCCGGTTCCCACTCTGTTTGCCTCTCTACACCAGTTCCTAAGGAGATCTTGTACCTTCTGAGCAAATGAATGATAATTACGGGAATACGCTTCAGGATTCCTCCAGTTATGTGTCATCAACATTTCATCAGGCCACTAACTGAGGGCACTCTTGGCTGTTACACATAATAGTCAGGACATGTGAAAGGTCAGGGAGTAATGAGACGTTGGAATGTTTGGCATGCTCTTAAATCAGAAATTCCTTTCATCAGAGTATAACTCCCCTGTTGACTGACAGGGGAACTGAAGGAAGATGCTGGATGGGAAATATCTCGCTGTAGAATTCATAGCCCTTCAACTAAGTGGCAATTTTTTTGTTTCTATTTAACGCAACACAGATCTCACAACACATCAGTTAGACAGTAAGAACACAGTGTGCACTTCTGTGTATAAAGACTGTCGGCTAACTGTCTACCCTATCCCAGCGCTCTCGCAGGTCCTGTAGTCTTCTGGTCACTCTGTGTTCCTTCAATGCCAGGAACATAGGAAACAGGAGCAACAGCAGGCCATTTGGCCCCTCAAGCCTGCTCTATCAGTCAACAAGATTATAGCAAATCATGATTTGGAGATCCAGTATTGGGCTGGGTGGACAAAGTTAAAAATCACAGGTTATAGTCCGACAGGTTTATTTCAAAGCACTAGTTTTCAGAGCGCTGCTCCTTCATCAGGTAGTTGTGGAGAATAAGATTGTAAGACGCACAATTTATAGCAAAAGTTTACAGTGTGATGTAACTGAAACTATACATTAAAAATACCTTCATTATTTGTTAAGTCTCTCATCTTTTAGAATGAACATGTTGGTTTCAGTTCTTTCATATGTAAATCACAAAACTTTTTTAGAAGTTACATTCTCAAGTGAACTTTAATAATTGGTGTCATGTCAGCCCAGATAATGCATTCAAGGTGTGAGCTTCCCTGTGTGAGACTGTCTGTGCCACAAAGGGCAGACTGTTTCTAAAAAAAACAGATTTACAGAATCTTACATGGATTCATGCAGTTTTTGAGCAAAGTAAAATTCTGCAAGTACCGATTCACCCCACAAACTTATATGTGTGTGGGTGTGTGTGTGGGTGTGTGTGTATGTGTGCATGTGGGTGTGTGTGTGGGGTGGTGGGGGTTTATGGGTATCTGTGAGAGAGTGTGTATATGTGTGTCAGTGTGAGTATAAAGGGGTATAAGTCTGTGAGACAGTGTATGTGTGAGTGTGGGAGTGTACGTGGGAGCGTATGAGAGAGGGTCTGTGTAGTGCGGGTGTCTAATCATCTACTTTAATGTCATTTCCCTGTCTTTTCCTCATTTTTCTTCTCCAGCAATCTATCGATCTCTATCTTGAACACACTCAGTTAGGCCTCCATAGGCCTCAGGGATAGAGATTTGCAAAGATTCACTAGTACCCAAATGAAGGAATCCCTTCTCATCTCAATTCAATTAATTCAATTCTTCTTATGTGGACATCCCTTATTCTGGACCAGATCCCCAGCACAGGAAATACCCTTCACGCATCTACCCTGTTGAACCCTGTAAGAATATTATATGCTGCAATGAGATCACCTCAAGAGAAAACAGGTCCAGTCTCCTTAATCTCTCCCTGTAGGACAGTTCTGTCATCCCAGGGATCAGTCCCACTGCACTCCCTCTCCGGTTAGGAGACTAAACTGTACACAACACAATACTCCAGGTGCGGTCTCATCAATGATTCATAATTGTAGTAAGATTTTCTGGCCATTTGTGAATCCTTTCAGCATCACCATTCATCCCTTCAGCCCACCATTGACAGGGTCGTCTTACTCCTGAACTTTGGACTTTCTTCACCAACCCTTCCGGTCTCTCGGTGGAGCAGAAGCTAGGGGCAATGAGAATGTGAGGTAAACGGATGTGATAAATTCAAGAATAAAGAGTCAAGTGACTAACCTTCTAAGGAAGGCTGAATGGTTATTGGTAAGTAGGAGAGAAGGAGGGAAACCCTGAACATTTGGAAAAAAAAGAGAACACACCTGAGATGTGGATGGCTGTGAGGCAGTGAAATTCTCCAGAGTATAAGCCAGTCCCTTGGCCATGTACCAGAAGAAGATCCAGTTGGATTTGTGATCCAGTCAGAACAAGAGAGAGACAGTTTATCCATCCAATCATCATACCCGTCCAATCTTCACTGGCATAGACTGGCATAGGTGGCAGTCTCAGTGGCATAGAGCGGCTCCACCATGTTCACTGAGAGTCTCCGGCCCATGCTAGACTGATGGCACCAGCTGAGAACCAATGACCCTGACATGGCTGCAAGGAAATTAGGAAAAGCGACCAAAAACAATTAATGGTTTTTTTCTCTTTTTTTTGAACACAGCTTTTAGCCAGAAGTGTCAAGTGGACAATGCACCTCGTCCTCCTCCCGGGTTCCACCGCATCACAGAGTCACCAGTCTTCAGCCAAATCCATTCACCCCTCCTGATGTCAAGAAACGGTTGAAGACACTGGACACTGCAAAGGCTATGGGATCTGGCAACGTTGCAACGATAGTACTGAAGACTTGTTCTCCAGAACCTGCTGCTCCCCTAGCCAAGCTCTTCCAGTACAGTCAAAACACTGGCATCTACCCCATAATGTGAAAAATTGCCCAGGCATGTCCTGTACATAAAATGCAGGACAAATCCAACCCAGCCAATTCCTGCCCCATCAATCTACTCTCCATCGTCAGTAAAGTGATGGAAGCTGTCATCAAAAGGGCTATCAAGCAGCACCTGCTCAGCAATAACATGCTCAGTGACGCCCAGTTTGAGTTCCAACAGGGCCATTCAGCTCCTGCCCTTATTACAACCTTCATTCAAACATGGACAAAAGAGCTGAATCCCAGAGGGGAGGCGAGAGTGAGCGTCCTCGACGTTAAGGTCATATTTGATTAAAGGTGACATCAAGGAGCTCTGGCAAAACTGGAATCAATGGGAATTGGGGGCAATTGTTTGCTGTTTGGAGTCATTCCTGATACATAGGAAGATGAATGTGGTTGTTGGAGTTTAGCCATCTCTGTTCCAGGATATCTCTGCAGGAGTTCCTCAGCTCAGTGATCCAGAATAAAAAGGGAGGCAAGACAGAAGGGGGAGTGATGTTTTTGATTAAGGAAAACATTTCTGTGGTACTTGGTTAGGATATTTCTGAGGGATCATCCAGTGAAGTTATATATATGGAACTCAGAAATAAAAAGGGGATGATCGCCTTGACAGGATTGTACTATAGATTCCTCCCACCCCCAGAAATAGTCAGAGGGAAATTGAGGGGTAAATATGTTGAGAGATATCAGATATTTTTAAGAATACTGGGTTGTAATAGTAGCGGATTTTAACTTCCTAAATATAGACTGTGACTGTCAGAGCTTGGTGGGTGAGGCATTTGGTAAACATGTTCACAAAAACTTTCTTTATCAATATGTACTTACTCGAGAAGGAGCAAAATTTGACCTGTTTTGGGAAACAAGGCAGGGCATGTGACTGAAGTGTTAGTGGGGGAACACTTTGGGAACCATTGACTATAATTCTTTTAGTTTTAAACTAGTTATGGAAAAGGATAGGCCTTGGATAGAAGTGAAAGTTCTTAATTAGCATGAGGAACCTTTAAACGTTGATAGGCATAGACTGTTCACAGGTAAAGGGACAACTGGTAAGTGGAAGACTTTCAAAGGTGAGATAACAAGAGTTCAGAGATATTATGTTCCTGTTACAAGGAAAGGTAAGGCTAGTGAGAGGAGGGAACAATGGATGAATAAAGCTATTAAGGCTCTGATGAAGAATAAGAGAGTGCCTTTATTACAGAAAAGCTGTAAGAAGAAGCCTGGGAACCATAGACCAGTGAGTCTGACATCAGTGGTGGGTATGTTGTGGGAGGGGATTCTAAGAGACAGGAATTGCATGCACTCGGAAAGGTCAGAACTGATTAGGACTCATCAGCATGGCTTTTTGCATGGGAAATTGTGTCTCACAAACTTGACTGGGTTTTTTGAGGATATAACCAAAAAGATTGATGAGGGCAGAATAATAAGTGTTGCCTACGTCGACTTTAGTAAAGTCTTCGACATGATAGATTAATTAGTAAAGTTAGATCACATGGGATTCAGGGAAAACTTGCCAATTGGATACAAAATTGGTAGGAGACGGAGAGTGATGGTGGAGAGTTGTTTTTCCGACTGGAGCTGTGTGATCAGCGGTGTTCCACACAGGAATCAGGGCTGGGTCTACTTTTGTTTGCCATTTATATAAATGATTTGGATGAGAGTTGAGGAGGGGTGGTCAGTATGTTTGTGAATGACACCAAAATTGGTCAGTGAAGAAGGTCATCTTAGATTTCAAAGGGATCTTGATCAATTGGGCTGAGGAGTGGCAGACGGAGTTTAATTTGGATAAATGCGAGGCATTGCATTTTGGTAAAGCAAACAGGGGCAGGACTTCTACAGTTAATGGTAGGGCCCTGGGTAGGGTTGTCGAACAAAGAGACCTAGGGTTTCAGGTACATACTTCTTTGAAAGATGTGTCGCAGGTAGACAGGGTGGTTAAGAAAGCGTTCAGCATGCTTACCTTCATTGCTTAGGACAATGAGTATAGGAGTTAGGACATCATGTTGAGATTGTACATGACATTGATGAGGTCACTTTTGGAGTACTGTGTTTAGGTCTGGTCATCTTGCTATCGGATAGATCTTATTTAATTGGAGAGGGTTCAGTAAAGGCTTACCATGATATGGCCAGGACTGAAGGGTTTGAGTTAGAAGGAGAAGCTGGACAGGCCAAACCTTTTTCACTGGAGTGTAGGAGGCTGAGGGGGTAACCTTATAGAGGTATATAAGATCATGAGGAACATGGACAAGGTGAATAGCAAAGCTCTTTTCCTCAGGGTGGGGTATTTCAAAACTAGAGGGCACAGGTTGAAGATGAGAATGAATTAAAAGGGGCCTGAAGGTAAACTTTATCACACAGAGGGTCGCTCGAACGTGGAATAAACTTCCAGAGGAAATAATAGATGCAGGTAGAGAGGAGAAAGTGAGGACTGCAGATGCTGGAGATCAGAGCTGAAAATGTGTTGCTGGAAAAGCGCAGCAGGTCAGACAGCATCCAAAGAGCAGGAGAATCGACGTTTCGGGCATAAGCCCCTCTTCAGGAATTCCTGAAGAAGGGCTTATGCCCAAAACGTCGATTCTCCTGCTCTTTGGATGCTGCTGACCTGATGCAGGTTAGAAACAATATTTAAAGGATATTTAGACAGGTACTTGAATAGGAAAGGTTTAGAGGGATACAGGCCAAATGCAGGTAAATGGGACTAACTTAGTTTAGGAAACTTGGTTGGCATGGATAAATTGGACCGAAGGGTCTGTTTCCATGCTGTATGATTCTATGGGTAGTGTCCTAGGCCCAACCAACTTTAGCTATGCCATCAATGACTTTCCCTCCAGCATGAAGTCAGAAGTGGGGATGTTAGCTGATGATTACACAATGTTCAGCATCACTAATGGCTCCTCAGATACTAAAGCAGGCCATACTCAACAAGACGTGGATACTGTCCAGTCTTGGGCTCAATGGTCTGAGTAACATTCATGTCACACAAGTGCAGGCAATGAGTATCTTCAGTAAAGCAATGTCTAACTTGATGTTCTGTGGTATTATCACTGAATCCTCAACCATTAACATCTTGGGGATTGATCAAAAGCTCAACTGAACTTGCCGCATAAATACGAAGGTCACAAGAGCATGTCAGAGGCTCGGAATGCTGCAGTGACTAACTCCCCTCCTGACTCCTTAAAGGCACAAGGCACCATCTACAAGGCACAAGTCAGGAGTGTGATGGAATGCTCCCACTTGCCTGGATGGGTTCAGCTTCAACAACATTCAAGAAGCTTGACACCATCCAGGACACAGCAGCCTGCTTGATTGGTTACCCATTGGCCACGTTCAGAATTCACACCCTCCACCACTGATGAACAATGCCAGCACTGTGTAAGTTACTACACTCTACAAGGTCCACTGCACAGAGTCTCTCAGGCTCAGTAGACGTCATTTTTCGAACCTGCCATCTAGAAGGACAAGGGCCGCAGATCCATGAGAATTCCATCACTTGCAAGTTCCCTCTAAGCGAATCACTATCTTGACTTGGAAATATATTGCTGTTCCTTCCCTGTTGTTGGATCAAAATCCTGGAATTCCTTCCCTAAGGGCATTGTGGGTCTACCTACAGCACATGGAGTGCAGCGGTTCAAGGAGGCAGCTCACCAACACCTTCTCAAGGGCAATTAGGGACGGATAATAAATACTACCCACATCACCTGCATGAATTAAAAACAGTTTTAAAAATAATTGAAACAGCAGCTGCTTGACTGGGTGGAGAGGTTAAATGGTGAAGGGTATCAAAGGGAATGGACAATCTGGCTGCTATCAGCTGGTGACCTCTCCCTTTCAGCCACTTAAACAGACTTGCTGTCCTACGCTCTACTGAGAGGACAGGTAGAAGGGAAGAGGAAAGTTTCCACTTACACAGCATTTTACATGACTATGAATATTTCAAACGCAGTATTTTTGAAGCATGTCATTGTTGGAATGTGGGAAACACGCCAGTTAATTTGCACGTAGCTATCTGACAGTGATAGCAATCTCCTGGTATTGTTGTTTGAGGGAAAAATATTAGTCAGGACACTGGGAGAGAACTCTTCCAATTGCTTTTCTTTGGTATCTGTGGTTAGCACTGCTGCCTCACAGCACCAGGGATCCAGGTTCAATTCCAGCCTCGGGCAACTGTCTGTGCGTGTTTGCACATTCTCCCCATGTCTGTGTGGGTTTCCTCTGGGTGCTCTGGTTTCCTCCCATTGTCCAAAGGTGTGTAGGTTCGGGTGGATGAGCCAGGGGAAATGCAGAGTTACAGGGATAGTGTAAGGGGTGAATCTGGGTGGGATGCTCTACAGGGAATCGGTACGGACTTGCTGGGCTGAGTGGACTGTTCCCACACAGTGTGGATCTCTGAGAGGAGAGATGGGGTCCCAGTTTTAGCATTTAATCTGAAAGATCACAGTGTGATTACTTACAGTGTGGAAACAGGCCCAACAAGTCCACACCAACCCGCCGAAGCGCAACCCACCCATACCCATATATTTACCCCTTACCTAACACTATGGACAATTTAGCATGGCCAATTCACCTGACCTGCACATCTTTGGACTGTGGGAGGAAACCGGAGCACCCGGAGGAAACCCATGCAGACACGGGGAGAACGTGCAAACTCCACACAGTCAGTCACCTGAGTCGGGAATTGAGCCCAGGTCTCAGGCGCTGTGAGGCAGCACTGTGCCACCGTGCCACCCAACATGTGGTGCTCCCTCAGTCCTTTGAGTGTTCAAATGACACTAACATAAAGGAGACCGTGCCTCATTACTGTTCACCTTTGGCCTTTCTTGGTGATTCTTTGTTGATTGAGATACACGAAGCAATTACAATGAGTTGGCATCTGTAAATGTTTTTGAGCACAGAATGGAGCTGGGTGAGGATGAAGCTGGAAAACACTGAACTGTGATCTCTGAGTCAAACATAGTTACAGAAAGCCTTACTTCACTCACAAAGTGCTTCATTGGATGTCCACCAGCGTGGAATATCCTGACATTGTGTGAGGTGCTACATAATTGCAAGTCTCCCTTCATACCTGTCCCAGTTGAAACCGAGTAAATGAACACCGCAACTCTTGAATGTGGGATTTCATTCTCAGTCCATTCTTTATACTTTCATGGAGATTAATGAACTCTTGTTAATTATCTTTGAAACACTGAATATGCTTTATTTTTGACAGAAGTGGCCATGATGGTGTGGTGGATATTCTAGCCCTCACAGAATGCTCTGTTTAGATGGTGAATTATACAGAAAGTGAACTTACTCGGCACACACACAGATGGTGAGTTATATAGAAATTGAACATCTTCGACACAAAATAGTGGATACATCATTTCGTGGTGTTGCTTACACAATGTGGAGACAGTGAATTATATAACATGTAGCCACAGTGTATGCTGACTATAACCTCATCCCTGCTTATCTTAGCAACCTATTCCAGCCCTACAAACCTTCAAAGCCCTGGAAACCTCCCTTTGTCCTTCTCTGCCTTGTTCCCAACCTGTGCTGCTGTGAAGTAACCTTGGGACATTTATTGTGTTAAAGTTGATATATAAATGCAAATTATTGTTGTTGCAACTGTTACATTGCGGCTCCAATACTATGTACATTGTGTCCACACTGTTGCTGTCCTAGCGGCATGTGCGTCCCATACTGCACGTGTTGGCTGGTGTCTAATCCCCTGAATGGAGGAACTGGAACCACTCAGTGGGTCAGATTGCTGCAATGGAGACCTAATAAAAGTCATCGTTTCAGCTTCCCGACTTTCTGGGGTTGGCTTGCAATCTTCCGAAAAACAATAATCAATTTCCTGGCCAGGGCTGGGAGCAATCCTGGAGAATAACCGATGGGCACTGCACCCATCACCTTAAACGTGCCCTCCTTTCACCACTGGCAGCAGTGTGCTCGGGATATACTTAGTAAGTGACATTTAACCTCCTCCAAAAGCAGCTTCCAGACCCGTGACCCCTACCAGGTCGAAGGACAAGGGCAGCAGATGGACAGGAACACAAGTTCCCCTCCAAGCAACTCCCCATCCTGCCTTGGAAATATATCACCGTTCCTCCACCGTCACTGGGTCAAAATCCTGGAAGGCCCCTTGCGATTGGAACTCCCTACACTTGAAGGACAACGACGGTTCAAGGAGGCAGCTCACCACCACCTTCTCAGGGGCAACTATGGACAGACAATAAACGCTGGCTCAGTCAGAGATGCCATGTACCATGGATAAATAAAGAAAATCACAGAGGCAGGAAAAATAGAATGAATGTACATCAAAATCATTTTCACTAAACGATTTGTTTTCAGAAAAAAATGAGGCTAGTTGCATCCCTGACGAAGGGCTTATGCCCAAAGTGTCGATCCTCCTGCTCCTCGGATGCTGCCTGACCTGCTGCGCTTTTCCAGCACCACACTCTCAACTCTGATCTCCAGCATCTGCAGTCCTCACTTTTTCCTAGTTGCCTATTGGTCAAGAATCATCCAGTTGGCTAACCTTGACCAATCAGAGCTGACTTGCAAACCAGTTTCCCGCACCCAGTATAAATTGGTGTTCCCTTTGGACTGTGGTATTCTTACATCTGTCCTGCTGATGACAAGATGAAAATTATTTGACAGCAACTCTTCTTTTCTCTGGAAAATCCCACGTTCTGTACGATTACTGTTTGACCAAGAGCTGTAAACCCAAAATTACTTTCAGTCCAATGCTGCCCTCTGGAGGAGTAGTGCTTTATTACAAGTGGCAAAAAAACTGCCAGAAAAACTGAGCAGGTCAACCCATATTTCCTCATTATCAAACTCGGAGTCACACAAGGAGGTCTAAGGGGAAGGCGTCAATATTTGGTGAAAGAAGTGGGTGTTGTGGAGCATTTTTAAATAGGAGGGAGATTGAGGCAGAATTGTCTCGAATTTTCTTTATGTTAAGGAGGGTCACTGCACCCCATGTGTAACAGTAACTTTCAGAACCAGTGGTCAATGCTGTGACTAGTGTGCCAATGTTGACTGTTGTATGTGGAACTTTGGAGCAGGAAGCCACATAGTTGAGAGGGAATGTTTATCATGAGGGAGGGAATTCCAGAATTTGGGAAGCTAGCAGTTAAAGACAAAGGACCAGAGATATTTTAATACGAGTTGTACATTACTGTAATGTTCATTTTTGCTTCTGTTATCACAAAGAAAACTCTTTAACAACAATCCTGAGTGTGTTTCAGGCACCATGATGAAGACTATCCTACATACATCCACAGTGTATTGGGTGCACAGTTTCCACACCAACTACCTGACAGGCCATTCCTTATTGTTGTGCTGATGAATTCCTCAACAGCTCACCAGGCCCACAAAGTAAAATGGAGGACCTATGTTGCCATGGGAACAAGGTGGAACTATATTCACAGCTTCCTTGCAAGAGAGGAGTGGTCTTTTTTTTTACAAAAGTTTAAGATTCAACAGCACAGCTTCCTGGCACCATTGAATACTTCCAGCACGGAAGCAGCTCCTGGGTTTGTAGTGCCTGTGCTGTCTGACTGTATGTATCAGTGCCCCCTCCACTACCCTTTTCCCTGCATTGCTGCAAATGTTTTATCTCTCAGGTACTTTCCAATCCGCTGTTGAAAGTCCCAATAGTATCTGTCTCCATCACAAACTCAAGTAGCACATTTCGGTAGATGAAATCAACACATTTAAATCTAGCTTCTTCCCCCTCTGTTATCAGATTTGCGAATAGACCCGTCATATATTAGAGCTGATCTTTCTCTGTACCTTCTCTGTCGCTGTAACACTACATTCTGCATTCTGTTCTGTTACCCTGATGCCCTTACGTAAGGTATGACTTGTTTGGTTAGCACGCTAAACAATACTTTTCACTGTATCTGGGTACGTGACAACAATAAATTAAATTGCTCACTGCTCCATGGCCCATCTTTGATTCCAATTTACTGAGCCTTCCCCGGTTTACTGGAGTCACTGTTTCTACAGCCCTGTGGTATTTTTTTTTCCCACGTTACTCCTTCTCCATTCCAATGTAAACCTTACATCGTATGGTCTCTATTCCCCAAGATGGCAAACCCCACACTGAAGTTCTCTACATGACTCCTTTTCTTCCCCCTAACTAGATCGAGAAATGATAGGCAGGGACCATGCACACTTGAGAAATACCTGCCCTTAACCCCATCACTGTTGATTCTCTAGACAAAAGATCCCATTATCAAACCCCTCTAGTCTCTGTACCACTGAAATGGTTCCCTTGCAAATCTGCACCTCCGTTTCCCCCTCTGGATGCAAAGGAGTGAAAGCAGTATGTTATTTACAGAACCACATCATTCCACAAGGTTAGATTGAAGTTCTGCAGTCCTGCCAGATTCAGAAATGAATGGTGCTGGGTAATTCAACAGCAAACTAGAGGAGAAGCCACTGCAGGACTCCCCATCCCCAGTGATGGAGGAACACGGCACACCAGCGCAAAGAACAAGGCTGCAGCAACTACAATCACTTCCAGCCAGAGCTGTGGAATGGATGGTCTATGTCAGCCTCCTCTGGAGGAGGATCAGACTAAACATGGGAACGTAGAAGCAAACATAGGAACATAGCAATTAGGAGAGGGAGTAGGCAATTCAGCCCTTTGAGCCCGTACCACCGTTTAACATGACTTATCCTGGTCTCAACTCCACTCTCCTGCCTGCTCCCCATATCCCACTTTTCATCAGAAACATATCTATTTCTTTCTTAAATCTGTTGATCGAATCTGCCCCCATTGCATTCTGGGGCGGCGAGTTCCACCCTCTGAGAGAAGTAGTTTCTCCTCATCTCAGTTTTGAGTCTCCTTCCTGTCACTCTATACCTATGCCCTCTTATTCGAGACAGTTCAAGGGAACATCTGTTCAACACCCACCTTATCAATCCCCTTTAGCAGATTTCCCCCTCATTGTCCTAAACTCCAGTAAGGACAAGCCCAGGCTGTTCAGCTGCTCCTCATACACCAGCCCTTTCATCCCTGGGGTCAATCTGGGGACCCTCCTCTGAACTGTCTCCAGCGCCACCACATCCTTCCTCATGTAAGGAGACCAAAACCGGACACAATACTCCAGGTATGGTCTCACCAGCACTTTATATAATTGTTACAATACTTCCTTACTTTTATGATCTAGTCCCTTTGCAATAAGTGCCAGGATTCCATTTGCCTTTCTTATTATATACTGCATCTGCATAGCCACTTTCTATAATTCATGCACAAAGACCCCCAGATCCCTCTGCACTGGTGCACTTTGAATCTGCATCTCATTTAGATAATAATTAGCTCTTTTATTTTTCCAGACAAAATGGACAACCTCACAGTGAGCTATATCAAAGCCCATCTGCCACTCTCCTAGACGATCCATATCCATCTGTAAACTCTTTACTTCCTCATCACTGCCTGTTTTCCCCTATACTTTAGCATTACCCATAAACCTTGCTCTGTTTCACTCTGGCTATAAATGCAGATCATTTGTATTGCTTGTAAATAGTTGCTATCTGAGACTGAACCACGCGACACCCGACTAGTTACAGTTCCCCATCCAGAGAAAGACCCATTTATCCCCACCCTCTGCTTTGTATCAGTCAGCCAAACCTCTATCCAGAGACAAAAAACCCTGCAGATGCTGGAATCCCAGGTAGACAGGCAGGAGGCTGGAAGAACACAGCAAGCGAGGCAGCATCAGGAGGTGGAGAACTCAACATTTCAGGTGTAACTCTTCGTTAAGACTGGGGGTGGGTGTGGGGGGAGCTGCAGATAAAGGGGGTGCCGCGGGGCAGGGTGGTGAGGTGGGGATAGGTGAAGACAGGCAGAGGGTACGATCTGGTTGGTCAATGGGAGGAATGAATCTGGTTGGTGGCAGGGAGGAGTGTCAGTGAGGGGGAGGGGATGGGAAGGGAGTTAGGGGATAGGAAGGGAGGCTATTTGGAATTGGAGAACTCAATGTTGAGTCCTCCAGGCTGTAGGTTGCCCAGGCGGACAATGAGGGGTTGTTCCTCCAATTTGCAGTGGCAATGAATGAGGCCAAAGATGGTCCTGTTGGAGAGGAAGTGGGAAGGGGAATTAAAATGGCTGGTGACTGGGTGGTCCGGTTGGCCCCTGTGGGCCCGGCTGCGATTCTCGGTCAGCCGTTCTCTAAGTTCACGTTCAGTCTCCCCGGTGTAGAGAAGACCACACCAGGAGAACCGGATAGAGTAAACTAGGTTGGAAGAGAGGCAGGTGAACCTCTGTCTCACCTGGAAGGACTGTCTGGGGCCCTGGGTGGGGGTGAGAGGGGTGATGTGCTGGCAGGTTTTGCATCTTTTACGGTTGCAGGGGGAGGTACCTGGGGGTTTGGGGGTGGGGGCATTGGTGGGGAGAGTGGTGTGAACCAAGGACTGTCAAAGGGAACAGTCCTTGTGGAAGGCTGAGAGGGGTGGGGAGGTGATGATGGGGTCTAGTTGGAGTTGGTGGAAGTGTTTAAGGATGATGGGTTAGATGTGGAGACTGGTGACTGGTGTGTGATGGTTAAGGACAAGGGGGACTCTGTTTTTATTGCATTTAGTGGGGGGGTTTAGAGCAGTGGAGGGGGGAATGGAGGTGGTGCGGTAGAGGGCTGTCTGGGTGACAGAGGGGGGAAGAACACATCTGGGATGCTTGGGAGTGGAATCTCTCCTTGTCCAAGCAGATGCGGCAGAGGCACAGGAATTGGGAGAACGGGGATGGAGTTCTTGCAGGATACTGGGTGGGAGGAGATGTATCCCAGATAGTTACGAGAGTCTGTGGGTTTATAGTAAATGTCCATCTGGAGACTGACACTGGAGATGGAAATGGAGAGCTCAAGAATCAGGAGATGGACCAAGTGAATTTGAGGGCAGGGTGGAAGTTCTGATCAAAGTCGATGAACTACTCCAGTTCAGCCTGGGTGCTGGTTGCTGTGACGATACAGTCATCAATGTAACAGCAGAAGAGATGGGCACTGTGCCTGTATAGGTGTTGAAGAGGGACTGTTCAATATGGCCGACAAAGAGGCAGGAGGAAATGGGATGAGTTAAAGGAAAAGTTATTAAAGGTAAGGACTGGTTCGATGAGCCGGAGGAGGGTATTGGTGGAGGGAGACTGGATAGGTCTATTGGAGAGGAGGAACTGAGGGCCTGAAGGCCATCTTTGTGGGATATGGGCATGTACAAGGAATGCACATCCATAATAAAGATAAAGCGCTGGGTGCCGGGGAACTGGAAGTTACTGAAGAGAAGGAGGGTGTGGTTGGTGTATGTGGGAGTGCCTGAATCAACGGGAAGGGGACAGAGTGGAGGCAGGACGAGCTGAACTCAGTGGGGCAGGGGCATGCAGAGACGATGGGCCGGCTGGGGTGGTTGAGCTTGTGGATCTTGGGGAGCAGGTAGAACCGGGCAGAGCAGGGCTGGGGGGACTATGAGGATGGAGGCAATGGAGGAGAGATCAGCAGAGACAATGAGAGCACAGACAGTGGGCGTGATTTTGACCTGATGGGTCACAATGGGGCCGTGGTCAAGGGGGAGATAGGACGTGGTGTCGGAGAGTCGCAGTTCGGCCTCTGCGACATACCACCATTCTCTAGACTACCACCGCCCTGCTTTGTTGGTGAGTTTGATGGTGAGTTGGGTGGTGGTACGGAGAGAGTGGAGCGCTGCACGTTCGGAAGAGGGTGAGGTTGGAGTGGGTTGGGGGGGGTGGCAGGTGGAGAAATTGAGGTGGCCGATGTCATGTTGGCAGTCAGCAATGAAGAGGTCTAGGGTGGGTACAAGGCCGGGGGTGGGGGGGGTTGGGGGGGGAGGTGCGTGGTGGTGATGCTGGTGGGGGGGGGGAGGGGGGAGCGCAGTTGACCAGGTGGATGGGGAAGGTTGGAGGTGAGAAAAGGGGTCCTTGGAGGGAGGTTTGGAGTTTTTATCGAAGAGGAAAGCACGGAGGTGGAGGAAGAGCTCCACATCATGGCAGGTATGGAGCTCATTGAGGTGGGGGCAGAGGTACACAAATGTGATCCCTTTCCTGAGGACGGACCATTCAAGCCCAGAGAGTTTGAGGACGGAGGGTGATAGTGAATATGTGGCAACAAGGCTCGGGGTTGGGGTTTTGGATGAGGGTCCCAAGGAGGCTGAAGGAGGGCGGGGGGAAGGGTGATGGTGTGTGGTGCTCAGGGTTGGGTGTGGTGTGGTGGGGTTGGTGGGTGTGGGAGAGAAAGGAGATTGAGAGGGGGCTGGGCTGGGAGAGGTGTTGGGGTCTGGGAAGGGGTACAGGGGCCATGACGTGGAAAGGCAGGAGTGGAGGGAAGCTGGTGTGCTGGCTGCAGGTAGGCATTAGGACCCAGGAGTGACCCTGGGAAATGGAGGGCTGGCTGCAGGTAGGCAGTAGGACCCAGGGGTGACCCTGGGAAATGGTGTGCTGGCTGCAGGCAGGCATTAGGACCCAGGGGTGACCCTGGGAAATGGTGTGCTGGCTGCAGGCAGGCATTAGGACCCAGGGGTGATCCTGGAAAATGGAGGGCTGGCTGCAGGTAGGCAGTAGGACCCAGGGGTGATCCTGGGAAATGGAGTCGGAGTCTTGATTGCAGAGTGGGTGGAGTCAGAATTGGAGGGAAGTCGAGGCCCCTCTCCCCACCCAAAACCCTGCCCCACCCCCTCACCGTCCTTTAATCTACAGCTTCCCTTGCGCTCACCCCCAGTCCTGAAGAAGGGTTACACCCCAAAACCTCTACCCAAGCCAATAGTCTCCCTTACCCACCTGGGAGCTAACCTTCTACTTCTGTCTTTTATGTGGCACCTTATCAACCACTTAGATTCACGGCCCCTCAAATAACGTACATCAGCAGGAGTAGGTGGGAGAGAGAAGAGGGGAGGAGATGAGAGCAAGCAAGGGCCTGGGGATAGAAGGTGAGAGAGGATCCAGGGGAATAAGCCCATCAGACATTCCAGTCTTCAGCCCATTCCATTAACCCCAGCTCATATCAAGGAACTGGATCCTGCAAAGGCTACCCAGCCCTGAAAACATTCTGGCAATACGACTGAGGACTCGTCTGCAAGGGTCACTGAACCCAAAATGTTAACTCTGCTTTCTCTGCACAGATGCTGCCAGACCTGCTGAGTTAACCTACTGCGAATCCTCTTGCAAGGATGCCTTCCTTGAAGAAGCTCTCTTCCTCCCTCTACAAGGATTTCAGTGAGTCTCTCTCTCACTGCACCCCCAGGTCATCTCCTCTGCCCCTCCCCCAAGTCCCTCCTCCCTACCTTTTATCTTAGCCTGCTTGGCTACTCTCTCTCATTCCTGATGAAGGGCTTATGCTCGAAACGTCGAATTCCCTATTCCTGAGATGCGGCCTGGCCTGCTGTGCTTTGACCAGCAACACATTTGCAGCTGCTGAGTTCCTCCTGCAATGTCTGTTTTCGTTTCGACCACAGTTGCCTTAGTCCAGTGAAATACTGACATCTACTGGGGAAAGTGGCAAATTGCTTGAGCTTGGGTTGTCCGCAGAAACCAGGTTATGCAGGAGCTGGTGTTGGACTGGGGTGTACAAAGTTAAAAATCACGCAATGCCAGGTTATAGTCCAACAGGTTTATTTGGAAGCGCTAGCTTTCGGAGCAGTGCAAACCTCGAATCGAACCTCGATTATCTGAATGACATGGGCGGGCAGTATTTCGTTTGGATAATCGATTATTTGGATAATCGATTTGACCTTAAAAAAGGGAAGTCATACTGATCTAACTCTGTGCTATACCAGAGAATTTGCTTAAATCTATAATCTTAATGAGTCCACCATTTAAACAAACTAATCCGTGCAGTCTGCAAATTACAGGTTAAAATGAGAAGGACTTCGTATCACATAAATACTGTATATCCAATCCCAGCACTAAACAAGGTCCCAAACAGCTTTTACAATTGCAAGACCATTTGTCAGTTTCCACTGAACTCAGTCTCGTGATAGAAAGACAGACGCATCCCCTCACGCATGCGTTTGCGTTTTTTTTAAGGAATAGCCCGGTGTACTGTAAAACACTTAACTTTGTAAAGGGCTGTGGAACAACTCTCACCAAAAAAATCATCCAATCGCTGATGTTTTTGCCAGCATTTTGCCAGTACAGGTAATCCGAATACACTCACCTCTTTGATATAACGTTTTTGTGGTACTTGAAATCTACTTCAGATAACCCGAAATTCGGATAATCGATTTTCGGATAATCGAGGTTGCTCTGTAAACTTTTTGGAATATAACCTGGTGTTGTGTGTTTTTTAAATTTGCAAAACCAGGATAAATCCCAACTGATAATTATCGTCCTGTCTGTGAGGATATGCAGCATGAGTCTAATAACCAATTTGGGATTATCAGCTGGGCTCATAATGTGATTAGTGGTTGCTAGGGGCTACACATATTCACACACAGCGACCTGGTCTCCCCAGGAAACTGGAAACATTGAATTGAATTGAATTGAATTTATTGTCACATGTCCCGAGGCACCGTGAAAAGCTTTGTCTTGCGAGCAATACAGGCAGAGTTAAGTGGCATAGATAGTAAATAATAGGTAAACAGCAGCAAAAAGCAAAAACACAGGTAAAGGCGAATGTTAAGAGTTTGTGAGCCCATTCAGTTACTCTCTGTAACCGTCTCCGATCTTGAATGGTGTAGTTACCATACCAGGTAGTGACACATCCAGACAGAATGCTCTCGATGGCGCACCTATAAAGGTTGGTAAGGGTATTCACCATCATGACAAATTTCCTCAGCTGCCTGAGGAAGAAGAGACGTTGTTGGGCCTTTGTAACCAGTGTGTCCATGTGAAGAGTCCAATAAAGCTTGTTGTGGATGACCACTCCCAGGAGCTTGACAATCTCCACTCGTTCCACGTCTATGCTGTTAATGTGTAGGGGGGCATGAGTAATATCCCGCCAAACATCAATAATAAGTTCCTTGGTTTTGCTGGCATTGAGAGTTAGGTTGTTCCAGGTCTTCCACCTCCCGTTTTGCCAGGTCTTCTACCTCCCGTCTGTAGTCTGTTTCGTTGCCATCTGAGATTCGACCGACTATGGTGGTGTCATCAGCGAACTTGTAAATGGCATTAGTCTGGTGTTTGGTGACACAGTCATGGGTATACAGTGAGTACAGTAGGGGGCTGAGTACACACCCACGGGGTCTCCAGTGTTGGATGTTAATGAGGATGAAATATTGTCCCCAATCTTCACTGATTGTGGGTCAGGAAACTAAGGATCCAGTTGCAGAGAGTGGGGCTTAGTCTGAGGGTCCTAGGAAGGATCATTTTACTGGAAACGGTCAGAATCCACTCTACCAGACCACCAGACCACTCAAATGTTAGAAACCTGCGAGGAAGCGGGGTAAGCGTGCCGGCCTGCTATTAAGACTGAGACTATGCGGTTTCAAGGCCCCCCTTCCTAGCTTACTCCGAGCAAACAAACTCAGATCACGGCTCAGCTTCCAGTGTGAACTCTGCTTGATGGCCTTTCTATCCATTGTATGGACTGTACAGCGTCCTCGGGTAAGATACAGGGGGGAGGGGATTGCTTTTTAATCAACAACTTCTGGTGCATGGACATTGCAACCCTGGGCAGCCATTGCTCCCCAAACTTTGAAATCCTCAACATCAAATGTTGCCCCTTCTATATACCACAGGAATTGACCGCTGCTACACTAACTGCTACGTACATACCACCACAAGCAAAGGTTGACGAAGCTCTGGATGTGTACTCCACCACTAACACCTGGAGGTGAAACACCCCAAGGCCCTGTTTATTGTAACTGACCCCATCAATCAAGCCAATCTAAGGAAGGTGTTGCCCAAGTACCACCAGAACATTACCTGTCCCACTAGGGGCCCGAACATTTTAGACCACTGCTGCACCACTGTGAAGGATGCCTACCGCTCCACACCCCCCCGCTCTCATTTCGGGAACTCCAACCACAATGCCATGTTTCTTCTCCCAGTTTACAGGCAAAAGCTCATGCAGGTGACCCCCTCAGGGATACAGGCCCAGTGCTGGTCGGATGAGGCAGAGGATCAACTCTGGTGCTGTCTGGAATGAGCTGATTGGGCCCCGTTCAAACAGCCCGCAGATACCTTGGACGAATACGCCACCACCGTCACAGACTTTATCAGCAAGTGTGCAGAGGACTGTATACCGAGGGAATCAATCCGGGGGTTCCCCAACAGGAAACCCTGGATGAATCAGGACATACAGAACCTGCTAAAAACCAGGCGTGAGGCCTTCAGATCAGTCCTACTCAAATATAAGGAATCCAAGTATGACCTTCACAGAGCCATTAAGACAGTCAAAGACCAATACCGATCCAAACTAGAGACCGAGACAGACACCTGGCGACAATGGGAAGGACTGAATGACATCACAGGTTCTAAAAAGAGACAGTGCAAGATAGCAGACGATGGCTTTGAACAGACTTTCGGTGGAGAGGTAACACCTATCCCCAGGACAGACACCGAGATAAACATCGACTGCACCTGGAGGACCATCAACTCAGTGAAAGACGCTCTTTGATCTGCCCGAAACTTGTTGGTCTTCCAGAGCAAGGAGTTGACCCTGACTGAGTGTTACAGACTGGCACATCCCAAGGCCCAGGACCATGTGCTGAGGGGCACACTAAAGCTGGGGGCAGCTGGTGCCAAGGCTCAGTGGGAAAAGACCACCGTCTGAGGTCATCCTGCTGAAGTTAATTGGGGTCCGTTCAGTTATCTGATCTGCCCAGTGTCTCAAATATATGTAAATATTGGTTTTATATAAGAGGGGTCTTTGGTTTGTTGGATAAAGTCCAATGTTTATTTGATATGCAACTATACAGAGCCAAACTGCTTCTGTGACAATGTATATATCCAAAGAGATTTTTTTATGAATAAAGTATATTTTTGTAATAGAAGAAAGTTAACTCTGCTTTCTCTGATCAGACGCTGCCAGGCTTGCTGAACTTTTCCAGCAATTTCTGCTTTTGTTTAAAAGTACTATCCTGACTTCATGTGGATGGGGAACGTGAAAAGTGCTACATAAATTAGATTTTTAAAAAATGTTTCAGTCCATCCCTGAGATGTCTAACAACAAATGACTAACCAGAAATTGCTGGAAAAAATCAGCAGGTCTGGCAATGAAAGTAGAATCAACATTTAGGGTCTAATGAACAGAACAGAACTGAGCTGTTTAGTCTGATGTGGCAGGTTGTATCTGGGGAGGGTTAGAGAGAACATTCTCCCCGTGTCTGCGTGGGTTTCCTCCGGGTGCTCCAGTTTCCTCCCACAGTCCAAAGATGTGCAGGTCAGGTGAACTGGCCATGTTAAATTGCCCCTAGTGTTAGGTGCATTAGTCAGGGGTGAATGCAGGGGAATGGGTCCTGGGTGGGTTGTGCAGGGGAATGGGTCCTGGGTGGGTTGCTCTTTGGAGGGTCGGTGTGGACTTGTTGGGAATCTAATCAGAATAGGTGGCATCAAGAGAACAGCAATGCGATGCATTGGATGTGCAGATTCTTCTTTTAAAGATGGTAGATTCTGGATTTTGTAACTTGTGGATGCGGCATCATTCCCGATAAGTATGGAACAGCCGTTGGATGATGACGTGCTACATTGGGATGGAGGACTTGGAAGTAGTGGAGCTAATGTTTCTGGAAGTCTCTCCCAGCCTGTGATTTATGAGTGCTCATGACATTCAGAAACTCTGAGAAATTAAAAAGGTTGTGGCAGATGAAGAACAGGTCGAAACCAAGATAAGGCCAAATAATCCAGCATTGGTCCTGCCTTTTCAGACAGAGGAATCTCTGCCTTTCGAATCAGGGAATGGAAATAGAGAGATGGGGTTTCATGAATATATTGAGTAGTGTAAAAGCACTCTTTTGGAAGGTGGGGACTTGGTAACACAACCCTTCAGCACGATCTCACCTCTTCCACTGTTTGTGCGATTGGGTGGAGGGGGCAAGGGAAGACTCGGCTCAGCTCTGACTGAGAATTCTAGTTGGACCCCCTCTCCGTGTAGGACCCTGATGTCTATGTTGAAATGTGACATGTGGTTGTTTTAACCACTCGGGCTGAGAAGCCTTTCTTTAATACAATAGACTGAAATAATTCCACAGAGGCCGGTATCCTGTCAACAAATCACCCTTTATTTACACATGGAGAAAGTGAGGACTACAGATGCTGGAGATCAGAGCTGAAAATGTGTTGCTGGAAAAGCGCAGCAGCTCAGATAGCATCCAAGGAACAGGAGAATCGACATTTTGGGCATGAGCCCTTCTACTACTTCACTGACTGCGAATCCTCTTGCAAGGATGCCTTCCTTGAAGAAGCTCTCTTCCTCCCTCTACAAGGATCTCAGTGAGTCTCTCTCTCACTGCAACCCCCCCCCCCCCCCCCCCCCCACCTCAGGTCACCTCCTCTGCACAGAAGCTCTTCAGCCACGTTCTCAAACAGACTCGCTACCACAGCCACATCTCCTTCCTCAGCACCTGTCTACGGAACCGACTTTCCTGAAGAAGGGCTCATGCCCGAAACATCAATTCTCCTGCTCCTTGGATGCTGCCTGACCTGCTGCGCTTTTCCAGCAACACATTTTCAGCTTTATTTACACATGGAGAGTTTTGCCACAGATCCAGCTCCCTCAGAGTGAACAGAACTTCTGACACTCCTGTTTACATCTGTCAGCCAGGGCTCCCCAACTGGATCAGGTTAACAGCCCCAATCAGGGAACTCATATTCTATGAGGTCCAGCTGACTGACTTCCTTCCAATCACAAATGGACCTTGTATTGTGGGTGATCAGGGGGTGATAACGCCTATTGTATCTGTTGCGTCCTATTACAGGTAGGCCTTGGAAACATAAAGACCTCCCAATTACTTTAGTGATGGAGAGGGATAAGTGTGCGCCGCAGGGCAAGAGTTATAGCTGGGGGCAGGGAAATTATGATGCAGTGAGGCATGACTTAGGATGCGTGGTTTGGAAAAACAGGCTTCAAGAGAAGAACACTAATGAGATGTGGGGATTGTTCAAGGAGCAGCTACTACGTGTCCTCGATAAGTATGTACCAGTCAGGCATGGTGTAAAGGGCCTTGTGAGGCAGCCGTGGTTTAGTAAGGAATTGGAATCCCTTGTGAAAGGGAAGAAGGCGGCATATGTAAAGATGAGGCGTGAAGGTTCAGTTGGGGCGATAGAGAGTTATAAGGTAGCCAGGAAGGATCTAAAGAGAGAGCTAAGAGAAGCGAGAAGGGGACATGAAAAGTCTTTAGCTGGTAGGATTAGGGAAAACCCAAAGGCTTTCTATAGGTATGTCAGGAATAAAAGGATGACTAGGGTAGGTATTGGTCCAGTCAAGGATAGTAGTGGGAAGTTGTGTGTGGAGGCGGAGGAGATTGGAAAGACACTAAATCAATACTTTTCATCAGTATTCACTCAGGAACAGGACACTGTTGCTGATGTGAATATGGAGTCACAAATGATTAGAATGGATGGCCTGGAAATATGCAGGGAAGAGGTTCTGGGAATATTGGAGAGGATGAAAATAGATAAGTCTCCTGGGCCTGATGGCATTTACCCTAGGATCCTATGGGAAGCTAGGGAGGAGATAGCAGAGCCATTGGCCTGGATTTTTATGTCGTCATTGTCAACGGGAATAGTACCAGAGGACTGGAGGATAGCGAATGTGGTCCCCTTGTTCAAGAAAGGGAGTAGGGATAGCCCTAGTAACTATAGGCCAGTGGGTCTGACTTCAGTGGTGGGCAAAGTCTTAGAGAGAATGGTAAGGGATAAGATTTATGAACATCTAGATAGGAATAACGTGATCAAGGATAGCCAGCATGGTTTTGTGAAGGGCAGGTCATGCCTCACAAACCTTATTGAGTTCTTTGAGAAGGTGACTAAGGAAGTGGACGAGGGTAAAGCAGTAGATGTTGTGTATATGGATTTTAGTAAGGCGTTCGATAAGGTTCCCCATGGTAGGCTAATGCTAAAACTACGGAGGTATGGCATTGAGGATACATTAGAGGTTTGGATTAGGAATTGGCTAGCTGGAAGGAGACAGAGGGTAGTAGTTGATGGACTATGTTCATCTTGGAGTGCAGTTACTAGCGGTGTACCACAAGGATCTGTTTTGGGACCATTGCTTTTTGTTATCTTTATAAATGATCTAGAGGAAGGGCTTGAAAGCTGGGTAAGCAAGTTCGCGGATGACACAAAAGTCGGTGGAGTTGTGGATAGTGAGGAAGGAAGTGGTAGGTTACAGCGGGATATAGATAAGTTGCAGAGCTGGGCAGAAATGTGGCAAATGGAATTCAATGTAGCTAAGTGTGAAGTCATTCACTTTGGTAGGAGTAACAAGAAGATGGATTACTGGGCTAATGGTAGGCTACTTGGTAGTGTGGATGAGCAGAGGGATCTTGGTGTCCATGTACACAGATCTCTGAAAGTTGCCACCCAGGTAAATAGTGCTGTGAGGAAGGCATATGGTGTACTGGGCTTTATTGGTAGAGGAATTGAGTTCCGGAGTCCTGAGGTCATGTTGCAACTGTATAAGACTCTGGTGCGGCCTCATCTGGAGTATTGTGTGCAGTTTTGGTCGCCATACTATAGGAAGGATGTGGAGGCATTGGAACGAGTGCAGAGGAGGTTTACCAGGATGTTGCCTGGAATGGTAGGAAAATCTTATGAGGAAAGGCTGAGGCACTTGGGGCTGTTCTCATTGGAGAAGAGAAGGTTTAGGGGAGATTTGATAGAGGTGTACAAGATGATTAGGGGTTTAGATAGGGTCGACACTGAGAACCTTTTACCGCTAATGGAGTCAGGTGTTACTAGGGGACACAGCTTTAAATTAAGGGGTGGTAGGTATAGGACAGATGTTAGGGGTAGATTCTTTACACAGCGGGTTGTGAGTTCATGGAATGCCCTGCCAGTAGCAGTGGTGAACTCTCCTTCTTTATGTAAAAAACGAGGTCTGCAGATGCTGGAGATCACAGCTCTCCTTCTTTATGGTCATTTAAGCGGGCATTGGATAGGCATTTGGAAGTTATTGGGCTAGTGTAGGTTAGGTAGGATTCGGTCGGTGCAACATCGAGGGCCGAAGGGCCTGTACTGCGCTGTATCTTTCTATGTTCTATGTTCTATGTTCTATGATTTCCTCCTCTGGAGATGGTCAAAAACCAAACGACACCAGGTTATAGTCCAACAGGTTTATTTGAAATTGAAAACTTTTGGAGCTCAGCACCTTTCTCGGGCATGGTCTGATAGAGAGGTATAAGGCATGGTATTTATAAGCAAAAAGTTAACAACTTTAAAACTAGCTGCTCTTGTTGAATTCTTTAATCGGTTTGGAGGGAGATTGCTGATTAAAATGCAAAAATCCAGATTCCATTCAAGCCTTTGTCCCAAGATAAATAAAGGTTTTATCAATGTACAGGAGGCGATATCTCAGGTTAAACAATGCACTTTAGGTGTGAGGTCCTGCTTCAAGCCTATGATGTAAGCTGAGGTCAGGTTTTATTTTTGACAGAAAGAATTTTGAAAGAAATAATCCTCCCTCAGCGATTGTGTATGTGTGCATTTGTGTGTGTGTGTGAGAGGGAGTCTGTGTGGGAGTATATGGTATGGAGGGGTTAGCTGTAGTGAGGCATGACCTCAGGATCACAGGTGAGGCTTTCCTCATGGGTATGGAACTCAGCTATCAGCCTCTGCTCAGTGATTTTGCATTGCAGCATATCTCAAAGTCTACCTAGAAGAATGCTCACCTGAAGATCGGAGGCTGTGTGTCCTGGTACCCCGCTGTGTGTTGATCATTGCGTGGTGTCCATTTCTGTTGTCATAGTGTCTGCATGGTCTCACCAATGCACCAGGCCTCGAGGCATCCTTGCCTGCATCGTATAAGATAGACGACATGACTGAGTCATATGAGATAAAAATCACACAACACCAAGTTATAGTCCAATACAACCACCTGTTGAAGGAGCAGCGCTCCTAAATCTAGTGCTTCCAAACACACCTGTTGGACAATAACCTGGTGTTGTGTGATTTTTAACTTTGTATATCCCAGTCCAACACCGGCACCTCCACATCAGTAGTCACATGAGTACCTGCCATGTTCCACATCATCCTCTAGCGATGGTTTGAATAGGCTGGGGGTGGGATGAGGAGATGAAGGACCAGTTCCCAACTGCTGTAATTCCATGAATTGCCATTTAGGGGTGGCATTCGTATTCTTGGGCATGTGACATCGCACATCTGTGGTAGGGGAGACCACTGGGGAAAAAAAAACTCTTGAGTGAGGTGAGGATTAGTCAAGGTTAGTCAACACAGCACGTCTAACAACTTCTGATTTTTTCAAGGAAGTGACAGATGAGGTGTGTAGATGAGAATAGTGCAATTTGTGTCGTCTACACATGGCCTTCAGTAAAGCGTTTGACAAGGGCTCACATGGCAGACTGGTTAAGCTAAGGAACCTTGGGATCCAGGGTAATTTGGAAAATCAGATCTAAAATTGGCGTAGGAGGCAGATGCTGATGAGCAAAGAGTGTTATTATCACTGGAACCCTGTATCCAGTTGCATACCACAGTGTTCATTGGTGGGACTTTTGCTGAATAATGACCTAGACACAAATGTTGCAGGATTGATCAGTACATTTATCAATGGTATGAAAATTATGAAGAGGAAAACTTTAGATGATATAGATGGCTGAGTAGTGGCAAATGGATTTTAATCCAGTGAGGTCAGAGGTGATGCATTTTGGAAGGCTTGACAAGGCAAGGGAGTACATGTTGAATGGTAGGACAAGAGGAATTTCACAGGAGCCGAGGGCCTTATGTGTGCATGTACATTGTGAGTTGCATGGTGGCTCAGTGGTTAGCACTGTTGCCGCACAGTGCCAAGGACCTCAGGAGACTGTGTGGAGTTTGCACATTTTCCCTGCATCTCTGTGGGGTTTCCTCTGGGTCCTCCAGTTTCCTCCCACAGACCAAAGATGAGCAAGGTAGGTGGATTGGCCGTGCTAAATTGTCCAGGGATGTGGAGGTTAGGTGGATTAGCCCTGGGAAATGCAGGGTTACAGGGATAGGGTGAGGAGCTGGGTTGGTGTGGACTCAATGGGCCATGTGGCTACTCTCCACATTGTAGGGATGCTCCCAATCCTTGAAGGCAGAAGGACAGGTGGATAAGATGGTTAAAAAGGTTTACAAGATACTTCCCTTTACCCTTCAAAGCACTAGATGGAAGAAGGTTATGATGGGGCAGTATAAGATGCTAGTTAGAGGAGGCAATGACCTCATAGTACTATCGCTGGATTATGAGAGGTCCAGGTAACATCCTAGGTTCGAATACCAAGGCAAATGGTGGAATGTGAATTCAATTTTTAAAAAGCTGAAATCAAGTTTCATGGTGACGATTGTCAAACCGCCCAGCTGGTTCATTGATGCCCTTGACCTGGGTCTGACCAATAAGTGACTCCAGACCCACAACAACATGGCTGACTCTTAATTGCCCTCTGGGTAATTGGGGAAATGTTGCCCTAGCCAATGATGCTCACATTGTCCGAGTGAAGAGAAAGACGCTGGAGTACTGTGTGCAGTTCTGGCCGTCAGCCTGTCGAAAGGGTCTGAGTGCAGCAGACAAGGGGCAGAGATTGACCGTGACACAGCCTGGAGTGACTCAGACTCGAGAGGCTCAGTTAGATCAGAGAGGGCGGAAGGAGGACCTGATTGAGGACTACAAGGCTCTGAAGGGCATAGCCAGGTTGGAGAGGGAGAAACGTTTCCTTCTAGTTAGAGAGGTGAATAAATAGGGGAAATGTTTTTAAAGTAAGGGATAAGAGGTTTAGGCAGTTAGAGCAAACCTTTTCTCACCCAGAGGCTGGAAGGTATCAGGGATTCACTGCCTTAAAGGAAGTCAGAGGTAGGAATATTTATCAGATACGCACTTGTAACCCAATAGCATACAAGAGCCAGTGCTGGGAAATGGGTCTAGGATTGAGGATGCTGTGACATGGGCTGAAAGGCCTCTATCCGTATTGTGATGTCTATAGTACCTAAATACAGCTTTGACATGGTCTCTGTAACCAAAGACGAAGCAAGATCTCCACGTGACAATGTTACATTTGAGAACAGCACCTTGGGATTACTGTATCAGTGATGGAGAGCTTGTTACAGGGAACGGTACATATCGATGAACTAACTCAGTGGTCCTTTTGAAAGACAAAAGCAGCTTGTGAAACTGTTGGGAAAACCACCACGTGCAGGATGGAAAGGTAGAGTACAGAGTTGGCAAAATTACAAATCTGTGTTCAGCATCCCACAGAATCCACAGAGCCACCGGTGAGGTGAGAAGAATGTGCTCAGACACATGAAGGCACGTTAGTGAGACATTACTGAGGGGAATTCAGGGTCTGTTCAACCGCTGCTCACTCCTGCTATATCAAGAACAGAAAAAGGCAGACAATATCACTGAGGGAAATTAACAATACCTCCAAACCAAGATCTGGACATTTCAGCCAATTACCTCCTCATGATCGAGGCTCACAGCTTGTAAATAAGTAAATTTTCTTTCAGAAAGGAAGGGGATATCATACATGTCAGTCACATGTCATACATGTCAATGACAGTCACATTGTTATGAATGTGAACAATGCTGTTTGCCTGAAGAAGGGCTTATGCCCGAAACGTTGATTCTCCTGTTCCTTGGATGCTGCCTGACCTGCTGCGCTTTTCCAGCAACACATTTTCAGCAGATATCATATATGTACCTTGCCTGTAAGGGAGAGTTCACCTTTAAGGACTCTATGTGCTGTGTATGTACAATGTTGCAAATCTAGCAGCTGCACATACACATACACTCAGAAAGCAGATGGAATGTCTGTTTTGTTACTTGTAATGCGTTTTACTGTTTTAAATGAACTAAACCATGGAGTTAATCAATCCCTGATGAGTGACTGATCGTTAGAATCACTTCATGAACACACCAGAAGGAGGGAGAAATGAAAGTGGAAGAAGAGTGGAGACGGATTAGGGAAGAGGATGAACAGATGACAAAATGCACAGAAGGAGGGAATAAAAATGGAAGAAGGAGGCAAATGGACAGCATTGGGAATGACAGTCACATTGTTATGAATGTGAACAGTGCTGTTTGCCAGAGATACAAGTGGCCATATTGCATTCCACTCCGACAATATACGAAAGGCAGACTTCAACTTGCAATTCTAAAGATTTTCAATGTGGACAATTCATGGAGGAATTCTTTGACAATAAAATGCAAGGAGACTTTGTTATAAAGTTAAGGTAGGTGAGCTATCCTCTTACAGTGCTAGGCATTGTGCAGTTTCCTCTACATGTAAATAGTGCCACAAGATTCAACAGAAACAAATGCAGATTCGTTTCTTGGTCAATGACACTATCTCAGGATGTACAGTTCTTATAATGTTTTATCGAGTTTTGAGCAGATTTGTAGTTCAGGTTGAGGTTTTGGATGTAGATTTGCTCGCTGAGCTGGAAGGTTCATTTCCAGACGCTTTATCACCCTACCAGGTAACATCTTCAGTCGGCCTCAGGTGAAGCACTGCTGAAAATTCCTGCTTTCTATTTATATGTTTGGGTTTCTTTCGGTTGGTGATGTTATTTCCTGTGGTGAAGTCACTTCCTGTTCCTTTTCTCAGAGGGTAGTAGATGGGGTCTAACTCGATGTGTTTGTTGAGTGTGTTCCGTTTGGAATTCCAGGAATTTTCAGCTGTGCTTCGCCTGAGGCCCACTGATGATGTTACCTAGTAGGTTGACGAAATGAATCTTCCAGCTCAGCGAGCAAACCTACATTGTGGGCGGCACGGTGGCACAGTGGTTAGCACTGCTGCCTCACAGCGCCTGAAGACCCGGGTTCAATTCCCGACTCAGGCGACTGACTGTGTGGAGTTTGCACGTTCTCCCCGTGTCTGCGTGGGTTTCCTCCGGGTGCTCCGGTTTCCTCCCACAGTCCAAAGATGTGCGGGTCAGGTGAATTGGCCATGCTAAATTGCCCGTAGTGTTAGGTAAGGGGTAATGTAGGGGTATGGGTGGGTTTCGCTTCGGCGGGTCGGTGTGGACTTGTTGGGCCGAAGGGCCTGTTTCCACACTGTAAGTCTAATCTAATCTAATCCAAACATAATGGTTTGTCCCCATCAAACTTTCCCAGGGCAGGGACTGCATGGGCTTCAGCTCAGGGGGTTGAACTTTTCCTTCTTCTGGCTCAGTGAAAGCTGTGCCGAGTTGTCTGGTGGGATTCTCACTGTAAAGACTTGGGAGCTTTCTTACCCAACATGCTCCAAAAACTACATACCTTGCCCATAAGGGGCTTTCATACAGCCATAGAGATATACAGCATGAAAACAGACCCTTCCATCTAATTAGTCCATGCTGACAAGATATTCTAAATAAATCAAGTTCCAATTGCCAGCACTTGGCCCATATCCCTCCAAACCCTTCTATTCATATACCCATCCAGATGCCTTTTAAATGTTGGAATTGTACCAGCCTCCACCACTTCCTCTGGCAGCTCATTCCATACACACACAACCCTCTGTGTGAAGTTGCCCCTCAATCTCTTTTAAATCTTTCCCCTCTCACCTTAAACCTATGCCCCCTAGTTTTAGACTCCCCTACTCTAGGAAAAAGACTTTGGGTATTCATTCTACCCATGCCCCACATGATTTTGTAAACCTCTGTAAGGTCACCTCTCCGCCTCCACTGCTCCAGAGAAAATAGCTCTGACCTACATAGCTTCTCCCTCTCGCTCAAAGCCTCTAATTCCAGCAATATCTTTGTAAATCTTTTCTGAACCCTTTCAGGTTTAACAGCATCTTTCTTATAGCAGGGAGACCAGAACTGAATGCAGTATTGCAAAAGTGGCCTAACCAATGTCCTGTACAGCGACATGACCTCCCAGCTCCTTGTGGAGAAAGTGAGGACTGCAGATGCTGGAGATCAGAGTTGAGTGTGTGATGCTGGAAAAGCAAAGCAGATCAGGCAGCATCCAAGGAGGGCAACTGACGTTTTGAGCATAAGCTCTTCATCAGGAATGTTGTGATGAAGGATGTATGCATGAAATGTCAATTCGCCTGCTCCTCGGATGCTGCCTGACTGGCTGTGCTTTTCCAGCACCACACTTTTTGATCCCAACTCCTCTACTCAATGCTCTGACCAATCAAGGCAAACAGACCAACTACCTTCTTCACCTCTGTCCACCTGCGACTCCATTTTCAAGGAGGTATGAACCTGAACATTAGGTCCTTTTATTGTCCTTTTGATTTCCAATTCTATCAGCACTTTACCATGTGCTTCTCTGGAACAACTTGCCACTCACCAGATATCCCCCAGAACACTGGCATCCTGGTGCCAACGCCATCTTAAAGAGGCCTCTGCACACCTGGATAAGTACTGGCATTGCAAAGCTCCTTGATGGACATATAGTGTGAATGGAGAAGGGTGAGATGGCACCATGATTCTCAGAGAGGGACCTGGAGGTCCTGCTGGAGGGGATCCCATGCCACTACACGCTGGCAGCCTGGCCCTCTGTCCTCACCTGACGGGGTTGCCCAACAATGCCTCTAGGGCGAATGGGCTCCATTGGGCAGCAACCAGTGTCCAGCCCAGCTGCAGAAATAGGGAGTAGTGAGAGCAAAAGGAAGAAGAACAACATCTACTGAAGGCACTTTAAGGCATGGTGACAATGTATTGTTTATCAATGAGCCTGTGTGAGAACAAGGGTATGCGGGAGCGAGGATGGGAGGGTGTGAGAGAGTGAGGGTGTGAGAGTGAGGGTGTAAGAGCGAGGGTGTGAGAGTGAGGGTGTAAGAGCGAGGGTGTGAGAGAGTGAGGGTGTGAGAGCAAGGGTGTGCGAGAGCGAGGGTGTGCGAGAACGAGGGTGTGAGAGAGTGAGGGTGTGAGAGCAAGGGTGTGCGAGAGCGAGGGTGTGCGAGAACGAGGGTGTGCAAGAACGAGGGTGTGCGAGAGCGAGGGTGTGTGAGAGCGAGGGTGTGAGAGAACGAGGGTGAGAGAGAGTGAGGGTGTGAGAGAACGAGGGTGAGAGAGAGTGAGGGTGTGAGAGAACGAGGGTGAGTGAGGGTGTGTGGGAACGAGGGTGTACAGGAGAATGAGTGTCGAGGAGAATGAGCGTGTATAAGAATGAGGGTGTGAGAATGAGTATGTAGGACAACGAGAATAACGAGGGTGTTAGACAAAGGCGCATAAGAACGAGTGTGAGTGACAGAACACACATTTAAGAGAACAATTGTATGAATGAGAGAATAATTGAGAAAATGAAGAAAACGAGTATGTAGAATGAATTGTGTGTGAGAAAACAAATGTGTAGAAGGACAAGTATGTGAGCAAGAGAATGTGTGTAGAAGAATGAGTGTTAGCGAGAGAATGAGTCTAACTGAGAGAATGTGCACCTAAGTGAGCAAAGTATAAGTGTAGAAATTATTCACATCCCAGTCCTCTGACATCTCCCACACAGTCTGAGTCTTTGGGACACACTCTCCTGCTCTCTGATAGTCTCTCAGTGGTTATTGGTTTTGAGGGACAAGAGAGTTAGAGTGAGAATGTGAGCAAGAGAAGGAATGAGGAGACAGTGAGGACTGTGGGTGCTGGAGATCAGAGTCGAGACTGTGGCGCTGGAAAAGCACAGTTGGTCAGGCTGCATCCAAGGAACAGGAGAGTTGATGTTTCAGGCATAAACCCGTCATCAGGAATCAGGAATGCCCTGATGAAGGGTTTATGCCCGAAATGTCAATTCTCCTGCTCCTCGGATGCCAAGAGAAGAAATGAGCAAGTTGAAAAGAACCACATACTTAGAGGGAGCAAGAGGCCCAGTGGATGGCTAAGAGTGCTGTGTGGGAGAGTCAGAAAGCCTCCCTTTAGGAACATTGTGAAGTCTTATGTAATAGCTAGATAGATATCTTACGGCACACAGTGCTCCCTGAGAGCAGCATCAGTGTTTCCTACACCTTTCAGGTCTGAAGAAGTTACATCAGACTTGAAACATTAGCTCGGTGTCTCTTTCTCTCTCTCTCTCTCCACAGACACTGCCAGACCTGATGAGTTTGTCCAGCTATTGCCCTTTTCCCATTGGAATGTCACACTGTCCCATCACGGCTATGACCGTTCACTTCGGATGTATGAAAAGGTTGGAGATTCGGGGTGAGGGTTTAGGGAGGATCAGGGCAGACTGAAGTACACGAGGAAACACAAAGCAGATTGTGCAGACATATAGCTCCCTGGTATAACACTGACAGGTTTATTTACATTATTCACATACACTGTACCCAGTAGTTTATTATTATTTCAAGTTAAATAAGAACATGATCACCAGTGATACAATAACCATCGCTCTGCCACTCTTGTCTGTCCAAGTGCCTTTAGTTCTTCACCAACGATATAGAATTAGTGTCAGTTTTAATAAGGTGCACATTAGAGACATTGTCAGCACACGGTGTACAGTACAGGTGAAGAACACTTGTGAAAATGACTGCATCTTCCACAAGGTCACTCTAGAATCTTCCGGGGTCCCATGTTCACTCCCACCGTCTCCTCATGTGGAAGTTATTTTTCCGTAAACACTTTGAAAAACATTTAAAATAAAAACAGCACAACAAAGTAAAAGGAAGTGTTGCTCGTGAGCTGTGGGGATTTTGTGCGGTCCATGTGGAGTGTTGCCGATAACACGCCTCGCTGTTGTCTCTTCCCCTCTCACTGACGAGCTCTTCCAAATCCAATACTGAGTACAAAGCCGTGCGTGGTGGCTCAGGGTAGGGGGGGGTGGGAGTAGCGGAGGGGAGCGGGGGGAGGGGCACATCCCCCCTCGGCCCTTCAGAGGATTTCTGAAATGGAACAGAGAGTCGTTATCACCAGAGGCACAGCTTTGAGGTGGGAGGACCGTGTGCTGACTAAGTGTGTTCCTCATGGTCCATCAGGGCACGGAATATTTTCGAAACTGGCCAGAGAATGAGGTACCAGGACAGGCAGAGTGTCTATTGTGCTCGGTGCCACCTCAAAGCTTCAACTGCCCAACAATCATCATTCCCCACAAGCTTTCCTGTCACTTCCCACCCCGTCCCCACCAAGCACCATTCTCATTTATAATCAATGTTCCTCATCCCTTGCTCCAACAGGAGTGAGGGCCTGTGTTTTTACACTTCAGGATAAAGGCAGAATTCCCTCAGCCCTTGCCCATCAACCCCACCCTTGCCCACCACATTGCCCACAGCCCAACGATGTGCAGGTTAGGTAGATTGGAGATGCTAAATTTCCCATATGTCTAGGTGGGTTAGCCATGGGAAATGCAGGATTGCAGGGATAGGGTAGGGGGTGGGTCTGGGTGGGATGCCCTTCGAAGGGTCAGTGTAGACTCAATGGGCTGAATGGCCTGTTTCCACATTGTAGAGATTTTAAATATTTTATATTCCCCATCCAGCTCACTCAATGCTCCTGTCACTTCCCACCCCGTCCCCCTCCATAATGACCTTTCATGCTCCCCTTGCCAAGATATGCTCTTCCTAACACCTCCCCCATTACTCCCCACCAATGGAAGCTCCCAACTTACCTGTCACCATTGATTCCTCATGTTGTACCCCAACACCACGCTCTACTCACTCACCTACCATACACTGCGCAGAATCAGATAGTGACCACCGGGTGTGTGAGATACAAGGGCATATTTCTATTTGGAGACCCGGGACACCATTTCACTGTCGAAACACCTGAACACCTGCTTATTGACGGCTCTTTGATCTCAGCTGTCACTTTGACAATATCCATTCACACAACAACCAGAAGTGCTCAGCAGTTTTACCTGTTGAAACTTCAAGTGTCTGAATGATTGACATTTCCTTTGCCCATTTTAAGGACTTTTCTTAAAAATGAAACAAAGCGGCGAGTTATCAATGAATGGGTTTTTTTTTAAAGCTTTTCAACCTTTTAAAAGGTTCCCTCGTGCAGACTATGGTCCATGACCCCTCTGAGGTGCAATGAGGCTATGGTACTTTGAAAGGCTGGTTCCATCTCTTTGCGAGCACTAGGACTGGGATTGCACATCCCTACCATGGAGCTGGCCATGTTGGGAACCTGCAATGGGAACCTTGAGAGACCTTGGAGTGCAGTTGTGAATCTTAAATTCTGATGCTATTATTAAACAGCTTAGGAATCATCCTGACCCAGTGGAAATGGAAAACTCCCACCCCTGCTTAAACACACCGACCCCCCCCTTCTCTCTCACTAACACAAACACAACCTCTCTCAGCATCAGACCTGACTATTGCACATGACACTTTTCCGTACCTGCTACATGCTGGGATTGGATTCCTGTGGTTTTCTTAATGAAGGAACTTCCTTCCTCAAACACGATGATGGGATTGACTGGAATCTCGTCAGCTGTGTGACTGCTGAGACATTCTTTCTCGCCATTACTCTCCACGCTCTCCTTTAAACAGCTCGTGTGATTCGAGAGCTCAATGATCTCTTCAAAGGCCCGGGATTCCATCTCCTTGGGGCAGATCCCGTTTTCCTGCTGCCTCAACTGCACGGTGTTGTTGACGACCGTTTGCTTCTCACAGCCATCTTCTTTAGGAGGAACTCTAATGAGTACAAGAAGCTGGTCTTTAGTTTCCCCTTCCTGGGTGTTCCCCTTCCCTCCCATCTTCCCCCCTTCCCCATCTTAAATTCAGTCCGAAGGAAAATACCTCCTCATTACAAACGCCTTCAAGCCTGGGGGTGGAAGCACCAAACTATGGGCAAGGTTACATAGGTGAGGCTTGTATTGCGTTGATAATAGAGGAGTGAGGGGAATGGTGATCAAAATGTTTAGCTGGTTAAAAGATCTGACTCTCCATCTCCCTAATGGGGGGGTGGGGTGGGATGGGGAATGAGAGCTGCAACCTTAAAATGACAGCTAGGCCGTGCAAGGGTGATACCTTCCTGTGCTCACAGTGCGGTGGAACTCTGGGGAGGATGTGAATGGGCCCACTGAAAATTTCAGAATTTAAGTTGCTCAGATTTTTGTTGGGAAAGAGCACCAACGATTAAGGGATAAAGTGAGACCAATAGCTGAAGTGGAGACCAGCCAAGAAACAACTGAATGACAGAATGTGCTGGAGGAGCTGAATGGCCTCTTGTTTCTATAGGCCCAGAAGCCTCACAGAGATACAGTCACAGAGTCATACAGCACAGAAACAGATCCTTCAGTCCAACTCGTCCATGCCAACCACATTTCCCAAACTAAACTAGTCCCACTTGCCTGTGTTTGGTCCATATCCCTCAAACCTTTCCTATTCATGTCCCTCTCCAAACGTCTTTTAAATGCTGTGACTGTACTCGCATCTACCACTTCCTCTGGCGGTTCATCCCACACATGAACCACTCTCTTCATGAATAAGTTGCCCCTCAGGTGCCTTATAAATTTTCCTTCTCTCAGCTTAAAAACATGCCTCCTGGATCTAAGCTCCCACAGCCCAGGGAAAAGACCTTTGCCATTCACCTTATCTATGCCCCTCATGATTTTATAAACCGCTATAAGGTTATCCCTCAACCTCCTTCGCTCCAGTGAAAAAAGTCTCAGCCTATCCAGTCTCTCCTTGTAATTCAAACCGGGTAAAAACAATGACTGCAGATGCTGGAAACCAGATTCTGGATCAGTGGTGCTGGAAGAGCACAGCAGTTCAGGCAGCATCCGAGAAGCAGCAAAATTGAGGTTTCGGGCAAAAGCCCTTCATCAGGAATAATATAATTCAAACCCTCTATTCCTGGCAATATCCTGGTAAATCATTTCAGAACCCTCTCCAATTTAATAGTTCTTACAGTAGGGTGACCAGAATTGCACACACTACACCAAAAATGTGGCCTCATCAACATCTTTCATGACCTCAACATGACACCCCAACTCCGAGACTCAAAGGTCTGAGCAATGAAGGCAAGTTTGCTAAATGCCTTTTTAACCACCCTGTCTATCTGTGATGCAGATTTCAAACAATTATGTACCTAAACCCCTCAGTCCCTCTGTTCCATGTCACTCCCCAGGGCCCTACCATTAACTGTATAAGTCCAGCCCCTGTTTGTTTTATCAAAACTGCAACACCTCACATTTATCCAAATTAAACTCCGTCTGCCACTCCTCAACCCAACTGACCAAGATCCCTCTGTAATCTTCATTAACCTCCTTTACTGTCAACTTTACCACCGATATTGGTGTCATCTGCAAACTTACCAACCATGGCTCCTCTTTTCTCATCCAAATCGTTTATGTAAATAACAAACAACAATGGACCCAGCACCAATCCCTGAGAAAAAGCGCCAGTTACAGGCGTCCAGTCCAAAAAAACCAACACTCCACCAGCAGCCAGTGTCATTGTACACACAGGTGCTCGGGGGGGTAAGGCAGAGCAGTAAGGGGAGAGAGGTGAGTGTGGAGAGATAAGGGGTGAGGGGTGAACTAAGGGCTTGGGATGATGGTGAGGGCTGGGAGCATAGGTGAGGGGTGAGCAGGAGAATGGAGAGATTAAAAACCTCTCAGAAAAAAATGATTCAAAGGGTGGTAGGGGCAATGCTATCTGGGACAGGTACTTAATCGTTCCTTGTGGAAACATAGGTTCCAATAGCCAGTAAAAACAAAGCCCAGGTTCATTTCCAGGTGAATAGAATTCAATGGCATCAGAGAGGTTTTGTTAAATGTACACTGAACGTTGATTGAATCACACCATGAGAATTCTGTGAACGGAGTTCTGGACCAGTGCTACAAGAACATATAGCGAAGCACTGGTGAAAAAGGTGCACCAGCGAATAATGCCAAATTGAAGAGGATCCCACTATCAGGAAGGCTGAAACAGACTGAGGCTCTTTTCTCGAGAGAAAACCGGGAAATGACTTGACAGCCTGGAGTAATGACAGAGCTGGGAAACATAGAGAAGGTATTTCCAAATACATGGAGGTTCAAACTAGAGCTATCAGTATTCAATAAATCCAACAGGGAATCCGGAAACAACTTTGTTATTGAGAGAGTGGTTCGATTATGGTATGACAGAGAGTGGTTGAGATAAACGTAGAGAATATTCATTAAATGCTTAAGAGGGAAAGAAATAGAAGGATATGTTAACAGAATGAGATGATATAAGGTTGAAGGAGACTGGAACGGAGAATAATCACTGACATTGATCTGTTGGGCTGAAGGAGCAGTTTGTCTCCTGTAAATTCTATAATTCCAGCTGTGTAAGATGTTGAGGAAAACAAGGACTGTAGGGTCAATGAGTAATGAAAATCTGGTTACAAACGGAGTTGACGACTCAGGACTCAAAGATGCAGAGTCTGTATGGATAAGAGGAGAGAGAACAGCCAAGTTCCAAACACCTTTCCCACTGTCAAATGTACTTGAGCCCAAAACCCCTGGTCTCAACTGATACTGTCCTTCAGATAGTCAGATGGGAGCAACGATACTCTGCTATGAAGATTGTGGAAACACAGTCAGCAGACAGGAGGAGGTTTTATCAAAGGGTAGCTCATAGGTGATCAACTGAAGATAAGAGAGGGCTAAATGATCTTTTCTTGACAGGAGTCTGGGTGTTGGGATGAAAGCTAAACAGGTTTAAAAATGGATTTTAAATTGAATGAGTTAATGAATTAATTGAATTGGCTTCCAATTGTAGATCTCTTTAATCTTCAACAGATATTGGGTGAATACACGCACATCCTGAAACTACTGTGATTCTCACTCCTTTGATTTCCACCGTGTCAGCATGCCAATGGAAAGGCTGCGTTTGTGTTTGGACTTACCCCAGCTCCCCAGGAGGGCGGTCCTGTGATGGAAGGTCTGTGGTGCTAACAGAAGAGTCTCCAACCTGGTGTTCAGCTGGTATCTCCTGCTGAAATTCACTCTTCACACAAACAGGACCAATCTCTGCAGAAACCAGAACAGGCTTTCAAAATTCCACACTGACAGGACCTACCTACTCCAGGCCAGAGAGACAACACACCACCTTTACAAAATGGGAGCTACGCAGGCACTTCTCAATCAGGTTTACAACAGTATTGGCATCTTGTAATATAAGAAATTGTTACGTTGCTGTCAGGCTTGGAGACAGTAAGGACAGAAGATTCTGGAAGCCAGAGTCAATAGATGTGAAGCTGGGAGATCACAGCAGGTCAGACAGCACCCGAGGGGCAGGAAAATCAATGTTTCAGTTTGAAACCCACCATTGGCACTGGGGAGGGGGAGGGAGCCCAGAAGTACACAGAGGGAGGGGATGGGGCTGGGGGAAGGATAGATGGGATGGTGATAGGTGGATGCGGGCAGGGGGTTATTGTAATTGCTGTATCTGCCTTCTGCTGGCCATCATCCATCGCCTAATGCATTTCTTCTTCAATTATCCATCTAACCACCTCATTGCAAGCTAAAAAAATGCTTGCTGTGAGCTTTAAAATTCACTTCCCATCCTTTTATCTCAGTAGGTTTTGTTCCCCCAGTCTAATTTCAACTTAAATTTAATTATAACTTAAGTTCTATGGAATGAAGTGCTTTCTTGACTTTCTCTACAGATTGTACACCTTCTCCTCCCTCCTTTTTCACTCAAAATTCCTCTCTACTTAGCAACAGGGGAATGACAGGACAATAAAAGATCACTCCTACCCTGCTTGTCCCCTGATATGCCAATCATTGATTAATAATACAAGTCAATAACTTATCAATGATTTTACAACACATGGTGAGAAAAGCCCCCAGTGGGGGAACCACAGCACCCCGTTCCCTGTTTGCCCAAATATACCACACTTCGCATATGTCAACTTTCAATTTCTCCTTCATTGTATCTCAAAGGGCTGAGCACCAGCTCTTGCTCCTGTGTAAGTAGGCCCCAAATTGTAGCATATTGATAAGAATCAAATAAATATTCCTAAGATTATTCTAAACACTCGACTGTGAGGCATCAATGTTACCTTTAGAGTCATGTACTGTAGTGAGCATGAAGTCAGAGAGTGCAGAAGGATGCCACTCACCTGACAGCCAAAGCTAACTCCTGGATGGACTTGTCCAGTTAGTTACACCCCCCTGCTCTTTGTCCATTTTGCTGTGTTTCTCCCACTGACTTGCTTTTCTCATTTGCAAGTGCTTTTCCATTTTGCTTTGGAAAGTTTCTCTCCAAACAACTTCAGTTGCCTTTTCAGTGATCCCAATTTTTTAAACATTGACCGACACATGACCTCAAGATGGTGAGCAGCCCATTGTTATCGTGAGCCTTTTCCAAATCTCAGGGCTATTCGCATTGAATTCACCTGAAGGCTTTTCGAGACAAACTATGTCTAATGTATCTTAATGTGCACATTTGTCAGGATTGAATTCCTGCTAGTCTGCCCTGATCTATGATTTGCATCAAACATTCGGCTAATCATTAACTATATTCACTTGCTTTGTGATCCTTTAATATTACATTTAAGACAGATGTAATGGCTGGCTGGCATTCAGACAACTTGCAAACAAAAGTCAGTGGTTCATGACCAGAACTCTGCAGACCTTGTTCAAACACCATCTCCTACTTGATGTTACAGCCTCTCTATTTCTTATGTTACATTCCCCTCCCACTATGTTACTTTCAGAGTTTGAAAAAAAAACCTGTGTTTGGAAGTGCAAATCATGCAAATTAACTTAAACGAATGCTTTGACATCTGTCTTCAGTCTGGAGGCCTGTGACCAGCAGTGTGCCACAGGATCAGTTTTACTTTGTAAGTTATATAAACAAGTTTGATGTGAACATAGGACGTATAGTTAGTAAGTTTGCAGATGACATCAAAAGTGGAGGTGCAGTGGACAGCGAAGAAGGTTACTTCAGAGTACAACGGAATTTTGATCAGACGGGCCAATTGGCTGAGGAATGGCAGATGGTGGTTAATTTAGATCAATGTCATTTTGGTAAGGCAAATCAGGGCTGGACTTATACACCAAACAGTACGTTGCTGTGTTGCTGAACAAAGAGACCTTGGAGTGCAGGTTCATGGTTTCTTGAAAGCGGAGTTGCAGGAGAATGAAAAAGCCATTTGGTACACTTGTCTTTATTGGTCAGTGTACTGAGTATAGGAGTTGGGAGGCCATGTTGTGACTGATTAGGACATTGTTAGGCCACTTCTGGAGAACTGCATTCAATTCTGGTCCCTTTGTATAATTACAACATTCAAAAGGCACCTGGATCGGTACATGAGTAGGAGGGGTTTAGAGAAATATGGGCCAAGTGCTGGCAAATGGAACCAGATTAATGGAGGATATCTGGTTGGCATGGATGAGTTGGACCAAAGGATCTGTTTCCATGTTGTACATCTCTATGCCTCCCAGCAGAGAAACAACAGAGACGATATACTTAGGGAGGAGGAGTGTGAAGTTAGTGATAGGATTAACAGTGAGAAATGAAATATGAAGGGGTCCAGCACATTTTACATTTAGATATAAGGCAGCAGGCCTGGATGACATGTACCCAACAGGACGAAGAGAAGCAAGAGAATAAATAATGGCAGCTGTGACCATTTTTCAATCCTTTCTGGTCATGGGTGTGGTGCTAGAGAGGGCTAACATTGTTCTGTGTTCTTAAAAAAAAGCAAGGAAGGACAGACGGTGTAATTACAGGTCAGCCAGCTTAACTTGGTGGTGGGCAATGACAGGGTAATATTCTGAGACACTACAAATCATCATTTCGAAAAGCATGGATTAACTGAGGACAGTGCTTGTTCAGGAAAGCTGAACAACTTGGATTGAAGTTTCTTTTTGAGGTGATAACAAGTTAAATGAAGGCATAACACATTTGATGGATTTTAACACAGATTGATAAAGCTTCTGATGGCAGTCTGGTCAAAAAAGCAAAAGCTGATGAGATTTTGGGGCAAGTGATATGTGGCAAATTGCATCCAAAATGGGCTCAGAGTCAGGAAGCAAAGTTATGTTTAACAGGGATTTTGATGACCGAATGGATAATGCTCCCAGTGAGGTTCTGCAGATCTTAGCACCGGATCCTTCGCTGTTTGTGGTATACATCAATGGTTTATACATAAATGGGGACAGTGTCTGATTAAGCAGTTGGCAAACGATACCAGAAATGGTTGATAGTGAGGAGGTCTGCAAGAAACAAACAATAGATTTTCAGGTGGACAGGGTTGTGGCAAATGGAATTCCAGTGGGAGAAGTGTGAGGCACTGCATGTGAAGACGGCAAACAAGGCTATGGAGTATAATAGAATAAACTGAAGGGGTAAACCAACGGAGAGATCTCGAGGTGTTAAGTGTACTGATTCCTGAAGATACATAGACAGGGCGGCAAGCATACACACCAGTTAGACCTCAGTTAGAGCATACGCTTTGCTTTAGACACCCACTTACAAAATAAGAGTGGCTCAAGGAAGGTGTCGGAGATAGTGGGAACAGAGGCCTGAGAGAGGGTGTCGGAGATTGTGCACACAGAGGCCTGGGAGAGGGTGTCAGAGATAGTGGGAACAGAGGCCTGAAGGAGGGTGTCAGAGATAGTGGGAACAGAGGCCTGGGAGAGGGTGTCAGAGATAGTGGGAACAGAGGCCTGGGAGAGGGTGTCAGAGATAGTGGAAACAGAGGCCTGAGAGAGGGTGTCAGAGATAGTGGGAACAGAGGCCTGAAGGAGGGTGTCAGAGATAGTGGGAACAGAGGCCTGAGGGAGAGTGTCAGTGATAGTGGGACCTGAGGCCTGAGGGAGGGTGTCAGAGATAGTGGGAACAGAGGCTTGAGGGAGGGTGTCAGTGATAGTGGGACCTGAGGCCTGAGGGAGGGTGTCAGAGATAGTGGGAACAGAGGCTTGAGGGAGGGTGTCAGTGATAGTGGGACCTGAGGCCTGAGGGAGGGTGTCAGAGATAGTGGGAACAGAGGCCTGAGGGAGTGTGTCAGTGATAGTGGGAACAGAGGCCTGAGGGAGTGTGTCAGAGATAATGGGAACAGAGGCCTGAGAGAGGGAGTCAGAGACTGTGGGAACAGAGGCCTAAGGGAGGGTGTCAGAGATCGTGGGAACAGAGGCCTGAGGGAGGGTGTCAGAGACTGTGGGAACAGAGGCCTAAGGGAGGGTGTCAGAGATAATGGGATCAGAGGCCTTAGAGAGGGTGTCAGAGACTGTGGGACCTGAGGGAGGGTGTCAGTGATAGTGGGAACAGAGGCCTGAGGGAGGGTGTCAGTGATAGTGGGACCTGAGGCCTGAGGGAGGGTGTCAGAGATAGTGGGAACAGAGGCTTGAGGGAGGGTGTCAGTGATAGTGGGACCTGAGGCCTGAGGGAGGGTGTCAGAGATAGTGGGAACAGAGGCCTGAGGGAGTGTGTCAGTGATAGTGGGAACAGAGGCCTGAGGGAGTGTGTCAGAGATAATGGGAACAGAGGCCTGAGAGAGGGAGTCAGAGACTGTGGGAACAGAGGCCTAAGGGAGGGTGTCAGAGATCGTGGGAACAGAGGCCTGAGGGAGGGTGTCAGAGACTGTGGGAACAGAGGCCTAAGGGAGGGTGTCAGAGATAATGGGATCAGAGGCCTTAGAGAGGGTGTCAGAGACTGTGGGACCTGAGGGAGGGTGTCAGTGATAGTGGGAACAGAGGCCTGAGGGAGGGTGTCAGTGATAGTGGGACCTGAGGCCTGAGGGAGGGTGTCAGTGATAGTGGGAACAGAGGCCTGAGGGAGGGTGTCAGAGATAATGGGAACAGAGGCCTGAGAGAGGGAGTCAGAGTCTGTGGGAACAGAGGCCTGAGGGAGGGTGTCAGAGACTGTGGGAACAGAGGCCTGAGGGAGGGTGTCAGAGATAATGGGAACAGAGGCCTGAGGGAGGGTGTCAGTGATAGTGGGAACAGAGGCCTGAGGGAGGGTGTCAGTGATAGTGGGAACAGAGGCCTGAGGGAGGGTGTCAGTGATAGTGGGAACAGAGGCCTGAGGGAGGGTGTCAGTGATAGTGGGAACAGAGGCCTGAGGGAGTGTGTCAGAGATAATGGGAACAGAGGCATGAGGGAGTGTGTCAGAGACTGTGGGACCTGAGGCCTGAGGGAGGGTGTCAGTGATAGTGGGACCTGAGGCCTGAGGGAGGGAGGCAGAGACTGTGGGACCTGAGGCCTGAGGGAGGGTGTCAGTGATAGTGGGACCTGAGGCCTGAGGGAGGGAGGCAGAGACTGAGGCACCTAAGGTGCAAGCCAGGATGTCAGAGACAGTGAGACCCGAGGCCTGATGGAGGAAGTCGGAGGCAGTGGGACCTGAGAGTTAGACAATTTAGCATGGCCAATCCACCTAATCTGTGCATTTTTGGATTGTTGGAGAAAACCGGAACACCCAGAGGAAACCCACGGAGACACGGGAGGAACAATCACCCAAGGAATTGTACCTGGGTCCCTGACTCTGTGAGGCAGCAGTGCTAACCAATGAGTCAGTGGGGGATGTTGCCAGGAACACTAACTATGAGAAAAATTGGATAGTCTGGAATTAATAGTTAAGGCACAACTTTCCATGGATTTGAACTTAATTAGAAGTCTCTCATGTGGAACTTCATCAAAAGCATTCTGAAGTGTCACATAAACTAGACAATATGAGTTCCTAGAAATGTGAAAAATTACCTCAGCAACACTATCCATTTTATAGCCACGCTGTAATTTCTGTTTAGAAATTCAAATTGCTCTGCCCAGGTCCACAATCTTACTGTTTCTAATTTACTGCTGATGGTTTGTGTTATTTCCTGAGTGGTTACTTTCTGCTTCATAATTCATCCTCTCACCCATCAAACGTACACGAGCATACTGTTTAGCATTTGGGCCCCATACGAGAAAAAGAATATTGAGGCAGTAAGGGGATGTTGCACAGTGAGAGAAAAGACACAGAAAATGAGAATAGAAAGCCGAAAGATTAGTCAATAGCACAAAAGGTGTGCTCGAAATTCTGAACTGGAGGGAAGCAGAGTGCTGCTAGTGATTGAGCGGGTCTAGACTGAGGGATCGATTGAGGGAATGAGGAGAGATCGATGAAGGGGGTCTGGAATGAGGTATCGATGAAATGGGTCTGGAATGAGAGATCGATGAAGAGGGTCTGGAATGAGGGATCGATGAAGGGGGTCTGGAATGAGAGATCGATGAAGGGGGTGTGGAATGAGGGATCGATGAAGGGGGTCTGGAATGAGAGATCGATGAAGGGGGTCTGGAATGAGGGATCGATGAAGGGGGTGTGGAATGTGGGATCGATGAAGGGGGTCTGGAATGAGGGATCGATGAAGGGGGTCTGGAATGAGGGATCGATGAAGGGGATGTGGAATGAGGGATCGATGAAGGGGGTCTGGAATGAGGGATCGATGAAGAGGGTCTGGAATGAGGGATCGATGAAGGGGGTGTGGAATGAGAGATCGATGAAAGGGGTCTGGAATGAGGGATCGATGAAGGGGGTCTGGAATGAGAGATCGATGAAGGGGGTCTGGAATGAGAGATCGATGAAGGGGGTGTGGAATGAGAGATCGATGAAGGGGGTCTGGAATGAGAGATCGATGAAGGGGGTGTGGAATGAGAGATCGATGAAGGGGGTGTGGAATGAAGGATCGATGAAGGGGGTGTGGAATGAGAGATCGATGAAGGGGGTGTGGAATGAAGGATCGATGAAGGGGGTCTGGAATGTGAGATCGATGAAGGGGGTCTGGAATGAGGGATCGATGAAGGGGGTGTGGAATGAGAGATCGATGAAGGGGGTGTGGAATGAGGGATCGATGAAGGGGGTGTGGAATGAGAGATCGATGAAGGGGGTCTGGAATGAGAGATCGATGAAGGGGGTCTGGAATGAGGGATCGATGAAGGGGGTCTGGAATGAGGGATCGATGAAGGGGATGTGGAATGAGGGATCGATGAAGGGGGTCTGGAATGAGAGATCGATGAAGAGGGTCTGGAATGAGGGATCGATGAAGGGGGTGTGGAATGAGAGATCGATGAAAGGGGTCTGGAATGAGGGATCGATGAAGGGGGTCTGGAATGAGGGATCGATGAAGGGGGTCTGGAATGAGGGATCGATGAAGGGGGTCTGGAATGAGAGATCGATGAAGGGGGTGTGGAATGAGGGATCGATGAAGGGGGTCTGGAATGAGGGATCGATGAAGGGGGTCTGGAATGAGGGATCGATGAAGGGGGTCTGGAATGAGGGATCGATGAAGGGGGTCTGGAATGTGGGATAAGATGATGGGAGTTGAATAAGAAGTGTGAGAATTATTTCAATGAGGAAAGAAACTTTTGAACATTGAAGTACAGGTTAAAGTATTAAAGGAAAAAGGAAAATGGTGGAATACGGGTGGGAACCTGGGAGGGCAGATTCCAATGTAGCAGACTGTGTATAAGCTCTATGCAACATTTCGAAAGACCCAGTGAAGAGAAACTCCTCCTGCTGCAGTGAGAGTGTGATGTTCCTCCAGACTGGAGCTGATCGGAAAAGGAGGTTGGCTTTCTCATCTTTCCCCATCCCTGACCCTTCCCATCTTACCCTTTGGCTCTGCCTTTGTCTCCTTGTCATCTGGCTCCCCGTCATCAGTTGACTTTTTGTCATCTTTCTACAGGAGGGAAGAACAAAGAAAGTTCCTCAATCTTCATTGAGTCATATAAAACATCACAATTCCAGCCACTGGCAAGGCAGTAAGAGCCAGAGGCAATTCCATCCACCAATCAGCCAAGAGGAGGGTGCTAACAGCTACCAGCACCCAGTTCCAATAATTAACGTTGAAGAAAGCTGGGACAGCTGTTGCCAAGCATCTCCATCAGGCAGCTATCACCAACAGAGCAGAGCTAGCTATCAGCAAGCATCTCCACCAAATAGCCACCATGAACAGAAAAGCACTAGCCATCAGCAAAAGTCTCCACCAATCAATGATCGCCGCCACAGCAGCGATCGCGATCAGCAACCATCTTCACCAATCAGTGATCACCATGGCAGCAGTCACAGTCATCAGCAAAGGTCTCAACCAATCCGCAATTACCATCAAGTCAGTGAAACCAAACGGCAAATGTCACCACTAATCCATCAGTACCATCAGAGTGAACTTAGATATTGGCAAGACTCCCCACCGATTGGAGATTGGCATCAGAGCAGCAATAGTCCTCAGCAACCATCTCCACCAATCAGTGATCAGGGCCAGCGCAGCAACAGCCCTCGTCAACCACCACCACCAATCAGTGAGCAGCATCAGCGCAGCAACAGACCACCACCACCACCAATCAGTGATCAGCGTCAGCACAGCAAAAGCCAACAGCAAGTATCTCCACCAATCAGTGATCAGCGTCAGTACAGCAAAAGCCCACAGCAAGTATCTCCACCAATCAGTGATCAGTGTCAGTACAGCAAAAGCCAACAGCAAGTATCTCCACCAATCAGTGATCAGCGTCAGTACAGCAAAAGCCAACAGCAAGTATCTTCACCAATTAGTGATCAGCGTCAGCACAGCAAAAGCCAACAGCAAATATCTCCACCAATCAGTGATCAGTGTCAGTACAGCAAAAGCCCACAGCAAGTATCTCCACCAATCAGTGATCAGTGTCAGTACAGCAAAAGCCAACAGCAAGTATCTCCACCAATCAGTGATCAGCGTCAGCACAGCAAAAGCCAACAGCAAATATCTCCACCAATCAGTGATCAGCGTCAGTACAGCAAAAGCCAACAGCAAGTATCTCCACCAATCAGTGATCAGCGTCAGCATAGCAAAAGCCAACAGCAAATATCTCCACCAATTAGTGATCAGCGTCAGCACAGCAAAAGCCAACAGCAAGTATCTCCACCAATCAGTGATCAGCGTCAGCACAGCAAAAGCCAACAGCAAGTATCTCCACCAATCAGTGATCAGCGTCAGCACAGCAAAAGCCAACAGCAAATATCTCCACCAATCAGTGATCAGCGTCAGTACAGCAAAAGCCAACAGCAAGTATCTCCACCAATCAGTGATCAGCTTCAGTGCAGCTATAGTCCTTGGCAACCACCTCCACGCATCAGTGATCAGTATCAGAGCAGTGTTAGCCAACATCAACCAATCAACCAGCTTGAGTCACACCATGTCAGTCAGTGGCAATGGCTTCAAAGCAGTAAGGGTCAAAGTAAGTACACGATTACTGAGATCAGTAAACCAGAGAATCAAGGTGCACCTATCAAAATTGAGCTCTATCGCCCAAACTACAGGAGCCGAGCATCAATCCGGACATGGTCTCAGCAACCAGGCGACACCAGCAGGACAGTGCCACCAATCAGAATCTCCATACACCGCCTTGTCTCCCAAAACGAGTACAAAGACACAAAGTAACCCTGACATGGTCAAACCAACCCGATCCACTGGGCACACGGAACCAGTTGTGAACATTTTCTTTCACTAAAGACTCAAAAAAAAACTCAAGTCTTTCTCTCATTATTACACAGACACTGTTAACAGAACCATCAGGCCAAGAGCATAGCTCCATCATTGTGGTCAATCTCCGTACCTCTGCAATGCGCTTGTGTAACAAGTATCCACAAACCTCAGTACGATCACTGCCTGCTCATCTCCAGTTTCAGCATCTCCCTGAGGGCAACAGCATTGCAGACTTGCAGTACCCTTCAATGTCAGCAATGCTTCCTGAGATCAGCCCCTTGTGTTAGACACACACCACCCCTCCCACCACCAAATGCCATTTCATCTCTCCTTATTTAATCACCTCAAACTGATCCATTAGAATATCTTTAACACACTGCACTCGGAAAAAAATTAAACACTTGTATGTGTGTGTAAAATGCCACAACACATCCCAAACTTACTGCTCACAAAGAGCTCTTAAAGTGCGGTCACTGCTGGGATATGGGAGACCTGGCATGAGCACAGCATGATCCCACAAACAGCTGATGTGATGATGACCAGACATTCTGCTTTCAGAATGCCAAATGAGGGGTGACCAATGTCCAAGGCACCCAGGCCAAATTCCTTACTCTTTTTAAAAAAATAATGTGGAACATTTTGTGTCCACCTCAGGGAGGCGATGACGCCACAGTCTAATGCCTCATTTGGCTGATGGTGTTTCTGACAGCACAGCCTGCCTTCAACACAGATTCAGAAGGTCAGCCTTAATTTCTGTGTTCGAGGATCAGGAATGGGACTTGAACCCACAAGCCACTGGCTCAGATGTGAGTCATGACGGAACAGGCAAGTGAGAGCTCCAGCCTTCTTTATTAGAATTAGAATCCCTACAGTGTGGAAACAGGCCATTTGGTCCAACAAGTCCACACTGACACTCTCCAGACCCATTCCCCTCCCCTATTACTCTACATTCCGCCTGATTAATGTACCCAGCCTGCACATCCCTGAACACTACGGACAATTTAGCACAGCCAGTTCACCCAACCTGCACATCTTTGGACTGCGGGAGGAAACCAGAGCACTCAGAGCAAACCACACAGACACAGGGAGAATGTGCAAACTCCACACAGATAGTGGCCTGAGGTTAGAATCCAACCTGGGTCTCTGGCGCTGAGAGGCAGCACTGAGCCACCGTTATAGGGCTGGTCATTATACTGAACTCTTTTTGAACAGTGCTGTGTTCCTCCAAAGTTAAACACATCATCCCTTTGGTTAGATTTTCAAAACTTTTTCATTCTTAGATGGGATGTCGGCATCATTGGAGATCACCAGCATTTGTTGCCCAACCCAAACTGTCCTTGAACTGATTGGCTTTGTAGGCCATTTTAATCTGGGAATGAACCTGGGCCTGGAGTCACATGCAGACGAGACCAGGTAAGGGGGGGGTCAAGACATTCTTCCTAAAAGGGTATTACTGAATCAGATGAGTTTTTATGACAATTGACAGTGCCATCATCATCATTTAATCATAATATTCAGATTGGATTGCAATTTTACCATCCACCAAGGTGGCATTCAAATCTATGTCCCCAGAACATTAGCTAGGATTAACTAACCCTGTATCACCACTGCCTCCAACACTTTAAATGGGGTCGAACCCAAGCTCTTTACATCTATGAAATAACTTCCAGCACTTTGTTACTGAGTTGGTGGCACCATTCCATGAGACTTTTTAACAATGTCTCTTGTACCTGGCCCTGGGTTTCTGGAGACTTCAGTATTTGGGCCCTAATAATTGCTGCATTCCCCTAGCACCTGGAGAATGGCCTCATTGATTTTCTATATATCCAAATCACAGGTTTTCCACACATTCAAACGATTTAAAACCAACACATTTATATTCATGTCTATTGCGAGAGAAGTAAGGAATAGTGCAAATGGAAAGTCTCTGTAATATTTGAGAGAGAGAGATAGAGCCGTACCTTATCCAGACAATCTGACCTCCTGGTCCTTTTCATAATCTGTTCCAGGCGCTGCAGACAAGAGATAAAGGAAAGACACTGAATGAACTGGCTAGACAAGAAGCAATTATCATCCTTTAATCTGCTGCTCTGAGCAAAAACTGTCCAAAGTCTTTGGACAGGGCTCTGCTGCTTGTTATTATCCCAGAGCAAATCCACTCAATGCATCAATGAGGGTTCACAGCCTGGATTCACTCACAGGCCTCAGGACCTCAGCTGTGTCATCTCTGGAATAATTTCATCTTGCCCCTGTCCCTGTCATCTCCACAAACCTCAGACTTTAACCCCACCCCACCTTCCCAGTATTACTGCAGCACCATTCAGCTCCACTCTTTGGTTCTGCTGCTTTCAGGTCTCTCTTAGCATATTTCATAGCCCACCTGACCCCATCCACCCCTGCCGTGTCCTCCAATGGCTTGAGGTGGGGCAGAGACCCCAGGACTGGGGGTGGGGGAAGCTGGCAGCCAGTGGGTATGACATGGAGAGGGCACTGGGTTTGTGGTTGGGGGCAGGGTGGGTGAGATGGCTCTGTGCTTGGAGGCGAGTCACTGTGCTTGGGAAAGTATGGGAGGAAGGGGCTGCTGGGCTCAGATTGGCCTGTGCCCAGTCTATGGGCGAGACAGGGTGCAAGTGTCAGACGCAGTATGGAGGCCCTGATCCTGATGGCAATATTTGAGCAGGTTGGTACACTGGGTTAGTACAGCAGATTGGTACAGTAAGTTGGTACTCTGGGTTGGTGCAGCCAGTTGTCCTTGAACTGATTGGCTCTCTAGGCCATTTCAATCTGGAAATAAATCTGGGTCTGGAGTCACATGCAGACTAGACTGGCTGGTATGCCGGGTTGGTATGCCGGGGTGGTACACCAATACACAGCACCCTCTGGCTAGTGACAGAGGTTCCCGTCAAGGGGAAACAAGAGTAGAGATAGCAGCAAGCACGCAGAGACAGCCACGTGACTGGGAAAAGATTCCCTGAAGATCTTTTGCAGCATTCCACATCTACCCCTTCACCTGTGGGACATGGGCACAGTTGTCCCTGTCTGTCCCTAGTGGCTCGAATAACAAGGACACAGTGCGGGCCCTGGGCTCAGACAGCCAATCACTTCCTGGGAGAACATCAACAATGCAACTGGCCCTTCCTTAAGAAAGGGGTACTTTCAAAGTAGAACCATAAAATGGGTTGAAAATCATCAATACCATGGCAACATGGTTATAGTGCAGTAATCATAGCGAGCATGTTCACAGCCGGGAGTTACCTTCCTTCTCTCTGACCGTTCCTGCTCTTCCTTCTGGAAGTGTCTCTCTCGTTCCAGTCTTTGTTTCTCTGCCTCCTCGCGTGCTCGAGTCTCTGCCTCTTCTCTCTGAGGATAGGAGGATCAGTAATGTTAGTTCCTCTCAGATTAATGGCTTCAATGTCCTCCTATGCCTGTGTGATTCCTTGGGATTACAGTGAAGCCCTCATTAATCCTCCTCCCCAGCCCTGTAAGAATGTTATCTTCGGATGGCTGCATGTCCTACTCAGGGAGGTATTGGTCAGTGTAGGCTAGGAGGCCATAGAGTTATATAGATGTCTAGCTTGAAAACAGACAACTCGGTCCAACTCGTCCATGCTGGCCAGGGATTGAGAATGAAGCTATGGATTTAACATATCTGGCAAAAAGGAACAAAATCTGAGGGAAGAAAAATCTTTTTCACATAGTGAGAGTTAAGGTCTGGAGTGTGCTGTGTCCCAGACACTGAATTAATAGAGTCACAGAGATGAACAGCACAGAAACAGTCCAACTCGTCCATGCCGACCAGATATACTAATCTAATCTAGTCCCATTTGCCAGCACTTGGCCCATATCCCTCTAAACCCTTCCTATTTATATACCCATCCAGATACCTTTTCAATGTTGTAATTGTACCAGCCTCCACCACTTCCTCTGACAGCTCATTCCATACACACACCACCTTCTGCATGAAAAGGTTGCCCCTTAGGTCTTATTTAAATCTTTCCCCCCTCATCTAAAACCTATATCCTCTAGTTTTGGACTCCCCCACCCCAGGGAAAAGACCTTGTCTATTTAACCCTATCTATGTCCCTCATGATTTTATAAACCTCTGTAAAGGGAACCCCTCAGCCTCTGACGCTCCAGGGAAAACAGCCCCAGTCTATTCAGCCTCTTCCCATAGATCAAACCCTCCAACCCTGGTAACATCCTTATAAATCTTTTCTGAACCCTTTCAAGTTTCACAACACCTTTTGGAAGGAGACCAGAATTGCACGCAATATTCCAAAAGTGGCCAAACCAATGTCCTGTACAGCCACAACATGACCTCCCAACACTGACCGATAGAGGAAAGCATACCAAATGCCTTCTTCACTATCCTATCCACATATGACTTCACTTTCAAGGAGCTATAAACCTGCACTCCAAGGTCCCTTTGTTCAGCAACACTCCCCAGGACCTTACCATTAAGTGTTTAAGTTCTGCTTTTCCAAAATACAGCACCTCATCTTTATCTAAATTAAACTCCATCTGCCACTCATCGGCCCAACTGATCAAGATCCTGTTGTACTCTGAGGTAACCTTCTTCGCTGTCCACTACACCTCTCATTTTGGTGTCATCTGCAAACTTACTAACTATACCTCCTACATTCACATCCAAATCATTTATATAAATGATGAAAAGCAACGGACCCAGCACCGATCCTTGTGGCACTCCACTGGTCACAGGCCTCCAGTCTGAAAAACAACCCTCCACCACCACCCTCTGTCTTCTACCTTCGAACCAGTTCCATATCCAAATGGCTAGTATCCAATGAGATCCAACCTTGCTAACCAGTTTCCCATAAGGAACCTCGCTGAATGCCTTACTGAAGTCCATATAAATCACGTCCATTGCTTTGCTCTCATCAATCCTCTTCGTTACTTCTTCAAAAAACTCAATCAAGTTAATGCGGCGTGATTTCCCAATGTTTGCATAAAGATTTGTAGCTTGGGTGCTAGTTGCCATTGTTGTGAGTATGTTCACAGAGCTGGGAAGCCCACACTGATGTCAGGCTCACTGGTCTATAATTCCCTGGCTTTTCCTTACCACCCTTCTTAAATAGTGGCACCACGTTTGCCAACCTCCAGTCTTCCGGCACCTCACCTGTGACTATCGATGATACAAATATCTCAGCAAGAGACCCAGCAATCACTTCTCTAGCTTCCCACAGAGTTTTAGGGTACACTTGATCAGGTCCTGGGGATTTATTCAACTTTATGCATTTTAAGACATCCAGCACCTCCTACTCTGTAGTATGGACATTTTTCAAGATGTCATCATCTATTTCCCCACATTCTATATCTTCCATGTCCTTCTCCACAGTAAACACTGATGCAAAATAGTCATTTACTATCTTCCCCATCTCCTGCAGTTCCACACATAGGCCGCCTTGCTGATCTTTGAGGGGCCCTATTCTCTCCCTAGTTACCCTTTTGTTCTTTGGATTCTCTTTAATTCTATTTTCCAAAGCTATTGCATGTCCCCTTTTTGCCCTCCTGACTTCCCTTTTATGTATACTCCTACCGCCTTTATGCTCTACTAAGGATTCACTCAATCTCTGCTGTCTGTATCTGACATATGCTTCCTTCTTTTTCTTAAAAAAACCCTCAATTTCTCTAATCATTCAGCATTATGTACATTCATCAGCCTTGCCAGTCACCCTGACAGGAACATACTGTCTCTGGACTTTCATTATCTCATTTCTGAAGGCTTCCCATTTTCCAGCCGTCCCTTTACCTGCGAACATCTGCCCCCAATCAGCTTTTGAAAGTTCTTGCCTAATACCGTCAAAATTGACCTTCCTCCAATTTAGAACATCAACTTTCAGATCTGGCCTATCCTTTTCCATCATGTTTTAAATCTAATAGAATTATGGTCGCTGGCCCCAAAGTGCTCCCCCACTGACACCTCAGTCACCTGCCCTGCCTTAGTTCCCAAGAGTAGGTCAAGTTTTGCACCTTCTCTAGTAAGTACATCCACATACTGAAACAGAATTTTTTTTTGTACACACTTAACAAATTCCTCTCCATCTAACCCCTTAACGCTATGGCAGTCCCAGTCTATGTTTGGAAAGTTGAAATCCCCAACCATAACCACCCTATTATTCTTACAGATAACAAGTCTTCTTACAAATTTATTTCTCAATTTCTCTCTGACTATTGGGGGGTCTATAATACAATCCCAATAAGGTGACCATCTCTTTCTTATTTCTCAGTTCCACCCAAATAACTTCCCTGGATGAATATCCTCCCTTATGAAAGCTATCCATTATCAAAAATGCCACACCCCCTCCTCTCTTGCCTCCCTTTCTATCCTTCCTGTAGCATTTGTATCCTGGAACATTAAGCCGCCAGTCCTGTCCATCCCTGAGCCATGTTTCTGTAATTGCTATGATATCCCAGTCCCATGTTCCTAACCACGCCCTGAGTCCATCTGCCTTCCCTGTTAGGCCCCTTGCATTGAAATCAATGCAGTTTAATTTACCGGTCCTAACTTGCTCTCTGCTTTGTCCCTGCCTGTCCTGACTGTGACTCGCTCCTTTTCCAACTGTACCAGTCTCAGATTGAGTAAAAGCAAATTACTGCGGACGCTGGAATCTGAAACCAAAAGAGAAAAAACTGGAAAATCTCAGCAGGTCTGGCAGCATCTGTAAGGTGAGAAAAGAGCTGACGTTTCGAGTCTAACTGACCGTTTGTCAAAGCTAAAAAAAAAGAGGTATTTATACTTTTCTCTCCTTATAGATGCTGCCAGACCTGCTGAGATTTTCCAGCATTTTCTCTTTTGGTTTCAGTCTCAGACTGATCTCTTTCCTCACTATCTCCCTGCGTTCACCCCGCCCGCCCAACCTTACTGGTTTCAATCCTCCTGAGCAGCTCGAGCAAACCTCCCTGCCAGTATATTAGTCCTCTTTCAATTCAGGTGCAGGCCGTCCTTCTTGTAAAGGTCACTTCTACTCCAGAAGATTTTCCAATGATCCAAAAATGTGAACCCTTCTTGCCTGCACCAGCTCCTCAGCCACGTATACATCTGCTCTATCCTCCTATTCCTACTGTCATTAGTTCATGGCACCAGGAGTAATCCAGATATTACTACCCTCAAGGACCTCCTTTTTAAATTCCTGCCTAACTTCCCATATTGTTGCTTCATAATCTCCTCCTTTTCCCTTCCTCTGTCATTAGTGATAACAGTCAGCTCATCAAATGATGAAACTCACTGTTCTGTCAAGCTGGGAGGGTGGTTGTGATCGGTACTGGTGAGCTGAGGTCCCCAGCAGTGATGTGGAGGCAGCAGAGAGAGTGGCCAGATTTGTTTTCTTATCCTCTTGACAAGTCACAAGGAAGTGGGAGGGGTCCCACCCCCAGCCCTTCGAGCAAGTCACCCCTAGTGACCAGCGACCACCAAACACCCACAAGACCATGATCCAGAGCTTGCTATCCTGCCATCTCCTCCCAGTCCCCTCCTCACCTTTCAGCACCACCTTGTAACCAGCAGCCAGTGCTCAACCAGCTCTGATTGCAAAGACCCTGCTCAGCAATCCATCCTCCTCAGCCCCAACCTCGGGGTGTTTCCAACCAACCCCTCAATTTGGCTGGCTGCAAGACAGAGGGCCCCTCCCCTTCCCTACGCCATTTCTGTAAATATTAGGGTCACTGGGTCAGATCAAGCTGGGTTCTAACTCCTGTCTAGTCAGGTGTAATATACTGTTTCTAGTTTCCTGGACTTCCCTCCCTAAGGGCATTGAGGGTCAACCACTGAGGCAGATGGACTGCAGTGGTTCAAGAAGGCAACTCACCACCACCTTCTCAAAGGATGTGCATTACGTACTGGCCCAGCCAGCGATATCCACGTCCCACATTTGAATAAAATACAGTGACAGAGTCAGAGAGTCATACAGCATGAAAACAGACCTTTCAGTCCATCTCGTCCGTGCCAACCAGATTTCCCAAACTAAACTAGTCCCACTTGGCCCATATCATGTACCCGTTCAAATATTTTTCAAATGCTGTTTCTGTACCTGCATCTACCACTTCCTCTGGCAGTTCATTCTCCATACAAACCACCCTCTGTGTGAAAAGGTTGCCCCTCAGCTCCCTGTTATAGAGTCATACAGTACGGAAACAGACCCTTCCATCCAACCAGTTCATGCTGAAAATAGTCCCAAACTAAATAGTCCCATCTGCCTGCTTCTGTCCCATATCCCTCCAAACCTAACCCATCCATGTACTCATCCAAATGTCTTTTAAACACTGTAATTGTACCCACATCTACCACTTCCTCTGAAAGTTCATTCCTTACACAAACCACCCTCTGCGTAAAGAAATTGCCCCTCGTGTCTTTTTTACATCTTTCTCCTCTCACTTTAAAATTGTGTCCCCTTGTTTTGAAATCTGCCCCCCATCATCGGGGAACGACAATAACCATTAACTCTATCGACACCCTCATTATTTTATAAATGTCTTTAAGGTCGCCTCTCAACCTCCTTTGCTCCAGTGAAAAACATCCCAGCCGATCCAGCCTTTCTTTATAACTCAAACCCTCCGTACTCGACAACATCCTGGTATGTCTCATCTGACCCCTCTATAGCTTAACCCCTTCCTGTACCGGGCTGACCAGAACTGGACACAATACTCCAGAAGAGGCCTCACCAATGTCCTGTACAACCTCAGCATAACGTCCCAACGTTTACACTTAATGGACTGAGCAATGAAAGCAAGTGTGCAAAACACCTTAACTACCCTGTCAATATGTTATGCAAACTACAAAGAATTATGTACCTGCACCACCAGGTCCCTCTGTTCCACAATACCACCCAAGGCCCTGCTATTAATTGTCTAAGTCCTAACCCTGTTTATTGCAGCAAAATGCAATACCTTACATTTATCCTGATTGAGCTCCATCTGCCAATTTTTAGCCCATTGACCCATTTAACCAAAATTCCTTTTTAATCTTGGAAAAACTTTTTTCACTGTCTATCCCACCAATGTTGATATCATCTGCAAACTTACTAACTATGCCTTCTATATTCTCATCCAAATCATTTATATAAATGACCAACAAAAGAGGATGCAGAACTGAGCCCTGTGGAACACTGCTGGTAATAAGCCTCCAGTTTGAAAAGCAACCCTCCACCATTAATCACAGTCTCCTGCCACAGTGGTTAGCACTGCAACCTCACAGTACCAGGGTCCCAGGTTCAGTTCCAGCCTCGGGCAACTGCCTATGTGGAGTTTACACATTCTCCCTGTGTCTGTGTGGGTTCCCTCCCACAGTCCAAAGATGTGCTGGCCTGATGAATTGGCCAAGCTAAATTGTCCATAGTGTCAGGTGCGTTAGTTGGAGGAGGTTACTCTTTGGAGGGTCGGCATGGACTTGTTGGGCCAAAGGGCCTGTTTCCACACTGTAGGGAATCTAATCTAATCTTAAGCCAATTATGTATCCAGTTGGCAAGCTCACCCTGAATTCCATGTGACCTATCTTCACTAATTAGTCTACCACGTGGAAGCTTGTTGAGGGCTTTACTAATGTTGAAGTAACCAATGTCTACTGATCAGCCCTCAATCCTTTTGATATTGTCTTCAAAAAACTCAATCAAGTTTGTGACACATGATTTTCCTTAAATCTTTCTCCCCTCACCTTAAACCTATGCTCTCTACTTTTCGAACTCCCCCACCACAGGGAAAAGACCTTGGTTCTTCACCTTACCTACATTCCTCATGATTTTATAAACTTCTATAAAGGTTACCCCTCAACCTCTTATGCTCCAGTGAAAACATCCCAGCCTATTCAGTCTCTCCTGATACCCCAAACACTTCAGTCTCGCTAACATCTTTGTCAACCTTTTTTCAACAGTCTCCAATATATTAACTTCCTCCCTATAGCAGGGTGAGCAGAACTGCACATGGTCCAAAAGTGGCCTCTCCAATGAAAAAATAATTTTTACACAAGGTAAGGCCAATTGGCTGGTGTTCTGAAAGGTGCACAGTGCTAGCTGAATGAGTAACCTGCAGCTAGCGCCTTCAGAACAACAGCAAAGACATGAAGGTCAGTATTGGGAAGAGAAGGTAATGTGACATATTTCTCAGCTTCACAGACCCAGGGTCACAGAGCACCAGGCCGATGTTCTGGTGCTGCGTCTTTCCAGCCATGTTCCATATACAGTTGCTTATCTGGTTCTTACTTCACCATTTCCTGTTCTGTCAGAGACAGAACTAATTCTGACTTTGAACTCTAAGCTGCACATGAAGGGTGACGTAGGATTGTGAAACGGACAGAGGTGGAGGTTATGGGGCTGGGATTTATCCTGAGGCCCACATCCGGAGCACCTGACCTGTTTCTGCAGGCGCTCCATTTCCTCCCGCTCAGCTTCAGCTAGCCTGCGCTGACACTCCTCTTCCTGGAGACGCTGTTCCTCTTCACGTCTCTGTCTTTCCTCTTCAAGACGAAGTGCCTCAGCCATGCGCTGGGCCTTCTCCTCAGCCTTTCGGCGGGCAATTTCCTCCTTCATCTGCCTGCAGTCAACAGAATGAACGGTTCACTTTCTTCAGCCGAACAGAGTTTGCTCGGGGTTATTACTCACAAAGGCCAGACCAATGTTAATACACCAGGCACACAGACAGACACATGATTCTCAATAAACACCTCTAGCAGGGCAGGTTCACAGATCAGATGCAGTTTCCCAAATTCCCTTCACTCGGCAGCAGCCCCTCAGCTCGGCTGTCTACACCAAGGTGCTCAGATGGAAAGATGCAGGGATATCCACCACATTCGGATTCAGTGTGAACTGACAGTGTGTTCACCCACGAACTGCAAATGCAGAGGGTGAAGTGTTAACCCACTGAACCCCAAACCCAGAGAGTGATGGGACAGTGTGTTAACCCACTATAGACCCAAACACAGAGAGTGAAGGGGCAGAGTGTTAACCCACTATAGACCCCCAACCCAGATGGTAATGGGGCAGTGTGTTAACCCACGATAGACTCAACCCAGACTATGATGGCGCAGTGTGTTAACCAACTGAACCCCGAACCCAGAGAGAGAAGGAGCAGAGTGTTAACCCACTATAGACCCAAACCCAGAGAGTGATGGGGCACTGTGTTAACCCACTATAGACCCCAAACCCAGAGAGTGAAGGGAAAGTGTGTTAACTCACTATAGACCCCAAACCCAGAGAGCGATGGGACAGTGTGTTAACCCACTGAATCCCAAACCCAGAGAGTGAAGGGGCAGTATGTTAACCCACTATAGACCCCAAACCCAGAGAGTGATGGGACAGTGTGTTAACCCACTGAACCCCAAACGCAGACAGTGAAGGGGCAGTGTGTTAACCCACTGAACCCCAAACCAGAGAGTAATGGGACAGTGTGTTAACCCACTATAGACCCAAACCCAGAGAGTGATGGGGCAGTGTGTTAACCCACTGAATCCCAACCCCAGAGAGTGAAGGGGCAGTATGTTAACCCACTATAGACCCCAAACCCAGAGAGTGATGGGGTAATGTGTTAACCCACTATAGACCCCAAACCCAGAGAGTGATGGGGCAGTATGTTAACCCACTATAGACCCCAAACCCAGAGAGTGATGAGGTAATGTGTTAACCCACTATAGACCCCAAACCCAGAGAGTGATGGGACAGTGTGTTAACCCACTGAACCCCAAATGCAGACAGTGAAGGGGCAGTGTGTTAACCCACTGAACCCCAAACCAGAGAGTAATGGGACAGTGTGTTAACCCACTATAGACCCAAACCCAGAGAGTGATGGGGCAGTGTGTTAACCCACTGAATCCCAACCCCAGAGAGTGAAGGGGCAGTATGTTAACCCACTATAGACCCCAAACCCAGAGAGTGATGGGGTAATGTGTTAACCCACTATAGACCCCAAACCCAGAGAGTGATGGGGTAATGTGTTAACCCACTATAGACCCCAAACCCAGAGAGTGATGGGGCAGTATGTTAACCCACTATAGACCCCAAACCCAGAGAGTGATGGGGCAGTATGTTAACCCACTATAGACCCCAAACCCAGAGAGTGATGAGGTAATGTGTTAACCCACTATAGACCCCAAACCCAGAGAGTGATGGGACAGTGTGTTAACCCACTGAACCCCAAATGCAGACAGTGAAGGGGCAGTGTGTTAACCCACTGAACCCCAAAGCAGAGAGTAATGGGACAGTGTGTTAACCCACTATAGACCTAAACCCAGAGAGTGAAGGGGCAGTGTGTTAACCCACTATTTACCCAAACCCAGAGAGTGATGGGGCAGTGTGTTAACCCACTGAATCCCAACCCCAGAGAGTGATGGGGTAATGTGTTAACCCACTGAACCCCAAACCCAGAGAGTGATGGGACAGTGTGTTAACCCACTGAACCCCAAACCCAGAGAGTGATGGGGCAGTGTGTTCACCCACTGAACCCCAAACCCAGAGAGTGATGGGGCAGTGTGTTAACCCACTGAACCCCAAACCCAGAGAGTGAAGGAGCAGTGTGTTAACCCACTAAAGACCCCAAACCCAGAGAGTGATGGGGCAGTCTATTAACCCACTGAACCCCAAATGCAGAGAGTGATGGGGCAGTGTATTAACCCACTGAACTCCAAACCCAGAGAGAGAAGGGACAGTGTGTTAACCCACTGAACCCCAAACCCAGAGAGTGATGGGACAGTGTGTTAACCCATTTTACCCCAAATGCAGTGAGTGATGGGGCAGTGTATTAACCTACTGAACCCCAAACCCAGAGAGTGAAGGGACAGTGTGTTAACCCACTGAACCCCAAACCCAGAGAGTCAAGGGACAGTGTGTTAACCCACTGAACCCTAAACTGAGAGAGTGATGGGGCAGTGTGTTAACCCACTATAGACCCCAAACCCAGAGAGTGATGGGACAGTGTGTTAACCCACTAAACCCCAAATGCAGAAAGTGATGGGGCAGTGTATTAACCCACTGAACTCCAAACCTAAAGAGTGGGGGGACAGAGTATTAACCCACTGAACCCCAAACTCAGAGAGTGAAGGTGCAGTGTGACAACCCACTATAGACCCCAAACCCAGAGAGTGGTGGGACAGTGTATTAACCCATTGAACCCCAAACTCAGAGAGTGAAGTTGCAGTGTGACAATCCACTATAGACCCCAACCCCAGAGAGTGATGGGACAGTGTATTAACCCACTGAACCCCAAACTCAGAGAGTGAAGTTGCAGTGTGACAATCCACAATAACCCAAACCCAGAGAACGAGCCCACAGTGTGTTGCCCAATCTTACCAAATCCTAAACCCACCTCTTCTTCTCCTCCTGTTCTTTTCGCTCCTGCTCCTCCCGCTCCCTCTGTTCTCTTGCTATACGACGTTTCTCTGCCAGGACTCTCATGGCTTCCTCCGGGTCTGTGGTTCCTGCAATCGTTTTAGCCGGTGAACCTAAAATGGAGAACACAGAGACATTGAAAATGACGACAATAACACATCATTGTGATGCCCATTTCCAGCTAATTACTCTTGACCTGCAGTTATCTCTGCTTTGTAAGCAAATGCCAGACTTTTTGCATATAGTAGGACCGCAGTGCACCCAATTGTCCTCTGCTTTGCCCTGACATGCCACAATCATTAACAGCTGCCTATCTGCTGAGGATGGATACTCTCTCCGGGATGCAGAATGTTTGGACAAATACAGACAGAGTTTATGCAACTTCACAATGGCTTCTCTAGTGAAAATGAATCAACAAACCCCTCTTCATTGATGACAGCGTCAAATTCACTGCATTGAAAGCAATTTCTTTAAAATTCTGCCCACCATTTTAAAGGGACAGTGTCTCAGGCCAAATAGCTCCAATGGAAAATGACTTGTTGGAACATTTTTAATGGATCCAATGGTCCTTTAAACACCATGAAATGTAATAATTTTTGTTGTTGCTGACCTACTCTTGCAATATGTGTACGTTCCTTTACCATTGTACAGAGAGGGGAGTGCTCCTGAATCCATGTGATACTGCCAACTTTCTTAAAGGGCCCACGTGTGACAGCAACTGGAACTCACGTCCAACTCATTTGGATAGAAATACTGTGTGAAAGTTAGCGGGAGAAAGCCAGGGATTGCCACTTGGCAATTGATGCTTGTTTGAGGAGCTCTACAGCCCCAGAGAGCAAAATGGCTTCTTCTCGTCCCATTATCATTCTGTGGCACCCAGAGGTGATGTAGCTCAGGGCTCGCGGGGGCACTGAGTATCTTTGTGGGGCTGTATTTCCTTCGTCCCTTCCTGGCACAATGTGGAGGGTGTTTGAGTATTGGAGGGGGCTGCAGGAGCTCTCTTCTTGCTGGTTCGACTCCGATTTCCAATGCTTCGCTAAGAGGAGGTGGCAAAGTGCCTGGACTCCACCTGGCACCCTCTGTGGTACATTTCACAGAGGGTCACATGCAAGCAATGTGGCCTGAATTGATGGTTATTCAACCAATTAGTCTTGGCCATTTCGCAAGGACAGCAGTCAGTGCACGGAGCCAAGTGGAGAGGTTTACAACAATAGAGTTAGATGAGGAAAGATGAAAAGAGTGGTTGGGCTGAGTGGCCTGTTCCAATGTGATATTTTCTATGTAATGGCCTTAGCTACTGCAAGTGCAATTCAGCAATTAATCACTGAGGCACAAGTTTGTGGGTTCAAGTCACAAACAACAAAGGTGACCAAAAGGTTGATGAAAGCAGGGGGTAAATATAAATAAGGATATAAGAGATGTAAAGATGGATTACAAGAGTTACATCTATACAAAAAGGAAGAGAGTAGATAAAGTAAATGTTTGACCTCTCAGAGTGCAACAACCTTAATTATTGTGCGGAATAAGGAAACGGTGGAGGCATTAAACAATTACCTTCATTAACATCAGGGAAAAAATATTGGAGAGACTTCAAAGGACGAAAAGCTGATGATTTCCAAGAACCTTATGTATTAGGGGTCTCAAGGTGCTCACTGCAGAGATAGTGCATACACTGATCATGATTTTCCAAAATTCCTTAGGCTCTAGAAAAGTTCCAGTGCATTGACAGTTAACAGGATGTGACATCACAACCCAAAGAAGAAGGGAAAGAGAAACCAGTGAATTACTGACTAGTGAGTTATTGGGAAAATGCTCGAGTCTATTACAAAGGGAGCTTTAACAAAGCACTCAGGAAATCTTTGTCTGATCAGACACAGCCAACATGGTTCTACCAAAAGGAAACCGTGTTTGATACCTTGATCAGACTTTTTTTGAGGATGCATTTGTGGGACAGATAAAGGGGAATTAGTAAACTTAATAATGCATTTCCAATAAGTTGTCACTTAAAAGGCAAACCTACAAGATGTGGGATGATAGAGTTGTGGATGATACAATAGCATAGATGGGTGATTAGTAAACTGTCAGCAAGTGGCTAGTAAGGATAACCAGGGCATTTCCGAGTTGGCAGGTTTTGGTGAGTGCAGTGCCCCAAAAATCAGTGCCACTTCGTACAATCTGTAACAATGACTTTGACAAAGAGACGGAGTAACATATTCAGGCTTGCAAACGAGACAAAGCCAAGTGCGCATGTCAAGAAGACACATAGAGGCTGCAAGGAGGCACAGGCAGGTAAGTCAGTGACAAAGTGGCATTTAAAAGTAGACAATGCAATGTCATTGATTTTGTCCGTAGGAACAGCACAGAAGGATGTTTTTTTATAAAGTATGAAACTTGGATCAGTCAACGTGCAAAGGAATTTGGGTATGCTCATTCTAGGCACATTGTAAGTTGGCACACAGTTACAGTAAACAATGGGGAGAGAAACGACTGTTCAACTATTGCAAGGGCATTAGAATATTGAAGCTTTGCTACAGCTGTGTGGTGGTTTGAAAAGACTCCAGCTGTGTGCAGTTTCGCTTTCCACATTTAAGGAAGGAGAATGGAAGATATCTTTCCACAAGGAGCAGTTCAGCAAAGGATTTCTTGGTTGGTTACTGGGATGGAAAGGCTGTCCTATGATGAGAGGTTGAGTAAATTGAGTTTATACTCTCTCAAGTTCAGAGGATAAGATGTGATCTTATTAAAACATACAAGACCCTGAAGACATGTGACAGTGTCAGCTGATTGTGAGGGTGTGGGAAACTAGAGTTTGAGGGCACAATCACAGAATAAGACCCAGAATGGGGAGGAAATTTCTTCAAGATAGAGTGGTGAATCTTTGGAATTCTGTACTTCAGATCATTTTGACTGCTGCATCATTGCGTATATTCTGGGCTGAGAGAGAGAAGCATCATTGCGTATATTCTGGGCTGAGAGAGAGAAGATTTTTGATGTCTCAGGGAATGAAGGATGAGGGGGAGAATGCAGAAAAAGCAGTTCAAGGCGAAAGATCGGCTGTGACCAAATTGGTTGGATACAAAGTCTATTTCTGCTCCTGTTTTCTTACATGGATCAGGGACCAGAGCCCAGGTTGCCACTCCTAGGCAATACCTAGAAGCATCGTGAATCACAGAATCCCTCCTATGAAGGAGGCCATCCGGCCTATCGAGTCCACACTAACTCTCTGAGGAACATCTGACCCAGACCCAACCCTCTACCCTTTCCCCAATCCACCTAGCCTCCACATCTTTGGCTGTGGGAGGAAACCACAGCACTCAGAGGAATCCATGCAGACACGGGGAGAATGTGCAAATTCCACACAGACAGCCTCCTGAGGGCAGAATTGAACCCGGGTCCCTGATGCTAACCACTGAGCCACTGTGTTGTAGTTTTCGGTGTTAGAAATGTAGGTCCCTTTCGCATAAACTGCAATATTGTTTGAGGGGAAGCTCTTGGCATGACCTCTGCGCCAAAAGACCGAGGTTCAAGTCCTACCTGCTCCTGTGTCATAACAGATTAATTAAAAATACCAAAAACTGGGTTCTTACCCACACCATTTTGAATTTGTAGCCCCTTGTTTCTCTCACTTTTTCATTTTTGATACTATTACACTGCCTCCTGTGGGCTGTGTGTTGGAAATTTGTAAATTTTGTGATTAGTTTTACTTATGAAAATAAGGAAGTGGATAGTTACTCAGTCGGGGGTTGGGTTCTGGACAGGGAAAAGGTCCAGAAGGGAAAAGTGAAAACTGGTGTTTGTGTTAAATCAGAGATTTACATCAAAACACTTGTGAATCTTTGGAAGTCTTTTGCTGCTGAATTCAACATTTGGATGTCACTCCTTATTGATAGGAGTGCTGCAGTCAGAGATACTAACTTTCAGATGAAACATTAAGTTAAGGTCTTCTCCACCATCTCAGATGGACATCCTATCACACTATTCAAAACGATGTTTTCACAGGTATCCTTAAACCATGTTCACTGTTCACACAGAGCATCTGGTCATTAGCACAACCGCTTTTTATGGGACCTTGCTATGCAAAACTAGGTGGCTTTGTTTCCTTTAGTAATAGTAGGGTCAAAAGTGTAGTATATCATTGTCAATAAATTGCCTCGAGATGGAGTTAAGTTTAAAAATAGAAAAGGTTTGGAAGGATATGGGTCAAATGCAGTCAGACGGGACTAGTTCAGTTTGGGAACATGGTCAGCATGGATGTGTGGACCGAAGGGTCTGTTTCCGTGTTGTATGACTCTATGCCTTTAGTTACAGAAGCTATTACAGAAATATATGTTGTTTGTTTACCAAGTTATCAATTTTTTTTTCACTAAAACCGTTACGATTGGAATCAATAATCGGAGTGGATCGATTTACCTTGACCAGGCTCAGGGGTCTCGACCGGGACCTCCTTCATTTTGAGGCCACTGGCTGATGAAGGTCTGGAACCTTCCTTTGGCTCCTCCTCCTTTTCCTCTTTCCGTTTCGGGCGGTTTTCCTTCGCCTTTCGGTTCTCGCCTCTGGCTTTTGACTTCCTTGCCGGGGTACTAATGTCGGCTGTCGAGGGCACGGGAGGGACTACAGGACTGCCGCTGGTAGCCGAGGTCCGGCGTCTGGGTGAGCTGGGCAATGACCGATTCTTCAATCTGTTTGCAAATGACAACGGGGTAAATTATTTCAAAACAGGGGCTTGGTGGGCGGCTGTGGGGTGAAGTCATTATACTCTGTGCTCCTTGATCTACACCAACTCCAATCCCTCAGCACCTCAAACGTTAAATTCTCATCTTCATCTATTACACTCTCAGCCACCTTCCTCCCAGCCCCATCACCCCTCCCATTTATCTCACAAGTCTCATTCCTCACGAAGGACTTTTCCCTGAAACATCGATTCTCCTGCTCCTTGGATACTGCCTGACCAGCTGTGCTTTTCCAGCAACATACTTTCGATTCCCATCTTCACAGCCTCGTCCTCTGGCCACTGACCGGCTACGCTGAGGAAAATCACAAGGGGTTGGGGACAGGGCAAATGGAGAGATCCTGAAACCCCACTGGGAAATCTCACCCAATATTCCAGATCAATGGAAGACAATCCGAGAAGGAGCAGAGGTGAAGCTGGTTCAGTGGAAGGGCAAAAAGGGGTCAGTGTGAAAATGGACAAAGGGGAAGGTATGCGAGAGCGTGGACAGTACAGGAGATTAAATAATGGCCTACAGAGAAAGGGGGAACAGGCAAGAGATAAAAGATAGATTTTGAAATGTTGACCTGACATTGTTGGGGTGATGACATACAGCCACATCAGGATGGGCGAAGGGCCTTTCCTGATGAAGGGCTTTTGCCCAAAACATTGATTTTCCTGCTTCTCGGATGCCGCCTGACCTGCTGTGCTTTTCCAGCACCATTCTAATCTTGACCCAAACCAGGATGTGGTGTAACACAGCTGAGTATCGGATTGTCCTCAACAACCTCGGTCTACCATTCCAGCTGGACTCAGGGACGGAAGGCTAGCTTAAGGGCTGAGTTCTTTGGGCGCACTACCCAATGCCACTCAAATCCACCCCACAATGTTGCTCACACATACGGAAGGAATCCTCAGAGGGAGCTGGGTACATGGCAGCAGCAAATATATTGTCAGGCCGTTCACTTCTTGTATTTCAGACGCGAAGACAGAAAGTTTATTTTTAAGAAGGTGAGGTTGATTGTTATTCAGGTTGGGGTGGGGAGGGACCATGTGTAGGAGACGGGGAGCGATGGAACCATTAACCAGTCTGAGGCCTGTGCACAGTCAGCAGAGAAGATGTCAAGGAATTTATCCCAGTGCCTCCTGCAAGATCTCAGCAGTGATTACAATGCAGGATACAGGAGAGAGATGGGGAGGCCAGGCTGGGTAATGCTTACATAACCTGCTCCAGACCAGATTACATTATGGAATAATCGATAGCTGGGAGTGAATTAGAGGTCGGAATCTAATCAAGGTATTTGGGTAATTTATAAATAGAATAACAGTATCTGAAAATGAATTATAAGCTGGAATCCAATGGAAGGGTCTGGTTGATTTATGTATAGGATAACAGGTACCCAGGATAGGATGGTTCAGGCTAGCTGATAAATTCACATCAGTGACTTAGATCAGGGGAGTGCAAACTTCATAGTTAAGCTTGTAGATGACAACAAGAGAAAGAGCAAACTAAAATTTGGGAAGATGACATAAGGAGCTTGAGAACAAATAGAGTTGTTTGGGTGAGTGGGCCAAATCTGGCAAATGGTGTCTAATGTGGGAAAATAAGATAGACTGTGGAATTCTGAGGAGCAGAGGGATTTAGGTGTTTTAGTGCGTGGAGTTACAAAATATTAGCGTGATAGCACAGCACCTAAATAAGAAGATTAATGGGATGTTATCCTTTTCTATGAGAGAAATTGAACATGAAAGGTAAGGATGTTTTATTTCAGTTGTACAGGACACTGGTGAGACCACATAGAGTCACAGAGATGTACAGCATGGAAACAGACCCTTCGGTCCAACCCGTCCATGCCAACCAGATATCCCAACCCAATCTAGTCCCACCTGCCAGCACCCAGCCCATATCCCTCCAAACCCTTCCTATTCATATACCCATCCAAATGCCTCTCCTGAAAACTGGGTGCTGTCTTGATTTCCTTATTCAAGAAAAGATGCAAATGCACTGGAGACAGTTCAGAGAAGATTTATTGGATTGAAACCTGACTAAGTGGGTTGTCCTTTGAGGATAGTTGGACAGGTGAGAGAGGGTGGCACAGTGGCTCACTGGTTAGCACTGCTGTTTCACAGTACCAAGGATTAATCCACCCTCAGCACATTCTCCCCGTGTCTGCGTGGGTTTCCTCCGGGTGCTCCGGTTTCCTCCCCCAGTCCAAACATGTGCAGGTTAGCTGGATTAGATTAGATTAGACTTAGATTAGATTAGACTTACAGTGTGGAAACAGGCCCTTCGGCCCAACAAGTCCACACCGACCCGCCGAAGCGCAACCCACCCATACCCCTACATTTACCCCTTACTTAACACTACAGGCAATTTAGCATGGCCAATTCACCTGACCCGCACATCTTTGGACTGTGGGAGGAAACCGGACCACCCGGAGGAAACCCACGCAGACACAGGGAGAACGTGCAAACTCCACACAGTCAGTCGCCTGAGTTGGGAATTGAACCCGGGTCTCAGGCGCTGTGAGGGAGCAGTGCTAACCACTGTGCCACCGTGCCGCCCATGTTAACTTGTCCATGGTGACTAAGGTTGGTGAATTAATCATGGTAGAATATGGGGTTTACTATGATGCAGGGCTGGTCTGGGTGGGATGCTCTTCAGTAGATTGGTGCAGATTCAATGGGCCAAATGGCCTCTTTCAGCAATGTAGGTTTTCTTGGACTTAGAATCATTACAGTGTGTAAATTCTACGGGCCATTCAGCCCAACAAGTCCACACTGACTCTCCAAAAAGCATCCCATCCAGACTCATTCCTCTACCCTATCCCTGTAACCTTGCATTTCCTAGGCTAATCCACCTAACCTAAACCTCCCTGGACACTGGGCAATGCAACATGGCCAGTCCACCTAACCTGCACATCTTTGGAATGTGGGAGGAAACTGGAACTCAAGCAGACACAGGGAGAATGCACAAATTCCACACAGTCGTCTGAGGCTGGAATTGAGCCCCAGTCCCCAGAGCTGAGACAGTGGATGAGCAGAGGGATCTTGGTGTCCATGTACACAGATCTCTGAAAGTTGCCACCCAGGTAAATAGTGCTGTGAAGAAGGCATATGACATACTGGCTTTTATTGGTAGAGGAATTGAGTTCCGGAGTCCTGAGGTCATGTTGCAGTTGTATAAGACTCTGGAGTATTGTGTGCAGTTTTGGTTGCCATACTATAGGAAGGATGTGGAGGCACTGGAACGGGTGCAGAGGAGGTTTACCAGGATGTTGCCTGGTATGGTAGGAAAATCATATGAGGAAAGGCTGAGGCACTTGGGGCTGTTTTCATTGGAGAAAAGAAGGTTTAGGGGTGACTTGATAGAGGTGTACAAGATGATTATGGGTTTAGATAGGGTTGACCATGAGAACCTTTTTCCACGTATGGAGTCAGATATTACGAGGGGGCATAGCTTTAAATTAAGGGGTAGTAGGTATAGGACAGATGTTAGGGGTAGATTCTTTACTCAGCGAGTCGTGAGTTCATGGACTGCGCTGCCAGTAACAGTGGTGGACTCTCCCTCTTTATGGGCATTTAAACGGGCATTGGATAGACATAAGGAGGATAGTGGGCTAGTGTAGGTTAGGTGGGCTTGGATCGACGCAACATCGAGGGCCAAAGGGCCTGTACTGCGCTGTATTGTTCTATGTTCTAGCAGTCCAAGCCACTGTGCCATCCCACGTTTTCCTCTCGAGATCAGAAGAGCGTGGAATGACTTTACTGAATTATATAGGATTCTGAATGGCCTTGAGAAGGTAGATATGGAAAGGATGTTTCCTCTTGGGTCAGTCAGAAGTAAGGGACAATGTCTAAGTAAAATGTGACTTTGGAACACTCTGTCTCAGAAGGTGGTGGAAGTGGAGTCCATGAATTGTCAGAGCTGGGTAGAGTTTCGGCAGATGAGGGAATCAAACATTATTCAGGCTAAGTGAGAATGTGGAATTTGGAACACAAACTGATTAGCCACGAGGACAAGGCTTGACGGGCCACAGAGCCGGTTTCCGCACGGGTTTCGAACGTCCTACCATACCTGGCTTCTCTTGCCACGGACTCTTTGCTCCTGACAATCGGAAGAGACTGTCGTTTCCTCATCACTTTGTCAGTCACGCTCCCAGAATTCAGCAGCGCGTGCTTTTCTTTTGCATTCTCCCGTTCTTTGTCTTTTTTTTCCTTCTTCTTACTTTCACTCTGCTGACAGAATGGAAAGAGGGCTCAACGTCCGACACAAATTACAGGTCAACTGTCTTCTGAAGAAAGGACACTGGACCCTCCCTAATGGCATTGTGGGTCATCCCACAGGCAGGCAGACTGTAATGGTTCAAAGAAGGCCGCTCACCACCACCTTGTCAAGGGCAACTAGGGACAGGCAATAAATGCTGGCCAACCAGCGACGCCCACAGCCCACAAATTAGTTTAAAAAAAAGGACAGTTACAACATTTAAAAGACATTTGGACTGGCACATGAATAGGAAAGCTTCAGCGGGATATAGGCAAAAAACAAGCAGGTGGGCCCAGCTTAGCTTTGGAAACTTGATCGGACCTTGATCAAAGGGTCTTTTTCCACGCTGTACGACTCTATGACTGGAAATGTTAATTCTGCTTTCTCTCTCTCCACCCATGTTGTCAGATTTGCTGAGTTTCTCCAACAAAGTCTGTTATTGCTTAAGATAAAATGTGGCAATTGGCTCTTCCAACAAGCCGGAATCACCTGTTGATCCCGTAGTCTTCCCAAACCATAGGGTTACTCTCCCATTAGCGAGATAACCGGTGGTGATTTAACCCGAGGTTAACCATGCCTCAGGTGGGTGGCAGGTTGGGAAGGAGAGAAATAGAGTCATACAGCACGGAAACAGACCCTTCAGTTCAACCAGTCCGTGTCAAACATAATCCCAAACTAAACTAGTCCCACCTGCCTTTCAGACATTTCCTATTCATGTACTTATCCAAATGTCTTTTAAACGTTGCAACTGTACCTGTATCCACCACTTCCTCTGGACGTTCATTATACACACAAACCACTTCCTGTGGAATAAAATTGCCCCTCATGTCCTTTTTAAATCCTTCTTCTCTCACCCTAAAAATATGCCTCCGAGTTTTGAAATCCCCCACCAGGAAGGAAAAGACAACGGCCTTCACGGTAACCTCAGCCGCTGAGTGCGAGAACTGAACCCACGTTGTTGGCATCACCGTACACTGCAAATCAGCCAGCCAACCAACTGAGCTATCCGAGGCCCCCTCCACAGATAGGTCAAGGAGGTAATGAAATAGCATTACGATCCAGCAAAAGCCTACTGTGAGATGAGTCTACATGTTTAATGGCATGGGCTGACAAGGAGACTCAAAGATACCAAATCTGCCTCTCTTTCAACCCTCAGACTCTCAGAGAAGTGAAACATTTCCTCTGAACTGACAAAGGGATTTGGAAAGTGAGTGGGTACGGCATTAGGCTCTTTGGTTGAATGGTTTGTTTCTGAGCATGTTGAAAGATGAGGGAAACAGGGTGGAAAGCAAGCGTCGGGATATTGTGAGGGATTCAATGTTGTGACAAAAGAAAGGGTTTCTGACTTGTGACTAAAGAAACTACAGATCAATGCAAGCAAACACTAATGTTGACCTTGAAGACACTGACCATAGCATTGCCGGCTGGAGTCAGCTTCACTCTCAGGTCGAGTGAAAACCCTCTTGGATGCAAACTCTGTTTAGGGTAAATCTTTGCAGGTTTCATTACAGGTCTCCAACTGCCCGCTGAGTCCCACAGCCCTCTTTCCCCTTTGTCAATATCTTTATAATTAATAAATGAAAGTTTTTAATGGTAATGGGAAAAATATAATACTTTTGTTCATATTCCTACTACATAGAATCCCTATAGTGTGGAAGCAGACCATTCAGCCCTTTGAGTCCACGCTGATGCCTCTGACGAGCATCCACAGACCTATCCCAACTCTGTAACCACCTAACATGTACATTCTTGGACTGTGGGAACAAATCAAGGAACCTGGAGAATGTGAAATTCCTTAGATAGTCACCCAAGTGTGGAATCAAACCTAAGTCCTTGGACATAGTGAGGTAGCAAAGCTAATTACAGAGCCACGGTGCCAACCTCTTTTTCCAAGTAGTTTCCTGAAGATTCATCTTCAATTCCTGATCACTCCAGGAGAACAGTGAAGAGTTGGCAATCCTACTCTTCCGTCCCTCTCTCTATCTTCAAGGACCAATCACTTTTCTCCCTCCATGCCAAACACTAAATCCAATGCTTGAAGGACAATATGATGAAAGTTTAGGGTGAGCTAAGCTCACTGAGCTGTAGGTTTGATAACCAGACATTTCATTACCTGGCTAGGTAACATCATCAGTGGTGACCTCCAAGTGAAGCGAAGCTGTTGTCTCCTGCTTTCTATTTATATCTTTCTCCTGGATGGGGTTCCTGGGGTTTGTGGTGATGTCATTTCCTGTTCGTTTTTTGAGGGGTTGATAGATGGTATCTAGATCTATGTGCTTGTTTATGGCATTGTGATTGGAGTGCTAGGCCTCTAGGAATTCTCTGGCATGTCTTTGCTTAGCCTGTCCCAGGATAGATGTGTTGTTGTGGTTCTGTTCGCCGAGCTGGAAGTTTTTGTTGCAAACGTTTCGTCCCCTGGCTAGGCAACATCATCAGTGCTCTGGAGCCTCCTGCGAAGCGCTTCTTTGATGTTTCTTCCGGTATTTATAGTGGTCTGTCCTTGCCTCTTCCGGGTGTCAGTTTCAGCTGTCCGCTGTAGATGTGTCGTCCCAGTCGAAATGGTGGTTTATTTCCTCTGTGTGTAGGCTATGAGGGAGAGAGGGTGATGTCTTTTTGGGGCTAGCTGGTGTTCGTGTATCCTGGTGGCTAACTTTCTTCCTGTTTGTTCTACTTAGCGTCTGTGGCAGTCCTTGCATGGAATTTTGTAGATGACGTTGGTTTTGTCCATGGGTTGTACTGGGTCTTTTAAGTCTGTTAGTTTTTGTTTGAGAGTGTTGGTGGGTTTGTGTGCTACTAGGATTCCGAGGGGTCTTAGGAGTCTGGCTGTCATTTCTGAAACTTCTTTGATGTATGGTAAGGTGGTTAGGGTTTCTGGCTGTGTCTGGTCTGCTTGAAAGTTGAATGATGAAAGTTAATCATATATTCTTATCGCTTGGAAACTTGAATTCTAAGGTACAGGGAAATAGGTTTTTGGTTTTAGTTCTGTGAAGGTCATTTTTTTTTAGAAAGGTCAGAAAGTAAGGGTTTAACAGCTGAGATCTAAACAGCATTTCCAAGAAATCATATGACTTTAGATAACTGAACAGCACTCAGAGGACATCAGTGTTTACAGACTGAGTGTTTTATAACCCAAAGATAGAGAGAGAGAGTGATAGAGTGGGGGGGTGGGGGAGAAGGAGGGAGAGTGGGGGGATGGGGGGGGAAGAGAGGGGGAAGGGAGAGTGGGGGGAGAGAGTGGGGGAGAGGGGGAAGAGCGAGGGGTGCAGAGAGGGGGGGGGAAGAGAGAGGGGGGGAGAGACGGGGGGGGAGAGACAGGGAAAGAGATAAAGAGAGAGAGAGAGATAGATAGAGAGAGAGAGAGAGAGAGAGAAAAGAAGGGGCCCAGAAGCAAGTTCACCTTGACACAAACAAGTCCAGTTAGGTAAGGGTTTCATCCCAGCAAAAATGTTTCTGGTAGTTTCCAGGCCATCAGAGCTGGTAAGAAATCTTAAATTGTTTTAGCAACACTAATTTGTTTTTTCTTGCAATTCAGTCAGAAAGGTCAGTGGGCTGGCTGGGTCTGAGGGAGAGACAAAATGAAGATAATCACTTCAGGTAGAATGTGCAGGGAGTCTCCAAAAGGGAAGACCTGTCACCTTGTAAGTTGAATAAAACATTTTAAAGTGAATTTTCAGAGTGATACTGGGGTTGAGTGTAAGGAATATTGATGGCAAGCCAAAGATTGAATCAATCTCTTTCGCTGTTTTTGATAAGATCTTTCCAAACTGCATTTTTGCCTTTTTCTGTGTGTAATAAAATTTGATGTTTTTATGTTAAAAGTACATTGAACGTCTTCACAAGAGGCTGCCAATGACTGACCATAATGGTAAAGAAATGCAAAAACAAAAACCCCACAGAGTATCGAGCCATGTTTTACTCTGGAATTCAACTTGTTCAGCATTACGTTCAGCTGGCATCAGAACAACAGGGACCACTGTAATGTCAGCCAGCACAGAACAGGATCCCGAAAGCAGCCATCAAATGAAAATACCAATTTCTCTGGCATGGGTGTACGTTGTGGGGGAAATGATAAACAGGGCTCAAAGAACTCCTGGCGGATCTTACGAAAAGACCACAGCACCTTCTCCATTTACCGGAAACAACCAGAGTTGGAGGACAAGGCCTCAGTAACATCTAACAGTACTACACCCCTCCGCAGTGCTGTATCCCTCCGCAGTGCTGCACCCCTCCGCAGTGCTGTACCCCTCCGCAGTGCTGTACCCCTCCGCAGTGCTGTATCCCTCCGCAGTGCTGTATCCCTCCGCAGTGCTGTATCCTCCGCAGTGCTGTATCCCTCCGCAGTGCTGTATCCCTCCGCAGTGCTGTACCCCTCCGCAGTGCTGTATCCCTCCGCAGTGCTGTATCCCTCCACAGTGCTGTATCCCTCCGCAGTGCTGCACCCCTCTGCAGTGCTGCACCCCTCCGGAGTGACGTACCCATCCGCAGTGACGTACCCCTCCGCAGTGACGTACCCCTCCGCAGTGCTGTACCCCTCCGCAGTGACGTACCCCTCCGCAGTGCTGTACCGCTCTGCAGTGACGTACCCCTCCGCAGTGCTGTACCCCTCCGCAGTGCTGTATCCCTCCGCAGTGCTGTATCCCTCCACAGTGCTGTATCCCTCCACAGTGCTGCAGGCATGAGTCAGCTTTGATTCTGTCCCTGGAGTGAGACTTGAACTTGAACCCACTACTTTCTAATGCAGGGGACATAGGCTACAATTGAACCAAACTGATCCTCATTTGTTTCCTTCCACAGCTTTCCCCAAAGCACTGCTTTTCACCGTATGTCAGGGAATTCACGGGCTCTGACCCAGCGTTAAAGAAGGAACGGCAATATAGTTCACACCTCAAATTCCTTATTTAAGGAAGGATGTACGCACATTTGGAGGAAGTTGATTAGATTGGTACCTGGGGATTAGACAGGCTGGGCTGGTTACTAGCAGCATTGAGAACAGTGAGGAGTGATTGGGATGAAGTGTATCTGATCCTCAATAGTGTTCACAAGACAGACACCGAAAGGATCTTTCTGCTGTGGGTCAATCCAGACATAGTGAGCACTCATTAAAAATCCAAGGTCACCCCTTTCAGGCAGAGAAGAGGAGAAATGTTTTTCTCTCTGAGAGCTGTGTGTCTGTGGAATGTTGGATGGCTAAGCATGTTTTAAAACGCAGGCAGATAGATTCTTGTTAGGCAGAGGATTCAAGGATTATCTAACATAGTAGGAAATCCAAAACACAAACAGATCAGCCGTGATTTTATTAAATGGCGGAGTAGGCTAAAAGGACGGAATTATTGATTCTGCTCCTTGGTTGCATGTAGTTCAAACTCTCACAAAGTGACAATGGCTCAATGATGGAGACTATCTGTGGAACTGGGCAAGGACATAACATCTTCAAGAGCAATAGGCAAGACAAAACTGAATTGAAATTCTAAACTTCTTTTTCTGTATTCTTCTAATTTATTACTATGATTTTGTACTTCTTGAAATTTTGTCTTGCTGGACTTTTTATTTCTTTTTTTCTCTTAAGAATTTGTGCTCAAGAATCTGTACCCAGGTACCTTTGTACCTAAGATGATGCCCCGTGTGGTGACATTAGACACTTTTCACTGTACACTTGTACCCTGTCCTTGAGTACACATGACAATAAACCCATATCTACATCTAAAGATAGTGGCGTACGTGGCAATTTGTAAATTTTTCACTGTCCTCATGTGAGCACGTGACAATAAAGCTAATTTTATTTCAATTCAAAGCAATAAATAATTAATTCCTCATCAAAAGATGAAAAATTTAGTCTGATTTACTGCCATTGAGGATTTAGAAGATGTTATACAGTGGCTGTAAAATGACCCAAGATTTACAATCCCTTCCCCGGTGAAGCCTTCTCATTTCTCTCAGTTCCAGGATTACTCACCAGAGGGAGATCAGTCTTGTGTCGGCCTAGGATATCCGGCGTGCTGAGAGCAGATCTCCATCGATTCGAGCATCTGTGAGGGGTTTTGCCACCGCTTGGAGCTATTGGGCTGGCTGAGGATGATCGGGGACAGAGAGGAACAACTAGAAAATTCACAGAAATAAAGAGAGAGAGAGAGAGAGAGAGAGAGAAGGGCAGCGAGGAGGGATCAGGGAGGGAAACAGCGAGGGAATTCAGAGCAATGGGGGAGAGATAGAGAGAGGGTGATGGGGAGGTAGCAATGGGTCACGTGGGGAGGGAGTCAAATGGAAAAGAAGACGGTGTGATGCAGGAAGTGAAGGAGGAATAAAATAAGATGCAACAGAGTAGAAAAGAGGTCAAATATAATGACAGAGAGGAAAGGGAAAACAGAGATAGACAAAGACAGAAGGATAAAAGGTTGAGAGAATAGATGAAATGAACACAAATACAAGGGGAAAAACAATGAGGCATAAAGAGGAAAAGTAAGGTAATTGAGAGGCAGAGGCAGTGAGGCAGAGCACAAGGGATAGTCAGAAAGAAATAATGGACACAAAGAGATCGACAGACAGATAGATAAATTGATAGACAGACAGACAGATAGATAAATAGATAGACAGACAGACGGACAGATAGATAGATAGACAGACAGACAGATAGATAGACAGACAGACAGACAGATAGATAGATAGACAGACAGACAGATAGATAGACAGACAGACAGATAGGCAGACAGACAGACAGATAGACAGACAGATAGACAGACATATAGGCAGACAGATAGATAGGCAGACAGACAGATAGACAGACAGACAGATAGATAGGCAGGCAGACAGACAGATAGACAGACAGATAGACAGATAGATAGACAGACAGACAGATAGATAGACAGACAGACAGATAGGCAGACAGACAGACAGATAGACAGACAGATAGACAGACATATAGGCAGACATATAGGCAGACAGACAGATAGATAGACAGACAGATAGATAGACAGACAGACAGATAGGCAGACAGACAGATAGACAGACAGATAGACAGACAGACAGATAGATAGACAGACAGACAGATAGACAGACAGACAGATAGATAGGCAGACAGATGGCAGAGGAGGGGAGAGGATAATGATTGGATAAAATGTTATTTTCACTTTTTTAACAGAAGTGTCTGACTAAAGTCCCTTCCAAACCATGTCATATAAAGCATGTCGGATCAATGTGTGTACAAACCTGGGTCTCGGCCATTACCCGTTAAAACAGCGACACTCCTGCTCCTGGCAAGGAAGGACAGGGTCGGAGTCATCAGACGGTCCACGATACTGCTCTCCCAGGGGCTCAGCTGCAAACGGCGAGCTGCAGGAAGACAAGACCCTTGTCAGTGTTCAGACTCTGGGACCAGAAGCAGGTGGGAGCAGGGGGCAATACTGAGCAATACTGGGGGATCTGTCAGACTAGCCCACTCCGAGCCAAACCTACACAGCAGTGGTAAAACATGGAAGGCAGCAGATCCCAGGAATGTCTGATACACACGGAAACCAGCTGGGAAGGATGCAAAGGATGGAATTCAATCTCAGCATCGGTCATTAAGTCAGAGCTCCCCCTCCCCTGATGTTCAAGTCAAATCTTACAGCACCATGGAGGACAATCAGGGTGTGGTACATTTGTCAAACCTGTATAATAGCTGTCCAGTTGGTTCCATTCCCTTGTGCCAAATAATTATTTTCCTTTTCTTAAATGTTTAATCAAATTCCCATTTTAGATTATTATTGAATCTGCTTTCACCATTACTTGAGCAAACTATTCTACGTTGCTGAGTGGAAGTGCTAAGTGCATCTCTGGCTCTTTTATCAGTGATTGAAAATCAATCTCCTCGAATTAATGCCAAACAGACACACGGACGGGCAGCACTGCCAGATGGCCATGCAGTGCCACCGGGCACGGCTAGTGCCAAATCTGACCATGGATCGGGGCAATGGTAGCTCCATCACAGACCGACGCCACCAGTGCCTGCAGAATGGCATGGTCAGTGTTTCCAGATATCACTGAGGCAGGAGCAGCGAGTAGGTCAGAGTGGATTAGCTCAGCTGTCCTTCCAGATTGCTCGGTGTAATCCCCAGTGTTAGTGAGGGTGATCAATCCTAATCTCTAACACTGCGATCCTGTCAGTGTGATCAATATTTCTCATAACAATGGGATCCTATCAATACAAATGATCAATCATACTCTCTAACACCACAATCTTATTAAAGTGATCAATTGTTCTCATAAGACAGAGATCCTCAAAACACTGACACAATCACAATGTTAGAGATTGTGATTGATCACACTGATAGGATCCCAGTGTTAGAGGGAGTGACTGATCACACTGATAGGATCCCACTGTTAGAGGGAGTGATCAATTGTATTGATAGGATCCCAATGTTAGACAGCATGATCGATCACAGTGACAGGATCCCAGTGTTAGTGAAGGTGATCTATCACACTGATCTTTCACACACTAACTCTGGGATCCTGTCACTGTGATCTAGCACACTCACCAATAATGGTGTGCCTTTAACTTCCCATTGATACCTCCTAATGACAGTTCATTTGAGATTGAAGTCCGCCCCCATGACGTTGAGGTGATTGTGTTTTTGCAGTACAGAGGCCTGGGAGCAACTGGCTACATTCCCTCAACAAACAAACAATGCAAAACATTTTTTTGTAACAAACTCTTTCTTCTATTTCCACACTTTTGTCTTTCAGCCAAGAAAAGCGAGTGGTCAGTCAATGTTAGCATGCTCCTGACACACAGCACACTGCATTTCAACCAGACATCGCACACTCCTTCGCCCCCTCACACTGAAACATGCAGCAGAGGTATCACTCTGGGTAGGAAAAACAATCAATCAATTGAGGCACATTGCGTTCTGAGGAGGGAGTGCTGTGACAGGGTAGATGCTCTCAGCTTTGGAGAACGCTTTCTCTCATGGATGTTTCTGGAACTAGGGCCACCCCCAAATTAAAAAATAAGAGATCTCCCACTTAAGGTGGAGATGTGGAAGAATTCTTCACTTTCAGAAAATCATTGGTCTTTGGATCACTGAAAATATTTAAGACCAGGTTGGGCAGAGGCAAGGGTTATGTCTGAGGGAGGGGAGGTCACAATCAGATCACTACTGATGTTATGGATTTGCAGAAAAGGGTGCGAGGGGCCAAATGGCCTACTCTCGTCCCTATTTGTTATGGCCTCCTGATGAAAAGGTGAGACTGGTGATGGGATCACTCTGCCTCAGCACTGACTCCTCAGCACAGTTCGACCACTATCACCGGTGATGATACAAGCCGCTATACCAAAGCGGCCCAGGACCACTGCCTACTGCCTGTGACAAAAAAGGATGTGCAATATCCACGCACTTCTGTGCACCCACCTCCCTCACCTCCCCCCACCACAACTGCCCAAATGTCCCCAAACCATGTGTGACTCTCTGCTGGCTGGTGAAAGCTACTATATTGTAACACAGCAGCGAGCCACATACACCTCTGGCCCAGTACACTATCCAGCTTCGCTGAGCCACTACAACCAGAGGGAGACTCAGGGCTGTTAATTTTCAGCAAGGTTGCCACGTAAGGGACAGTAATCAAAGTCATCTGTGGTTCTGAATAAAAACATGAGATTCTGGCAAACACTCAGCATTCCTACAAAAGGGGAAATGTTGGTTTATAATCTTTTATGTGAAACAGTCTAGGTGCTGAGAAAAACACCACAGACCATTCAACACTGCCCCTTTCAATGACAAAACCCTACGTATTATTGTGACTGTCAGTTTTGTAGACAGGAATTTCAGCGACTGTTCCAGATCAGAATAGTCGGAAAGTTAACAGCCCTGGAGAAGGCTCCTTGGTGTCTTGGGGGAGGGGAGACGGGGGGGGGAAAGAAGGGGGACAATGAAAGCTTCCATACTTCTGCTGGGGGAATTCCAGAGTGTGGCTGAGGACTTGGAGAGTCTTTTGTTTAACATAGAATCCACATGTTTGGGTAGATTGACAGCCGAGAGAGAGCAACCCTCTGACCCTGGAAGAAAATGGAGAGACAGGACAGAGAGACAAAGAGAAGAGAGAGAAAAAAATACCATTGAGTCTTCCTCAAATGAGCACCTCTGGGGCAGACTTCAGATTGTGCTGGGAAGGAACAGTGTAGATGGTGGGGATGGGAAGGATGGAGGAGCTATATGAATGAGGGGGGGGAGAGGATGAAAGGTTTTGAAGATGGCATCATTCATTTAAGGATATACTGAATCTGTAGCGTCAGAACAAGACCACCATTTGGCCAATCATTCTCAACCCTTCCTCAAAATATCTACTTCAGACATTTCAACTTCCCCAAGAACGGAGCTTGGAAAAGAACTATCCAACATCTCAATCAAATCAAAGAAAATTCTGGAATATTACATTGTGACATTGCCATTGTTCAACTGTTGTTCTCCAACTAACCCTCACTGCACAATTACTGTTTAATCTTATCATCCCAATTGCTGTCAACACTATAACATCCAACGTAACTCCCAATTAGATGTACACACATAGAAATTGATCAACAGCATTGAATGTTTTATCTAGACCAGCCAGCACTCCAGCAGTGATCCTTGGTCTCACTTACACCTCAAATTCTGAGTCTACAATCTCAGTCCGATATATCGTTAACATTAACTCAGCTCTGGCTATCGCCATGAGGGGGTCACTGCCTCTCTCAATCTCAGTCCACTGAGACTCTCTCTCTCTCTTCATGAATCCAGACACCCAGTGCCAGAATCTTCCTAGGAGCTCTTCTCTCTTGCTGTTGGTAAGGCTGCAGGGGCAGGGATGGACCATCTCCTTCAGTGGTCCAAACATTCTCCCACACATCACCATCCTTCTGACTGGAGAATGTCTAATCTATATGCCAAATGTGGCCTCACTATAAACGGACTGGAATAGGAATGCGAGTAGACCCATCACTCTGAAAACACTGGATATAAAATGCTTTGGGATGGCCTGAAGTCTGGAGGGACACCATATAAATGCAAGTCTTGCTATAGGCTTCACTGACTTGCCTTTACCCCATAATCCTCAATATCCTTATCAAACAATTGATCGCAGTTTTTGAAACTGCAATTGAGCCCGGGCACTGAAAGCCTTTGGAGATTTCAGAATTGTGTGAAGAAGGGTTCATGAACACTCGAGATCTGGTTTGGACATTGCATGTCAACTTGCAACCAAGTGCCCTGGAGATATATGGGAAGTGCTGATAAACTTCACACTAGCCTGATGTTTGCATTGAGCAGTCAGTCATAGTCAAAACTCTTTCCCTCTCAATCTTTGTTGGTCCAGCCAAAAGGCCAAGACTGCAGTGCCCTGTGTGCCCCTGGAATAAGAGTCAAGATTAGAGTGGTGCCGGAAAAGCACAGCAGGTCAGGCAGCATCCGAAGAGCAGGAAAATCGAAGTTTCGGGCAGGAGCCCTTCATTAGGAATGATGAAGTCAATTTTCCTGCTCCTCGGATGCTGCCTGACCTGCTGTGCTTTTCCAGCACCACTCTAATCTTGATTCTGATCTCCAGCATCTGCAGTCCTCACTCTTGCCCCGGGAGTAAGTTCAGTTGCGTAAACTTAACCAACTCACCACCTTGACTGCCCACCTCTCTTGCCAATATGTCAATCATTTTGGTGCCCTCTCCCAACACTGCGCTGACACTTGGGGCAGTGTAAAGGTCTTGGACACAGATCTGTAACCAACAGTAATTAAAGAAGCACTAACTTTCTCAGATGCAGAATAGAAAATAAGAAGTGGAGCCATAATATTAACTTGTACTGGCCTCGGTGTGATTCTACTCTATAACAACTCTGTGAAAACGTTGTTAGAACTTGGAAAAATCCGATACTGCTGCAGTCTAGAATAAGACGTTTTGAGTTGGCTAGCTCAATAGTATTCCCCCTAGTTTTTACTTTCCCACTCACACTCCACGGTTTTTAATATTGCAAGGTTACTTTGTCTAAGATGACCATAGAAGCAGATTTTCCATTGATCAGTCAGTCATTATTTGGGATTTGCACATAGGGACTCTATGGAATCTCCACTCTTGCATTCTCCAAAGGAATTGCAAGGAAAATTGAATTTTCCACTGGGAAATAAATCAAAGCCTAGAACCTACTAAAAGTAACAATTTAAATCAAAGATTTCAGATGATTCCAATTAAGTTTTGCATTTTATCATTTCTATAAATGATTTGGATATGAATATAGGAGAACTGCTTATTAAGTTTGCAGATGACATCAAAATTGGAGGTGTAGCGGACAGCGAAGAAGATTACCTCAGGTTACAACAGGATCTTGATCAGATGGGCCACGGAGAGGCAGATGGAGTTCAGATGAATGTGAGATGCTGCATTTTGGAAAGGCAAATCAGGGCAGAACTTATACACTTAACGGTAAGGTCCCAACGAGTGTTGCTGAACAACGAGACCTTGGAGTGCAGGTTCATAGCTCCTTGAAAGTGGAGTTACAGGTAGATAAGATAGTGAAGAAGGCATTTGCTACACTTGCCTCTATTGATTGGTGTGTTGAGTACAGGAGTTGGAATGTCATGTTGCTGCTCTGCAGGGCATTGGTTAGACCACTTTGGAATATTGTGGTCAATTCTGGTCTCCCTGCTGTAGGAAGCATGTTGTGAAATTTGAAAGGATTCAGAAAATATTTGCAAGGATGTTGCTGGGGTTGGCGGGATTGAGTTATAGGGAGAGGCTGAATAGGCTGGGGCTGTTTTCCCTGGAGCGTCGGAGGTTGAGGGGTGACCTTAATCATGACGGGCATGAAAGGGTGATTACACAAAGTCTTTTTCCCAGGGCAGGGATGTCCAGAACTGGAGAGCATAGGTTTAACGAGAGAGGGGAAAGATATATAAGGGACATAAGGGGCAACCTTTTCATGCAGAGTGTGGTGAGTGTATGGAATGAACTGCCAGAGGAAGTAGTGGAGGCTAGTACAATCACAATATTTAAAAGGTATCTGGATGGGTACTGGAATAGGAAGGGTGTAGAGGGATATGGGCCAAAAGCTGGTAAATGGGACTAGATTAGATTAGGGTATCTGGTCAGCATGGATGACTTGAACCAAGTGGTCTGTTTTGATGCTGTTCTTCGCTATGACTCTAAATTAAGTAAAATAGTTACTCAGAAAAAGTTAGATTATTAAATATACATTCTAATTCCTGAGTACCTAATAATCAGACCGCATATTGCCTCACACACCATTGACTACAATTCCTATGGACCCCTTACACCTCACACACTGACCTTACATCCCTGGGAACATGACATCTTCAACACCCTCTTGCAGACTCAACACGCCTATCCTGACAACTCACCTTCTCCAAACCCAGACTTCCCCCGACCCCATCAATGGACCTGATTCCTCCAGTCCCCATCTCAATACTACCTCTTCCTAATCAGTAATTGCATATGGGGTGTCACATCTTGGGTGCTGAACGTGTTGAGTTAGGGCTCACAGTCAGTCTGTCCATGATCCTGATATCATCACTGCATGTGACCAGAGGCTAGAAAGGTCACTCACTGTCTTACCTCAAATCAGTCTGTTGTAAACTAATATTAGCTCAGACAATTAGGTGTCTAGGAACTGTAATGTTTATAGATAATAGCTGTAATAAAAGTTTGTTGGATTCTTCAGTACCACAATATCCACACCCAGTTTCTGATGTTATGACAGATAACATAAGCATTGCCACATCAGATTAAAAACAACCCCAGCTGGAGCCAAATATGCATCATGTCCGATGTGTGCAGGTTTTGCACAGTAAATTCTGAATGTTAAATCCATTCAGAGATAATACAATGTCTAGGCTGACACTCCATTGTCGAAGACAAGAAGAGCTGCATCTTCTCGAGGATCCTTGAAAATGCGGCCTTGTGTGTGTGACCTCTCCCATAAAGGATTCGGTGGCACCATCTCAGGAAAGTGTCAGGGGACACCTCCATCCCCATTGTTCTGGCTGGCTGCCACATTTCAGAGTTGTATGATCAGCCATGATCATATTGCATGGTGGAGCAGATTCAAAGGGCTGAATGGCCTACTCCAGCTCCTATTTGTTATGTTTCTATCGGTTTGATGTATGTCGGATGCTCTTTTTTCTCCCTCTCCCCCTCAACCAATCCAACCATCAACAGGACAGCCAGGGTAATTGTGCACCTCTTCCTACCAGTGTCATTTTATAACCAAGCACCAGGAGGTACCAAAAGCAGCTCCACAGTCACTCTCAACAGGGAAACCAAATGGGCCCCGTTCATGTTGTTCCCCCTTTATCGTGCATGTGCATCCCAAGTTTTGAACCACCATTCTCCTTGTCAGGAGCAGAAAATGGCTTTTTAGCATGTAGCCTCAATGGCCAGAGCATTGCCTGGTTTACCAGGTAAAAGGACCTTGGCAAATCGGGCACTCTCATTTCAAGACCAGGTTAGCAGTTCCTGGTCATGCCAAGCCTGAGATAAAAGGGGACCAATTCATCGAGGATTGAAGGAAACCCACCGACATACTCTGCTGGGTAGACAACATCAACTGCTTGGTATAATTTTATAGAGAGTGCAGGAAAAGAGATACAAGGGCCAGATTCACATTTACAAATCTTCGGCTATAACGGAACAAGTTGGTGTTAATTTGGCACACATGATACTGGGCTTTATAAATAGAGGAACAGAGTACAAAACCAAGGAAGTTTTAAATCACTGGTTTGGCTTGAGCTGAAGTCTAATGTCCTATTCTGTGCACCACATTACAGGAAGGACAGGATGTAAGCAAACCTTTAAGAATGATACCAGCTCAATTATATGGTGAGACCATTGAAGCTAACATGGTTCTTATTCGAGCGGAGAAGGTTCTGGGGAAATTTAATAGAAATGTCCAAAATTACCATAAAGTAGAATTTTACAAAAGAATCTGTGGTAGCATTATTACTTGTTAAAAGGGGCAATCTATTTAGTCCCATTCTGTCCCCATATTGCCAGCATTTTTCTTTTTGAAGTTCTCTCTGAAGATCACAATTGTATTGTATCTCCCATTCTGTCAGGCAGCGCTTTCCAAATCCTACTCACTCAATATGTTGAAAAGCGGCTCCCTCATTTCAGTTCTCATCTTTTTGCCGGTCTCCAGTTCACAGCCTTTCACACGCTGCAGTCTCTATTTCATTTGTTTATCAAACGGCCTCTAATTTTAAACATCTCTTTAAATCTGCTGTAAGCCTTTGCAGCTCAAAGAGAAACAACAGGAGTTTCTCCAGTCGATCCATGTAATTATAATCTCTCCTCCCAAGATAAATGGATGATTATGTGTTTTCAATAGTCTATACCTCTATAGATAAAATATAGCACATTACTACATTATTTGAGCATTAAGCAGAGCTTAGTTTTATTCTTTCGTGGGATATGAGCAGCTGACTTGGGCAGGACTTATTGTCCTATTTCGGGGAGTGAGAGAGTGTGTGAGAGAGCGAGTGTGAATGTGAATGAGAGTGTGAGTGAGTGAGAGTATGAATGAGTGCGCGTGTGTGTGAAAGATTGTGTGTGTGAGAGAGAGTGTGCGTGCGCTCGCCGCAGTGTTCCTCTGCTTACGTTGCCCTTGTCCGTAACAATTAATTGTAAATAGATTCACTAGTCAACAGTGTCATATATACTTGAAGGATACAGCAACAGAGTTAGCCAGGCTGTGTCAGTCAGGCATTATAGTGATCTGAAAGTTTGTATGATTTGTCTGTGGTCCTGCATATTGTGTTCAGGATGGCAAGACTTGCCTATTGAGTTATTTAGCGTGAAGTGATTGCAAAGTGAAAGTTTCTATGGTGACAGAGGGTGCTGTCTGTTATCCTAAGGTGTAGGCAAGCTTTCACTGTCCGCCCAGTTACTGAGTTCAATGCCGTGTTATGTCTGACCAGCTCAGAAATGCTAATTGCTCTGTGTGAGGACCTTTGATGGAGTGAATAAGAAGAAACCATTTCTGGTCTGAAGCTCAGTGAGTAGTGGACGCAAATTGGAGATAATAAGCAAAAGAACAAGACGAGAGAGAAGGAGATTTTCCTTAAACTCAGCCAACTGGCATGACCTGGAATACAGGCCTGAAAAGGACTTTGAAATGGAGTCAGCAGAAATCTTCAAAGGATTAATATGAAAAAGATAAAAGTCATCATGACAACTCGAAAAGGGCTGAAAAATGAGGATAAACAGATAAAACCTTCAAAGAGCTAGTACAGGCCTGATGGGTTGAATGATCTCCTTTGGTCTTGTAATTTCTAGGATTCCCAAAGAAGGGCAAACACTGAAAACTGAGGAAGATGCTGGAGCTGGGAGGCCCAGGAGCTGAGGGGTACACACACACACACACACACACACACACACACACACACACACACACACACACACACACACACACACACACACACACACCCCTGCAGCTGTCACTGCCTACAAGGAGGAGTGAGAACGGGCCTCAGGAAGGAGCAGCTCAGACAACGCCCAGTGAGGTTACAATAAATTCCCAGTCAAGCAGTAGCTGACTGTTGTGGTGTTTCATAATCTCAAGAATCAGTTTAGAATCCTACAGTGTGGAAGCAGGCCACTCAGCCCATCAGGTCTACACTGACCCTTTGAAGAGCATCCCACCACCCCTTACCTATTCTTGTAACCCTACATTTCCCACGGCTAACCCACCTAACCTGCACACTCCTAGACACTATGGGCAATTTTAGTACAGCCAATCCACCTGACCTACATATCGTTGTACTGTGGGAGAAAACTGGAGCACTCAGAGGAAACCTACACAGAGACAAGGAAAACATGCACACTTCACACAGACAGTTACCAGAGGCTGGGACTGAACCTGGGTCCCTGGCGCTGTGAGGCAGCAGTGCTAACCACTGAGCCACTGAGCCACTCAAGGATTAGGAAATGAGAATTCCCATGCCTATAATATAGAAAGCTAAATAAACACTGAGGAAGATCAGTCTGCACCTGATAGACTGTTTTCTAATTAAAGATTAACAGAGATAACTTCTTTATGAGTTCTTTTGGTAAGTCATTATAAATTACACGCATTCTATCTTATATGTAGAAATGGATGCTTCTCCTGATCAGTGTATGGGGCATTTAAGCTCTTCGTGAAATTCCTCCCGTAACCCTGTACCCCCATCTCCTTTCAGCCTGCTTCTTCACCGTACATTACAGCAAATAGCTAGGACCACGGAAGCTCAAAAGCGCACTCCAAAAATGAGAGTCAGATTTCTTTCTTTTTCTTCCAGCTGTCTCTCAAACTGAGGAAGGGCAGTTACCCTGAAATACATCTCATGGCCCACAGACTGTAAAAGGAGTCTTTTAAAACCGTGAGGATATTGCTCTATAGCTACCACACAGGTCTGGCTGACCAGGAAACTAACCCACTCTGACCACCTATGGTGTTGGAAGGATTTAGAGACTAATAATTGACTTGTTTGGCCACATCCTGACACACCTCCTGTGGCTATCAAGGGAGCTGTTAGGGTAAGACATGAACCCGTGTGTGGGTGTCGGTCATCGTCATTTTGAAATGTCCAGAGAATAACGCGAGTCATTCAAGTTAACACAATGTGGCACACTTTATGGAACGATGTTGTCCTATAAGCGTTATTTTTAACCACAGGCAAAACATTCCCAAAAGCAAATTCATTGTTTCCAACATGTGACACAAAGATTGATCAAATTCACTCTCAGTCACTATGGTGAATCCCACTTGGGACCAGATGTGACATTTTCAGTTTCAGAAAGAAATCATCTTTGAATTTGATGTTTCGGATGTTTTGAAACTTCGGATGACAACTTGTAGCTCGGATAATTTAAGAATGAAACCACACAAATATCCAGGGAGGAATGCGCACTAATTCTTTCATATTTTGCAAATGTTGCTTCTCCCTCAACTGTCCAGTTGCTCTGTTCAGCAAAGACAAAGCCTTGAATGAAACCACTCTAAAGACATAAGGGAGAGGTAGGCCAGACAGCCCATGAAGTCTGCTCCACCAGTCAATGAGATGACGGCTGATGTGATCATTCTCAGCTCCACTGTTCTGCCTTTTCCCATAACCCTAGATTCTCTCCTGATTAAAAATCTGTCTATCTCAACCTTAATGGCCCTAATCTCAACAGCCCTCTGTGGTAATGAATTCCACAGATTCGATTTGATTTATTGTAGTCATGTGTACCATGTATATAGTGAAAAGCTTTGTCTGCGAGCAGGACAGGCAGATCATAGTGAGCAAGGACATACAGAACATACAGTGCTTAGACAATGAGGCATAAGGTTACACGACCCAGGAGGCGTGCGATGCAAGATTAACAACATTTGAAGTTAGAGAGTCCATTCATCAGTCTAATTATGACAGGGAAGAAGCTGTTCTTGAACCTGTTGTGTGTATATTCAAGCTTCTGTATCTTCTGCCTGACGGAAGAGGTTGTAGGAGAGCATTACCAGGGTGGGAGGGGTCTTTGAAGATGTTGGCAGCCTTTCTGCAGCAACAGGAAGTGTAAATGGAGTCCATGGATGGGAGGTTGGCTTCCATGATGGTCTGGGCTGTGCACATCACCTTCTGTAGTTTCTATGGTCCTGGGCAAAGTAATTACCATACCAGGCTGTTATGCACATGGATAGAATAATTTCTGTAGTGGTTTTGTTCGCCGAGCTGCAAGTTTTTATTGCAAACGTTTCGTCCCCTGGCTAGGAGACATCATCAGTGCTCTGGAGCCTCCTGCGAAGCGCTTCGCAGGAGGCTCCAGAGCACTGATGATGTCTCCTAGCCAGGGGACGAAACGTTTGCAACAAAAACTTCCAGCTCGGCGAACAGAACCACTACAACGAGCACCCGAGCTACAAATCTTCGCACAAACCTAGAATAATTTCTATGGTACATGTGTAAACGTTAGCAAGGGTCCTTATGGATATGCTACCCTGGGAGAGGAGAAATTCCTCGTGTGTCTGAAATGTGCAACATCTTATTTTCAGATTATGATGGACAATGTGATAATAAGCTGTGAGAGCTTATGACCTACCATGTGATGCTGTGATACCTACTGTAACATAAGTAGGAGACATGGTACTGAAGAATTCAATTATCTTTTATCCAGCTTCTGGTACCTACATGTGCACACCAAAATCACAGGCACTTGTGTAGGTGGGCTCAAACAAAGAATTCTGATGCAGTGTAGCACTCAACATGTCATGCTGCAAGAGGACAGAGCTCAGTAAGGTGGAGACCGAGAGCTTTTTAACATGAAGGGAATGTTCGTGATGTCATCACCATATTATGGGGTAGGATCATTTGCTGCGATACATAACAACAACGGGTATTAGACACACTGGTCCATCTGGAATTTGGGTTTTATTTTACTTGCAAGAGTCTCTTGATCTTATCGATGATGTGCTGTCTGAACATGTCCCATACCTCTAAGCTGCATTTTGTACAGTGCTCACTGAGACCTCTATTCCATAAATTATTGATCAATAACATCACTCCACCCCAATCTATTCCACTGCTATCATCAAAATACAGAAACAAAACCCTGGGAAGTTGAATATGACATGGTATTATGTTTGGAAGCTACCGTGGGCTTTAATTTTGACCTGAAAATTGTGTGCTGGAGAAGCGCAGCAGGTCAGGCAGCATCCAAGGAGCAGGAGAATCGACGTTTCGGGCATAAGCTCTTCTTCTCCCTGATCTCCAGCATCTGCAGTCCTCACTTTCTCCTGTTGAATTTTGACCTGTCAGCAGTGCAGACTATTACTGCCATAAAGAGCACTTTCTCATGTCCTGCAGCTCATTACTGGAATACTTTTTGAACTTTTGCATTCTCCAGTTCAGCTGCTGGTCAATCTGTAATTCTAGGTGCCTCACCCATTGTTGCTACACTAATGGTGTTCCTGTCCCTGACTGATGATGAATCACTGAACACTGGTAATTTTGCCATCAAAGCCTTTTGGTAGTCTCTTCCTGGAGGGCGTGAGCAGCATTTTATCAACATTTTTGTTGATTTGAAGTGATCTCTCAATGATTAAGGTTTACAGCAGAGAAAGAGACAGGGTAGCCTGAAGGACCAAGTCTCATTCTTTAGGCACATTCACTTCCATTGCATAATGCGTTCTGTCGCATGGGACAAGTCAGGTCTGAGAGCTAAACACAGATCTTCAGGAAACATGGGCTGTTATCATCAGCAGAGTTGTTTATCATCATAATTCATAAGAGCAGGGCCGGAGGTATCATTCAGTCCTCCAGCAGAAGTGTGCAGCCAGTAACTCAACTCCTGATTTTCCAAAGCCTGTCCACCATCTACAAGACACAAGTCAGGAGTCTGATGGATTACTCCCCATTTGCCTGGATAGGTGCAACTCCAACAACACTCATGAAGCCTGACAACATCCAAGTCAAAGCAGCCTGCCTGAGTGGCACTACATCCATTAGCATCCCCTCCCTCCATCACCAACGCTCAATAACAGCAGTGCGTACTATGTACAAAACGCACTGCAGAAATTCACCAAACGTCTTTAGGCAGCACCCTCCAAACTCACAACTACTTTCATTTTGAAGGACAAGGGCAGCAGATACATGGGAACACTACTCCCTTCAAGTTTCCCTCCAAGTCACTCACCATCCTGGCTTGGAACTACATCACCATTCCCTCACTGTCGCTGGGCCAAGATCCTGGAATTCCTTCCCTAAAAGCATTGTGGGTCAACCCACAGCACACGGACTGCAGTGGTTCAAGAGAGCAGCTTCTCAAGGGCAACAGGGAATGTACAATAAATACTGATCCAGTCAGTGACGCCAATGTCCCACAGTGAATAAAAACAAATCTATCAATGCAAGAAATGGTAATCAGTTCAATGTAGATATTGAGGGTGATGCAAAAGCAGGAATTTCCCAGTAAGAGGTTAGAACTTTGTGAAGCTACATCACAGAAAGCTGCTGGCACTGTAGGCCTCAAAAAACCACTGTTCTGATGCAAGGTCTTCAACCTAAAACTTTCTCTCCACACATGCTCGCTGTCCTGCTACATTTTTCCAGTTTTACTTGTATCCAATAAAACAGGCTATGAATGGAGTTCAGTGATTTCAAAATCACAGCACAAAGACTTCAAGTTCTACACCATCTGATCAGGAAAGGTGCCAGACATCCAGGCAGCTAACAGGAGGGGCAGGCTCCGTGATCATGTCGATCCTCGATCTGCCGCTAGGGCTAAAGGTGAGGTTCAATTGTTTGTATGCGTCTTCAGTCAAGTGTGCTGAGTGAGAGATCTTATTCCGCCTCTGACTGAGATTCCTGTTCTCAGACACCAGGGCCTAACCAATTCCAATTATTGTGAAACTGCTTACTGAGCTGGACACATTCAAAGCAGTGGACCCAGACAACATTTCAGCTATAGTACTGAAACCTGTGTAGGTTAGATGGAGGCTCCTGTAGCACAGCTGTCTCAGTATAGCTGTAACACTGAGATCCATCCATAGTATAGACAATGGCCCAGGTATGTCCCATTCACAAACTGCAAGAAATATTCATTTCCTCCACTACTGGAGCACAGCATTTTGAATCTCCCAGTAACTCGCCAAGCTTACTGAGAGGGACAAAGATGAAGGGAGTTCATTGGAGCACCTATACCTCACACAGACACACAAGCATCACGTGGACTGTCCAACTCCCTCGTGAGCTGGGGCTCAATCATTGTGACAGCACCTTGCATCACTTCTTCACAGTGACAAGAGTTAGGCAATAAATACAACATTGTCACTTGTTGTCTACGTCCTAGAGAATAAACATTAAAAAAGTAACAGGAGTAACAACTCTTTAAGAAAGTCTTCATTGTGCCAAACTCTTGTAGCCTTCTTTTATAAATGGATTGGTTTCAGATAGTTATTCACTTTTCTTTGAAAAGCTGTTACAGATTCTGCTGCCCCTCAAGAGTCTGGTGAGGAATTTCTCATTTAATATCTATCCCTGTGGAAATACAATTCTGTTTCCTTCATTTATTTCATCTCATTAACCTTCCACTGTTGGTAAAAAGATGTGTTCAGCAGCTCCGTTATCTTCACTGAGTGCTGTCAGCTCAGATTGTAATCATCTAATTAACAAGGAAGCAGGGTTGTCTAAGTCGCTCACCTCATTTAATGGATAGGAGACAGTCAAGATTTAAAATCATTACTGCACCGTACGGTAAACCAAACAGGTTAATTCAAAGCATATCAAAGCTGCAGCAATGAGACTCACTCTAATATTGTTATAATAATTCCTTGGGGATGCTGGGTGGCACATGGAGCAGACGGATGTACTGATGGATGGGCAGTCTCTCCTTCCTCATTCTCTCAAACCAAACTCTGGAACCCAATCTAGAGTAAAAGGAACACAAAACCTTTTCCGTCCCATCATCTGTGAGAGAGAGGCTCAATGGGCACCTTTCAATTCTTAGGTAAAAGCAGAGTGTGGGCACAAAGTAAAAGGGAGCTGAACCCCAAATGGAGCCAGGATTATAGCTGACATGTGAGTATTGGGCTGCTAAAGGAGTCTTGTAGTGCAGCAGTAATGTCCCTAACCTTAATCTTGCAAGGAATTAAGGGATATGGGGAGAGTGCGGGTAAGTGGTGTTGAAATGCCCATCAGCCATGATTGAATGGTGGAGTGGACTCAATGGGCCGAATGGCCTTACTTCCACTCCTATATGGTCTTAATTCCCACCTACCATGGAGAACATGTGAATTTTTTAAAAAACTTGTGAATGATGGATGGACTAATACTTTGGTCTATATCAATGGCCCAATTTTTTTGTCACTTTGACCTTCAAACTCTGTCCCTAAACATCTTCAATTTGGCAAACCTTCTCTCCACCTGCAGAAACCTCTCTCAAAGTAGCCACATAACCTCCATCCATCCCTGCTACTTCTGAAACAGTATTCACATTATCCTGACCACAGTCTTGGAAATCCTTACTATAGTCAAAAAAATACCAAGAGTCAGTTCTAATGTAATCACTGAGAGCATGGCTCTCCTGTGGTACCGGGTACAGAAGGAAGTGTTCTATTCCTCGCCACTGACGTCCCTCAACCAAAACAGCAAAAATCAATAGGAACCTCTACCTGATTATTGAACCAAGCAACGTACAGGCCTAAACATCTAATTGTCTCCAGCAGTCTGGTATCTACACACACATGCATCTGCTTCAACACTGTTACAATAAAGCCATTGAAAAAGTTCATAAAACACAACTCAAACTGTGTGAGGCCATGCCAGTTAAGGTTATTTAAAGCAAATAGCATGAGGTAACCACTCAACAACTTTCTGTCAAATGTACTCACTCTCTCTGTGCACACTCAGGGTATGGGGCAGTGCTCCAGCCCAGGACCACCGTTGCTGACGGATCTCCGCCCAGGTTTTCTTGGTTGAGCGCTGTACCACTGCTTCGTAACGCTCCTACAGAAACAGACGAGAGGAATGACTCAAAGGTAACGCCTTAGAGGACAACAGAACATAGCGTCAACTTTTAGGGAATTCGCTACTCGTTCTCTTCATTAGTTCAGAACTGAAGTAGTCACAAATGCTGATCCTCAGAGTTAAGCTACCAGAAATGGAGTGAGACGTTCAGACACAAAGAAATATTAATTGAAGGCAAATAGAAAGGAAACAGAAAAAGTTGTTTGTTCCATTATTTCTTGTCAAATGTCGATATTTTCGTTAATCATATCCAGTTGTTAAAAGAAAACATCTCCTTTTATGAAAGTTACTTCGGTAGCATTAACCACATATGTTTTGAATGTTATTTCAGGTAAAAACATGTATGTTGCCTGGCCTGTTAAACATCCAGGTTGATTTTGGCTTTAGTGAAAACCGCATTCTATTACGTGTATCATTTTATATCCTAATGTATAATGCATGTTATTTTTTGAATGGAGAGGCAGTGTACTTCAAGATCTGAGCACTTTGTTACATCACCGTCTCTGCTGCTGAGATGATGTGTTAGTGTAATAATGGCATCTAAACATGTGCTCATCTTAGTCAGTGCAATACACAACTGTAGGGAAAAAAAACCTGGAATCCTTAAAAGCAGTTGTTTTAAAACTTGGCATTTTCTAGATTCTATCCTTTAGGATTGTAATTGTCAGAAGGAATAGAAAAGAGTTGAATAAAGTCAGCAATCTCATAACTAAGCAATTCCCTGTCGTTGGTATGAAATTGGTCTTCAGCAATAGAACAAAGAAACTTCTCAATGGGAGAAGAAATATGTAAGACATGAAGGTGTATGTGTTAACACCCCTTGGAAGCTACAGCCTCACTCCAATTTGACCCTCCTAAATTTTAGTCATCATTACATTTGGTCATAGAGAGTCGTAGAGATGTATCGCACAGTTACTTAGACAAAGAAAAACAAAATAATTTTCTGCCATTTAATTGCGATATTATTTTGTCAGGGTGATGTTTATGATCACGGTATTACATCAAACTTCATTTTAACTGGCACCTTATAAACTGACACTTCTGTCAAACTGGAAAAAATTATCTTCTTCAATTACTGCAAACTTTTACTGTATTATTCCATCCAATTATTTTAGTTTTTTTAAAGTTATTTATCTCAATGTAAATATACTTGTTCAATTGAATGGCCACATGAAATTTCAACAGCTGATTCAATTTCACGTCAATTTCTTCTCAAACATATCATCAGTTGATTCATTTACTCCTCAGTTACTGTAATTTCCAAGGAGACAGTTGAGGGTGCGAGTGAGAAGGCTCTCTGGCAGTAGGTTTTATTTTTGGCAAAGCTGCATTATTATTTAAGCAATGGATGTTGTACATAAATTCTAACAGTGACGTCTCTACATCCTGCATTCTGTTTCTATTACTTAGTGTGTGCTTTTACATTGATTATGTGGACGTCTTGATTATCCAGAATATTTGATCGAACGGTCCACTCCTGGTCCCTTGTTTGATATCACACAACATCAGGTTATAGTCCAACAGGTATGTTTGAAAGGACAAGCTTTTGAAGCGCTGATTCCTTGTCAGGTAGCGAGTGGGGCAGGATCATAGGATACAGAATTTATAGTAAAAGGTCAAAGTTTCAAACAACTGCTGCGATGTAATGAACAAACCAAGATTGCTGTTAAGTCTTTAATCATTTAGAATGGGCTGCAGAATTTTGATTCATTAACATGTAAATCCAAGAACTTCTTTCAAATCGCTTTCCTGAAATAACTTAAGGTTTTATAAAAATTCTTTCACACAATCATACTCACACAGACCCTCTCTCATACACACGCTCTCTCTCAGACACCACCCCCCACACTCACACTGACACACATACCTTCTCACAGGCATATACTCCATCACATTCATGCATTCACACTCTCTCTCTCTCACACACACACACACACACACACACACTCTCTCTCTCTCTCTCTCTCTCTCTCTCTCTCTCTTTCTCTCTCTCTCTCTCTCTCACAAGCATGCACACACACAAGTCTTTGGGGTGTATTTGCATTTGCAGATACATTCTATTTTTTTCAAAAAGCACATAATCTGCAGGCAGTCAATCCATATAACATTTTATAAATTCCTACTTTGGAAATAGAACCATTCTGACTCAAGATTGGAATACAGACAGACTCTAACCTCACACCTTTAATGCATTATCTGAACTGAGATGTCACTTTTTATATATGAAACCTTAAGTTATCTCAGGAATGTGACTTGAAAGAAGTTCTGGGATTAACATATTAATGAATCAAAACCTGCAACCCATTCTAAGTGATTAAAGACTTAACAGCAATCTCGGTTTGTTCAAGAAATCGCATCAGTTGTATGACACTTTGATCTCTTACTATAAATTCTGTGTTCTGTGACCTTGCCCCACTAGCTACCTGATGAAGGAGCAGTGCTCTGAAAGCTTGTACTTCCAAATAAACCTGTTGGACTGTAACCTGGTGTTGTGTGATTTTTAACTTTGCCCACCCCAATCCAACACCCCAATCCCCCATCCCTCCTCCACATCATGGGTCCCATAGTTGTTAGGAAATAAAACGTTTACTGTATTTGGAGGAGGGTCATGTGCTCTAGTTCAAATTGGGATGTTTAAGATTATGTTGCAGAGCTATTTTAATTGGGTCTATTCAACAAGTGCAGACCTCTGTTATCTTCACATATTGGACCATGTTGCCTCTTTACTAAATGGAAATGGATGAGGTAGCTGTATTGCGTCTGGGCCAAGAATCATTACGTTTCGTCCATATTGGAGTCTGAAGATCAGTGAAGATTACAATTCAAACCTGGAGTTCAGGTTCCCTCAGGAACACAACACTTGTAAAAAATTCATTGACAGGATGTCTGCTCAGCCAGCATTTATTGGCCATCCCTAATTGCCCGGAAGGACAGTTTAAAGTCAACCGCATTGCTGTGGGTCTGGAGTCACATGTAGTCCAGACCATGTAAAGATGGCAGTTTCCCTCCCGAAAGGACATTAAGTGAGCCAGATCGGTTTTTCCGACAATCAGCAAAGGCTTCACGGGCAGCATTAGATACTTAATTCTAGATTTGTTTTTACTGAATTCAAATTCCATGACAGGGGTCAAACCCAGGTCTCCAGGACATTACGTGGGTCTCTGGATTAATAATCGAGTGATCATACCACTAGGCATTGCCTTCCCCTTCTCTGGCACTGCCAGGTCTGTAATGATGCTGATTTCTGCAGGCAGCTTGATACATACCTTGTTTTTCTGCATCTTTAGCCGCTGCCTTTCCTCGAGTATAGCTCGTCTCTTCTCTATTTTCAGCCTCTGTTCCTCCAGCCTCCTCCTGCGATCTTCCATTTGCTTCTCTCGGAGCATCTTTGCCTTTTCTTCCCTCTCCAGCCATATTGACTTCTTAGCAGCTGACAGGGAAATATAAAGGAGAGCGTGAGAGAGATGGAAAAAGGGAGGAAGAAAGCAACAGAGAGAGTGGGGGAAAAAGAAAGTGGGGAGACCAAAGGATAGAGAAGAGGAAATCAAATGGAAGGTAGGTGGGAGTGGAATAAAATATGGAGAAAATGGATAGAGAAAAGAAGAAGAGAGAGAAGGGAGGAAGAAGTTAAAAGCAGAGAAAAGTGAAGGAGGAGAGAAAGAGAGAGGTGGAGAGAATGAGGAATGAAGAAAGGGAAAAATGAAGAAAACAGAAGGTGAAACAAAAACAAAGATGAATTGTAAGATGTTATTATTTGTCAACCACATGAAATTGGTGAGAGACTATTTCCTTCTATCCCTCTGTCTGGTTCAGTAAATGGGAGTCCCACAGATTACAGGCTGTGAGGGGAATAGATTTGCAGGAAAAGGAAGTGAAACCATCATTTATCATGACAGCAACTGAAGGAAATCTCTGTTTGTAGCTGCACATGCCATTGTGAGGGTTGCTGGAATCCTGGGTAAGATGCTCAGGATGATGGGATTTTACTTTTTCGAAACACACTCCACTGCAGCTATTTGTGTTCGGAGCTGACCCATAAAGATTTTTGGTCCAATTTCTTAAAAAGCAAACTGGGAGGGAGAAAACAAAACAAATTGCATTTATCCAGCACTCTTCATGACCATCAAATGTCTCTTGGTGTGTTTAGGCCAATACTTTTGAAGTGTAGTGACTGTGATAGAGTCAACAGGAGTGCCAGTTTGCACGAAGCAAGATCCTACAAATAACATGACAATCCGTTTTCGTTATGTTGCTTGAGGAATCAATATTGGCCAGACCACTATGGATAAATGCCCTGCTCTCCTTCATAAAAAAGAGCCACGGGATCATCTCCATCTCTCCAAGCAGGCTGACGGGGTCTAAGTTTAACGTTTTATCCTCCAATATGGTTGCTCTCCTCAGAGAGTCAGCTTTGGTTTTCATGCTTAGAACCTTGAACCACAAGTTTGAGACTCGCAGATGAGAGCGTTGCCAACTAAGCCATCACCAACACTCCAAAAGAATTGGCCAAATGATCATCCTGTGTTCTAGATTCCACTAGAATTTCCCCTGGAAACAAACTCTTGGTGTCTACCCTGTCAAGCCCCTTTGGGGTCTCAATTCTTTCAATGAGATCCCCTTTCCTTCTTGTAAGCTCCAGAAAGCATTGCCCTGCCTGTCATTATTGTCTCAATCTGGTGAACCTTCCTGCACCATTTTCAAAGCAAGGATTACCTTCACCAGGGCAGCACGGTGGCTCAGTGGTTAGCACTGCTGCCTCATAGCACCGCTGCCTCATTGCACCAGGGTCCCAGGTTCAATTCCAGTCTCGGGTGACTGACTGTGTGGAGTTTGCACGTTCTCCCCGTGTCTGCGTGGGTTTCCTCCGGGTGCTCTGGTTTCCTCCCACAGTCCAAAGATGTGCAGGCCAGGTGAATTGGCCATGCTAAATTGCCCATAGTGTTAGGTGCATCAGTCAGAGGGAAATGGGTCTGGGTGGGTTACTGTTCGGCGGGTCAGTGTGGACTTGTTGGGCCGAAGGGCCTGTTTCCACACTGTAAGTAATCTAAATATTTGTGTAAAAAGCTGGACACAGTAATCCAGATGTGGTCTCAACGATAGCCAGACATCCTGCATTTTATACTCCAAAGTCCTTAAATGTGCCATTTGACTTCCCACTGCACGCTAACTGTTTGCATACCTTGTTCAAGAACATCCAATTTCCACTGACTATCAACATTTCTAAGTTTCACACCTTTTAAGAAATACTTTACTTTTCTATTCTCACTCCAAAAGTGAATACATTCACAATTCTCCCCATCTGTTACCCTGCTGCCTACCCTGTAACCTGTCAGTGTTCCTTTGCTGTCTCTTTCTGACCCCCCCCTCCCCCCACCCCCACTTGTTTACATTCTCATCAGGGTTTGTGTCCCCAGCAAACCTACAGACATCACTCTCTGCCTCTTGGCTGAAGTCATTAATGTAGATTGGACTGAAGGGTCTGTTTCCATGCTGTACATCTCTATGACTCTAACTCCACTGGTCTCTACCTGCCATTCCATTAACGGCTTCCATTAGCAGCTATTCATTCTCCTAGGCTGACAAAAACTTTACAATCCCCTTGTATGTCCAATTGTTTTTCTCTCTCTCTCTCTCTGGGCTCTATCTCCACCTCCTGTTTACTCCTTCCCCTTCACCCACCCCTTCTCCAGCATATATACCAACCTCTTCTCCAGACACAATCAGCTCTGGGCCCAAAACGCTAACTCTGCTCTTTCTCCAAGGATACTGCCAGACCTACTGGGTTTTGACAGCAGTTTGATTTCCAGCATCCACAGTTCTTGTTTTTTTTTAAAAAAATTGTTTTCATAGAATCCCTACAGCATGGAAACAGGCCATTTGGCCCAACATGTCCACAGCGACCCTCTGAAGAGTAACCCACCCCGACCCATTCCCTACCACTCTATATTCACCCCTGACTAATGCATCTAACGTACACATTCCTGAATACTATGGGCAATTTAGAATGGCCCAATACACTTAACCTGCACATCTTTGGATTGTGGGAGGAAACCGGAACACACACACGCAGATATGGGGAGAATGTGCAAACTTCACACGGTCACCCAAGGCGGGAATCGAACCCAGGTCCCTAGCACTGTGAGGTGGCAATGCTAACCACTGAGGCACCGTGCCATCTCTACTCTATGATACCTTGTTAACATTCCCCAATCCATTATGATATATTACCCCCATCTCTAAAAGCCTTTATCGTGTGTATCGGCCTTTTGTGTGGCCCGTGATATCTTTTGGAAATAGAAGTGTTCTGTGACTTCATCGATCCTTCTAGACACATTCCCAAAAAACACCACTAAAGTTGTGAATGATTTCTTCATAAATCCATGTTGATTCTCCCCCTGATCATACTCTGACTTTCTAAATGCATTATTAATAAGTTCTAGCATTTCGCTGATGACTGGTGTTTTGTTTTGTGTACACAGTTCTCAAAGACCAGTGGATTCTCTGTCAGCCCCTCCAATTTAATACATCACTGAATTTATGAGGAAACACTGCATTGCTAGAGTTGCTGCCCTTCAGAGAAACAGAGGCACTCTCAGGTGGAGATCCAATAGCCCCTTTTCACCAACCAAATACTGGGAAGGCTGAAGCCAGTGTATATGGTTCCCCCGAAACTTAATCAACATCTGTATTTCTAGCAGTTGTCTGAACCAGTCCCAGAGTGTTTGTGATCTCAGTGTCGTGTTTGATCCCAAGACCACCATATTTCTGCTCCGTCACCAAGACTGCCTGAAGCTCACCTCCTGCTGAAATCCCGAACTGTGTTTTTTTTAAAAACCTTTAAATTTGATGACTCCATCCTTGATCGGCGTCCCACATTCCTGCCTCCATAACTTTGAGGTCATTCCCAAAGCTCCACTGTTCCTTTCCAAATTTGCACTACATCTTGTTCTGGTATCGCCACTGCATTGGCTCCTATTCAAAGTGTCCCATTTTGCTCCTCTCTGTCTCTGTAATCTCCTGCAGCCCCGAAACCATCTGTGATTTATTCCTGAAGTTCTGGCCTCTTGATGATCCCTAGTTTTGATTACCCCCATAACTGATGGCCGTGACTTCTTTGGCCTATTCCCTGAGCGAGAAGATCCGATTCCTGAACATTTCCCCCTTCCTGTCTCCCCTTCACTTTAAGAAGCCTCTGGTTATTTGCGTTGCTACCTCCCTGTGTGACACAATACAAAGTCAGGGGAGCTGAAGTAGGCCATCAGCCCAGCGAGTTTGTTCCACCACCCAATGAGATCATGGTTGATCTGATCATCCACAACTCCACTTTCCTTTCTCCCCAAACCTTTGATCCCTTTACAGATTAAAACTCTGTCTAACCCAGCCTTGAATATAATTAACAATCCATCCTCTTCTGCCCTCTGTGGCAAATAGGTCCACAGATACACTATTCTGAGAAATTCTTCCTCATCTGACCCAATACTCTGAGATTAAGCCCCTCTGGTCTCAAGACTCTCCAACAAAGGAAACAGACTCTCTACATCCAGCATGTAAACCCCCCAAAGTCCTTTATCCTCGGATTCCTTGAAACTCCAATGAGTACAAGCCAACCTACTCAACTTCTCCTCCTAAGAACATCCCTCCAGATCCAAAGTTAACCTAATGAACCTTCTTTGGACTGCCTCTAGTCCATCTTTCCTTAGATAAGAGGACCAAAACTGCTCAGTGTTTCAGCTGTGGTCCGACTAGCATCTTGCATAGTTTTAGAAAGTCTTTTCTTTTGTTATCCTTCATTCCCTTTTGAAATGCCGACATTTGCCTTCCCCTATTACCCCCTGAATCCACACACTATCCCCTAAATCTCTCTGTGCTGTAGCTTTCTGCAGTCTTTCTCCATTTAAATAATATTCAGCTCTTATAGTCTTCATTCAAGGTGATGGTGTCTGTGGGATTGGAAGGTGGTACTTAAGTGCTACAGTGCCTCCTGTAGATGGCACACACTGCTGCCATTTGGTGCCAATGGAGGAAGGAATGCATGCTGGGAAGGTGGTGGATGGGGCACTGATCAGGCAGCTGCTTTCGTCTGGATGGTGTTGAGCTCCTGGAGTGCTATTGGGGCTACACTCATCCATCACACTCCCGTCCTGCACTTTACAGGCAGTGGACAGGTGTTGGAGAGTCACTTTCCACAGAAGATGCCAGCCCTGTCTTGTTCCTGCATTTTTCTGTCTGTTCCCAGTAGAATTTGTGGCTGCTTGTGACTCCTGATGACGGTGGAGAATGGGAATGGATTTGGACTAGGACACAACACCATCGGAAGTGTGATTAGTGAAAATCTTTTAAAAGATTTATTCAGCCCCGTTGACCAAAATAGCTTCCACGAACTTTCTTGGAAGTTGCTGCATATTTATAAATAAGAATGGTTTTTTTACATTTGTTCTGATTGCCGAATGATGCCTCTTGGCCTCATTCAGTCACGGAAACCAAGTTAATTATTCATGAAGTGCAGCAGACTGTCTTCACACTGATTAAATATTCAACGTTAATGAATATTGCAAAGCAATCTGGAACTGGATTGGAACTTGACTGGTCAGAGCCCAAACTATTGCAAGCTCTCAATGAATTGAGAGGGCTATGGACATGGGACTATGTAGAGTGGGACCAGCGGGGTAGCTCTTTCATGAGACGGTACAGGCACGAGTGGCGTCTCACTGCCTTGTAAAATTCTATGATTCCCCATCAACCCCGGGTAAGCTCCTGACTTGTTTCTTTGCTGAGTCTGACACTTCCATTCTTCCTCGTCCTCAGAGCTGCAGAAATCCATAATCAGACCAAATACCTTCGGACTGGAGTGCCATTCATAGACACCTCTGCAGGTTTCAGAACTTTCTGAGTCCTCTTTCTGCCCCAGCTGGAAAATCTTCTTTCGACTTGGCCTGTAGCTCCAACAACACTCAAAACAACATCAACGCTCAACAACCCCCTCCAGGACAAAGCAGCTCCCTTGACTGGCACCCCATCTACCACCTTCAGTCGTCACTCCCTGCACCTCTGTGCACGGTGACAACAGAGTGATGCACTGCAGCAGCTCCCTCATCCAGGTTCCTCTGATAGCACCTTATGAACCTACAGCCTTGACCAGCTGGAAGGACAAGAGCAGTAGATACAAGGGAGCACCACCAATCGCAAGTTCCCCTCACCATCCTGACTGAGAAATATATAGCCATTCCTTCACTATTGCTGGGTCAAAATCCTGAAAATGCCTCCTGAACGGCACTGCCAGTGAATACCCGTCTAGTTTGGTGACCAACCATTACCTTCTCAAGGGTAGTTAGGGATTAATAATAAATTCTGGCTTAGCCTGCAATGCCCACATCGTGCAAACTCTATGTAACTCTCCATTGTTATCATTTTTCATTCACAGAATCCCCAATGTGTAGAAGCAAGCCATTCGGTCCACACTGAACCTCCAAAGAGAATCCCACCCTGACCCACCCCTCTAGCCTATAACCCTGCATTTTCCAGGGCTAACCCACCCACCCTGCACATCCCTAGACACTACGGACAATTTAGCATGGCCAATCCACCTAACCTGCACGTCTTTGGACTATGGGAGGAAACCGGAGTACCCGGAGGAGACGCATGCAGGCGCAGGGAGAATGTGCAAACCCCACACAGACAGTCACCCGAGGATGGAATCAAACACGGGTCCTTGGCGCTGTGAGGCAGCAGTGCGAACCCTAAGCCACCATGTTGTCCAATCCTGCACTAGAGATCCAAGAGTCAATCAATGTGGCCATCCATTGGAGTTTTGTTTCAATTCTACCTCCCTTCCTACCCTGAAAACGCTCTGTTTATTTATGTGTTTAACCTCCCCTCTCAGTCCTACAGTGACCCCAGACCCCCTCACAAATTCCTTCACTCTATTTACTTCTGGTCTGTTTGATGGTTGCTTGTCGTTCTTTCACAATAAAATGATGTGGAAAAGGATGTCCTTCTGAGGTTGGTCATGAGGTACACTGCTGCCGCGTAAAGAAACAGAGACATGAGATCTAGCCAAACACCAAAGAACTGGCAGGTTGGATTCATGAGATTATCTAACTGGCACAGATTCCAGAATTGGCAACTCTACAGGAATACACCTTGACGTTCAGCAAAAATCTTTATGCAACAGGAACAAGCTGTTTTGCAAGGACGTTTCTGGGAATTTAAATTCATCCTTGAGCTTCCAAATCTACATGACCTTCACTGGGAGCCAGAAAACTAAAAGGCTATCATCATAATTCAATTCCCCACTCAAACCACCTGCTTCATTTCAGATAAAAGTTGGCCTCAGTAAACGGCACTGTGTTACCAAGATCACTTTGATATGTTAGCGCAGATCTAACCTGGACCTGAAAGAATTGTAGGATGGAGTTTAAAATTCCTCCCGTCTTCAATAGAGGAACTCTCTGCAGTATTTGGACATCCGAATCAAACTTAATAGCAGATAGTTGTGCTGTCACAGTCATTAGGGAACAGAACAAGGCCATTTGACCTATCAAATCTGATTTGATCATTTCACCATGCCCAGCAGTTGGTGAGCTAAGTACCAGCTTGTTGGCACCTCAAGAGCACAGCAATGTTTGTGGCTGTCCCTTTATGAATGCAAAGGTCAAGACTGGCAGTTGGTTTTGGTACCTCTCTCTGCACAGCAAATTTCTGGGAAAAGGGACAGAATGTTCCAGAACCCTTTCAGGGTCTCAAACTCCCTTCAGACATTGAGTCGGAATCTCTATTCTCCAGTAACTAATCACAGGACAGAGAGGATGTCACTACATTATATCAACAACGACCCCGCTATTACCTTTGACACTTCAATCCCAGCTCCACAAAATCTCAAACAAGACAAAGCAAGTCAGAGTAACGTGGAATCATAGTGTCATACCGCACGGAAAAAGACCCTTCAGTCCAACTTGTCTTCACTGACCAGGTTTCCTAAACTAAACTAGAATTATTTACCAGCATTTGACCCATGTCCCTCTCAACCCTTCCTACTCATGTACCTGTCCAAATGCCTTTTAAATGTTGTAATTGTACTGGCCTCTACTACCTTCTCTGGAAGCTCATTCCATACATGCACCATCCTCTGTGTGAAAACGTTGACCCCCACCCAGGTACTTTTTAAATCCTTCCCCTCTCACTATGCCCTCTCCTACCCTGAACTCCCCTACCCTGGAAAAAAGATCTTGGCCTAAAGTCTGGTTGAAGATTTGTAGCTCGGGTGTCCGTTGTTGTGGTTCTGTTCGCCGAGCTGGAAGTTTTTGCTGCAAACGTTTCGTTCCCTGGCTAGGGAACATTCCCCATCCAACACCCCCAGATTCTACGGACTACCCAAAGTACACAAACCAGACATCCCACTCAGACCCATAGTATCACTACCAGGGACACCAGCATACAAACTAGCCAAAGAACTACAACAAAAACTGAAACACCTAGTCAGCGGATCCAAACACTCCATACAATCAACACAGGAATTCTTGGACATCATCAGGAATACACACATAGACAAAGAAGAAACCATGGTATCATTCGACGTGACGGCACTGTTCACATCAATTGACAAAACCTTAGCCAGAGAAACAATAGCCAACCTACTGGACATACATAACAGAACACAGGAGGCCGAACCTATCAACAAGGACGGCATACTTAAACTACTAGACCTGTGCCTCACCACACACTTTACATTCAACAATCAGATATACGAACAAATCAACGGAACACGCATGGGATCACCAATCTTGGGACTCATAACAGAGGCAGTTATGCAAAGGTTAGAACATACAGCCATACCACAAATCCAACCCAAACTCTGGATCAGATACGTCGATGACACCTTTGTAATCATCAAAAACACAGACATAGAAAAAACACACCGAATCATCAACGCCACACTCACAGGAATACGATTCACGAGAGAAGAGGAATAGGATAGCCAACTCCCATTCCTAGACGTGATAGTACAGAGAACACCAAACGGAGAATTCACCACAAGGGTACACAGGAAACCAACACACACAGACCAAGTCCTAAACTATGAAAGTAACCACCCCAACACACACAAACGAAGCTGCATCAGGACACTATTCAAAAGAGCCACAACACACTGCAGTACACCAGGACTGCAAAAAGAGGAAGAGGAACACCTATACAAGGTATTCGCCAAAAACGGATACCCACGCAACTTTATCACCAGATGCCTAAGAGATAGACCACGGAACGAGGACATGCCACAACCAAAAGGATTAGCCACACTACCATACGTCAGGAGCGTCTCAGAACTGACAGCCAGACTACTGCGACCCTTAGGACTCATAACAGCACACAAGCCAACTTCCACACTCAGACAACAACTCACTAGAACAAAGGACCCAATAGCCAGCACGAGCCAAACTAACGTAGTTTACAAAATACCATGCAAGGACTGCACAAAACACTATATAGGACAAACAGGAAGACAGCTAACAATCCGCGTCCACGAACATCAGCTAGCCACAAAACGACACGACCAGCTATCCCTAGTAGCCATACACTCAGACAACCAGGAACATGAATTTGACTGGGAAAACACTACCATCATAGGACAAGCCAGACAGAGAACAGCCAGGGAATTCCTAGAGGCATGGCATTCATCCACAAACTCCATTAACAGACACATAGACCTGGACCCCATATACAAACCACTACAGCTGAAACTGACACCCGGAAGCGGCAAGAACAAACCACTATAAATACCGGAAGAAACATCAAAGCAGCGCTTCACAGGAGGCTCCAATAGCACTGATGATGTTCCCTAGCCAGGGAACAAAACGTTTGCAGCAAAAACTTCCAGCTCGGCGAACAGAACCACAACAGATCTTGGCCTATTCAACTTGTCCATGCCCTTCGTGATTTTAAGAAGTGCTATAAGGTCAGCCCTCAGTCTCCTGCACTCCTGTGAAAGGAGTGCCAGACTATCCAGCCTACTTTTATAACTCTGACCCTCCAGTCCCTTGTAGACTTTTCCTGCACCCTCTCTAATTTAATAATTTCCTTCCTGTAACAGGGGGACCTGAAGTGTACACTTACCGAGATTTTTTGCCCGCTCCTCTCTGCGCTGTCTTGCTAGTCTCTGCCTGTCTTCAGCCTTCAGTCCATCTAGGAGGAAAACAGAGTAGCAATCATTATTCACACTAATGGAGTTCTCTGGCCATAGTCAGCAAGGTCAGTTCATGTGGGGAGAGGGGACAGCAGGGGCAACCTGGCATGTGCAAGAGACAGAACAAAATGGCCATAGTCTTATCTCAACTAGGTCAGGCAGCATCCAAGGAACAGGAGATTCGACGTTTTGGGCATAAGCCCTTCTTCAGGAATTCTGAAGAAGGGCTTCTGCCCGAAACGTCGAATCTCCTGTTCCTTGGATGCTGCCTGACCTGCTGCGCTTTTCCAGCAACACATTTTCAGCTCTGATCTCCAGCATCTGCAGACCTCACTTTCTCCTCTTATCTCAATTACCTTTGTTCATCCTGGCACTGACGGTACAACGATAATGCAGCCATTGACCGATATATCTCCATCTACCAGTTTGGAACAGAGCTAGATATAAAGTCTCAGTGATGGACAGCTTTGGAAAGCATAAGCCTTCGGTCACCTTCCCCCATGCCCAGTATGTGACACGTATCGCAAAGCACGTCTCAATTTCTGCACAGTCTGCACCAGAAAACGTTACTCTAAGCAGAATCAGAGTACCTCAGCAAGAATCTATTGAATAGGTTCCAGTGATGTGAGGTCACCTTGGTGAACAGGATTCGTCAGAGGTACTCTGAAATCCAGCAATGTTGCAAAGTTCAGACCCTTTCTGTGCAGAATCTGCTGTACGCGTTCTGGCCAATCAGAACCTGGAGTGCAGACAGACTTCGAGGTATTAAGAGTCCGGAATGATGGTCTCCATAATCCGTCCCTGTCAGTCAATATGAAGGGCAGTCAGTCTGTGTGAGGGACGAGAAGAACATGCCAGCCTCAAATAACTGGCTTCTATCTGCCGGTATGTACCACCACACCCTGCTGCGGAGTAGAATGTTGCTGGGACTGGAGAGTTTGAGTTGGAATAAAAGGCTGGGACATTTTTCACTGAAGTGTAGGAAGTTGACGGGTGACTATAAAGTTTTAAAAAGTCATGAGGGGCATAGATAAGGCGAATAGCAGAAGTCCTTTCCCTAGGGTACGGGAGTTCAAAACTAGGGAGCATATTTTTAAGGTGAGAGGAGAAAGATTTTAAAAAGACATGAGGGGCAATTTTTTTTTGCGCAGTGAGTGGAATAAACTGCAAGAGGAAGTGGTGGATGCAGGTATAGTTAGAGTTAAAAATACATTTGGATAAGTACATAAGAAAGATTTCAAGGGATATGCAAGGCGAGAGGGAGCATGGTCGGTGTGAACTAGTTGGACCAAAGGAGAAAGTGAGGACTGCAGATGCTGGAGATCAGAGTCAAAAAGTGTGGTGCTGGAAAAGCACAGCCGGTCAGGCAGCATCCGAGGAGCAGGAGAGTTGACATCTTGAGGGCAAACCCTACATCAGGAATAAAAGCAAATTACTGCAGATGCTGGAATCTGAAAGCAACAGAGAAAATGCTGGAAAATCTCAGCAGGTCTGGCAGCATCTGTAAGGAGAGAAAAGAGCTGACGTTTCGAGTCTAACTGACCCTTTGTCAAAGCAGGAATCAGGAATGTGGGGCAGGAGGCCCAAGGGGGCTGAGAGGTAAATAGGTGAGGGGTGGGGCTGGGTGGAAGGTCACTGGGAAGGCGCAGGGGGTAATGGTGATAGGTCAGACAGGAGGGTGGTGCTGGAATCTGAAAGCAACAGAGAAAATGCTGGAAAATCTCAGCAGGTCTGGCAGCATCTGTAAGGAGAGAAAAGAGCTGACGTTTCGAGTCTAACTGACCCTTTGTCAAAGCAGGAATCAGGAATGTGGGGCAGGAGGCCCAAGGGGGCTGAGAGGTAAATAGGTGAGGGGTGGGGCTGGGTGGAAGGTCACTGGGAAGGCGCAGGGGGTAATGGTGATAGGTCAGACAGGAGGGTGGAGGGGATAGGTGGAAGGAAGGTGGACAGGTAGGATAGTTCAAAAGGGCACTGCAGGGTCAGTTTCTGTGCTGTATGACTCTATGACTCAGGATGTTAGATTTGAGATACTCTACCCAAATCAAAATTCTTTGATGAAACCAAACTGGGAGTGGTGCAGTGAATAAACAGAGGCGAGGATGAGACAGTGCACGACATTAGGAAAAGCAGGAACATCTTTGAAAATAAGGAACGATTTGTGGTTTAAGAAACAAAGTGGAAGCAGCACACACTCCAGATGCTGGAATTCTTCAAAATGAAATTCTGGAAATACTCAGCTGGTCAGGCAGACTTGCAGCGTATTTCCCAAATATCTGGTCTTTCATAACAGCCGCATTGCAGCTTAGTGATGTAATTAAAAATGCTCACAAAGCACAGAGATTCATTTTGAGGGACACAGATAGCAGAGATGGAGAAATGATGCTAAATTTATACCTGAACTTGTTCTGACTGCAGTCCTTAACTGTAAAAGGGACACATCAGAAAATACAAAGCAGATTTACAACAATAGTATCGGAACAGAAAGATTACAGCAACTGAGTTAAATTGAATAGGTTTGTTTTTAGCTCAGCAAAGATATCGTTTGAAGGATATGACATTATGAATGGTTTGGACAGGATAGATATAGAACATAGAGAAAAAAAAATACAGCGCAGTACAGGCCCTTCGGCCCTCGATGTTGCGCCGATCCAAGCCCACCTAACCTACACTAGCCCACTATCCTCCATATGCCTATCCAATGCCCGTTTAAATGCCCATAAAGAGGGAGAGTCCACCACTGTTACTGGCAGGACATTCCACGAACTCACGACTCACTGAGTAAAGAGTCTACCCCTAACATCTGTCCTATACCTACCACCCCTTAATTTAAAGCTATGCCCCCTCGTAATATCTGATTCCATACGTGGAAAAAGGTTCTCATGGTCAACCCTATCTAAACCCCTAATCATCTTGTACACCTCTATCAAGTCACCCCAAACCTTCTTTTCTCCAATGAAAACAGCCCCAAGTGCCTCAGCCTTTCCTCAGGATAGTTTCTTTCCAAAGAGGATCCAAAAGCGGGAGCCCCATCCAAATGTTAAAACAGATACTAATAAATCCAGTAGGGAAGTCAGAGAACTGTTATAACACAGTGAGTGGCTAGAATGTAGAACTCACCATGACAGGTGAAAACGAGATGTACATGAGAGAACAAGAACAGAGTGATTGATCAAAGCTGAGGCAGAAAGATTGGGAGGATACCTGCATGGATTATAAACACCAAAACCAACTTGCTGGGCCGAATGGCCTGATTCTAGGTTGTGAATACTATCTCATTTGACACTGACCAGCAGCAGAGGACACCCACCCACAATGGAGTGGCAAAACAAGGAACGGAAAATTCAGAAGAGATAGAGTCATTGAGTTATACAGCATGGAAACAGGCCCTTTGGGCTAACCCATCCATGCTGACCAGATATTCCCCCACCCGCCCCCTTAGCCAGCCTCAGACACTCCAGGGGGAAACAGCCCCAGCTTAGTCAGTCTGTCCCTGTAGCTCCAACACTCCAGTCCCAGCACCACCTTTGTAAATCTTTTCTGATCCTTTTCAAGTTTCACAACATCCTTCCTAAAGCAGGGAGACCAAATGTTCAATATTCCTAAAGAGTCCTCACCAATGTTTTTCGAAGGACAGACAGAGAGAAAGTGGGTGGGCCATGTCGCAAAGTGATAGGAGATGACGGAAGTTGAGTAGAATTCTCGGGGTTAGGCCCGGTTAAAGCCGCAAGACCTCCTGGTGCTGAAAGGGAGAGGACAGTAAAGGCGATTTTTGGAAGTCCACTGTGCCACCCCATTTACATCAGGGCAACAGTTATGTCAGCAGCTTGACCTGCATTCATTCTGGTTCCACATTCCAGGAAATAAACATCTGGTCCCTGCCCAAAGCACTGCTTTGATAGATCGGAAGTGGGCTGGCCAGGGCAGGAAGAGATTATTTAAGATGAAGTTACTAAAATAACTCATTCTTTACATTTAATCTGAACCAAATAGCAGAGGGAGATACATTGTAAGGTCAGGTAGTGCTCTTGCTGACGTGCTGTTAGCATCAGCCATTGGAAATACTGGGCGTGTGCTGACAGTGAAAGACACTTTCTGTTGACTGTGTCTGTACTAGAATACTGTCTTCTTTCTTAGGAGATGGTTCCTTTCTAGTTCTCCCATGAGAAACAGTGTTCAGCTGAGGGAGCCCAACACTGTCCCTCAACTTCAAAAAAACAACGAAAGAGCTGCGAATGCAGTCAATCAGAAACAAAAACAGAAGTTGCTGGAAAAGCTCAGCAGGTCGGGCAGCATCTGTGGAGAGAAATCAAAGTTAGGGTGCAGTGACCCTTCCTCTGAACTTCTACTGATCTCATTCAACCACTGGGATAGTGTCAGTCATGGCACCCTGGCTTCCTCCCAATGCCGTAGGCAGCTGGTATCTGCTCTTGGCTCCTCTTCCAGGTGCACCAGAAATGGTGGGAGTCCATTTTGAATGGGGACATGGACTGTAAGTCAAGAGGATACCAAAGAAATTGGCCCAAATGGACGGTATTGATTGAAAGCATGCAGCAACTTCACATCATTGAAACCTATGAGAATGCATGGCCTACAAACTGGGCTGTAATGTGATTAAATCAATCAGTCAATGACATTTTTTTGTTGTTACATGTATCGAGATACAGTGAAATGTATTGTTTTGCATCCTCTACAGGCAGATTGTACCATACGAAGTGTATCAGGGTAGCAGAACAGAGTGCAGAATAGTGTTACAACCACAGAGAAGGTGCAGAGAGAGAGATCAAAATTAACATTTTGAGAGGTCTGTTCAAAAGTCTGGTAACATCAGGAAAGAAGCTGCTCGTCTATCCATTCTTATGTGTAATTTAACTTTTATATCTTTTGCCTGATGGAAGGGAGTGGAAGAGAGTATAACCAGGATAGGAGGGGTCTTTGATGATGTTGGCTACTTTCTCAATGCAACTGGAATTATAGATGGAGTTAATGCTGGTTTGTGCGATAGACTGGGCTGTGTTCACCACGCGAACCGGCCTTCCATCCATCTCCTTTGCTCCGTGCTCATGTTTGATGAAACCCTTGGGCAGGGAGGTAGCTCCACAGCTTCACCAGGAATACAGATCCCATGGACACACAGAGTCCTCACCCACAGTGACACTCCCTGGCAGGAAGCTGTTTCCAGGTGCTAGCCCCACACTCCTGCCATGTTGTACTCTCTCAGCTTTGGCAGCTGCATTGAGATCAAGTTATAGGCCCTAGTAACGCTTTTAGAATTTGTGGTTTCAAGGTGCCAACGTCAACTCAAGCTGTTTGGAATGTGACATGGACCAAGGTCACCGAGTAGAGACTGGTAGTTTTGAAGCAAAAACATATCCATCAGTGACTGAGAAATGTCTTTCACAAACAGGAAATGCTAAGTTTAGAATTCCAGTCAGCCTGCACAGAGATATTATGACAAACCTCTGGGGGAGATGGGACATTGCTGCCTGGCCCAGAGGTAGAAATACTACATTGTATGACAAGGGCCCCTAAAACTAAGGCCAGCCAATCCACCTGATCACGTGATCTGGAAAATTCATTGCCGTTCTCTAATTAGGTAATTAAAAGGGATTTCTCAATTGAAAGGCTCAATCATAGGAGGGAGAACACATTTCCGGAACATTGGGATGTTATATTGAGGTTGTACAAGACATTTTTTGATTAGATTAGATTACTTACAGTGTGGAAACAGGCCCTTCGGCCCAACAAGTCCACACCGACCCGCCGAAGCGCACCCACCCAGACCCATTCCCCTACATTTACCCCTTATCTAACAGTACGGGCAATTTAGAATGGCCAATTTACCTAACCTAACATTGTTGAGACCTCTTCTGGAGTACAGTGTGCAGTTCTGGTCACCCTGCTATAGGAAGGATATTATTAAACTGGAGAAGGGTCAGAACAGATTAACCAGGATGTTGTTAGGAATGGAGTGTTTGAGTTATAGGGATAGGCTGGGACTTCTTTCACTATTGTGGAGGAGTTTGAGAGGTGACCTTCTCGAGGTTTATAAAATCAGACAGGGTGTAGAGAAGGCGAATGGCAGGAGTCTTTTTTCCCTATGATAGGGGATTTTAAGACTAGGAGGCATATGTTTAAGATGAGAGGAGAAAGATTTTAAAAGGAAGAAATGAGAGGCTTCTTTTTATGCAGTGAGTGGTTTGTGTGTGGAATGAACTTCCAAAGAAAGTGTTGGATATAGGTACAGTTAAAATATTTAAAAGACATTTAGATAAGTCCATGAATAAGAAAGGTTTGGAGGGATATGGACTAAGTACAAGTTGGTGGGACTGCTTTAGTTTGGAATTATGGTCAGAATGGACTGATGGGACTAAAGGGTCTATATCCAAGCAAATCCACGTTAAATGGATCACCATCAACATTTCATCAGCGACTGCAGATGATTGGCCAAAACGAAACTGAGTTCAGGAAGATCTGTCACAGGATTGCCATCCAGAGTCCCAAGTAAATATTCTGGAGACATCGGTTTGAATCCCACCAATGGCAGACATTGAAATTTGAATTCAAGTAAAGTATGGAATGAAAAGCTAGCTTTTCACCTGGTTCACTTATGTCTTTTCAAGAAACAAATCTGCCATCCTTACCTGGTCTGGTCTACATCTAACTCCAGACCCTCAGTGATGCCTCCTAACAACGAGGCCCTCTGAAAAGGCCAATCAGGCTGACAGAAATAAAGGATGAACAGCCAGGAATGGTTCAGCCATGACAGCCACATTCCATAAACAAATCAGGATAGGAAAAAGGATTTCCATGTTGCTGTGCTCCCAGCTCCAGGGCAGATGATGTAATGATGAGCCGGCACCAATCACAAGCCTGTCCGCCATCTTTCATTGGCTGGTGGCTATTGTGAAGGTGACCAATTAGGGGTCTGTCAATAGGTCAATTGCTGATCTCTCCTCGTTTCCAGTTAGTGGGGCTTGGCACTCCCTCACCTCAGTGTTAGTGTCAGGGTCAGGATCCTGAGATAATCAAGCCCAATGTGTCTGGCCAAACTGTGCTCCATTTCAAACAGTGCCTTGGAATCCATGGGCTAGATTGTGCGAGCCCCCATCGAGGGCTTTCAGTGCGGGTTGGGCTGGGCACATGAAGTAGGTACTTACTCTCTCACCCACTCCCCAGCTCAGCCCCAAAATTAAGGATCAACATTAAATCAATTGTTTCAATAAATAATTATGTGCCCCAACATTGGGTTGCCTGTGTGATAATCTAGTTGGCGTTAGCAGTAGTTGGCAGCCTATTTTCTAAAAGTTAGTAAAAGGGCAGGAGGGAAGCAGGGGTACAATCTCTGGAGAAGCTGGGGGTGCCATTTCACATCAGGAGAACTCACTTTCCCATCTGCTCTCCAGAGCCCAGCCCCTAGCCATTGTACCCCCCAGTGCAGCCAAAGCTGGTAAACTGTCCCCACCACACCATTTTATCCTTGATGCCAGATCCATGGCTGCCTGCCCAAGGTCTTGATGCTGTTGGCATCTGCCGATGCAGCACCTTCCAAAGGTGTGTGCCCCTGCCCTGTAAGGGCAGGAGGAGGGCCCACTCTGCCATCGTACACACTTCCTACTGCCTGATATTATTGTTAAGAGACAAAAACACCACAGATGCTGGAATCCAAGGTAGACCAGCAGGAGGCTGGAAGAACACAGTAAGTCAGGCAGTATCAGGAGATGGCGAAGTCAATGTTTTGGGTGTAACCGTTCTTCAGGATATTGCTGTGGTACACATTGCTTTCTTGTCATTTGCTTCCTGACTGACTTTCTGGTTGGATATGGATGAGGCAGACCCCTCGCCATAGTGTTGGACCTGGGTTTCCACATTGTGAATTGAGTTTAATGTCTCATTCACAGGATTTGATGGTTTTCTTTATTTCAAAACTATACTTTATTCATAAAATAATTCATAAAACAGTTGGTCATGCCATACATACATAAACATTTACATACAGAGATCAGAATTTATCATTTTTATATACAGGTCTGTATGTTTATCAATCATATGCCCATATATTTAGCTGAGGCATCAGCAGAGCCCAAATGACTGTTCTTCTTTAGACAGCCAGATGTTAAACGGTGGTCTTTCCCCACCGCGCCTTGGCGGCAGCTGCCCCAAGCTTCAGCGTGTCCCTCAACACGTAGTCCTGGACCTTGGAATGTACCAGTCTGCAACGCTCAGTTGGGGTCAACTCCTTCAGTTGGAAGATCAACAGGTTTCAGGCCGCCCAGAGAGCGTCCTTCGCCGAGTTGATGACCCTCCAGGCACAGTTGATGTTCATCTCAGTGTGCGTTCCGGGGAACAGGCTGTAGAGCACGGAGTCCCGCGTCACGGCGCTGCTCGGGGCGAACCTCGACAAATACCACTGCATTCCTCTCCAGACAACTTCTGCGTAGGCACATTTCAGAAGGAGGTGTGTGACAGTCTCTTCCCCCCCCCCCCGCAGCCGCTTCGAGGGCAGCGTGCGGTGCGGCTGAGAGTCCGGGCATGCATAAAGGATCTCACAGGTAGAGCCCTTCTCACCACCAGCCAAGCCATGTCTTGGTGCTTGTTGGAAAGTTCTGGCGATGAGGCATTCTGCCAAATGGCTTTGACAGTCTGCTCAGGGAACCGCTCGATAGGATCCGCCCTCTCCTTTTCCCGAAGGGTCTCGATGACACTATGCGCTGACCACTTCCTGATGGACTTGTGGTCAAAGGTGTTCTTCTTCATATACTTCTCCACGAAGGACAGGTGATACGGAACGGTCCAAATACTCGGAACATTCCGCGGCAGCGAGGCCAGGCCCATCCTTCGCAACACCGGGGACAGGTAGAACCTCAGTACGTAGTGACACTTGGTGTTTGCGTACCGGGGATCCACGCACAGTTTGATGCAGCCACACATGAAGGTGGCCATCAGGGTGAGGGTAACATTGGGTGTATTTTTTTCCCCCGTTGCCCAGATCTTTGTACAGTGAGTCCTTTCGGACCCGGTACATCTTTGATCCCCATATAAATTGGAAGATGGCCCGGGTGACTGCAGCGGCGCAGGTTCTGGGGATAGGCCAGACCTGCGCCACATATAACAATACTGAGAGTACCTCACACCTGATGACCAGGTTCTTCCCGGCAATGGAGAACGACCATTGCTCCCATCTGCTTAATTTCTGTCTCATCTTCCTGATATGCTCCTCCCAAGACTTGGTGTACGCCCCAGCCCCACCAAACCAGGTGGTCGGTCCTGACGGTGAAGGGGATTGAGGATTGGTCGGCCCAGTTCCCGAAGAGCATGGCCTCGCTCTTGCCTCGGTTTACCTTGGCCCCCGAGGCCCACTCAAACTGGTCACAAATGCACATGAGTCTATGCACGGACAGCGGATCTGAGCAGAAAACGGCGACATCATCCATGTACAGGGAGGCCTTAACCTGCAGGCACCCGCTGCCAGGAATAGTCACCCCTCTCAGGCTCGCATCCTTCCTGATGGATTCGGCAAATGGCTCGATGCAGCACACAAACAAGGCAGGCGAGAGTGGGTAGCCCTGCCTGATTCCAGATCTGACTGGGAAGCTATCTGATTCCCACCCATTGATTGAGACTGCACTGACAATGTTGGTGTAGAGCAGTCTGATCCAATTACCGATTCCCTCCCCAAAGCCCATTTTGGAGAGGACATCCCTCATATATGTATGTGATATCCTGTCAAAGGCTTTCTCCTGGTCCAGGCTGATCAGGCAGGTATCCAACCCTCTGTCCTGCACATAGGTGATCATTTCCCTGAGGAGTGCGAGACTCTCGGCGATCTTCCTGCCCGGTACAGCACAGGTTTGGTCAGGGTGAATCACCGACCCCAGAGCAGACCTGACCCGGTTAGCGATGACCTTTGACTAGATTTTGTAGTCTGTGTTTAACAGTGAGATCAGTCTCCAATTTCTGAGTTCCTCCCTCTCCCCCTTCCGCTTGTAGATGAAGGTGATGATGCCTTTCCTCATGGATTCACTATGGTACCTGCCCGAAGCATACTGACATACACCTCCAGCAGGTCCTGGCCAATCAAGTCCCACAGAGCGGAATAGAGCTCGACCGGTAAGCCGTCGCTTCTGGGAGTTTTATTCTTTTCGAAGGACTCGAGGGCCTTGGTCAGCTCGTCCAGAGATAGCGGCTGGTCCAGCCTCTCGCGTGTTCTGTCATCTAAGACCTCCGTGATAGAGGACAGGAACGACTGGGAGGCCGCGCTGTTGGTTGGCTTCAAGTAATACAGACTGGCATAGAAGGAGTTGCTGATGTCAGCCTGACCAAAAGGCTGAGAAGAATATGATGGTGTTTGTGGCAGTGTCGCACTCCCTCAGTACTGAATTGTCCTGGCAGTCTGGGTCACATGCTTTGTAAGGAGGTTTATGCACATTGCATTCAGGGTTGATGGAAGTGCGGATACTCCCAGACAACTTGGACAAAGGCAACATGGCTAAAAGTGAAGTCCTGAAAATATCTTAAATCGCCTTGGGATAGAGTCCATGAAGGCTGATGATCTCACTGGTGTCAGCCATGACTCTATGGATACCATAGCTTTTATATGCAAATACTGAGAGTTCAAGGGGTACAGATTCCTGATGAAGGGCTTATGCCCGAAACGTCGAATTTCCTATTCCTTGGATGCTGCCTAACCTGCTGTGCTTTAACCAGCAACACATTTTCAACTGAGAGTTCAAGGTCCAGTCAGAGGTTTAAGCCCATCATCCAGGCTGACCTATCACTGAGGGAGCACTGCACTCCCCAAGGCGATGCTTTCTAAATGGGACTTTAAGCTGAAACCTTGGCTGGCCTCTTCAGTGGACAGAAGGGATCCCATGACACTACTTGAGAAAGAAGGCTCATTAAACATTGGAGCAAAGTAGGCCGTTCAGCCCATCGAGTCTGCCTTACCATTCAATTAGATCATTGCTGAGATGATAATCCGCAACTCCACTTTCCTGCTTTATCCCCCCATAATTTTTGATTGTTTTTTTGATTAGTCAAGGAGTCATTGAGATGTACAGCACAGAAACAGACATTTTGGTCCAACCCATCCATACCAAATAGGTATCCTAAATTAATCTCGTCCCATTTGCCAGCACTTGGTCCATGTCCCTCTATACCCTTCATATACCCATCCAGATGCCTGTCAAATGTAATTGTACCAGCCTCCACAACTTCCCCTGGCAGCTCATTCCATACACATATCACCCTCTGCGTGATAGATTTTCCCCAAATTCTGTTTCTTTATAACTTTCCCCTCTCAGCTTAGATCTATGCCCTCTCGATGCTGTTGGGATCTGCCGATTTTATGAATCATTACTAGTGGAATGTCTCCCAGGGTCTCGGTCAATGCTTAACCTTCGGCCAAAAAGCTCTAAAGGAAGCGATGAACTCATCATTACTTCATTGTAGTTTAAAGCTCCTTGCTGTGCATGGGCTGGCTGCCACATTTCCTACAGTATAAAATTTAAAGTACTTAATTGGCTGCTTTGGGATCTCCTGGGCTGGCTGAAGTCACTGTATAAATACTAGTTCTTCACTTAATGGCTGCATTCACTGTCCTTATTGCAGAGATGTCAGCTGTTCTGGTTTTGTAAGCACTGGGTGTGCAGACCAAAAAGAGACACTCTCTCTTAACTGAAGGCACAAGATGATGCAGTAAAACAGGCCAAGGATTTAGTGCCAGGACTGGTGATAAGAAAAACCGCACAGAGAGGACCAAGTCCTCACTCACACCCTGCATTTACATCAATACCTCAACCTGCAAAGACAGACGACGAATCTAATTATATAACTGTACCGACACCACCCACCCCCACCCCTGCATAACAGGCAATTAGGAAGCTGTGCCTGCATTCAGGTAGAAAATGACCTTCAGATGCACAATATCCACTTGTTATGAAGCAGCAGCCTGTTCTAGCTGGGCCGGAGTTGGTGAATCAATGTTGATTCACCATCTTCCGAGCTTGTGTTTTCACCTCAGCACATCTTCACAGTTCCACCCTCAGTAGTTTTATTATTAAATCAGGGCGGCTTTGTTAGCTCGCTGGCGTTGGCACAGAGGCTTGCTCCATACAGAACGGGCTGACTGCACAGTTCTGTTGCCCACTGCCGGTGAGAGGAGCTGCAGGCTGGCAGTATGGCAGGACCATAACAAACTCCAGCATTAACCCATTCAGTACCAAGCTCCCTTCCTATTTCCCGGTGGGGGGTGGGGGGGAGGCAGGGAGGGAACACAGGCTGGTTTCAGGTGTACCTGACAGACGGGGGCTGGGGGGTGGGCGCTGCCAACACCACATGGGGGAGGCTGTGGCAAAGTTGTAATGTCACCTACACGAACAATTCAGAGACCACAGCAGATCGTCAAATTTAAAAGTTTTAATAAGATCTGGAATTAGAAGCTAGTCTAATTACAACCATTGCCGATTGTCATTAAAAAAAACCCCATAGGATTCATTAATTCCATTAATGGCGGGAAAGGAAATCTGCTACCTTACCTGGTCTGGCCTACACGTGACTCCAGACCCTCTGCAATGTGGTTGACTCTTAGCTGCCCTCTGGGAAGGTCACTCAGTTCACAGGCAATAAGCGCTGACCTTCCCAGTGACACCTACATCCCACGAATGAACAAAATAACAAAAACTGTGGCTTGCAAAGCCCCACTGAGTGAATCCAGGTCACAGTAAAGTCATAGAGTCATACAGCACGGGAACACACCGAACCAGTCCATGCCGAGCATAATCCCAAATTAAACCTGTCCCACTTGCCTGCACATGGCCCATTTCCCTCCAAACATTTCTTATTCATGTCCTTGGTTATCTGCACCTGCATCCACCACTTCCTCAGGACGTTCATTCCACACACAAACCACTCTCTTTGTAAAAAACAATTTTTAAATCTTTCCCCTCTCACCTTAAAAATATGCCCCTTGGTCTTGAAATTCCCCATCTTGGAGAAAAGACTACTATTAACCCTAACTATATCCCTCATGATTTATAAACCTCTATAAAGGTCGCCCCTCAATCTCCTACAGTCCAGTGAAAAAGTCCCAGCCTATCCAGCTTCTCCTTATAATTCAGACACTCCATTCCTGGCAACATCCTGGTAAGTTTCTTCTGAACCCACTCCAGTTTTACTAATATCCTTCCTATAGCAAGGTGATCAGAACTGCACACAGTACTCCAGACGAGGCTCAACCACAACAGAATGTCCCAACTCCTATACAAAAAGCTCTGAGCAATGAAGGCAAGTGTGCTAAATGTCTTCTCACCACCCTGTCTACATGTAATGCAAATTTCAAAGAATTATGCACCTGAACCCTTAGATCTCTCAGTTCTCCAACACTATCCAAGGCTCTACTTTTAATTATATAAGTCCTGCCCCTGTTTGTTTTACCAAAATTGAAATACCTCACATTTATCCAAATTAAACTCCACCTGCCAATCTTCAGCCTATACATCTGCAGTGTGGTGAGAGGAGATATTCAGGTAGCTTATCAGTTTCTGAGGACAAACCGTACAAACCCACAGTTCTGAAGGCCTTGTTAAATCTTTACCTCACAGCCACAAACCTGACCCTCAGCCGGAACCGTGGTGCTAACTGCCGCACAGCAGACCCCCACGTTGGAAAGCTCCACTCTGAGGATCCTGTTGTGAGCAAGCATTGCCCTCAGATGAAGGAAGTAGACGATAAACACTGGCATTTCCAGGAAGCAGCCCTGTGATTCTGTAATGTCCCTTTATCTATGTTACTCTTTATGAGCTTTAATTGGAAGAAACCTTGTAGTAGGGACTGATTTTAGTCAGAATTCACTGGCCAATCAGTAAATAAATAAAATCCAAACTCCCACCCTCACCCTGAATGCTACTCTTTCAATCTTTACCCCATGTTGTTCCCCCTGACGTGCTGACACTGACTGGAGTAGAGGTAGTGCTGGGGAGAAGGCAGCACCTACTGGTGCCACAACTGTTCCAGATACTATCACCACAATTACTGGAGTTTGCATTATGATTCCCGAAATCTCTGAAAGTGCGAACTCTGTTACTGCTGCAACTAGAGTCATAGCGATATACAGCAACGAAACACACCGTTCAGGCCAACTCGTCCATGCCAACCAAACATCCTAACCTAATCTAGACCCATTTGCCAGCATTCGGCCCATATCCCTCCAAACCCTTCCTATTCATGTACCCATCTAGATGCCTTTTAAATGCTGTAATTGTACCAGCCTCCACCACTTCCTCTGACAGCTCATTCCACACACGCATCACCCTCTGTGTGAAAAAGTTGCCCCTTAGGTCCCTTTTAAATCTTTCCCCCCTCATCCTAAACCGATGCCCTCTAGTTCTGGACTCTCCCATCACAGGGAAAAGACCTTGTCTATTTACCCTGTCCATGTCCTTCATGATTTTATATACCTCAATAAGGTCACTTCAGCCTCCAATGCTCTAGGGAAACCAGCCTCAGCCTATTCAACCTCTCCCTATAGCTCAAATCCTCCCACCTTGGCAACATCCTTTTAAATATTTTCTGAACTTTTTCAAGTTTGGCAACATCCTTCCAATAGAAAGGAGACCAGAATTGAACACAATATTCCAACAGTGGCCTAACCAATGTCCTGTACCGTCGCAACATGACCTCCCAACTCCTGTACTCAATACCAATGAAGGAAAGTGTACCAAACGCCGCCTTCACTATCCTATCTACCTGCGACTCCACTTTCAAGGAGCTGTGAACCTGCACTCCAAGGTCTCTTTGTTCAGCAACACTCCCCAGGACCTTACCATTAAGTGTATAAGTCCTGCCCTGATTTGCCTTTCCAAAATGCAGCACCTCGCATTTATCTAAATTAAACTCCATCTGCCAATCCCAGCCCACTGGCCCATCTAATGAAGATCCTGTTGTAATCTGAGGTAACCTTCTTTGCTGTCTGCTACACCTCCAATTTTGGTGTCATTTCCAAACTTACTAACTATACCTCATCTGTTCACATCCAAATCATTTATATAAAGGATGAAAATTAGTGGACCCAGCACCGATCCTTGTGGCACTCCACGTCTGAAAAACAACCCTCCACCACCATCCTCTGTCTTCTACCTTTGAGCCAGTTCTATATCCAAATGGCTAGTTCTCCCTGTATATTCCATGAGATCTAACCTTGTTCACCTGTCCACCATGAGGTACCTTGTCGAACCCCTTACTGAAGTCCATACAGCTCACATCCATCACTCTACCCTCATCAATCCTCTTTGTTATTTCTTTTAAAAATTCAATCAAGTTCGTAAGACATGATTGCCCACGCACAAAGCTATGTTGACTATCTCTAATCATCTTTACCTTTCCAAATACATGTACATCCTGCCCCTCAGGATTCCCTCCAACAACCTACCCATCACCGATGACAGGCTCTCTGGTCTATAGTTCCCTGGCTTTTCCTTACCATCTTTCTTAAACAGTGGCACCACGTTAGCCAACCTCCAGTCTTCTGGCACCCCACCTGTGAGTATTGACGATACAAATATCTCAGCAAGAGGCCTAGCAATCCCTTCCCTAGCTCCCCACAGAGTTCTAGGGTACACCTGGTCAGGTCCTGGGGATTTATCCACACTTAAGCATTTTAAGGCATCCAACACTTCCTCCTCTGTAATATGGGCATTTTGCAAGATGTCACCATCTATTTCCCCACATTCCCCACATCTTCCATATCCTTTTCCACAGTAAATACTGATGCAAAATACTCGTTTAGTGTCTCCCCCGTCTCCTGCAGCTGCACACAAAGGCCACCTTATTGATCTTTGAGGGGCCCTATTCTCTCCCTAGTTACCCTTTTGCTCTTAATATATTTATATATTTATAGAATCCCTTTGCCAAAGCCATCTCATGTCCCCTTTTTGCCGTCCTGATTTCCCTCTTAAGTTACTCCTGCCTTTATACTCTTCTAAGTATATCGATCCTGTCTATACCTGACATATGCTTCCTTCTTTTTCTTCACTGAAACCTCAATTTCTTTAGTCATCCAGCATTCCCTACACCTACCAGCCTTGTCTTTCACCCTAACAGGAATACATTGTCTCTAAACTCTCGTTATCTCATTTCTGAAGGCTTCCCATTTTCCAGCCGCCTTTTCACCTGTGCACAATCAGCTTTTGAAAGTTCTTGCCTAACACCACCAAAATTGGCCTTTCTCCAATTTAGAACTTCAACTTTTAGATCTGCTCTATCCTTTTCCATCACTATTTTAATAGGATTATGCTTCCTGGTCCCAAAGTGCTCCCCCACTGACACCTCAGTCACCTGCCCTGCCTTATTTCCCAAGAGTAGGTCAAGTTTTGCACCTTCTCTAGTCGGTACATTCACATACTGAATCAGAAAATTTTCTTGTACATACTTAACAAATTCCTCTCCATCTAAACCCTTAACATTATGGCAATCCCAGTCTATGTTTGGAATGTTAAAATCTCCTATCATAACCACCCTACTATTCTTACAGATAACTGAAATCTCCTTACAAATTTGTCTCAATTTCCCACTGACTATTAGGGGGTCTATAATACAATCCCAATAAGGTGATCATCCCCTTCTTATTTCTCAGTTCCACCCAAATAATTTCCCTGGATGTATTTCCAGGAATATCCTCCCTCAGCACAGCTGTAATGCTACCCCTTATCAAAAACACCACTCCTCCTCCTCTCTTGCCTCCCTTTCTATCCTTCCTGTAGCATTTGTACCCTGGAACATTAAGCTGCCAGTCCTGTCCATCCCTGAGCCATGTTTCCATAATTGCTATGATATCCCAGTCCCATGTTCCTGACCATGCCCTGAGTTCATCTGCCTTCCCTCTTAGGCCTCTTGCATTGAAATAAATGCAGTTTAATTTTCAGTCCTACCTTGTTCTCTGCTTTGTCCCTGCCTGCCACGACTATTTGACTCGCTTCTTTTCTCAACTGTACCATTCTCAGGTTAATCTCTTTCCCCACTATATCCCTGGGTCCCACACGCACCCTCCCTCCCACCTCACTAGTTTAAATCCTCCTGAGCAGCTGTAGCAAATCTCCCTGGCAGTATATTAGTCCCCTTCCAATTCAGGTGCAGTCCGTCCTTCTTGTAATGTCACTCCTACCCCAGAAGAGATTCCAATGATCCAGAAAGGTGCATCCCTCTCTGATACTACGCATTCATCTGCTCTATCCTCCTACTCCTACCCTCACAATATTCCCAAAGTGGCCAACCAATGTCCTGTACAGCCACAACATGACCTCCCAACTCCTGTACTCAATTTCTGTCCAATAGAGGAAAGCATACCAAATGCCACCTTCACTATCCTATCTACCTGTGACTCTACTTTCAAGGAGCTATGAACCTGCACTCCAAGGTCTCTTTGTTCAGCAACACTCCCTAGAACCTTACCATTAAGTGTATAAGTCCTGCTCTGATTTGCTTTCCCAAAATGCAGCACCTCACATTTATTCTAAATTAAACTCCATCTACCACTCCTCGGACCATTGGTCCATTGGATCAAGACACCGTTGTACTCTGAGTTAACCTTTTTGCTGTCCACTACACCTCCAATCTTGGTGTCATTTGTCAACTTAACAACTATACCTCCGACGTTCACATCCAAATCATTTATATAAATGATGAAAAGCAGTGGACCCAGCACCGATTCTTGTGGCACTCCACTGGTCACAGGCCTCCAGTCTGAAAAACAACCCTCCACCACCACCCTCTGTCTTCTACCTCTGATCCAGTTCTGTATCATAATAGCTGTTCTCCCTGTATTCCATGTGATCTAACCTTGCTAACCAGTCTCCAATGAGGAACCTTGTCAAACACCTTAATGAGTCCATACAGATCATGTCCACCACTCTGCTCACATCAATCCTCTTCGTTAATTCTTCAAAAAACTCAATCAAGGTAGAGGACCGGAAAAAACTGTGGGTGTAAGAACTGCTCTTTTTCTGAGTTATTTTAGGCTTTGGAGGTGATTTTCTCAAATTCCAGGGACAGTGATTACTGTTTTATTGCTGTTGGATTGTTTTGGAATTTTGGGGATAAAAGATCAAAACAACAACACTTTTAAAAGGAGAAAGACAGAAAAAAGGCAGTGAGCACATGGTTAGTGACGGGGAGAGAGAAACCTACACTGCTAACTGACACAGCAGTGTATCTACACAGTTACTGCCTCTGCTGTTTGAGTTCATGTATCTCTGGACATCAAAGTTTGTCTAGGAAAAATTAACAAACAGCGACATTCACAGCTGACCTTGGAGGAACATGTGTGGGACAGCTCACAGCACAGGGACAGATAAGTGCATAGTTTTGACATGTAGCCTTGCTGTAAGTCGGCAGCAGTGAGTAGAGTGGGTTCTTTCTTGATTATATGTTTTGTTGAGACCTGTCTCTTGATTAACTTTTAAAAGTATGAGCCATAAGTACTAAGTTAACCTGGAGCACTGCATTTTTTGAGTGATAAGGCAGTGCTATTTCTGGGTCTGTAGATTGTGAAGGAGCAAGGTTGGCCTTTAGTAGAATGATGTGCTCTTCCTGTGGAATGTGGGAGATTAGGGAGAGTTTCCATGTTACTGATGATTATGTCTGCAGGAAGTGTCTTTGGTTACGAATCCTGTCAGATCGCATGGATCGTTTGGAGCATGAGTAAGAGGCAATGAGGAATTTACAAGAGCTAGGGGCTGTGATGGAAGGCAGTTATAAACATGGAGAAAAGCTGCAGATACAGTCAGGTAGATGGGTTAACACAAGGAAAGGTAGGAGGAGTAGGCAGGAAGTGCAGCGTTCTCCTGTGGCTATCCCCATCTCAAACAAGTATGCTATTTTATAAAATTTAGAGAGTGGTGGACTCTCAGGGGAATGTCGCACAAACAGGCTCTAATGTAACGAGGAGTACGTCAGGTTCCAAGTGATCAATTGTGTTAGGGGACTCTCTAGTCTGAGGTACAGACAGACGTTTCTGCTGTCAGCAGCGAAAAAGCAGAATGGTGTGTTGCTTCCCAGGTGCCAGGATCAAGGATGTCTCAGAGAGGGTGTAGAATGTTCTCATGGGGGAGAGGGGCCAGCAGGAGGTCATTGTACACATTGGAACCAACGACATAGGAAGGGAAAAATATGAAATTCTGAAGTGACAATATAGAAAGTTAGGCAAGAAGTTAGCAAGGAGGTCCTCGAGGGGAGTAATATCTGGATTATTTCCAGTGTTATATTACAGTGGATGTGTGGAGGTGGTACAAATATAACATTGAAAAGGCATCTGGAAGGGTATATGAATAGGAAGGGTTTGGAGGGATATGGGCAGGGTGCTGGCAGGTAGGACTAGATTGGGTTGGACAAGTTGGACCAAAGGGTCTGTTTCCATGCTGTACATCTCTATACTCTCGCCTCATTTGCCTGCATTTGACCCATATCCCTCTGCATCCTTTCTATTCATGTACCTTTCCAAATACTTCTTAAATATAATTGTAAACGTTGCCCCTTTTAAAATCTTTCACCTCTTACTTTTAGCCTATGCCCTCTAGTTTTGGACCCCTAGCGGAAAAAAAGATCTTGGGTATTTACCCTATCCATGCCACTCATGATTTTATGAAGTTCAAGAAAGTCACCTCTCATGCTCCAGTCTATCCAGCCTCTCCTTATAACTCAAACCTTCCAGTCTTGGTAATATCCTTATAAATATTATTTGTAGCTTTTCCGGTTTAATAACATCATTCCTATAGCAGCGCGACCAGAATTGTACACTGTATTCAAAATGTAATTGTAAAAGTTGTTGTACAGCCATGACATGACATCCCATTTCCTCTCCTCAATGCTCTGACTGATTAAAGCAAGCATGCCTTCCTCATCACCGTGTCCACCTGGGACACTGCTTTGAAGGAATTATGTACCTGCACCCCGAGTCTCCCTGTTCGACAACATTCCCCCTGGGTCTCTCATTAACTGTGTAAGTTCTGCCCTGATTTGCCTTTCCAAAATGGAACACTTCATATTTATGTGATTTAACCTCCATCTGCCATTCCTCAGCCCACTTGCCCAGTTGATCAAGATCCTATTGTACTCTCAGATAACTTTCTTCACTGTCCACTATCCTACCAATTCTGGTGTCATCCACAAACTTACAAACCATATCTCCTGTACTCTCCTCCAAATCACTTATATAAAAGACGAAGAACAGTGGACCCAGCACCTATCCTTGTGGTCACAGGCTTCCAGCCCCTCTCCCACCATCCTCTGTCTCCCATTGTCAAGCCAATTTTCTATCCAATTAGCTATCTTCCCTGGACCTCACCTTATTAACCAGTCTACCATTTGGAAAGGTACTTAAGGCCTTGCTAAAGTTCATGTCGGCAACATCTATCATTCTGTTTTCATCTATCTCCTTGATCAGATCTTGAAAAAGATGCCATCAACTTCATGAGACATGATTTCCCACATACAAAGCCATGCTGACTATCCCTAATCAGTCCTTATCTTTCCAAATGCATGTAGATCCTGTCTCTCAGACTCCCCTCCAACAACTTACCCACCACTGACATTCAGCTCACTGCTGTGTAGTCCCCTGGCTTTTCCATGCAGCCTTTCTTAAATAATGGCACAATATTAGCCACTCTCCAGTCCTCTGATACTTCCCTCATGGCTGTCGGTGATACAAATATCTCTGTTAGGGGACTCACAATTTGTTCCCGAACTTCCCACAATGTCGTGATCAGGTCCCGGGGACTTATCTACCTCCATGCCTCTAAGACCTCCCGCACTTCATTTTCTGCAGTGTGGACTCTTTTTCAAGACATTTGTTTAGATTAGAGTGGTGCTGGAAAAGCACAGCAGGTCAGGCAGCATCCGAGGAGCAGGAAAAATCGACGTTTCGGGCAAAAGCCCTTCATCAGGAATAGAAACAGAAAGCCTCCAGGGTGGAGAGATAAATGGGGGAGGGGGGTGGGGCTAGGGAGAAGGTAGCAAAGAGTACAATAGGTGAATGGGGGTGGGGATGGAGGTGATCGGTCAGAGGGGAGGGTGGGGGAAACCTCACTCACACCCTCTGTACACACACTCACTGTGTAGCCAGCACCCTCACTCACACCTTCGATACACACACTCACTATGTACCCAGCACCCTCACTCACACCCCCTGTACACACACTCACTGTGTAGCCAGCACCCTCACTCACACCCTTCGATACACACACTCACTGTGTAGCCAGCACCCTCACTCACACCCCCTGTACACACACTCACTGTGTAGCCAGCACCCTCACTCACACCCTCTGTACACACACTCACTGTGTAGCCAGCTCCCTCTATTTATTTCCCTGAGGTCCTTAGCTTCCATATCTTTTTCCAGAGCAATTACTGACAAGAAATATTTGTTTAAGATCTCACCAATCTCCTGTGGTCCGACACATAGATGACCTCGTTGATCTTTAAGGTCCCTATTTGCTGCTGTTATTCCTTTGCCCTTAATATATCTGCAGAATCTCCTTGGATTCTCCTTTGTCTTATCTGCCAAAGTGGCTACAGGAACAGGCGTGGCATTAGGAATCCTGCAGCGAGTAACTCATCTCCTGACTCCCCAAAGCCTGTCCACCATCTACAAGGCACAAGCGAGGAATGTTATGGTATAATCCCCACTTGCCTGGCACCACATCCACAAACATCTACTCCCTCCACCACCAACAGTCAGTAGCAGCAGTGTGTTGTATCTATAAGATGCACTGCAGGAATTCACCTTAGATGGCTCCTTCCAAACCCATGACCATCTAGAAGGACAGGGCCAAGAGGTACATCTGCAAGTTTCCCTCCAAGCCACTCACCATCCTGATTTGGAAATATATCACCTTTCCTCCTCTCCCACTGGGTCAAAGTTCTCATTGTGAACCTACCTGACCTGAAGGACCTGAGTGATTTTAGGAGGCAGCTCACTATCACCTCATCATCAGTGACTGGCAACAAATACTGATCGCATAGTGATGCCAGCCCATAGAGGAGTTTTTTCTAAGATTTGAAAAGTGGAATGGGTAGCCCTGGTGAACCATTTCACTCCTGTGACACTGCAAGCCCTCAAACATCAGTAAATGAGACATTAACACACTCTGCTTTAAAGCACATCTGTACAATGAATTGTGTTGATGAATAATGATGTTTATATTAAGCTCCTGTTAATTCAACTGATAATGCAGCTTTGTTGAACGTTTTCATGCTCAGAACATAAGCTCTTCGCAGCGAGGGGAAGGAGTTTACATGGAACAGATCAACTGCGTTTTAATAAACAGCATCTTCAATCAGCTATCTGATGGGTGCACGCATTTCTCTTGAATTATTCATCAGTCTAGGTTTCAGAATGAACCACTGCATCCTCTAAACACGTGAACAAAGTGAATGAGGAATAATGGTGTGTGAATCCTGGCTGAGAAACAGAAACAGCGAGGAGCAGAAAGGAAGCTAGAGAGGAGCCAAGGTGGAGCAGACAGATGGAGGGGCACAGGTATAGGATCATAATGCAAGAGACCATTCAGCCAGTCATGTCTGTACAGGCTGTCAGCAACAGCAACTCACCCAGTGCCCCTTCCCTGCCTTGTCACTGTAACACTGCAGATTTGACCTTTTTGGATAATGGTCCAAATCTCTTTATAATCTGCCTCTGCCACACTCTCAGGCAGTAACCTCCAGAACCTAACCATTCACTATGTTAAAAACAGGGTTTGCCTCATGTCACTATTTCCTCTGAAAATCACCTTAAATCAGCAAAGGCACAGGATAAACTAGAAAAAGCAGAGAAGACACAGATTCAAGATGGCACTGACACATGACGACGACTCTTGCAAGCTCTCTACAGCAGACCACATTCTCATGTTTCTTACAATCATTCTGCACTTTTAAAACTCAATTCAGTAACTTGGTATTCCTCGCTCTGTTCAATCAGCCTATGATCTCTGTACGTTATGGTCTGCCTGTACTGCCTGCAAAACAAAACGTTTCACTGTACTTAGGTATATGTGACAATAATCAAATCAAATCAAATCAAATAGGGGAGAGACAAAGAGAGAGAGAGAGAGAGAGAGAGAGAGAGAGAGAGAGAGAAAGCGAGAGAGAAAGCCAGTGAAAGAGAAAGCAAGAAAGAGAGAGAGAATGCAAGAGAGAGAAAGCGAGAGAGAGAGAGAGAGACAGAGAGAGAGAGAGAGAGAGAAAGCGAGAGAGAAAGCCAGTGAAAGAGAAAGCAAGAAAGAGAGAGAGAATGCGAGAGAGAGAAAGCGAGAGAGAGAGACAAAGGGCGAGAGACAGACAGAGGGCGAGAGACAGACAGAGGGCGAGAGACAGACAGAGGGCGAGAGAGAGAGACAGAGGGCAAGAGAGAGACACAGAGGGCAAGAGAGAGACAGAGGGCAAGAGAGAACAAGAGAGAGAGCAAGAGAGAGCGAGAGAGCGAGCGAGCGAGAGAGAGAGAGAGAGAGCGTGAGAGAAATATATTCATATGCAAAGAGAGACATGACAGAAAACACAGTGACAGAAAGAGACAAAGGTGGGTAGGGAGGAAGCTAAGAAATGTGTAACAGTGAGAACAATGCTTGATTCCTCCAAGAGAAACTTTAAATCTGCCAGCCCGTAATTCAGCCCCATTGCTTCTGGTGTACCCTCTAACCACAGTGTCGTCCAACCACAGAGAAAACAGTCTGTTTGGGGGAAAGTACCAAAGTGCCTCCTGCTCCATTCAATCATCCACTGAATACAACTAACACCGGGTCACTCTGTACACCCCGAATACAAGAGGCAGTCAACAACAGGACTCAACAGCAACAAGGGGAAACTGCCTGCAAAGGTTCCATTATCTTGACTAGAAATGATACTTTGAGTCAGAAAACATTGACTTGGTAATGGTTATGTGGTAACAAGAGGGAAAACACTGTAAAGTGCAGCAGGCTAAGGTCCTTCACACCCTGCGCTGAAGTTCAGAGGATGTTATGAAGAGAGTGTAGTTTTCAGTTGCTTTGGTAACAGGTTAGGATGGTCATTAACATCTCCACTATCTTCCTGCACCAACTGAAGACACTACTCTCCCAATGTTTCATGAATGAAAAACTGAAAGTAACAACAAGAGCCCTCTGCCTCTACCAGCCCGATTTAAATCGGGAGCTAGGTAAAAGATAAATGGCTCACTCCATTCCAGGCAGCAAGCTCTCATACCTGGCTTTCCTCGAGGGCTTTTGCCCAAAGCTGTGGATCTGGAGGGAGTAGGATGTGGTTCCTCCTTAGCTAGACCCTTCTCTGCCACCTCCTCCTCCTTGCTTAGGCTCTTCTCTCCCTTCTCCGCTGTGACTGGCCCTTTCACTCCTTCCTGGTCATTGGCTGGCCCTTTCACTCCTTCCTTGTCATTGAACAGCCTCTTCTCTCCTTCCTCTTCCTTGGTTGGACTCTTTTCTGCCACAATCTTGATGTCAGCAGCTGTAAAATATAAAGAACATGCATGTGAGTTTCCAATATCTGTTTTCAGCCACTTGTAGAGAGCCGGTCCTTCCCTTATCCCCACCATACACACTCAATAGCCCCAGCCCTACCACCTACAGCCAGCCTCTCCCAGTTGTTACGTACAAATATGTTATAACTGCTTTCTATCAAGCACATTCAACTCAGACCCTTCCGTCAACTCTATTCCGACTCCCCCCTTCACAAACCCTTGTGGTAAAACAAGCTCCAACCTGCAGCTGATCAAATCCTGGTTGAAAAAGGTCAAAAAACACAGCGTCCAACCAGAAAGAGCAAATAGGGAACTTTCACTGTGTTCTATTACCGTTATGCACTATCTGTGGTATGATCTGCACGTTTCACTCGGTACCACCTGTGACAATAATAAGGCCAATCAAAAATTAAACCATCTGCAACATCCTTCAGCATAATCCAAAACTCTACCGACCTTAGCGTCATCTGCAAATTTACTAACCCATCTTTGTATGCCCTCATCCAGGTCATTTATATAAATGACAATCAATCAACAGTGGACCCAAAACAGATCCTTGTGGTACCCCAGGATGAATATTTCCCATCAATCACCACCCTCTGACTTCTTTCAGCTAGCCAATGTCTGATCCAAACCGCTAAATCACCCTCAATCCCATACCTCCATATTTTGTACAATAGCCTATTGTGGGGAACCTTATCAAACAGCTTGCTGAAATCCATATACACATCAACCACTTTACCCACATTCATCTGTTTGGTCACCACCTCAAAGAGCTCAACAAGGTTTATGAGGTACAACCTACCCTTTACAAAACCATGTTGACTATCCCTAATCAACTTATTCCTCGCTAGATGATTATAAATCCTATCTCTCATAACCCTTTCCAACATTTTGCCCACAACCGAAGTAAGGTCTATAATTTCCAGGTTGTCTCTACTTCCCTTCTTGAACAAGGGAACAACATTTGCTATCCCCCAGTCTTCTGACACTACTCCTATAGACAATGGCAACATAAAGATCAAAGCCAAAGGCTTGGCAATCTCCTCCCTGGCTTCCCAGAGAATCCTAGGATAAATCCCATCTGGCCCAGAGGACTTAGTTATTTTTACACTTTCCAGAATTACTAACACCTCCTTCCTTATGCACCTCAATCCCATCTAGTCCAGTAGCTTGTATCTCAGTATTCTCCTCAACCACATTATCTTTCTCTAGTGTGAATACTGATGAAAAATATTCATTTAGCGCTTCTCCTGTCTTCTCTGACTCCACGCACAACTTCCCACTACTATGCTTGATTGGCCCTAATCTTACTCTAGTCATTCTTTTATTCCTGATACAGTTATAGAAAGCCTTTGGGTTTTCCTTGCTCCTATCCACCAATGAAATCGCATGGGCCCTCCTAGCTCTTGATTAGTATCAATGACTGTCTGCTGTTTATGACCCCAGATTCAGAGGTCTGGTGGCACAGTAATTTGTCTTCCTGCCTCAGGATCAGGAACTCCACATTCCACTGCCACTCTACGGCTTGTTAGCCATGGAAGAGGTGTTTGCAACATGACCAATCATGCTGGTTCTCAGAAGAAAGTGAAAAAATTTGAAACTTCAACCTTTTTCCCCAGCTATATGCTTGATAGCCACTCAAGCCCAGTACAGAACAACCTCAGTTATCTGAACATCAGATTATCCAAACAAGATCTCAAGGTCCCCAGTATAGCATCCTTTGTTTACAATCAAATCCGTTATCCAAACAATCAGTTATTCGAACAAAATACTCCCCAGCCAACCTGAATCGAGGTTGTTCAGTATTCCTCCCTTCTTCACTTTCACAGGTTTTCCTCAGTGACTTCCTGCGCATTGACGAATGTGATCCCCTCCATTCCTGTGTCTTTCCCAGGACACACAGACAATCTCCCACACTCTCTCTCCTCTGACTTCAGCCACTTGGAAGCTGATAAAACAGCTTCCAGCTCTGCTAGCCTGAAGATTTCCACCAACCAGAAACTGCCTTTCTGCTGAAATGAATCTTTTCTTCTGAACCTGACTGGCCCGTGTGCCCTGGATTTTCTGACAGTTGCATGGGTCAGAAAAACTCAAACAGAGAAGAAGCAGCAATGATCAATTATGCAGGCAGCACATTGAATCTGGGAGTTCAAGTCTTGTGATCTCTTGGAAAGGCTGTCTTTCGGTCACAGTTCTATCAAATTTTCCATCTGCTGCTTCAAAAGTTGAGATCAGACCTTCGCAGCACTGAAACCCAAAACCCTATTTACCTTGACTTGAGAATCCAAACTCCCCTCCAAACATCACAATGCACCGACTCCCTCCACATTGCTCACTGCTTCGGGAAGGCAGCCAACAAGATCAAAGACGCCTCCATCCCCGGCTATAATCTCATCCGACCTCTTCCACGGGCAGGAAATACAAAAGCTTAAATACACGAACCAAAGATTCCACAACAGCTTCTACTGTTATTCACCTTCTGAACGGACCTCTCAAATTTTAAATTTAATGCTGATCTCGCTCTTTGTACAACTACTCTGTTCTATTACCGAGGAGAAAGGGAGGTCTGCAGATGCTGGAGATCAGAGCTGAAAATGTGTTGCTGGAAAAGCGCAGCAGGTCAGGCAGCATCCAAGGAGCAGGAGATTCGAGGTTTCGGGCATAAGCCCTTCTTCAGGAATGAGGAAAGTGTGTCCAGCAGGCTAAGATAAAAGGTAGGGAGGAGGGACTTGGGGGAGGGGCGATGGAGATGTGATAGGTGGAAGGAGGTCAAGGTGAGGGTGATAGGCCGGAGTGGGGTGGGGGCGGAGAGGTCAGGAAGAAGATTGCAGGTTAGGAGGGCGGTGCTGAGTTCAAGGGATTTGACTGAGACAAGATGGGGGGAGGGGAAATGAGGTTTGAGAATGTGGTTGAAGAGCTTCTGTGCAGAGGAGATGACCTGGGGTGTACAGTGAGAGGGGGACTCACTGAAATCCTCATTTCCCCTCCCCCCACCTTGTCTCAGTCAAATCCCTTGAACCCAGCGCCACCCTCCTAACCTGCAATCTTCTTCCTGACCTCTCCGCCCCCACCCCACTCCGGCCTATCACCCTCACCTTGACCTCCTTCCACCTATCACATCTTCATCGCCCCTCCCCCAAGTCCCTCCTCCCTACCTTTTATCTTAGCCTGCTGGACACACTTTCCTCATTCCTGAAGAAGGGCTTATGCCCAAAACCTCGAATCTCCTGTTCCTTGGGGATACTGCCTGACCTGCTGCACTTTTCCAGCAACACATTTTCAGCTCTTTTCTATTACCCTCAGGCACTCCGTACGGTATGATCTCACTGTACTGCATGCGAAACAAAACTTTTCACTGTGCCTTGGTACATGTGACAAGACTAAATCAAATGAAAGATTGTCATGTATTATTAATTTTCGTCACAACTGCTCATCTTGAGAAAACAGAAGAGACCATACAAAATACAAACAGGATTAAGCCCGTTCAATCCCTCGAGTGTGGTCTTCTATTCAACATGATCACAGCTGACCTCACACCCTTTTCCCCTAACCCTTGTTTCCCTGACTGATTAAGAATCTATCGAGCTCAGCTTTCAATGAATGTAAGCAAGCTGTCTGTGGCATGGAGAGAGAGCAGGAGTGGGATACTGAAATTACATGGTCAGCCAGGATCATAGTGAATGGTGGTGCAGGCTCCAACGGCCGAATAGCCTACTCCAGCACGCATTTTCTATGTTTCTAAATGTGGGGATTGCCTGGACTATCACAGTTCACAACGTGCCCTGTCATTCAGGAGCAGTGAACAACTGGTTTTAGGAACAGACAGACACAGGGAGAGAAACAGAGAGACAAAAGGGTACCACCACACCAGGACAATACTGTGAGAACAGCATATTCCTGAGGCAGGGATTATGAGACGGAATCTGGGAAAGCTCCCTCCAGTTTGTTCCCAGTCTGCACATATCCAATGGCTGCTTCAGGACAAACGCAGCAAAAAAAGAGGACACTGAAATGAGAGAGGGAAGGCAGGGAGGGAATAGAGACCTGGATTCCAGTTCCTGAACTGTTTCAGAGCTGCCAATTGGACAGCTATTCACGAGAAACTGGCTGGATACACTGTGCTCTCACTCCAACGACACTCGGAGACTCGAGATCTCTAATACTCTCTTGCCAGCTTGCCACATCCTCAAGCACTAGGACAATCCCATCCACAGGAATCACTCCTTTAAGGGAGAAAACTGGGAGGGGGGGGGGGGTGCTGCACACAGTGAGATACCACCAACACCACTGAGGGGAGGGGGGGGGGAAACAAGTGGCAGTTGATCCCGTTCCCACATTGTTTGGGGTGAGGGTCACTTCCAGTTCTCCCGTCCAAGTGCTGACAAGGGTGTGTGTGTGTGTTGGTGGGGGGAGGGACAACCTGGTAGGGGTCAATGGAGACAAGACTGGGTAGGGAGGGGCCTAGTTTGATGGGTGAGGGAGGAGTGTCTCTGCCCCAGGACCCCAGGTTTGGAGAGAACAGAGTGGTCAGCCTCAACATCTTCCCCAGCAACACCTCTCCCACTCTGGGCTGACAGAGAGAGTGCGCGCAGTCCATTCAGTCCCATAGCTGTGGCCAATCCTCCCCCACTCCCCTCCACTGGTCACAGTGGGGGGTCTCCCACCTCCCTCCATCTGCTAAGCAGCTGTTCCTACTTCCAGCCTTCAAATCAAAACTGGGGGCTCTGGTTAAACTTTCAGCCCACACAAAGAAATGTAAGAACTCATTATAAATCAGTCTTAACGGGAGGAACTGTGCTGTTTTCCGTCTCCTTCCCCCCCACACACCCCTCCCTCCCACCATCCACCCCCACCCCACCCCGCTTTCCTGACCATCTCCCCGTCCTGGGATACCTGGAAAATTAAACAAGGAGCTGTCTGAGTGGCAGCACACAGTGAACAGCGATGGAAATTCCAACGGCTGCAGAAAATTCCCGTCCTCCTCCTAGATCAACCCTCTGACTCTCTCTCACACACTAAAGAACCAGAGATTCCCACACAGCCTTCAGCCTAATTCTCCTGCAAAAGTTTGCTGGGAACAGAGGGTCCCAGAAGACAGTTGAGGCACTTACCCAGAGGAAAGTCCGAGCAAGCTGTGGGACGGAGAAGAATTTCCAGGAGAGGCAAGCGATCCGTCCCCAACAGGAATTAGGTTGGGGAATTACTCTTTGGAGGGTCAGTGTGGACTTGTTGGGTCAAATGGCCTGTTTCCACACTAGGGATTGTATGAAATCTCTGAATCGATTGATTAGAAACAATGGTAAAAGAAATACTTTATAACGTGAGAAGGGAGTGCTGATTGTTTACAAGTGGTTTCTGATGGGTAGAGACATTGCCATTCAAGATTTATCAGTTAACAAGAGACAATATGTACAAGGGCTGCACCTGTTTCATAGACACATACTCTACTTGTTGTTACATATATATACACACACACACACACACACACGTTACATAGACAGATACACTGCCTGTCATTTTACACACACACACACACACACACACACACCATCTGACACATGGATCCACATTCTATCTGTTAAATAGACACACTGTGCCTGTTATATATACATGCACAGCGCCTGTTTCAACTCTACAAATCATGAGGCAGTCATTCACTAGTTCATTTTTCGGGACAATACCCTGACTAATCAGAGTCAAATTCCTAGTTTAAAATTCAATCAAAGCTTGCCAGTTTACCTGCAGTCATTATTAACTACTGCATTCTCCATGACAACACTTCTCCCAATCACAGTCTACTGGCCAACCAATCAGCATTCTCCTCTCATTCCGGAAATATACTGTTTTCCCTTCACTTTGGTATTTCATGCTGTGTCCTGATGAGGGCAAGATGAAAAACTTTGACAAAAGCTGTTTTTTCTCTGCAATACTCAGGTCTAGTACTGCTGAAGGACTAGAACTTGGACAGAAGCTCATCATCCATGTTCAAACGGTGATGTGCTGCTGTACCGAGCAGAGTGAGGATGTAAAACACACACGCTCACACACTGCACACATCAACACATCTTCCCACTGAGCTATTTGAGGAAGTAAAAGGAGCAAGATGGACTTAGTCCTGGCTTAATTTTCAACAAAATAAAATGAAACTCTTGCATAATTGTATTTCACAAAACAGGCTTTGGCAGTGAGGTCGATGGAGTCCTCGGCGTGCTTTCTGCTCTCGTCGGAAGTCACACATGCCACACATCCCAAATATCACATTTCCCAAAGAGATTTCCTGGGATACATCCAACCAATCCTATTGATTACCTCCTTCCCTTTGACCCACTCTGCTTTCTGAGAGTTCGGTATGGCATTTGAGTGGATTTATCCCGTTGCAAGCCATTGATTATGCTCCCTCCCATGTTCATCCTGTAGTAGGCCTCCTCTCAGCTGGTAGCTCATAAGGCCTTCAGCAGGGGGAGTTCCAGGAACAACTGCTCATTTTGAATCAGGAACAGCTGGAAGTGGCGAACCAGGACAAATTGCAGCCAGGAAAAATGTGTTGTCGTTGCCAACTGACAGGAAGCTCAGTTCACTGACAAATCTAAAAAGCAAACATCTTTTCAGCTATTGACAACAGTTCAGCTTCGGCCATTCCACTCCCTCAACTGTCATTCCCTTGATTCTCTGACTTACCATCATTGTCCTGCCCTTGTCAAGCTTTAAAATTTGATTTAAAATAAATTAGTTGCCCACAGGTTGGAAATCAGGAAAAGGATGTTTGGCTGGTACAAGAGTTGGGATGATAAGAAGTCAACTCACTTTTATACTGTTGGGGTTAGCAATGGCATCATGGGAATGGACCGTCCAATGGTGTAATGGCAAGAGGATGTCATGTGATCTCCTGGGCTCCATTCAGTGTTGACTACACTGAGTGTGCTGGAGCAGCCACACAATCTCCATTAGCCAATTTTCAGGAACTTTGATGAATTGCTGGCATTGCGTAGCAGATTGATCAGATATTACCTGAACCTCACCTGCTTCAAGAAACACTACCTCCTCAAAGTTAAGCACTAACAACAAAGAAAGGACCTGCATTTATGTAGCATCTTTCACAATGTTCACTGACAAATCGAGTCCTTTTAAAGAGTTTTCACTCTTGCCACGTGGCAGCCAATTGACACAGAGCACTCTGTCACAGCGACACATTAGTGCCTCACAACTGCTTTCCCCAGTCACCATGTTTCAAGACTTGACAATTGTAACAACACCTCAGTGGGTGGTTTGTGTGGGTGGCGGGGAGCAGAAGAATGATGCCAGCAGAAATAATTGGGGGGGGGGAGGGAGCACACATTATTGCCTCATAGCTCATAAACCTAAGAATTTCAGCTCGCCACCCCACTTTGGGTCCTGCCCCACTTTGGGATGCCCTAGTATAATTCTTCATTAGGGCATTCATGAGTGACATTGCTTCATATTGATTAAAACTCATCCACATTTTCAGTCCTCTTCCTCTCAGTCCACACTGCTCACTTGGAGCAATGTTCAAAATATTCAATGATTCTGCCTCCAATGCATTTTGGGAAAGAGAATTTCACAGAGTAATAACCCTCTCAGCGTTGTTAGTCAGAGCTTGCTCACTGCAAATTGGTTGAGGTACCTCCTGTATTCCAAAATGATCCCCACTTTAGAATCGGGTCACCAGGAAAAACGCTATGCAAATGCAAACCTTTCTTTTACATCAAATCCCTGCTGTGTGGGGCAGGCCATTCGGCCCATTGAGTCAACACCCTTCCCCTATCCCTGCTTCTCCCACAGCCAATCCACCTGACCTGCACATCTTTGGGTTGTGGGACGAAACCAGAGCACCCAGAGGAAACCCACGCAGACACGGGGAGGATGTGCAAACTCCACACAGGCAGTCACCAGAGGATGGACTCAAACCCAGGTCCCTGAAGCTGTGAGGTAGCAGTACTAACCATTGAACCACCGTGCCACCCATCTTTCCATTTATTGGCTGCACAGGGAAGTTATGAGGTTGTAAAAAGTTCTATATAAATACCAATTCTTCTTTATTTCCACTGGCCAACAAGAAAATCCACAGACCTGCCCACTAGCTCTGGTGTCGTAGTTATTGGTTATTCTGTAAACATATTCTCCCCTCCAGTTCTATTCAGTGAAATAGTCATTGTCAGCACATAGCAGCAGGCGGGCTGTGGGTTACACTAGCCAGCTGACCCAACAACTGGTAACCACTCACATACAGGGAGAACATCAGTCAGTGACCCCAGCCCGACATACTCCAGCGGTACACCTCAGGTAACATTCCACAGTGTAGGGAATCTAAAATAAAATCTAAAACATCACTCAGTAAAACAGCTCCAAACTCTCTACTGCACTGCCTGAGAGCAGCAGCTGCACAGTGCATTGCCTGGCTCTGTGGCAGGCAGACCATGACTGAGTGACAGGTGCCCTGTGACCACAGACATCTGAGGCTGACCGTACCCCTGCCCTGGAACACCAACCCTGCCCCACCCAGCGAGTGGCACAACAGCTGTCTGGCCTCTCTGTGGGGCCAATGCAAAGATAGCTGCAGACACTGTGCCTCTAACCAGAGCTGTCCAAGTCACCAAAGGGGAAAAAAAATACACACATTTAGACAAAGGCACTTTAACGCCAATGCTGGAAATCTGAATCAAATACAGAAACCGCTGGAGAAATGCAGCAGGTCTGGCAGCAACTGTGGAGAGAGAAGCAGAGTTAATGTTTTGCATTTGATATGACTCTTCAGAATTGATTCAGTCTTGTTCAGTTCTAAGAAGAGTCATACCAGACTCCAGCCATTAAATCTGGTTCTCCCTCCGCGCTCGCAGCCAGACCTGCTGAGCTGCTCCATTTACGTAGAGCTCTTCCTGACCACTGGACCTCTAAAAGCTTCCAAAGAAACACTTCCAACTGTACACAGCAAGATCCCATAAATAATAATCTAAAATCTGTTGATTGTGAAATAAATATTGGCCAGGATACCAGGATCTTAGAACCATACAGCATGGAAACTATCCAGTCAAAATGGCATCAGAGTAGGACACTCCAACCAGAGCTCCCCCGCTCCATCTGTTTCATTCTCTTTTCTCCCCCCATTCTTTTCTTTTCCCCTTTGGTCTCTCAATGGCCTGGTTTCTCGGCAGCTCATGGTGAGCTCCAGCGTGGTCTCTCAGCAGTTCATGAAGGGTCCCGGCCTGGTCTCTCAGTGGGTCCTGGCGAATCCCAGCCTGGTCTCTCTGTGGCTCCTGGCGAGTTCTGGCCTGGTCTCTCAGCCGCTCATGAAGGGTCCCGACCTGGTCTCTCAGCGGCTCATGTTGAGTCCCGGCCTGGTCTCTCAGCAGCTCCTGGTGAGACCCGGCCTGGTCTCTCAGCGGCTCCTGGTGAGTCCCAGCCTGGTCTCTCGGCAGCTCCTGGTGAGTCCCGGCGTGGTCTCTCAGCGACTCATGTTGAGTCCCGGCCTGGTCTCTCGGCAGCTTCTGGCAAGTCCCAGCCTGGTCTCTCAGCGGCTCCTAGTGAGTCCCGGCCTGGTCTCTCAGCGGCTCCTAGTGAGTCCCGGCCTGGTCTCTCAGTAGCTCCTGGCAAGTCCCTGCCTGGTCTCTCGGCGGCTCCTAGTGAGTCCTGGCCCGGTCTCTCGGTGGCTCCTGGCGAGTCCCGGCCTGGTCTCTCGGCGGCTTGGGGTTGGTTTAAGAAGGAATCAAGGCAAACAATTGGAAATTACAGGATGATTAGCCTGATCGAAGTCATTGGCAAGACTTTAGAGTCCATTATGAAGGATGAGGTTTCTGAATACTTGCAAGTGTATAGTAAAATAGCGCAGTCAGCTTGGTTTCATCAAAAGGCGGTCATGCCTGACAAATCTGTTTGGATTCTTTGAGGAAGTAATGAGAAGGTTAGACCAAGGAGAACCAACAGATGTTACCTATCTGGACTTCCAGAAGACCCTTGATAAGGACTCACACAGGAGGCTGCAGAGTAAGATAAGGGCCTATGGTGTTAGAGGCAAGGTGCTAGCATGGTTAGAAGTTTAGCTGTCTGGCAGGAAGCTGGGAGTGGGAATAATACAGTTAAAGGGGATAAAGGGGTCAGTGCTGGGACCACAACTTTTCATTTTATACATTAATAATCTGGATGAAGGAACTGAGGGCATTCTGGCTAAGTTTGCAGATGATACAAAGATAGGTGGAGTAGTTTCGAGGAGGTGGGGGGGTGGGCTGCAGAAGGATTTGGACAGGTTAGGAAAGTGGGTAAAGAAGTAGCAGATGGAGTACAACGTGGGATAGTGTGAGGACATACACATCGGTAGGAAGAATAGAGGCAGGGACTACTTTCTAAATGGGGAGAAAATTCAGAAATCTGAAGTGCAAGGGGACTTGGGAGTCCTAGTCCAGATTTCTCTTAAGGTAAACTTGGGTCGGTAATTAGGAAGGCAAATACAATGTTGTTATTTATCTCGAATGGACTAAAATATAAAAGCAGGAATGTACTTCTGAGGCATTATAAGGCTCTGGTCAGACCACATTTAGAACATTGTGAGCAACTTTGGGTTGCCTACCTCAGGAAAGATGTATTGGCCCCTGGGTGCAGATGACGTTCACGAGAATGATCCAGGAATGAAAAGTCTAACAATAGGAGGAACATTTGAGGACTCTGGGTCTATACTCGATGGAGCTTAGAAGGATGAGGGAGAAACTGATTAAAAGTTTCTGAATACTGAATGGCCTGGACAGACTGGATATTGGGAAGATGTTTCCATTGGCAGCAGAGACTAGGAGCAGAGGGCACAGCCTTAGAGTAAAAGGAAGATCTTTTAGAACAAAGATAAGGAGAAACTTCTTCAGCCAAAGAGTGGTGAATCTGTGGAATTAATTGTCCCAGAAGGCTGTGGAGGCCAGGTCACTGAGTAAAACAGGGATAGATAAATTCTTCATTATAAAGGGAGTCAAGGGTCATAGGGAATTAAGCAGAAAAATGGGGTTTCTAAACCTATCAGCCACGTTTGAATGGTGGAGCAGACTTGATGGGCCGAATGGCCTAATGTCTGCTCCTACATCTTATCGTCTTCTAGGTCCCAGCCTGGTCTCTCAGCAGCTCATGACAGTGTCTCACTCAGCGTGTGAGTGGATCCTGCCCAAACAGGTTCCTGAGGCACCGGGGTAGGTCGGAGAGGCAGCAGGTGCAGCAGCAGCCATGGTATCTGTGGCATCGAGACCAGACAGCTGGGATCTCCCAGAGAGTGAGATAAGCTGAGGACTCATCAAAAACTACTGTACTTTTAACACACTCCTTTATTTTCCCAGTTTAAACTATGAAAGATTTTAATATTAACTATTACCTATTCCTTCACGTTTGTACCATTCTATGTAGTAATGTTTAACATTTTAACTCTCGTTTATCTGACTACTTTGTACCTCAGCTGTTTTTGTACCTAGGTACTTTATGTGGTGACATTACACATTTTCACTGTACTCCTGGACTTGCGTACTTGAATCTAAAATCTAACAGACCCTTTGGCCCAACCAGTCCATGCCAACCACATTCCCAAACGTTACTCGTCCTACCGGCCTGCGCTTGGCCTATAACCTTCCAAACCTTTCCTATTCATGTCCTTATCCAAATACCTTTTAAAAGTTGTAACTTTACCCGCATTCACCACTTCCTCTAGAAGTTCATTCCACACATGAACCATTCTCTGTGTAAAAAAATTGTTCAAGAGTTTTTTAAATCTTTCTCCTCTCACCTTAAAAATATGCTTCTTAATCTGAAATCTCCCACTCTAGGGAAAAGACACCTACCTTATCTAAATCCCTCGTGATTTTATAATCTTCTATGAGGACACCCCTCAGGCTCCTAGGCTCCAGTAAAAAGAGTCCAAGCCCATCCAGCTTCTCCTTATAATTCAAACCCTCTAGCTGCAGTAAGATCCTGCTGTAGGCTCGATTACATTTACCCTAGTTAGGCAAATGAGACCTTAGTTTGATATTGTATTCTAAAGATAGCACATCCTACAGTTCAGCACCCCTCAGTACAGTACCAGGGTGATAGCCAGGTTTTGTAGACTCAGGTCCTAAAGTGAGCTCTGAATTCAGAGCTTTATAATTGAGACCTGAGTGCCCTACCAATTGTACTACAGCAAACACACTTGCACACTAAACACAGACTTGACCACAGGAAACGCCAGCTTCAGAATGCGAACCAGAAGGCAAAACTGACATGTAGAGACACTTGCGCGGTTGGCTAGGTGAGTAGCTGCAGAAGCAGACCCTTCCGTTCCAACGCATCCATGCTGACCAAGTTCCCCAAACTAAACTAGTCCCGTTTGTCCATGTTTGGCCCATATCCCTCTACAGGATGGGACCATTCGCCACAGCACATTCGCCGCCGATGATTCGCCACTGCCCTTTGACCACCGAGGACGCTTAGCCACCGCCCATTGGCCACTGAAGACGATTCGCCACCGGCAAGTAACTCGTATATTTTGAATATAGTGTTTGCGTTGTTTCAGTAACAACTTCTTTTCATGACAGGAGAGATTTTTTTTAAGCTTGTATTTTTGGAACAGGAATTTTTAGGATGGAAACAGAAATTATTACTAAACGTGGAAATAAGAAGTTTTACCACGATGGATTTATGTCAGTGCTATGAGAGAATGTTTTCCTGAAGTTAGAATTAACCAATAAAATGATATTTATTTTACCTCTTTTTTTAAATCAATATGCAGTATGTAGTTGTATAAATAAAGGGGACTGAGAGGTATGAAAGAACAGGCGGGAGGGAAAACAATCAGTACATGTATATATATTTCCGGTGACAAATAGTCTCCAGTGGTCAAATGACCCCAGTGGAGACACCAGTGGAGGAACGCTGGTGGCGAACCGGCAGCGGTGAATGTGCCGTGGCAAATCGTCACCAACCCATCCCTCTAATCCTTTCTTATTGATGTAGCTGTCCAAATCTCTTTGAAATGTTGTAACTGTACCTGCATCTACCACTTCCTCTGGCAGCTTGTTCCATATATGAACCACTCTCTGCGTGAAAATGCTGCCCTTTGGGTCCCTTTTCAATCTTTCCCCTCCCACCTTAAACCTCTGCCCTCTCGTTTTGTACTCCCCTCAGCCCTCAGCCTCCTACACCCCCGGGGAAAACAGCCCCAGCCTATCCAGCCTCTCCTTATAACTCAAACCCTCCATTCTCAGTAACATCCTGGTCAATTTTTTTTCTGATCCCTCTCCCACATTAATAATATCCTTCCTGTGGCAGGGTAACCATAACTGTACAAAGTACGGTTCTTGATTCAATACCCAGGCTGTGCGAAAACCTCGACAATGGATGTGCAAGAAATCAAATGAATGTGAGAGAGCAAGTCTAGCAGCAGAAGAGGGAGAGTGAGCACATTGAGTGACAGCACAAGTGAAGAAGCCAAATGATTGTGTGACAGCAAGCAACTGCATGCAAGCGAAGGCAGGGAAGAGAAATGTATCCACATTACAATCTGAGCAGCTCTTCCAGCCCATACTACAGTTAACGGTGCAGATATTGCTGTGGAAGTGAGGGCCACTGTATCTTCCAAGGGTTACTTAAAATCCAATGGGTAAGATGTGCAGGAGAGTGCTTTGTAATTGTGTTAAAAGGAATGTTCCAGCTCTAGCTGCAAGCTGGTCTTTAAATTCCATTCCATACATGTGTATGTGTGTGTGATTAAATTCAACACAAGCACCTCTGAACAGATTCTTATCCTTTTACAATGATGCTGGGTACAATCCTCACGCCCACATCTGTTCAGACACCATTTCCATTGAACTGACTGGTACAGACACAGAATGACACAGGCAGGCTGCTGAGGATACATCCCTGCACGAATACAGCTTAGAAAATAATCTATAAAACCAGAAACTTTGGAGAGATGAGCAGACATTAAAAGCTCGTAGCCATCGTGCCCTGGGTCATTGCTCTGTTCCTCTCGGAGCGGAGAGCTGAGCACGTGAAAGAGGAGCTCCCTTTCCCTGCAGGAGTTTGTTATAACACCAGACATCATCGCTGCGAAGGAATTCAAAGCCTGCAGCCTTCTACCAGACAAATGCCAACTGCCATTAAAGGGCACAGAAGGGATCAGTAAAAATAAGCTTGGCGTCAGTCCCTGTTGTGATTGGGTTTGTTTATGGGAAGGCCAGCTTCATTAATGCCAAGTTCATGTGTAGGCCAGAGGCCTCTCGCAGTTTGCCCTCCAGAATCAGCCACGCTGCTTCATCACTGGAGCTGGAAATGGAAGCACAGCTACAAAATTAACCTTTATCCACAGCCGCAGTCTCAGGCTCATCAAGAAGAGTTGACCTGCCTCGATTAGGCAATGTGATAACAGGACAGCACTAATACAGGGTTCATGCACAAAAATAAATCCTGCAGCCGTTTCAGCCTGGAACGAGGAGGAAGGGCTTAAACAAAAGGCCTATGTATGACAGCTCGCTGTGTACCTCACAACCAGCTCCATCGCTGTGAGCAACCAGAATCCCGCGAGGCTCATGTACGTCCTGTCAAGAGGTAGCAGAGGGCTTCAGTTTCCTGTTAATGGGGCTGTTCCTGCTCATCCCTAGCTGACCTTGCATAGGTGGGTGGTGAGCTGCCTCCTACATTCTGTTTAAAGGAGATACTCCCACAGAATGCATTCCCGGATTGTGACCCATGACAGCGAACGATATATTCCTAAGTCAGGATAGTGAGTAGCTTGGAGGGGGAATCAACTTTCAATGCGCCATTCAGGAGCGAAATTAGGAATTTAAAATCAATTGGTTTCTTTCAAGGGCAGCTGATTTACAACTCCCAAGTACCAAATGGGAAATCTCCCTCGTAACCTCCTTGCCTCTGGTTTCCCATTCTTTGAAAATCTATTCATGGGATGAGGCATCACCAGCTAGGCCAGCATTTAGTGCTCATCTCTAATTGTTAACAGCCATCCACTGAGAGTCTGGAGTCACATGTAGGTAAAGGTGGCCGTTTCCTGTGAGAGTTTGTACATTAGTGAACCAGATGGGATTTTCTGACAATTGACAATGGATTCATGGTCATCATTAGACTCTTAATTCAAGATAGTTATTGAATTCAAATTCCACCATCTTTTGCAGGACTCGAACACGGGTCGCCAGAACATTACTTCAGTCTCTGGATGAACAGTCCACACTGATGGAACCAAAGTTTCATCTTTCCCCTGTAAGAGTCACACCGTGATTGGAACACTTTGACTGAAAGTGCTCAAATTAAGCACAGCTCTAGGCTAACTTCAGAATTACAGGCTGTGACTGCAGTGTCTCATTCTGCAAACCAGCAGGGCTCCTCTGACACTACCTCATCAGCCCGCAACATCTACAAAGACAAGTGCAACAGATGCACAGGAACACCATCACTTGCATGTTCCCCTCCAGACTTCCACACCATCTTTCCACCATGACTTGGCCATTCCATCACTGTCCAGTGTCAGAACCCTGGAACTCCCTCTCTCAACAGCTTTGTGGATGTACCCACCCTCTCCCATAGCCTGCAGCTTTTCTGGAACACAGCTCACCACTCCAAACAAATAAAGAACTGGAGGTGCTGAAGGTTTGAAGCAAACAGCAACAGAAACTGATGAAACAAAACCTGCTGAGATTCAACAGCAATTTCTACTTTTGCTTGTTTCAGCTCACCACGAACTTGTTCAGGGATGGATGATCCATACTGACCTTGCCAATGACATTCACACACTCTGTGTCCCTGAGTGATGATGCTGTTAGTGAAATTTTGAGGATTAATTTAAACAAGTCACTGAATGCTTCGAATAAGTTGTGTGAGGAATGTATTTCTGTAAGCAAAAACACAAATATGTTTGCATTGATCCTATATTTCAACAGTAACCAGCATTTTATAAAAGAGATGCAAAAACTCTATCCAGAGAAAAACTATCTGATTGAATTATAAATTGTTACAATCCAATCAATTTATGACCTGGTGAGTTGAACCAATGGGCCACACTTAATCAGAGTCTTTGTGCTATTGGATAGTCTCGAGTGGGAGCTCACAAGACTGCAGTGGAAGTGACAGTCCTGATGGATATCCAGCACGTACTCTCCTCTGACACAGACTTGTTTGACCAGGAAGCTTCATTCTGCTTCTTGCCAACGTCATGCCCAATCAAGGTCCAATTATCCGTGTCAGGTCGGTTTTGCAAACCTCCAGAAGTCTCCAGGAGCTCAAGTTTCAAGACAGCAACCAAATGGTTTGTTGTTATTAGCTACACGGATAGCACAGCTGGGAAGAGAAGGGTGCTTCGATTGGATGATTTCTGACCATCAATCACGCAACAAAGAGATTGGTTGCTTTCCCATTTGGTGTGAGAAGGCAGTACACCTAAAGATGGACAGGTCAGGCAGCCAATGACAGAAGTGGGAAGTCACATGATGAAATTTCCCAGAATGAGTCCAACTCAGCATGGTGCTCAGTGGTTAGCACTGCTGCCTCACAGCACCAGGTTCGATTCCAGCCTCGGGCAACAGGCTGTGTGGAGTTTGCACATTCTCCCCGTGTCAACGTAGGTTTCCTCCGGGTGCTCCGGTTTCCTCCCACAGTCTAAAGATGTGCAGGCCAGGTGAATTGGCCATGCTAGGTGCATTAGTTCAAGGGAAGTGGGACTGGGTGGGTTACTCTTCGGGGGGTTGGTGTGGACTTGTTGGGCCGAAGGGCCTGTTTCCACACTGTAGGTAATCTAAAAAAAAACTAAGTTGGCACCACAGCTCTTAGATTTATGGAACAGGTCTCATGATTGGATTTCAAAGAGCATAGAATTTCCACAGCACAGAAGCAGGCCATTCGGCCAGTCACCAACCCTCCAAAAAGCATCCAATCCAGACCCACCCCTTAACCCTGCATTTCCCATGGCTATTCCACGTGGTCTGCACATCCTTGGACACAAGGAGCAATTTAGCACAGCCAATTCACCTGACCTGCACATCTTTGGACTGTGGGAGGAAACCAGAGCACCCGGAGGAAATCCACGCAGACACGGGGAGAATGTGCAAACTCCACACAGTTGCCCAGGGCTGGAATCGAACCCAGGTACCTGGGGCTGTGAGGCAGCTGTGCTAACCACTGAGCCATCATGCCCCCTCAGTGATTTCCCCCTCGTGCCCCGGCTGATATTTATCCTTCTCCCGAAACCCGTCACACGGATGTTGCTGTTTCTGGGATCTTGTTCTGTGCAAATCTGTTTCCTATGCAGTGATAGTTTAGCAGTTACTTTATTGGCAGTGAAACACTCTGGAACACCCCAGAGTATTAAAATGAGTCACCAAAATGCACATCTGAGTTTTTGTTTTGATCTCCTTTCTCTTCCCAATGCAGGAAGGGTTCCTCCTCTCTAATGATGTAGACTGGGATATGTACAGTTTTCCGAGACTTCCCTTAGAGCGGGGAGCCGGATTTTGGGATGGGGCCAGAGATGCTCAAACTAAAGTAACCCTGGGGCTCACTACCCCTGAGGGCGGGGTTCGGTTTAGCTCAGTTGGCCAGATGGTTGGTTTGCGAAGCAGTGTGATACCAACAGCGTGGCTTCAATTCCCTTCACTGGCGCCAGTTACCATGAAGGACTCTCCTTATTAACCACTCCCCTCATATGAGGCATGATAACCCTCAGGTTAAACCACCACCAGTCGTCTCTGTCCGAGACAACAGCTCTGGTAAGACTTGATATCCCGAGGGTGTTGGATGTGGAAACAAAAGAAAACTGGACGTGTGTTTAGAGGGAACAAGTTTGAACAGGAGAGTGGGGCTGAGGGGAATTCTCAGCCAGGAGACACTATGGTTTCGATGGGCTGAATGGCCTCATTCTGTCCTGTAAATGACTCCATGACTAAAACCCAAAGGAGAGTTCCATCAGCCTGCCTGGAACCACTCAGCGTGATTTCACACGCCTACATCCTCAACTGTAAGGATCCTCAGGGAAACCAGCAGGACATACAGATCACTGTCCACCCAACTCACTTGGAAAACATTATGGATGGGCCTCAGTGAGGGAGAATGCACAGAGACTTGCCAGGGCTTTGACCCAGACATCAGTACAAGCTATTTTAAAATTTAGTGAGACACATGGAAAACAGAGAAATGTAAGAGATTGAGGACTGCCGGGAAAGTTCAGGGACAGAAGAGATTGACAGGCTGACAGACAGTTTGCAGCTCCCCAGCCTATCTCAGAAGCTCCTCAGTGCCTCACCCAAGTCTCACTTTCCATGGAGCCCAAACATTTAGGGTGCCAGCAAGAAACCGGCAGCCCCGCCGTTTGTTTGGAGGGCGGGAAGGAAGGGGCTGCCGTGGGGTTCCTGACCCGTGACAGCACAACGTCAGTTATTCGCAGGAACAACTGAACAGGCACCCACTAACTCCGAGCCCACACTGATACTCTCCACAGCTTTCCCCTGTCTGAAAAAGCCACCTGGCACATTCTATTGAGTGCGGGTGAGGAGGTTGGGGGGAGGGGTGACATTGAGACGGAAAGGCAGGTGTATGCATCTATGAATGTGTGTATCAGCAAGAATTTGTGTGTGTGTGTGTGTGTGAGTGTGCATGTGGGTGAATGTGTGTGCGAGTGAATGTGAGTGCGTGTGTATGAGTGTGTGAATGTGTGTGTGCACAAGAGAGAGAATGTGAATGTGTCTGTGTATTTGTATGTGTAAGCGACATTATGTGAATGTGTGTGTGAGAGTGAGTGTGAGTGTATGAGATAGAGAGTTTGTGAATGTCTGTATTGTGTAAGAGGGAGTGTGTGAATGCATGTGTTTGTGTGTATGTGTGACAGAGTATGTGTGAGAGGGAGTATGTATGAGAGACAGTGTGTGAACATATATGTGTGAATGCATGTGTGTATGTGAGAGAATATATGTGAGAGAGACAGAGCGTGCAAATGTGTTTGTGAGAGTGTGTATGAATATGAGTATGCATGAGAGACAGTGTGTGAGACAGTGTGTTTATGAGTGTGTGTGAGAGTCTGTGTATCAATGTGTGTGTGTGAGAGAGAGGGTGTGTGAATGTGTGTGTGTGAGACTCTGTGAATGTGTTCATGAGTGTGTGTGTGTGAGATAGAGTATGTGAATGTGTGAGAGAGTGTATGTGAGGAGAGTGTGTGAATGTATGTTTGTGAATGTGTGTGAGAGAGAGAGATCGTGTGTAAATGTGTGTTTGTGAGAGACAGTGTGAACGTGTTTGTGAGAGAACCTGTGTGAATGTGTGTGTGCTTGAGAGACTGTTTTGTGTGTGTATGTGTTGGGGGGGGAAATGCACTTATGTGTGCGAGTGTGTGTGTGAATGTGAGAGACTATGTGTGTGTGACAGACAGCGTAAGGGTGTCTGTGTGCATGTTACAGGAAGTGTGTGAATGTGTGTGTGAGAGAGAGAGTGTGTGTGTGAGTGAGAGACTGTGTGTGTGAGTGAGAGACTGTGTGTGTGAGTGAGAGACTGTGTGTGTGTGTGTGTGTGTGTGTGTGTGTATACACATGCATGTGCTCTGTACCCGATCAAGGAATGCGAGCTCAGGAAGAGGATAACGCTGACAGCTACCATGTCTGAGCCTCTCTTTCGCACAATCCCTACTCTACCATGCCCACCCCGTTCTTCAGGCACCCTTGCTCTGGAGATTCCCAGACCACCTGAGCACTATCCACCCCTCCTCCCTCCCTGTCTCCTCCTTCACAGCCAGCCCCAGCTCACTGAGCACCTCCTACCAGCACACTGATGGTATGAGGAGGTGCATGCCTCTGACTGGTCAGCACTGTCAGCAGACATGTATTAACCCTGAAGAGGGTACGATGGCGACCCCTTGGGTACCCAAAGAGCACTTTGATTCTGTCAAGCTTTCCTCCCAGTACCAACAGGGGTCTCTAGCCAGTTCTCCAAAGGCTGGGCACAACAGAATCCCAGCCAATGATGTAATCGAGTAGCATTAGCATTCTTGCCATGTCTCCAACAAACATTGAATAGCTTGCCTTCCCGAAGAGAGTTCCCTTTTAAAAACAATTCTTTGAGTAAAAGCACCAATGGTCCCTGGGAAGATTCAAATTCTCGCCCAAAACCATTGGTTCAGGGAGGTGGGGAGCTCAGAGATTAAGATGTACAATAGAATTCGACTAAATGTCACACCACAGCACTCAGACAAAGCAGCGGAATGAACAGCATGCTCTGTCACACTAATACCACACTACTGTACTAAATACCACGCAAGGCACCTCCGGAGTTTAGCAGAGTAAGCTGGTTACTTGGGATCATTTTCATTCTGGTTTTCCCTTCCCTTGTTAACTCACTCCCTGACCAGAGAGAGGGGATTAAGGAGCACAAGCCCACAACATGTGATTAAAAATTAACAGCCAAAGAGCCTCAGAACATGACCTCAGTTCCTGTTTCTGACAACAGGAATGCTCACCCTTTCATGTGAGGAAGCTGCAGGTCATTGTGGTCAGAGCCATAGCCGTGATCGAAATGAGATGGCGACAGGAGAGGCATGTAGGGATGGGGAGGGGGGTAACATTAACCGCTCACACATCAGCAGTTTCGGAAATTGAAGGTCACCACAGAATGAAATTGACCCCATATGGTGGAGACCAGATTTGATCAGGAGCACAGTGAGGAACACAGGCTCCTCTGCCTTTGTTTCCAAGAGTAGGCCTTTTGAACTTGCCCTGCCATTCCTTAGGATCGTGGCTGGTCTGATTTTAACCTTGACTCTACATTCCTGCAAATCCCCGATAACCCTTCCTCCTTCAGTAATCAATCTCCATCAGCCTTAAAAATATTTAAAGATACTGCATCCATGGCCTTTTGAGGAAGGGAATTCAACAACCCTCGCAAAGACCTTTTTGTTTCATATCGCCATCAAAAGCTTGTGGATGCTTTAGAAAGAGGCAACAGACAAGCGCACCACAAATTCTGTTCCCTCATCAAGTTGCTCACTGGGATGAGGAAGATGAAATCTCCAACAAGTCTCCATCAAGTTGCTCATTGGGATGAAGAAGATGAAATCTCCAACAAACTCCATCAAGTTGCTCATTGGGATGAGGAAGATGAAATCTCCAACAAACTCCATCAAGTTGCTCATTGGGATGAAGAAGATGAAATCTCCAACAAGTCTCCATCACGTTGCTCATTGGGATGAAGAAGATGAAATCTCCAACAAGTCTCCATCACGTTGCTCATTGGGATGAAGAAGATGAAATCTCCAACAAGTCTCCATCACGTTGCTCATTGGGATGAAGAAGATGAAATCTCCAACAAATCTCCATTAAGTTGCTCATTGGGATGAAGAAGACAAAAACTCCAACAAATCTCCATCAAGTTGCTCATTGGGATGAGGAAGATGAAATCTCCAACAAATCTCCATTAAGTTGCTCATTGGGATGAAGAAGACAAAAACTCCAACAAATCTCCATCAAGTTGCTCATTGGGATGAAGGAGATGAAATCTCCAACAAGTGACTGAGAGGAGTGCTCAGGAGAAAGGAACGAAGGACTTTCATTCAGACAGATCACTGCTGCTGCCCCCCCCCACAGTGGTTAATGCTGCTGCCGAGAATATCCCAGTTCAGACAGGCCACCACCATTGCTGAGCTGATGACATAATGCCATGGGCAAAGCAGGTTATGGGGATAAGGCGGGGCACTGATTTTGTATCGTTTGCTCTTTGGAGGGTCAGTGCAGACTAGATGGGCCAAATGGCCTCCCTCTGCACTGTAGGGATTCTATCAACACACAGTCCATTTCCCCATTGGTGTGGAGACACCAGTTATCATGCTTCACCAGATTTGTAAGCAGGTACTTTGTGCTTTCTATTTGACAGAGACACAACACCAGTCAGAGCCCATTCAGCCCCACAGGCCTGCTTGTCCATTCAATGGGATTATAACTACTCTCAAACTCTGTTTATCACCGTGGCTTCAATTCCCGTACACACTCGCTGAAGATAAATCCACCCCTCTCTGTCTTGTTGCCCCAAATGAGGCATAGTCTCCTTTCCCAAAAGGAGATGGTTCCAAAATGTCTATTCCCCTCAGTCTGAAAAAACACCTCGCTGTTTGGCCTGGCTCTGATTGCAAGGTTATACCAACAATTTCTGGGCTGCCCCCACCACGTCTCACCCAGGGAGAAATTGTTTTTCTACATCTCTCTCCTTTCGAAACATATTCCGAAAGATTAGAGTTTCTTGATGCTCCATTGTGCCGGGGTGCTAAAGTCTACAAACTGTGTCAACAGGATGTTTGTGGCTTCGGTCCCACCCAGACAGCAAACTTGCAGCTAGTCACCAGGGAAATGGCTATTCTCTCCAAGTTACAGACCACAGGCATTACAGATGCAGTTAGGAGAGATGTGACTGCAGCTTTTCTTGTATCGTCTCAACTCCCACCGTCAGTGCGAGACGGCCAGTCACTGGGCTCAGAGACATTGTTGTGAGGAACACCAGAATAAGAGTCATCCATTTAGAATCCCAAATCTGGTGATAGAGGCAATCAAATCTGCACTGATACACCAAAGAGCATCCCCTTCTATTCCCATAACCCCACTTTTACCATAATTAACCCACCCAGTCTGGCCATAACAGAACAATTTAGCATGGCAGATCCATTTAACCTGTACATTATTGGACTGTGGGAGGAAACCGGAGCACCCAGAGGAAAGCCATGCAGCCACACAGACAGTTACCTGAGGCCAGAATTGAACCCCGGTCTTGTGGCCATTTAGCCTCAGGAGCCTTCCTTACCCTTCAATGCGATGCCCTGGTGGTTGATCTTGAAACCTAGCTTTGCCCACTGTCCCCCTGCCTGTGGGCAGGCCTACCCACCAGTGGCATTGGGTCACTTTGAGAACATTAATGACTGCTACCTCCACCCCCACCCTAAAGTGCTGACGTCCTGTCTAAACAAGGCAGTCCCAAGGGATAGTGAATCCTGCAGTTGCAACACAATTAAGCGGAATCCCAAACTGGATTCCGGCTCTTCCCACCCAGGCCCATGGTGAGACTTACATACACAGGTCAGCGAGTGACAAGCCCCTTGGCCAGACTGGATCCATTCGGACCCTTGGAGAGCAAAAAAGATGGCCGCCTTCAATAGATTCAGGAGTCTTCCCGAGCAGCAGCACTGTAGAACAATTCCGTCTCACCTCCACAACTAGACCCTCTCCTCAGTGGCAACATGGCAAATTAAGGGCAGGGTCATATATGCCCCTGCTCAGTGGTTAGTACCCTCACCCCTGAACCCAGAAGGTTGTGGGTACAAGTCTTATTCTGGGACGTGAACACACAGTGCGATGTGCTGTTCAAGGAGACAGACCTGGCGACCTTCAAATAACCATTTAAATCGAGGAACCGTCTCCCTTCTCAAGTGGCCATCATGGGATCCCATGGCATTACAGTCATAGTCAAGCAGGCCCTTCGGTCCAACTAGTCCATACTGACCATGTTCCCAAACCTGGCCCATATCCCTCCAAATCTTTCCTATTTATGTACTTATCCAAATGTCTTTAAGTCAATGTGCGTTCTCCCCATCTCCCAGCCAACATTTATCACTCTCCCAAAATCACTTTAAAAATGAGACTCTGAGCTTCAGTAATGGTCTTTGTGACACCCTAAAAAACATTTCAGACACTGTTTGTCACACTGATGAGTGGGAGTGATCCCGCTTAACACTTTCAAACCCACAACTGGGATCCATTGGTGGTTTCCATTGATAAAGCTGCTTCGCAACAAATATCTCCACGGACAGGGCTGGCTCTGGGTGCCGTGAGCAAACAAGACACATCAGAGAGCGTCAGTGCATGCTTATTTCAAACAGAGATGAGGAAAATGGTTACAATGAAACAGGTTTCTGTCTACATCAGGCAGCGTTCCCAGAAAGAGAGCGACAATCACATGTTATTGTGCTGACATCACGCCAGCAAGCCGGCACACACATGTGTTCACCACAGACAGGGTGGGGAGACCTTTGCTGAACTTCCAAAGTCGGTCCTTTTAAAAAACTGTGGCCTATGCAGCGAGCTGGAACTAGTCTGGGCCCTCCCAATGACTCAAAGTTTACCCAATATCTGGCAGAGTCACAGGAGGCAGGTCAAGATCAGTTTGCTGGGCGTGCACCAACAGAGCTGCCTCTCTCTTGGCCATTCCTGGAATGTTTTACCCATGATGCACAGTGGTGAAAGGCTCCTGCTTAGCTGGTTAACTCCAGATAGGACAATCATTCCTGACTCACCCGATGACTTTTGCTTTCTGCACTGGGGAGGAGGCAGATGACGAGCCTCAGGCCAGGTAACCTGCCTCCTCCCCAGGTGAGACAAGAAACTGGGCCTACACCCTTGCTGACATAATGCATTCCTGCTCCCAGTCGTCTCGGCTGCTTCTTTCAGGTACCGTGGTGCTGAACCTCCCCACAGTACAGCGAGACCAAGAGTCATTCAATGTGTTTCATGACAAATATCAATTGCCTTCTTCAGGCTTCCAATTTTACAGAGGTTCTGCTGTGCCCAGGTCAGTGCGTTCATGCCCACAGGCACAACGCACTCCAGTTACAATCCATTCCTGATACAGTGTGGCATTAGACTCAAAAATAACTGTGTCCCAGTGTAATACAGGTGGGTTTCGGCCAATTAGAGCAGCAGTCCTAGCCAGTTAATGGGAGGAGTGATGCTGAGTCAGGAGGGAGGCTGGAGTGGTTTCTGAGTAAGCACTCACTGTGACACATTGGGCAGGCTCATGACCCTTAATGTCTGAAACTTTTAAAAGATATGGACAGTTTCTCTCCTTTGTAATTGGAATGGTTTCTGTTTGAGAAAGTGGGCGGAGAGGACATTGCAGACGAAGCTCTATTTTAGATCCAATTCCATCCTCTCAGCTGGAGTTAACAGGATACAGCAGGAAAGTTGTGCCAAACACAGCGCTGGTACTTTCCAAGGAGCTAGCTGTTGGTGAGAATGGTGCACTGACCCAGATCAGATAACTACACCAGCTGGCCCCAGTGAAGAAGGCCTCAACATCTCTGCCTCTGCAAAGTTATAAGTCAGTTGTCACCGACCAGTCTTCAACAGGAAGGCAATGCCTGTTTTAGAACATTCCAATTTGAGCAGGACACCCAAATACAGTGGTTCTGACTTACCACATGAATCAGGGTAATGATGACACAAGAGGCACATGGTGGGAATGGGAGAAGCCTTTAGAGGTTATACAGGGAGCGTACTCTATGAACGAACCAGGGGTCTGATTACAGTGCAGAAGTTACATCAACTTCACAAAACATCAATGGGGAGATGCTTTTTCCCAATCAGTGATGGGTATTTCATCAAAACCCGGAGGTGTGCTTTGTGAATGGTGGATTGGGTTTGGACATCCAGAGGTGAGTTACTGCAGGAGTTTTAGCCTTTGACCTGATTTTGTAACCACAGTATTCATGAGACTAATCCAGTTCAATTTCTGGCCAAATGTAATCCCCATCAAGATGTTGTTAGTGGGGAATTCAGCAATGGTAAAGCTATTAAATGTTAAATGGTGATGGTCAGATTCTCTCTTGTCGGAGATGGTCATAACCTGACATTTAGAGTCATAGAGATGTACAGCATGGAAACAGACCCTTCGGTCCAACCCGTCCATGCCGACCAGATATCCCAACCCAATCTAGTCCCACCTGCCAGCAGCCGGCCCATATCCCTCCAAACCCTTCATTTTCATATACCATCCAAATGCCTCTTAAATGTTGCAATTGTACCAGCCTCCACCACATCCTCTGGCAGCTCATTCCATACACGTACCACCCTCTGCGTGAAAATGTTGCCCCTTAGATCTCTTTTATATCTTTCCGCTCTCACCTTAAACCTATGCCCTCCAGTTCTGGACTCCCCCACCCCAGGGCTGAAAATGTGTTGCTAGAAAAGCGCAGCAGGTCAGGCAGCATCCAAGGAACAGGAGAATCGATGTGCCTGAAATGTTGAATCTCCTGTTCTTTAGATGCTGCCTGACCTGCTGCACTTTTCCAGCAACATATTTTCAGCTCTGATCTCCAGCATCTGCAGACCTCACTTTCTCCTCCCCCACCTCAGGGAAAAGACTTTGCCTATTTATCCTATCCATGCCCCTCATAATTTTGTAAACCTCTATAAGGTCACCCCTCAGCCTCCGACGCTCCAGGGAAAACAGCCCCAGCCTGTTCAGCCTCTCCCTGAAGCTCAAATCCTCCAACCCTGGCAACATCCTTGTAAGTCTTTTCTGAACCCTTTCAAATTTCACAACATCCTTCCAATAGGAAGGAGACCAGAATTGCACGCAATATTCCAACAGTAGCCTAGCCAATGTCCTGTACAGCCACAACATGACCTCCCAACTCCTGGACTCAATACTCTGAACATTAAAGGAAAGCATACCAAACGCCGCATTCACTATCCTATCTATCTGCGACTCTACTTTCAAGGAGCTATGAACCTACACTCCAAGGTCTCTTTGTTCAGCTACACTCCCTAGGACCTTACCATTAAATGTATAAGTCCTGCTAAGATTTGCTTTCCCAAAATGCAGCATCTCGCATTTATCTGAATTAAACTCCATCTGCCACTTCTCAGCCCATTGGCCCATCTGGTCAAGATCCTGTTGTATCTGAGGAAACCATTTTCGCTGTCCACTACACCTCCAATTTTGGCGTCATCTGGAACCTTACTAACTGTACCTCTTATGCTCACATCCAAATCATTTATGTAAATGACAAAAAGTAGAGGGCCCAGCACCGATCCTTGTGGCACTCCACTGGTCACAGGCCTCCAGTCTGAAAAACAACCCTCCACTACCACGCTCTGTCTTCTACCTTTGAGCCAGTTCTGTATCCAAATGGCTAGTTCTCCCTGTATTCCATGAGATCTAACCTTGCTAATCAGTCTCCCATGGGGAACCTTGTCGAATGCCTTACTGAAGTTCATATAGATCACATCTACTGTTATGCCCTCCTCAATCCTCTTTGTTACTTCTTCAAAAACTCAATCAAGTTTGTGAGATATGATTTCCCACGCACAAAGCCATGTTGACTATCCCTAATCAGTCCTTGCCTTTCCAAATACATGTACATCCTGTCCCTCAGGATTCCTTCCAACAACTTGCCCACCACCAAGGTCAGGCTCACTGGTCTATAGTTCCCTGGCTTGTCCTTACCACCCTTCTTAAACAGTGGCACCACGTTTACCAACCTCCAGTCTTCCGGCACCTCACCTGTGACTATCGATGATACAAATATCTCAGCAAGAGGCCCAGCAGTCACTTCTCTAGCTTCCCACAGAGTTCTCGGGTACACCTGATCAAATGTTAATTGTCACTTGTCAGCCCTAACGTGGATATTGTCTAGGTCTTGTTGCATTCTAACATGATTGGCTTCAGTATCTGAGGCGTTGTGAATGGTGCTGAACATTGTGCTATGTTTGGTAAACATCCCCACTTCTAACCTTATGAACAGTCATTTATGATGCAGTTGAAGATGGTTGGGCCTGGGACACTATCCTGAAGAAGTCTTGGAGAGATGTTCTGGAGCTGAGATGACTGATACCCAACAGCCACTAACCACCTTCCTACAAGCCAACTGTGATTCCAACCAGCACAGAGTTTACTCCCAATACCCACTAATTCCAGTTTTGCCAGGGCTCCTTGATGCCACAATTGGACAAACGCAGCCTTGATGTCAAGGACTGCCATTCTCTGGAATTCAGCTCTTTTGTCCATGTTTGAACCAAGGTTGTAATGAGGTCAGGAGCTGAGTGGCCCTGGCGGAACCCAAACTGGGCGACACTGAGCAGGTGACACCTTCCATCAGCTTACTGAAGGTCGGGAGGTGACTGATGGGGCAGTAATTGGCCAGGTTGGATTTGTCCTGCTTTCTGTGTGCAGGACATACTTGGGCAATTTTCCACATTGCCGGGTAGATGTCAGTGCTGTAGCTGGACTGGAACAGCTTGGGTAGGGGAGCTGCCAGTTCTACAGCGTGGACTGTTGCTGGAATTGTCAGAGCCCGTTGCCTTTGCAGTATCCAGTGACTCCAACCGTTACTTGATATCACATGGAGTGAATGGAATTGGTTGAAGACTGGTAATAAAGGGCACCACTGTAGGAAGCCAAGGTGGATCGTCACTTAGAGTCACACAGATGTACAGCATGGTCTAACTCATCCATGCTGACCAGATAACCTAAATTAATCTGGTTCCATTTGCCAGCATTTGGCCCATATCCCTCTAAACCCTTCCTATTCATACACCCATCCAGATGCCTTTTAAATGCTGTAATTGTACCAGACTCATCACTTCCTCCAGCAGCTCATTCCATACATGTACCACCCTCTGTGTGAAAAAGTTGCCCCTTAGTCCCTTTTATATCTTTCCCCTCTCACCCTAAACCTATGCCCTCTAGGTAAAAACAATGACTGCAGATGCTGGAAACCAGAATCTGGAGTAGAGTGGTGCTGGAAAAGCACAGTAGTTCAGGCAGCATCCGAGAAGCAGGAAAATCAACGTTTCAGGCAAAAGCCCTTCATCAGGAATACAGGCTGAGTATGCCCTCTAGTTCTATACTCCCCCAACCCAGGGAAAAGGCTTTGTCTAATTACCCTATCCATGCCTCTCATGATTTTATAAACCTCTAAAAAGTCAATCTGGCTGACGATTGCTCTGAATGCTTCAGCCTTAAATTTTGCAATAACGTGCTGGGCTCTTCCATCATGGATGTTTGCGGAAACTCCTCCTTCAATGAGCTGTTCATGACTGAAGGCAGCAAGTCGCAGAGCTGATGCTCGGAAGCACGCACACGCCTCTGTCTAACAAAGCAAACTCCGAGCACTAATTTGGCTAAAACAAAATGGGTCACACAGCATCAGACATTTCTTGCAGCTGACCTGTTCTATGCCTCTGCCCCACTTCCCCTCCACCTCCCCCATTCCTGAGAAAGCGTTGCCAACTCCACCCCGCTCTGTCCTTTTAGAACACTATCAGACTGCACACAATTTCCTGTTCTGTAGCTGGTCCCTGGGCCTTGGAACATCAGGGTAAAGTCTGTCGTTTGGGAGACTGTGTCAAAGTCAGTAAATAGAGATCTCAACAAGGGAAGCCAAACCAGCTTTGGTTTCGGGGGAAGTGAGAACAGTCATACTCAGCATTAGCCTCCTAATCACCATCAATTTCCAGTTTAAACCTTTTTGCTTTTAACTCCTTGCAAAAACTGCACATCCCCCCAACCCTGATGTCTTTACCCTCGGATGACCCTCCCCCAGTCCATCCGTTCTGATCTCCAGAGGAGCTCTGATTTCCTTTGCTTCACCATTGTTGTACCTTCATCTGTCAGAGCAGAAAGTTCTGGGATTGCTGTCTTGGCCCCTGCCTCCTTCAAACCTGACCAAGCTTTCAATCATCTGTCTTAGGATGGCTCATTTGGTACTCAGCAGTTTGCCTGGCAACACCTCAGTGAGGCTCCGCTCAGTGACAGGCACTAGGTAAATGGAAGTCCCTCCCTGTTTGTGATGGTGACACAGTCAAATGAAGGAAAGTGACTGAGACTGCAAGATGTGATGATGATATCATGAGTACAGGATGAATCATGGCTTATAACTCGGGAAGATGTTTTCACTGCGGAAGCAGCACAAAGGGAACAAAGAGCCTAGATTTATCCACAGGACAACTTGTGGCCTGCTGTGGGGCCTAGCTGCAGTACAGAGGGTCTTGCATGACAGAGGGGCAGCAGAAGGTAAAGCTAGCCTGTACCTGAAGCACACTGCAGCCAGTGCTGCTGCTTCATTCAGGCTGTAAGACTGAACAAAGGGTCTGCCTCTGCTGTACAACACATCAGGCACTGGATGATGGCGGCAGCGCGGGTCGTGGCTCTCAGTTGCAGGGTCCAGCTCGCTTACAGAAGGCCTGCCTCAGTTGGTGCCAATTAGCTGTCCTCCTGGACATAGGGTGGAATGCCAAATACCCAAGACAGTGCCACCGACAAAGTGAGGATGGGGGGAATGCTTCCAGTAGCAAAAGCGAAGGTTTGCCTATCTTAGAATCATACAGTACAGAAATGGCACGGTGGTTAGCACTGCTGCCTCACAGCGCCAGGGACCTGGGTTCAATTCCCGCCTCAGGTAACTGACTGTGTGGAGTTTGCACATTCTCCCCGTGTCTGTGTGGGTTTCCTCCGGGTGCTCCGGTTTCCTCCCACATTCCAAAGATGTGCGGGTCAGGTGAATTGGCCATGCTAAATTGCCTGTTGTGTTAGGTAAGGGGTATATGTAGGGGTATGGGTGGGTTGCGCTTCGGCGGGTCGGTGTGGACTTGTTGGGCCGAAGGGCCTGTTTCCACACTGTAAGTAATCTAATCTAATCTAAAAAAAACAGGCCCTTCAGCCAAACTCATCCATGCTGACCAGGCTCCTAAACTGATCTAGTCCCGTTTGCCTGCATTTGTCCCATATCCTTCTAAATTATATACTGTCCAAATATCTTTTATATGGTGTAATTGTACCCACCTCTAGCACTTCTTCTGGCAGCTCGTTCCATACACACACCACCTTGTGCTTGAAAGTGTTGTCCCTCAGATCCCTTTTAAATCTTTCCCCTCTCACTGTAAACCTATGCCCTCTAGTTTATAACTCCTTTACCCTGGGGAAAAGACCTTGGCTATTCACCGTATCCAAGCCCCCCCATAATTTTATAAACCTCTATAAGGTCACCCCTCAGCCTCATGTGCTGCAGGGACAAAGTTGCAGCCGAACCACCCTCTCCCTACAGCCCAAACCCTCCAGCCTCGGTAACATCCTTGCAAATCTTTTCTGGATCCTTTCCATTCTCTCATTGGGCCCCACAACCCACCATTTCCAATGGCTCACAGAGGAATGGAAAACATGCATGGGCAATAATTAGTAGGTCTAAATAAGGGTTAGAATCAGCACAGGCTCGTTGGGCCAAAGGGTCTGTTCCTGTGCTGTATTGAATTGTATTATTGTATGACAGCATCAAATCTCCAAGCAGCCTGCACATCAACAGCAGTCAAGATAAACCTGGTCGGTTTCTAACTCAAAGAGATTACGTCCTCAATCTCACTATGTTTCACACACTACAGATTTCACTGGCTTTCACCAAGATGCTAGTTCCTGTCTCACTCTGGCTTTTACTGCTAACACTGATGTTAATCTATAAACATCAGGGCTGGAGGAGGAAATAGACCGACAAAGAGAGAGATATCCCTGTTCATTCCCTTCTTCAACCCAATCTCCATGTATTAAAATCACTGCTACCAGCAAAAAGTAAAAGCAAGAGTCGAAATTGTCTGAAAGCCTTATAAAGAGATTATATCAGAGATAGATAAGCTGAGAAATTAAAGAACAGCAGCCTCCCTCTGGGTTGTACCATTCTGTTACATAAAAAGAGAGAGAGAGATGAATAGAGAATTGATCGGGAGCAATGATCCTGATGCTGACAATCTGTCACTCTACAAAAGGGGGAAAACAGTTATACCCGGCAGTGTCCCGGCTCAGAGATCTGCCACCTGTGGGTCTAGAACCATGCACAGCTCTTTGACATGTCATCTGTGACTCCCAATCTTTTCCAAATGAATAGCATCAGTTTGAAAAGAGGCCTCCAGAGAGGAAAAGCCAGATAAATAAAAGGCTCTTTTTTAAAATTATTGTGGGGGTAGGAAGCTAAGCTGCACTTTATGGTTTCAAATGATTACTTTAACATAATAAAAACCACCATCGTGTTCAAAATGGAGCTGTCTGAGTGGTATAACTACACCAGGGTCAGAGGTCAGGCCTTGTGTTTGAGGAGGCTTTATGCCTGTGACCGTCACTGCTTTCTGGCACAGCAGAGACTGTTAAATTATTCTCAAAGTGCTACTACAGGCCTTTGTAAAGTCACAAGAATCAATAGCCAAAAAGATTCTCAATTTACTGATCTCAAATTAAAATTTGTTTAAAAGGTGACATTACTGTCAAAGTTTTACGAAAACAAAACATGATAATTCAGATGTAGGTCCATTTTAATTCTGATTTTTTTGAGTCATAAATTTAGTAAGTGCATTTTATTTACTGTGTGTGTAAAAGATGCATCTACCATGGCGATTTCTGAAGCATTTAGCTAAAAATTTTCATCTTGCGTTTCCAGTGGTTTTTATTTTCAGCAACCTTTTTGAAAAAGGTGCTTCAGATTAAAAAAAAGATTCCGACCCTACCAAGTTCCGGGAGATTGGTTGCCAGTTAACGACGGAAAGCAGATTCTATCACATGGACATGGAAGAATCAGCAGTTAAAGTTTGACTTTTGTACAGCTGCTGAAGGCTCAAAATTAAATCAGAGTGCTTCAGATCCAAAAAAAACAGAAAACACCCATCAGCTAGTTTGTTCACAACAAGATCTCGTGAACCACAACTGGTGAAGGAGCTGAGTTATAAGTGGAGGCTGGATAGGCTGAGATGTTTTTCACTGGAGCGTAGGAGGTTGAGGGGTGACCTTATAGAGGTTTATAAAATCATGAGGGGCATGGATAAGGCGAAAGGCAGGTGTCTTTTCTCCAAGGTGGGGGATTTCAAGACTCTGGTGAGAAGGGAAAGATTTAAAAAAGACATGAGGGGCAACATTTTTACACAAAGAGTGGTTTGCGTGTGGAATGAACTTCTAGAGGAAGTCATGGATACTGGTATAGTTACTTAAAAGACATTTGGGTAAGTACATGAATAAGAAATGTTTGGAGGGATACGGGCCAAGCGTGCGCAGGTGGGACTAGTTCAGTTTGGGATTATGATCGACCTGGACTAGTTGGACCAAAGGGTCTGTTTCTATGCTGTATGACTCTATGGTGCTTATACACACATCTCCCACCAACTTAAATCAGACCGAGCATATCTGTCTCATCGGAGGGGCTGCATCCCTCACAATATGTCATTTCTTCTCCTTTGTCAGAGATAGACAGGTTCTTGATTGTCAAGGGATCAAGTGTTAGAGAGAGAAAATGGGAGAATGGGGGTGAGAAAAGTATCAGCCATGACTGAACGGTGGAGCAGAATTGATGGGCCGAATGGCCTAATTTCTGTTTCTACGTCTTATGTTCTTTCCTGGGGGATCAGCCTACTGAATGGAGTCCTATTGCCATGTGGGACATGAACAAGACAAGGTTCTGATTCAGATGGAGGATCGATGCAAAAGGTTGTCACCCATCTGGTTTCTGTGAAGCTGGGGGAGGTCACTCAACCAATGAGAGCGAGTTGTTGCTCAAAAACAATTTGCCCAGAACCCCCTCAGCAACTCTATACAAAATAAGGGGTGACAACTCTACTGATTTTCTGCTTTGAACCAAGCAGAGTAAACCAAACCTGAAATAAATCTCTTTCCAGCGATTTCCGTACCTAAGCTGAGCTGACAGTGCAGGGCCAGGGGAGTGCTGCACACTCAATGGTGCTGTCTGTTGGATGAGACGGTCAACCAAGGCGTAGCCTGCCTTGCTGATGGATGTAACCATTCCTGTGACATTACTTGAAGAGGAGCAAGGGAGATTCCTAGTCAACAATTGTCAACCAGCACAACTTAGCCACTTAGAGTCATACAGTCAGACAGCATCAGATCCTTCAGTCCATCTCGTCCATGCCAACCTGACATCCCAATCTGACCAAGTGCCATTTGCCAGCATTTGGCCCATATCCCTGTAAACTCTTCCTAATCACATATCCACCCAGATACTTTGACATGTTGTAACTGCACCAGCCTCCACCACTTCCTCTGGCAGCTCGTATGCACCACCCTCTGCTTGAATAAGTTTCCCCTTTTAACCTGCGCAGTGGTGCCCAGCTTGAGTTCCGTCTTACTCCTGACCTCATTATAGTCTGGGTTCAAACAAAGAGCTAAACAGCCTTTGACACTGAGGCAGTATTCGACTGAATACAGATCCTAGGAGCCTTGGCAAAACTGGAATCAATGGGAATCAGGGAAATAACTTCCACTGGTTGGAGTTTGACCAACGGGAAGGCAATGGCCCAGTGGTATTATCATTGGACTGTTAATCCAGAGACCCAGCTAATGTTTGGAGGACCTAGGTTCTGGAATTGAGAGACTAATGATGACCATGAAACCAGTGCTGAAAGTCAAAAAAACCCATCTGATTCCCTAATGTCCTTTAGAGAAGGACTCTACTACCCTTACCTGGTCTGACCTACTGACTCCAGACCCATTGCAGTGTGGTTGACTCTTAACTATCCTCTGCACAATTAAAGATGGGTAATAAAGGCTTCCATTCTGTGGCACTATATCAAAAGTCCATGTACATTGCATTATCCTCAGGCCTTCCATAGAATCCCTACAATGTGGAAACAGGCTATTCAGCTCAACAAGTCCACACAAACACCCTAAGGAGCATCCCACCCAGACTCCCCCACCCTATTCTTGTAACCCTGCATTTCCCATGGCTAATCCACCTAACCTAGGCATCCCTGGACACTACGAGCAATTTATCATGGCCAATCCACCGAACCAGCACATAGAGTCATAGAGATGTACAGCATGGAAACAGACCCTTCAGTCCAACCCATCCATGCCGACCAGATATCCCAACCCAATCTAGTCCCACCTGCCAGCACCCGGCCCATAGCACATCTTTGGACTGTGGGAAGAAACCGGATTACCCAGAGAAAACCCACATAGACAAGGGGAGAATGTGCAAACTCCACACAGTCACCCGAGGCTGGAATTGAACCAGTGTCCCAGGTGCTGTGGGGGCAGCAGTCCTTACCACTGAATCACTGTGACCCCTCACTATTACTAAATTACTTAACTGTTGAGTCAAAATCTTGGATCCTTTCATGACATGGACCACAGCCAATCAAGAAGCTACCTGATGAAGGAGCAGCGATCTGAAAGATAGTGCTTCCAAATAAACCTGTTGGACTATAACTTGGTGCTGTGTGATTTTTAACTTTGTCCACGCCAGTCTAATACCGGCACCTCCACATCATGCCAATCAAGAAGATAGCTCACCAACGCCTTCTTCAGAGGAAATAAGTGCTGACCCAGCCCACATCCCATGAATGAATATAAAAGCATTGCATCGTCTAATCCCAAAGTATGATTTATAATTGCAACTCAACACTAAGCAGCAACAGGATGAAAATACAAACAGAGGACACAATGTCAGCACATGAGATCAGCTCCCTAACCTTGCGCTCCCTGAAGTTATGTAAAAGCACTAATTCTGGCTGGACTCACTGTCTGTACTCTGCAATCACAATGTCCTGGCTCAGCCCACACCAAGGAGCTGATAACACTTCCAGTGTTAGATACAGACCAGACAATGGACCTTGAGCGTCTCTCTGCTGTGCTGCAGAAATAAGGCAAACAGATCATCACCAGCAGAGGAGCTAGCCAAATAATAAAGTATATTCATGTAGCAATTTTTTTTGACCTCAGGGTGACTCAAAGCGTTTTACTGCCAATGGAGTATTTTTGAAGGGCTGCCATTTTAGTAATGAAAGAAATGCAACAGACTTTTGGGAACTAAGTGTAACACACCAAGTTTGCAGGCGACACAGAGCTGGGTGGGAGGGTGAGCTGTGACGAGGATGCAGCGATATCGCAGTGTGATTTGGACAGCTGACTGAGTGGGCACCTCCAGAGCAGATGAAATATGAGGTTATCCAATTTGGTAGCAAAAACAGGAAGGCAGATTATTATCTGAATGTGATAAGATTGGGAAAGTGTCCTTATTCACCAGGCATTGAAAGTAAGTATTGTAGGTGCTGCACGCAGTGAAGACGGCAAATGATATGTTAATCGTAATAGCAAAAGGGTTCAAGTACAGGAGCAGGAATACCTTGCTGCAATCATACCTGGCCTTGATGAGACCACACCGGGAGTCCTGGCTGGAGTTTCGGTCTCCTTATCTGAGCAAGGATGTTCTGGCAATGAAGGGCGTATAACAGAAGTTTACCAACACTGATTCCTGGGATGACAGGACTGACTTATGAAGAGACACTGGATTGATTAGGACTATATTCGCTGGAGTTCAGGAAACTGAAGGGGGATCTCATAGAAGCCTAGTTAAAATTCTAATGAGACTAGACAGGGTAAACGCAGGAAGGCTGTTCGTGATGACTGGGGAGTTGGGGACCAGGGACTACAGTTTGAGGATGTGGGCTCAGACTGGGCTGAGATGATGAACATAAAGCCTCATCATTACATTTTTGAAAGCCTTCCATTTGCCAGTTGCCCCTGTACCTGCCCACAGCCTACTCCAATCAACCTTTGAAACTTGCGACTGTTCTCCTGCAGCTTCAGTTGAAGGGGGTCAATGGGAGGTCCCAGGTCCCACTGAGCCATCAGCAACTGACATTTCTTTTAATCCATTCATGGGATGTGGGTGTATCTGGCTGGACCAGCATGTATTGCCTATCTCTAGTTGCCCTTGAGAAGGTGATGGTGAGCTGCCTTCTTGAACCGCTGCAGTCCATGTGCTGGAGGTTGACCCACAATACCCTTAGGGAGGGAATTCCTGGATTTTGACCCAGCGACAGTGATTGAACAGCCCAGTCAGGATGTTGAATGGGTTGGTGGAGAACTTGTGGATGGTAGTGTTCCCATGTATCTGCTGCCCCCATTCATCTCCATGGAAATGGTCATGGGTTTGGAAGGTACTGTCTGAAGATCTTTGGTGAATTCCTGCAGTGATCTTGTGGATAGTACACACTGCTGCTACTGAACATCTGTGGTGGAGGGAATAGATGCTTGTGGATGTGGTGTCAATCCAGCGGCCTCCTTTGTCCTGGATGATATCAAGCTTCTTGAATGTTGTAGGAGCCGTACCCATCCCAGGGAAGTGGGGACTATCCCAACACACTCCTGACTAGTGCCTTGTAGATGGTGGAGGAGCTCTGGGGAGTCAGAAGATCAGTTACTCACCACAGTATTCCTCGCTCCTGACCTGCTCTTGTAACACTGTGTTTATGTGGCGAGTTCAGTTGGGTTTCTGGTCAATGCTAACCCCCAGAATGTTGATAGGAGATTCAGTGGGATAACACCATTGAATTGTCACTGGGCAATGGTTAGATTGCCTCTTATTGGAGATGGGTCATTGTCTTGGCATTTGTGTGGCACAAATGTTACTTTTCAGCCCAAGGCTGAATATTGTCCAGGTCTTGCTGCATTCGCACATGGACTGTTACAGTATTTGAGGAGTTTGCAAATGCCCTAAATTCCATTCTCCATTTGGTCCCAGTTGAATGACTGACAGTAAGGTAATTGCTTTCAGTATTTTTGAGTTTCAAAGTGGGGAGCGGGGCATAGGGATTATCAGAGTATGATAAAACCTGACAACACTGGAGGAGGAGAAAGTGAGGACTGCAGATGCTGGAGATCAGAGCTGAAAATGTGTTGCTGGAAAAGCGCAGCAGATCAGGCAGCATTCAAGGAACAAGAGATTCGACGTTTTGGGCATAAGCCCTTGTTCAGGAATCCTGAAGAAGGGCTTATGTCCAAAACGTCGAATCTCCTGTTCCTTGAATGCTGCCTGACCTGCTGCGCTTTTCCAGCAACACATTTTCAACGCTGGAGGAGGCCAGTCTTACAGGCTACTTGGAGGAATCATACAATTTGTCCCACTCCCCTGGAACCAAAACCAGCTTCCTTTACAAAGCTTTGTTGTTTAATATTTAGGATTGGGGACACAACAGGATGTGGGAATACAACTGGTACACTTAGGGCCAATTGAATATGTGGGTGATAAATGTGCTTTCATTTTGCTGTACCTGTGATAACAAACAGCAGGGAAGCTCTGGCTGGTTACAGCTTGTCTAATGTGCCCTCACCCCAGCTCTCCTCCACTCAAACCCCACCCCCACCGTGGCTCAGTGCCAAACCCCGATTATACTATAAAAACAAGGGAATGCAAATGCTGCAGACCTGACAGAGACAAAATCAGAAAGTGCTGGAGAGACGCAGCGGGTCTGGCAGCACGTGTGGAGAGAAAATACTGTGTTCAGTTCTGGTCTCCCTGCTGTAGGAAAGATGTTGTGATACTTGAAAGGGTTCAGACAGGATTTACAAGGATGTTGCCTGGACTGGAGGGTTTGAGTTACAGGGAGAGGCAGAATAGGCTAGGGCTATTTTCCCTGGAGTGTCGGAGACTGGGGAGATGACTTTATAGAGGTTTATAAAGTCATCAGAGGCATGGATAGGGTAAGTAGGCAGGGCAGGGGAGTTCAAAACTAGAGGGCATACGTTTAAGGTGAGAGGGGAAAAAATTTAAAAGGGAACTGAGGGGCAACTCTTTCACGTAGAGAGTGTATGGAATGAGTTGCCAGAGGAAGTGGGGGAGGCTGGTACAATTACTGCATTTAAAAGACATCTGGATGGGTATATGAATAGGAAGAGTTTAGAGGGATATTGACCAAATGCTGGTGAATGGGATTTGATTAATTTAGGTTATCTGGTTGGCTGGAGAGTTGGACTGAAGCATCTATTTCCATGCTTTGTGACTCTATGGCTCTGAAGAAAGGTCCCTGCACTCGAAACGTAAACTCAGCTTCCTCTCCACAGATGTTGCCAAACCTGCAGAGTTTTTGCAGCAGTTTCTATTGTTGTTTCCAATTTCCAGCATCTGCAGTTCTGATTTTTTTTTGTTAAGTGTACCGCACTCTCTGGACTGGAGTGACAGCAGGTCAAACCCACGGGCGTCAGGAGGGTCACCAATCCCTCAGCATCAGCTGTCAGTCACCAGGAGTCAAAGATCCATCCCCTGGGCACTGCCATCAACCTGGGAGGCAAATCCTCATGGAGCCAGTTTTTGTTGGTCATTTTAAAAATACTGGAAAACCGCACCAGTGGGGAGAGCGAGTGAGGGAAATACTGGGAAACCGCACCAGTGGGGAGAGCGAGTGAGGGAAATACTGGGAAACCGCACCAGTGGGGAGAGCGAGTGAGGGAAATACTGGGAAACCGCACCAGTGGGGAGAGCGAGTGAGGGAAATACTGGGAAACCGCACCAGTGGGGAGAGCGAGTGAGGGAAATACTGGGAAACCTCACCAGTGGGGAGAGCGAGTGAGGGAAATACTGGGAAACCTCACCAGTGGGGAGAGCGAGTGAGGGAAATACTGGGAAACCGCACCAGTGGGGAGAGCGAGTGAGGGAAATACTGGGAAACCGCACCAGTGGGGAGAGCGAGTGAGGGAAATACTGGGAAACCTCACCAGTGGGGAGAGTGAGTGAGGGAAATACTGGGAAACCTCACCAGTGGGGAGAGTGAGTGAGGGAAATACTGGGAAACCTCACCAGTGGGGAGAGCGAGTGAGGGAAAGGCTGTTTTTAAAGCAAGCACAAGGAAAGCATCAAGCCACAGGTGAAACCAGGATCATTTGCCTATATAGATTAGAATAGAAATTTATTGCCTCGTGTACTTTTGTGTGAAAAATACAGTGAAAGATTTTATATGTTTAACTAAAATAAAACAAACAACTGCAGATGGTAGAAGCAAAAATAGAAATTGCTGGGAAAACTCAACAGGTCTGGCAGCATCTGTGGAGAGAAAGCAGAGTTACCGACTCAGGTCCAGTGACCCTTCATCAAAATAAACAACCTTTGTCATCCTGCACTTTCGTTGTATCTCCTCTCATCAAAAACCCTACTGGAAGGCTCCAGCACTACAAGCGGAGTGTTGCTCATGGAAAATTTCACACCTTCAGTCATATCTCCAGAAAAAGTGACACCAGTCAGCTGTAACTGATGCAGGAAGACATTCTCCACCTCCTCCACCCATGCTGACAGTGAGAGTGCAAAGGTCCATAGGGCAATGGGGTTGGTTGGTGTGGGTGTCCCGGAGATGTTCCCTAAAGTGCTCTGCAAGTAGGCGTCCTGTCTCCCGAGTGTAGAGGAGACTGCACCGGGAGTAACGGATACAGTAAATGACATGTGTGGAAGTGCAGGTGAAACTCTGACGGATGTGGAAGGCTCCTTTGGGGCCTTGGATGGAGATAAGGGGAGATTTGAGGGCGCAGGTTTTGCAATTCCTGTGGTGGCAGGGGAAAGTGCCTGGAAGGGAGGGTGGGTTGGTGGGGGGCCCATGGCCGAACACTTCAACTCCTTCTCCCACTCCACCAAGGACATGCACGTCCTGGGCCTCCTCCATCGCCACATCCTAACCACCTGATGCCTGGAGGAAGAACGCCTCATCTTCTGCCTTGGGACCCTCCAACCACACAGCATCCATTTTGACTTCAGTTTCCTCATTTCCCCATCCCCCATCTTATCCCAGTTCCAATCTTCCAGCTCAGCACAGCCCTCATGACCTGTCCATCTTCCTTCCCACCTATCCACTCCACCCTCATCTCCGACCTATAACCTACATCCCCACCTCCCTCCACCAATTGCACTCTCAGCTACCTTCCCCCGAGCGCACCCCCCATTCCATTTATCTCTCCACCCCCAAGGCTCCCAGCCTCATTCCTGATGAAGGGCTTTTGCCCGAAACGTCAATTCTCCAGCTCGTCGGATGCCTGACCTGCTGTGTTTTTCCAGCACCACTTCCAGAGAGTATCTGGCACGAATGGAGACAACAAGGTGTAATCATTGACGTTAGTAAAAATTATTAAAATGATCAGATTATAGATTTGTATGTTTACGTGTTTCACATCACTTTAAAAAAATGTTCTATTTCTGCTCTTACAAAGTGAATAACCCCTCAGTTCTCCACATTCTACTCCAACTGGTATGACGCTGTAAACACACTTAACCCGTCTATATCTCTGCTGTTTCTTTCAACCCCAATAAACCCTGTATCATCAGCCAAACGTAAAACGCCATACTCTTCCTTGTCTTTGTAATACACTCTAAAGATTCCCACATGCTGCCATCCGGGCGCATTACCATCTCTGTCACGGCTGTCTAACCTTCTTTATTTAATGAGTCAACGAGTTATTAATTAAGGAGAAAGTGAGGTCTGCAGATGCTGGAGATCAGAGCTGAAAATGTGTTGCTGGAAAAGCGCAGCAGGTCAGGCAGCATCCAAAGAACAGGAGATTCGACGTTTCGGGCATAAGCCCTTCTTCAGGAATGAGAAAGAAGGGCTTATGCCCGAAACGTCGAATCTCCTGTTCTTTGGATGCTGCCTGACCTGCTGCGCTTTTCCAGCAACACATTTTCAGCTTGCTATTAATTAACACAGAGGAAGAGAAAGTTACACACTCCTAGCTCGGAAACAGTAGGAATGGGGGCATGAAGGAAATGCCAGTGAAGGGTCCATGTCGGGTGGTACGTGATTCAGACATGGGCGCGTCCTCAGAACATTGCTGCCCTCGGAGGGGACAGTCACTGCTAGGGATTGGGGGGAAACTCTGATGACGTAAGATGGCACAAGGCTACAACAAAGAGTGATTTGGGAGTCCTCATGCAAAAATCTCAAAAAACTAATAGATAATCGAGAAGGCAATTTGGCCTTTATTTCAAAGGGAATATAACAAGCGGGCAGCATGGATAAGTTGGGCCGAAGGGCCTGTTTCCATGCTGTAAACCTCTATGACTCTATTTGCTGAGCTGCTCTAGTGCATTTTTACATCTGGTTGCTTCTCTGTGACCTGGTGAATTTGGTCAGGAAATTAGTACCACAGCCCTCTTCAGAGATAAAGCCCACCTCAAAGGAGATCATTAAAAGCTGATGACATGTTCTACTGATTACCAATTGGAGGAGATTGACTGTGTGTACAGCAGTGAGCAGAACAAATTAAAGCATTTACCCCTCAGTACAATACAGAACCAACTTGTAGAAACAGGTAGACTGATTAGAAAGTTTCGCTCATCAACCAGTTGCACACACAAATGTAGTAGGACAGTCCAGCCAATCAGGACCAGCCTCTCAGCTCTATTAGAAAGATCGTATCGGATTGTATTTGCAATGGAATGCCTCCAGTCTTTGGTCTTTCCTTCAGAGTAAATGAGAGGCTCAACAATCATCAAAACAAAATGGAAGGCCTGAGGCTTTTCTTGTGCCAACAACTGCACACGCTTCTGATGGCAAGAAGCAAGTTCTGACCGGCTAAAACATCACGGCAACAGATTAGACACGCACCCCATTGGACAACCAGCTCTTTCTCATCCAGACTACTCACTGACAATCTACAGTCCTGCTCAGTGCCTTCGAGTTCCCAGTCACCATTTGGAAGTCAAAACAAACCGTGTCCACAGCAGACAAGAGAAGAGGTCATTGCATTCACAAACTACCCCCTTTAAAAAATCTCACTCCTTGGCTTTGTTTAATGCATATTTAAGCACTGAATTACAGATGGTGGTGAATATGAAGGGTATTCTTTACTCCAGCTGTTTTTAGTGGGGGTTGGCAGTTGTGCTGACAGTGCAGACCACAGGAGACAAAACAAAACTTAAAATATGCACAGAGATTCCCTTGGCAGCATACAAAGTTCTCCTTATTTACAATGAAATGTTGAAACCAGGACAGAGATGACAGTGAAACAGAGAGGTTGCTGGGATGTCACAGAGTTATACTGTCACATAACTAACAGGAAGCTAGAAAAAACAAGTTTGATTAAAACGTTCATTCAGTACAATAGAACCGCAGCGAAATGGGAGCCCACACACTCAATAAACCAATTTCATTATCATAGGAATAGAGTCAGTGCAAAGACCAAACTCATCTCAGACTCTAGCCAATGAAATTAACACAACTGTACACGCCAGTGATAGATCAGTACACTCCAGTACTGAACCCCAATAACGTACATTGATAAATCTGTGTACTTCAATACCACACCCCGTAACACAATAACAAACGGTACACTTCAATGCTGCAATCCAGTAACATACATTGGCAGATCAGTTTACTCAATACTTCTCCCTAGTAATACATAGCATTGTAAACTCTACTACAGCACCCAGTTATCTAGTGTGGCAGATCTGCACACAGAAGTGCTGCAATCTAGTAATAACATTGACAGGTCTGTACACTGCAGTAATATACACTGACAAATCCACATATTCTTCTACTGCACGGCAGTAATATACATTGACAGATCCACATACTCTTGTACTGGGCAGTGATATACACTCACAAATTGGTATATTCCTGCGTTGCAATTCAATAGTGTACGCTGACAGATCCATACATTTCAACACTGCACTCTAACAATATACTGTGTCAGATCTGTTCACTGCAGTACTGCATCACAGTAATATACCATGCCAGGTCTGTACACCTCAATACTGCACCAGACTAATATACATTGATCGATCAGTACACTTTCATACTGCATGCCAGCAATCTAGATATTTTCAAGTCTCTCTGTTCAGAGGTGATATTACACATCTCGAGACAAAGTGAGCCTTGAACCCAGTCTCCTTGACTCAGAGGTAAGGACACGACTAGTACATCACAAGGGCCGATACCTGTAATATACACTGACAGATCAGTACACTGCAATCTGCATCCCAGTTACGTACTTTGACAAATCTGTACACCAGTCACATAATGCCATGGGACAAGTGAAACTGAGAACAAACAGAAATTACTGTTACTAAAGAGGTGATAGTTGAAAGGTTCACTGAACTGAAGGTTGATAAATTCTCTGGACTAGAGCTTCATCTCAATGAAGGATGTGGCTAGAAAGGCAAGGTATAAAAGATTGCTGGTTATCTTTCAAAATTCTATCCAGTCTGGAAAGTAGCAAATGTAACTTCACTATTTCAGAAAAGAGTTGGGAAAATAGAGAACGACAAAGTTTTTAGTTTGATGTCAGTGGGTGGATAATTGGTGGAATTTGTTTGAAAGGATGTGATAATTGAACATGGAAATGGTGGCAAAATTGGACACAGTCATCATGGTTTTAATAAAGGAAAATCAGATTTGACGGGTCTGTTGGAGATTTTTTTTGCAGATATAACTTACAGCAGTGGTAAAGGAAACCCAATGGATGAGGGGTGTTTGGATTCCCAGACGGCCTTTGATAAAGTCCCACGCATATCAGTAAACAAAATGAGAGCTCATGGGATGAGACAAATATGTTAGTATCTATTCAACTCAGTGCTCCTCCATCTTTGTCACCAGCATTAAGACATGATTTTTCAGCAACTTGCCAGCTCTGAAGAAGAGTCATACTGGACTTGAAATGTTAACACTCCCTCCATAGAAACTGAGACCAGTCATTGAGCAGTCTCAAGATAGAGATTGATAAATCTTTTTGAGACTACAGTCAAAAAAGGATATGGAGATAGTGCAGGGAGGTGGAAAATTAAGAAGATGATTGTCCCATCTAAATCAATGCTTCCCAGACTTTTTCCCATGTGACCCCATTCTGACACTTGAAACGTGTCACCACAGGTTAACCAGCGATGGGGGTGGGGGAGGAGGAGGAGACCTATTACAGAAAGGGAATGGTGGGTCAGCTATTGCTGCCTCAGAGCCACAACCCCAACATTTCAACTCATGGCCTTCTTTAGGGTCATGACCCCACTTTGGGAAACTATGATGTTATTCAATGGCACAGCAGGTTTGACAGGCTGAATTACCTTCTCCTGTATTTATATTCATATACCATAAGACATAGGAGTGGAAGTAAGGCCATTCAGCCCATCGAGTCCACTCCGCCATTCAATCATGGCTGATGGGCATTTCAACTCCACTTAAAATAGTGACAGATCCTCACACTCAGTACTGCATCCTAGTAATATGCACTGACACATCTGTACACACCAATATAGCACCAAAGAATATAGTGGCAAATACTTATGCTCTAGTATTGAGCTCCAGTAAGATCCAGGGACAAATTACTATCTTCCAGTAGTGATACCAGTAATATACACTGACAGATCTGTACACACCAGTATTGCAACCCAGTAACATGACACTAACAGATTTCTACACACTGGGACAGCAGCCAAGTACTGCATTTGGAAAATCTATGTAAACTCCAGTATTGAAACTAGTAATATATACAGATCAATATATCCCAGCACAGCACAACAGTAACATACAGTAACACACCATCATGTATCCCACAGTAACATACTGCAGTGTTAGTGACAGACCTGTGCCCCACAGTAACATACTGCAGTGTTAGTGACAGACCTGTGCCCCACAGTAACATACTGCAGTGTTAGTGACAGACCTGTACCCCACAGTAACATACTGCAGTGTTAGTGACAGACCTGTGCCCCACAGTAACATACTGCAGTGTTAGTGACAGATCTGTGCCCCACAGTAACATACTGCAGTGTTAGTGACAGACCTGTGCCCCACAGCAACATACTGCAGTGTTAGTGACAGACCTGTGCCCCACAGTAATACACTGCAGTGTTAGTGACAGACCTGTGCCCCACAGTAACATACTGCAGTGTTAGTGACAGATCTGTGCCCCACAGTAACATACTGCAGTGTTAGTGACAGACCTGTGCCCCACAGTAACATACTGCAGTGTTAGTGACAGATCTGTGCCCCACAGTAACATACTGCAGTGTTAGTGACAGACCTGTGCCCCACAGTAATACACTGCAGTGTTAGTGACAGACCTGTGCCCCACAGTAACATACTGCAGTGTTAGTGACAGATCTGTGCCCCACAGTAACATACTGCAGTGTTAGTGACAGACCTGTGCCCCACAGTAATACACTGCAGTGTTAGTGACAAACCTGTGCCCCACAGTAACATACTGCAGTGTTAGTGACAGACCTGTACCTCACAGTAACATACTGCAGTGTTAGTGACAGACCTGTGCCCCACAGTAACGTACTGCAGTGTTAGTGACAGACCTGTGCCCCACAGTAACATACTGCAGTGTTAGTGACAGACCTGTGCCCCACAGTAATATACTGCAGTGTTAGTGACAGACCTGTACAACATACTGTAGTGTTAGTGACAGACCTGTGGCCCACAGTAACATACTGCAGTGTTAGCGACAGACCTGTGCCCCACAGTAACATACTGCAGTGTTAGTGACAGACCTGTGCCCCACAGTAATACACTGCAGTGTTAGTGACAGACCTGCGCCCCACAGTAATACACTGCAGTGTTAGTGACAGACCTGTGCCCCACAGTAACATACTGCAGTGTTAGTGACAGATCTGTGCCCCACAGTAACATACTGCAGTGTTAGTGACAGACCTGTGCCCCACAGTAATACACTGCAGTGTTAGTGACAGACCTGTGCCCCACAGTAACATACTGCAGAGTTAGTGACACACCTATGCCTCACAGTAACATACTGCAGTGTTAGTGACAGATCTGTACCCCACAATAACATACTGCAGTGTTAGTGACAGACCTGTGTCAAACAGTAACATACTGCAGTGTTAGTGACAGACCTGTGCCCCACAGTAACATACTGCAGTGTTAGTGACAGATCTGTGCCCCACAATAACATACTGCAGTGTTAGTGACAGATCTGTGCCCCACAATAACATACTGCAGTGTTCGTGACAGATCTGTGCCCCACAGTAACATACTGCAGTGTTAGTGACAGACCTGTGCCCCACAGTAACATACTGCAGTGTTAGTGACAGACCTGTACCCCACAGTAATACACTGCAGTGTTAGTGACAGACCTGTGCCCCACAGTAACATACTGCAGTGTTAGTGACAGATCTGTGCCCCACAGTAACATACTCTCGTATTAATGCCAGACTTGTGTGCCACAGGAATATATTCCCCTGTTAGTAACATACTTGTGTCCGACAGTAACATGTTCCATTGTTAGCGACATACCTGTGTCTGACAGTAATACACTCCATTGTTAGTAATATATGTGTCTGACAGTAATATACTGCATTGTTAATGGTATACCTATATCGGACAGTAATATACTCCTGTTTTAGTGATACATCTGTCAGCTATAGTAACATACTGCAGTGTTAGTTACAGACCTGTATCCCACAGTGACATACTCCAGTATTGGTGACAGATTCTGTGTCCCACATTAACATACTCCAGTATTACGGCAGATCTGCATCCCACAATAATACGCTTCAGTGTTAGTGACAGACTGTATCCCACAGTAATATACGCCAGTATTACTGACTGATCGGTGTCCATCAGTACATTATTCCAGTGTAACGTAGTGAATTATCACGGGCTGATAGTACTGTGGCTCAGTCTTATACTACTCAAAATACTGCCTGCACAAACAATTCACAAATTCTCATTTGCTTTTCACAATTCAAGTGGACATGAGATCACAATTCCAACCAGCACCACATTGTGGTATCTGACGGACAGACAGCAGCAAGGGGATGTGCCTGCCGCCTTCATGTTAAGAGCATAAGAGAGGTATGGCTGCTCTGGGTTAGTACAGTCTTTTTCTGACTCCAAAGGCATTTGTTCACACTATTATAATTGCCTGTTCTATCTTTCAAGTCTATCAGCTGTTACCATGACTGACCTTCAACTGTTCTGCTAACTGCTTGAGACCTCAGCTGCTGCACTGGCACTGGGAATGGGGGAGGGCCAGCTCAGAGGTCAGCTCCCTCGAGGAGTTAAAAAAATGCATCAAGTACTGGCACTGTGCTCTTATCATTTATCACACCATCAGATCTCTTACTTTGGCCATAATTGTCCCAGTTTGCTCTTTGAAGAGTGAGAATTGAACAAGATGAGGAACAATATGCTCGAATTAATCATTTCTCTACTCTCACTTTGCTGACAAGTGCTGAGTTCGCAACTGCATTCAAATCACTTCCACAGTTACATCACAGTTTATGATTTACGACCACCACTGAGTCCACTCAACAATCCATCTCCTGGATTCTGATAACATTCACGGTTAGGACGGTGAAACTGCGGCTAATTCCTACTTATTCACCAATTTAAATCTCAAATTGCACAGAGTAAATATTCTTTCTAAATCAATTGACAAAAACCTGATAAAGAGAGCAATGAGGCAGCATAACTTGGCTCCTATCATTCAACAAATAAAACAAGAGTCCCAGTCAGTATGAACACTACCATGTCTATTGGTTGTGAGATACAGCTTTAACAGTATTAACCCTCAAGATAGATAGGGTCAAAGTCGCTATGACGCCCTGAATATGAGTTGATGTGGAGGTGCCGGTGTTGGACTGGGGTGGACAAAGTTAAAAATCACACAACACCAGGTTATAGTCCGACAGGTTTACTTGGAAGCACTAGCTTTCGGAGCACTGCTCCTTCACCAGGTGGGTGTGGAGTACTGGGTGGTTGTGTCCCACAATCTTGTCCTCCACACCAACCTGATGAAAGAACGGTGCTCTGAAAGCTTGTGCTTCCAAATAAACCTGTTGGATTATAACCTGGTGTTGTGCAACTTTTAACTAAATATGAGTGATCACCAAAGCAGGATAGGTGAACCTATTCATGTTTGCTATAAAGAAAGAGGATTTATGTAGTTATCTTGCAGTGACTAACCTGCAAATCAGAAACATTGATCTGAACAGCTATGAGAAGCAAGGATTGCAAACTTCTCCTCACGTTATCTTCTTGCAGATTCAGAACAGAAGCTTTCTTTTCGGGTTGCACACTCAAACTTTTTATAAAGATTTCATCAGTAAGCTTTCTGCGTTATTTGAACAAAAAAAACCCCTCACAGTTGACGCTATGTTCTTAGCCCAAGGATTTATTTCATGGTCATAACCCATCTCTACCATGTTCCTAGTGTTTATGGCCCTGCTGCAAAGGCTTTTGGCTACAGCCCAGTGTTGACAATCCTGCTTCAAACCACAGCTTCCCTTGATCCAACAAGGCCCACCGCGATGTTTGGATCTGTTTAGCTCAGGGAAGTGGGCCTTCCAGCCACTTGGAGAACTACCTGCCAGGCCCTGCCACCTCTGCTCGATTCGTCAGCACAAAGTTTCAGGTTAAAAAGTCAGCAAGATGTTTTCTTGGATCAGAGGAACTGCTTCAGCTTCGTGCCAGACAGCATGTTAGCATTCCACGGCAAGCACTTTCACAGGCTGGTGTTTTTATCCAACTTCTTAAGCTACGACACTGACAACCTCTTTTTCACCCTCACCTACCTCAATGTGAATCCTACCCGGATCCCCTGTGCCTTCCATCTCCTCTGACCCTGGAGTCCACCCAAAGAAAACACAGACTCTTCAAAGGGATACAGACAGGTTAAGTGAGGGGCTGAGAATTTGGCAGGTGGCCTACAGTGTGGGAAAATGTTAGGTCGAACACTTTGGCAGAAGAATAGAAAAGCATAATATTATTTAAGGAAGAGAACCATGACTCAATAAGGGCAACTCCAGAATGCTGCAGTAGAGGCAGATCTAGGTCTGTAACCATAGGAAAAGTGGCCTTTGTTGCAAAGGAGATGGTGTATAAACGTAGGGAAACTTCGCAACGGGAAAAAAAACTGCAGCTGCTGGAATCCCAGGTAGACAGGCAGGAGGCTGGAAGAACACAGCAAGCCAGGCAGCATCAGGAGGTGGAGAACTCAACATTTCGGGTGTAACCCTTCTTCAGGACTGGGGGTGGGTAGAAGAGGAGCTGCAGATAAACGGTGGCGGGGGGGAGGGTTTTGGGTTGGGAGAAGGGCTGAGTGGTGTGCTATCAGTAGTTAGTATTGCTGTTTCACAGCAACAGGGACCCGGGTTCAATTCCATCCTCGGGAGACTGTCTGTGTGGAGTTTGCACTTTCTTCCCAAGGCTGTGCGGGTTTCCTCCGGGTGCTCCAGTTTCCTCCCACAGTCCAAAGATGTGTAGGCTGGTTGGATTGGGCTGTGTTAAATTTCCCACAGTCTGCAGTTATCTGCCCCCTAGGTGAGTTAGCCATTGGAAATACAGGGATTGGGTGGGCCGCTCTTGAGAGGGTTGGTGTGGACCCAATGGGCCAAATGGTCTGCTTCCATACCTTAGGGATTGTATGAATTGTATCGGGCTATTAGCAGGACTGCATCCACAGTACTGTGCTCAGTTTGGTCTTCTCATTTAGTGAGGGTCAGAGATGCATTGGAAATGGTTAGAGGAGGATCATTAGGAGGATCCCTGGGAATGAAGGATTTTATTTTACGAGGAACAAAGATTCAGCCTACAAGCAGTGACCTTATTGAAACAAATTCCAAGGAATTTAACAAGATAGATGTTGAGAGGATAAGGAATTTTAGGCTTATGCGGAAAGTCGGGAGGCTTGGGATAGAGGGAAATTTGGCCAATTGGATAGAAAACTGGCTAACCGGTCGAAGTCAGAGAGTGGTGGTAGATGGTAAATATTCAGCCTGGAGCCCAGTTACAAGCGGAGTTCCGCAGGGATCAGTTCTGGGTCCTCTGCTGTTTGTAATTTTTATTAATGACTTGGATGAGGGAGTCGAAGGGTGGGTCAGTAAATTTGCAGATGATACGAAGATTGGTGGAGTTGTGGACAGTGAGGAGGGCTGTTGTCGGCTGCAAAGGGACTTAGATATGATGCAGAGCTGGGCTGAGGAGTGACAGATAGAGTTCAACCCTGCCAAGTGTGAGGTTGTCCATTTTGGAAGGACAAATAAGAATGCAGAATACAGGGTTAACGGTAGGGTTCTTAGTCAAGTGGAGGAACAGAGGGATCTTGGGGTCTATGTACATAGATCTTTGAATGTTGCCACTCAGGTAGATAGAGCTTGTAAGAAGGCCTATGGTGTATTTGCGTTCATTAGCAAAGGGATTGAATTCAAGAGTCGTGAAGTGATGTTGCAGCTGTACAGGACTTTGGTTAGGCCACATTTGGAGTACTGTGTGCAGTTCTGGTCGCCTCACTTTAGGAAAGATGTGGAAGCTTTGGAGAGGGTGCAGAGAAGATTTACCAGGATGTTGCCTGGAATGGAGAAGGGGTCGTACGAGGATAGGTTGAGAGTTCTCGGCCTTTTCTCGTTGGAACGGCAAAGGATGAGGGGTGACTTGATAGAGGTTTATAAGATGATCAGAGGAATAGTTAGAGTAGACAGTCAGAAACTTTTTCCCCAGGTACAACAGAGTGTTACAAGGGGACATAAATTTAAGGTGAAGGGTGGAAGGTATAGGGGAGATGTCAGGGGTGGGTTCTTTACCCAGAGAGTGGTGGGGGCATGGAACGCGCTGCCCGTGGGAGTGGTAGAGTCAGAATCATTGGCGACCTTTAAGCGGCAATTGGATAGGTACATGGATGGGTGCTTAATCTAGGATAGATGTTCGGCACAACATTGTGGGCCAAAGGGCCTGTTCTGTGCTGTATTGTTCTATGTTCTATGAATTTTCAAAATAAGGGGATTTTTGATTCAAGGTGGAGATGAGGTTTTGTTTTTCCCAAGACAGCCTTTGGCATCCTTTACCACGGTTAGCAAGGGCAGATGGGTCATTAGCATATTCCTGGCTGAGGTAGACTGAGTCTCCAATGACAGCAGAGTTTTCAGTGACATGGGAGTTGAGGGTTACAGGGTGATAGGATAGAAACTGGAGTTGAGGCTACAATCAGTTCAGCCATGAACTTATTGAATGGTGGAGCCAAATGGTCTACACATGAACTTATTTCTTACAATCACATGTTTGCCATACACCCCAACCCACACCCAATCCTACCCTCCAACTCCACACTATACACAAACCCCCTCATGCCATGCCTACCCTGTGCCACAAGACAGTATCTGCCACCCCACACCGTGCCCACAGCCTGTGGCAAGCTCAGACCCTTATTTTGCATTTGCTCAGGACCAATGCCAATGTGGAGGGGAGATACTTAAAGTGAATGACTTGTATCTGCAACAATGGAAAGCCAGACCCTATGCCAATGATACAGTGAGTGTGGAGAATCTCGCACTAGGTTGCTCCTAATAGATTAAATTAATCGCCTTGCCAGAAAGAAAAAAAGAATCCTGCACCGCAACCCAGTGTTTATAGAGACAGTACAAAACACCCACATTTGGAAGGGCAAAGTCTATAATTGTGCTGCTGAGTAATTATCACCAGTGAAGCAGCCGCTGTTTGCTTACAGACCATTATAATTTACTGAGCTCCCAGTTACAACATTGGCAATTCAGGACTGCAAAACCTTTAAAAATACCCTGCTCCTCAGTGACTGCTGCTGCCATCCCTTCATATCATGACGGATATGAAGCTTCAAGATGACCAATTAAAAGGGAAAACCAAATATCATTTGCATATCACTAAACTTTCAGCCTTGGGATGATACATGATAAAGACTGCAACTATATTTGTCTAGCACCTTTCAAATCATGAAATACTTTGTGAAATATAATCACTGTGGAGAATTAAGAAAGATAGCAGCCATCTTGCACCCTACAAACAGCAATGTGATGATGACCTTTTTTTGTTGAATGAGGTTGGTTAGTAAATATTGCCCAGAGGGAGAACACCCCTGCTCTTTTTGGAAACAACCTGAGTTGTTATGATCCAACAGAGAGGGCAGTCAAAGCTTCCGTTTCTGCCTCATCTATAGGGCCGCACTGCTTCCATCTTATACAGGACGGTCAGTCTGAATGAGACACTCAGGCCCCTGGTCTGGGACTCAACCCACGACCTCACAACCCAGAGGAAAGGCCATTCCCAAAAGACCCTCGAGCCAGGGGGTGGAAGGCCAGCCCAGTACTCAGCATGCTATTGGCTTGGAAAGGTCTATTCACGTTAGAGTCACTGGCCCAGTAACAAATCCACCTGAGCTCTGGACAACAACGGGCAAACACAACAGCTGTTTTGCAAATGGCAAGATCCCAAACTGAAAAAGTCCTGGTCACTTAATCTGCTTTGGACCAAGGTAAGCACTGTGGGCAATCGGTCGGCTCAGCTGACTGTCGAGCAGATTAATGCCATTGCGCAGGTTCAATCCCTCCACTACACATCCCCAGCTGAGGCAGTGATTAAGGCTTGGGGCCTATATTACCTTATAATGGCATGAGAGACAGGCCTAGAAGGTTCACGAGGCTGATACCAAGTGTGGAGGGAGTGTCTTATGAGGTGAGGTTGAATAGGTTGGGACTGTCCTCATCAGAGGTTTGAAAAATGTGACCATATTAAAACATGCAAGATTCTTAGGGGACATGACAGTATAAATGTGGAAAGGTTGTTTCTCCTTGTGGGCAGTTCAGGAGCACAAGGCATCATCTCAGAATACAGAATCTTCCATTTAAGACAGAAATTATGCAATTCAATTTGAATTGAGGAGGATCTCTTTCAGAGGGTAGTGAATCCGTGGGATTCTTTACCGCAGAGGGCTACTGAGGCTGGGTCATGAAGGGCTTATTATGCAGGAAACATCGACTCTCCTGCTCATCGGACACTGCCTGACCTGCTACGCTTTTCCAATGCCACACTTTTCCACTCTGCATCATTAACTATAGTCAAGGCTGAGATAGACAGGTTTTAAATCAGGAAATGAATCAAGGGTTATGGGGAAAAGGCAGGAAAACAAAGTTATGGATTATCAAATCAGCCATGATCTCATTAAATGGCAGAGCAGATTTGATGGGCTGAATGGTCTCTTCTGCTCTATCTCTTATGGCAATATTGTGGCATAAGCCATAGTAACACAGAGACAGAGAATGATAGACAGGGTATTGGATGTAAAGATAAAGATAGAGACAGAGAGAGAGAGAGCGACAGGGAGAAAGAGAAAATGAGACAGAGAGAGACACACACACACACAAAGCGAGACAAAAACACAGAGAGAGACACGGGGCGGGGGGGGGAAAGAGAGAGAGAGAGAGAGCGAGAGGGAGAGGGAGAGGGAAAGGGGGACTGATCTCATAACACCAGAACAAATCTGCTCATCTCCAAATTGTGTTCTAGGATCTTCCAGCAATACCTAGGAACTCACTGTAGCAACGTATCCAATAGTTAGCACCTCCCCCAGGGCAGTCCCTCCCTCAGGGCAGCATCTCCCTCAGGGTAGCCATCTCCCTCAGGGGAGCACCCCCCCGGGGCAGTCCCTCCCTCAGGGCAGCCCCTCCCTCCATAACCTGAAGGAATTGCTTTGATGCAGTAAGTGTTCACATCCTGCAGTCTCCGGGTAACATTGGCTTGAGAATCCCCTTTCATCCAGCAGGTAATGCAGTGTGAGCCATTCTGAGGTGTTCCTGTGAATCATTGCCCTGAGTGAGCAGGCGATAGTGAGCAGGACTGCCAGTGTCAGGGAGGAGCTATTTAGTGGGGCAGACTAGTCCTATTACAAACCAACCTCCATCTACATAGCATGCAATAAACTGTTTCAAAATGTTTCACAGGGGCTTTGTTGCTGAAATGTGATGCTAATTAATCGGTATTGTAGGACCTGGGCTAATGAATGAGACATGTATTTTTGTGGAGAAAGTGAGGATTGCAGATGCTGGCGATCAGAGCTGAAAAGGTGTTGCTGGGAAAGCGCAGCAGGTCAGGCAGCATCCAAGGAGCAGAAGAATCGATGTTTCGGGCATAAGCCCTTCTTCAGGAATTCCTGACCTACTGCGCTTTTCCAGCAACACCTTTTCAGCATGTACATTTGTAGGGATGGTATGGCTCCCCCCGCCCATAGTTAAACAGCATATAAAACCATCAGAGCCGCACAATAAATCACGGATTCGTGAGCGAGCTGCTGGAGTACAACACAGCTCTCGGAAAAACACAGCCCAAGTAGGAAGCCAGTGGGGATTGAAATTAAAGAATGGTCAATAAGTGAGTATAGTCCTCAGTGCATGACTGCGACCTGCTCCATGTATACTTAAGTGTCAATGGAGACTATCTCCACAATCATTGAGGTGGCTAACAATGACTTATTGTGTCCCCTATTCATCACCAAGCAAGAAGGTTGTGGATATAAGTCCCAGTCGGAAGACTTAAGCACAAAGTTTAGACCAAGAGACCTGTGCAGTACTGAGGGAGTGCTGCACTGTCACAGGCACCACCTTTCAGAGGACACATTAAACCAAGGGCCACCTACCCTCTCAGATAGATGTAAAAGCTCCTTCAGCGTTACTGCGAGAATTGCCCTCAGTGTCCACATCAATATCCATCCCTCTTAAACAGATTATTGCCATGTCATTGCTGTTAGTGGGAGCATGCTGGTGCTTTACGTTACAATTGTGACTTCAATAAGTACAACAATGTCTGCAAAACATTGCCTGATGTCAAGTGAGGCTACATGAATGCATGTCTTCTTACCCTTTCAAGCAGTGGTTGGTTCTTGGTAAAAGGGCTGGAGGTGCAGTGGTGGTGCTGCAGAAGGGGAGGACTGTGTTTTCCTTTGGCAACTTGTGGTGATTTGGAATACACTGCCACAAGGAGCTGGGCGGCAGTCTCAAGAGGAACTCTTAACCAAGAAGTGAATTTACATCGTGAAACACTACGAGGGAGTGAGAAAAGGGAGCAGACTAACTTTACGGGCCTTTTCAGAGAGCTAGAACAACACGGCACAATGGGCCAAATGGCCTCTTTCTGCACTGAATGTTTATATAGGATTCATACATTTAACAGCCATGAGTACAGGTAATGGCGATTTATTTTGCAGTACTGCTCTGCATCATACAGGAACTAGGTTACCAATGCCAGGTGCTGAGGGAAAATTCCAGAAGCTATGAGAAGGAGAGATGCACAATGCATAAAATCTCACCCTTTCAGACATTTTTAAAAACCCTTGTTTCGGGTAAACGAGTCACTAGGCCTGCAGCAAAATAGGCAATCATTGAACTTAAATCTTATAACAGGAACAACCTTGAGGGCAGGACATTAGTGCAACGTGTCTTACACAGTGGAAGCAATGCACCAAAGTGAGTGAGAGCTCTTACGCCCTCCCACACTCTCACAAATCTCTCTCTCTGAACAGCCTGTTTGTTTCATCGATCAGTGAAGACCAAGTTGCTGAAAGGGTTAACAGAGGCCTGCAGGATGTGAATCCCTCAGTCATCAGGAAACGCACTGGCCTCAGGCTCACATCCTGCAACCATCAGGGATCATTAAGCCAGTGGTTTCATCGGGCCGCTGACTGGAAGGCAGCTCAGCTGTGGTTAACTCCGCCTGCAAATTGGAAAAAAAAAGTGTGGGGAGAGTGGGGAGGGAATGGGACAGAGGAAGGGAAAAAAAACCAGAACAGGGAGGGGAAAACAACGCGGTAAGGAGGGAGGTGGGAGGAGGTGAAATTGTAGGGTTATGGATTCCATTTGCATAAGCTTTAACATAGAGTAAAAAATGAGGTCTGCAGATGCTGGAGATCACAGCTGCAAATGTGTTGCTGGTCAAAGCACAGCAGGCCAGGCAGCATCTCAGGAATAGAGAATTCGACGTTTCGAGCATAAGCCCTTCATCAGGAATAAGAGAGAGAGAGCCAAGCCGGCTGAGATAAAAGGTAGGGAGGAGGGACTAGGGGAGGGGCGATGGAGGTGGGATAGGTGGAAGGAGGTCAAGGTGAGGGTGATAGGCCGGAGTGGGGGTGGGGGCGGAGAGGTCAGGAAGAGGATTGCAGGTTAGGAGGGCGGTGCTGAGTTGAGGGAACCGACTGAGACAAGGTGGGGGGAGGGGAAATGAGGAAGCTGGAGAAATCTGAATTCATACCTTGTGGTTGGAGGGTTCCCAGGCGGAAGATGAGGCGCTCCTCCTCCAGCCGTCGTGTAGTTGTGTTCTGCCGGTGGAGGAGTCCAAGGACCTGCATGTCCTCGGTGGAGTGGGAGGGGAGTTAAAGTGTTGAGCCACGGGGTGATTGGGTTGGTTGGTTCGGGCGGCCCAGAGGTGTTCTCTGAAGCGTTCCGCAAGTAAGCGGCCTGTCTCACCAATATAGAGGAGGCCACATCGGGTGCAGCGGATGCAATAGATGATGTGTGTGGAGGTACAGGTGAACTTGTGGCGGATATGGAAGGATCCCTTGGGGCCTTGGAGGGAAGTGAGTGTGGAGGTGTGGGCGCAAGTTTTACATTTCCTGCGGTTGCAGGGGAAGGTGCCGGGGGTGGAGGTTGGGTTGGTGGGGGGTGTGGATCTGACAAGGGAGTCACGAAGGGAGTGGTCCTTGCGGAACGCTGATAGGGGAGGGGAGGGAAATATATCCTTGGTGGTGGGGTCTGTTTGGAGGTGGCGGAAATGGCGGCGGATAATACGTTGTATGCGCAGGTTGGTGGGGTGGTAGGTGAGAACCAGTGGGGTTCTGTCTTGGTGGCGGTTGGAGGAGCGGGGCTCAAGGGCGGAGGAGCGGGAAGTGGAGGAGATGCGGTGGAGGGCATCGTCGATCACGTCTGGGGGAATCTGCGGTCCTTGAAGAAGGAGGCCATCTGGGTTGTGCGGTGTTGGAATTGGTCCTCCTGGGAGCAGATGCGGCGGAGACGAAGGAATTGGGAATATGGGATGGCGTTTTTACAGGGGGCAGGGTGGGAGGAGGTGTAGCTTTAACAAACAAGTCATTGGAAATATCAATTCCAAACCCTTTGAGTATGATCTTCAATTCACTGCTCTGTTCAGGGTGTCGTGGGTCAAAGGTCAGCCACGTATCTTTCCCAGAGTTGTGACAAGTTGATGTCAGAAGATTATTATGTCACATTATTTCACTTGCAAATGTTAGTGGGTAATTTAAGGTTATACGGCAAGAAATCTACTGGCTCTCCGACTGCTACTGGTCAGTTAATTTGAGGAAAGAGTCAATCTTTGGGTGAGGGGATATTGTTGAACTTCCTTGTTCACTGCCCATTCAGTACAAGAGTCAAATTGGCAACGCTGCAGCAACAATGGCTTTGAGAATGATACTTCAATGATATTGATAACAATGACCAAATACTAACACCCTGTAAGTGTATTAATGTCACCAATGTTTACATTATACATTTAACTAGTCAGCTGTTTTATGTCCTCTGAAAATGCAGTTGTTCAGATATTATAAATCCAACTTACTCACTTCCAGCTCTGTTAAAACTCCTCACAACAACAACTTGAATTCAAGCAGCCCCTATCAGGCAAAAATTCACTGAGCAACAAAAACAGTGCCAATTAGGAGAGCTGGGAAAAACTGAATCAAAGATCCAGGCATGATATTATCGAAAAACAGGGCAGACTTGAGGCATTGAGTACCTTACTCCAGCTCCGAATTCATATGGCACTATGTAAAGACAGATCATAAAGACAGGCTTCAAAAAGGGAAAGAGAAAGAGGGCTGAGGGGGAGTTCCAGACGTTCAGGCCCAGATATCTGAAGGCATTGTCACACATGAGCAGAGTTCTGAGAGGGTTTTGGACTGGAGGAGGGTACACTGACAGGGAGGGGGAGGCTATGGAGAGATTTGAATACAAGGCCGAGGCTCTGGGTCAGGGAGTCAACGTATCTCAGTGAGAATGTGGATAACGGGCTCACCCTGTCCCCCCCCCACACACTGTCCCCCCATTCTCACACTGTCCTCCCTCTCACACTGTCCTCCCTCTCACACTGTCCCCCCTCACACTGTCCTCCCGCTCTCACACTGACCCATTCTCATACTGACCCCCCTCACACACTGTTCCCCCCCTCACACTGTCCTCCCTCTCACACTGTCCTCCCTCTCACACTGTCCTCCCTCTCACACTGTCCCCCCTCACACTGTCCTCCCGCTCTCACACTGACCCATTCTCATACTGACCCCCCTCACACACTGTTCCCCCCCTCACACTGTCCTCCCTCTCTCACACTGTACCCCCCCTCACACTGTCCCCCCCCACACTGTCCCCCCTCACACTGTCCCCCCCACACTGTCCCCCCCACACTGTCCTCCCGCTCTCACACTGACCCATTCTCATACTGACCCCCCTCACACACTGTTCCCCCCCTCACACTGTCCTCCCTCTCTCACACTGTACCCCCCCTCACACTGTCCCCCCCCACACTGTCCCCCCCCACACTGTCCCCCCTCACTCACACTGTCCTCCCTCTCACACTGTCCCCCCACTCTCACACTGTCCTCCCGCTCTCACACTGTCCCCCCTCTCTCACACTGACCCCCTCTCACACTGTCGCCCCCCACACACTGACCCCCCTCTCTCACACTGTCCCCCCTCTCTCACACTGTCCCCCCTCTCTCACACTGTCCCCCCTCTCACACTGTCCTCCTTCTCACACTGGCCCCACTCTCACACTGTCCTCCCTCTCACACTGTCTTCCCCCTCACACTGTCCTCCCTCACACTGTCCTCCCTCTCTCACACTGTCCCCCCCCCACACTGACCCCCCACTCTCACACTGTCCCCCCACTCTCACACTGTCCTCCCTCACACTGACCCCCCCTCACATTGACCCCCTCTCACACTGTCCTCACTATCACACTCTCCTCCCGCTCTCACACTGTCTCCCCTATCATATTGTCCTCCCGCTCTCACATGACCCCTTCTCACACTGTCCCGCCACACACACTGTCCCCTCTCTCACACTCTACTCCCTCACACACTGTCCCCCCTCTCACACTGTCCGCCCTCTTTCACACTGTCCGCCCTCACACACTGTCCCCCCACTCTCACACTGACACCCCTCACACACTGACCCTCCTCACACACTGACCCCCCTCTCACACTCTCCTCCCGCTCTCACACTGTCTCCCCTCTCACACTGTCCCCCCTCACACAATGTCTCCCCCCTCTCACACTGTTCCCCCCCTCTCGCACTGTCCTCCCGCTCGCACTGTCCTCCCGCTCTCACACTGTCCTCACTCTAACACTGACCACCACTCTCACACTGTCCCCCCCCTCACACTGTCCCCCCTTCACACTGTCCTATCTCTCTCACACCGGCCCCCCCCCAACACTGTCCTCCCCCCCTCACACTGACCTCCCTCTCACACTGACCTCATTCTCACACTGTCCCACCCCACACACTGTCCCACCCCAGACACTGTCCCACCCCAGACACTGTCCCACCCCACACACTGTCCCACCCCACACACTGTCCTCCCTCTCACACTGTCCCCCCTCTCACACTGTCCCCCCTCTCACACTGTCCCCCCTCTCACACTGACCCCCCTCTCTCACACTGTTCCCCCCTCTCGCGCTGACCTCCCTCTCACAATGTCCCCCCCCTCACACTGTCCTATCTCTCTCACACTGTCCTCCCTCTCACCCTGTCCCGCCCTCACACTGTCCCCCCTCTCACAATGTCCCCCCCTCACACTGTCCTCCCTCTCACAATGTCCCCCCCCCTCACACTGACCTCACTCTCACACTGACCTCATTCTCACACTGTCCCACCCCACACACTGTCCTCCCTCTCACACTGACCCCCCTCTCACACTGACCCCCCTCTCACACTGACCCCCCTCTCACACTGTCCTCCCTCTCACACTGTCCTCCCTCTCACACTGACCCCCCTCTCTCACACTGTTCCCCCCTCTCACACTGACCTCACTCTCACACTGTCCCCCCTCACACACACTGTCCCCCCTCACACACACTGTCCCCCCTCACACTGACCCCCCACTCTCACACTGACCCCCCACTCTCACACTGACCCCCTCTTTCACACTGTCCTCCCTCACACATTGTCCCCCCACTGACACTGACCCTCCTCTCACACAGACCCTCCTCTCACACTGAGCCCCCCTCACACTGAGCCCCCCCTCACACTGACCCCCCCCCACACTGACCCCCCTCTCACACTGACCCCCCTCTCACACTCTCCTCACTATCACACTCTCCTCCCGCTCTCACACTGTCTCCCCTATCACATTGTCCTCCCACTCTCACATGACCCCTTCTCACACTGTCTCCCCTCTCACACTCTACTCCCTCACACACTGTCCCCCCTCTCACACTGTCCCCCCTCTTTCACACTGTCCGCCCTCACACACTGTCCCCCCACTCTCACACTGACACCCCTCACACACTGACCCCACTCTCACACTGACCCCACTCTCACACTGACCCCACTCTCACACTGACCCCGCTCTCACACTGTCCTCCCGCTCTCACACTGTTCCCGCCTCTCACACTGTCCCCCCACACACAAAGTCTCCTCCCTCTCACATACTGTCCTCCCGCTCTCACACTGATCCCATCTCACACTGTCCCCCCACTCTCACACTGTCCTCCCTCTCTCACACTGTCCTCCCTCTCTCACACTGTCCTCCCTCTCTCACACTGTCCTCCCTCTCTCACACTGTCCTCCCTCTCTCACACTGTCCACCCTCTCTCACACTGTCCACCCTCTCTCACACTGTCCACCCTCTCTCACACTGTCCACCCTCTCACACTGTCCTCCATCTCACACTGTCTCCCCTATCATATTGTCCTCCCGCTCTCACACTGACCCGCCACACACACTGTCCCCTCTCTCACACTGTACTCCCTCACACACTGTCCTCACTCTCACACTGTCCCCCACTCTCACACTGTCCTCTCCCTCACACTGTCCCCCCACTCTCACACTGCCCTCCCTCTCACACACTGTCCCCCCGCTCTCACACTGTCCTCTCCCTCACACTGTCCCCCCACTCTCACACTGTCCCCCCTCTCACACTGTCCCCCCAAATCTCACACTGTCCCCCGTCTCTCACACTGACCCCCCTCTCTCACACTGTTCCCCCCTCACACACTGTCCCCCCACACACACTGTACTCCCTCACACACTGTCCCCCTTCTCTTACACTGATCCCCTCTCACAGTCCCCCCTCTCACACTGTCCTCCATCTCACACTGACCCCACTCTCACACTGTCTCCCCTATCATATTGTCCTCCCGCTCTCACACTGACCCGCCACACACACTGTCCCCTCTCTCACACTGTACTCCCTCACACACTGTCCTCACTCTCACACTGTCCCCCACTCTCACACTGTCCTCTCCCTCACACTGTCCCCCCACTCTCACACTGCCCTCCCTCTCACACACTGTCCCCCCGCTCTCACACTGTCCTCTCCCTCACACTGTCCCCCCACTCTCACACTGTCCCCCCTCTCACACTGTCCCCCCAAATCTCACACTGTCCCCCGTCTCTCACACTGACCCCCCTCTCTCTCTCACACTGTTCCCCCCTCACACACTGTCCCCCCACACACACTGTACTCCCTCACACACTGTCCCCCTTCTCTTACACTGATCCCCTCTCACAGTCCCCCCTCTCACACTGTCCCCCCTCTCGCATACTGTCCTCCCTCTCGCATACTGTCCTCCCTCTCGCATACTGTCCTCCCTCTCGCATACTGTCCTCCCGCTCTCACACTGTCCTCCCGCTCTCACACTGTCCTCCCGCTCTCACACTGTCCTCCCGCTCTCACACTGTCCTCCCGCTCTCACACTGTCCTCCCGCTCTCACACTGTCCTCCCGCTCTCACACTGTCCTCCCGCTCTCACACTGACCCCCCGCTCTCACACTGACCCCCCGCTCTCACACTGACCCCCCGCTCTCACACTGACCCCCCGCTCTCACACTGTCCTCCCCCTCTCACACTGTCCTCCCCCTCTCACACTGTCCTCCCCCTCTCACACTGTCCTCCCTCTCTCACACTGTCCTCCCTCTCTCACACTGTCCTCCCTCTCTCACACTGTCCGCCCCCTCACACTGTCCTCCCTCTCTCACACTGTCCTCCCTCTCTCACACTGTCCTCCCTCTCTCACACTGTCCTCCCTCTCACACTGTCCCCCCACTCACACTGTCCCCCCACTCACACTGTCCTCCCTCTCACAGTCACCCTTCATACTGTCCCCGCACTCGCACTGTCCCCCCCACACACTGTCTCCTTCTCACACTGACCCCCTCTCACACTGTCCTCTCCCTCACACACTGTCCCCTCTGTCACACTGACCCCCCTCGCACACTGACCCCCCTCGCACACTGACCCCCCTCGCACACTGACCCCCCTCTCACACTGTCCTCCCTCTCACACACTGTCCTCCCTCTCTCACACTGTCCTCCCCCTCTCACACTGTCCTCCCCCTCTCACACTGACCTCACTCCACACACTGTCCCCCCTCTCACACTGTCCTCCCTCTCACACACTGTCCCCCCTCTCACACTGTCCTCCCTCTCACACTGTCCTCCCTCTCACACTGTCCTCCCTCTCACACTGTCCTCCCTCTCACACTGTCCCCCCCCTCACACTGACCCCCTCTCACACTGTCCCCCCCTCACACTCCCCTCACTCTCACACTCTCCTCCCGCTCTCACACTGTCTCCCCTCTCACACACTGACCCTCCTCTCACACTGACCCCCCTCTCACACACTGACCCCCCCCTCACACTGACCCCCCCCCTCACACTGACCCCCCCCTCACACTGACCCCCCCTCACACTAACCTCCCTCTCACAGTGTCCCCCCTCTCACACTGACCCCCCCTCACACTTTCCCCCCTCTCACACTGACCCCCCCTCACACTGTCCTCCCTCTTACACTGTCCTACCCCTCACACTTTCCCCCCTCTCACACTGTCCCCTCTCTCACACTGTCCCCTCTCTCACACTGACCCCCCTCTCACACTGACCCCCCCCTCACACTAACCTCCCTCTCACACTGTCCCCCCTCTCACAGTGACCTGTTCCAATGAACATAGAACAGTACAGCACAGGAACAGACTCTTCAGCCCATGATGCTCTGCCAAACGTGGGGGAAATTTAAACTAATCCCTTCTGCCTGCCCTTGGTCCATATCCCTCCATCTGCTTATCTAAAAGTCACTTGAATGCCCCTGTTGTATCTGTCTCCACTACCACGTCTGGCTGTGTATTCCGGACTCCTCATACTCTCTGTGTAACACACTTACCCCGTCATAGCTTATTTAAATTTCCCGCTCCCACCTTAAATGCCTGCCCTCAGGTATTTGGGAAAAACGCAGCTCAGTGAGTAGGCTCGGGGATGAGAGACGCACCTTTTCACTGGACTCCTTACTCAACAATAAATTCAACCATTTGAGATCCAGCCCTTTTTAAAGGTAATTATTCAACTCCTTGGTTCTTTCTGAATTTATTCACACCATTTTTGGATGCTGCTACCTTGTCATTCGGATATCCTCCATATGCCTCTTACTGACTTACTACTGCTCTCTTTGACTCCTGCAGCATGAAATCTCGTGTCATTCAATTGCTCTCTCCAGCCCCTCCTGTCATTTCCCAAAACCTATTGCTGTACATTTCAAACTTCCCTCAACTCCGATGTAAGGGCACAGACCGGGAACCCTTCCCATCTCCACCGAGACAGCATGGCCCAGTGAAATCACCCAGTAGTTTTTTATCACAATGCCATAGATTTCGGTGAGGGGTTGTAGGAAATGCAGGGATCAGTGCTGAAAAGTCACACAGGAAACATTATTCACAGTGACTCAAACACTACCAGCTGTGGCTCAGTGGTATTGTCCTTGCCTCTGAGTCATAGCTTAGACTCAGAGGATGCTGCACTGCCCAAGGACTTGTCTTTTAGACGAGGTACTAAGTTGTAGTTTGCTCCTTCAGTTGAACGTAAAAGATTCTAATTTGGAGATGCGGGTGTACAAAGTTAAAAATCACACAATATGTTGGGTGGCACGGTGGCTCAGTGGTTAGCACTGCTGCCTCACAGCACCAGGGTCCCGGGTTCGATTCCAGTCTCGGGCAGACTGTCTGTGCGGAGTTTGCACGTTCCTCCCCGTGTCTGCGTGGGTTTTCTCTGGGTGCTCTGGTTTCCTCCCACAGTCCAAAGATGTGCAGGATAGGTGAATTACCCATAGGTTAGGTCTGTTACTCAGAGGGAAATGGGTCTGAGTAGGTTACCCTTCTGAGGGTCTGTGTGGACTGGTTGGGCCAAAGGGCCTGTTTCCACACTGTAGGGAATCTAACCTAAGAGGAGAAAGTGAGGTCTGCAGATGCTGGAGATCACAGCTGAAAATGTGTTGCTGGAAAAGCGCAGCAGGTCAGACAGCATTCAAGAGCAGGAGAATCAATGTTTCGGGCATAAGCCCTTCTTCAGGAATGACTTCTTCAGGAAAGCCCTGAAGAAGGGCTTATGCCCGAAATGTCGAATCTCCTGTTCCTTGGAATCTAACTTAAACCAGGTTATAGTCCAACAGATTTAATTGGAAGCACTAGTTTTCAGAGCGCTGGTCCTTCATCAGATGGTTGTGGTGTATACAATTATAGCTGAAAATGTGTTGCTGGTCAAAGCACAGCAGGCCAGGCAGCATCTCAGGAATAGAGAATTCGACGTTTCGAGCATAAGCCCTTCATCAGGAATGAGAGAGAGTAGCCAAGCAGGCTAAGATAAAAGGTAGGGAGGAGGGACTTGGGGGAGGGGCGATGGAGGTGGGAAAAAAATTATAAGACACAGAAAGCTCCGAAAGCTAGTGCTTCCAATTAAACCTGTTGGACTATAACCTGGTGTTGTGTGATATTTAACTTTATAAAAGATTCTGTCGCACTATTGCAGCAGGGGAGGTCTGCCCAAGTATCCGAGATAATATTGCTGTCTCGAGTCAGCAGCCCAAAACTCAACTGTCCAGCCGCTTCCTCACTGCTACTTGTTGGAACACAATTGATGCACAATTCGCCATCATATTTCCTCCAACAGTAACTACATTTTGAAAAGTTTGCCGTGGTGGGAAATGCTTTTGGGCAGGATGTCTTGTGGCACAGTGGGTAGTGACCAGGATTTGCAGGTTCAAGTCCAACCTGAGGCCTTGATTTCCACACATGACAGTACCAGAGGATTGTCAAAATGTAAATAGACTCATGGGCAGACGAGAAGAGCGGGAGAGTTTTCTGGTCAGTCAGAACTTACACTGCAGTGAAACAACCTCAGTACATATCGTAAAACACCAGGGGCAGGCTCGAGAATGAACAAGTATTAACCCATCTTCTAAAGGACCAGCACTGATACACTTCAAGATATTCTGTGATCATAGAAGGTGCTACATAAATGCAAGTCTTTCAAAGGACCCAGTGAAAACCAAATTAGATTATTTACAGTGTGGAAACAGACCCTTCGGCCCAATAAGTCCACACCAACCTGCAATCCATCCAGACCCACTCCCTTGCATTTACCCCTTCACCTAACACTACAGGCCTAACCTGCACATGTTTTTTTGGATTGGGGGTGGAAACCGGAGCAAACCCACGCAGACACGGGGAGAATGTGCAAACTCCACACAGAGAGTTGTCTGAGGCAGGAATTGAACCCAGGTCCCTGGTGCTGGGAGGCAGCAGTGCTAACCACTGTGCCACCCATGACCAGAACTGATCCTAAACTCACAAATAAGAAACTGCAGATACGGGAAATCTGAACTAAAACCAGAAATTGCTGGAAAACTTCAACATGATTGATGGAGAGGGAAATAGAGTTCACATTTTAGACCAATTCCATTTCACCAGAGCCTGGTCTACAGGATATTTCTAACGTGTTCTGGTTGGTAATTCTAACATATCTCGTTTCTGGTATTCTGGAGCGAACAGTGCTCTTCATTAATACTCAACCCACATCACCACACTACAGCATCAGTTCGTCATACAGGCTCCTGACAGTCAATGCAGGCCAGCTGTAATGACCCAGAATTCCTGTTGACCTTGAGGTCACACTGAACCCAAAGAAAAATTGACATTATAGTTCCAGGTCACACACTGGATAACCCATAGCAATGAATGGGGGATTTATTTTGGGAAAATGTTTTACCTCCTCTTGAAAACATCACTGATCCCACAATCGTTATCCAAACAAACTCCTAGAATGGGATGAGGAGATTGTCAAAGGGGAAGGGTCTGCCCAGACACCAGGGTGGATATGGACGGAAGGGAGGAGGTGAGGGGGTGTGAGAAAGGGGGAGGGGAGGGGAGGAAAAGTGGGAGAAAGGGGAGGTTGTGGGGTCACAGGGGGAAGACAGGAGGGACTGACGGGAGGGCAGGAGAGAGGAAGAAGAGAAACAATCAACCTTTGTTGGTTTCCCTGCGCTGGTGACAGAGATTAAATCACCCAGAATTTCTGAAAATGAAGTGGAGAGCCGCAAGAGGCTGGAACCTCTCTGTTTGAGATTCCAGATACACAGAGAGAGAATATGAAAGGTGTGAACTATATAACTGGGCAGGGTAATAATGAGACCCTCTGCGTCTCCCCTTCTCTCTGGTACAGATGGTGGTGGCAACTGGGAATAGCTCACCATGTGGCCCCACGGTGCAGGACTAGACTGGGCCCTTATCTCCATCACACACACAGACTCATGTACAGACTCACAGAGGCGCACACATTCACACACAGACACAGAGACTCACACAGACACATACACAGACTCACACAGACATATACACAGAGACACAGTTTCACAGACATAGGGACACACACTCACAGACACATACACACAGACACAGTTTCACAGACATAGGGACACACACTCACAGACACACACAGATAGAGACACAAGCACACAGAGATACAGAGGCACAGATGCAAACACACACAAACACAGGGAGAGTGGCACACACAGGCAGAAACACACAGTGAGGGCTCTGCAGCACAGCAGAGGATTAACCCCCCATTCACCCACCCCCCTCCCCGCACTGAAGGCAGTGGGGGATCTCTGTCCCTCAGAATAAGGCCTCTCCCCCCCCAGTCCCAGGGGCCGGGAGCCGGGCAGATTCCGATGCGGTGACCTGTGAGCAGGCGGGGGAGGGTGGGGCGGCACTGGGAGCCAGACTGGGAGAGCAATGGGAATGAGAAACCATTCAGTGAGAGAGAGAGGCAGCACCGAGCTCAGAAAATCACTGCAACTCTCATCGCAATCTCAGTACAATGCATCTGCAAATGCTCACGTCCCTCTCCCAGAGAGAGAGAGAGGCTGAATTCAACCCAGCTCTGACTCCCTCTCTCTCTCTGGATTATGTCAAAGGAAACGTTTCCGCCCCGGGAGGACCGGATCCGCTAGCAATTAAAATAGAAAACAGTGCATTTGTTTCAGTTCACGCCACATAGAGACGGGAAGATTGCAAAAGCCTGGGGCTTTTTTTCTTGGAAATGATCAGAGACTTACACTGAGGCGGGCTGCAAGCAGGCTGCTGGCTTTCCATGGCTGGTCGGCTACAAGAGTCTTCACACAGTCCCGCTCGGAGCCTGGATCATCGCTGCCTTGTTTTTTTAAAAAATAAGAAATCCCCACCCGAGAATCCGATCGATCGGGATCTGAACTTGAGAGAGAGAGAGAGAGGACCCACGCCCCTCAGTCAGTCTCCACTCCCCCTCCGATAGGAGCCAAATCAAAGTGTGGGATGTCAAAAAGATTTTGCAACTCAACTTTCTCCTCCCCCTGTCTGTGTGTAATGTTGCAGGGACTGCATCACTCTTCAATCCAGCTGCAGCAGACAGGGGGGGGGGGGGGGGGGTAAAATAACTTGGCCAGGGCACTAGATAATGGATCTCCCACCCCCCAGCACCCACCCCCTTCGCCTTTTTTATTTAAACCAACACAGAGCGAGACTGAGCCAGTCAGACAGCGGCTGCACCGCGGGAGCAGTCATCAATCACTCCGCCCTCCTCCTCTGACCATCTGCATACCGCAGCTCTGCCCCTCAGGAGAGAGAGGGGGACAGTGAGGGACATCTCTCTGAACACCCTCCTCCATACCGCCTTGTGAGTGAGCCAGACCCTCACCCCCCCCCCCCCCCCCAGCCCTGGGTGATTGGGTCATTCTGGCCCAGCTCTCACATTGCACGGGGGGGGGGGTTGGGTGTGAAATTCTTTGGGACTCGGTGAGGGAGGGTTTCCGTCCCACAGCCTGAAATCCATCTCAATACAGGGTTTGTATTTGATTAAGAGTCAAACTCCAGTGTTTTGTTTGTTTCCTTGATATGCAACTGTACGGAGCAGCGGTTGAGAATGTTCACATACATACAAGGAGGTTTCTTTAAGGAATAAAATATATTTTTGATATTTAAAAATATTGGATGAATCACCCTGGATACACAGACAGTGAAGAATCAGACTGACTCTTGTTCACAGCCCCTCTCCTTCTCTGTCTCCCTCTCACTCTCGCCCCCTCCCCTCTCCTCTCCTCCCCCTCTCCCCCCTCCCCCGCCCTCTCTCCCCCTCCCCTACTCCCCTCCCCTCCCCCCTCTCCCCCCTCTCT